>NC_045478.1:46629025-47879025 GCF_009650955.1 Corvus moneduloides | reverse complement strand
CTAAAAATAATTTTATCTTTTCCTTCTTCTAAGAATAGTAAAGATTTTATCATACAAATATCAAATATATGAACCACAACAAATTTTGCTGCAAAACGGAGAAGGGGTGAATAAACAAAGCTCTGTATCAAAAAGATTTTATTTCATTTTTGCAATGTCCGAATTAACTCAGAAAAGGATCTTTTTTGTTCCTCTTTAAACAACCTGTAAGATTCTAAGTGTGATACAGATGTCTCTGAGTAGTTACAATAATTGCTTCTGTTAGAAAACTCAAACCCAGTTGTACTAAAGGGTGCTTTTTTTGATTCAAGGCCTTAGGCTGAGAGCAGAATTCTCACTAGTATCGGTGGGATCAAGATTTTACCCCCCTGGCAAAGGGAATAGCTCTGCTTATCTGTTATGACTACTTCCAACACACACAACTTCTGGGCGTTATATATAGTAAGAAGCAAAAGAAGCTATAGAAGAAAGAGATGAAAAGTTTTAGTATTTTAGAAAATATAGCTCTAGTAACAATTTAATTAAAGCAATAAAACTTTTTTTTAATGTAATTCAACACCACTAAAATTCTTCAGTTTGCTAGAACCCACTAAATCAGTCTGCTTCTTCACTGCACCATGAACTATTAGTTTGTCTTTCATATTCTTGTTAAGCGTTTCATATTCTGCATGTTCAAATTTTTCAAAGGCTCCTTGAGGCCATTCAAATAACAAAATTGGAAATGTCAAACCTCATTCATAGCAACTACATTGTAGGGAAAAAAATTAGAAGAACTATCATCAGTGATTTAAGGAACAATGGCCCTTTTGAACAAATGCATTGCACAGGACACAAAGATCACAAATATCTGCAGGAATTACTGTGATGAGTCATTGCATTAATTTTTTGCCCTTGGCTATTAGTGAAGGATCTATACCTACATTAAACCTCCAACTTCTCTGCAAAGACATACAGCTGAAGAAAGAAGGTGAAAGAAATCATCCCGAAAGCACAGAATCCCAGGAAAATCCATGTATCTTTAATTCCAGTAAGTGAAAAAGCCATGCTAATCAAATCATTATCTTGGACTAAAGCTACTGCAAACACAATAGCATTGGTGCTACAATATTATTATAATCTATTCCCTTTCTTTTCATGAGAGCTTACAAAGAAAGAGAATAACAGAGCAGAAGAAAAAAAGTTCCAGAGGCATGTAATAATTATGCACAAGGGAGGGAGGATGTTTAAGCTTTTCTTCAGCATCAGTCTGGCAGCCAAGGCTAGAGGGAAGATTACTGAAATTTCACAGCAAAGCTATTGCACTTAGCTTTTCTTTGCCAGCATCTTTCCACCTAATGGTATATTTTTCCAAAGTAGTAGATTAGCTTAAATAATATTTTCTTTACATTAGTAGGGGGAAAACCCCGCAGATTACTACTACAGCTTTGAGGACTATGAGATTACTTAGATTAACTTTAGATACTTGCATATATAGTAATGCTGTTAATCATTATGGTTTGTTTTATCCTGGAAACAAGAGATGGGCAATTTTACATGAATTCAGCCTCATCTCTGGCCCTTAAGTCGGATTTATAAACTCTACTGCTCCCTCAGGGTGTTGTGTTGCACATAGTGGAAAGTGAACACAGAATCACATATACTTAAGAGTATTCCATGGTTATGGTAGGGCTGAAAGAGGAAAAGCACACCTGAACACTGTAGCTGGTGTAAATTTGTTCCCTGATATTTACAGTGGTGCAGGAGGTTCAGCTGCTAATGACAAGCAGGTGTCCTGTGCACTCAGATACAGACTTGTACTGGCCTATACTGTGCAGGTCATTGCAGCTTGATGAAACAGAAATGGGTGCCCAGTGCTACACTGTTTTAGTCCACTTGTGTTCCACTTACAAACTTGTCACTCCTTAAATGCACTGCCAGCCTTTTATGACTCCATGATTTAACATTACACTGGATGAGTTTTGGAGGTAAGAACCATGGAACTGAAGATGTAAATATTACCAATACAGCTACAAAGAAGACACCTTTTTTTTTTTTTTCCTTCCTTCTCTTTTCTCTGTCTTTGAAGTAATTAGTATTATCACTATTCAGGAAAAAACACTATCATTAGTGACTCTAGTTAAAAAGAGCTTGTGTGTTCAAAAAATTATTTATGTTTTTGGGCCCCTTCTAAGCTACAAACACTACCTAACAGAGATATTTCTTTCCCTATAAACTTTGCTTGTATGTCTGTAATGATGTACTATTTTTGATTCTAATGTAATATAACATGATGTAGTTTATTTCAAAAGAACCTGTTAGACACAAGACCTTTCAGCCAGAAAGGCAATAGCAGAATCCTGTTCAGAGATCTATAAAATACAATATAGTCCTAGTGAATATTTTGCTTCCTTAGGAGGCAAAAGTAACATATAAACACAATGAAAAAACAGAATTCTGATGTACAGCAGTTTTCTGTAATACACAGTGTAAGCAAAAAAGCAGGGGACAGCTAACAGGAACTGAGAAATACTTAGTCCTTGGCATTTTACTCCTTGGATGTTCCTATTAATTGACAGGTTTGTCCTCCCCAGACTGATGGTCAGTTCAGGAAGGTAATCTGACCATTTAGAGATCATATTCTAAATACAAATAAAAGAGCCACAGGAATTTCCTAGCCCTTCTGCAGGTTCAGGTGTCTATCCATGCTTGTTGCTAATTATTTTCACTGAGACACTTCAAAGCTCACCCACATCTATTGTGTTAAGACACTGTATGAATATACATAAAATGAATGGCTCCTGCCATTAAACTCAAACATCATAATCTGCATCACAACATGTTCTCAGAAAACAGTCCTTTAAGACATGATTCCTGCAGTTAGATTGTAAGCTTTGCAGAGTAGGAAGAACCTTTCCTTATGTGAACAGATGACGAGTACAGATGCATAGGTGCTAATGGAAAATAACGTAACAAAAAAACCCCAAACCCCCAAACAGAAGTGGGCAATGTTATTTTCACAAACTGACCGCTGCATAGTAGAGGAGAAAAAAGGTGTGTGAGCAGCAGCAGCGAACCGAAGGGCAGTAGTAGGAGGATTGCTTGCACTGCCAGACAATAACAACACCATTTCTTCTCCGAGTTAAGAATGTACCCTTGGAGATAGTTCTAAAGGGAGATGCAGCACATGGTCACCTTTGCTCAGTCAGAAAGGTCACAGAAAAGTTATGTGCTGAGCAGAGATCCAAAAGTTCTTCCTTTTGGGGTTTCCTTTGTCAACAAGGGTACCCACCATAGTTGTTTCTGCACACATAAACATTCAGTTATCTGCTTCACAGGAAGGCAGAGGGAAAAATATTCATATTTATAATTTTTTTTTTAAGATAAATGCTTTAAATGTTAAAAAGACAGTGTATAATCAGAACATGTAACAAAAGAAAATAAAGTACACCAAAATAATGTAGATGTCCAAGCTAAACACATAAAATACTAGATTTACAAAAAGGAAAACCAGATACATGGTTGCATGGTATGGAAGAACAAATCCTGCTCACAAGCGTAAGAATGAAATACTGAACATCACAGAGGGTGCCTATGTGAGTATCACCATGCATCTTGTCTGCCCTTCACAGGTATCAGCAACATTATTCTCCTGCATCATGGTACTAAAAAATCAGTACTATAATTTAAAAATCATGGAAGTTTGGAGAGGGATGGAAAATTAGGCTTCTCTGCATTTTACCCGTCAGCTTCTTACAGCATGGGGAAAACCCCTGCCAAGACTACATATAAAAGTTCTACTTTCTCCATCTTTGGACTACCTCATCCAGCACTGGACTGATTTATGGATGTGATTGCATTCTCACACTCACTAATCACCATGGAATCCTAATCAACAGCCAAAGAACTAACTGGAGTGCTCAGGTCATTAGCACTTAATTGTGAAACCCATAACTATAACAATTGGTTTCCATTTCTTAAGACAGAGTTTTAAATTTTAAGATTTTATTTTGGGCTAAACTTCTTTTGAAATAAATACTTAATATTGAAGCTACAGTCAGTCTAGTGAAACCATCCACAGTTTCCAACAGATTTTCTATTCTATTGAGATATTTAAAGTCTGACTTACCCTATTCAATTCAAATGCGTAAAATTAATTAGTCATACAATTTATTTTGAAGTCATTTATGTATTTATGTATACAAAGAACAAATACAATTACAGAATTGAAAATGCAATTAGTAAGTTAAAAATGCAGTGTAAGCATGTACTCATTCCCACTGAGTGGCATAAACACTTTATTCCAGAAGGAAAAAAAGATAAAGCCTCAAGGCTCAAGACACACCACCTAAAACAACCACCTTTAGACAGAATAGATAAAATTAGACTGTTGATAGACCTACTCTAGAAAGTTATTAAATACAGACTAACAAATACATTTTTTTTCCAATAAGCACCTCTGATATTCCTTTATTGCTTCAATCAAGAATGGTAGCTATTAAAATGTTTAACTGCTCAAGAAATTAAAGCACACAACAGGATAGATTGTTATGAAGACAGAAACTTCAGAAAATTTCAAAAGGCAGTCCAAGTTAGCTGGATAACCTGCAAGTTCTCAAGACGTGTGTCTCCCCTGTGTCACAAAAAGCCCTGAAATGCTATAGATGGCCTTGTGGTCCACATTAAACACCATACTAAGTATCATGTGCCCCTCTGAGCTCAAATATTGTGATCAGCTGGTAACACTTGGTAATACAGGTGAGTAGATATTTCTTAACCTATTGAAGATCACCATAAGTCAACCCAATTACCATTCTCTGCTCTGAATTTTAATGGTTTTAAAACAAAAACCAAAAAAACCCAACATACAAATCATCCTGTCAGACCACAAGAATAGACAAATTAATCACCACAGAACCCTCATCAACAGCCAAAGAACTAACAGGAGTGCTCAGATTAGCACTGAGCCATCAAACCCACCCATCTGAGGACCTCCAGAGAAGGTGTAGGGGAACAGAGACACAAGAGTGCTTCAATTTAGGAGGATCATCACCTTAATTCCCAGACCTGCTGAGTTTCCACTGCCTTTCACACCTGGGTCAAATGGAAATGGAGTGGCAGCACTGCATCTGCAGTATCAAATGCTCATTTTCCATATGAGCAAAGAAGAGTATAGTCCTATCCCCAAGCAGGCAAAGCTTCACAATTAATACTCTTGGCCTCTGAACAAGCACGTTAGAACACCAACTATTAGTAACCATGCCTAAGAAGTGCAACTTCTGGCCACTCTTTCTGAGGAAAAGGAACCATAATTTTCACATAGGTCTCATCCTCCTTTTCAAATGCATCCTCTGATTTGGTCTCCATTAACAATACACAGGATCAGTAATATTCCTTTCCTCCAGCAAATCAGAAAATAATTAGATTGTTCATTTGCAATCATTCTTCTCATATATTTACATTCAGCCTAAGAGGGAAAAACTCTCCCACATCACACAACATGCAGACATGTGATGAGAGTCACTAGCCAACAGAGAAAGAGTTCCCCAGGTAAACAAAGCTCACTAGACTTAACCATTTTTATTTTTCATTATTTGACTCCATATAGTGTTAGATTATCAACTAGAATATTGTTTATTCTTCCTTAAAATTCTTCCTTAAGCAATTTCAAGAAAAGGTTTCTCCATCCAAAGGATACCACTACAACTGGCATTTTCCATAACTGTGGTAGAACAAGAATCATCTTAAGCAAAAATGTTGTATGTAATGAAAAAATTATTGCTGACAGACAAAGCACACCCACAGGTTTTAACTTCAGTGTACTCTCAAAGTCACCAGCATGTGACAGTCACAGAATGTGAAATTTTGGAATGTGAATCTGGTCCACCTGGGACTCATGAGCTGGACAGGTCTGTCCACAGCCTGCTGAGAAGTGTACAAAGGTAAGTGCAGTTTCCTCTCTGGTGCAGCTCTACAAGACCAACCAGACAGTTAGTCATGAGCACACCCCGTACAGGTGCGGGACCTTCAAAGGGCTGCTCCTTTTATCCTTTCGCCTTACTTGAAAACAAAAAAAAAGCACAAACAAAAAAAAAGGAAATTAATCAAGTTTGTAACACTCCTAACTTTCTGCTACACTAATCCATGGGATTGAGGAGGAAGGACAAAGAGAATCACCAGGTATTTGGTGGTGGAGAAAAACTTGGTCCAAGCATTGTTGGATGTACATATAGTTCTTGTCTCCTTGTTCAGATGTTGTTGAAACAGTAGACTTTAAAGAAAATGTCAATGAATCCTCATAAGCACTATACATGACCTCTGGGGTAATTAGCAATCATTCAAAAGCAACAAGACTAAAGTGTTCTATTCTTTATTACTGTCAGCTCTTTTCTTGATCAGCATTTTAATAAAGAAGGTTCATTGCTAAGACAGTTTCATGAATCAGTCATAATTACATTCTGACATGCAGTGAATAGTAAAGCAAAACTAAGTATCACTTCATCAACCTTTCTAACCTTTGTGCAAGTATTAACTGTAAATAATTTTTACACAATCTTACAACAGAAAATCTGCATATTTCTTAGCTTTTTGCATACTCTACCCTAACTGAATTTCCTGTGACCTATACCTGAAAAAAACCCCCAATATTACAATCAGGAATAATTACTTATCTTGCATGGTATTCAGGTATTGCCTTTCACAGACCAAATTAACTTCAAGTAGAAAAGGCTATTTGTTCTACAAAACAGTGCAATGCTTTACAGGGTTAACTAAGGTTTTTTTAGTCTTTTCCCCTATATTCTTCTGCAATAATGAAATCTGGGAAATTGTTACAATAGCCTCAGCTACTTTATTCTTATCCCAGTTGCAAACACTAACAAAATGAAACAAAAAAACCCCAAAGAACCACATGAACAAATTTTGAGGAAAACTTTCTAAATGTCATCCAAGAATTCTGTACAATATCAAGGAAAGTAATCACTCTCAAGTTGATTTGGGATAACAAGCATTTTACTTGTGAATTATTTTTCAGTGGACCTAGACCATAAAGATCTGGGAAAAGAAATACTGCCAAATACAACTTTTTCTATCAATCCTTTTCTTACACTTGTGACAATTACATTTAAACTTTAAACTGAAGAGTTTAGCAGAGATAAATTGAGAGGCAAAATACATTCAGTGGAAGTTGCACAAGTTTACATTACAACCTTCAAAACTTTAACAACTAAGAAACCCCACTATTCTTGCTACCACAAGGAACATACGATCTATTGTACAACTTTTCAATAACTTATTTTAATGTCTAGCTACAAATCAGCTACCCCCTAAGAAGAGGAAAAAATAGACAATTAACTTGTAAAATAATGGTGCATGAATAAAAAGAGAGACTCTTAAAATGTACTGTTCAGTGAATAGTATTTCAGATATTCAAACAAAAGTGAAAGAATTCAGGAGGTACAGATGTGGCTGTGCCAGCTCAGAGACAAGTAGCCTCTCCTTTTTCCAGTCAGAGAACTGAAGAATGGCAGAGTAAACTTCCACACACTAAGAATTACACTGAACAGCGCTCCCCATTTCACATCACTTAGGAAAAAAATCTTCCTTGCAGAATAAGAATAAATACAAAAGGAAAAAAACCCACCTGCAAACTACAAATCACTGCATAACACCCAGTTTTGCTAAAGGACCAGTAATGACTGTAACTTTCAATCTCCTAATAAGCAAGCTGTGGTGTTCTGTGAAAAACAAATGCCAAGAGTTCACACTGAATTTATAACATGATGTTTCATAAGCTAAGGGTCAAATTCACCCCAATACATGTACTTCACTGGAATTATACCCTGGATGAAGTTATTTGTCTAGATTTCTTTTACACTGTTGTTTTTCTTTTTAACATTTGATTTGTATTTCTTTCCCCAGTATTAGCCTTTGCTCCTGCCAGAACTGTTGGCAGGCAGGAATAAAAAAAAAAAAAAGAAAGAAAAAAAAAAGTAGTCTTGATTTACGAAACTGAATTTCCCAGAATAATAATTTTAAAAAAGCGATTAAGATCTAAACAAAGGCTAAAGATGGCTTACACTTAGCTCTGATGAGGTCCACTACCTCATTACCCAACAACTGAAAACTTCTGATGCATTTTGTTTCAAGAGAATCCAAAAGTCCTTGCTGTAAAGCAGGCTGGGGGGTGCAGGGTCCATTCACTCTTTCTGTATCACAACCATTATGTAAGAAGTATAAAACACTGCCTTTATGCTGCCAAACCACAATGACTCTTCTTACATCAAAGGGTTTTGGCCACTAGGGTTTTTTTTCTCTGAAATTTATTCAAGCCAGGGGCAGGGAGACAACAATTCATACACGCTAATTACACCTAATTATCTATTCCTTTTTTTTCCCCTTTCCACCAGCTTCGGCCAGTGCTATTTGCTATCTGGGTTTCTCACAACCTCCCCTTGCCCTGTCCATCCAACTCAGCAGCAAAGTCTTTGAAGAAAACAGTCGTGGCTTCTTAGAATTTTAACAATATAAGGTTCAACTCAAACTAAATTATTCTATTATTAGTTTTGACACATTTATGTGTTAAATATGAAGGCCTCTTGGTTAATTTGGCAAATTCCTCACATCTCTTCACAACTAGAATTGCTGGTAACACCCTCTCTTGTAGGAGCTTCTCCTCATGCTTTCTTTTCATGATCTAAATGAAATGTTTATTGGATTAAAGTTCTTCTCTGCAGACCTCCACGGTGGCCTGTGACAAAGAGCTTAAAAGCTTTATTAATTGGCTCGGGCTTTTTAGGGGGAGGCAGGACCTCATTTCACATTACATCACAAGCAAACAGAACTGCCACGTGTAAGTAGACTAATTTACCCTGATACAGCAGGAATCAACTATTCCATATCTACGATATGCTTTCATTTACTCATTTTAATCAAGGAGCAAACAAACCAAGCCACAGCTCAGGAAATCCTGACAATTAAAGAAAGGGAGAAGGCAGGAAGCCTGGCACAGAGCTACAGTAGCAACTATTTCATCCTAAGATAAAGTTTTTATCTGCATCTAAATAAACTGTCTAGGAGAAAGTGTCTAAGACAGACATAAAAGGTAAACAAATGAACAGTTCATCCCTTGAGAACACAATACAGCAATAGGTACATTATAAAATATTGTAACAGTTACACGCTCTGAACTACAGAATTCAAATAACCCTTTTGTTTAAATTTAACACACACACAGGCTTAGAAGGCTGAATGCAAAAGGGATTGGTAGCTTCTAATCTGACACCTTGCTTTCTATATACAACATTTTATGACTTGATAGGCTCACAAATTTATCAAACTAAAATTACCCAGAAATTATACTGATGTTCAAAAATACTTGCAGCACAAAATACTTGCAATCATGCTGTATTTCCTTTTTTTATTTTTTCTATGTTTAATTAGGTACACTTCACAAAAGATGAGTACTTCTATTACTTGCACAGAGAGAGAACAAGAACAAATGCTCCTTCTACTTAGGAGTTTGCTTGGTTACATACTAAGAAGGGAAACAAAAGGCCCAACATCTTCAATAATGAAAAAGTCAATTGATAGGCGAAGCCATCACAATATCAAAGGCCTAATCCCTGCAATTCTGACTCAGGTGACAGTTCACAGGGGTCAGAGTGGCTGACACTGACCTCAAAAGCAGGTTTTAACTATTCAACATACTGAAAGCTGCTGGGCTATCACACCATTAGACTGGAACAAACTGACAAATCAATTTCATCAAGGAGATGACTTTTTTGGGAGAGGGGGGAGGAGAGAGGCAGATCCGCCACTCAACAAATCCCTGCATTTCTCACACAGGTGGTTGGACAAAAGCTGACTGCACCATCAAAGACATTTTATATCTGCCAAATGCCTTTGTACAAAACTAACTCCCACAATTTCCTTAGGGGCAGCTCTAAATGTTTTTTAAACAAGTATTTTTCACATTCTCAAACTAAACTACAGAAAAGTGAAAAAGCTTTTAAATTCCTCAGTTTTGTGCTTTGTAGGAAAGGGTGTATTTTAATTAAAACCACAGTCAGCAACATTCTAAATACATAACCATTAACCGATTTCAAGAAAGACAGGGCAATACAGTGTATAAATAATGCATTGCTTTCTATTTGAGAGGAGTGTGCAATGCTTACTGTTAAAAGTCGTTTTAACCAAACAGTTTTAAAATAAATAATTATTTGGTCCCTAACAGTAGAAGAAAAAAAAAAAAGAGGGGAAAAAAAGACGCTGAAAGTAATTTCATGTCCTACTGGCAATAGATTTCCAGCCAATTCCTCCTCTTTGCTCAAAGCGAAATGCAGGTAGCCAAAGCCAAACATTTTTTTCTAAAATTGTGCCTTTTAAAGGTATACTCAGACTATGAAAGGCCCTAAAACGTTTTGACTTTCAGTTAAAATTAACTGTAGTGCAAGTCTATTGCGTGAAGAAAACCTGACAAAAGGCAGAAGTTACATACTTGGTATTTCAACACAGCTTGACATTTTGAAGCGTCATGCTACGCTTCCAGGAAACCTTTGGAATCTCAAGAACTGCTCACTCAGATTACAGACTCTACACAACAAATTATTTGAGGAGCTTTCCTTCTTGATTTTCCAGAGAATGAAGCATTGAACTAGCCACTGAATTAAGAGTTAGGATTCCAGAACAGTTAAGGGTTGATGCAAATGTCTTCATTAAATGCCTGCAAAACTTAAAATGTTGCCAAACTTACTGCCAAAGCAGTAAATTAAAGCGCCCTTTCTCTTTTTTTTTTTTTCCCCCCAAGAGCCTCACATAATACCCTACATTACATTGTTAAAGATTAGTGCAATGTTGTTCTGCTGGAGGGCAGGAAGGCTCTGCAGAGGGATCTGGACAGGCTGGATCAATGGGCTGAGGCCAATTGTATGAGGTTCTACAAGGCCAAGTGCTGGGTCCTGCCCCTGGATCACAACCACCCCAGGCAGTGCCACAGGCTGGAGACAGAATGGCTGGAAAGCTGCCCAGCAAAGAAGGACCTGGGATTAAAATTTCTTCACCAAAAGGGTTTGTCAAGCATTGGAACAGACAGCGCAAGGAAGTGACTGAGACACCATCCCCAGAGGAAAGATGTGCAGATGTGGCACTTGGGGACATGGTTTACTGGTGGACTTGGCAGTGATGGGTTAATGGTTGGACTCAACAGTCTTCAAGGTCTTTTCCAGTCTTAAAAATTCTGTGATTTCAAGATACATAGCTTTATTTGTAAATCAGCATTAAAACATTTAGAAACTTTGTATATTTCTTTTAGGTTGAGAGTAATAATTTTTGGAGTATTTCTGCTTTAAGCATTTGAACAAAGTAACTGAGCAATGAATGTTTTTTTCAAGAACTGTCTTTAAAAAAAGAAAAAAATCACATAGGAGTTCCACACACTTTAAAATGCTCAGCAAGAGATCCTACGAGATTAAAAGCTCAATCAGAAAGGACTGAATCTAATTACAATTATAGAATTAAAAGATTTTTCTTCTTAATATTTCTTATCTCTGTAAAGCTCTTTGTAAAATTTCATGGACTGAAGAAGCACTCATATCTGCTGCAGAAACTAAACCCTTTCATAAGGAATACTGCGTCCCAAAGAATCATAGCCACAACGACAAACTGATCAATTCAGAGTTTTCCCCTGTTTATAAAAATGACCCCTTTGAGTTACGGGACTAAAAAAATCACTGAAAAAAATACATCTCAAATTATTTAGTATTTCAAAAGAAGAGAACACTGGAATAAGATCAGAATTGAACAGGGAACACACAAAGGGCAGAAAAAGCTGCCAATGGTGTTACTGACCTGCTCAATGACACAAACCTGGGGCTTTTATGTGGCCACCAGCTGTAGGACCTGAAGCTTTCATGTGGCTCTAATAATTGGAACTCACACAACAATCACTTGTGCCCAGTAATCTACCACCTAGAAAGACAATATGGACAAACTGTGGAAGATAACTGTATCTTCCCTAGAGTGCTATTTCACCCTTTTGCTTATTCCACAGAAACTGGTTTGCAGTTATCTTTGTAAGAAATAGGAACTCAAACACAGATACTGGAATTACATAGACTGAAGAAAATACAAACAAAATTGAGGATGAACATGGGTAGCTCTAGATCTAGGGAAGAAACGATTACTTCTGATCATTTGAAGACAAGAAAAGATACCTGTGTAACAGTTATCCAGGTATCTAGAAATTGTGTTCCACGTAAGAGGAATGAAAAGAACCTGAAACCTATTTCAAGTGAAACATCTCTTCACAGAAATATACTGCCAATATTTTCCATTCATTCCACTTTCCCAAGAACTTTTAGAGGAATCTGAAACTCCTGTGTTATAATAGAACTACTTTTAGTGCTCAAGTCTTATTTTAAGATTTATGATCATGAAAGTTAATTACTGAAAAAAACAAACAAAACCAACCCACCTATTCACTCCCACTAAACCCCAAACAAAAGCCCTCTGGGAGGCTCTGAGCCCAGAGAAAACTAGGACAGGAGTTAGTCCCAGCTGTCAAAGCCAGTACCAGGGGACAGGTCAGATGAGACCAACATTAACACAGACACACATGGCTTGGAGTGAGGGAAAGGTTGAGAAGACAGTAAACCAAACATTTGCAAGCAACCAATGCAATGCTTTCCTTTGTATTTTCACACAAAATCTTAGAAGAAATCATATTTACATTTCCTAGTCATGGAATTACGCACAGCTGAGGCAGAAGCTACTTTATCCATTCACACTAATGCCATCACACAGATTCTACACACATCAGGGAGGCCTCTATCTGCATTTCTCAAACCACCAAAGCCAGGGTATCAATGTAGTTCTATTCACACCTTTGTAACATAAAGGTCACTTGTTAAAATCTTACTCTAGAATACATTCCAATGTGCTTTTTAAATGCTGACTTCTGCTGTGTTAAACTAAAAATGTAGATTTCAACATTTTTTAATTAATAATTTTAATACCATGCCCTTACCCTTCCACTTTACAGCTAGGATCAGAGAAGCATTTTGTGGACAAGCCTCCTTTTGGTTATTATGTCTTTGGGAAAGAATAATGTTACATTGGTAATATTTATGAAAGTGGCATTGAAGGCACATATATTTAGAGCAGTGTTAAAACACCAAGGTGCTCGGAAAAAGAACAATGACAGGAAATCCAGAATTTTAGAAAGGCCCTTGTGAATTATGTTAAAATTTGCTTCTCCCTTCATTCATTATGACAATAATATTCATCTACCTCTAGTCTGGGTTGTGGTACTTGTTTCTTTCTGCAGTACTCCATTCTCTAGACTAAGCCACCTTTACCCCTTCTCTCAGCATTCCATACACTCCCTTCTAAAAAATTTTGATTACTTTCCCAGTCCTGGTGAGGTGTTCTGGTGCATAAACTACATTTCACATTTTTTTAATTCAGCTAGCTAAAAAGAGAAAAAAGGAAACTATAAATAAGTGCACATGATAGGTATTCATAAAGTCTGAAGATCAGTGAAATGAAAGAGCCCTATGTGTATCAGGGAGAAAACTAAGAGTCAACAAAGAAAGACATATAGAAAAGAATGATTTGCCATGGTTGCTGCATTTCAAAAAGCAAATGCATATGAAACTATTTCTATTCTTGAAAATACTCTATGATTGAGAGCTCTTATCCAATGCAGCCAGCTACAAAACAAACCCTTTTCAAGAATTTGAAATGGAAGTGCTTGTTAATTTATTTTTATGTTCCTTACTTTTCTAAAGCCATCCAGGTGAAAACCACTCTCACTGGTAACTTCCCTGACTTCATACACAGCCATTCCAAAATGCACAGGAGTGCCACAAGCATGTCAATGGCATATTAACTTTGAAAGCTAGTAATTGTACAGATGTCAACATTAGATAGTATTTGCAAAGGTGCTCAGGCAATTAAGCAATCTTTTGATTCTGAAAGGGCCCACTGAAAATGCAAGGCACTGTCAGCTGCTTTACCGCTGACCACCTGAGCAGAAACATCCAATCAAGGCATCGACTCAGCAATTCCAAATCTCCTATCGCAAAACCAAAGCTACCTAAACTCTGCCTTATGAGTCTTTTATCCTAGATACCAATACAGTTAACATTATTTATGTATTTATTCTAGCAATATTTCTGTGATGTAGGGAAATGTTGTTATTTCCATTTTACATGTCACGTCAATCCAGGCAGAGCAGGATACCACAGCTGTATTTTAGCCCTCAAGAATGTAACAATACAACTGTAGCTTGTGAATGAAAAATATCTCCAACTTGTCCAGAACTCAAAAGTGTCATTTCAGCGTATGTTCCTTTTGCAGCAAAATAAGCACCAACTGTGCTACTCACACAGAGGAAGGATCCTCCATTTTTAAATTTAAACGAAGCAATTATTTGACCTGCCAGAACACAACTTGGACACTGAGGGAAGCTTGCTTCAGAGCTGCTGCTTGTTGAACATTACGTGAATTCTCACAAACAGCCATTCAAAAAACTACTTATACATGAGAAAGACCCAGGAACATGGTAATTGAGGGGTACAGAACAAACCCTACTTCCCTTGCATCAAAGAAATAGCAAGCTATTCTAACATCATAAATGTAAGATAGCCACAAGTACAACACAGTATAAATGTTAGAGGGACACTGGGTTACACAGCACACATGCACCAGCAGGAAAGTCTTATCCAAACAAACACATTCTACTGCCTTAATCAAAAAGATAACTTTTTGTCATGCTAAAAATGTCCAGCTCTAAAAACATGTTAATTCCAGAAGGAAAAAGTCCCTTCTTGCCTTACCTTCAATTAGTTTTGCTCTAAATAGTTAAAACAGATATATATATATAATCAGGAAACTTGCATCAAAGCAATCCTCTACAAATCTTCTACAAATTTATTAATAAAGCAGGCAAAACTGAAAAGCATTGAACAAGTGGCTCTCCTTACCTTCAGCACAGCAATGAATGGTACAAAATTAGCCCTCTGAAGACCATTTTTATAGAGATCTGAAAGAAAGGAAATCAGTACCATTTTGCTACTTAGTCTTAACAACGTCGGCTTATCTTCTAGTCTAGCAAACAAAACTCAGTGTTGCTAGAGACAGGAGGAGGAACAAAAGGCAGAAAAGGAGAGCTAAAATCCATTTCTCTTTGTTTACTGTATGAAAATTCAGTACAATCTTAAGGAAGAAAGGAACTTCCTGAGGAAGTGTGGAAAAGGCAGGGAGCAAAAAATTACTTAGACCTCTAATGACATATAACTAATCCTAGCAGAAGAAATTAGAGTAGCATCTCTTTTAAAGTAAGGGTATAAAAAAATATTTGTAATGCTGGGTATACATTGGTACAGACTGTAAGGCAAAACTATGCAACTGCTAAACCCAAGTATTGGGCAGAGGGCAAAAACCCCACATAAACTAAAAATACACAATTTTTCTTTACAAAGTCAGCATCGTTCTTGGTCAGTGCACTGTGGTGCATTTATCTTCTAGCAATTCTGCCAGGTACACCTCCTGTTCAAAAGCAAGAAAAAGGATCAACCCTAAGGCCAAAAAACTGAAAATTAAATTAATATGTAAACTTAGGCAAAGTTGCTAAAAATATAACTGAATAAAGAAAAAAAATAGTATGTCATGTAACAAAATGCAGATCTGCATCATCAAACAAAAAATACAAATTAACAAAAACAAACTCCAAAGCAGAATTTTTCACCTGACGTATCTCTATATATTTAAACAACATAAACTTTTCTTCTCTGGAAATTATCCAACTGCCCAACAAGTTCATAATAGAATGACTTCTTCTTTGAAAACACAGTCACTTAAAACTGTATGATGAGCTGCTCTGTTTCATTAATATTCTGAAGCCTTATAAAAAGGCAGTATAGCACCTATACCTGATGGAAGGAATGAATAAGAGAACACAGACAGCTGGCAGAGATATCACCAAAATGCCACACAAAGCACATGCCAGGTTATGATTATCCCTTATATTCCCCATAAGGCCTGAAGGCTACAGCTACACTAAAGCTTTTATGCTTTACCAACACCTGATGGTGGACAGAAGATGCTGCATGCCTGAGACACCAGCAGGGTACCTACAGAGTGGTTTTCACAAAAGTGGATATGTACACAGAAACATTTAGAAAAATTATTAGTAAAGGCAATTCCATACCCTAATTACTAACAAAGTTCTAGGAAGCCATGTATCATGCTCATTCCCAACTCAGCAAATCAGGATGGTTATACATTTGTTAAAATATATAGCAATCAATTGTGTATTTACTTGCAAAAACTAGTGAACATGTAACAGTAGTGTAAGACAGCTACTCCCAGTAGTTCTTCTGGCTAATATGGCTGTGAGCTTTGTACCATGTCTCTGTTTCGTGAGGATCAGAAAAAACCCAGTAATTTTGGTGGAGAAATGAAGCCAGGACTCCTCAAATACAATCTTAGTATATTCCCCTGGGGCAGGAGCTCATCACAGTTACATGTATCACTAACAGTCAGCAGCTGGGCACACCTGCTCTCTAACGAAAAAGCCACTCTTTTCCCTCTGTGCCCACAAGAAACAAATCTCTCCATTTAGTCTTAAACCTCAATGTGGCATATTACACTAACCCAGCTCTCGATGTCAGATGCACCATGAGCATGCAGAAACAGTGACCAGAGAAGAGAGAGGCATCGGCCAACACCTGGACTGAAACACAGCACAGTTCTGGAGATGCTGTTCTTGACATTCTCTGGGGTAGTTAATACAGGTGGATGTTTTTCATGTTGATACAGTGACTTAATATACATTAAAAACACCCATGTAACAATAAAGGTCGATTTAAAATGTTGGCTACAATCCCCAAGTTATGATAAAAAAATTCTCCTGAGCTTTAAAGAGCAGTGCTTCAAAAAACCAAAGGATGGCTCTCAAGTGAGTAAAGCACCAGCATTCAGTCTGTCTGTAGTCAAACCAACTACAGGAGGTACAATTTCATCTTGTTTGGTCAAAAAAGCAAAATAAGCCAATGGGAAATTATTTTCTCCCCTAATAAAAACATTTGGGTGGGGTTTTTTGGTTGTTTTTTTTTTTTTTTTTTTTTTTTGTTAATATAAAGTTCACTGTAGAATTGCACATTGTTAGTGACTGTCTTTTACTCAATTAATTTGGGTAAGAAAATAAATGGTAGTTATAGTTAACAATTAACTTCAGTATTTGAAATTGATCAGTCCAAAGTGTTGTAAAAGTTTATGCATTATGCTAACTGCTAATGTCATGCAATACAAACATTTTTCTTCTCTACAAAAAATTACAGTTACTGCTTGATTAAAACCCATACAGATTTGAGGACTTCATAGAAAGATCTACTTAGCTAGTCACTACAAGTGACTAGTCACCGTAAGAAAAGAGGTAGGAATGGAAACAACTCTCCACTTAAGTAATTCCCTCAAACCAGCTTGTAAGAATGTAAAAATGGCATGTTGATAAATGACTCTCCCTCAAGCTGGTGGATCACATCTGCAATTTTCTGAGTTAGAAACTGGGAAGGAATGTGATCTCATTTGCCCTCTCTTCTGCAGGATATGATCTTTTCCTATCCTTAAACACATTCAAAACAGACAGTATTTTAACCCTCCTCAACCACCCTGTCCCCAAATACCCTCTCACTGGTTTGGATAGAGTAGAGATGATCAGAAGACACAGAAGGTTTTGAGGGTAGTGGAGGAAAGAACACTTTGAGTTTGAGATAAGGAGGAGTAAGATTTAGTGAAAAACCTTTCTTCCTTAAGAACAAGAAAAAGCGGAGGACAAGCTGGAGTATCTCTGGTTCTCGCAGACTAGAGAGTTCATTAGTATTAAATACTGTATGGTATAAATACAATTGTTTTGTAAGATACTGAGATTCATTGAATTTGGGTAATACTGGTAGAATGTTTGTTTTTACCTTCTGGCGGCCTGTTAGATGTTGCCACAACGACAACCCCATTTTGGAAGAGATTTTCAAAAAGCTGCTTCAGAATCATGGCATCAGCAATGTCAGTGACCTGAGAAGACAACACATTTGTTTTATCTTGCTTTCAGCTTCTGCTGCAATAGATCTGCAAGTGGCTTTGTAGCTAGGAAAATGCTTGTTAGTGAAAGCCATGGAAAAAGATTCTAATTATTGCTTGGTGAGAAAAAAATAAAAGGGATAATTAATAAGCAGTGAACGTACCACAGTCTTTCAAAACTTGCCCACTCTTTATTGCGGAACTCCACCATTTCTTTACCAATTGCTAAATGATTCCGTGTTAACTTCTATTATAAAACTACAGGTGGGAGACACAGAAAACAGACCTAAACATTTAAGAGCCTACTTAATTAGGAACAACATGAAAAAAACCCAGAAGATAGAAAGAGATACACACCGGCTGTTTTACATTTCTATTACCTTTGAGGCAAAGGTTTGCAGAGGTGAATTTAAAATGGTCATGAGACTTCAGAAATAAAGACAAGTAGCCAACTATACATAATCAGCTGCTGTTGAAAATAGAATGATATGACATAGATACTATTGTGTGATTGTTGCAAAAAACAATTCAACAGATGGCCCATCACAAAAATAAGCAATTTCATTGTTCTTTTTAAGTGCCTTCTATTACTGTCCATGAATAATCAAAAGGCAGGCAGTCACTTCCAGCACAGTCAGCCTCTTCTAACCTTCAGGCACAAAACACGAATGAAAAACAAAAATGGGTAGGACAAGTGATACTGGGGAGGGGTAAGGAAGAAAAAATGACTAAAAGATAAGCCATTAAGTAAAATTTCTTTAAGTATCTTAATTTTAGCTTAACAAATTTGCTTTATAGTACCAAGAAATAAATAAAGAAAATTACCAATAATAATGCTGTAAAAACAACAACAACAACAACAACAACAAAAAAAAAAAAAGAAATTTTTCTGAAAAAACAGCAATTCATATTCTACAGGAATTCTCCACCTTAGTATGTAAACAACCTTTATGATCATTACACTTGATTCTCCTGCAGTCCCTGTGGTTATTATAAAGACACTTGTTGCATTTTGACTTACCAAAAGAGACCCCAGTTGTGAGGAAATAAACCAGTGGTGGCATGCTGGGAGTTACACACACCCATTACACAAGAGATTGCTGTTTTCACCACCTTAGATGTGTATGCTGTGATGGCAATACATGTGCAGAAAGATTTTAACTAGTATAATTTTTTCTTCTACTCCACACCCCTCCAGCCCCCATCATTCTCCCATTACTAAATTACATTTCTGGGCAGAAAAAAAGATAATTCTACACTAGAGACTTAGGTAAAAGACTTAGGTTACATTTCTGGCAGCTAGTTTCGAAGCAATAATTTTGTTAATGAACTATATATACGCACTAGTTTCCTTCTTCCAAAGATTCCTTCCATTTTGTTCTAGGAATGCCTTAATAGGATTTTTTTCCTTTTTAAAAACCAAACCTTTACACAATCTGTAACAGACACCTCAGATGTGCACATCTCTAATCCCTAAGATCTGCTATTAAAAAAAAGTAGTAAGTCACTATTGCACTAT
Organism: Corvus moneduloides; assembly: GCF_009650955.1. NCBI lineage: Eukaryota > Metazoa > Chordata > Aves > Passeriformes > Corvidae > Corvus > Corvus moneduloides. The sequence continues at coordinate 47,859,452 of NC_045478.1, read as the reverse complement.
ATGTTTAATATACCTGCTTATGTTTCACTTATCAATAATTTATTTCTTCTGAATACTAAAATTTAGGAACTTCTCCCATTCCTAAAAACCCAAGACACACAAGGAATCACTATAAATGTGCATCTTAGGGGTGACTGAATTTCTTGTACCACAAAGCACACCTAAAAGCCAAGTTCTAAAAATCTATTACAGAAGCCACTTTGTTACAAACCTTTTTGTTTAATAGTACTACAAAGCATGCTACCTTTAGAAAACAGGGAACCAAAGAATATTAATGCTTGCATAAAACAAAACAAAAACATTCTCTTATTAATGACAACTCTTATTTGATGCAGGATTCTAAGCTCCATTACAAAAAAAGGAAAAAAAACCCACAAACCAAACCAAAACAACAATAACAAAAATCAACAAAAAACCCTCTTGAAAGTTCTGACAAAAAGCAAGAGCCATTTTGAGGACCAGGATGCAAATATGAGCTCTTTTTATCTAATACACTTTAGGAAAAACAAAAAGATTTCAACAAGGTAAAGCAGGTAGAAGACAGTAACTATAGGATCTTAAGTTCTCATGGTTTTTACTGTATCCAGCATTTATTGCAACTGATAATAAAAGCAAAGGCTACAAATTACCAATAAGGAGAGCCTGCTAGGGGAGAGAATGGAGAAATTTCATTAGCATTTAAGAGAAAAAAGAAAAAAAAAGGAAAGACACTAGACTAATAGTTAATTTACATGTGTAAGTGCCGGAGACTCAGTCAGCCACTGATTGGTACAGTTCCATGTAATGAATGACAAACATAAGCATGTATTATCAGCAATTAGTACTAGCACAAAAATAAGGGCCTAATTTTTATTAGAGGCTTTTAATAGAATGCAGGTTAGTAAAAACTCCCTAAATTGTTACTTCACTTTTGTAATCCAAATGGTACCACTGGTACCTTAAGGCTAACTCTGCACTATCACCCAGCTTCCCGAGAAGGAGGGCCTCTGGTTTCATTACTAACACTAATATAGCTTACAGTCCTGTGCCAAAATTAGAGCTTCTAATTACCTGTGTATAGCTATTTGGTCATGGCTAGCCACCCCTGTGTTCCGAGACACCATAGTTACAAATGGCTTCGTTTTAGGGGTTTTCTTCAAAATGAAGACATTTTTAGAATGGCTTAAGACTTTTGTGATTAAAAAAAGACTTTAATATTAATTTCCAGTAAGCTGTATGACAAAGATCAACAAGACATAGCGATGCTTTAATAACCTGACAGCCTGGGGCTCAGGCAAATGCTGACAAAATCCTGCTTCAAAATGGACAAACACAGAAGCATAGTGCCATCACTGAGGTCCTGGCCACCACACAGTATTTGCACAAAGCAACATTAAAACATAATTTTTTTTTAAATACAACAATACTTTGGAACACAGAAAATTACTTTCAAAATAAGTACTTAAATATTTTTCTAGATAAATTAGTCAATTCTCCACTTGCTTAACAGTTCTCTGGGCTTTGCATGAAGATTCACTTCAGAAGACTTCTGTTTTGCTTTAGCCCACTGTCAATGAGAAAAATGCAACCTCAGCAATGCTTTTGTCTTCTGAAGTTCTGCATTTGGTTTCCTCTGAAATATGAGCATTAACAATATGTTTTGCTCTCCCTGTTTAAAATATCACTAATCCATTTTGTTCTAAAATAAATAATTAATTTCAACTTATTCTCCTTTTTTTTGTTCAGCAGGCATCTGAAAGCAACTTGAAGTGTTTAAAGCAAATATCAATAGTTTTTTGATGGTGCCTCCACACACAATTATTTTGCAAAAGCAACCCCACTTCTCATCTGTCAAAACAGAGAGTTGCTTTGTCCACAAGTCAGAGCAGTGTATATTCTGAGCCTGCAGCTCTTTCCAGTTTCATTTTAATCTAGCAATTCTTTAAATTACGAGTAAATCAAACTGCAGGGAAATAAAGCCATGATCTCCACTGCAGAAATGAGCTGCAAACATCCTGAATTAAATACAGCTCCTTATTATTAACTGTGTCACCATGCGAGCAGCTCTTCCAGTCCCTGCACTGCTTTATGATTATTTAAGCATAGGGTTTCTTATCCCAAATTCAGTACCTTCTGCAAAATTTCAGAAAACTGGAACTCCTCTTGAATAGGCAAAACCTGTGTAGAGTTCCACGTTACAAAAAATCAGGCAAGAAACCCAGCCATTCAGAAATTTGTGAATTTAGAAAATTAGTACACCCAGAACAAGTAGATTTAAAAAATTCACATATTAATGCAAAGTCTTGGAAACACATTTTAAAGAATAGTTCTTGTAATAATTTCCCAACTGTGACAGTCCAACAAAACAGGTGATTTTTACAACTGAAGTCATTGGTGTACCTCCAGCAAGTCAGCAGGGGGAGCAGGCAATCGACTTGGGAACCAAAAATACCATGGCCTCTCCCTTTAAAATGTGAAAACATGACAGTCTGGAAACACCGCAATACTGTAACATGAAAGCAGTGAGCATTTATGCAGAAAAGCAGGTATTTACACTAATACATGGTACAGCCTCTTTCTACCATTTGAGCATTTAACACCATGACAGTTAACACCTCCCTCTCCAAACCTTCCCATTTCTTCACAGTGTTAAGTACAATTGTATTTAGATTTTACACTCAAGTTTCAGAAGCCCAGCATAATCATATTCACTAGACAGAGCACAGATTAAATGATCAAACAGCAGCAATTGCAATGACCCCACACATCCTGAAACCACAGATCAAAGGACCATCCCTGCTTGAAAAATGCAAGAGAAACTTAAAATAAGAACAACTGTGACTTGACCAAAATTCCCTTCATGGGAGCCGATCATAGAACAGTTATTTCCTCAAGTGTGCAGGTTTGCAAAATAATGGCTAGGAGATATAAACTGCTCCATCCATTTCAGAAATGTATTCATTTCAGACCATAACAGACAATTTCCAATTAATAGATTATTTTACTGCTGGTGATTTGAGAACTAACATAAATCTGTCCTTATCTTGCTCTGCACTTTCTCTCTGAACTAAAAAAAAATTCAGCTGGTTAAAGCTGCCAAATACCTCTCATTTTTTTATTAAACATTTTTATAAAGAATTTTACATTTAAGTTTGTGACATGCCCTTAAAACAAAATTCACAAGCTGTGTCAAACAAATGAAATAATCAAGTTAGCTTGGGCAAAGATCATTTTATAAGTTTATTTTCAATTTTCACATCTAATTCAATAGAAGTTTCTTAAAATCCTTAATCACATTGAGAGTGTTTGTTGCATTATATGAACTACAAAAGCAAAGATCAGTGGCAAGCAAGTATCAGGTGGCACTGTACAGACTCAGCACAGGATGATGGTCCCTGCCCTGAAGTATTCATGAGCCTCTAGACAAACTCTAACACCTCCTGGTATGATCAGTGACTGAACTGGTAAACAAAGGCACTGTAAGGGGACTTACACTGCTAACTTGCATCTTATCTACTGTGGAAAAAAACCCAAACCCCACCATCTTCAAAACTATGAAGTGACTTCTACTCTTTAACTTCTGCAGGTCCCTACTGGCCAATGAATCAAATACTATATTAGCAGTAACAAGTATTATATTTTAAGACCAAAAGTAATTTTATGAAGTTTCCCTTGAAGTGAAGGAGTAATTTACGACCTCTTACCTGAAACTCATCGAAACACAGGAGAGCAGCCTCTTTGCTTATTTCCTCTGCCACTGGTGCTATTGGGTCATATGATTTGGCCATAAATCCTGCTTTTCTCTTTGGCAAGTTCTGCTTAAGGCGATGTATTCCTTAGATGATAAAACAGAAAAGAAAAAATATTTCTTATTTCTTTTTCTAAGATAGGAAGAATAAAATTATTTAGCTAACAAATAAAAAGTAAACTGGTCCAGTAAAAATAAGAAAGCTTCAAACTTAATCCAGTTTCAAGAGGATAAAACACTTTTTAACCATATCCACACAACAGTGGAGCTAAAAGCTCAAAGATTTTGTGATTCGTATTTTGTTTAGAAATAAGCAAAACAAAAATCAAAAATCAAAAACGTCTTGAATGCTATGCACCTATACTTTATTTTCTATAAACTTATACAAATTGCAGTTTTATCTTGTTCTGAAGGTATTCTTAGAATGCATTTAGCTAAAAGAATGCAGGTGTAGTGACACAGTTATACTTCAACATGTGAAGATGATGATACTGGCACAAGGTAAAATTAATAAATCCATACTTTACTGTATCGTGGATTGTATTGCATCTGACTATAAACAAACACCCAGAAAAAAAAGATCCTGCAGCAGGAAGCTACCTTTGTTAAGATTAAGCACAAATGACAAGAAATGAAAACATAAAATCTCAAGAGTGACCCAGCAATGATAGGAAAGTGGGCAGTAAAAAGTGGCTCGAGTTATTCACACCAGTGAACGCTTCCCAAGAAAAATGCAGCTGTCACAACACTTGTAAAATACAGCAGTAGTTAACAATTTGACAGTATAATAAGGTCATAGCATTTAGAAACAGAAGCAAGTTTTAAAATATCTAGAGCAGCACCTCTGTCAAAACAAAGCACCTTATTCAGCTGATCAGAAAATTTTCTGAAATTTACGATGCACTTCTTTCTATTACTTTTTTCCTCTAAATTACTGACAGTTTTACTAAGTTAGTCAATCAGAATAGTTCCCATTCTCCTTTGGCATTTATATCTGATTTAGTGATTGCTTATTCAAAATACAGATTGAGTTTAACCTTTACATTTTCAGTTTCAGCAATTGCCTTTTTCAGATTTCATAAAAAGCTAATTGGTACCTGGAAAACATTTAGTTAAGGATTTCATTCTAAACAATACACTCGAGGTATATATACAATCAGGTATACATATTTTTCTTTCAGAAAAGATACTTGAGAAATAATATGCAATTAATATCTATGCTGGTATGATAGACAATGCTAAAATGCTTTAACTTTTCTCCTATTTTTCTTACTTTATACTTAAATATTTAAATAAAACTACAGTGATTAATATAAATATGAGACAGACTTTTTAATAGAGACTGTATTTCATAAAATTCTTGTCAATACCTGTGTCTGCACTTACTCTGGTGTACATCCAACATGAAGCCATGAAAATGGACTCTCTTTTTCCTTTCTACTTCTAAGTGAGAATAGAACATGTCCATCACCATTGTCTTTCCTGTGCCTTCAAATAAGAACAACAAAACACACTCAACAGGTAGTTAATTTAAGAGCAGTATGTACTGATTACAGATTATTGCTTGTTAGCTTGGCACTAATGAAACTATAATTTTCCACAGAATAAGTACAAGACCAGACTGCTGCGAGGAACAGTTATGTTTTCTGTTCAAAAACTTGGAACAACTGCATTTTTATTTTTCTGCTTTAAAAATTTGATTCATACAGAGATGGCCCAAAAGTTGCACAAATTACTTCCCATATATCCATAAAACATATTAGTATTTCCTTTGGAAAGCAAGTATGTTTTCATGCTGCACTGTTGCAATTAGAATATATGAATTTTCTCCCACAATTACTTCCCAAATTCTTAAATTGCATTCTTAAATATTAGTGAATGGGTAGTGCTGAAAACAATGACACAGCTTCCAGCATTCAGGATGTAATTATATTAAATAACATCATAATGTGGAAGAAAACGAACCCTGTAAAATTCATCAAACCAATAAGGCTACATAAAGCTTTTAGACACTTCAGAATTTGAATAGACATGCATCTAGAAAAAATTCCATTGGATGCAAATGAAACTTACCAACATCTCCATAGACATAAAGACCTTTTGGGGGTTTGGCTTTGGCAAAGAGCTGCAAGTCAAGAGAAAAAGAGTAAATACAGATATGGGGTAAAATAAAAGCAAGCACATGGCTGTGATGAAGTAAGAAAGTAGCTACCACAACAGTAGCACTAGGTAGCAAAGTGTAACCTTGAACAAATCATTAGCTCAGAATTCGTAACTAATGTTACAGTTGTACAAATTCTATATAAGCAGCAAAACATACACACAGAGCTTGGGATTTGGATTTTTGGGGGTTTTTTTAGATCATTGTGAAAATATCCCTATCCCCAGTCCTAGCATAAGTGCTTTTTAATCAGAACACATAAAATGATTCAATGTTTCCAAAGCCACCATCATCAAATCCTTTCCCTCATTAAGCCCTTTGAGAAAACAGTCCTAGAAAAAAAAGGAAATAAAGTTAAGGAGTATTGTACTATTCATAGATATATGCACTAAATACCTATTAGAGCAGGTCTGCTAAAGAGATAAACTACTAGGATTTAGAAAATCAGGACTGCAAAGCCCATGAACATTGTACGTCCTCTTTCTCTCAGCTTTGAATATTAAATGCAGAATCATCTCTGGTTTAAATATGATTAAAATCAATGGAGTAACAGTAAAAATATGTACCCATATACACATGCATGTCTGTATATGTATAAATATATAAACATCTAAAAAATGTATTTTCAAAGTATTCCTTTTATTAACCATTTTTTCAAGTGAGTTACTTTCATGTGGAATGAATACTGCTTAAGAATTTTAAATTTCTTAATATTATTCAGGACATATATTATGACAGCTGATGGCTTATTCTATTTTACTCAAGTATATATTTTTATGGAAAAACTTCCAGTAATGCCAAGACTTTCAATTTGAAATAGTCCTCTTTCCCTTTCCCCCAGTATTGTGCATAGCCACTTCCAAGTGTAATTCTAAAAAGAAACAATTTCTAAAAAACTAGAGATCTTAACAAAATTCAATCAAATCCATGAAACTGAACTGACATCCACAAAAAACACTGCAGAAGAGTATTTGCTTATTTCAAAGTGCTCCACTTTCAGACCTCTATGGCCTGAGCCAAGACAGAGGAAAATTAAAATTGCAACCCTGTGGTCTCATTTGGAGCTGGGTAATTGCTAAACAACTTGAATCTAAAGCACTTTTTCAAAACACAGTGCCATGTTAAAGAAATAGAGGAGTCAGTACAAAACACTAATTAAATATGAAAGAAAATGCACAACCAAAAAGTAGAAGGGTCATATCTTGGATCTGTAGTACAAGCTCACTCAGAAAATATGCAAGCATGGCTCTTACATAAGGGCCCTTTTTAAATTTAATTTAGATCTCTATTAATAGGGTAATCAAAAATTTGTATCATCAGTCTGTGGCTGGAAAGGGTTTCAGATGTTTGGAAACTATTCCATTAATGGACAAGGCTGCAACTATTTGCTAGTACTTTGAAGGCATTGTAAGACAATCTAATTGTTGAATATTTTTCAGTGGGTACTTTTTAAGAGCTTGCACTCAATAAGATGCTCAAAGTTACAGGAGAAAAGGAGAAACAGACAAAAATCCAAATGAGAGACTTCCAAAGGAATTTCTTTGGGCTTAATTTTATATTAACAACAACCATTTTAACAATATAAAAGACTATCACATTCAGTTTGTTATACAGGAAGGATGTATTAACATAATTTGCCGCTTCACAAGGAATGTCAGAGAGCTAGAAAAACAAATCAATGTGTAGAGTACAGCTTTACCTGTTTTTGCAAATGTTATATAACCAGAACAAATATTAATGCCTACATTTTTATACCAATTTTTTCATTGTAAAGTTCTTATTAATTACATTTAACTATCTTAATATTTGTCTTTTTAGGCATACTTATTTTTAGATGACATGTTACAGAAAAAGGGAGTTTTGACTAAAGGAAACAAATATAATGGCTTGGGCTCTGCAAAAGTGTAAATCAACTTTCTGGTTGATTTAAAAAATGAAATTAGTTTCCCTTTGAAGATAGCAATTTTTGAGTGATATGTGATTGCTAAAAAGGATGAATACTGTGGCAGACCCAAACACCTGCTGAAGCTGATCATCTCTAAAAACAAATCAAACGTCAGAAAACCTCTTATCCTCTTTCAGCAATTAAAGAAGTTTGTAGGAAATATTTTACATATATTTCTAAACATCACACTATTGACAGCTTTAGGATAATGATTTCCTCATTCCTGTCAGATATTGTATAATTCTAAAAATCTGGTTTTATATTCTTGGGTTGGTTTGGTTTTTTTCTTAACATACATTATATTTCAAAAAAGTAAAACTTGATCAGTAGATTTTTAATACTGAAAACTCAGACCTACCACTCTCAAGCTATTTTGCATGACCATAAAATGGATTTTTTTTTTCTTTTTTTTAAATTATTCTAATGCATCTTCTGAAGTCTGGAAGTTGTCTAAGAAAAAGGGCAACTTCCACTAGGATTGCTGATAAAATCGCATCCATGTTCTTGATTCAATGTAAAGCACAGCAAGCAGTCAGGAAAGTCAATGGTATGTGGGGGCAAAGAAAGTAAAAGACTGATCTTGGTTCTATTCAAACACACATTCTGCAAGGAGGGGAGAGACCTACTGCAGAAGATCCTCCAGTCACCCTCAAATGAGGATAGTCTACTTTATTTCAGGCAGGAAAGGGAAAAAAGTAGGAAACATAGGAAGACAAACTGAATTAATGAGCTTCTCCTTGCTCATTTCCATAGTATCCCGAGGTACATTTGGGGTCTCGGTAAAATAATGTTAAATTTGTTGACAGTATGTTTTCTTTGGCAACAACAGAATGATGTAAGGATGTTAAAGTTAATATTTAAAAGGTACTAACCCAAAGATACTACGTGATGCACAAAATTTGAGTTTGAAGGGGAGAATATCTTTAGAACGCACAACATCTTCCCACCTTGTCCCATGCTCAGACACCAGAAGCAAGGAACTCATTTCCTGGGAATATTTACACCCTGATTGGAAAAACTTTTAAGTGAAAATGCATGTCAATACTAAGATGATTAATTAAAATATGCAAAATTCAGGAGACAAGTCTCCCAACAGCAGATTTTTTTTTTTAAATGCTAACAAAACTGCCTCTTTCTCCCACTCTTTCAGGCCTCCTTTTTTGGCTGCTGTTGTAGCTGAAGCCATTTTCAAGGTCTTGAATGGTGTTTACTATTGTTCATACCTCTTTTCAAAACATGACCTCACTTATAATTGAGCTTATTTCAAGTCATTAGTACAGCAACTCAACAACTCTTAAGATGTCCCAGTTGGTATTTTGAAAAGCTGGAGATCTGAAATGTCTATGCAAACTCTCACAGCCTTGAACTTCAATTCAGAGGATCTCAAAATATCTCAACATACAAGGCCATGCTTTCACCAAGTTGAAGATCAAAGTCCTTGTTCAAATTTGAGGAGTAATTTTGAAAAACAGAAGCCTACTTGGTTGGCAGCAAGACTAATTGTTTTTTCCCCTGAGATTCATTCTAAACTGATGCCCCAAAAAACCTACATCATAACAAAGTAGAGTTTTATTACCATGAAGAAAATGGCTGGTGTCATAGTGTGTCTGTGTGTGTGTGTGCCCCAGACTACTCACTTCAGAAAGCTTTGGCCTGTGAGGTAATACAAGTGTTTTGGATAAAAAAACTGAAAGGCTTCTATTGTATCTGATATAAATATTTGCTCCCTAATCCTGCTTTTACCATATTTTAGTGAATAAAACTATTTAGATAAAGAGTGACAAAAGAAGAACAGAGCTAAAACAAAAGCAGACCATTCTAGTAATGGTTCAGAAGTGCAAGAAGTTTCTATTTCTGGAATAACTGCTATTTTGGAAAAGGCTTCTGCAATTCTAACACAGGAGTAATCAGGCAATAAAATAAGCAATATCAGACTACAGAAGAGGCTGGTAGAGAGAGGCTTCTCTTCCACTGCCCCTTTTTCTTCATTGCAACTTCTCAACCACATTCTCTTCAATGACAGAGCCAGGAAAAATAAGCACACTTGAAATGTCAAGCACCACTATTTTTTTTATTTTGAAAAAGCTGCCAGTAGATTAACATCTTCTCAATACAGGAGATTTCATACTACAGGTGGGCTATTCAAGTTGCTGGAAACCTCCTGAAAAAGCAGGAGGTCAACCTACAAAATACTTAGTATAACTGATAAAGTATTTTAATTTTTCAAATTAAATCTCTAATTAATTTAAAATACATCAAGTTGTTTCGTTAAGATCTATTAAAACTCACTAAATACAAAACAGAAAGGAAATCCAATGGTTTTATCAAAACAAAAACATGAGAGTATTCAAAGTTACTAAGTACCCAGCCTTCCTGAGAGGAGAATGCCAACGAGCTGTTCATGAATACAGGATTTACCTGTGCCCTGTACCCTTAGTATTTCCTAGAGAAGCCTTCTACTGGTCACAGGAACGAATTCCACCCATAAACCTACACAAATCCTGTTCAACCCAGGCCAACTCCAGACAGCAGTACTCATCACCACCTCTTCTTGGCATGAAAAGCCTTAGCTCTAACTGAACCAAGTCTGCAGCAGCAACGCTGCACTGAAAGTCCATAATAGAAAACCAAGTATTTTGCTTACTTAGCAAACTCCTGAACAGATACAAATGTATGATTTTACCATCTACTCACATTTGTGACTTATTCTGGGGAAACCTTCATTAGGATGTTGATTACAACTTTGCTGAAGTGAAACCTGGACTGCACTAGAATTTAAACTATAATCTGTTTGGCTTCATTTTATCTCAAAAGAAACTCTGTGTGAACTGGCAAATTGCTTCAAAGATAGCAGAAGAGAAACAAAGCTGTTGTGACTTCTTCTCCCTGAGTAATGATTTCATTTAATTACACAAGCTAGGAGGCTTTGACAGATTTATGCAAAAGTCACTGCTCTCCTCCTTTTCTGGGGTTTTGATGTATGGCACAGCCCTACAGTGCTCAACCTGGTTATCAATCTTGAGATTTCCATAGAAATATCGAACTCTAGAAGAAAAACCTCGAACTGCAGAAACACCATCCCCAGTAGCAAGTAGTTCTTCAGCTGCTTCTCACTGACTCATTAGTTCCATCAGTGAGCCATGCAACAATTTTTAAAAGTTGGTTTAAAATTAAAGCAGTGTTAAATGAAGAAGTGGAATGCTTTAAAGGAAGTAGTGAAAAACATTCTCAAGTAAAAAATGGCATTTAAGTGAGAAAGTGTCAGTCTGGCTTTACTGCAATTAGCTGTGTTACGTAGGGACAAAGTAGGATTGCATCTCCTAAATAGAGTAAGATTGGTATTTGTTCTCTGTAATACAAGCTTTCTTCCCTATTCACACTTCCCAATCAAAGAATCAGTAAATAACAAGCCCACATAATGCTTGATCTACAAAGTCATTACAAAACACCTGCTCTAGCAACTAACAATGATTTGGGGCACTCCAGTTCACACAAGTCAGCTCTCAAAATTATTCTCCAGGACAGTGCTTTTAGAACTTAATATCCAAATATCCACAATAACTTGCCAGAAAAGATCAAAATGCTCTAGCCTACTGATCCTCAGGTTTGACAGGAAATACAGTGCCTTCATCATAACATTTTTTCTAAAAAATGAAAATTAATAAAAATCTGGCATTTATGTCCAAAAAAAACCCCAAAAAACAACCAAGAGCAAATCTGATAATTGGCTCCCTTTTGAATGACTTCTTTCACAGTCCAGGTACAGCAAGACAATTCTGAGATAGGCAAGTTAAAAGATTGTAAGATCAACACCAAAGACTAAAAAGAAACCCAGACAGATGAAAAAAATACAACACCTAACCCCACAGCTTTTCACACCCAGGATCCTCACAAGATACAAGACACTGGTCAGCAGCTTAAGATTCAAATTAAAGAAGTAGTTTAGCAAGCTGAATCCAGCTTGGTCTCCTTACATTTAAGCAAAAAATGTTTGCATTCAGGCATGCTGCCACACTGCTCTACATACCAAAGACAAGAAAAAAAGCACTTTTGAAAAAAGGAAGTTTCTATTTTTCATTTGGTACTTGCCCAGACTGAATCAGGAGATTGGGTTTAGACTCGAGAGTTAGCCCACAAATCCATCAAGACAACATGAATCCATAGGCATACACCCACACACAACACAAATAAGTGTTTTAAAATAAACATACAGTTTTCAGGCTACAGCTACCATTTTTACACTGCTTGTATGTTTTCAGTAATTTTAACTAAAGAAAACCCTAAAGCAAAAAGGTCAGTAATGTGATGACCTGACCCAACTTCCAGAGAAGGCAAAAATATACCCCAAACCAATTCCCACATCAGAGTCATAATCACTGAATGATTTGGATTGGCAGGGATTTCACGGGAACACATGGCCAAACACCCTGTTTAAAGCTGACTTGAAAGGGATCCATGAGGATGATGGCGTCAACTGCTTCCAGAACAGAACTTCCAAAGACACATTCATTGCCCTTTAGGAACAGTCTTGCCTTAGGTTGCTTCCTGTATTTGTGAGTTTTCTTCTGGAATGCCTGACTTTTACTTCATGGAGTTATTTCCCATCCACGTTTCTTCTTAATAAAACCCTCTTTCCTAGGTGCTTAGTCGGCTTCCTTCCATCAGGAGGCAGGAAGATATTTATGGCATTTCCAGTCAAGCATATAAACAGCAAATACATGATCTGCAGCTACATAACCGAGTTTAAGGCACTCAGGGGACGTTGCAGGCAGACTGATAGGTGTGTCTCCCAAAGCTCTGCACCCTGCTACTCCTGCCTATTTGAAACAGCCCCATTTACAGGTATAATACTTGTCCTGTTCTCTGCTTTTTCACACCTTGAAGCTAATACCCATCACAAGAACCTCAGAATGGTTAACTTGTCATTTGTTGCCTGAAGGCCAGAGGCCAGTGTGCTATTTAAAGGCACTTGAGCCCTCTAGGCTTCGGCTCCCCTCATCTCATGCTACATCATTTAGTCTTGCCCCGCAAACAAAACACAGTATTTGTGCCAGCTAAGAGAACAATTTGGTATGGTTAGGTAACAAGTTCAACAGAGTTGCATATTTAGATTTATGCCCATGAGATGAGGAGTGTTGTGTAATGAATGCTGAGAAAGGCTAACATGGAGATTTGTTAGCAAAGACTGCAAATGACGGTAAACATTGACCATAAATGTTAGTTAATTCTGATGGAAAATTAAAAACCCAAAAGTGGTGCAAGAGAAAGAGAGAATGCAAAAGAAAAACACTCAAGAGTCTAGCTGGGGAAAACACTGACAGTTTCCCCCCTCCTAGGGACAGGGAGGTCTCTCCAGTGCAGGCAGGGAAAGTGCAGATGAGAAAACAGTATATGTTTTGCCATGCTCTTTCCCCAGCACTATACTTTTATCATCAGACTTCATCAAACATCCTGCTCTTGTTGTTTCCCCTGACCATATCTTACAACTGTGCTGACTGAAATACATTAATCGGGGGCAAATGAAGCACACTCACTGGGCATTCAGCTTTTGTGCACATCTATGATTGCCCAATATTTAGCAAGGAATTAAATATCTTATCTGCTTTGCTGAGTGCTACATTTGGTTTTCTGGGATATAAACTCAAATCTACAAAGCAAGAGGCAAGGAAAGCTGAGGAGGGAGTTCCCACCCCAGCTCTAGTTGCTTCCCATGAGAACGTGCCATACCAGTGCTATCAATATTTGCAGGCGCAAGGCCACCAGAGCAGCAATCTGAGAACAACAGCATGAAAACAAGAAACATGGAAAATACTGTCAAAGAAAGTCTGGAAAGCATTGTGTCAAGAGCTTCAGGGAAAAGTTACAGAGATGCAACAGCAGGCTAACAGCATTATGAATACTGAGGCACTATGTTAAGGCAATGTGCAACAGGGATATGTCTAAACTTTTGTAAACCCTTTGAAAAGAAACTGTGATGCTCCCAAAAACACAACAAGGGTGCAGATTTTCCCTACGGCTTCTTTCCTTACCTCACCTGGAAACTAGCAAGGTGGAGAAGAATTGTTTTTAAAAGTCATGTCTGGTAAATATTATGGTATGGAATTATTTGTGGAATATCTGTTAGAGCACAAAACATCAGTGTTCAGTTTATGCAATTCAGACACATGAGTATAATACCAGTGCTTGAGAATTAAAGCCTGGTTTAGGCCCCTCTCTCCTACAGCCAAATGACATTTTTGGAAAGGCAGGCAGTGGATATAACTAAAACCATACCAGATTTTCTTACAGAATTATTCCAACAATATTTAATTTGGTTACTTCTGGAGTGCCACTGGATTTTAAAAACCAAAAAAGAAAGAAGAAAGATTGAAACATGAAGAATAATCTATCTGGAAAGATGCATTTGCAAAAATAAGATTTGAGCTCTTGACAGAAATATATGCATTTTAAGCACATTCATATGAGCAAACATAAACGCAAAATATTTTTATCATTATAAACCTCACCTTTGAAAGGATATTTTTTGAATCTATGCTGTAGCCTTTAAGGCTCTCATGCAATTTCTGCAGGTGCTGCACAACTCTTCTTTGTTGCTCATCATTCTTCAGCTCTTCCTGCTTAATCAGAAAGTCATAATGTTCTAAAGGTCCATTACAAACCAGTAAGGCTCTGGCGTGAGCATCTGTAGGAGTACCAGGGCCTGTCTTCTCATCTGCCTGAGCTGTGTAGGCTGGAAAAATAGAAGTACCCAATTAATAGAGAAGTTTTGAAAAGCATCTCCTTATAAACAACACACATTCCTAACAGTTTACACAAAGACATACACATGACTTACCTATATAACCACTGGTTATCCCTTCATTTCTCATTAACTCAATTTCTAACTTTACTTTAATAGTATGTTTTAACATTCCTTTTTTTTATTAACAAGCACACATTCTAAGATGTCCAGCTAGAGAGTTGGTAATATTTGGATGAGCTGTTGCAAGGAAAGCTTGGACCTTTTTTTTCCCAAATTGGGGTAAAACCACTTAAAAATTCCAAAGTGCATTTCTCTAAATAGATAATCCTTTAGGTAAAACTTCAGGAAGTATTTAAAAGTCAACAAACAAGACACCAAATCAGGAGTTCTGTAAGGAAGCTGAAAGACTCAAACAGCACACTAAGCAAGGCAATAGTTGTGAAGCCCTAAAATGCCACAGCCTGACCTACTGGCGTTATCTTCTGCCTAGAAAAGACAGGGACAAGCCCAGGTAGTAATATTGTCAGAAACAAGATGTTAAAAAGAAAAAAGTCAGAATTTCTAGACATAAAACAAGACATAACTAGGAAAGGAAAGAATGCACAAGTTTACAAAGAAGGCTTGCCAAATCATTAAGATCAAACAATGGCAGACACTGAAAAGCTGTTAAATGTCTTCTCTGCTTCCACTGTAATTTAACAGGTTAAGTATAATAAAGAAAAACATGATTTTTAGCAATGATAAAAGAAATAAATTTGAGCGTAGGAAAAACACGCGTCAATGACTACATAGTTAGGTATTTTTAACCCTGTGAGCTCTAAGGAAATCCATTCCTAAATACTTTAGGTAAGTTTCCCAAGCAACACAATGGCCTCTAACAGCTTTCTTTGAGGTCTCACTGAAGGCAGGTAAGATTCAAAAACATTAGGAAAATGAAAAAAAAGATTGTCTTTAAAAAAGAGGGAAAGGTAAATCCAATAGTTTATAGGTCAATCAACACAATTTCAGAACACCCAAAAATACTGGAACAACTACAAGACTTTTTTTTCCTTTAATAAAGCACTTAACATGGTAAGAACATGAATAAAAGGCAACATCAGCTCCCCAGAAACAATGCCAGACCAACAAATTGTCCTCTCTGATCAGGCATCATGCTTAATGGGTGAAGGAAAAGCACGTTAATTGTAGTACCGCTTTTGTCACATAGCATTGCCATCTATAAAGTAGGAAAGAAAGTTGCAAGTGGAAGTACTTTTGAGCAGGCACAAAACAGCTGGAAAAAGGATACGTAATGAATAATTACTACAGTTAAACTAGGTGTATATCAGCAGCGGAGTTTCAGAGAGGGCTCAGGATCTCATCTTGGTGCAACCCTGAATCTCCACCTATGCCATATATGGCAAGATAAAGTACATGGCCTGGGAATGCAAATAACAGAAAATCAGGAGAGGGCTGCAGACACTCTGGAAGGCAAGTAAATGCTGACAAACTAGACAAATAATCGAATGCAAATAGGATGTAATTCACCAGGGACAAAGCATGTTATTTTAGAGGAAATAACTATCTCAGGAGATGGGGAATGACCTGCTAAAGAGTACCTCTGAAAAAAGTATCCAAGGCTACACTGGATCGCAAACTGATAGTAAGACAGTATCATAACACTATTAGAGGAAAAATAAACTAAAATAAAATAAACACAAGTACTCCAATATAAATACACATGGGGAAAAAAACCCCAAACCTGTTCTATTCAATACTGGTATAGTCTGCCCTGGAAGACACTCTTCAATTTTCACATCGTACGTTATAAGAGCATGAACCAAATGGGAGAGTAAGTGGAGATTTAAAGGATTATTTTCTAAAATATGGGTCACAAGCCACAAAGATGCCATAAAAGGCACAAAAAAAATTTTAAGTAGAAAGACAGAAAAGAGAAGGATAAAACTGAACTATTAGATCAAATTATATTTATTGCAAGTAACAGTTTCTACATAAAAAGACAGTCACTGTTTATATCTGCAGCCAATAATTGCACCAAATTCTCTTGTTCCTGAAGGAACTGAGTTACTGCTTTGAATTAAGAGTAATTAGCTCATCCTTATCTAAAGAGATCACATAAAGAAAGTTGAGTTTAAAGTCTGTTATTGCAAAAATTTGAGTAAAACCTGTAGAGAAGAAAAACATATAGCTGTCTCCAGATATGTACAACAGGATACTGAGAAAAAGAAAGGAAATTGTATTTATACAGATATCTTAATAACTGTAATTAAGGTAGTGAAATAGATTAATAGTCTAGAAGTTGTAAAACTTCCAATGATGTGTGGTGAATTTTAAAAATGAGTTTGATGAAAATCTGTCAGAAACATGTCAGCAAAACCTGACCTGCCTCTGAAGGGAAGGGGAAAAGGCATAGATCACACAATTATGGAATGGCTTGGGTTGGAAGGGAGCTGAAGTATCACCTACATCCAGCACTCCTGCCATGGGCAGGGACACCTTCCACTAGACCAGGTTGCTCAGAGGATCTGTCAAAATTTTTTCATCTTGCTTTCTACCATTCCACTCCCAAAAAAAGCCAACCTCATTCCTGTGATCCATACCTCTGAATTATCTGCGCTTTTGCAATACGTAGAAGTTGATGGCTCCAAGAGCTCCAGTGTGCCCCCTCATACCTCTAAGTCCACAAGCTCCTACTTCTTATGACAGGATTGAAGAAAAAAAAATAAAGTTGATTCAGCAATAAGAAAGGGTTTGTGGCTCATGACCTCCCTGGCCATGGACAAAGCACACCAGTAGGACTCCACAGAAGCATGGGGTTTGTCTCAGATTACATGCACTCACAGCTAACCATCCTGGGAGTGGAAGAAATACTCTAACAGATGACAGAGATGGAGACTATGCCCAAATAGCCACAGAAGGTGTCCTGGCACAAATCACTCACTGTTCTCCTAAAATAATATTTAACACTGGGATTTAAGTATGATGGGGGCATGCTATAGTACCCTGCCAGGAGACACCCAGTAACTGGTTAAGTGATAACCTCACACCTGTAGCTGCAAAACAAAGGCAGACGCTACCGAAGAGCATGTGGGGGTTTTAGAGATAAATCAACAGAAGGCAGCTATACAAGTGATAAACTATTCTAAGAGAAAGAAAAAAACGTACACCTTCCATTCTAACCTGCATTTTGTGGAACAGATTGCAAAATCAATTACTCAACTACACGAATCACCTATGAGTCAGTGCACTAACTGTAGCCCTACAGTCCTCTTCTCCACATTGAAAAATATGGGTTTTCATTTATCTCTTACTGTTTCATTATCTAATCTTTGTGTTACAGAAACTGCAACTCAATTTTTATTAGTTCCCTTCTGAAATCTTTAAATGTCACACACAGAAAAAGTATATACCTATCTTCTATACCTATGAAGTGTTCTAGAAAAACTGTAGAAAAGCACAGCAGTGAACACTGTTCACTTAGTTTTACATAGAACAGGGTAAAACTAGACGTGGTTATCCATAACCTATCTTTCCCACCTTCAGGGTGCAGGACAGTGTTGAATGTTACCACATTTAACCTGACATTCCCTGCTTCTTTAGATTTGACACCAAGGTGCAACTTTTTCTTAAATTCCTGTTCCCAAAACATACATATATAAGTATAATCTCACTTTATTTCAAACCATATAATTACCTCTTTGCATTTGCCTTTCTGCTTGCCCACACAAAGATCACAGACACACCTGCAGTGAAGACCTACTGTGATACACCCCAAAAAAAGAAAGAAATTGGAGGGGAAAATCTCACCAAGGCAAATAAAACTTATTTTTAAAAATGCCAATCTGGAATTATAAAAAATTTCTTTCAAGGAGGGGACTTAAGACATATTCAGTAAACTGACATTAATTTACCACAGCAAAGATAATTAATGCCTACATAAAAATACAGAAAGTGTTCAGAACTCCAGGCAGTTTCTACTCTGGAAAAGAGCAGAAAATTGGAACACTGATCAGTGTGTTGTTGAGTTTTTCTACTGCCACTTAGAACTGATGTCTGAGATGACACAGAAAAAGGCATGTGAGTTTCAATGACACAGCTTATGAAACTAACAGTCACTTCTGAGGCAGGCACTGGAGTTATTTACGCAAGAAGACAAACTGAAATGGAAGTTGGGTTGTGGCATACCAAAACTGATCCTGACAGCAGCCAAGAGTTTGAGAGCACAGGAGGGTAATCAAAGTAAGAGATAGAGAATTAACACTTTCCCCTTCCACTTTCCCTAATGGTTAATTACTTAACCATTGTCTTTAAAATAAAGAATATTTCCAACCTAGAGCTGTGCGAGAACTGCATCTAAACCAAACTCATGTAGGTTGCAACTGCACCAAAATTAAGTACCCCAAAATCACCTAAATGCCACCTTTGCTGGCAGTCATAATCAAGAAGCTGAAAATACTAAACTGAACTGAATATATAAATATATAAATATATATTATAAATATATAAATATATATAAATAATGAAATGAAATATATAAATAATGAAATGAAATACTAAACTGAAAATACTAAAACTACTAAATCAGTGTTAATACAAGGTACAAGGACCACATCTGTGTCATTACTGCTCTGCCAGCACAATCTGCTTTGAGAGCTTTTCACAAACCCTGGAATTTGTGTGGAGAGAAGAAAAAAAAAAAAGTAATAGAAACCAACTTTTAAAAACTGTCATGTCTTCAATAATCCAAGATGAAGTTCAGAATATTAGTTTGGGTCACAATGAAGCCAAACTGCTTCAAACCTTGAAACTCTTAGTGTAAAGCTGCTAAAACTGCCTACGAAACACAACTGCCATGACAGAAAAAAAGGACTTGTAAGTCAGAGGGCACTTTTCATCAACAGGCAGATGGTGGTATCAGAGACCTTCCTAAACTCAAGATTAAGCAGATGACACCACAGTGAGGAGGAAGGGCAATGGTACAGTCTTGTAGCTCCAAAGGTTATTTTCCTGCGTGAAAATAGGAGCAAAGGTAGCAAAAGATCAGAAATTATTCTTTTTTCCATGCTACTACCTGTAAACAGTAATAATGTCCTCTTGTCTCATTTTTTATTAAATAGATATGCAAGTTTTTCAGAATCTGTCTCAAACAGGTAAATTGCCCCATGATGTACAAGGACGTGGGTAAATTAAACACATGTATTAAAGTTAAGCACACGAATAAACCTGCAGAAGAACAAAGACTTGTCATGTAAGCTTCCTGGGAAAGAGATCATGTGCTAGGTATAAAGCTAAAAATACATTTATAGTCCTATAATAAACAAATGCTCCTTTCAAAATATTGAACAATGATCAATGACAAGAATGTAAGAGAAGGTAAACTGAAAAAATTATTTACTTTCCAGAGCTTAACAGCAAGCTTAAAAAAAAAATCAAAATCCAACTAATCATATTGGGAGGGGGTATACACACACTAAGTTAGTTATCGGCACAAATTGAAAATTTTAGGCCAATATCATGCAAAATTCATAAAAGCCCCACACTTGCTGAAATTAGTAGTTCAAACCAGAAGCAGCAGTTTGCAGCTAAGACATAAGGACAAGGACTCGCACTTTTGTCTCATTATATGACCTTAGATGAATCACTGAAGGCCATTCATTCAGGCACCATATGAAACAGTATCTTCTAGAGAAATGTGAGTTGGAACTGGAATTCTGCTTTTTGCGTACATGCCTGATACATTTCTGAAAGATTACTTGCATTTTTTTCATGCACATCCCATTTCACAACCTGACCTATAGACATAAGTAGGGAAAGACAAGAGAAATTTATCAGTGAAATTAGAACTTTACACAGATACTACTAGTCAAGTATTTTAATTAAGGGAAAGGTAAAAAACTGTGGAAGGCAAATCACAAAAACAAAGAAAAGGCTATAAACTAGTGATCATAAAAACAAGATTATAAATCAATTCCATGATGGATAAATCAATTCCATGATGGCAGCCCATCCCTGCAGCCTGATGTCCTCAAACAACATACGCAAGGACTACCATCCCCTTAACGTGGAAGCTGACAAACTGTGCCTAAAGCCACTGGATTTGCTCTGACAACTTTTTCTAAATTCTAGTATGCTGGTTATAAAAAACAAACTACATAGAGTCCAAGTGTTAAACCAATAACTAATAAAACACGCGCAACCACAGTACTAACTGCAGTGCTTGTCTATTTTTCTTAGGATGTATAAATATTGTACAATCACAACATGATGTGTGGATGTGAACATTTATCAATCCTGGGAGCCACCAGTCACCAGCCGAATTCTCACACTTTTGACAGACTGGCAGACGACGAAGAGTTCTCCCTAAAGAAAAAAGACCTCTGCTCCTAACCTAAGCCTCGAGTTAACAAAACCCCGTAAATTTGTGTACTGAGCTGACTTTCAAAGCAAGGCTGTGAAGACAGAGCACAGCTGCCGTTCGTTATACACCGGAGGGTCCTCGAAGGAGAACAATCCCTTAGGCACCCTAAAGCCCGGCCAAAGCGCTGGCAGCCACCGGCGCACTCGCCGAGCGCCCAGTGCAGCCGCAAGGCTTTAACCAGGCACCGCACCGAAGCCTGTGTCCCGGGGGGAAGCGGCATCACCAACTCGGGAAGGCACGGGCCCCCTTCGCGGGTCCCCCAGGGGACCGGGGGCGACTCCCGGTGCCACCCCGGCAGGCAGATCTCCTTCGGGGCTGGGTCGCGGACAAGCCCAGGCCGGGGAATCAGAGGACACCGACAGGTCACGGCAGAGCGGCGGGGCCTGTGCGTGTCCCAGCGGTTGCCGCCTGCCCCGCCCGGCACCGGCATCCACCTCCCCTCCGCCGGGGACAGACCCGCGGCACGACGGGGAGGGGAGGCACGCACCGGCTCCAGCGACCGCTCCTCGGTGCCCTCCCTGCGCGGTGCCCCGGCAGCCTGTCGCCCGCCCGGGGCCAGTGAGCCCCGGAGAGCCACGGCGGCGGCACTGACCTCTGTGCAGCGGGAGCAGGCGGGCGCGGCGCCCCAGAGCCCGCAGCAGGCAGCACGCAGTAGCCAAGGGCGACTCAAGGACCGCCATCTTCCCGGCCCGGGGGCGGTGGCGGCGTGGGCGCGGGGCGCGCTGGGAAATGGAGTCCCGCGGAGCTGAGGGAGCCCTGGCGCGGTCGGTGCTGAGCGAGCCGCTCCCGCCTGGGTCACGGAATCACAGTCAATCAGGGAGAGGAAGGGGCAGCGGAGGTTAAATGATTTGCTAAGAAGCTGTTTGTTAAAAACAACGCATAGAGCTTGCTCAACACTTATTGTGCCTACCAAAGCAGAATGAGAAGATATAAGACTATTGATAAAGAGAAGGAATCGTGATCAAAAATCCTGTTCTCGAACCTAAACTAAGTTAAACCAGCCTTGAAGTTTGGAGTTGGGACATAAAGAGCAGGCGCAGGGAAGCAAGGTGAAAAGTTCAGAATGAGACTGTCTGCTTCATCTGAGGAGGACTCTTACTTCATCCCGGAGACCCCTGCCCACGACCCCCAGACGACACTGCGCAACAGCAACGCAGATGTAAGTGACATTTGGGCTCATTATAATATGAGGCGAGGCTAGGCGGGGCTAGGCCATGAATATGTATAGCCGTATTGGGAAACAATGACTATGGAGCTTGTAACCCGATATATACCAAGCTGAATGCAGCTGTCAGCACGCGTGACTTTGGAGGAATTATCCCCCATGCGTCCCAGCGCTGGAATAAACATACCTACTTTACTACTTATATCAGTAGTGGAGTCTTTTCCGCGTATCAACAGAATCCATTCGATTGGAACCTCGGAGATCATCGAGTCCAACCTATGACCTAACATCACCATGTCGACTAGACCATGGCACGAAGTGCCACGTCCAGTCTTTCTCAAAAACCTCCAGGGACGGTGACTCCACCACCTCCCTCGGCAGCACATTCCAATATCTAATCCCCATTTCTGTGGAGAAATCCCTCCTGATGTCCAACCTAAACTTCCCCTAGCACAGCTTGAGGCTTTGTCTTCTCATCCTGTCACTGGTTGCCTGGGAGAAGAGGCCAACCCTCACCTGGCTAAAACCTCCTTTTGGGAAGTTATAGAAAGGAGCCTGAGCCTCCTTTTCTCCAGGCTAAACAACCCCAGATTCCTCAGCTGCTGCTCACAGGACTTCTGCTCCAGACCCTTCACCAGCTTCATTGCCCTTCTCTGGACTCGCTCCAGCCCCTCAATGTCCTTCTTGTAGTGAGGGACCCAGAACTGGACACAGGATTTGACGTGCAGCATTACCAGGGCTGATCACTGTGCAGGTGACAGACTGTACAAGTACACCGGTACAGGGACAATCACTGCCCCTGGTCCTGCTGGCCGCGCTATTGCTGATACAGGTCAGCATGCCATTGTCCTTCTTGGCCACCTGGACGCACACTGGCTCATGTTCAGCTGCTGTTGACCAGCACCCCCAGGTCCTTTGCTGGTCCCTGGCTCCTTCCCCCTCTCTTTGTCCTCCAAACTTTGCTGCAGTCAGTGGGGGAGCCCCTGAGGAGCCCACCTGCCTGCCTGCCCCAGGGCCGCACTCCCTACACAGCTGCTCCAGCCACTCAGTACAAATCCACTTTCCAGACCCACCTGGAGCCGCACACAACACCTTACAGCCCTACCTGTGCACTCCAGTTTCCAAACAACTTTCTTGTCCACCTTAACATGAGGAAGAGCTTCTTTACACTGCGGGTGGCAGAGCACTGGAACAGGCTGCTCAGCAAGGTTGTGGATTCTCCCTCCCTGGAGCCATTCAAAACCTACCTGGATGCATTCCTGTGTCACCTGCTCTAGGTGACCTAGACTAGGTGGACTAAATGATCTCCAGAGGTCCCTTCCAACCCTAACTATTCAGTGATTCTGTCATTTGTATTGTGCTGCACCATGCCTGTATTGGGTGCCACAGCTGTCCTCAGGGAGTTTTGGCAACTGAATTTGCATTTGTTGATAATTTCTATCTTGTGCTATTTGCTTTTGTCGCTAAAAACATGGACCATAAAATACTAAGGACAGATATTTGTAAAATATTAAGGACAAATATCCCTGGCCAGAGTTACAACCTATCTGTACATCAGCAGTATCAGTTTTATGTCTATCAGTATCACTTTTATGTTGAAATGCAACAACAAGACACGTTAACATAGAGGCAGATTTCTCTGGAGATAATGCAAACCCTAGAGGCTGATTTAGTCTCGGTGTCTGCTTAGCACACAGCAAACCCTGTCTTTGGTATCAGTTCAGATGCCCACATGCGATTCCTGAGAACTCCTCGGGAGAATGCTGACCACCTTCCTCCTTTGGTACCTGACTGCCTTATCCAAGCACCTCCAATGCAACTACAAAGTTCTTTTGACAGAAAGGCACAATGCAAAAAATCTTCACTCCAAGGGAAGGGCACCGGCACTCGGGAATCACTAACCATAACACTCACCTCTTCATTGGCCGGCCCGTCATTCCTATCAGAAATGCACCCAAAGGTCAGGATGAGGCTTCAGGAGATGTTGCCTGAAGAGTGTATTGTGCAAGAAATAGATAACAAAGTGCCTGTTCCTAGTAAAGTACAAAGGAAGTGCTTAAACTGACTTTTGGTTTTGCAATGTCAGGATTCCTATCTCTTATTCTAGCATTAAATTTCTGTGCAACATGGGAAAGTGAGCATGTAGGTTTCACAGATTATCAATGAACTTTTTTTTTTACAAAAGTATTGGAAAATGTTGCTTTAGGGAACTATAGAACAGCTTGCAAACAAAAGTTGATTATATCCTGAATAGTATTGCTAATTCTAAAAATAATGTTTATGATCTCGAAAATATTAGCAGTGATTGAAGTTACACTCTAACACGTTCAGCTGTTTAAAATACGTAGTTTCTCCAGACACATCTTCAGCACTATATACCTAATTAAGTAGTGAATTAAAGTGCCTATTTATCACATCCTAAAAGAGCTGTTTTCAGTGCATTTTCTTTCATCTTTCCTCTATTGGGCATTTATTGGTTTTGACTCATTCCAGCATATTATAGCTATCAACACCTGTGCCCATTTAGGAATGAAATCCAGTACAAATCATAGTGAATTGAATAGACATCTCAAAGATGCATCACAATTGTTGCAATATATTTAGAAACTCAAACAAGGAAACAAACAAATTCTGTAAAAGTGATTTAAATAACAAATAAGTTATCTTTATAAACAGCTTATCTCCTTGAGAACAAAGAATAAACAAGGCAACAAGAGCTGGGTTTTCTTCCATTATTAACTCAGATCACAATATGAATGGGTGAAATGTCAAGAATAATTGAAGAAAATGACAGTATAATCTTCAGCAAAAACATCTGATTTATTGAAACTGTCACTGGTTTTTTCTTAACCTTGCTATGCAAGGCAGCATAGAAAAACTTCTCATTTGGATCTATTCGGACATCTTCTATCTAAATGAATAAACCCTCTGCAATGCTATGAACCTTCTCTACACTGGCCAACTAAAATGTCACCATGCACTGGATTGCACATCCCAGGAACTCACTGTCCTTCGGCTGTAAGCACTTGGCAAAACCAAGGTTTGGTGTTAACCTAAACAAACAGGACTTTCAAGTACGTTTCTGTGGATTACCATGGTTTATGTCCCGTAACAGGTACAGATCCATTCTGTGGTACATTTGTACCCTTCATTTCCTTTACCTGTGCCTTTGCTCACCTTCAAAAATGTGGCATTGAAACTGTATAGAAATTAATTTGGCACTTGTTCAACCCTGCTGCATTATTACTCTGCCAGCTAGCCAAAAGTGGCCCGTAACAGGAATAAAACAGGAATAAAAATGAGGGGTAAAATCAAAGCACTCCAGATATCTCCTCTGGCTTCTAGTGGTATGACTGCACTGCTTTTAGAAATTTGGATGTGCTGAACCCTATGGAGATGGATGTGTCCAAGAGTCTTTGGGTCTCTGCCAGAACCATTTTGAGTTTCTGCACAAGGAAGGCTGGATTTACCTGACTGCAAGGCTCCAGGATATTCCCACCATGGGAAATATCTTTGGTTCTCAAACACAAAGGTACTTTTGATATAGAACTGACCATTCAGCCTACTCTACAAAAATGGATTTTGCAGGTAGTTTTCATCAACACAGTTTCCATCAAAACTCATTTTCCTGGGATTATGTCGAAGCACTTGGGGGTAGTCTTGATATTAACCTCATCTATTTTGAGACAGTGAAATATGCTGTTAAAAATCTACATTGCTTATAAAGCCTCAGGTTAATAAAGCCACATAAATGTTCCCAAAATTATGGACTTAGAGCCATTTTCACTATCTGTTTACAGTTTGCATCTCAGTCAGCTCAAATAGCTCGATGTGTTAGAAATTCACTGCAGTATTTCAGCTACCCAGGCACTACTCAGTATCTCTCAGAATAGGAGTTCACAGTATAGGTATGTATATATAAATGTAGATATTACAAATTATGTTTAGAAGCTTAATATTATCTTGCAGGCAGGAGCACAATGCAGATATTTAAACACCATATTTCAAAGCACTGGCAGCTACTGCAGGGATCAGGAAGTCATTTTTCCACACAAGGCATTTCACAATTAGTTCAGTGCCTTGTGGGTTCTGCCTTATGCTGAGTCAGCATTCCCCACAAGTTCTGACAAAATATGCCTGTGCTGTCAAAAATGTGCTAACCTGAGCACTTGTCAGAAAGGCTGGAGAGTCCTGACTGGATAATGGAGAGATTCTGTTTCCTTTCCTGTTAAATGTGACTCTTTCTTTTGAAAAACAAAGAAAATAACCAGAAACTACTGGAGAAATATTACTATACAAAATTCCGGAAGTAATCATCCATTAATACTGCTTCTATGGGTCCTTGCTGTGAGACTCGGATATCCATTTTGCCAGTTGAAGTTATGCCAGAAAATCTTTGTGTCATAGTTGAATAAACAAGGTGTAATAACAAATCAGTGAGTACCTGATTGTTAAAGAATTTAGGTTCACTAGGATTTTCAGTGATGTCACAGAATATGCTGATTTGGAAGGGACCCAGAAGGATCATCGAGTTCAACTCTAAATGCTTTGAACCTATAAACACAGCTGACCTCTCTCCCTCCAGATTTGAAATTTAGCCCAAAGTGCATGTCGGAAACAGAATTAAAAATTTCTTTTCTGAGTTAATGCTCACCTTCACGCTGAGAAAAGAACCTTTCTAGCAAGAAGAAACAACTACAGACAGTATAACTCAAGTCTCATGATCACAAAAAAAATCTGGAACACAATTCAAAGCAAACAAATGCATTTTCTGAGGGTTGGAAGGAAACAAAGAGGCCCACAGGACTCTGCTATTCCCCTACCTTCATTCCTTCTCCGTGCCTCATTAGCCAGTGTGGCATTTATGCTTTCACGTGATGTAGTCATGAAGCTGGACATCTTCCCCTTCGTCTCCCAGGTCAGACGAGTTATATTCAACTTCAATGGAAAAAACAGAGAGGGGACACCTTATCAAATCACCTTTATATACCTTTATATACCATTTTATACCTTTATATACCAATGCTGTTGA
This sequence comes from Corvus moneduloides, assembly GCF_009650955.1. Taxonomy (NCBI): domain Eukaryota; kingdom Metazoa; phylum Chordata; class Aves; order Passeriformes; family Corvidae; genus Corvus; species Corvus moneduloides. The sequence continues at coordinate 47,832,262 of NC_045478.1, read as the reverse complement.
CAAGTGGGCACTAAAACAGTCACTCTCTGTAGCTTCCACAAGGCTCTCCACCACCAGTCATCCCTGATAGGAAAAGCAGACAAAATAATGGTGCTGAGATGGTGTGCTGTGAGAAAAGCATTCAACTTAAGCCTCACTCTTAATATCTACCCAGCTTGAGAACATATTCTTTATTCATCACAGACTCAGCAACTTCCCAAATGCAGAGCAGTGGACATATTTTTGTTGCTTTGAACAGATAATGAAACCAGGCTTGGCCAGGAGACAGAAAACATAGTTAAGACACCAGTGCTCAGTTTCTTTTTCACATTTGCAGTGAGATGGGGCAGCACAGGTTGTGTAACAAACAAAAGCTTTTCCAGACGCATATGTGGTCTCAGTAGAATTAATGAGTTTTTTCTTGCCTTGCTGCATGACCAGTTTAATAACTAGTATAACTCAGGTAAAGCTCCCCTTCACTCCTGCTTTGTAAAACTTTTGTCAGCTTCATTTCTGTTTATAATTATAAAGCGAATTATAAAGTTGGCAGCTATTAGTGGAAAGAAAGGAAGGTGCACTACTAAGTGGGAGAAATAACACTGAAGGAGTGATGACAAGGAAATTCACAGGAAAGTTACCAAGCAAACCACCCATCATATACTGGTTATACGGATGAACTATTTTTGTACCTTGGGATCATCTCTACTTTCTGATTACCTTTTTATTAACATAGACAACAGCTAACTAAATTCGCCAGAGTTAACTTTGTGTCTCTCAGATACGATTTGTGGGCAGCCTGCCATTTTACCCATTGCCCACACAGATTTTTGGAAAAAAATATCAATAGTTTTCACACAGTCTCATTCTACCTGGATAGTAAAGGAACATCACTAGAACTCTTTCGTAAGAAAAGAAGGAAGGAAAATGATATATGCATTTAATCATTGGAGGGGTACTTTTAACAGGTATTAAAAAAATCTGGAAGTCCTCCAAGATGTTAGAGTAATTTATAAATAATAGTGGATTCATATAATTTCTATTCACTGAGGTTTTAGGTGCATCAAGAGGGCAAATACTGCACTACTTTGGGAAATGTTTCTTTTATTGTAACACACAATCAGATAATGAGAAATAAAGACCTTATGTCTTGGAAGGGGACAATTCTGTCACCTCTGCTTCTCCCTTTCTCTCATTTTCTTTCTTTCTTTCTTTCTTTCTTTCTTTCTTTCTTTCTTTCTTTCTTTCGTTATTTTAATAATTCACTCTGTAAACACAATTTTCCTTTCCTATCCTTCATGAACTCTTCAGCTTTGCAAGCTATGGGGACATAAAATCTGGTCCCGTTAGTAATATTATTATTAAATATGTATCATTTGTTAAAATTGCAGTAAGTTTTAAAAGGGTAAGACTACTACAAGCAACACCGTCACCTTGATTGCAGCTTGGGTTAGTGACTTAAGACTTTGTTTTCAACACAAATCTTTTGGTGGGCATCTCCTCCAGCCTACGTTTGCACTGGGCTGATTGCTTTTGCTTAACACCTTGCATATACAGCGTTTCCTACCCAGCCTTTTCATTCCCCGAAGGATGGGAATCTGGGAAAAACTCCCCGCAACTCCACCACCGCCCCCACACCCGGCCGAGGGGGCAGGCGGGCCCTACAAACCCGCTCTCTCGGCCAGAGCGCCGCGCCCCCAGTGCCTGCCGGGATGTGTAGTTCAGAACGCGGGCGACCGCGCCAGGCATTAGGGAGCGATGCGGCCCTCGAGAACTACATTGCCCAGCGTGCCTTGCCCGCGCGCGCGGGCGGTGGGCGCGGGTGCGCGTTGCCGGGCAGTCAGCTGGGCGCGGGGCGGGCGGTCGGGCGGTGCGGGTGACGGCGGCAGCGGCGCTCGGGGTTCGGTCGCTGGCTCAGGGGAGAAGGCGCCCGCTCCGCCATGGCCGAGACGATCGCGGACACCCGGCGGCTGATCAGCAAGCCGCAGAACCTCAACGACGCCTACGGGCCGCCCAGCAACTTCCTGGAGATCGACGTGGGCAACCCGCAGACGGTGGGGGTGGGCCGCGGCCGCTTCACCACCTACGAGATCCGCGTCAAGGTGAGGCAGCGCCAGCCCGGCCCGGGAGCCGGGTTGGCGGTGTCGGGCCCTCTTGTCACCCGGGGCTGGCCGGGGTGGCGGTGACGGGCTCCCTCCGCCGTGTCCTTCAGGACCCGTGTCACGGCTACTGCGGTGCGCGGCGCCCGGAGGCGGTGGCAGAGCCGCAGTGGACTCTCCATCCTCGGCCCGGGGTTGATAACTCTGTGACGGGCTCCTGGTAGCTAAGGCGATGCAGCTCGGTTCAGATAACTAAAGGACAAGTGCTCTTTCGGCTCTGCTGTGTACAGCTTGTCCTCAGACTGAAATATCGCTGTACTGTGAGCAATTGCTTGTCTGTCTCCAGGTAAATAGAGGAGGGCAAACTCAGCTCTCTGCGATGGAGTAATATGGGTGGATCTGCCCTGAGGAAGAGGTCAAGTTCAGGATTCCAGCGGCCTCAGAAAGTACATCGAGAAGGTGTAAATAAGTCTAGTGGGCACACGCGCTAGATCAGAGCCAGCTAAAGTGATAAAGGTGCGTGTGTATGGGGGAGGGCTTCCTGTTTGCTTTTGTACCTGAAATAAAACTGTGGTGCCTAATAAATAGGGCTGTTTCTCGTGATGTGCTGCTGTCAAATACTTCTTCTTAGTAACACTAGAATCCTTCCTAGCTGGAAGGGCTGTGTTCACTGACTTGCCCCAAAGGCTAGTAGTCTTGAGCTTGAGAAAGGCTATGTGAAGTCATTACTGTGTTCCCTGGCCTTTCTAGTTTCATAAACAGGGCCCAGAGGAATGGTCAAAAAATGCAATGTCTACAGCACAGTCCTTATTGTGGCTGGTAGGGACTTGAAGAAGGGAATCCTTTTTGGTCTGCATTGCCAGAAGTAAACTGGGTTGAGAAAGCTGATGTCTTATAGATGGGGGGTTTTTATAGCTTGCAGTTGAGTCTGCTACCTTGTATAGCTGTACTCTGTAACAGCTGATGGAACCTGGTCAGTTGTTACAGTAAGTAATAAAGAGTGAAGCTTCATTGAGTCCCTGCACACATTCTCTGCAATATGAATTCTTCATGGCAGGGAAGGATACAGCTGAGGGCTGCTGCCTTGGTCACTAAAATTCACCGGACGAGACTTAACCTTGTGTGGATTTTCTGGTGTTAAAGGTCTAAGTCCCCAGCTTAGTGTAACCTTACTTAAAAAAGCAAAATCAGCTGAAATCTAAAGCTACTAAGGAGGATACTTCTTTATTTCTGATGCTTATAAATTGTCGTGTTCAGTAGCTATTCCTGTGTTTCAGGATGTGTCAGTGGGGCAGGAGGAATAAATTAACACGCTTTCAGCCTGTATTTGGCCTCTGTGTGAGGTCAAACTAGAACTTGCAGATTTGTGTTGCATTGCACCGCCCTTATCAGAACTCTAGCAATCCACTTAGAAGAAAGACGTAATTCTACCTTGCTGGAAAGTATTTGCCCCTTAAGTTCCTGATGATGTTTCTTTCCATAAGACTGAGCATTTGGAATGGCTGGATCCAGGGAAGATGATACAAAAGGGACTTGGCTGTGATATGGCCTTGGGAATTAGGTCAAATTTCCTGTGATTAAAAAATAACAGTTTTTAAAAATACTCAACTGAAGTTCTTCATCAGAAAGGAAAGCAGAAAAACAGGTTTTGAGACAGGTTAGTCTTAGCCCACCTGCTGTTTGGGGTAGAAAATTCTAGATTCCTTTGTAATGAAGACCAAGAATGATTTGAACAAATGCACGCTGTGATAGTACTGTGACCTTCCTCTGTTCTTCCTTCCAGACTGATACTATGTAAACATTGCATCCTCCACCCTCCTTGCTTGCATCTGTACATGCCTGTATACAGGACTGTCTCTTTGATCATGCCCTTTCGAGTTGTGCACTGCTGTACACATAGTTCATAGCTACCATGAACTGTAAAATTGAGTTTTGTCTCTGTGTGCTGGAAGGCTACAGAGCAGGTAATACAAGTCATGCAGAATTATGTTCACTGTCTAAACTTGTATCAGTTAACTGCTTCTCAGCAGAACACAGACCATGTTGCTAATATGCAAGTTTCAGCGCAGAGGAAGAATTCGAACATGACTTGCTGTGGTATTGTATTTGTGAAAGATAGGCTTAGTAGCATAAGCTGCTTGTTGGAGTGTGGCTGACAATGGCCACCAGCTGGCTTCTATGGTTTGACAACTGCTTGTGGTTACAGAAAGTAAGAAAGTAGCAGCTGATGTGCAGTTTCCCCCAGCAGTGCTGGTAGCAGCAGCAGAATAAACCTGAGAAGATGGTGTGAGTTACCTGTGTTGTATCTGGGGAGCTACACCTTCAAGTAACACCAACAGTAAAATGTTAAGTGTGCAGAAATGGATGGCTTAACTGCTGCCAAATTCTGGTGAAAGCTAAAGGACAGCAGCCTCACATTACAGCTGGCGATCATTCTAAGCCAGAAACATTGTCAGAGAGGACACTGAAATTCAAGTTTGCGTTGAGACAATTAGACTTGTACCATTGTCGTGGTGTTTACAGACTCTGTAATTCTATCTTTGTCTAACTCTCAAAGCTTAGCTTTTGGGGTTTTTTGGAAAGACTGAACTTGCTAGCAGACTCTTGAACTGATACTTGATAAAAAGTATCTTGCAAAATATATGTGTGTGAAATACTGCAGAGTTTCCCCAAAGCTTTTATTGGCAAGCTTTCTGTTGGTACTGCAGTTGAAGCGTATCTGTTGTCTGGAAAACAGCAAGTGGAACAACTTCATGCTTTAGTTCTTGTAATGCTGTACTCATCAAGTTCTGGTGGAAGTCAGAAGGCTTATTGGGGAACTCTATAAAGTTTTGGGTAGACTGCTCAGCAGTACGCTACTGTGTAAGCAAGTCAGTAGTATTTTGGAACTTAGGAAGGTTTGTCACAGTGAGTGTCTCTGTGCAGGGTGGCTGTGTGCTGGGGTAAATGCATGGTGCTTTGACAGGCCTTTGAGGAGTTTTGAGAGGAGTGCTGCAGGTAGACCCTATGCAGCAGTCCTAGCTTACTTCACAGATGGACAGTTGGCCAAAGTATTGACTTTCTGAGGCTGAGTCTGTGCATTAAGTAACAGTCTGTTCTTGGCAAGCTGGACAAGGTGATGACAGAAAGCTTTCCACTGTAGCAACCACTGTAAGGCACACAATGTGGCAGTGTGCCACTACAGTGCAGCCTAGCAATGAAAGTCAAAAATCTTGTTCAGAAATAAGTGATAGAAAATGCCACCCTGCTGTGCTAAAATAGCAAATTCGAATGGGTCATGTTTTTGACAGGGTACTTGAGAATTTGCTTTCCATCAGCAGCATCAGGCAGTGTGTTTGTTCCATTCTGAGGTGTCCTTTGTGTGTGAAGGCTGAGGGTGAGCTAAACTGGGAATAATGCAGTAGGGTATAAAGCTCCAAGTGCTTCTTCTAGCAAAATAAAACTTGATAAAGTACTCATCTCATCTGAAGGTGTCTAGATGATCACAATATGGTGACTGTGCAGCATTTAAAACTAGCATAATTAACTAGACTGCCTACTAAAGTAATACAGTAAACTACTTCATTGCCCTTACCTCTTGAGGAAGAATGTGAACCAAAAGTCACATTTTAAGTGTAAATACTCTTTCATGCTGTTTCTCACAAGTCTTTATTAGCTCTTTTCTCCTTCTTACTAAACCTTTTCAGGCTGGGCTTGTTCAAGTCAACGCTTTTGAATGAGGGCATGCGAATACCTGTTACTATTTATGGGCTAAAAGCCAGTCCTCTCTCTGAATTCCAGGAAGCAAACATAGAACAAATTACAATTGTCATATTATCATCCTACAGCATGTATTTAGTCCTCAATCCAGTTCCAGGTATCATTTATCTTCTACTGTAGTTGAGAAATAGTTTTCTTGATAAATGGGTCAAAAGGAAGGTCTTTGCTCAAGCAGATTCCGTGCAATAGCTTCAGCTGTTAAATCCTTTAAGGAGACAAGCTTTACAAGCTAACTTTGATCCAGTGACTGGTGACACACGTCAGAGCCATACACCCAGTGTAAAGTCAGTGCCATAGGAGATAAGCACTTTGGTTAGAATACTGTCAGCAAAGCATATGGGTATCCAGGAACTTGCTACAAAAAGGGAGATATCCCCTTGGCAGCCCTGAGAATATCTCAGTTGGTTAGAGCATGGTGCTAATAACACCAGGCTTGTGGGTTCAATCCCTGTGTGGACTGTTCACTTAAGAGTTGGACTTCATGATACCTGTGAATCCCTTAGAACTCAGAATATTCAGTGACCTGCAAATAAACTGTTAACACTATTTTGTCTGGATTTGTTTCTGTAGAAGTAAGAGTGACTTCTGTGTTGCCCATTTTGGTTGGATTTGTCACCTAGACTAAAAGGTTAAATCATCTATTTATGGCTAGTGAGAACTTGTAGAGAGGTCATTGATACTCAAACTGACAGTTAGAACTATAATAAAATACCTGTTACAGGAGCTGTTAGTCCAAGTAGTTAAAGAATTCTTTTTCGTCAAAGCAAAGCCAAACTAAAAGCCTTTGTCATCTTAGTTCTGTTCTTTAATGTTGAATGGCCTGTTGCCTCTAATCAGCGTTATTAAACTTGGCACTAAGGTATATCTTAGCTTTTTGAGATTCCACAGTGCAGTGGCTTGTCTTTGGGTGTAGAAAGGGAATGCCTTGCTGTGCTTCCAGATATTGTGGAATGCAATAGTTAGGTGGTACCAATGCTCTTTAGGACACCAGTCAGGTTTCCTCTATCTTCTGCAGAAAGATTTCTGTAGACCTGCAGAGGTGCTTGACTGTGTAGGTCCTGTGTAGGGAAGGAAATGAATACACAGGCTGTGAAGTGCCTGCAGTGTTAAGAATAGTATTGGTTTCAAGGGATTGGGGAAGTTTATCTGAGTACTGCTCAACTCGAGCTACTTTTGAAAGTCCTGTTCTCCCCTTAACCAATTTTTTCAAGACCTAGTTTGGAAACAGTATTTACATTTGAGCACGTTTATAGTAGTCTGACTTGTGACTTACTGATTGGAATCTGACAGCTGTGATCAAATCAAGTTAGAGTAAGACAGAAAATGAACTGAAAGTATAACTTGCTCAGAAAGCACTTTTCTTGTGCCATGTTTTGCAAAGTGGTGCTCTTGATCTGATGGATGTGTTTTTGAAATGTTTTGTCCTTGAACAGTTCCAGATCTCCTGTCCTTCATGTTTGGCAGGGTTTGAAGCTGCAGATTCTTCCCCCACCATGAAAAGAATCAAATCTGCCCTTCCTGTAGTTGACTTCAGCATTGTACAGTTTAATAGTTGAAGCTTGTGGTGGAGTCATGACTAAACACTGAGTCAGTGTGTGTTTAGGGATGCATAATCAGCACTAATTCTCTATTTCTCTACTACTACAAATCTTGCATAACACTGCAAGTCTGCTCTAATTGTAGTAAATTATGCTTTTAAAACCCATTCTAGACACTGCTACCCGTTACATATTTTCAGACTCCTCTACAAAGAATAAAAATGCAATGATTCAGGTGACCATTTTTCTGTTCTACAGCCCAGGTACTGCACCTTTACAAACATTAACTGTTCCTTCAAGCAGTAATTCAGAAAAGGATAGCTGGAAGGCTAAGAATTTCCAAGGGCACTGACTAGGGAAACAGAGAAGTAGAATGGCTTGGATGAAAGAAACTTCCAAAGCCAGGAAAGTGGATTTACTCTTGAGCAGCTGTTTCTTTCTGTAGAGGTTTGTAATTAAACTAGGTTCAAGAGGCTGGTCCAAAGGTATTGAACTAGTTTAGCATTGATACCTGTTACTGTGTAAATAAAATAACCAAGTCTCTGAATAGTGCTTCTTATTAGTATATTAGTTTAACTGGTGACTTGCACTCCTTTTATTTCAGTGTATACAGTGCAGGCCTTGATTGTCATGTTTTAAGATTGCACTCCAGTACAGTACAGAACAGACCAAATCAAAGGGAACAATGAGTAATCTTTGTAGGACAGATGGCTGTGATCCAGGTAGGCATATGATGCCAGGGAGTTTTGATACGTGCTTATTTTTAGATGGCTTGCTGAAAAAGTGTCAGCTTGAACTTTAGAGCAGTCCAGTCCCTGCTGCTTTTCGTCTGGAGAAGTAAATGATGCAGCAGAGGTTTATGTCTTCTAACAGTAAGGGAAGTATTTTATTTAAAGTTTTTTCACTTGATGAAGCAATGCCACTTGCACTACTGGAGGCTGTTTAACAGGTGCATAGTCCAAATACCCTGTGAAGATGTAGAACTGAGTGAAGGGTCTGAAAGTGCTACTGTTGCTGTAACTTCTAATGTAAAAATGATGGAGAAGCCCTGACCTTCTACTGAAGGTATAAAAACAAGTGTTCTACCAACTGAAGACGGGTCCTTGAAATGTTCTTTCTGTGGCTATTTCTTGAGAATCCAATTCAAAATCTGTGTTCTGCCCCAGAAGATTCTTCCATATGACAGTATAGTTTGTGTTGGCCACAAAGCCTATTTGAAAGTGTAACTTTAAGCTAGTGTATAGCAGCTTAACTCTAAAATCCAGAAGAAAATGAAGCTATATATTAAGTGGTTTAAAGCCATCTCTAGACCTGGAAAAAAAACTTTAGAGATTATTTCTTATGGGCTTAAGCTGTAGCACCCTCTAAGTGGTAAGATATGCTGCAAATTAATGAACAGGAGTTATAAGCCTTTCTATAGCTTTTAGTGGCTACTTAAGAATGTGTTACTGCTCCAGTAAAACTGGAAATATGAAGAGAGTTTTTTGCTACTTAGTAGACACACTTTTAAACTAGTTAACTTACTGCTTTTTTTCTTGCATATGTGAAGTATAGGGATACTGGACTGTCTCTAGCTCACAAAGCATATCAAACATTTTGTTTCTGATAAAAAATTAGCAACTGCAGCAATTCACTGAAATTTTTTTATGCCCATTTGACTGTAGCTGATGGATGTCAGTAATGATGCTAAAGCATCAACTTAATGTGATCCCTCTTCAGTCATTCCTAATGAGGAATGAATATGAACATTACAGTAGGTCTAATCAGAGCTGTTATACCTTGAATTGTGTAAAAGTAACAATCCCTTCTCTTTCAAATGAATATTTGATATTTCACAGGAGACTTTGGCTTGCTAACCCTGATCTAGTTACTAGTTCTGTCTGGGTGTTGTAAAAGTCTTTGTCCAAATGAGTCCTTAAAGCAGGCTCCTGTTTTTATCTTTGGCTTCTGAGTGTGGAACCTGAAGAATAAAGCATCACTAAGCAATCTCTTTCTCTTGACTCACCCTATTTAGAGTCTTTTGACCATGGCACACTGTAATTCAGCTGTTTATGATGTTGTTGAACTTGATCAGGTGATGATAGATGCTTTTTGGCAAAAATACAGATATCCCTATGCTCATTTTTCAGAGAGCAACTCTGGACTCAAAGCACTGGATTTGGCGAAGGTTAGTTCTTGTCTAAAGACTGATAGTCTCTGATACTGTGTTGCTATTAGGATTTCACTGCCTTAGTCTTTAAGGTAGAAAACATCCTGGCTCCATAGCTCCAGTACTGCGGAGTGGGAAGCTCAAAAGTTCTTGGTATAGTTTAAGCCAGCATTGTTTAAAACTTGCATGGTCAGATTTTTAAGTGTTCTCTTAACTTTTATTTTTTTAATATGACATACCTTCAGTAGATCTGGACACCAAGTGGAGAAAAGGGGAGGTAGAACTCTGTTTTGATGAAAAGGACTGAAACTTAGAAAAATAACAATCTCTAGTCTGACATTTTGCAGCAGGGAAAGAAGCTTTCCTTCAGTAATATACCCAGCAAAAGTCTAAACTTCTACAAACTGAAGTTCAAAGCATGTTTTCCTTCTTTCTTGCTTTTTATAATTGTCGGAAATTGAGAGGTAGCTGCTTATGTCAAGTCGGGAAGGAAACAAACCACTGGCAAGGTTTCTGCAATAACAGTGGACTGCTGGAGCCAGTTTTTTGTACTAAAGGACAGCAGGCTCTTGCCTTAAGAAAATTGTAATACTTTTTTTTATCCACCATGAATGCTACTTACTGTGATAGCCCACAGCTCCCATTGAATGTAAATGTAGCCAAAGGGTGTAGGCTCTTGACAAAGCTTACAGCTTGTATGAGACAGTCAAGATCATTGAATTTAGCTTCTGAGAGTCAAAGCCACAAACTTTTATCAAAGTGAGCTGTGTGCTTTCTTTCACTCTATTTTAATGGAAATAGAGTTTTCTCAAGGCTACCATAACCTAATTGAAAAGATGACATCAAAGTAGGTGCTGTGGCAACAGTGCAGCTTTATTCTCAGTCTGTTAGGAATGGGAGACATGGGCAGTGCAGTGCTGCTGCTGAGTGTTATGGTGGCAGATGAAGAAATTAACCAAATTTACCTCAAAGTAGGCTGAACAGCAACATCTGGGGAGTTTGTGCTGTTGCGGGGATGGACTGGGCTGCAGTGTCATACAATCTTGTGGAGTGTCAGCATGTTCTTTGAAGGAACTCAAATGCTATTTGCATTTGATTTATGTCTGGAAACAAATTTTTAGGAGCAAGTCTGACTATTTGCTAGACTTTTTCCACTCAGTGAGTAAGCTAGTCTAAAAACTAAGACTTAAAAATACTTAGAATTATTTTATTAATGTAAAACTAATTATAAACTAATAAATTACTCTAGTTTTCCTCCTGCATTTAAGGTAATTTGTTTACTGGAGTGGCTGCATTGGATAACTGTATCTGAAGCTGAGTGGACAGTAATGACTAGTACTCAAACTACTTGCATTCTGCTTGTGAGATTATCTTCACTTGCATACAAAAACAGTTTTTCAACTTCTAACTGGGTGTAGCTTGGGGAGTGATTGTAGTAAGAGCTGGAAGACTGTTACCTGGTTATCTAAGCTACTGTCTTAGGACTGTCATTTGCTTCTGAGGTGAACTGGGAATCTCCTGAGCTTGGAGTCGGACTCAAAGTTGAGTATGTTACGGTGACATAAATGATGCTGAAGAAACATGCTTACTGTGAACACAGATTTTGCCCTGAAGTCTGTTAGCAAGGAACCACTGCTTCCCATTACTAGTTTGTTGAGCACTAGCCAAATGACTGTAGAAACTTGTTTGGCATCTGAGTGGAGAAATGCAGGAGTGACTTAAGGATCTGGGTTTGTCACCTGTTGTTTAATTATGTAATGTAACTTGGCACCAGTTTTGACAATATTTATTCCAGTGTACTGGCTGGCTATTAACTGCCCCAGCAGAATACAGACTGTTTGACAGTACTCAGAGAAAGCCTAATGGTGTCTACGTAGACTCTAGTAAAGAGACAGTGCTACACAAAATCTGTCTTGACTTAGTATCTTTCTGTGGCTTAGGATTTTGGGCTGTGTGGGACTTCTGCAGAACTGGTTTGTTTGTCCTTCTGCAACAAAGCAATTCTGACTAGTGACTTTCACTTGTCTAATGTCTTGGATGATGTGTAATCCTTTCAGGTTGAGGGCTTGCATTCCAACTCCTAAGCAGCATGATTTTGGACTAGGAAGCTGTTGAATTTTTTTTTTTTTTTTCAATGAATGGTATAATTATTACACTGCTGAAGAAAGAATTGCTGGAGAAATTATGCTGAAATTATCACAGGAATGAGCTATGCTCCAGGGGCTGTTCCAAACTGGGTCATGAGTTTTGTGATAGTAGACTTTGCAGCTCAGCAGGCCAGAAAGTTGATATTATAATGCTGAATGAGCATGGGCAGAAATGCTCGTAAAAATGAAACTAGCCTGACTTCAAGTTTTGCATCTTACTCTTGTCTCTGTTCTAGCAGACAAACAAAGCACTGACAGTGCCCAGAATAGCTGTTGGCACCTTAGTGACTTAGAAAACAAGGATAACTCAACGTAAAAGGTCAAGGGGAGAATAACATTTTTGATAGCCTGCATGGTCTTGAAATGACACTGTAATGGAAAATGAAAGTTTCTGTTGACTCTTCAGGATTGTCTCCTTTTACCAAATTCCTGTCCAATGAAAGCCCATGCTTCAGGAGCTGTCTGACTTGCGTAATGAAAACTGTCTATCCATGGGAGATGGAGGCAGTAGGGCATGCAGAAGCCCATCCTACTGAAGGAAAGGGTGGTCGGCTCAAACAGAGCAATAATCCTTAGTGACAAAGGTCCGTAGAGAAACTTTTGATGTGAATGTAGCCTGAATTAAAAATAGGACCCTAAGATGTAAATAGGTTAAGCAGTATAAAACAGGACTCTCAAATTGCATTTTTAGATAGATCCTTCCTTACCTGAAGAACACTGCTTTATCAGTATGTACTTCTAGAGGAAGGAGAATTGCTGCAGTTTCTGGGTTTTAAGAAACATGAGATTTAGAAATTGATCTCTGTAGATAGCTCTAGTTCATATCCAGACCAAAGGACAGCGAACATGTACTCTGTTTTAGAAAATAGTTGTCAAATTGTGACTCGTGAAACACTTAATTTAGTGCATGCCTTTTGACATACTTTTCAATCTGAACATTTCCAGTGCTTATGATCAAAATTGGAGAAGATTTTTTTTCAACTCACAGGGAAAGGAAAGGACTCTGTCCTTTTCTCCCACTTGCTAGCTGGGCTAGCATGTCAAAAGTTCAAAAGGGAATGTAGAAGGTAAAGTGATCTTAACTGGCACTTCTACCCCCACATTGTATCTGTAAGCCTGATATGTTGTTTAGAGATTAACTTTATAGACTTCATGCCTAGAAAATGAAAAGAGTTCCTGAAGACCTGGGAACTTACTGGTTTTTAGCAGCTTTTATCCAGTTCTAATCCTGTTTTTAGTAACTTGAGAGGAGAAATTAATATTTTCTGCAGGTGAGAACCTATATGCTAAGTATTTTAAAGGGCTTTCTACCTAAGACACTGACAAAGAGTTGATGTTGTAATGTGTAATGGTGAACTTTGTTAAAAAACAACAGCTGAAATCAGAGGAAAATAATCCAGTACTTAACTTCTGGGAATCTCCTTCATGCACTCTGGGGGACCTAGCTATATCCACTCTTGAGTAGAATATTCTTATCATCAAGACAAGAGTATATATTTATAAAGCCTGACTTCTGACGTACATCTTAAATGCAATTTTATTATTAGTTGCTAGCACAATCAACAGTATTTTACCTGGGAAAGAGAGCTTGAATGCTTTTAAATATTTAGCAATAAGACACCATAAAAAAATACTGTTCTATACTTTATCACTTGTAAATTGTGAACTAACTGGCATAATGTGAAAGTACACAACTAACTTATCAAGTACTTTAGTGTGACAGCCAGAAACTTGTTACGGCTGGCAGCAGTACAATGACCCATAGTCACAGACCTGCCTAGTGCAGGAAAATATCTCTGCAATTAAACCTGTCTTGAGCTGCCAAAAGTATTCCCCAGTGGTAGCTTAAGCATAACATCCTGCAAATGATATTGTACAGGGGTATCCATTCAAACTGTGACCAAATCCTGAGTTAGATGCCCAAGAGATTAAAATAAAACAACAAAAACATAAAAGGCAGTAGCTGAGAATGATTACTGTGCATCTGCCAACAGGAAAGCTGGATGTAACTGTAGTCCCATGTGAATATCAGCTTCCTAGGGTACTCCTTGAGAGTCTTCTTCAAAAGTATACGAAGACTGTTAGTGAATATGCAGTCTGACAACAGTAGGCATTTTTCTGTGACTTCTGGTTGTGTCTGGTAATTACAGGCTCATGGTCTTACTTTTAGGAGGTCATAACTCCTAGAAACAATTTTGTAGTGTTCTAGCCAAGGTGTCATTAGGAGAGGACTCTCTCACTGTCTGCTTCTAAAATAACATGCAAGTTGGGTTGCAAAAGTGGCATAACACTGCACCCCAAGAATGAACAGAAGTAATGCAGGCTCTGACACAAGTTAGTATAAGGACTTGTATCAGGGTGCCTATGTATTTAACATGGTCTTGTGCAGCATTATAGCTTACTCCTATTTTATGTCCCTTTCAAGGGTGTTAGGATTCAGTGCTGCCTCCTAGCCTTGGGCAGCAAAGCTCCCCCTAATCATGCTCTACTTGGTTTAGCTCTGTAGTCAAGCAGTCTGATCTCCTCAGCACTGAATGTTGTAGTGCATCTCAGCCTTGTTGGCTTCTTTGGATCTACCCAAACTTGGCAGCTTGTGCTACCAAATCTTCATCGGTCCTGAATGGATTCACTGTAAGACTTAAAGGTTTTGCTTTTGAAGATGTTGGAGGCCCTGTTGTATCAGGGAGTAGAAAAGTACAGGACTTGGTTAATATCCTGTGCTAATATCTGAAACATTCCCTTGAATGCAGTAAGAGAAGCCTATGTGGAATAAGACTTTCTTCCTCCTTCCCTCCCCACCTCCAATTTTGTATATATTGGGAATCCAGCTCCTGAGACAGTAAGAATAGCAGATGCTTCTTCAACCTTAGAAACATCTCAAGTGGCCAGCAAATCAGATATTCTGCTGGGTGATATGATGACAAAATACTGGTGATTGGGATACCGTATAAATGAGGCTCATAGCCATGCAGTTCAAGGCACAGCTTACTCATCTAGCTTAGAACCTTATTTCTATTTCTGTATCTTGAGTGTTTCTTAATACTGCTGTTGTTGCTTAAATGGAACTAATGTGTAACTTAACAGCTTGGTTCTTGGTTCTGCTTATCAAAACTTCTAATCTGTCTAACCAGTAGCTTGTGTTCTTGTTTTCAGACAAATCTACCTATCTTCAAACTGAAAGAATCTACAGTCAGAAGAAGATATAGTGACTTTGAATGGCTAAGGAATGAACTAGAAAGAGAAAGCAAGGTGAGTAAAGTGAAAGGTAAATACAAGTCTTCATAGACATACAAAGAGTCATGATGCTGAAATGTTTTCATTATGTTATAAAGCATGTATCATATCAAGCAGTTACTGTGGTTGAAAATGCCCAGAAATAAACTAGTGTGTCAGTCTTTTTATCAAGCCTCGGTGCTGCAATGCCAGAGGCTTTTAGTTTTAATGGTTTTGGGTTAATTCAGAGTTGAACTACTTGATTTCAGCTTACCTGTGTGGGCAGGTACTGTTCTTCTCTGCTTTTGTTTTATTACTTCACTAGGAATGTGACTGATGAGTTGGGTCTTCTAGGAGGAAGAGGTGGATGAACTTGCTTACAGGCTGCTCTTAAGGACACTTCTGTAAATCTTTCAGGTTGTGGTACCACCTCTACCAGGAAAAGCTCTTCTCCGTCAGCTCCCCTTCCGAGGAGATGATGGTATATTTGATGATTCCTTTATAGAGGAAAGGAAGCAGGCTCTTGAACAATTCATAAACAAGTAAGTGTTGGGTCTAGTTATTTAGAGGCAAACCTGGAGCTCAGCTCTGGAAAATTGAATTAAAGCTACTCATCCTCTTAAGGATGGTAACTGCAGTAGGTTCAGAATACTAACTTTCACAAAATCTTGCAGAAGGACGTACTAACATTACTCATCCCATGTTTAGTTTGGATATCTTAGTGCTTACCAGAACAGCTGAAATGACTGTTAGTGTTGTCATTAATTTATGCAAATTGCTACTAAAATTATAGTGTTCAAAATAGTTCTACTTTATAATTTCTAGAAAGGTATCCTCCAGTTGGGTGAACAGTAGAGCTTGCAGTGGGCTTACAGCAGTTTACTTTGATTGCAGATATGAGGTATTATCAGTTTGTGTAATTATGCATATTTTCTCTAATCATCCTGAGAATCTTTCTGAAGATGTAAAAACACTATTTGAGGCATGCACATGTAGTTTGAAATAGACACTTTGGATTTTGTCACTGCCTTCAAAGGGTGAGCAGAAATTACAGTAACAAAGTCTTACGATTCTTTTTCCACCATCTGACACTACTAACCACTGTCTGTACACTGGCCTGAATAGGTGGTTTAATCTCTTTAACATCATGGATCCACACAGTGGGTAAGGAGTGTTGTCAGTTAACCAGCTCTTCTGGTCTTTATAGTTCTGTTCAGACCAACTGGACTTGGGACTGCTCCCTCAGAGAGTCCAAGCCTGTCAGTTCCACTGGCATTCTAATCTTGTTCAATAGTAATGCTGTTTAACAGGAACAGAGGATGCCTGTGAGTTACGCCAGAACTTATGAAAATGTACTTAGCAGTTGCTGTTAGTTCAGGCATGTGTCTTGGAGTTCACTAAAACTGTCTGTCTTGTACAACTAAGCGTGACCATATGAAATCTCTGAAGTTTTTCTTCATGTAGTTATTTCTTAGCTCAACTTAGAAGTATTGCTAATGGTTCTGAATAGCTAAAATGCTTCAGATTGCTTTTTTTTGCTGTTCAGAGACAAGTGGAATGAACTTCCAAGGCATCTAATAATAAAATGGAATGTGTTTGGGTTTTTTTAATGCTGTAAAATCAAGGCAGTCATGACTGTAAAGTACAGCCTTTATCCATGCAGACTTGGAACTCTATCTTAAATGGGGAAGAAGTGCACTTACTGAAAGTTTTGTATGCTGAGTCTAGCATGGAAGAGGGTTATTGGTGTTCTGAAGCAGCTGATGTGAAACACAGTCATCTTTACCTTGACTCTGATAAACTCTGTATAGCCGACAGAAATGGAATGGCCAGTTTATGGATATCCATTTTCCAATCCTAATGCGAGTAATAAATTGACTTTGTGGAAGTGTAAAATTTCTTGGTTAATTTTTCCTCCTTTGAAACATAAAAGGAGATTAATGTAGATATTGATGTAGTGGCAGAGTTGAGTACATCTGGAATAAGGCTTTCCAGGCACAAACCATAGCAATTTAGCTCATGAGTTCTAATGGCACAACCAACTCATTAAGCAAATATTACTGAAGTTTTGAACCATGTAGAAGCTTTAAGGCTTCTACCAAGTACTCTGGGCACCAGTGAACTTAGACCTGAAGGTCCTTTGCACTGTACATTCACATTATTGCATAATCAAAGCTGATCTATGCTTCTAGAATTAAAGAGTCCCTCGGATAACTGATACCACTGGAACAAACAAATCTTGGTGCACCAATGCCAGTTCTTGATATCTGGAAGTGTGAGATGGATGTTGTTGAGGCTTTGTCCCTCTAGATGTAAAATCTGAATCACAACAGTGCAGCTTACTTGAGTCAGCTCCCTTGGGCCAGTTTGCTGGCACCACCATCAGTACTACATACAGTGACATTCACAAGGGTGGTTATGTCTCAACACTCTTGTCTGCCTCAACCTGATTTTGAGACACATAATTCTTGAAGTAGCAGCTGCTATGTGTAAGGGTCACCTTGGTGAAAAATATTAAGGGAAAGCCAATGTGGAATGAGGTATTCCTGTGAAACCAAGAGCTGAATCAGAGATCAGATCTAGTCTTGCAATTCAGACACCCAATTTTCAAGCCTTCCTGAAAGGGAGAAGAAATATGTTGCTGCTTTATCCTCTCGTATATATCTTTTCCTTGAAGTTTAACACCAGTAACTTCATTCTGATGGGTAAGAAACTCAAGCTAGTTACTCTAGTTGATGACTAGTTACTCTAGGATGACTAGACTGTCATCCTTGTGAACTACTGCTTGAGACTGTCGGCCTTTTACTAGGACCTGGCAAGATGGATAGGTTTTATAACTGCACTTGAAATAATCCATTAATGTTGAATAGGAGAGCTCAGCTTCCTCATTATAGGTCACCCTCAGTGACGAGTATGTTCTGTGGTGAAATAAACACTAATAGGTAAATTTGGAGAAGATGCACAGAAGTGCTTGGAAATGGTGCTGAGCCATTGGAGCTGAGTACATATTGCATGTGTTCAACCAGATGCCTTCCATTTTGGGTAGAAATGTTCTGACAGATACGAAGGCCGCAAGGCTTACACAAGCTGCCCTTGGGATGGTGGGGGACTGTCTCTCCTAAAGGAAGAAGTCTGTCTTGATTGACCAAACTGGGTGTAGTTTTTTTCAAACCAAACTGCATTCAGTATTTGTGTCCGTAAGTGATGAACTTTCAGGTATCTGATTCTTTTGGATTTTTACCTACACAGGAGTCTGCATGGTATTTTAAGGGTTCAAATGCAGTACCTTATGATTTTCTTCCAAGTTTGTGTCTCCTAATTTAATTTCAGCTCCTTTACTGTTAAAATGATGGGTTTTCAGTTTATATGTGGAACAAAATTAAATCTATAGTAGATATGCTGGTGTCCCCTAGAACAGGCAAGCTCTGTCCCCTGTGTTTGAAAGCTACCACATGTGCAGTGAGCAGAAGGGCCAGTACCCCCTGGCTGTGTGCAGTGCTGCCCATACAGGCCAGGGGCACTGACCCTGGGGAGTCGCTGCCCGGAGCAGTGCCAAGCCTTCGGAAAGCCTTCGCATCCCCTGCTGGAGCCAGGCTTCAGCTGTGCTGGGACGAGCTGCTGCTCAGTGACACTGACAGCTGAGGGGATAAGTGGCCTTTAGAAGGGTGTCCTGTGGCAAAGGTGTCAAGACCTTTAAAAAAACTCTACTTGCCTTTCTTAGCTCTAGGTTTCCTAATGCTAGAATGATCACTTACTTGGATAGTCCCATCAATTGCAGGTGACAGATGATGATGTAACATGCTTCCAAGTGATCAGAGGTACCTCAGGGTTCCTATGGACTAACTGCATCTGGGGGAGCGTGACAAATCTTGCTGCTAGACTGCATTCTAGTCACCAACAGTGAAGTGAAAGTGGAATCTATGCCCAAGTGCAGAACAGTAGGTTATTGGTACAAAACCTTGATCTGCAGGATAGCTGCAAGTAGGCTCAACTGGTTCACACTAATGCTTGTTTTTTTCCTCTCCAGGGTTGCAGGCCACCCACTGGCACAGAACGAGCGTTGTCTTCACATGTTCTTACAAGATGAAGTAATAGACAAAAACTACACACCATCCAAAATAAGGCATACTTGAGTTCTAAAAGCATCTTCTCAAATATTAGTGGTTCTTATGCTTGGTTTAAAGAGGTTGTAGTTTGTCTTAGCATGCTGAGGATGAACAGGCACAAAGTCTCCACTAACACCAGTACACTGCTTGGTCTTTGCATAGGCTTTATAGCATTTAAGAACTCACTTGTCTTCTAGCTAAATCCCTCTGAATCCTTGATTTAAGAGTATTATGCTATGAAACCATCCACCCCTTGCAATGTCTCACAAACCTTTCCACTATTATTTGCAATGACTTAACAATGTTTACTGACTTGGCCTTACTTGAACTTTCACAACTGTAGTGTCACGTGTTCACTTGTATTTGACTAAACTGCTCTGCTGTTTCTGAGGTAGTCACCTGTCTGAACATCTGTAGAAAGATTGCTTTATTTCTGATATCCTGTATGAGAAACACTTATGCAATTGTCTTCAAGCTTGTAAAACACTTTATACTGAAGTAATGAGGGAATTATCTTTATATTCTGTAAGAGGAAAAAAATCGAATTTATATACTAAAGTAACTTGTCTAAAGTTTTGAAATAAAAGTGAAAATACACTTCAAATGTTTTGTCACTGTTGACCTTGAGTGTGGAGTGTCTCATGCTTTCTGAGGAGGAGGGGCTTGACTATGCTAAGTGAATTGGTGTTACAGCCTTGCTGTGATGCTCTTCCACAAGGTAGTTTTGTATTACTAACAGCCAGCACTAAGTATCCTTAGATGCTGGCACTCACTCTATAAGTGTTAAAGAACATATAAAGGTATTAAAGGCTGTTTGTGTGCTGTGGAGCCAAAGTTGGCATACCACTCATGGTAGACAGTCAACAGATCTGTGACTTTAATAACTTTGGGGAAAGAGTACCTTTCTACTTGGCATGAGAAGTGTCAATCTAGCTTCAAATAGCTAGTGAAAACAATGCCATCCTATAGAGAAGGGAATGTTTACATAGCCTATAACATCAGTCCTAGATTAAAGTAGCTCTGCTCTATAAATAGAATTGGGAACATGAAGTCATACAAGTCTGCTATAAGATGTGATCATAGACCACTTCCCTGAACACTAAAGGAGGGGTGAGCTGTAGTGTTGTGCTGGTTTTACCACTTCTGCAAAACAGGTGCAGGATGGCTGAACTGGAATTCACAAGCAGCACTGCTGAAGTTGTCTTTTACATAAGAAGGAAGTGAGCTAGAGAAACTTCCTTAGTCTTCCAAATGTGACATGGAAGTTACCTATCCAAATGCTCTTGTAAGCAGATTCCAGAACACTCTAGTAGCAATCTGCTCTAGTGTTTTGTGCTATTTGGTAGTTACATGTTGACTTAGACTCAGCTCTGCTGCTTTTTTCCTTCAGGTATCTCTGAAGGTATCTCTGTAAAGAGCATCCTACAAACTTGTTGGCAAAGTTAGTAGCTTCTTTTAACTAAAACCATTAACCTCACTTATGGAAATCTGAATGTAAAAGACTGAACTGGGAAGGCAGTGGTGGCTGGCTGGATTACACAAAGTACTAGTGATTAGCTACACTGAATAGATAGATGTTTGAATAATTGCTCTTTCCATCTCATACTTAACTGAGATTGTGCTGATTCTCTCTAACCGTTCTATTCACGAAACCAAGGACCAAAACTGACACTCCATTTGCAGCCCAGGGCTGTCACTTTTCAAGATGTTTTTTATAATGTAAATAATTTCCAAATTTCCCTGTCCTTGTTGCATCACCCCTAAAAGTTGAGTTATTCTTGAAAAGGGGGAAAGAAGGGTTAAATGTATTGAAGTTTTGTTATGTAGGTTTAGATACAGTCAGTTGTTGTTTTTCTTTTCTCAAATGTTATTTTCTGAGAGAAACTTCTTTCAGAAATCAAAGTAAATGCCACATCTTAAACTGAAAGATGATGACACAGTCTCTAGCGTTTGCCATGAAAAAAACCCAAAATATTTAAGCTGAAGAGGGAAAAGCTGCATGCTTGATGTCAAAGTATTCCTATTTCCAAGGTGAGGACTTTGGAGCATTAGTCTCTTAGAATTACAGGGCTGTGGGATCTGACCTGGCCTTTAGTCCTTCAAGGCTAGCTAGAGACCCTAATTCTAATGTAGTGTAACTGGTTCTGCTTCTGTGCCATCTGCAGTAGTGGGAGCAGGACGTAGTCTGAGATTAGCTGTGCCTAAACCATACGGATCTGCACATTGTTCCCCGCTTGTGAGTCTGCCCTGCAGCTGGGCTACTTCTTGCAGGTAAGAGGATGAGATATGGGTGCAGTCCCATTGCCCTGCCTGCTTTGCCAGTGCGCTCTGTTTTGTCCTCTAGCCTGGGTGATGTAGGGACTGGGACTACAGCAAACTGCAGGGTGTGATTGCCTGGTTGCCTAGCAGGGTGGATGCAGTTCATGCTTATTGCTGCTCTGGGACAGCAGCATGAATCTTACTGGAATGAATATTCTGTCATGGGTTCTGTGCAGCACTGGGTTCGACTTCTTTAGCTCATAAACTGAATTGTCACAGAGTGGAGAACCACAATTGCTTTTTCTGCCCTATCAGGTTATTTTCAGTGTAGAGAGCAGAAAATGGTTGAAGATTTTTACAGGTGCAGGAAGAATGGATTATAAAGAGTTTGTTGGTTTCTTTCTAAGAACGTGCTGTCCCCTGTGGTAAGTGCATTCTTAAGTGCTCTGAGCTAGTTTGTATAGAAGATGTTTTGAGGTCCCATAGCCTGTGACTCATCTTGTGTATTTGTGGTCTGGCTGTCTTGGAAAAGATAGAATGTTAGACCCAACAGACTACAAATGGAAGAGAGCTGGGGTTCAAACTTTGACCTCTGAAACATGTGAGATTTTTGAGCTTGGAAGTCAACAGAGCTAGGATTTCACTTGTGACCTGTATTCCTTGACACTGCAAACCAGTGAGCCATCAATACACACAGTATACTTCCACCTGTCATTTTAGCATGCATGGTTCTTGGCTTACTCATTGCCATCTGAACAATACATTTCCCTCCTACTATTGCCAACTTGTTCTGTTGATTGGGAGTTGTTTCCCTCTTTCTTTGGTGTGATTATGCAGTTAGACACCTTAATAAAACCTCAGTCTTTTTAATTGAATCAGTACTTTTGCTCTCATCACCTTTTGTTAGCTGCACGGTTCACCGATATTAAAAATTGCAGTAACTTGCAACAGAATGCACATACTGGGGTAGACCTCGGATGCACTTAGTGTTTTATCCTAGAAAAAGCTACATGTCACCTTCTTGAGAAACAAACGTTGGAGCTGGAATTTACTTGGATTACAGAAAATAGCTCTATGCAGGATCTCACAAGGCAGGATCACCTAAGCTACTCCTTTAATGTTTGTCTAATCTGTTTTTAAAAACCTCCAGTGATGGACACTCCACAGGATCTAAGGCAATCCATTTTAGTAAAGAGTATTTCTGTTCCCTGGTAAGTAGGGGACAGTGAAAGAAGCTGATAAAGGACAACAGTTAAAAGAACAATGGAAAGTAATTTAAATTCAATATATTTTTATTCTTTGTAAATACAATGAGTACAACTTTTTTACTTCACAAATCAGTTAATCCACTTTGTACAGGAAAAGTTTTACTCATTCTATGATAGTCCAAGTGCTGATCTTTCTCAGTGCTAGTTCCTAATAACAAATCAAATTTTGAAAAGTACAGCAGCTATCTTTAAATGTTTTTTTTTCTACATTTTTCATACATCAAATAAGCAGCTTGTAATGTTTTTATGTGTGAGAGGGTGTAGATGAACAAGGCTTCAAAATTAGAACCTGGAGTTTCCTAAAAAGGCATTGGAGACTTTTGGAAATTGTTAGCATTGTATCAGTCAACAACCTTTATTTCTTTGAAATAAAATTCCTTCCATTGATTTTTTAATAGTCATTTCATTTCTCTGCACATCTCATTGACAAAGAGTTTGGCCACCGTTGCCTTTGGTTTCAGCACTGTGCCAACGGGACAGCCAGCAGGTCACTGAAGCGGTCATCTCCTTTGTATTTGGTTTTGCTGTTTTAGTCTTCCTTTCTTGTGTTGTCTCTTTTCAGGTGTGTGTGTGTGTGTGTGAATGTATGTCTGTGTGTGTGTGGAAGAAGAAGGAGGGAAGGTCGGGGAGGAAATGTATAAAGCTTTTCCGTCTTTGAGATGTTAACCGAACAAATTGTGGTGACATCCGCATCAAAGATCACCAGTTCATTTTGTAGGAAGAATGGAGCTGCCGTCATAAGCTACCTTTTAATCAGTTCTGAAGGCCACTTCATGATGTATTATAGCAGAAGCAATGTTTTGGTAACTTGGTCTCAAATGTTGCCTATCGTATTAAAAACACTTTCCCAACATAGGCTACTTTTAAAACAATTCTGAAGGCCACCACATCTTGTGTTACAACAGAAGCCAAGTTTGGTCACCCGGTTCCAAATACTGAACAAACTAAAGTACCTTCTTTCACATTTTGTCTCAGATCTGCCAGTTAAATGAGAGAATAGCAGAGTCTTTGTTAACTATGACTGGCATCTGAATTGCCTCCATCCTGTAGTAACAGGAATAGCAGCCAAATTCCAACCACTTTCACTTTTTCTGTAGAACAAAGCATTCTCTCCATGATCTAAATCACTCTGTTCAGAGCAGCAGAATCATATCTACTGGGGTCTTTTTTGTCAATGAGTTTAAGGACTAAACATTCCCAGGCTTATGCTTCCTGTAGATTTTGTTAGTTGAGGCTTATTCTCCATAGATAGAAGTTCTTCTCAAACTGTCCATCCTGATTGTTTATTTTAAGGTAATTTATATGTCACTGGATTTGTACATATCTGAAAGCAGTCTTGTAATTGGTACATTCCCAATGGTCTTTTTGAAAAACACTTCTTCTATTGTAGATGGACTAATTGAACGTAAAGCTGGTAAGAGCAATAGAAGTTTTCCGAAACGACAGGGTTGTGTGGGATACCTGGGAGACAGAGAGAAAAAGAATTTTGTTGAAGTTTTAAAATATTTTTTCAAAGGAAGAACCTTATTTTATAGAAAAAGACCAGTATTTTCTAAATTGCACGGGTGATGCTTCCTGTGCCAAAACCCTGTGTTTTGTACTTGTGTGAGCAAGAAAGTTGACTCCAAGGAAAACTCTCTGTGGCAATCAGCAGAATATAGGACAAGGTTTCTGAGTTTTGTTTAGCTCCTTTGTTTATTCCCCTAGAGTAATAGCAATACAGAGACTGGACCTGCTGTGTCCCTCATACAACAATGTTCTTGATGCAGTTCAGGGAAGAGCTTGACTTGTAATAACTAGCCTGTCATTTGAAGTACAGTTTAAAACCAGCTGGATTGTCATGGTAATCACTTTACCCCCTTTTGGTTGGCAGATACATTGAATACCAATTGACATTTGTAAGGAAAGTTTTTGTTAAAGAAGCTGTGTTTTTCCCCAGGTAATGTGTTTGTGTATAGGATATTTTCCATCATTTCTCTCAGCTTTTGAAGCTAACACAGCATAGGACGTGTATGTCTAGCTGTGCTTATGCTGGCTTGACACGCCAGTGATTCTCAAACTTCTGCTTACAGTGGTCTCCATACAGGAAAGTGTAGGTTGTTTGGGGAAACACGCTGCTTCTCCAGACTACATCCTGTTGAGAGCGACTCCACTGAGATCAAAGGGCTGATACTGCTGTGACACTGGCAGGAGGGTAAATTCAAGCCTGAGGATGAAACACACAGGCTGAAAGCCCTCTCACAATGGAGTCTGAGTGAGAGTCCTGTCAGTGGACTGCACTTTTCCCTTGTAAAAGGATATTGTTTACAACATATACTGAGTAGCACAGTATCTAAATACTTCCAGCAACACAGAAATGCTGTGGAAAAGTTGTCATGCTTGGAAGGGAAGTTGTGGCTATGTATTCCTCCCTGGCTTCTCTCTCCAAGGCCCTGTCTCACGTAGGGTCTCCAGGGAGCAATCTTCATGGAAAAAGCCTTCCCTAGGAACAGGAAGAGGCTGCTATGCAGCAGTTACTCTTTTTGCTCCGAAGCAGCCATAACTGGATGGAATTCGCATTTTTACTTCCATCCTTAGTGCAGGCCATTCCCTGTAGACTAATAGAAGTGTTTCAGAAACTGCTACCGTCTAATCTCTGATACTGATAGAACTGCCTGACAGAGATACTATGACAGCAAAACAAAGTTTCAGAAGGAAAAAATACTACAGAAGTTCCTCTTCCACTGCTCCCATCTCCCACTGTTTAAGTCTCATGGACCTCCACTGCAACTAAAGGACTTTGCTGCGGCACCACAATGGGATTCACAAATTCTGGGGTTTTCATTTCAACCTGAGCACAAACTCAGGGCAGCATCTTGGAAGAGCCACTTAAGTTCCTTGTGTCCTGATTTCCGTGTCTGCAAAATGGAGGAGATTATATGGGAACTGGAGATCGTGGGTGAAAAGAGCT
Organism: Corvus moneduloides; assembly: GCF_009650955.1. NCBI lineage: Eukaryota > Metazoa > Chordata > Aves > Passeriformes > Corvidae > Corvus > Corvus moneduloides. The sequence continues at coordinate 47,806,798 of NC_045478.1, read as the reverse complement.
CATACTGGTCTGAGATGGAATGTTTTGAGCATGACTTTTAGTGGTATTTGATTGATTAAAGTGTAGAGGAAAATGTAGCCCTCTGAACTGCAAAGTGTTGCACAGCTGGTATCACTTCCCAGAGGAAGAGCTCTCCTTTTAGCACTTTTCTATTTGTTTTAAAACACCAAAGTGCTGGAGCACACCCAAAGAGGAGCAGCAAAGCTGGTAAGGGTCTCGAGCTCGAGTCCTGGTTAAGGGTCTAGAGCAACAGCTGAGGGAGTTGGGGTTGTTTAGTCTGAAGAAAAGGAGGCTAAGGGGAGACTTTATCACTCTCTACCTGAAAGGAAATTGTAGTCATGTGGGTTTTGGTCCCTTTTCCCAGTTACAAGCAATAGGACAGAAGGAAATAGCCTCAAGTTGCACCAATGGAGGTTTAGTTTGGATATTAGGAAAAACTTCTTTCCCAAAAACGTTGTCAAGCATTGGAACAGACTGCACAGGGAAGTGGTGGAGTCATCATCCCTGAAGGTATTTAAAAGACGTGTAGATGTAGCACTTGGGAACATGATTTAATGAAGGACTTGGCAGTGTTAATGGTTGAACTGGATGATTTTAAGGGTCCTTTCCAACATTTTCTATGGTTCTATTTCATCAGGAAATGCCAAGTCCCAGCAGGCTGACAGCCAATGTATACTCTGTAGTAGCCTGGTCCCCATTTCAGTCAGTGCAACTGCCACCTTCTGTGCAATGAGAGCAGGATTTCACCCCTACACCTGCCAGCAGTACTGATAGAAGACACCACTGACCTGGTATGAATGTAGCTGTTCAGGGTGAGCTGGGCTTCGTCTTGAAGGGCTGCTATGGCGGCCGCATTTCGGAAACTCCTCAGTTCAGAACCACTGTGTGTGGGCACTGGAAAGCAGATCAGTTACTAGTTCAGCTTGACTCTTGGGTGGGTCAAAACAGTTCAGCTAGTGCTATCAATGAAAATTAAATGTTCCCATTAGTTCCCCAGCACTCCACTGTCAGCCTTTCAAAATGCAGCAATGAATTGGAATTCAATACCGGGAAAACTACTGGGTGATACAAAGCTATGCCTAGTTTAAAACATCGTTTACACTTTAAAGCAGCGACCTCGTAGTTATCAGAGCAGACAAGCAAGAGATCCTTTCTGCTTACCAGCTTTAAAAGTGACAATGCATTTGAGACAGGCAAATTCAGTAGCATCTAGCCGAAGTTGTCTAAATCTAGCCACAACCTCCTGTAAAGCCTGTATTTCTGAAATAATTTTATTCAGCTTCTGAGAATCTGTATTGTCACCGTTCATGCCTGAAACAGAAACAGATGAAATAAATAATATTAAAGGCATTTGCTTTATTTTATATTGATTTCTGACAAAATCCTCTGTATCAATGTCCTCTCTATTGTCACACTTGTCTATCTGGTTCCATGTAAACTGACTATATTGTATGAAAGTTAATATAAAATCTTCTCTTGGATGATAACAAACACAGTAATTTGCATTTAAATGACAATGCAAGCAGTCATGAATACAACAAAACAACATTATTTGCATTTAAATATAGATTTATAAATGACAGGTATGCTCTATTGTTCAGTAGGAATTTGTTATTCTTTACATGTTGTTCTTTTTTCAGTAATGTATTTTTATGGTAATTTTTGTAACAAAGTCATTAAATTGTGCAATTCTTACCAGATACAGCCAGTAGAGTGTTAGCATCAACTGGAATGGCCCATTGTGCTATTCCTAGAACAAACAGTTCTCTCCAAGCATCTTCCAAAAGCATCAGCTGTCATACAATAGATGTACAATATAACATAGTGTATAATTTATAGATTTATAAACAATTTAAATATGTAAATTTCTGTTATTTTAAAAACTACTTTAAATGCCTGTCATGGTATTTCCCCCACAGCATTCATTAGCTCTTCTCTTAGCCTTTTGAGAAGGTGTCTAGAAATAAGTCTATGCATTGCAGAAAAACACTGAGGGTTGGCTCACTGTGCACCGTGTTGTGGACCAAAAAGGAGGAGAAAGAGAGAGTGAGAACTCTTTCCCCAGAGCATTTGCTCACAACATGAACACACTTGCTTTCTCAGCATATTATGGGTTCTCTTCTCCTCTCCTTCAGCACTTTTATAGCTGTTCTAGGGCAGGTTGGATGCGTGCTTTCCTCTTGCTCTCTGGGAATTACACTTGTTTCCCTTGGGAAGGCAGAATTTTGTGAAGAAAAGCCTGGACAACATCCTGCATCAGTGTAGGGAGCACTGCTTTAGAGCACACATGCACCTTATAACCCCTTCCTTACTAAGCAAGTCTTTAGATCTGTCAAGCACCGCATCTGGACACACGCAGAGTTTCTCAGTGTCACCTGTTTTTCTGCTTTTTCGCTTAAAATCACTCAGAAATTCCAGGCACTAAGAGCTGTTGCCTTTCAGAGATGCAAATATCCAGGCACCTACACTGACAGCATTGCTAGTTCTCTGCAATTTTTGCACACTGCGTGTCTGTATGGAGATTGTGTTTTTCTCTGTTTTCTCTGAGGCAATGCTTAAGATTTCCCTGAAAAGGCAGTGGTGCATCTGAAGAGGAGACAAAACTTCTGGAAATGCAGACTGGCAAAGCCAGAACAGACGTGTTTAAGCTTGAGGGCATCTATGGATTGTTAGCCCAGACCAACTCTTATGAGAGTTGGAGGAGAGGTTTGGAGGAGCTCTGGTTCAGCTGAAGTTCATGGCCAAAGGGCATGTGGTGGTGTGTACACGTTGCTGGGACCTCATGTCACACAATAGGGTGGCAGAGGTTTGAAGGGGTGAGAACTGTAGTGGGCTCAGGAGGTATCTTCTAGCAGCTCCATGCAGTGAAAACAGATTGCCCAAAACTCAGAAAGAAAAAAAACAAAGCCACCAAACCAAAACCCCCAAACCTGCAATTATTAATGTTGCTATGGTCCCTGAAACTATCAGCAGTTTAGCTTCTTAGGAAAAGAGGAAAGGGGGTATTTTAAGTATGTAAAGAGTCTGTAAGGAAGAACAAAGTAAAAAAAGATGCTGTACCAAGTTAATGATGATTTCCTTGGAATCAGACATGTGAAAGTAGTAGGTGATACAGAAAGCATCAGTACAAGTGAATCCTTCATCTATGTGCAAACTCTTAACAATATTGCTGTTCAGAACAGTGTTGCTTGTTGCCAGCCAGTAGGACGTGAGGCAATGGGCAGAAACTAATGCACAGGAAAATCCACCTGAACATGAGGAAAAACTTCTTTACTGTGCATTGAACATTGGAACAGGTTGCACAGAGAAGTTGTGGTGTCTCTCTCACTGGAGGTATTCAAGAACTGCCTGGACACAATCCTGTGCAATGAGCTCTAGGATGACCCTGCTTAAGCGGGGAGGTTGGATCAGATATGATCCCTTCCAACCTGACCCCTCCTGTGATTCCATGACTGCAAGTTTTAAACCACCCTGTTCCAATCTGAATGGAAGGAAGAATTCTCAGAGTCTCTGCCCTCAACTTGTCACTGTAGGGTTATGTCCATTTTATGCCTTTTTGCCCTGTGTGCTTTGCAGAACTTCTACATAACCTACAGAAATTGTGACAGGAAGGTATTCGTGTCTCTGCATACAGTTGCTGTTCAAAACACTTACGTTGGATTCTACAGTACCAAAACCTGCCCAGATTATTGTCTGAAATGGAGACAGGGAGGGGGTGTTGTGTCTAGAGTGTGATGCCCATCTCAGCTTTCTTCTGAGAGCAGATGAATCTGCTCTTAAGTTTCCTAACCACTGCAGCTTGCAAACCCAGTCCCTCCTCTGGATAATCCCACCTGATGGATGTGCAGGTGTCTGTATGACATAGGAAATGATTGGCCAGCCTTTCATTTGCTTTTGTAAAACTTTTTTTGTCATTCATTCATGCAGATACAATGGTAATGACTGGTGGTTCCTGGAAGATATCAATTTCATATTTTCTTTCCCACCAAGTCTTTAAAGTCAGAAGACTTTAGAAATAAGAGACTATTCCAATAGCTAAAGCTTTCTTCATGCCTATGCATAAGTCTGTAAAACCACCAATTAAAATAACTCATGGTGAAGTCATACTCAGCCCTTCTTCTTCAAAGAAACAACAAATACCAGGCTTTCTGAACAACTGGGTTTTGCTTCTTAATCAACCCCATCCTTAGAGTGACCTTTTGTTGGTCACCTGCATTGGGCCAACCTGTCTCACAGATAAAGTGGGCAGGTGTGCAGGCCAGCAGAACTAGAGGTATGACATTTTTTGCTATGTGGTTTCCAATTCAAGATGGGTATGAATCTAGGGAAGGGACACAGCCTCTGGTTTACCAGAGGTAAATGATGCAGCAATGCTCAGACTTGTGTTTTATCAGCAAATTGGTTTCTATTTATTTCCTTGCCTTCAAGATAAAACTGTCCCAGAGTCCTGAAATTACAGTGCACTCGCCTTTTTAGAAGAGCACAAAAAAAAAAGCAAAATTCAGGGAAAGATTTTAGACTCTCCTCAGCCAGATGTCAGGGATACAAAAAGAGAAACGCAGACATTTACAGCTGGGCCATTGTCAAATTAAATAATGCAATAGCAATGTTATAAAAATCAACTGTATGATTATTCATGAAATAAGGTGATTAAAATCAGAGTTATTTCTTCTCCAGCTCTCCTAAATATGACAGGGGAATCATGCAGAAAGAGGCCCAAGTCAAAGCTTTCGAGCTGAGTTTTGAGGAAGCTGACTCGCAATGAGGTACAGCAAGTGAGAGTGATGTAAAGGAAACGTTGGGGTTTTAATACGTTATTCACTAACATTAGTCCCTTCTATGAAAGTGAAAGAGGTAGTGGGTTATTTAATGGGAGCACTGTGGTATCTATGGTAAAATAAGCAGGCCTTGCTGTTTGAGGCATACTTGGTCACATGCCATGGAGATTTCCCCTGCCCCCAGATCCTGCTGCCTCCTCCACTAACAGAGATGATGTTGTGGGAAATGCCTCCCTATCATGTCAAATAAAGCCTTTGCCTAGGGAGCCTCCTGTGGACGTCACTGGTCTAGAAATAGACCCAATCTCCTCCCGTGTGCTGGGGCTGCTGCTGGAGCAGCGCACCTGCATCTTGTCCCTGACTCTTGGGCCTGTTTCTTTGGTTGCTCACTGTGACAGACCCAGTGCTCTGCTGGATTAGTGGCAGCAGAAGACACGATTAGAGAGCAGCAGGATGCCACACTGGGATTGTTGTCTTCCTCCTGGCATGTGTGATCTCCCAGGCCCTGTCTCATCGCTCCCTTCATCCTCACTGTGTAGCAGGACTGCAGGTGGAGCTAAGCAGCATTCCTCTTTGTCTAATTTCACAACAAAGATTTCAAAACGTGGGTTTGGTTCTAGAAATAGAACATTTTTATATACTTTAGCTTTATAACACATTGTGGCCATCATGATTTACCTTTAGGTAGAAAACAGTATTGGTTTTCCAAGAAGCTCTTTTCTTTTAGTTCAAAATACGTATTTGCATATCAACTGCAACACTTGCAATGTGCTTCTGGGGAGAGGAACTAGTTCCTCTGATGCCTGCCATGTAATGTCTATGGCACAGTTTTTCTAGTTAACATTTTGGTAAATTAGCTCAATCATATCAAAGTATTAGATGTCTTTTGTGATTGGAGCTTTGTGTAGATATCCACCCTTCCATTTTACAATTATCTGATTACTTTTTTTAAAATTGGTGCATTATACAAAGCACACTGAGTCCTCATCAAGAATCAAGTCATCAAGAAATTGTTTCATCTTGTATGGTTTACATATGATTTACTTGAGGCAAAGGTGAATTATCATAGAGGAAAACAAAACACATTAGGGAAGATTTTAATTAATGGTAAAAAATATTGGGAGCTGGCCAAATACTGTTTCCACCATATTGATGTAATTGTAAGCCAAGGTGAATAAGGAAAAAATGTTGGCTGTGTAAACAGTTGAGAGGAGAGGAGAAGAAGAGGAGCAGGAGGAGAGGGAGGAGGAGGAGGGTAGGGGGAGGATGAGGAGAAAGAGCTGTTAAAGGAGGAGGAGGAGAATTGGTCTTCAGAAACCACCTCAGCCATATCCTGAGACCGTAAGTTTAACTAAGCATTTCTCATCCCAAAAAAGCAAAGTAAGATGCTGTTCCCCATTTTATGGAAGGAAAATTGTCCTACAAGTAGAGAAGTAGTTTTGGCCTGCTAAGCTTGGTCTGCAGCCTGGTGATTCCTCCTTTAGCACTTGTCCTTCCATAATATTCATTTTGTATTAGATTTCTTTTTCCTGGCTTGATTTTCACTTGCTTCATGAGATAAAAGTTGGAGGAAAGCAGTTTCTAAATCACTGCCTGGTTTTCAGGGACAGACTGAAACTCTGCACTGAAGTTCAGAGCTGCTGAAGTTCATTTACGGATTTCAAGGTCTAGGGCTGTAAGTTCAGGACCCAATGTGATGTCTGAGCCTTCTTTAACAGGCAGGCCAGGCCGATGCCACTCCCACTGCCAGTGCCTTACCTGGTCTTGCAAGGACAAGGTGGAGAAGGCTGGGACACTTTTGGCCCACTTGATGCTCATGAACAGAAGTCTGGCTGCTGACTCGCAGACGGATTCAGTGGCCACTTCATAGAGATACATAGGGGTACCGTTGACTTCATGTGGGTACTAATGTCAAAAAGAAAATAAAGCCATTTCATACAGTGTCACCAAGGCAGCCTGGTCTTCCTGTCCCCTACATTCAGTGCTCCTGCTCATGCTCATACAGAGTGTGCACTCTCTTGTTCTGCAAGCAGAGGGCATTGCTTACAGTGGGCTCACTCCAAAGTGCTCCTTGCTGCTTATCCGTGTGGATGAGCTGTGCTAAAGAAACTGTTCAGAGTAGGAGGTTGAAAGGAGAATGAAATTATTACATCGGGGGGGGGGGGGGGGGAGGGTGGAGAGGGGGGTGTGAAATGTACCGAAATTATGTGTGATGCTTTACTGGGTTACACAACACCACACCTCTGATAGCAGAGTTACAAGAATAAAAATTTGATTAGCAATATGTAGTTTGTAACCTTGCTTCAGAAGCTGATTTAGCATTCCAGCCCTGCTCAGCAAAGCAGTAAATATTCATTTAGCCTAAACATTCATCTTGCTCCCTGACTGCAACAGGCATAAGGAGATGCACAGAGCTAAGCATAACTATCTAGAGGCTGTGTAGGGTTTGAATGGAATTGTTTTCAAGTGTGTGTTACATTTTCTTGCCAAATAATTTCTGATTCAACATTTTTCAAAATTACCACGTAAAACTATATGTTGTGACCACGTTTATGATGGGTTCTGCCAAGATACCAGCTCTGAACATGCAGAACTATTTAAGCAGTTTCTTCTGTGATTTTCTAGATGCTGTGAAGACACAAAATGCCGTTGCAAATGGGCTAATGAAAAACATCGCCTTGCAGCTAATTCCTGTGCAGCTGAGGCCACGGCAGTGCTTCCACTGGGCTGCTTAGGAAATGTCACAACCAAGAAGTGCAGAGAGCCAGCTTAGCCAAGCTTGGGTTTTGTGTCTGTGGGGACAAGTTGCAGGCTTTGGTCAGTACACAAAGTACTTTCTGAACTGCACCACTGTGGAGGTTGGCATTTTGCTGAAGAAAACTCATTCACAGGGATTGTATTCCTTGTGAAACAAGGTTTAAAACTGACTTGTGGACGGGCTCCAGGCAGGAGGAGCATTTCTGCAGCCATGAAGGTATAAGAAAGTGTGAGAGACAGGGTTTGCATGGAGCAGGTTATCAGTTGGTCCTGCTGCATACCCCTTCTCCAGAGGGCATTGCACCTCATATCCTCAGTGCTTTTAGGGATGTAACAAAAGTCCCCACCACAACCCACAAAGCTTCAAGCCTTTTTGTTTGCCATGTCTACCCCAGAGGCAGGAAGGAGCCGACAGGTTGCAGGCACCTCAGCAGCAGGGTTTGCAGCCCGCCGGGGGCCAGGGCAGTGGCTGACCTTTGGGGTGGGCTGTGCCAGGCCCACGAGAGCTTGTCTCTCCGGGGTGCCAGTGACAGCGGCCAGCTCCAGGCCATGGGGCTCCAGCTGGGAGACGGCGGTGAAGAACGCGGGTGCCGGCAGGGCGGCAGCGGGGAAGTGCGGGGCTCCGCCGCTCTCCTCCTTGTGCCCGCGGAAGTAGAGGGCCACCTGCTTCCGTATCGTCGACGTCCGGGGACCCCGCTCGTGCTGCACCGCTGTGGGGCATCAAAGAGAGACGAGGGGGTCACCTCGGGGATCCGCACTGGGTGTCCTGCACTGCTCGACCGGGCTTCCCTCCCTCCCTGCAATTTTCTGAGGCCAGCCCGGTGCCCCCCCGCCCAAGACGTGTCTGGGGAGAAGTGTCTGAGGCTGCCGCAGGATGGGAGGGTCATTAGTGGCCAGGGCAAGGAGACACCGGAGTTACACAGCGCTCCTCGGTTCAGAGCAGCTCCCACCTGCTGCCCCGCCACCCCAGCCCCGGGAGAGGGGGAGCAGGTACCATCTTTGTTCATGTTGACCTCCAAGCACTTCTTCAGCCGGCAGGCTCGGCACTGGTTCCTGTGCGTCTTGTCCACCGGGCAACCTCCCTGCAACACAGCTAGCCGTCGGGCCGGGGGCAGCAGCGCGCCCACCCCGCCGGCCCCAGGCGCCGGCCCCGCGGCTGCGGGAGGCGCGGAGGGGCCGCCCGTGCGTGCGCCGTGCCGGGCCGTGCCAGGTGCTCGGCCCCGGGACAGGGCGGGCCGGGCGGGGCGGGCCGGGCCGCCTTCAGCACCCGAGACAGCGACGGCGGCGCCGCCCCCTCGGGGTGCCCCGGTGCACCGCGCATCCCTCCGCGTTCCCAGCCCCACGTCCCCGCGGGGACGGTGCGGGAGTGGAAGGGAGAGCGGCCGGAGTAGGAAGGGAAAAAGCGGAGCTGCCTCCGCCTGGGCGAGGGCACGACACGCCGGAGTGTAAACGCACGGTTGTCCATCGCCTGGCAGTGCTGAGGCTCACCGAGAGGCTGCCCCTCTCTGTCCTCCCACAACCAGGCGGTGTGCTGGCTGCGCCCTCCCCCTGCCCCCATCCCTCCTTCTCCCTGCGCATCTCCCCCATCCTCTCGAGTGGGCTGGGGCGGGGGGAAGTGCCGGGGGGAGGCGGGCTGGGACACCCAGCTCCCGGCCTCGGCCCGAGACCCCCTGGGAAGGGAGAGTGAGGCTGCGTGGCTGCTACATCTTGCTGCGGGTGTCTCTCTGTGGGTGGGGCAAGGGCAATGCGGACCCCTGGGGAAATGCAGAGTAGGGGGTGCAGGCGGTGAGGGGGCTGGCCTGCGTCTGGTACCTGATTTCCTGATTTGCAAACATAAGTCCTATTCCTCCTGATGCTCCGCTTGAAAAATCCCGAGCACCCATCGCAGGCATAAACCCCATAGTGCTTCCCGGAGCTGCGGTCCCCACACACTTTGCAAGGGATGTCTAAAATGCGACCTGAAAGCAGAGAAGGGAAAGAGGGAGAGAGAGAGCGCTCAGCAATCTGACCTCCAGAGGGATTAGCCCCAGAACCGCAGTACAAGCAAATAATGAAGTGATTTTATAGCCAACTTTCTTTTCCTTGAGCAAGTGTCAGTTTTCTACAATGAGCATTATTCATGCCCCGCTACGTTTATTTGGATCTTCTATAATCGCCAAGACCCATTTTGGAAGGGAAGATTACAGCAGCGGGAGCAGCAGTGTTGCCTGCTAGAAGTGAGGATGAGGGGGGAGGGGGCGGAATTCGGGGGGTTTGGTGAGGGGGGTGTGTGTTTCCCTCTCTTTCTGGCGCTCGGCAGAGGACGGCGCTTTCCCTGGGCAGGAGAGCAGTCAGGAGACCGATGCACAGAATAAACCAAACCAAAACAAAATAAAATGACCGTGAAGCCAAGTAACCTCCTCTCCCCGCTAGCAACCCTGGTGAAAGGGGGCTGATTTCCTCCGCAGGGAAGGCGTGCCATTTTCTTCACCCCAAAACCTGCAGCAAAACTTTCCGTCTCCGTTTTGTGCGCGGAGGAGTCAGCGGGCCGGGAGCCTGGCTGGCGGGCAGTGCCCCTCTGTTCCGCTCCCCTCTGCTCCGCTCCGCCTCGCCCACAGCCCCCGCTCTGCCGGGCGCTGCTTTCGCACCGGCTTTGACTAGAATTGCAAACGCTCTCAGGGAGATGTAAAAACTCGTACAGAGACTAATGCAGCCCGGCTCAAGAAACCCGCCAAAACCCCGCTCGGCTTCTGCCTTTTCTCTGATTTATTTCTTCTCTGGTCTGCTGTCTCTTTTTCTTTTATTTTTCTCTCTTTCCTTCTTTTACTTTTTCTTTTGCTTTTCTTTTTTCTTTTTCTTTTTCTTTTCCTTTTTCTTCTTTTTTTTTCCTTTATTTTTTCTTTTTCCTATATTTTTTCTTTTTGTTTCTTTACATTCTTCTTTTCCTTTACCTTGTTTCTTTTTCTTTTTCCTTTAATTATTTTCTTTTCTTTTTATTTCCATTTTCCTTTCCGTGTTTTATTCTCCTTCTCCTTCTCCTTCTCCTTCTCCTTCTCCTTCTCCTTCTCCTTCTCCTTCTCCTTCTCCTTCTCTTCTCTTCTCTTCTCTTCTCTTCTCTTCTCTTCTCTTCTCTTCTCTTCTCTTCTCTTCTCTTCTCTTCTCTTCTCTTCTCTTCTCTTCTCTTCTCTTCTTCTTCCCTCTGCCTCAAACAGCCTTCTCTCTTACCAGAACTTAAGTTAGAAATTCAGTCCCTCTCACCAAACCTTGGTCTCCAAACTCCAATGGAGTGGTCTCTGAGCCACTATATTTGTTTGGAATTAGTTCAGGGAGAGCCCCGGCTATGGGTGGGTGAGGATGAAGGCTGGAGGGGGAAAAGCGGCAGCGTGCGGAGCGGTGCTGGGGGGCAGAAGGGGAGCAATGGAAACAGGCCGCAGGGGCTCCTCTCGCTCCCTAGAGAATTTAGGAGTCCGAGATACTTTCAGACATGTCTGCACTAAGGCTCTAAGACAATGCCTGCTGGCAGACAATAGGGACATTAGATAAAGTGTTAACTTAATGATTTTGCCCATTGAAACTCGTTTGACTGCCTCCAATGAGCACAAGCTGCCAGCTTCTCCCCTAAATGAAACCCGACAGCTGCTATACACAACACGGCGAGAGGGACGGGGATTAGGTTAGGGACTGCGAGAGGGAGGGGTGGCGGAGGGAGGGAAGGTGGGAGGGGGGGGAGAGGTTAAAGAATAGAAAACTTTTGCGCAATTAATAAGGAGCGCAGCTGAAGGATGCCCCCCCCGCCCCACTGCCTGCGAGCAAACCGCGGCTTTGGAGCTGCAGGTAGGTGCCCGTGAAGAGGGCTGAGGCCAAGGCACGGTTTCTGGGAGTGTGTAATTACAAGCCCTCCTTGCCACCTGCCTATTGGGGCACCAGTGACCCGTCAAAAAGTGTAGCATGGGAATTCGGATATCGCACAATGCAAACGGGGGAAAGCGCCCGACTTCCCTCTCCAGTCCTTAGCATCCACGGGGAGAGCGAGGATCCACACGCACGCACACAAAGGAGGAGGAGGAGGAGGAGGAGGGGCAGGCTGGGGGTGGGGGGAGAGACACTGAAGCGGTACGTGCAGCGGTGATGCATCCCGGTGCTGAGCCCGGCACTGCTGCGCTGCCCCCGCGCACCCCGTCCCACCGCGGCTCCCGGCGTCAGGACCCACGTCCGCTCCCCTTCCCTCGGCAGCGGGCCCCGGCCGCGGCCGCCCACCCGGGCCCGCCGTGTGACCGCCAGCCCCCCCCGGCCACCAGGCAGCCACGGGGTCCCCGCTTCCCCGGCCGACCTGCGGTGCGGGGCAGCTGGCTCAGCTCCTCCGGCGCTAAAGTCGGCCAGTGGAGACGGAAGAAACTTGTGTTAGTTTTTCCCACACGGATTTTAAGTTTGGGAGCCGCTTTAAAAAAAATCCTATGCACTATGTACGTACATATCCACAGCATGCATGTAAACATCTGGCGCATATATTCCTTACACGTCTCTATATTTCTCCTATAAATCGCGAGCACCTGGAGCACCTCGCCAAACCCACATAACCACGTTTCCAGCCGCCGGAGCAGCGTGGCCGGTCTGCTCAGTTCCGTGGCCCCCGGCGAGGCGGTGGACGGGGATGGGGGACACGGCGGAGGGAGCGGCTGGAGCCCCCCACGTTGCGCGTTTGCGGGGCCGCCCCGTCCCGCCGTCCGCCCGGCCGCGCTCTGCCCACCCCCCTCCACCCCCCAAACCCCATCCCTGCCCCGCGGGGGGTGTTATGAGAAAACTTTTGTGCAGGGCAAAATATGAAATAAGTAGATGGGTAAGAGGCAGGGCGGGTGGTGGGAAGGGAAAAATGTAAGCTTGACACGGGGTCATGCGATAACTGATTAACTCTGTTTAAAAGCGCTCCGGTTCCCCGAGGTACCGCTTCGTCTCAGAAGTTTTAGCGCTAAGAAAATGGGATTTCTGTTCAGCAGGGAAACCGTTTTGAACATCCCACGACAGGGGGTCCTTGGGGGGCTTTTTTTGTGTGTCATAATTGCTTAAAGGATATATGGCAGCCCCGATTACTGTAATTACCATCAGAGGCTGTTGAAAGAAGTTAGTCTGGGCTCGGAGGACGGCGGGATGGGGTCTTGTTACCACCCAGGCAGAAATCGCAGCTGACATCGCCGGGCGCCCACCGGCGGGCAGAAAAGCCAAGGCGCAGCCCCCTTGCCCGGGAGCCCCTCAGGACCCCCGGGACGAGCGCCCAGGCCCTGGAACAGCTGGTCGGGCTTTTGCGTGCGCTGCTGAGGCAGGCTGGGCTCGGGCCCCGGCGCTGAGGAGACGCAGCGTGTGCCCATGCCTGTGGGATTTGACTGAGTCGGGCCTGAGGGTCCCTTTCGGGAGGTCCCCAGAGGTCAGGGGGTCATCAGTGAAAGCGGCGGCAGTGGCCGGGGGTCGCTCAGCGCCGTGAGACCGGAGGCACGGTCCAGCCTGGCGGGTTTTCACCTCCGCAAAATGTCTCCGGCAGAAGCTCCGCCGTCCTTTGGGAACAAGACTCCCCGGTCCTTCCTGTCCCTTCCTTATCACCCAGAAACCTGCCAGGAGCCCCGATAACGTCCCGGCGCGGCTGCCTACGGGCCCGATCCCGCTCCGGCTGCCTCGCGCTTCTCGGGCAGCCTGGGGAGCGCAGCCGGCGGAAGCAGCCCCGGCCGCCGCAGTTTTTTTAGCCGCTGGCCCAGTCTCCTTCACCGGTTAGTACCTTATTACATCGACTACAATTTTATTTCCCGCCTCGCGGGGCTGGGGCAGAAAGATGCCGCGCTCAGCCCCACGGAGGAAGGAGGACAAACCAACGACGCCCAAGCGGCGTCAGCTCGGCCGCAGCACCGGGGGCTCCGCGCCGCCCGCCTCCTCCACGCGCGACCTCCGCGCCGCGGCCCCCGACTGCCCCTGGGCCCCGCCGCCGCGCCCCCTCCCTCCCCCCGGCTTCCCGGCCCCCGCGGACAAAGGGCGGACTCGGGTCAAAATAATGGAGGTCAGCGGCGAGGAGAAGGCCGCGGGGCTGGCGGGGGGCGGCCGGTGGCAGGTACCGCGGCGGGTCCCTCCCCGCTTTGCCTCCCGGCTTTGCCTCCCTTTGCCGCCGCTCCGCAACCCCGGGAGCCTGTCGGAGCGCAGAGGAAATAGCTGTCCGATCCATCACTTGTCAGACATTAAATTGGATTGGGTATTTTTTCCCCCTTTGTTACTGACTCCATCCATATTACAAACTCCGAAAGTCCCATTGGGATTATACGGATTGAGCCATTCTGTAAGAGCGGTTAGTCATGCTTTAAATTCCCCAGTTATGAGGTGCATGGATTTAGGATTAAGGAAAATGTGACTTTTAAGTTGTTTCTGCTTTCCTCGTTGCAGGATTATTTGTTGTAACTGGGAATGGTGTGCAAAGTATTGCATTTAAATCCTCCTTCGACTGAGTTGCTTACGCGATTCCGTGTAATTGAGTGATCGGAGTTTCAAACTCCTAAAAAGAAATTATTATGTCGCAGAAGGTTGCATAAAGTCCGTGAGAAAACCAGTACATTTCAACGCCGAAATGCCTTTTAAACCCAAACCTTCCTCCCTCCGCCCCAGTACCGGAGACCCGCACGCAACCGCCCGCGTCCCGGCGGAACCAGCCCCCTCCCCGCCGTCGGCGGAGCCGCCTTCCCGGGGGTTCGCTGCCTACAGGCTTCTGCCCCGGTTCCCAGCGCGGAAAGCCGCGGCACGCAGCTGGAAAGCGGCTTTTTGTAAGCCCCAGGCCCAAACTCCATCGGGGCAACTCCGAGCCTGTATATTCGTTGCCACTCCGGTTGGAAATATACACTTCTTTTTCAATTGGGCGCGGGGTGTGGGGGGGTGCAATCCCAAGCCACAACCCCCCCTCCCCTTCCTCTCCCTCCCCTCCACCTCCCGCCCCCCAGGCCAGGCTGCAGCCGGCCTCGGGAAGGCTGCTCGAAGCCTCCACCGCGTTATTACCCACTTGTTGATCCCGCCGGCTTGCTCATGCTCGAAGCCCCCGTGAGTCGTTAAACTCGGGGCGAAGTGTCGGCGCCGGGGCGAGGCGGTGCGGCCCCCCCGGGGGCCCCCCTGCTCCGCGGGGCAGGTGCCTCCCTTGGGTGCTCACTGCTGGCTCCGCCGCGGGGCCCGGCACATCCTCGCCGCAGCCCCGCTCCCCCAGCGATGTCCTCCCGAGGGACGGGGGCAAGCTGCGGGGACGCGGAAAGGGGGGAAAAGAAAAAAAAAAAAGTGGAGCAAAATGAAAAAAAAAAAAAAAAAGAAGAAGGAAAAAAGAAAAAAAACAACGAAGTGACCCAAAGTCGGAGGCCCCTGGCTGCCCCTCTGCGAGTAGATGCTCTCGGGACCCTGGGAGGGTGCTGGGGGTGCGACTGTACTCGCCACCGCACTCCTGGAAGGCAAGCGAGAGCCACAGCAGCCAGGACAACAATGAGACGAAGGAGAAGGTAGGATAGGGAGCGGGGCTCTGCGCCGAGCGCCTCGGTGCAGCGAGCAGGGAGATCAGAGCCTGGAAAAATAATGGAAAGGGGGAAAAGGCGTCAGAGGAGGCAGTCTCTGCCTCTCAGAAACTGAATGGTATAAAAAGGGAAAGGTTTCCAGAAGTTCATTACACTGGCTGACTTCGCGCTTTGAGCTCCAGGCTTCGGCCCCTATAATATCGGCAGAGAGGCTGTGACAGGCAGCGGCGGGGAGGGGAGAGGGACGCCCCTTGCCCACTGAGCTTCCCTCGCGTTCCCCCCAACTCCTGCCGCCGCGTGACGTCACCCCGCGCTGGGAAGGGGAGGGGGCAGGGAGGGGGTTAAATGCTAATGATATTAATGAACCCCCGAGCGGCTTCCACACAAAATGCAGCGGCTGCCGAGACGATTCCGCCTCCTCACTCGCCTTGTGCCCTCGCTGTCATAAAAAGGGACAACCCCCCCCCCCGCAAAAAAAAAAAAAAAAAAAGAAAAAAGAAAAAAAAAAAAAGAAAAGAAAAAACAGGAGACAAAAGGAAAGCAGAAAGAACGGATCAAGATCCCGTTTCTTTTGCATTTTCCCGTGCTGAGGTGGAGCCCGCCTGCGGTTCGCCCCTGCCCTTGCCCTTGCCCCGGCCCGGGCAGCGGCTGTGCTGGCAGCCGGCGGGGCCAGCCGGGGAGCCAGCCGGGGCTGCGAGCCGGGCCGGGCCGAGCCGGGCCGAGCTTCCAGCCTTCCCGCCGGGCAGCCGGACCGCCGTCCTGCCGCCGGAGCCGAAGGCTGGCTCGGGGAGAGCAGGGCCGGCCGGCTCCGGGAGGCGCACGGCGGGCTGTGCTCCCGCTCCCGGCGCCGGGACTTGTTGCACGGCGGCCGTGCGAGGAGCCCGCCCTTGCCCCGCGGAGTTACTCCGACCCCCGGGTACCGCCGACCTCGCCGCCTCTCTGCAGCTCGCCATCCCCGAGCGTCCCAGGAGCGCTGCCAGAGCCGGGGTGCAGAGAGGCGGCGAGGGGACAGAGGTGGGACACTTTCTCAGCTCCCGTTTCACCGAGAGGCTGCCGAGCTCTCCCACTCCTGTTGGGAATTGTGAGGTGAGAGCTGCTAGAGCAGCCAAAGGATGGTGAGAGGTGC
Source organism: Corvus moneduloides (assembly GCF_009650955.1). Taxonomy (NCBI): domain Eukaryota; kingdom Metazoa; phylum Chordata; class Aves; order Passeriformes; family Corvidae; genus Corvus; species Corvus moneduloides. The sequence continues at coordinate 47,790,641 of NC_045478.1, read as the reverse complement.
GCATCTGGGGAGAAGGGAAAGACTATTTCTCCTGCCGATGGAAGCTGGGGCGGGCAATGGCACCAGAGAGCAGGGGCGGCAGGTGCTGTCCTTCGGTCTCTGCTCTTTTCGTCTGTCGCTCGTGTGAGGTGTTGATGCACCACAGCTGACTTTCCCCTTTTTGGTTGTGATCCTAGGGGAATGTGGTGTTCAGCCCAGTCCCAAACACACTGTCCCCATCCTCCTGCACTTCATATTTCATCCTTGTGTCTTTCTATCTCAGGTTATGGGTGATTCCTCTTGTGCTGATACCACAATTGTGTCACAGGGCTGCATGACTCTTGGCCGCACTGGAATCCCAATGACTTTCTGCTCTTTTCTCCCCATGAGAGCGGTGCATCCACAACACAGAAGGAAGCCTTGAATCAGGACAAGCCTGGTCCTGCCTAGCACTGAGGGAGACTGTCCAGAGGACTGGGAAAGTTGCTCAGGGAGATCTCAGAAAGCAAAGAAACTGGTGGATCAGGGAGTACAGACAAATTCATTCCAAATCTGCTTCCAGGGAGGCAAGGAAAAGTTCACCTCCTTGAGTAATGTGGAAAGCAACAGGGAAGGAGATGCTACATTAGCAAGGTCTGAAGGCCAAAAGAAAGAGGATTAAATGGCAGCAGGGCCCAAATCTGGCCCCAGGCATCACCTGCTCTAGAGACGCAGATCTCTGGCCCTGCAGCAGCCACAGTTGTTTGTGTTGTAAACTCCAAGTCACCTCAAAAACACTGCAAAGGCTCATCAGACTGCATCCACAGGTTTCAGATGCACCTGAGAGAGGCTGCTCTGAATGTGAACAGGGCTTTCCCTCCCATGTACAGCATCAGGTTCTGCCAAGAGAAAAAAAGAGAGGAGCTCAAACAACCCACTTCTCCACCCACAACTCCACTAACATAACCCAGATACCCAAAGCTGGCTCTGCATGAGGGCTAGGGCTGCAGTTGCTGAGGAGAGAGCAAACCATCAGCCCTTCCCCGTTCCTTGGGCTGTGCCTGGTGTTGCTTTGTAAACCTGTACTGGCTGAGGTTTGTCCTCTGTCTCTTCAGAGCCTTTTCTGTGGTTTCAGTGATGGACACAGATATCTCAGCCCTGAAAGAGAAGGCAGGATACATCTTACAAGAGTATAGGGAAGAGCTCTCTCCCTCCTCCAGCTTTTCACTGCAGGTTCTATCAAAGCTGTTTCCATGGTCAAAGTAGTTCAGCTCCCAAAAGGTGGGAAATTATAGTTATCATTTAGTATTTGTAATGATTACCATTATCACCATTTAACATTTACCATTATTGTCCTGGGTTTTGATGGAGTAGAGTTAATTTTCTTCATAGTATCTGGTATAGTGCTGTGTTTGGGATTTAGGATGAGAATAATGTTGATAACACACTGATGTTTTAGTTGTTGCTGAGCAGTGCTTACACTAAGTCAAGGATTTTTCAGCTTCTCATACTGCCCTGCCAGAGAGTAGGCTGGGGATGTGCAAGAAGTTGGGAGGAAATGCTGCTGGGACAACTGACCCAAACTGGCCATAGATATATCCCATATATTCTGGCATCATGCTGAACAAAAAGCTGGGGGGGAGATGGCTGGAGGACTGGCTGGGCATCAGTCAGTTGGTGGTGAGCAATTGTCCATCACTTTCACTGTACATTCTTTTATCATTATATTATTTTCCCTTCATTTTCTGTTTCTTTTAGATGCCTTTATCTCAGGCCACAAGTTTTACCCTTTGTTTTGATTCTCTCCCCCACTCCACTGTGCTGGCACCGAATGAACGGCTGTATGGTGTTTAGCTGTCTGTTGGGTTAAACAGATTTTGTTTATTAAGCAGTCCTGCATATACAGAAGATGCTAATACAGCAATGAAATTTACCATCTCCTTGTACTGCCTTGGAAGTACAAATAGTTGTCAATCCTGCTACAGGAAATGGCATGTCTTCCCTTTCGAGTGTATCTCCTTCACGACTCTGGACTCTGATTGCTGTTACATGGTGACATTTCTCAGCATTGTACCATGGTCTCTTGCCAGGTATCTTTTCTTTTCTTGGAGTCTTAGCAGCAATAAAAATCCAATGTGTGACCCATCTTCAAGTACAGCACTCCTTCTGCCTTTATCTTGCTTGTCTCCTCTGCTCTTTGGATAGGGAGCCAAAAGGTCTTCAGTGAACAAAAGAAAAAAAGAAAAAAGTGAAGAAGGTCAGGTGAGGAAAAAATTTAAGCTGCCAGAGGTGTACAGATACAGCAGCAGATTATATGGAAGTGAAGTTTTCATCTGTTTCTCTCAATGGGAAGCATGTGGGTAAGATCAGGAAAATCTGACATACCTGTCTTCTTGGAAAGGTGATAAGGAAGGGAAGGATGGAGCTATTTTCTCCTGGGAGGAGGAGTTGCTCTTGCCTTGGGATACTTGAGAAGCTGTCTCCACTCCCCTCCTTTGGTGCATGTGCCAGGTGAGATCCAGAGATGTCGCTTTGTGCCCTAGGCAGCCTATGCAGGGATCTAAGTACAGCAGCACCCTTGCAGCATAAATACATCCAGGGTTTAGTTCTTTCAAATCACCCCAGAAATCTAAGGTGCCTTCCCTTCTTTGTAGGTCACAGTCCATGTTTTTGTGGCCCCACCACAAATCCCTTTCTGTATCCCTCTGCAGGCAGCTGGGTGGGCAGCATCACTGTGAAAGCTGCTGGAAGGACCATGCTGCTCTTTGGCTGTCCTACCACACTCCCAGTCTGTGACATGGCTGTGCTTGGTGCCCAGCTCGGCCTGCTCCCTGGCTGGAAATGTACTTAACAACCTCCTTTGTGGTATTGAGTTTTCCTTGCAAAGCCCCTGCCCCATGGATGTTCCTGGGAGGGCCCTGCACTGTACAACCAGCAGTAGTGGCTTAGGCCTTCCTCTTGTCCTGCCTGGGCCATCTCACTGTGCTGGTTTTGGCAGGTAATTTTCTTCATGGGAGCTGGCATAGATATGTGTTTTGGATTTGTGCTGGAAACAGTGTTGATAACACAGGGATGTTTTCATTACTGCTGAGCAGCGTTTACACAAAGTCAAGGCCTTTTCAGCCTCACACCCCATCCCACCAGAGAGGGGGTGGGGGTGTGGGAGGAGTTGGGAGGGGGCACAGCTGGGACAGTTGACCCCAACAGACTAAAGGGATATTCCAGACCATATGGCATCACATAAAGCTGGGAAAGAAGGAGGAAGGGGAGGATGTTTGGAGCGATGGCGTTTGCCTTCCCAAGTCACTGTTACGTGCGATGCAGCCCTGCTCTCCTGGGGATGGCTGAACACCTGCCTGCCCATGAGAAGCAGAGAATGAATCCCTTGTTTTGCTTTGCTCACGTGCATGGCTTTTGCTTCACCTGTTAAACTGTCTTTATCTCAGCCCATGAATTTTCTCAATTTTACTCTTCCCATTCCCATCTGCATTCCACTGTGTGGGAGCAGGCAAGTGGCTGCGTGGGGCTGAGATGCCAACTGGGGCTAAACCTCCCCACACACCCACTGTAGCTGATCCCGATGGCTGAGGATACTTTGCGGCAGCTGCCCTGGCAGCCACCATGGATGCCAAAGGGCCAGGTGCCTTCCAGGGCCACAGGACCATGCTGAGAGCCCCAGCCAACTAAAAAAATCCACAACCAAAACAAAAATACATCACAGTTTGCTGCTGTGAATTTTCTCCAGGTGAATCAAAAAAAGGCTTTTTTCCCAAAATGTGGAAATCCAAGGCACAGAAAGATGACCTGGTGAAGTCTGTCCTGTGAGCGCTCCCTCTCTGCTGGTGCAAGAGGGATTTCCTCGTGCTCATGTATCATCTGTAAAGCAAAGCCAGCTTCTGGCTGCAGCTGGGGATGACTTTCCCTGAGCTGCTGGCACTGTATGATCCCTCTCTGCATGCTGGGTTGTCCCACAGTGAATGTACCATTTACCTCTACTGGCTTTTGGGCTTGAGCAGATCCCAGCCCATCCCTCACGTGGGGTAATTTACCCAGCAAAGCTTTGGGGAAGACCCATGTTCCCCACAGATGCCGGTGAAAAAGTGGTGAGTTTCTCCCTTGTGTGTGGGCATGCTTGGTTAAGTAAGTTAATGGCTGCAAGCAACAGCAACCATGTAGCTCTGTTTCCACGTGTGCGTCTGATAACTGCACACCAGCATTGTGCAGAATAGCAGGGAAAATTACACCTAAGAAAGATAACTGGGGAAAGAGTATCGCTGTAAGTCATGGCACTTCTCCTCAATACTTGTATTGTACTTGTATGGGTGGAACAAGCCTGAGTTCACTTGCAGCAATGAAATGCCCCATTAATCACGTATGCCTTTGAAAGGGATATGTCAGGCTTGGCTTATACGCCTACATTGGTACCTGATCCCATCTAGACAATGCCAGACAAGCACTTAACAAAGCGGCTCTAGTTAGTAACTTGACTTATTTGTTAGTTTGCTAGTTAGATATAAATCAAAGTGTCGTAATAAGCCAATGATGTAGCAACAGCTGCAATCTAATTTAGAGAGAGACAGCCTCATTTTAGTTTTCCTGACACGAACACAAAAGACAGTATCAATACTGAAGCCGGCAGAGACACAGCTGTATAAAACAAGTGAAAGGTCCAAATAAGAGGGCAAATAAATATATTATAAACCCAATAAAAGAAAACTTTAAATGAGATTGGTATATACTTTAACAGTTTTAATTTGTCAGCAAAAGAATTCTGACTACAAGGAATAAATACATCTTGGAGCTATGCTGTGACATTTAAAAACAATTTTATCGGTGTAGTAAACAAATAGCTCTGGCTACATCCTAAGTACTTGTGCGTGCATAGGAAAGAATTGCCTCAGCTATGAGCGTGATTGATTGTCCTTTGAATGTAATAATTTCTGTGGTAGACTGGCCTCCCAAATTTTGCTGCAGAAGCCTCTTAACAAGCTGACCTTTGAGGCAATTGCAAAAAGTACTGTTAGTGGCAGCAAAGAATGCTCTTACAAAGGGCTGTATTTCTGGCTGGCAATGTAATGGCTCAGCTCCATTGATTTCAATTTATCTATATCTCTTGATTTGGGCTGGAGACCAGATCTATGGTATCTATTTTGGGAAATGAATTTAGAAACAACAAAAATAAATACTTCCAGATGCAGCACTGAATCAGCATATCACATTCAGTGCTGCTTGAAAGTATTGAGTCAGTTGGTGCAGAGAGATTTTAATAAGTACAGTTCGATGACTGACTAAGAAATTTATAGACAGGCTTGCTTTATCTCTTGCTTCATAAAATATAGGTCACAGAAGTATCCTTGCAGGTAGAGCAATTAGTGGCAAGTCCAAGCAGAGGAGAGCACGATATCCATCACTCTGCAATTAGCTAAATGTATTATGAGGTTGGTTGGGGTTTTCTGCCTTTTGAGATTTCAGACATTGATGAGAGCAAGATGGTGAGCTTGCAAAAACAGTGGCCTGAGCCTGTGTAACAAAATCCAGCACTCTTACCTCTCAGAAAAGTGGAAAGAAGAGGTCTGCCATGTTCCTCTGGAAAATGAATTAATCCAGCAGCTATTTACACTTGTCCTGCCTGAACAGAAAATGTAGTCCAGTGAAAACATACCACTGAGCCAGATTCTGATCCGGCAGTCTTCCCTCATGAATATGAAATAAGTAGTAGTTTAACCAACTTCAACAGGATTGCTGGGATGCATAAGAGCTGAAAATACGACGTGAACAATCGAAGTTTTAGGCAGCCTATCTGACTGGAAGAGTCCTGTCAGTCCTCAACTAAGATTTCACCATTAAAATTCAATGCATATCCTTGAACTTGCAATGCATTTTGGTGGTTTGCTCTCATTTTTGGTGGTTTACTCATTTTGCTGCCTGGAGTGCTTTCTGCAGTGTGGGGCACTCAGGTACTACCAACCCAGGGATTCTGAGCTCTAAGTCCTCTTAAAAGAGACTTCAGATGTTTTTACTCGTGCCCTCACATGATTTTGCCAGATACTATTTTGCTGCAATTGTCACAAAAAACATTTTATCACCATAAATATTAGGGAATGATGTGCTTGTATATAGGAGATGATATTTCTCTGGTGAGATGTGATCCACTATCTCTATGTCCCTCTTTTTCATGAAGCATGGCTCTTTTAATGAAATATAAATCAAGAGAATGTGTTATGGGTATCCCAGGACAGAGTTTTATCTTGTGACTTCATTCTTCATGCTGCAATAAGTATTGAAGCACTGAATCAAAAACGCCGAGGGTTGGCATGGATGCCAATCCACCATGGAATGATAATTGTGGATTAATAATAACTAGTAATACCTACCTTAACTGCTTTTCATAATTACTCTCTTCTGTGGCAGCGCTGACTCTGGTAGGCAAAGCAGTGTGGCAGACCACTTAGCAAAAGCAGTAGAAATCCAGTGTACAGATTATTGTTCAACAATGTTTTTATTCCAACTACAAGTGCAGAGATTATTCTCCATAGTAAATCATGACGTTTAGGAAATCCCAAGAGTGATCCAAGTACTGTAATTTGGCTGCGAATACACATGGGAAGTTACTTCAAACCTACTGTGTGTTTGATAAAGCAGAGTTGCAATGTCAGGAGCATGTGTTTGACTCTTATTTAAATTTTCTATATATTGCCATTACAGTCAGTGTTGCCTGATGTTGCCCAAATCCAGATAGCCCTTTTTCTAGCATAAGGTTGATGTGATTCACAACCTGACAGACAAACAGAGGAAATGTGATCTTCTTCTGTTCTTTTTACTGTACACCTGGTAAGCACACTGTAGCTGGTAGAATACTTTCCATCACATCCAGTAGCTTTTCTTCTATTGAAAATCATAAGCAAAATTACTACTAAAGGAAGAAGAGTTTTGGTCTTGGGAATCCCACCAATTTGACTGATAACCAGGGCCAATCATGCTAAGGGAATAAAGGGTGGGACAGCTAAGCTTCCTCAGGAATACCATTGTCCCTGGTATCGGTGTTCCTCCCATGCCAGAAAAGAACAAATGCTAATTTACATGTGCATTTCCAGGACAGTTGAAGAAGTGAGGCCTCCCCTGAAGAGATGCCATATGGAGAAAGCTGTGTTTGAACGTATTTGCAATTGCACTGCTTGACCTCCAGCTCATTTCAGTGCATTGTGCCTTTGCAAGGTGCGTCCAACCTTACTTGCCTGCCCTTATGGTTTCTTAAAACTCCTCTGCAAATGGGGAAGGTCTTAGGTTCTACATCTGCCTTCTGGGGCTGAGGACACTGCTGCTCTGCAACTGTTTGTCCCCTGTGGTGAAGGCCACCTAGAACATATGGCACCCACTGGTGTGGGTGTATCTTGAAGTGTGGAGCCCAGTGTTTCAGTTTTAACTAAGACTTTTAACTCAGTTTCAGTTTCAGTTTTAAGTCAAAGTGTTCTAGTTCTCTTGGAAACCAAATCACTTGTAATAGACCTAATCTAATAGTGAACAACCCCTGCTTCAGACTGATTTATGATTAGGTTGCAGCTACTTGTGCCCTTTTCCCTTTCCAAGAGCAGGTGTAAGCAGGCTTGGGGAACTTGGTGAGTAAAAAGCAGGCTGGTGACATTTTTGACATCAGTTTGAACTTGGTCTTCATTTCTCTCTGTCTTTCAGGAAATGCCTTGGGAAGGCCAGTGGGCTGGGCAACACTCAAACAATGAGGTTCTTTGAGTAATGTAGATAAACCCCATTTTAGATACAGTGAGACAAAATAGTCTGACAGAAGTGCTGCACATGCCGTTACCCAGCAATGGAGTTTCCAGAGTTTGTTTCGAAGTTTTAGGGCTACGTAGCTTCCTGGCATCCATTTCTCATGCCCTCCTTTTAGTCAGATGGCTGCAGCAGATCTACATGAGTGAACTGGATTTCTTCAGCTTATTTTGGGAAGCCAAACTGCCTGAGTGGCAGCAGGTAAGCACTAACACTGCAGCAGAACCACTTGCTCTCCCGCGAATTTGGCTCCTTTGCCATGCAAAAGCCTCTGGGGAAGAGCAGACTATACTTGCTGTCTAGGTGATTAGATGATGGTTTCTTGTATGCAAACGGCAATTCATGTCAGGCTGAACAACCTTTCCCAACGCTTCCTAGGGAAAAACAGGGCTCTAGTTTTCAGCACCATGGTGCTCACAGGAATCTGCTAGTCCCCACCTCACAACCTGCCCAGCCAGTGTAACAGAAGGTGAAGTCATAGGTGAGAGTAGGCATATTTTTTCCATTTTGCCCCAAAACTGTGCTATTAAGAGAGATCAGTCTGACAGGAGTGGGAACTTCCCAGTTGCTGCTCTCCAGTGTGAGAGCAAGGCTGGAAGAGGCTGTCTGTATATGGATGTGGATCTGCTGGAATCCAAGCTGTGGAGAGAGTTTCCTGCACATTTTCCTGTTCTGGTTTTGGAGTATGCGAGGAAGTTTTGTGGGGAAGGGCAGGTTCAATGACTGAGCCAGGGATATTGGGCAGTGCTCTGAGGGTGGGAGCAAGAGCAGTGCCTGTGAATAGCCACAGTTTACAGCAGTGCAGGTTTGACTCTCTGTCCATGCAAACAGGCCTTGAAGTGCAAAGAAGGGTGCCCCTTAAGGAGCACAGCAGCATCACTGTGGGAAACACACATGTGTTTGTTCCTCCTTTTCCTGCCTGGAATATGAGCCCCACTGCACTGGGCATAGCAAAACGTACACAAGCCTGTTTGCAAAAAAAATCTTGAATTGGCTTAAATGCAGATTTTGGTGGCAAGAGCACAGAGAATAAGGCCTGCCCCTCTCAGGGTTGAGCTGCTGTTGGAGCATTTGAGGCTGAGAAACCTTGACCAGCCTAGCACATTGCTGTGTAGCAGGCATGGCAAATGCCATGTAAAAAGAAGTTCCCTGAAAGGCTTTCAGAAGTCAGAGCTGCTATACAACAGCCTGGAGCTTGTTAGCTCCCTTGCTACATCTGCCTTGAGATGAACAAGAGCCCCCATCAACGCCATTTCGCCCTTCTGTACCTCAGGCCTGGCGCCCACCCCACCTGCTCAGGACAGGCTTCCAGACAGACAGACAGACAAGGATGCACTTGCTCTTCCCCCACACTTCTTTTTCTCCCCTTTTTCCTCCATGGCTTTTTGCTTTTAAAGGTTGCTGCTGACAAATCTCATCTATTTGGTGCAAATTGTCAGTGAGAAACTTCCGCTCGAAACTCTTTTGGGACAAAACTGCCTCTTTGAAAGGGTAAATCCCGTTGCATGAAGGTCTGAACAATGGCCAAATGTGTTGCTGCTACTGCTGCCGCTGCTGCTGAGGCCGGGGCTGTGACAAAGAGCGGATTAATTGGTGCCGCGGCTGACTGGTTCGAGATGGCTCCACTCAGCCCGCGCTGCGGGGAGCCCCATTGACTGGGCCCCGAGTCCCACTTTTCACAAACTCCAAACAAAAGTCAATTTCTTTTTTATAAGGCGAGGGAAGAAAAAAAAATCAGTTCATGTTTGAGCTCGGGAAGTTGACTTGTTGGATTATAGGGGCGTCATGCTCTCTCTGTCTGTCTCTCCCATGCTTTTAAAGTTGCTTCTTCCCACTAAGAGAAGAGTGAAGAGGGGAAAAATGGAAGCAAAAGTGAGCCATTCTTATCAATGTGAGCATGAGAGTGGGCTCTGGGAATAGAAAGCTACCAAGGACCCTGAACTCTGTGACTGTGCTGTGAACCAAGCAGGAGCTCTTCTTTAGTGAGTTAAACTTCTTCAGCCATCAGATGCTGTTCTGAAAGGTGTCCTGCACAACATTCAGTCCTTAGGTAGACAGTCCTGTCAGGGAATGAGACTCAGTCATCACGGTCAAAGTCAGCATATGGGACCATATGGGACTTCATGACTGGCAAAGTCTCCTGCCTTCTCCTGTCAGGGAAGATTTTCTCATGTGGAAGTGAGCAACACAAATAGATCTCTTGTTTCCTCCTTGAATAACCTTTGACTTCCTCTGACTCTAAGAAGGTCAAAACAAGGAAATGTAGAATGAGGTTCCAAGGAGATATATCCCATGCACTCAGAAAAACTATAATATATATAGGAACAATCAGAGAGAGAGAGAGGAAAAAGAAAGAAAACTAGGGGATTACTCTTGTGCATACAGATCTTAATAGCCATTACCAAGTTGGCACAGTTTCTGCAGCTGAGGTTATACTGAAGCATTTTGGGAAGTTAATCCCTGTAATTGGTTTGATAATCTTGTGGTATTTAAGGTATCACTTAATCAATATTTTAGCTTTTTCTTTTGGAATATAGTGATCCCACATAAAAGCGAGAGGCTATTATCAGATGTAACTGCTGACCCTCTCCTCCTGGAGGTGGTATAGTATCAGATCTCCAGGTTACCTGCAATTTATTTGCATATATTCTGTCTTTGCTGGGAGATAGTCCACACTGGATTCTATTTCTCCCTTTTCTGTAGAGTGGATCCTTTGATCTAACTCTCACTAATTGTTTTGACACATGGAGGGTGCTAGGGCATCCAACAGTTTAAAGTTAATTCCCTTGATTTTTTAAACCACTCTTTTCTGCAACTTATTCTTACTTCAGTGGAAAACACAGTGTGATTTATCATCCACGGCTTGCTGCCGACTATAAGGAAGGCAAACAGAAACTTGGAGTAGAGTACAGAGTGCAGCACTTTTATCTGAAGTCAATGATAATTCTTGTGTGTTATATCTCTGTACACTTTGCTCATGAACTTCTGATATTTTAAGGGTCCACGTAAAGTGATCACAGGTTATATTCAGTCTATGTTTTAAGTAGAACTATCTTTGCAAAAATGGGTACAAACAAGAGCCAATACAGGTAGGAACATCTGCTCGTGTTATCCGTGTAGCTCTGCAAGTATAGGCTTAACTTGAAAGGAGACTCTGGCTTCACTACTGAGCTGAAGGATTTAACACCACACCACACATCCCCTCCCCCAAACCTTTGACTGTGACCTTCGCTACGCCACTGCATTTGCTTTTACCCTCTAGACGTTCTTTGATTTTTGGCTAACCTGACACTGGAAAGACTCCACTATCTTCCCAGAGCTGATCCTCTTTTGGTCTGTTTTATATATCTGTATATAACTCTGAATTAATCCATCTCTCATTTTATCACTGAATAGAGAGAGACACGAATCAACAAATCTGTAGAAAGGTGAAATGATTAGTTGCATTATTCTCCTTTTTCTTCCTCCTTACAAAAATCCATCGAGGAAACTCCAAAGATATGAAAGTGAAATTTCTTGTATTATATTAAATCTGGCTTGGAGGTCTATAGGAAGCAAAGGCATCCTGTGCTGGAGTTTTCCCTACTGTTGGGTGTGCCCTTAAAATTTTCATGGTTTCCTAAGAGGAGCTTCATTAGTGTGCAGAAGAAAACACAAAGAATTATCCTTTTCATTGTGCTCCTATTCTGGCTGTCAACTACCAAGCTCTGAAACTAAAGGCAACAATTTTCAGCACAGCAGCTGAGTTGTGGGGAGCTTCCAAGGGAAGGAATGGTCTGGTATGTCAAAGGTGTTGGAAAAATCAAAGGGAAAGGGGCTGGAGAAGAGGTGGTTAGAATTGACTAGAAGGACATCATTAGTGATTTTAGAGAGCGCAATTCCTGCAGAGTGAAGTGGCTGGAAACCAGACTGCTGAGTGTCAGAGAGGTGAGTTCAAGAGAATGGGAGTAAACTGGTCATTTGAAAGGATAAGAGGTAAGGAGATGAGAAAGGCATAATGGTATGTGGAGGAGGGTTGTTTTTGCAGAGACTTCAGAGGCTTATTTGAAAACAGACGAAGAGGGTGATCCATAGAAAGAGTCTGCTGGTGAGTCTGGGGAAAGAAAGTGCTAATCAAAGCATGAGTAGCAATGGGGGAGGCTGAAGGGACCCCAGCAAGGAGTGGCTGAAGAAAGGATTTTTTTCCAAGGATAAATGCAAAGATGCAAAGGATGAACACAAGGGTCTAGAGACATTCACCAGACCACGTGCCTGGATGAAATAAGGCAGGGTAGAGGCTAGAAGAGTTAGCAGTTAGTGCATGGGGAAGGGCAACAATGGAAGCTGAGAGAAGAGTTGGGGATAACTAGCACCAGGAGTGACAAAAAGGAGGGGAAAAAATGACAATCAGAGTAGCCAAAAGGTAACTGGAGAATGCACAAGGTGTAAAAATTAAAAACAGCTATGCAGTGACGTCAGCGACTCTCTGTTGAGCTGGCAGCTGAAACCTGGAGTTCTTAATGTAGAAGTTGAGCTGCAAAAATCAGTAGGAGAAACCAAATCAGCAACAGTGAGGAGGAAAAGGAATGGTTACGAGGAACACACTGTAAGGCAGCAGATAAGAGAACAGGAGAAAGAGACTGGTACCACAGCTGGCAGACATGATGGAGTTCACAGTGAGGCAAAGAGAGCTGGGGCCACAGTAGTGCCATATGTACAAGGGATTTTGGCATATTAATCTAGTCTGAGGTATGGCCATAAAGGTTTCCAAAGCCCATGGTCCTGATTCAGTTGGTGTAGTTGGGAAGTAAAAAGGTCACTCTTAAAATGAAACAACAGCAGATAGGGAAGAATCTATGGATTCTCTTTTTTACTTTTCATCCATATAAAACCATTGGAATCCTTGGAACTTGTCAGGTATTTGGATTTGCATCTTGGACAGGGGGACCTGTCTTCTGAGCCAGTCATTTTTGCTTCCTACTTAGAGAGTCTAGTGTTCAGCAATGGGCTCTTGCACTAGGACTGAGCAAAGTGTTTTCCTTTCACTCCACATTTTCTCGTCAGTGCTCAAGATCAATGTACATGTGCCTATATCAATCAGGAGGCACTTAAGAAACCTTATTTTGGGGATGTAGTCTTTACTTTTTCTACATATCTACTATTGGACAATGCTGAGCAGATCAGTCACCCTTTCTGTGTCTCAGATTTAAGTCTAGTGCAGCTCATGCACAAAGTTCTGTCACCGTACAGGGGCCTGTGGAGAAATAAAAATGAGAGTTGTGCTTTCTTCTGTCTTAAGAGCTTTACAGATGGGCATTGGCTCCTAAGAGAAGCAGACTTACTGTATTGAAACTTTACTAAGGTGATCTCTGCATGGGCACTGTGTTTGCTGGCATAAGTTATGCAACAAGGTAGAGTTGAGTTTTTATACATTTTTCGAGCCTTCTGGCTCTCAGAGCCCAGGCTGCTTCTGCCAGAGCACCAAGCAGGGAAAGAAACACTGGTTTTTTCCTGTAGATGAAACATATTTGTTATGAAAACTGTCAAGAAACAGCAAATGCGCATCCTTGCTGTGCTTTCCATAAGGTCACTTTTGAGAGTTGAGCTCACTCTTAAGTTGCAAAGGACAAGGACTGACATCTCTGTTTCTGTTGAGTCCATGGGCTTCTCACCCACAGAAAAATTCAGAGGATGGAGAAAGCCCATACAGGCCTCCTGGTCTGGGAAGCCAGCTCATCACACTCCTCAGGGCTGAGAAGGTGGCAAGATGGAATTTCTAGTCCAGGCAACAGTACTGGAGTTTGAACATTTCCAGTAACTCAGGTTCAACTCAGGTCCACTCTTGCCAAGGCAGTGGATTCAATGAGCTATGTTGGACTTCACTAGCAGTTTGACCTAAAAAGGATCATGTTTCTGTTGTGACAAGACAAATTAAATGCATTTCAGATGCCCTGGTTTACACTCTCTGTCTGTAAATCCTTTTTATGGTTGTTTGTATGACATTGTTATTTCTAGATGACATCTGAGCATAACTTAATTTAACTGCGCGCTACCAGGATCTACACTATCTGATAAAAATAATTGATTTCCTCTGGAAAATGATAGGCTGAACTGCAGGGAGGCATCTTTCACAGACTGTGAAAAATGACTTTAATGTCAGAGTCAGATAGTTAATTCCGGTTCTAGGTACACATAATCCAGTGTATTGTGTCAAGAAGGTAAATAATAAGTGTCCCAGTTGCAGTGAAATATTTCCACAGATCATTCATTTAGTTTGAAAAAAGTCTTAAATTGTTATGTTCATTACTGAGTGTCCTGGTTTTGGCTGTTATAGAGTTAATTTTCTTCCTAGCAGCTGCTATAGTGCTGTGGTTTAGATTCAGTTTGAGAATAATGTTGATAACACACTGATGTTTTAGTTGTTCCTAAGTAGTGCTTACCCAAAGTCAAGGACTTTTCACTTTCTCATGCTCTGCCAAGAGGAGGTGCACAAGAAGCTGGGAGGGAGTGTAGCCAGGACAGGGGACTTGAACCAGCCAAAGGGATATTGCAGGCCATAGAACGTCATGCTCAGTATACAAATGGGGAGAAATTGTCTGGGAGGGGCTGGTAATAGCTCCAGAATGGGTTGGGATTTGGTCAGCAGGAGTAAACAATTGTGTTGTGCATCACTTGTCTTTCTTGGGTTTTATTTTTCTTTCTCTTTTTGTTGTCTCCCTTTTCTTCACAGTTGTTATCCTAGTGTTATTATTATATTTTGTTTCAATCATTAAACTGCTCTTATCTCAATCCATGGGCTTTAACTTCTTTCTGATTCTGCTTCCCAATCCCACTCATGGGAGGGGGGTATGTGTGTGTCTGTGTGAAAGCAGCTGTGTGGTTGCCAGCTGGGGTTAAACTATGACACTGAGAAAAACATCTTACATTTTATGCTACTGAGTGTTAACTAGGTTTTCACAATTAATGAGTCATTGGATTACTTAAGATGCAAGGGCAGTTAAAACAGTGTTACGAGAAATTGAAACTATTTTTATCAGAGTCCTCTGTTGTGATTGGTATTGTATAAACAAACAGAAGAGATTAATTTTACTTGACTTTAAAAATCCAAATTGCAGACTTGGTTATGTTCATCTCCCTTTGCGCTGAGAAAAAAAAATTGTGATGCACTTCTCAGATCTATTTTAGATTTTGAATTTGGATGAAACTTAATTTAACTGCACGCTACCAGGATCTACACTATCTGATAAAAATAATTGATTTCCTAAATAAAAACACCAGTTTAGTAGATGCCCTAAAAGTAGCTGTACACTTCCTGCCAGGTGAATCCTAGACAGGTCTTTAAGGGGCCTTACTGTTTAAGAGGGAAAAAAGGGCAGAAAATGAAAGAATGGAAATATCATTATCTCCTTCTCATAAATGGGGAACCGAAGTGTAGAGAGACTGAAGGTGGGATTCTTCTGCCCACACACAGACATTTGCATTACTAGCTGCAAATGTTCAATTTTTGTATGTGGACTTTTCATAGTAAATTATGAGAAAACTCTCCTGGAGCACAGTTCATCCTTGCTGTACCAGACGTCCAAAATAAGCATTTCTTGGTTAGTAGTTGTATGATGTCTTTCCTTCCATTGACTCTCAAGTCTCACAAGGCTCAGGTGCAGATAACTCCACATGTATATTAAAAGTCAGGTGAGATAAATTTCCCCAGCTCCCTGTCACATGGGAGGTTTGTGTTGGTGTCTAAGAATGAACCCAGTTTTCCTGAGCACCTTAACAACCATCCCCTTCTCTGAAGACCTCTGCTTTAGTACCAGCACTCCTTCTGATGGAGAGCCTGATGCTGGGGACCCTGAAAGTGTTTATTAGCTATAAAGGGCAATACATAACCATTGATGTGGAATCACTTGTCTCTCCTCTGAATGGTCAGGTAAAACGCTGCCCGGTTGTGGTGTTCAGTGGGAGCAGGGAAGAGCCCTGGGCCTCCATTAGTCCTCCAGCTGTCCAGAGATGAGATTTCCAGAGGGAGGGAAGGTGAACTGCTTCTTTTCTGTATCTTGATCCCATACATGTAATTTGATTGTCTTTCCTCATCAAGCAGTCCCACATGATGCCTAACCTCCTTCAGGTCATTGCAGGCAGAAACATACAAGGTGTGTCCAACTGAGGATATTTTTGAAAGGTGACATGATTCAAATCTCCTCAGAGATTTGGCTCTTACTTATCCACTGCCAAGATGTTTCTAGGGCAATCAAGGGATCCTTGGGAGGATGATTAATATACTTTGTGCCGCTTGTTTGTAGAGTAAAGAGCAGTAGATGTCAATGTACATGCCAATTATTCTGCTAGAAAATATGTACGTGGTGGCAGAATCAAACCATCAAAATAAGAATTTCAAGAACTCAGACTCTTGGTCAGGCATGTTGCATTTTGCATGACTGCAGCTTTCACACCTGATTAGTTCAAGGCCTTTTGGTTTTTTTTTTTAATGCTGCTTCACTGACATAACTTCTCTAAAGAGGGAGAAATTGCATCATGGTCAAAGCTGACATTTTCCACTGTGAACCAATGGCAGCAAAAGATAAGTCTGAAGATAGCCTGATTTTCAGGCCTGTTTTAATCACTATACCAGGCTTCTCCCTCAGTTAATCCAAAAATTTCTCCAAACCATGCTGCTTCAGATTTTTCTTTTCAATGTAAATTTTAAGCTCAGTTCATTCTGTTCAAGAATATGGGTTGCATAGTCAGATATTTGTGCAGGAATGTACATCTGTATGTTTATATCGGGGAACAATTATTACTCTCTTCTACCCTGCTCTGTTGTCCTCTGCTGAGTAGAGAAAACTAGGAACAATTAATTTCATGTCTCTTCTGTAAGCCAAAGAAGCACTCTAAATCTTTACTTTCAAGAAGCAATTAACTTCAGGTTTATTAGTCAAGTTGTGCTATGAAGTTTCAAACTTTCATTGTACACTGTGAATTTTAATTACAATTTATTAAAATAATTTAATTGACTTCAGTCAATGGGCGTGAATGAGGGCAGAATTTCCCTGAGAAAGCTATAGACAGAAGAAAAGGCCACCCATCCTAAATACCTTCTGCCTGCCCTTTTTTGGGTTGCATCAGACTGTTTGAAAGAGGGCTGCATTTATCATCTTTGATGCCTCCAGCTCAATGGTCAATTCATATTAGATTCCACAAAAGGCAGTGAACCAAATTCATCTCTGATACAATTCCATTGACTTCAATGGTCTTACCACAGGCATTAATCTGGCCTAATATTATAGTGTTAGAATGCGTGTGTGTACTATTAGCCCAGGCTCTTTGCTGGAGATCATGCCGTGTAAAAGCTGGTGGCTGTTGCAGTTGCAATTTGCTCAAGAGATCCAATTCCTTTTGTTGACCCACTGAAGTTCACATTCCAAAAAAAAAAAAAAAAAAAAAAAAAAAAAAAAAGGGGGGGGGGAAAGGGAGAGACCAAACAACCCCTCCAAATCCCTAATCAATTTGGAACTGCAGCTGAATTTAGATGTATATATTTGCTAATTTGGTGTAATATGCATGTAAATATTGGTATAAAAGGTGTTTCAATTATTTTCTAAGGCAGGGACCTATGCATTCTCTGCAGTCACAAAGAGTTTAAATGGAGTTATTTTTCCCTGCCTATAATCGTTCTCCCTTTTAAGTACCCAGGCAGAAAAAGTAAGTTTACTGCTTCTAGCACAATGGCTCTCTTCACTTTTAGGTTTGGGAGACCTGGGTGACCTACGAAAGTTAATTAGAAGGTTAACAAAGACTAAGGCAGAGTAGAATACAGCGCCTCTCCTCCAGCCAAAGATGTCATCCATTAATTAGGGAAATCGTTAAGGTGGCCTTTATTGAATCCATAGAAAATTGTCAGTTTGCGGTCGACAGTTTTGATCAGATTTTCCTCTCCCCAATAACACTACCCTTAATCGTAGGAGCCGCGGAGGGCTCGGGATGGGCTGGGAGGGGTGCGGGGAAAGTGTGTGTGCACATAGGGGGAGTGTGTGTTTCAGCGACATTACAGTTAAACAGCCGCCAATTGTGACGGCTTTGATTCTCAGGCTTACATGGCATACTTATTCCATGATGTAATCTTTATTGAACTGGAAGCTTGGGGGTGGGGGGCAGGGGGCAAGTGAAACTCGCTGCTGCCGCCGCTGCCTCTCAGCCGCAGGAAGCCCTGGGAGTTAATATTGCAGTCATCATAGGCAGAGCTCGCTGCTTTTGCACGGTAATACGCTATCTGACTCCCCTTTCCTCCTCACTGAAGAGTGTCTGCTTCCAGCAATGAGAGCAAACAGCCATCTGCACAATAGACCCTTCACTTCTCCAAGAATACGTTCGCTTTAAAGTTGAAGGGCCTTTTTTGTAGATCTTAGATTTTTTATACTCTCTTTTCCCACTACAGTACCAAAGTGGTGTTGCTATGGAGAATTTCAAATGAAATGTTAGACAGTCCTGGCATTTTAACATGTATATTTTTTAACCTACTGGGAAAACTGGCTGACTGGAGTTTTTTACTGGTTTAGTTTTGACAACTTTCCCTACCCATTGAAACAAGCTGTGTCAAGGACAGTGGCTACAGCGAGTCCAGCCTGTTCACTGTTGAGACCCAAGAAAGTGACCTAGCATTGAAGAAGTGTTTTGTTTGAACATGGGAAGCCATCACCTTCCAGGGGAGGAAGGCAAAGACAAGGGCTACTGCAGTCTAGGATGTTTACATTTAAACAGTGCTGTTCCAGCTCTAATGTGCTGGAAACTATTGCCTGGAGCCATTGGTTTGAGGGTTTTAAACATGAGGAATCAAGAACTGTTGGGATATCTAGAGGACTATATCCTATGCAGCATGCGGCACAAAATGTCTTAGGAAGATTTTAAAAATAAAACAATTGGATGAGCAATACTCTTAAATGACTGGTGTTCAGGATAAATTATGAACAATTCAGGCTGTGTTAAAGACCAACAAGCCATTAAAAAATATCTGGCACTTACTCCTGCACCTCAAATTCTGGTAAAAATCTTCTTCATGTTAGCATGAATTTCTCTACCAAAAAGAATTTGCATGTGAAATGCCAAGAAAAAAGCAAATTTTTATATTTACAGGGCAGACATCCGCCTTAATTTCTGTACAATGTATTATTTATATGTCTATATAATAAATGTATTATTTGTATGCATATGTTATATATATAGATCTATTAAATCAAGCTCTCTTATAAAATAATTCAAGTTTACTTTGTATTTTGAGTATGCAGAAGATGTCATAAGTATCAGCACAGAAATAGTAGCAAAGAAATGCCGAGCTGCTTCTGGTATGCTCCGTGCGACCCTCAGCTTTTCTGCATCCTTCCTGGGCCTGAAGAGACTGTCCTGGTTTGAGCTGAGACAGAGTTAGTTTCCTTCCTGGTATCTTGTACAGTGCTGTGGTTTGGATTCAGCATGAGAGCAATGTTGGTACCACACTGATGTTTTAGTTGTTGCTAAGTAGTGATTACCCAAAGTCAAGGACTTTCCAGTTTCTCATGCTCTGCCAACAAGGAGGCACAGAAGAAGCCAGGAGGGAGTGTAGCCAGGACAGCTGACCCAAACTAGCCAAAGGGATATCCCATGCCACAGAATATCATGCTCAGTATATAAGCTGGGGGAGTTGTCTGGGAGGGACCGATTGTGCTTCAGGGACAGGCTGGGCATTGGTCAGTGCATGGTGAGCAACTGTGTTGGGTATAATGTGCCTCTCTTGGGCTTTATCTCTCTCTTTTTGTTGTCCTCCTTTTCATTATCACTATTGTTTTAATTATTACTATTATTATTATTATTATCATTATTATTTTATTTCCAATATTAAGCTGTTCTTATCTCACTTCATAGGTTTCACCTTTTTTTCCTATTCTCCTCCCCACCCCGCTGGGGGATGCGTGTGTGTGAGCAAGTGGCTGCATGGTACTAGTTGCCAGCTGGAGTTAAACCATGTAATGGAGATGGAACAAGGTATATTCCACGAGCAAGGCTTTCTCCACGTGTTAAAGAGCTCCCAGAGACTTGTGATTTGAACTGGAGAAGCACTGTGTTCCCACAGCTCTGTTTTGGACATTTTTCTGGTTTAGACTAAGAGACAAACTAACTCACCCATTGTGTAACCACTGAGATCCCCAGATAAAGTGCTATAAGAGGACCACACACTATTATTCTTTTATTAGGGAGCAGCAGAGGCTGTTCAAGAGTTACACTGGATTTTTATATGTTTTCCTACTTCCTTTTGTCTTCTAGTAGCAGTCCTGTGGCTTTGAGTGCTTTGGACTCCGACTAGAGGCGGGTTCCTAAATTTAAGGTGGCATCCCTGGGAGGCTTTGGAAATCATTCTGGGTAGGGCAACACAGGGTTGGTTAGACATATTTTTGTACCACTACATCTTCCATATGGAGAGCTGGTGTCAGTGTTAACTTCAGCACTCCTGCAATGAATTTTCTGGCACTACTGAACAGCATTTGTACAAAACCCCTGGTAATCAGTGCATTACTAATGAAGGTGTATGGGCAGGATCAAATCTCAAGAGTGGGAGAAGCTTCTTGTAGCTATAGCTATAAGAAACATACCAAACAAGAGAAAATGATGACTTACAGGTGTTTTTTCTCAGCTGATGCTCCTGGAGTTGCAGACCAAATTTGTATCCTTGGTATGGAATTTTACCACATTTTTCATGTGATTTTTCTTCCCCTTGGCATCTGTGACTGGGAGCAAAGCAAACAAAAGTCAATGAAAACACAGTTTTACAGTGATTTCACAGTTAGTACAGCTTTGAGAAGGCTAGTAAAAGGTGTACACTAATATTACTTTTTAACTATATGCAGCAACACTTATAAGTGACTGAGAAGGGTAAAAGTGGCTTTGAGTTTTTTAACTCAAATTTCTTAAAATGGCACTGGAAGGAATTAGTTACAGGAGACAAGTCAACAGAAGGCAGCCAAAACTGGGGGAAGTTCTCTGGATGTCCAGGAGGCTGGTTTTGGCTGCCTGTGTGGTTTCTCCCCCTGCCATCTTTAAAAGCATCATGGAGAGTATTTCAGGGGAAGTCTGAGTATCTAGAAAGTAGATAATTCCACTTAACTTTAGTCATCTGCTCCTATTTTCATGTCCCGAGTGTCTTTTTCTATTCACAGTGGGCAGGGGACCACTTGTAAATCGCACTATTTTGACCTGTTTCAGATTCCCATGTCAAGATAAGGTGAACTGTGCCCTGAACATGCCTACTCCCCTCCTTGGAGTATAAAAAGGATCTGGAGAACAGCTTCATTTGAGTTAGGCTCACTTGAAATGGAGAGCTTCATCTAAAGCAGAAGCATTTTCTTGTGAAGGGACTCCAGCATAAAACACCTTGCGGGAGGAATGAAGGACCACTGCAGAGCTACGAGGTGGAAAAGGATTTGGCTAGAGAAGACAATTGGCTATACTGGGGATATGCTGGAAGGGAATTTCACCCCTGGAATACCTCAAGAACATTTCTATTTTTAATAAATAGCTGGATGCAAAATATAGCAGCATCAGCAAAAAAGAGAAGGACTGGACTATTCAGGAAGATACGATGGCATTTATAAACATGATGGAAATGGTTTGTAATTGTGCAAAATGTTCTTAAAAGTGAATCGGAAGCATGTCTGCTTGAAGCCAGAAATTCATTACATAGAAATGCAAAAGGGGGGAAAAAAGTACCTCCTTCCCTTACTCACCACACTCTGACCATGAGACTCCAAAGTTATAGGGTTGCCAAGTAGGCAAATGCAATTCCAGTTTATATCAAATGAGCTGTTTCCAGTAGAGAAAGGAAAACAGGAATGCTGTGCTCTGCCATGCACTGGGACTTCCTGTGGAATTCTATGAACAAAACCTGCAGAAATGGAGGCTATCACAAGTGACTAAAATAAGGTCTAAAGACCCAAGAAAAGAGCATGAGACCTTGCAGAAGGGATTAAAGCAACATCTGAAGGCTTTGCTGAAAGGCTTAGGAGATGGCCTGAGACTGGAGGTAAAATTTTTTAGGGGCAGCAGAAGCTGGAACAAGTTCAAATTAAATGAATAAGGAACCAGTAACCAGATGGCTGAGGACCAGCAGCTTTTCCGGGGACAGGGGAGGCCAAGGAATCTTTGGCAAGCTTGGAGGTTACTAACTGAGCAGGACAGCAGTGAGGATTAAAAAAGCTAAAAATACCAACAGCACAAGGAAATCAGAAAGTTGCAAAAGTCAGAAACCTGATGTAGAATTAAGGCTGTCAGAGGATTCTACTGCCTAGCTTTATAACACTGTCACAACTGCAGAAACAGGAAAGAAAGAAGTCAAACAAACTGTACCAATATGTAAGAAACCGGGTCAGTGAATGATCTGAGAAGGCATGCCCAGAACCCTTGTGTCAGAGAAGATGGACAGCAACAGCATTTCCCAGGAACCAAATAGGTCTGAAACATTACCTGCAGCAAAAAAAAAAATCTTAGTTTCCAAACTGGGGCACACGTTCCAAAGCCAGAAACCATCCCAGTAGACTGGGGCTCACTGGGATCTCAGGGGAAAGGAGGGGAGAATCTACCCAAGCTAAGAAGAACCTGAGGAACCTTCCCTCCTGGCACACCTCCAGCAAAGGCTGCCAAGATGCTTTGGCAATGGACCAGTTTAGAGGGACTCAGCTGGACTTGGCCTGGCCTGCAAAGACCAGAGAAAGGAGGCCAGAGCCGTTCTGAGAGGTGCTGGAATTTGTCACGGGGCTCAGCTGCAGCTGTGTGCTGAAAGGGAACATTGCTGCAGGGCAGAGAGAGAGGAGCTCAGTGCTGCAGACACAGTGAGTATGGGCAAGAGTCTGCACACGGGATGGGAATCCTCCTGATAGCACTTCTGAGTGATTAGAAGGAAGGATAAAGTTGGTTTGTGTGAAGGGGAACATATTTGCTAAACCCTCTTAACTGTTCATTTAAGGGGAGCAGGTAGAGAAATGCCACAATAACTATAGCCTGGAGTGTGGCCAAAATGTAGTAAGTGGTGGTACCCAGTGAAAGCCCTTGCCCAGCTTTGAAGAGGAAAAGGTGCAGCTTATTGACCTGAAAGTAGGAGGAAGTAGAAGGAGAGCTAGTAGAAGAAAGGTGAGGAGGATCCAAGATGCACCTTGAGATATGGGATATCTTGGCAGTGAATGCTGCTGTGCATCACGGGTGGTGCCTGCATAAGCAGGTTGCTTTGGAGCAGAAGTGCAGGTTTGAAGCTAATGCTGCGATGACCCCCACTTGCTGTGGGCTGGCTCCGTGACAGAGCTCCTGAAGCACACACGAGCTCATCTCCTGTGAGAGAACACCGCTCAGGCAGCACCACTTGTGTGGGGGGCTCTTTGGGCCAGAGAGAAGCTGACTAAATGTTATGTGAAGGAAACTCCCCCAGGCTGCAGGCAGTGTAGATTTGGAGGCCAGTAATTGTTGCAGTCCTCTTTGAGCCAAAATTCTCGCTAACACCAACAGAGCCAGAACATATGGTGATTGTGCAGTTGTGAGTTATGGGCAGCAAACAGAGAGAGTGTGAGTGCTGGGTCAGACGTCTTTTTAGTGGCTCTAGTTAATGAAAAAAACTGTGAAGCTCTGCCTCTGGTAAGGGATCAAGGATAGTTCCTCTGAGTCCTGAAGTCACTTGTTCTACTTCATAATGAAGACTCAAGGCTCATCTTTAGAGGCAATGACCCATTAAACTGCCCCACACTGTCTAGGGAGAAGGCATTGTACAGACCACTGAAGACCTAAAGGTGCCTTCAGCAGTAACTTGGATGTCATCCACAGGTCTGGTGAAGGGCGGCAGCACTGCCTGCCTCAGGACAAAGTAGAACATGCTGAAAGAAATAACATCATTGTAGGTGCAGCCACTGTCGTGAGACAGTAACACCTTGGGTATTGCAGTCTGCTTTCCATACTTAGTTTTAAGAAGAGTTGGCAAGTGGCAGTGGAAGCAAAGAGCAGGGGTGAAGGGCAGGAGACAGCATTTCTACTGCGTCAGTAAGCAGCACTTGAAAGTGCCGGCTTCTGGCTGACACTGAGTGATCTTGGAAGCAGTCACTGCAAAATAGGTCCCTCTCAGCCTGTCTGCTCTGCTGAGATGGCTCAGGGCACACTCAGAGACTGCTGGTAAGAAAGGCTGCATTTACAACTAGCCTGGGATCAGATCAAGGCTACCACTGAACTTGAGCTTCCTGAAATGAGAGTTGCTCTGAAAAGGGGCTCCTTCTCATGGACACACAACCTGGCAAGAGAGAGTTTTCTCTAGCAAAAAGAAAAATATGGTTGTGCACAGGACTGGGCAATTTCCCAGGCAGTCACAGATGTGCAGAGTTTTGTGGGGCTCTGAATTTACTACGAAGACCTTATTTGTGGGTTTGCCAATATTGCAGACTCACTATATAAACTGGGTAAGAAAGCACCAACTGTAGTGGCATGAGAGATTTAACCACGTCAGAATTAGGGTTTCCTTTTTCTTGGCAGATCCAATTTTAAAACCCCATAGGGGATTTGTAGCCCCTCTGGGCCCAGATGAAGGGCCCTGCAGATGGCAGGCTGCTCTGAAACAAAAATATACAGGTTATGTCAATGTGAAGATTCATTATTTAATTTATAAAGATCTAATATCAACAATGGTCTAAGTAATCCAGAGCCTTAATAAAGAGGAGTTCAGAGGGGCAGGTTGCCTACAAGTGGGAGAAGTAGTGGAATATATAGTTGCACCCACTCCCTGGAATAAGGAAGTTGCTACATACAACTTGCCCCAGCTGCCTGCTGGAAGTCAGTTTCAAATGTTTCCTTGAGTCAGATTGCTCAAGAGAGGCACACTAGAACTTCCTCTGCTTCCATAACATGGTTCAAAGTTTTCCAGTGTGTGTCCTGAAAACTACTTCAGGATCAGATATGCTGGAGAAATGTAGATACTTCCCAAAGGCTCTGCTTTGGATGTAACATGTTGAGGAACTAGAATATCTATTGGCAAATGCTGTCATCCCTGAGTACAGGAGAACTGTCATTGTCTCATTAAAGAGAAAAGTATGTCAAAGGTGGGAAAACTTATCCAGAAATGGTTCTGGTACAAGCTGATGATCCTAAATACCTCACAGCTCAGTCCTGGGTTTTACATGAATTTTGAAACTGCCAGATATTTGGAGAATGCAAAAAATCTCAGACAACCTATTAGAGGATTTGTGATCAGTAAAACACCAGTAAAAGGCATAAGAAATTGGGCAAGAAATTAACTCTTTGCAGTAATTAGGCTGTTGGGATGGAACAGATATACAGAGTAAGGAAGAAGCTGGGTAACAATTTATTAGAGAAGGGATGCAGAAAGGGAACCCAAGACTTTCTTTCAGTCTCCTGAACTTCTCCTGCAAACAGGAACATCCCCAATGAGGAAGACAGTCTGTTACATGTTGTACATGGCATGTATTATACAGCTGGGGACTGTAGGTCATATCATCAGCTGGAAGAGAGCAGCACAGCTTCATTTACTTTCATGGAACAGCACCCACTCCCCACAGCTGCAGATTCAACTCCTCTGTTCTTCTGCTCCACTAAAGGAGTAGTTTTTCTGAGCAACTTGGTTTTCTGGGTGTTGCTTTTTGCTGTGGGCATTGGGAGAAGAGGGTGTCCTTCAAGAGTGGACCTTGGAAATAGTAGGAAAGATAACTCCTTACACAGCCACCCTTTGCCAACTTCTCCTGCACCTGCGGTCAACCCAGCATGTTTGGTTGGGGTAGTTCTCTTACACTCTGCTGCAGAAAGGAATCTGCCTTCCTGACTCCTGCCAGCTGTGCAGTGTGTGTAAGACCTTAATATCAATCTTGGGAAGAAGAAAATTTTGTTTGCTTTTCCAAAGAGTGAAAAAAAAAAAGCTGAGATGGATCCTCAAAAGTTACCTTGTTCTAATCAAAGTCCCTGTCTAAACCTGCAGACCCATAGCCAAAACACACTTAGGAGTAGAGTGAACAAAATGTAATCCCCCCTGCTGCAGTGGAATGGGTGAGAGGGAAGACTGGGAGTGGACAGGATAAACTGAGGACATGACTTAGCAGACAACGAAAGGCAGAGAGCAGTTTGTCCCCTGCATCCTGTACAGCACCTCGCCCAATAACTCTGACTGCTGAGACTGTGGGGCTTTTCTATGGCATCCAAAACTGTGGAGGGGGTTTTGATAGGCCCAAAGATATGGAACTGTGTCCCTTGAGCTGGGGGAATTTGGGAGGGGCAGAGGCACCCACAGGGGAGGGAACAGATTGAGGCAGGGTAGGAGGTAGGAAGGCAGTGAGGTTTGTCAGGAGTAAGACGCAGTTTTGGGAATGGCAGGGGCCCAGCAGGTGTGGAAAGGAGAAATCTTTGCTTGGAAGGAACATCTGCAGGTCAATGTCTCACCACTCTGAGTCTGTTCAGCAATGTCTTCTGATACATCAGGATGAGTGACGTAGTGCCATTGGGAAACCTTCTCCATACCTAGCCCTGCAGGAGTTACTGCCTCAGCTCTTAGTCCTTGATCTGGAGTTCCTGGACGTCCTAGGAGAGTTGGGATCTCTCTGTGCTTAGCACACTCAAATGTATTGGGGAGAGGGGAGAGTGTTGCATACCTGGGAGGGCTGTCCTGCTCCATGGAGGCTCAAAAGAGATAGAAGCTTGCACTGAGAACATGTTGCTTCTTAACAGAACTTGCTTTAATAGCCCATGGAAAAAATACCACTTCCTACCATGCCATATTGCTTATAATATTGCCACACAGGAGATAAACTGAAATTCTAAACTTCCCAGGTCATGAACTCCGGGCTGTCTCAGGCTGTGCCAGGGCACGCCAGAGCTCAAGGCACAGCAAACCTCCCAGAAGCAGCGATTACACCCACAGCCCATGAAGGTGGCTCACTGCTCCCTGTGCCGGGGCTATTATCCAGGGAAGCTGAGGAGGATGTGTTCTTTAACTCCGGTGAGCTTGAGATCAGGTTTATATTCCTTTTGAAATCCTTGCCACATGTGCAAACAAGTTGCACTGGGTGGTGTAATTTGAGAACGAAATTAAATGAAGAGGTGACGCGCCAACAGCATGCACAAAACAAGGGAAGCGTTTCCAAATCACAAGCTGCCACGGAGCAACGAGTTTTTACATAATAGCAAAATTAGGGTTTGGATGACTGGTATTCTTCAACAAACTTTTCAGAAATATTTCCTGGAGCAAACCCAAAGAGAGAATCCTCATTTACCCTATTCCTTTCGTAAGTAATTGAATTCGCTTGTTTAGGGTTTCTGCCTCCTCCACCTTTCATTCAGTGGCAATGTGAATTCTGCTAATCTCTCTACAAAACAGTCAATCTCCTCTAGTCTCACGAACCATCATTCAGCCACCCAGTAATGAAAAATTGCTTTGATCCTCTCCATTTGCTTCATCTCCAAAAAATATCTCCATTAAAAAAAAAAATCTTTAATAAACTATTCCACCCAAAGAATATGTATGATTAGTTCAGTAGATTTTTTTTTTTACCCTTCAGTGAGTTGTTTGAGAAACCCTGAGAGCTAAGAAGATTGCAAAAGTGGCTCATAGCTTCCGGAATGGGTATACAGCATTAACATGAGTGTCCAAATGGTTATGGAAGCCATGGAAAATTGCATGGAGGAGAAGAGGGAAAATGCAGGGAGCAGATTAGTAGGCACTCTTCCTGGATACCACATTTAAACATGGGTTACAGATTTTTCAGACTGCTGCCATCCTGCTACATGCAGCTATCCAGTGCTGTACTCACACCGTATTAACTTGGATAAGCAGGACGATGCTTTCGACATCTATTCGGGGAGGAGATCTGAAAACCATCTCTCCAGGAGATTACATTACTTGTCAATCATCTCTCTTCAAGACAGAAAACTTTCCCCCTATATTGAGGGTGGGGGGGCAGCTTACTGCAGCCTGTCCACCTTCATTGAATGTATACTTTTCTACTGATTCATTTTCAAACATGAATTTTCACAGCAATCAGAAAAAATTAAAACCTGTTTGGAAAAAACACACCCACACTCCTTCTTCTTTGTTCTCCTTGAGAAAAGTACAGAACTGCAGAAAGAGTGAAAAATATTGTACTTCTGTCTGGGAGGAGATAAATAGAAATTAATCCCTCCCAGTCCTCATTTTCTCTGATTCTGTGGAAGCCACAAACACAGTCATATCTTCACTGGTGAAAGTAGGTGCTTTTTCTCATTCATCTTCATCCCTTGGAAGAGAGTATAGCCAGCCTCATACAGCGCAAATCGCCGCTAATTTCTGTGATGAATTTACAGGCTGTTTTCCTCCTGCCTACTATTCTGAGCCACCAGGTCACGAGATCTGCTGCTGTAAAGTACTCTGTAACACCTGGAAAAAAGTTACCATGCTTTGAAGTCGTGCAGCACTCTTCAGGAGAGAATCAGAGGCACACTGCAAACACTTGGAGCCGGATCAAGGGAACGCTGCTAGTGAGTCATTTTACTTGAATGAAACACGCTTCCATTCCCCACACAAATATGTGTCTATATGTGTGCTTTTATTTTCCTAGACACATTAGTTTTAGTTATTTACCCATTTGTGCTCCAGATAATTACATGCTGCAGATTCAATTGGATGCAGATTTATTCTTCACTTCCTGTCCTAAATTCTCTGCAATTAAACAGCTGCTGTGTGCTTGGTGTAATAAATTTACACAAAATCTGGGATGGTTTGGCATAGCAGAAAGGTTGTTTGGCACGGGCTTAGGATGGCTACATTACGTACAACTGGCAAGCCCTGTGCAGGTTATGCTTTCTCTCCCAAATTGGAGTTGCCCTACTGCAACCAGAACGGGCCATTTGCATGACAGAAATGTTTACAGATTTATAACTTGTTTTGCTTGGCTACACAGAATATTCTCTCCCAACCTGAAAAAGAAAATTTCCTTAGCTTTCCTGAGCTAAGTCTTTCGAAAGACCTGGTTAGAAAGAAACAAGAAGAATAAATTCTCCAGGAAGCCTCTGTCTGCAGAAATACCTCCACTTAATTTTATCAGGTGGAGCTTTCTCCTGCCACTGCTGAGAAGGGTGGAAATAGAGGAGGGGCTTTTTTTACATACTTCTGCATATGCCATAGTATTTTGCAGCACTTTGCACTGTCATTAATCAAACACACAGATCAGATGGTGATCTCATCCTTTGCCAAGGCACTTGCTGACCTCCATCCTGTTCTGATTCACCTCCCTCAGGAACAGGTCTCACACCACCAAGTCAGACATCTCCCCTTTGATATGTGCCCATCGTCCACACAGCATTGCCATCTCCTATGGCATTTGCGGCCTCAGATGACTGTGGTCTGTGTACCAGTGTGAGCAGCACACTGCTCTTTTGGGGGAGCAGATGTAAAGTCTGCTCTAGTGGGGCCTGCAGACTGGAATTAGAGATGTACTTCTGTTTATGAGTTAGCACACGTGTCTTTTTGTTTCCTGGTACCTTCTGCATAATGAAGTCAATGAGAGTTAAACCCCTCAGCTGTGATTCACATATTCATTAATCTCCTGCAGTAACAAGTACAAATTTTACAGCGCATACAGTGAGCTTATTACGAGTGTAAACAACTTGCTGCATCCAAAAAAAGTGTTGCAGGAATTAGGTCCCATTGTATTGAGCTGAAGGAAGGAAGGGTTAGAAAAAAATGCTATGCACTGCTACCTAGGCTCAGATGGCTCCGATCTGGTTACTGCATGGCAATAATTCTGGATCTCAGAGTGAGAGCTGCCCACATCATTTCCACAAGTGTCATGGGGCTTTGCTGGGGCCCCACAGGAATTAACAGGAATTTAGCAAAACATTGGAGTCACAAAAAAATGCTTAGAGAAACAACAAGATGGATTATTTATTAAATTTATCAGTTCAGGGGTGAAATGATGCTCAGGCATAAGTGGAGAGCAGATCATGCTGTGTTTCTTCATCAGGAATTCCCAAGTTAGACTACTTTTCAGGGATGGCCCCACAGGCTGACTTTTGGAGTCACATGCAGAGGTATATCCCTCTCTCCAAGGGCTCTGAAGGCATTTCTGTGCTGTATTTTCTCCCAACCCATCTCCACAGAGTTGAACTATTGTGGTTCCCTTCACAAACCCGCATGTGGTACCTGTGCAGCATCAAGACTGCAGATGCCTCCGGAATTAAAGGGAATGTGACATGGCCAGGATAATCTTTCATAGGAAAGGCTGAAGAAATTAATTTACTTTCAAGAAGAAGCATCCACCTCTTTATTCTCACTCTTTCCACAGCCTATGGCTGTGTCTACCCCTTCCCTGAGAATTTCCAAGTTGCTTTGATTTAAATAAACAAGTCAAGCATCCCCTTGGCCCTTGGCCATTTGAGAAAGGATAATTTTCCATTTTCCAAACCACGTTGACTCAGGTCCTGTTCAGGTTATGGAGGATTTTCTCTTTTCTCCCACCCTTCCATCCACTGAGTTGAAGAGGAACAGGATCAGGCCCATGATACAATTTTTCTTGCGTTTTATACTTCTCAAAGGTTCAACTCTAATCCACATTTTCTTCCTCCTGTGAAATGAAGTTGGAATTACCCAGGCTTCTGATTCAGCTGTGAGGGAGCTCTGAACCAGATAAAAATACTGAGTGGATGGGAGCAGGTAGCAGGTTGTTAGCTCGAGGCTGCCTATAAAGATGTATGGAGAGGTGCATCTCTGCAAAGGAGGCTGACATGTTTAGTGACATAAAGTGGCTTGACTGTTAGCTTCTTTTTTTTTTCTTGCTAAATGACAAGACAAAGCCACCTCTGCTCTCCTCCAACTCCCCTCACCCTCCCAAGCCATCCCCTTCCCCCTAGATGCTTGGTGTTTCTTCTTTTAGAGGGGAAAAGAAAAAAAAAAAAAAAGAAAAGAAAGGGGAGAAGAGACATTTTCTTTCACACAAGCCCTCAGAATTACAGTTCATGAACTATTCAGTAAACTGACCGGCATGAACCTCCCTTCAACGGCCTAATCTAAGGGGTGGATCTATGTGTTTTGTTGCTTGTCAAAAACAATCACTGCTCGGCCCATTACATTTACAGCACGTCGTCCTTTAATTGGTGTAACACACTGAGGGCTGAAAGGAAGAAAGTCCTACAAAAGCCCCCGAGTGAATGAACCCTGACTCACACAAAAATACTCTTCAGAAGTTCAGAGCTGGGCACTAACAAGGGAGGTAGAGAGTTAGTTTGAAAAGGGGTTAAGTTCAGAAATGTGCCACCTTGAAGACCCTCCCATCAAAGCCATGATAGCATTGACAAGATGTAAGGGGAAAAAAGTTAATATTCCGGCCTTTCGGGTTTGAAGGGAATGCGGGAAAGGACTGGAGATTCCTCCCCGCTCCCCTTCCCGGCCTTACCCTTTTCACTTCGGGGCCGTTCTCATTGTGTCCTTCGACTGCTTAAGAAAAACACGACAGGAAAAAAGCAAAAAGCCCCACGAAAAGCGAAGTGCAGCCCGGGCCGGGCCGGGCCGGGCTGGGCGAGCGCTGATCCGGTCCGGGACAAAGTCCGCACCCAGCGCAGAAGCCGCCTCCCTCCCGCTCCCCTCGCCGGGCGCTGTCCCCGGCCCCTAATGATTAGACTAATTAACAAAATCGATGTTTAAACGCCCGAAGCCACATTTCAGGGGGAGGAGCACCGAGGGTGCCGGACCCCGGGGCCCCTCCGCTGCTGCCCGAAGCCCCGCGGCGGGACCGGCCCCGCCCGCCCCGCGGCCACCGTCCCGGGGAGACCGGCGGCAGCGGGGGCGAAGGGGCTCGGCGGGGCCGCGACGGGGCAGGGGCCGGGCTGTCGCACCCTTGCACCTTCTCGCCGGATCTGTATCTCCGCTGATACCGCCTCCTTCTCCTCCTTCTTCTTCTTCTCCACCTTCTCTCAATTTCCTTTCCTTTCCTTTTTCCTTTTGTCCTGTCCTCCACCTTTTACACGGACTGTTGCTGCTGAGGGATTTTTTTTATCTCTCTAAAGATACAATAACTATTTTGATGTAAATGGAGAGGCTTGGGTGGGTCCCTGGGGTAGAGAGTTAATGATTCTTCTTACACCGGGCTGTTCTTTCACTTTTCCTGTGCGTACCATGTTAATAAATTAATGCACCTTTCATTACTCCTACACGCATCAAACCTCAGCTTTGTATTTCGCGGCCTGACCCTCGTTCCTACACTTTTGTGAGCAAGTTGCCCTCATGCTAAGGCTAGGGCACTTTTAAATGCAGCCCCATAGTCCTACCCAGGTTTGTAATCCGTCAAAAAGCCGTTGATTGCTGCAAGCGTTACTTTTCATTAAGAAAACTTAGAAGCAATTTGGAAGAACCCTTCTCAATGAATACATTTACCCCCAAATGCTTTTTATTCTTCGCCTATACTTGATGAGTTTCTCTGGCACAAATCAGTTCTTACAGGCACAGAATGGGCAATCCCCTGATCCCCATCAATTGTCATCCAGAGTTTGGGCCACTTTGACCGCCAATAGTGGGGAAGTCAGAGCTAATCCTCAGAAGGAATCACGGGAAAAGAAAAGCAACAATAACCAAGTCAAGCGTAAAAAATGAAAGAGAAATCTCTATTATCACTCACTACATTTCCCAGCGATGTACTGAAAAAATCAGCTCGTTTGTCATTCGAGTCAGACACCCAGAGAAGAATATGGGGTCGTGGTGGGTTGGTAGACTCACACGACGTAAGGAACAATATTTTAGAGCAAAAGGCCTCTTCATTTGCCAAATCCTCCTCACATCCGCCATAACCATTAAATACAGACTGACTTTATTCTCTATGGGAAGAACAAGGGGGAAGGAGCTTTCAACCACATAGCCAGACAAAAGTCCAAAGAGCCGGGGACCGGGGAGGCGAGGCGGGAGGAGGGTGGCCGCCCTCCTCTGCACCGGCCGCGGGCCCCGGCTCAGAGGGTGTGCGAGAGGACTGGGGGTGTCGGGGGCGGGGGGAGGTTTGTGAAGCGGGGTGTCTGTCTATCTGTCTGTCTGTCTGAGGGCGTGTGAGCAGGTGAGCTTGCAGGGAAGGTGGGGGGTATGTGCCTATGAGTGTGCTAGGGTGCCGAGAGGTGCACGTGTGCGAGAAGGGATTTTGGGAACGCGAGGAATCCGTGCACTCGAGATGGCGACGCGCGGGTGCGAGCGCTGGCTCTCAAATGTGCACGGGACGGAGCGGGAGAGGGATGTCCGCCCATGGATGCGAGGTCACGGATCGCGGGCGTGCGCGGGAGGTGTGCGCGCCTGAGGACGGACACGTGTGGAGACAGAAAGGTGTGAACACGGGAGGGAGCGGGATCTGGCTGTGAAGGGTGCGTGTAGCCGGGACACCTGGTCCTGCGTGCAGGGCGGTGAGCGGCGGGGCCGGCCGGGAGCTGCTGGGGGGCGAGAGACACAGTGAGACTTTTGAGAGGCGGCAAACATTGCCGCTTTCCACGCTGACACCTACAATTAGCCCAAAGAAGGCCGTGAATCCTTTACTCCCCGGCCAAGCGAGGGGCAAAGTTAGCGCTGACAGCCAGCTGCCAAGCCTCCCGCGGCTGATACCTTTCGGGCAAGTAAACAACTCGATAGTTACCAGCCTGCTGCTGCCCCCCCCGGCTTTTGGGGGGAGCTTCCCCAAAGCCCCACGGCTGTGGTGTCCTTCCTCTCCGGAGGGCTGCCCGAAGCTGAGGGGCTTTGCTCGGGTTTGGGTCTGTCTGTGAGATCAGAGAGGGGGAGAGACAAGAGGGGGGACACGGAGGAAGAGAGTAGCTCTGGTGAAAGGAGGGGGCGATGGTCCCACCCGTGCTCCGTGGGGAAGGAGGTGTCCGGGAGCCCGCGGGCCGCGGGAGGGAGTGGCTGATCCCAAGCTTGTCTCTTGGAAGGTGGGGGGCGACGGGCGCTCCCCATTCCCCGCAGAGATGTGGACTCTGCTCGCAGGTTGCCGCGAAGCTCTCCTACTTTTCAGCAACCCGCAGGCTCACGGGTACCTTAGCGTAGACTTTTCATTTTTCATTGGTGTGAGGCTGATTTTTTTTTCACTCAATTTTTTTTTTCACTCGACGAATAAACCTTTCAGCAAAGGGTTTGTTTTTGTTTTAATTTTTTTTCTCTTTTTTCTCCTTCTTGTCCTGTTCCCCCACCCTGCAGATTTCAGTGCAAACTCGCCGCTCGCTGCGGCCGTATTTTCTGCGAGTTGCCCGGGCTGCTCGGGGCTGCCGGCGTCCCGTAGGCTCGGTGCCGCGGCGGCCGCGCGCACCGGAGCCCGGAGAGGCCCCGGGGACCCGACCCATCCCCGCTCGGCAATCCCTGCCGGGGAGCAGCACCCCGGTCGCGGTGTCCTAGCCCGAATTTACATAAAAGCGCGGTCGCTTTGCATCATCCCTCATCTCGAAAGGGTGCTTGAAGAACTCGAGACACTCTGCAGTCCTAATTAGTGATTTTTGTCCTCTTGTTACGGGGCTCAGCATCTCATGCAAATGAACTCTTCATCGCCGGCACCATTACCCCTGCGCCAGAATTAACTGACTCTTATCTTTAATGATATGCCGCTGAACTTCTCGGAGCCCGGCTAGCTTTTTATCTTGATTACTCTAATCAATAAGAAATGATAGAGTAAAATTATAAACTCTATTGGCTTTTGAATGTTGCCGACAAGCCCTCTAGATGCGCTTCTCTTTCATTGTTATTTATTAAAATGATCTTCAGCTAACTGCGGATGCAAATAGGGAAATGAACCGGCGAGGGGGCCCTGTACGGAGGGATTCCCCCCCCCCGCTCCTTGATGGAGCCCCGCCGGGTGGGCTCAGATGGGGGCAGTGGGGCTTTGTAAACAAATGGCTCTTTTTTTTTACCAGAAGCGCGAGTAAAAAAAAAATAAAAAATAAACCCAAACCAAAACAACAACAAACCAAACCGCAACCCCCCAAGCGCTCCCCTTCACAACAAACTAGGACATAAACTTCCCCCTCCTCCCCGAGGCCCGACGCCTTCGGGAGCTGCCTCGGGGCGGGGGCGGGGAGAGGGCAGGCACGGGTGGGAAACGGGAAGGTGGCCCTGACCCGCGGCTTCCCGTGGAGGGAGCACACGAAGGGCCCGCTCCTGGCCTGCCTCTCCCAACGCCAAAGGAGCCAGAAACAGAGTGCAGGACGCGGCCCTAACCCCCTCCTCCCCGCAAGGTCAGCAAACACCCGCTCCTCGCCCGCGGTGATAGAGGATCAATATTAAACCAGCCGTGGCGGAG
This sequence comes from Corvus moneduloides, assembly GCF_009650955.1. Classification (NCBI taxonomy): domain Eukaryota; kingdom Metazoa; phylum Chordata; class Aves; order Passeriformes; family Corvidae; genus Corvus; species Corvus moneduloides. Next base: position 47,755,647 of record NC_045478.1, on the reverse strand, counting down.
ACTTTTCCACAGCCTGATCGGTGCAGGGCCGGCGGGGAATGCGCCCCGCACTCCGCCGCCCCCCTCGCCAGCCCCCTTGGTCCGCCCGAAAACGTCTTTTCTTATCTGTCAGCAATAATTAGATATCCTTGCAGTGACAGAGGGATGCACGGCACCAGCACTTTGTCTCAGGGGGAAGGAATACGTGGGTCTGCGCGCACACACGCACAGGCACAAACAGAGAGCGCCAATTTTGCTGCCGCCTTTTCCTCCCCCTCTTTTCTTTCCCCCCTGTTTCTTCCCCCTCCCCTTTTTGAACCTCAAGGAGTGGCACTGAACGGGCCCGGCGGCTGCCCGTGGGTCCCCAGGGCTCCCAGAGCCCGCTCCCCGGCGGCCCGGGCGGCTCCTCGCCCGCGGCGGGTACAGCCCCTGCGAAGGAATTCGGGCACATCCCGGGCTGGCAGCACGGATCGCTGCTCCGCAGCCGCTCCTCTGTTCCGCCCCGCTCCTTTCCTTCCTTCCTTCTTTCCTTCCAGCGAGGAGTCAGTTTGCTGCCAGTGCTCGAAATTTTAGCTAAATTGTTAGGTGGGTGCGAGGAGAGGTTTTTAGGTGAAAATTTTCAGGGCTGTCGAACAGAAAAGGATACATTTAGTTTTCTGCATGAAAATGAAACCTTTCTTAAACCAATTTCTAGGGCAGAAACACGTTGGCTCTAATGAGTGGTCTGGGGGCCGTCATTTCGTCCCTCTCTGAGAGGCGGATTTCACGGCATTTCCCAACCCCGGGGCTGAAGTTTACAAATGCCCGGCTCTTTGCCATCACCCATGGGAGAATCTCCATATTTATTTTCCCCCGTAGTCTTTAAGCCTGTAGAATAGCAACGCCTGCAGAAAACACTTTTCCCCCTGAAGAGTTTAATTACTTTTAATATTTTCAGTATAAACCTGTTGTTATCTCTTAGGGAGATAATTAATTAGAGCAAAGGAAGAGTCACAATATCCAAGATGGGTTGGACGGATAAAAAAAAATTAGAAATCCATGAGGGACAAAATTGTTTTTCGTTTCTTATATCGGACACATGGTGTTTTTTCTAAATATTCAGACGACACACAGACATATAAAATATGTAATTGGCGTATAATGGAGCAGTACACAGGGGAAGACTAACAAAGTAGTCGTAGGCATGAAAATTGAAGTTGTGTGCCACAAAGGCAGACCCTTCCATGGGGGAAGGGCTGAATGTGGCAAAATCATGTAAAATCTCCGTTCTCAGTAACATCTCGTTATTAGGAATGATGACTAAACCTCCAGGATTATTCTGGACTGTAAGTTATCAAGAGCCCACTAATTTCACATTAAAACCCATTGACTGCAACAGCGTGATTGAAGGGTTTTTAACAATTAACATAATCAGAAAATGAGCGGAGATAATTTTTATTCAACTCATTACTTTTTAATCATGTATTTCTTTTAATTAATATCTTCTCCGTGAAAATAACAAAAAGCCGAGTCCCAGAGCGGCCCCGGGCAGGGGAGGCGACCCCGGCGGCGGCGGTGGGGCGGGCCGGGGGGCTGGGGGCGGCAGGGCCGGGGGGCCCGGGGGAGCGGGGCGGGAGGGTGGCATCGCTCCCAACGCCACCGCCGGGGCTGCAGCCACGGCCCCTCCCCAAAACAACCCCTTCCCCATGCCAAAAAACCCTAGCTTGTATCCGGCTCTCGGACCCCCACCCCCCCCCAAGCCCCCTACCCAAGGGGCGCAGGACAGCTTGGGCATATCCCGGATCCCCAACGCAGCACCGAGCGGGCTTTCCCCAACCACCGCCTGCAGCCCTACTCTGCCCAGGAGAAAAGGGTGGGAGGTTTTAGGGGGAGTGGGAAGCCGCCCCCGGCCCCGGGAAGGTTGCCTGTCCGGTCGCTGGTGTCAACAGGTTGCTGCAGCCGCTCAGCCCCACGCCCCTCGGTGCCCACCTCACCTGTGACAGGGACAGTGTGCCCGGCTCCCGTGTGCGTGAGGCTGCGGGGGGGTCCCGTGTGCCCCTGGGTAGGTGCTGGGTTTCACCGGCTCTTGTCCTTTCCTCTGCGGAGTCGTGTAAGCCTCCCCTAAGGCAAGTTCAGGAGTTGTGAGTAAGGGAACACCTGGCTTGGAAAAAAAGCCCCAAATTTGGTCTCCGTATTTCTGCGCCCCGAAGGAAAAAAAATCACAGCTGCTCCCCAGAGGTCTGCGTGGGAGTGAGCGCCGGGGGCTGCCCCAGCACTGTCCTCGCCGAGACAGAGGCGTGAGCAAGTGGAAGGGCGCACCTGGAGTCTGTCCATCCATCTGTCCATTCGTCTGGACACTCATCTATCCTCACCCCCCCCGCCTGCCCCACGGTGCCCCGAAGTGCGCGGGAGGGCTGCGGGCGGGGTGTGTGGGGGAGCGCCTGCGCTCCCACGGGCGGGGGCTCCACGCGCGACGCGGGGCCCAGCCCCGCGCACAAGGAACCGGGCAGGGAGAGTTCCTACAGCGGGTGCCCGGCTGCTGGACGGAGCTCTCACAGAGCGGGGGCCGGCCCCAGCCGGTGCTGGGGACTCTTCGGTCTGTGTGTCCCCCCGCTTTCACTGCGAGGGAACATGTTGAAAATCCCGTGGGAAATTCCCGGGATAACCCGTTTCTTATTTTTTTTTTTAAATCATTTGTGGACAAAGGTACACAGGCTCTGAATAGCTGGAAGACGGTGAGACATCAATTCATGTAAGACAGTCCCAGACATTCACAAACCCGTGCTGCTCGGAAAGGCTTGGCCAAGCTGCTGAAAAATTGACAGGTTCCTGTTGAATAATTAAGTCCTCTCTTTCAAACACTTCAATTAATACAGTGCAGAAAGGTAAGAAAGTCAAATTCTATTATTTTGTAGATCCTCACAGCCTGACCTCTCCTCTGTCACTGAAACTTCCGTTCTTGAAAATTTGCTTGGGGTCCTTTGCCCCTGGAAGAACCCAGTGTAAATGTCCCCTTGAATACAGACTAGAGCTAAATTCTGCCAGCCAGGGATTTCAGGGGCATGGTGTGGCCAGAATGGCCAGGTTGCCTGCACTGTCCCTGAAGCTAGGTTTGTACAGTTCCTCCTTACAGAGAAAGATTGAGTACACAGTATTAGATCAGTTTTAAGACTGGAAGTGGGTTGTGGGTTTTTTATCTGTTGTGGTTGGTTAGTTGTTTAGGGGTTTTTTTTGGGGGGGGGGGGGAGAAGGGGGGCAAAACGACCATTTTTTAAAATAAAAACACTCTAAATGGAAAAAAATAATTTTGAAAAGAAGCTATTACAAATAAAGCATTCATAAATATAATCTCAGCACTCGAAGCTGCATTCACTACATGTGATATTTACAACTGAAACAGTATTTGTTGTTTGTTTTTTTAATATAAATTCTGTGTGAATCCTTGGAAGAGGGGAAGTGACTTTCAGGTCACAGCAGCAAACTGGAACCGAAACATAGTGATGAATACTGCAAGGTGTGAAGGCAACTGTTTACAAAATTTCATCAAGTCTTCAGCTGCCTGCAGCCTTTTCAAAGTGCCTGTTGGTGCCTGCTATCCACCTGGTACTCAATCTTATGTTTACAGCCTCCCGACCAAAGCATGCTCCCTTTCTCACAGGCACACAGCCTCAGTGAACTCTGTTGAACAAACTTGAAAATTCACAAATGAGAAAATTTGGCCCTTTGTGGAAACCACAATGGACCAATGCTGGTGACATTGGGAGCAATGCCTGGCTCTTCCTAAGTTCCTCACATCTCACAACAGTGTGGCTGTAGCTGGCTGAGGCCCGGTGGGATGCAGCCATGGTGGACTTCCCCTTCACAGATGTCTCTACCAACTCTCTGCCAGCAGGCACCTTGTTGTTACAATAACCTAAAACTGTGCTGAATACTCTTTTATTTGTTTTCCCCTTTTCTCAGAATTAACATACATGGGGAGTACTTCAGGTAAGATTGCAACTCTGTAGGATAATCTATGCTTACATTCGATACATTCACTGAAATAACCGGCCATGTTTATGCTATCTTCTGTTAGCACTCATCTTGCTGTGATCCTTTACTCAGAGAAGAAAAGAAAAACTTTTTCTGGAAAATTATATTAGTCAATAGATAACTTTCTACTACCACGTGTAAGAGGAGGTACTTAGGTACAATTCAAAGAAGAGACGTAAAGCAAAGAATTCACCAGGACAAATATATTTGGAGACACTTGTCAAAATACTCTTTCTCCCTTAGCTGATTCGTTCAGATGTTCATGTCAGCTCCTGCATCACTGCTTCAATCCTGGTCACATGTGTATGGAGGGAAGAGCTCCTGCTTCTGGAGGGTGTCCTCCGCTGGCCTATCCCAGAGGGGCTGCAACACAAGGAGTGAAACTTGACAGGTGTACAAGCGGATCCAATGTCTGTCAAAGCCCAGCCATTTTCCCTTATGCCATGTTTTAGGCTTGTGCTTTGGGAACTTGATAAAATTCAATGGAGATATACGAGTAGCAGGAAACAATCTGTGCAAAAATGAAGAACAGTTTTGGATTGCTTCCTGCTGGAGAAGAGACTGGGATGATACCACACCGACCCCAGGGTAACTAAGAGCAAAACTTGGCTCTCTGGGTATCTCTGAGCATGGACAGTCATCCACACTGCAGTGAGCTATAAAAAGAATATAGCTTTCATATTATTTGTGTTGATCAAGAAGTTACTTGTGGTAATTTTGCTGTTATGCTGCTTCTAATCTTTCTGCTGGGTTTTGAATATTATCTTCAGATTTTTTTTTCATACTTTATTTTTCTATACATTAGCTATTTCTTTGGTGTCATCCTGTTTTACTGACATGAAAAATGAAAGCTCTTCTTTCACTTCATAACGAACAGCACAATTAAGACTTAATTAGATGCGTATGAGTAAGGAAATGGCAATGCCACACAGGACCTTAAACGTGGTATCGTTCAGTTGCTCAAGTGCAGAATCCTGGGAAAAAAAATCCAGACAAAAATATTCCCATCAACTTACTTCTAGCTGTACCTTTACAGGCTGGCATGATTGCCACTGGCAATTATTGTTTTTCTAGTCATTATTCTAAAAATACAATGTACCTATTTTTTTTCCCTTTCCACAATAAAAACTCTGACAGGTGCATGGAAATGAAATTTCTCCATGCATTGGATTCATAGAGAGGATTATGTGAAAACGTTTAAGGTCTAAGCAAAGATCATATGGCACTACATAGGATTTCTGAAGTTATTATGCTGTTATATGCCTACAGAAAAAAAGCCTTCATACAAAGATGTGAGGTAGTTTTCTCTCTTCAGAATTGTGCTGGTGCTAAATAGGGAAGAGGGTTAGTTGACGGATGGCCTGTCTCGGTGTCCTCTCTGTACCTGTTTGGAAATGGAAAAATTACTGCTGGTTTTCTGGCTTACCACCACAGGTCACCTCTGTGCCTTCCGATACCCCAACCCCAGGGACAGGACAGTGTCCAGGGCTCCTCCATCCAGCTTGTTCCAGCTGAAGGTGGCTTGAGTATCCACCAGAGGCTACAACAATAGACTTCAGGAGCAGGTGGATATGGAAAAAGGGTCCTGGGCAGGTCTCTGTGGACAGTAATAATCAGAAAAATAACCACTGATCCTTTGAAGATGTTAAGTGCAGGTCCAGCCTCTCTCCAAGTGAATAGCTAGCAAAAAGGAGGAGTTCTGTGTACTCGATGTCATCTAACCCTAAACCTTAGGTGAGGAGGTTCGTGATTCTCCAAAATGAGAATGAGGTGATTTGGCTTAGGTGAGCTAAGAGTCTGTTTCACAATTTGCCATACAATTGCCCAAGACAAACACATTGCAGTTGAGTTGGACAGCCTGGCACAATAGACCTAGTCACAGCTCTTTGGAAAACTGTGATGCTATTAGTGTTTCCTTGTTTCTTTTGGCAATTCAGGGAACAAACCAACTTGCAGATCATTCCTAAAAAAGGCATTCTGTAAGAGGCACTGATACACATTTTCTCTAAGTCTAACATTGATGAAGTTATAGTTGGCGATAGCAGTTTCTTGTACTTACCCGGAGAATGATGCTCCTGAGTGTATCTTCACTTTTCAAGCATCTGATCTCCCCTGACTTCCAAGTAGCTGATGCAACATTATTGCTCCTGAAAGCTCCAGGCAGGATTTGGCATCTGATTTGCAAAGACACTGATAAATTTTGCGAGTTTCTGAATTAAGGGCCGAAATGATTGTGAATCAGTTTGCTTTTTGTTTTCCTGACTTTTGAGTCCTTTTGCTCATTCTTCATGGTTTAGTGCAGATGTGACTCTATCTTCTTGCCCTAAGTGAGAAGGTTTTCATATTCTTTGCTACCCACATAGAAAAATAATGCTCCAAATGGACAGTGCTAGCAGGCACAGTGGCTCAGGCTGGCCAGAAAAAGTGCAGCTAGACAAGTGTTTGCCAATCGCTTTTAAACGAAGCTCACATAATCTTTTGAAAATAAGTATTGGCTCAGACCAATTCTATGGTATTGCCAGGGCAGTTCTGACTTGCAACTAACCAAAAATGCCTCAACATTGCAGAAATAAACTGACAGTTTATTTAACATATTTATTTCCTCATAAGTTCATTGTCAAGGGTATGACGAAGATGTGTGTGTGCTCTTTATAAATTACATATGTGCTACTGTTTCCTGGACCACGTTCTGATGCTCTGTGGAATCTGGAAAACAGTCATTTAATTGGGTGACCCACAGTTAGGCTTTGACATCCGCCACAACCAGCACATGAAGGAGCCAACAATGGCCCCATGAATTAAAAGGAACATGCAGGACTGTGATGGAGACGGGGAAGAAAGCTTTCTGTGAGCGGGGAATAAATATAATACACTGATCTTGTGTTCATGTTGAGCTTTGTCACTTTTGCAATGAAATTAGTCAAGATTAAAAAAGCTTTCCATTTCCACAATGCCAGAAACACCTCTCTGTGGACAACCCTCACACCTCCCTGTTCTTGCCAGCCCCTATTTCAGATGATGGGTAGTCTGCCTTCTGTGCAGCAGTTTTGGCTTAGCAGGCAGAGACCTTTTTTCCATTTCTTCCTGCCCTCTGAGCTGCTGCCTGCCCCAGTCTCCCTTATGGAGGCCCTTGCACTCCCCAAGCACCCAGCCTTCCAGTCACCCCTGTCTCCTTTCACTCTTAGTCATCGCTTAATTTTCTGGCACTGCCTTGACATGGGTCTGTTCCTCTTTTTTCAGGCCTCTGGTGTAAAGGTTTTATCCAAGCCATCCTTCAAAGATAACAAGAAAACTTGAAAAAAGAGTTTGTTTTTCAGCTCACAGTGGCATAACTCAGGGGAAAGACCACTGAAGGAAACAGAGAGACAGACAATCAGAGGGGAAAACCAGGCTCACAGCTTCAAACTGTTCATTTTTTCTGGCTCACACTGCCATTTCCTCAGATCCAGCACGATGGCATAGGAAATCAATACTCATTTGCTGTGTTGTGTTTCTGCACTTTAAAGGTAAGATTTTTTCCTTCTGTGAAATAATGGACTTGCCTGTAGTCAGGGCAGGTACTGAAACACTGGGATGTGTTTTCAAGAATAGTTGGGTATACCCACACAAGATTTCTGACATTCTTGAGTATTTCTGAGATTTGCTGGCCAAGGCCAAATCCTGCCTGTGAGTACAAGCCCTTTGATGGGGTTTAGCAGGAAGGTAATGGCACTATGTCTATAACAAAACTAATGGAATGAGCTTGGCAGCTGAGTTCTCAGTGTAAATGCCTGTTTCTGCTCAGTAACCAAATTTATCTATTATCAGAGAAGGGGACCACGCCTTCTTCAAGCCTTGGTTCTGAACCACCGCTGAAAAAGTTAGTGACTTTCTATTATTTGCTTTGTAGTGTCATGTTTATTACTGATAAAAAGGAGAAGCACTTAGTGACCAGACATCTTCTTTATAGGTCTGCAGCAACTGGTTCCACCTCAGAGATCTCACCTGAAACTCCTGAGCTTTTTTTTTCTTTATTCTCCCCCCTCCCCTTTTTATTTAAAAAAAATTTTCTTTCTCCCTTTTCCCTTTATTTTTTTCCCTCTCCACACCCCCCGAGACCAGTTTCCATACGTAGGAAGAACACATTCTCTCGTAGGAGAATATTAGAGCCTCTCAGGACGTGGGAAAGCGCATCCCCCTTGACCCGCGAGATGAAGGGGCAGCTCTGCCCCCCCAGCCGGTCCCTCCCGGGGCCCGCAGACCCACGGGAGGGACAACCCCGGTGAGGATGCCGAGCGCTTGGCCTGGGGCGTGTTTCCACCGCTCCCCCGGGGTGCAGCTGCTGTCGGGGCGGTGTGGGACAGCCCGAGGCCCCTTTGCAGCCCCCGCGGCCCCTCGGTGGGGCGATGCGCGGGAGTGCTGCTGCCCTCTCCCGGGGGGATGCGGGCAGCCCGGCCGTGCCGCCCCGTCCAGCCCCGGGCCGCCCCGCACGGCAGGGACACCCCGCACGGCAGGGACACCCCGCACTGCAGGGACACCCCGCACTGCAGGGACACCCCGCTCCCGGCTCGGGCAAACGGGGCTCTGTGGATGCCGGCTGGCCCGAGGGTGGCTTAGGAGCGGCAAGCGGTCCCGGTCCCCGTCGTAGGGCTGCGGGTGCTGGCTTGGTGCCGGCAGCGCCGCCGCCCCAGGGTTTCTCGGTGTTTTGGCGGCACCCTTGCTAGGGAGCCACGGAAGGGTGACAATCTTCTGGTGCCAGGGCCACCTGGGCACACGCATCCTGCTAACCAGCCTCAGGCTTCCACGTAGTAGCCTTGCTAGACGCGATCTCCAAACCAACAGGCGCTGTGCGAGAAGGTATTGCCTGGCCTTGGACAAAACCTCGGTGGGACCTGCCTGGAGACTGACTGGGCAGCAGGGCTCAGGGAAGGTCCAGCACCCAAACCAGGGCCCTCGCTCTGGTCATTTGCAAGTACAGGCAACGTGGTACATTTTTGACCACACTCCCGCATTTGTCTGTGTCATACTCATGATGTGGTTTTCATTTGTTTCATTCTTTGCTTTGAAAGCCAGTTCTTCAGAGCTGAGGCATTCAGGACACTCAGAGAAGTCAGATCCTCTGCGTTGGGTGCTCCTTGCCTGTTGATGGCATCTTTATCACCACATTTACTTCTGTGTTTTCATAAATCTGTCTCGGATAGTTCCATGCCGTGACGTTTACTGCATGACTGGCACAAGCCAGCACCAGGTGGGCCAGGTGACACGGTGCTGGTGGGTACAACCAGTTGCTCTGGGAGCCACTTCAAACAGTCCTGAATTCCCAGCAGCTGGCATGACTGTCACGGCACTGTTGGCCAGCACTGTGTCCCATCACCGCTGCCATGTGTGCAGCATTGAATCGGCTGCAAAAAACGGATGGGGCCATTCCTGCTTGGCTCTGCTATTCCTGAAGGCACCACGCTATGGAATTGCAGGGCTCCGCTTTGTTTTTCTCATGTGTGTCATACCAGAGCGCTACAAACCCCAGACTTGGTGAGAAGTCCATGGGAATGGCTAAAAAGAGCTTGAGTCAGAAGGAACGGGCACGGGATCAAGGTCCTGCCAGACAGAGTTATCAGATATCCTGGCACTTCAACCCCCGGTGAGGGGCTACCCACTGCTGTACTCACTCCTCCTGCTCTGAGAAGAGTTTGCCTTTGGTGGCTGTGGTTTTGTTCAGAGTTGGCCACGGGGAAGTTTGGAGCCAGGTACCAACAAAGGTGTCCAGCTTCAGATAAAACGTGAGAAATACTTTGTTTGCAGAAGCTGCAGTTTATTTCTCCATCACAATTTTTTTCTCTGTTTGGGGGATTTTTGTCCTTAAATTGTTGCTGTATTTCAGCATGTTTTAAAGTCACTTCCACAAGACAGATACTATTAAAACCCTTTCTCGGATGAAGAGAGTATTACCTGGATGAAACGCACGGCACAGAAACCGCGCTCCCCGCGGAGCAGGATGCGTCCGAGGCAGGTACAGCCCACGGGCACAGGCACAGCCCGTGTCCCGGGACGAGCCGCGGCCACCCTCGCCCTGCCCCGGGAGGAGCCCCCGGAGGAGGCCCCGGGATGAGTCCCCGCCCCGGCCCCGCCCCTCGCCCCGCCCCCGCCCCACCTCGGCCAATGAGCGGCGGCGCCCCGCGGCGGGGGCCGGCTCTTTCCCGGCACGGCGCTTCCGGTTTCTCGGCGCGGCCGCCATGGCGCCGCCGCGGTGCCTCCGCCGGGCGCTGCTGCCGGCGCTGGCGCTCACCCTCCTCGGCCTCGCCGCCGCCGTGGGGCCGCGCCGGACCCCGGCGCTGGAGCTGGCGGAAGAGCTGTGGGAGGAGCTGTGGGACGCGGGGCTGCCCGGCGACCTGCCCGAGCTGGAGCCCGAGTGCCGCAGCCTCCTGGCCGCCTTCGCGGAGGGCAGCGCGGCGCTGACGGGCTGCCTGGGCCGGCGCGCCCGCCCGGTGCGGCTGTGCCAGGGCTGCCACGGCCACTACCGCCGCCTGCTCGCACAGTACGGCAGCATCGCCCGCGCCGTCGGGGTGCGTCCGTGGGGGCGGGGGGGGTGCGCGGCTGCCGGGGCGGGCTGGGGGCCTGGCCCCTTTCCTTTAGGCTTCCAGGCCTGTGAGTTCGGTGCCGGAGCACGTCAGGTGGCGGCGGCATCCTCGGGAAGGCAGGCTGAAAGCCTCGCCGGGGTGCGGAGGGCAGTTTGGCAGAGGCGGGGAGTGTTTGGGAAGCGCTGCTGCCGGAGACGGCCGCCTCCTTCTGCTCTGCTGTAGCACGGTCCGTGCAGCCAGCTCCTGGCATGGCTGGGGGCAAGGAGCTCCACCTGCAGAGAAAGCTATGCGAGTGGAAAAACTTGAGTTGTTCTTGCTGATGTAGCAATGGCTCTCAGGTTGTCTAGCACTAATGGGGGACGCTGCTAGAGCTTAGCTGCCTGGCACTTCCCGGAAAACTGATGCTCTGTGAAGCTGTGGCGAGTGATGCACATCATCTTGTGAGGAGCCGTGTCACAGTGTTCTTGGCTCCAAAGCTGACGGGAGTGTGCGTAGAAAGCCTGAGCACTGGCTGGAGTCAGTGCACCCTACTGCTGGGAGAACTTTGACTGAAGCTGGGTCTTCTGTTTACATCCTCCAGACTTTGATCGTGCCTTGTTTTGTTTTTTTTTCCCCCTCCTTTCCTTAGTGTTGCACAGGGTTCATGGCTTGTTCTGTGTGTTCTCATGGAGTTGATCCATTTGTAAAAGTTAGTTCCTGGGATGATGTGAGGATGACATTAGTGAATCAGACCAAAGTGCCTTTGTTCTGTGATGATGGTAAGAGAACAGGCAGAGAGCAAGTTTATGGCAGTGTCTACCCTGGATTGTGCTTTCAGTCCTGGGATTTCTGAATTCCAGGATTTAGAATTGCCATTGACAAGAATAAATCTGCTACTCTTCAAGCCCAGGCAATAAACAGAGGCCACAGTGGCCTGCAGACCATTTCACTGCACAGTCTCCTGTCATTAGAGAAGTATCAGTATTGCTTTTGGGTAGTGTTTTGGGTTGTTTTCCTACTTCCCCTCACCGTGCTTGTATTGGAAGAGTGCATGCATGTTCCCTTGGTAATTGTCCTCTCCAGGGCAAATATGTAGCCAGTGGTCTCATGTTTTAGCTGGCAAACTTGTAGTCTGTTCTATTTGTTTCTGTTACGGAAGCTGTTTCATGCCAGTGACTAGGTAGGAAAGTGAAAAACTGAGTGTGTAATTCTCTTGGGTACTTTTGCCATGATATTTTGGCTAGGATTAGGTTGCCAAACATATTCCAGTACTTAGAATATTTATGAACTCATTGCAGCTGCGGTGCTTGAGTACTAGCAGCCTGGGAGGACTTGTCCACTATATGGTCTGGAAGACACATCTGTTGGCTTTACTTCTGTATGTGGATTAACTAACTAGGTAAATAAAGAGGTGGCCTCTTGCAACCTCAGTCCATGATTACAATTAATCGGGTATCTGATGTTTCTGTCTTAACAGTAGTTAGAGTGCAATGTTACGGGAGCAGCCAGTTTAAGTTTTGGACATCTCTGAAATACAAAATCCTCCTCACCAGGCTAATTAAAGAATCAATTAGGCAAACTTTATTTAAGGACTGATTTAGGTCTATGTGATTCAGTTTTGGTAAAGTGCTTTTTCCTACTCATGAGCCCAGGTGGTGGGGAAGCGTCACAGCCTTTGTGAAGCAGCCAGAGTTTCCTGCATAAACAATATTCTTGCATATCTGTAATTTAGTAGAAATGAAAGTGGGTGAACGTGGGAGGTACCAGATGTGGCAATATTTGACTTCTGCAGTTGAGCCTCCAAGGGAAAGTTCTTATTTAATCCCCCCCTCCCCATTTTAACAAAGAGAGGCAGAAACTGAATCTCTTGTAAAGCACTGTAAGGAACAAGTTTCTCATTAAAGAGATTATTTTTTTTTTTCTATGTCCCACGTCACTTATCAAAGAGGCTTTTGGCAGCTTTGGCAATTTTGAGAAGTGCTTAAGTCAATTTGGCAGCCAGACACCAGGAGCTAGAGCACAGGAGTCAGCTGACTGGAGGTCATGGTTCTGTATCTGAATTCTGATCAGACTACTTCCTGTTTATTCTGCAACTGCTTTTACAGTCACTGTGCATTTTTTATGAGCTTGGTCCAGAGAAAAAAATTGCTCTAAGAGTTGTGGCAGAGCCTGCTTTGAGGATGGGGTGCACTGAATGGCTCACTAAGACAGATGAGCTTGGTACCTGTGTCTGGGGAGGGTGAGAGCCTGGCCTGGTCAAATGCTTGGGAGAGTGAGCATGGGCACTGCTCCACAGAGCACTCTGTTCCTGGTGTTGCTGCACTGGGGGGGAGTTTGCTGCTGATAGGCTATGTTGGTGCAGCGGTTTTGGAGGCTGTTTCTGCTTGGGTTTGGTTTGTTTGAGGCCAGTCTGCTGGTTCAGTTCCTTCAACTATCCCTTCTGTCTAATGAGAACAACCCTGTCCTCTCCTCTGACTGCACATGCCTTGAGCTGGCTCCCAGGCCCATGGCCCAGGAATGGATGAATGTAAGCCACCTGGCAGAGAAAGTCCTGTCTGTATGCTTGGTGGTTTTTTGGTTATTTTTATTTGCCATGTATTTTTTGACTGACTTGCATGCAGCCCTAGTAGATCTGCAGAGATTATGTACAGTAAGCTGTGTTGCTCACAGTATGAATTGGAGGATCAAAAGATTTTTGTTCCATCACTTCTGTTCTGCCTTTTCTAGAAATATCCATGTGATGTGTTGTGATTGTTTTAGATGCGCTTGTGTAAAATACATTTCAGAAATTTCCGTTTGTATTTTTAACACTTGTTTGCTTCCTTTCTGGTTTCCTTTTATTTCTAGAATTCCTCTGAGAGCCACAATTGTGCCAAAAGCATCTTGACCTCAGACAGGCTGCAGATAGTTGTGACCCTTTCGGAGTTCTTCAATGAAACCTGGGAGGCAGCCAACTGCGCAAGTACGTGACTTGTTCTGTAGCTCTCGTGCTACTGTGATGACGTAGCCCCTAAAATGTGCACAGATCAGAATTGTATGTGTTTATTTGAATGCAGCCGGTAGATGACACACAAATCCCGAACTATAGCCACCCCGAGAGTGTTTTCTTTTGTAAGGGCCCAAATCTGAGGGCAGTAGTCTGTTGGAAAACTACTGATGGTGCTTACTACTTTCAGGAGAATTTTATAGGATGTTGGCTTGCTCTCACAGTGCTGTTGCTGAACTCCTAAATTCCCCAAATACTGTTGTTTTTAAAGGTCTGTCTGATTAGAGCACCTGAAGTAGGGTAGGACGGATGGAAGCAGTAACATGGGGTTGAGCCCATGACTGGGAGAAAAGCCCCAGAGTTCCCTCAAGGCTGGTAAAAAGCTCAGCTCTTGTCTTAAAGAATAATAATTACGCTGTGATTTCTACTGGTGTGTTCATGGTCTAACTGTTTCCTGGGTGCTCTCCATTTCATCTCCTCTGCTGGTGCTTCTGCTTCTGCAAAATGGCTGTTACTGTTGCTGGGCAAAGCCAGATTTGTGGGCTAGGAAATAAAAGTAATGTCTTGTTTTATCTCGAAGTCCAAAGATAATTCAGTCTCCCTCTTCAGAAAGCACTTGATGATAGTCTTCATCTTTCACTTAATCAAGGCCAATTAATTCTGAAATGTGTTCTCGATGAAGCATTAGGTCAGCAGGTCTGAGATATCAATGGCAGGCAGATACGGAAACTGCAGTGTTGACTAGACCTGTCCTTTATAGTTGAGAGCTCTTTTAGCAGGAGTGGAGTGTCTGAGGCTTGCTGGCTGTGGAAATGTTAGAAATTAAAATATTCTGATGTATTTCTTTCTTTTCAACAGATTGTTTAAAGAATAACAGTGAGGGATTATCAAATTCTACTGAAGAATTCCTGGATTTATTCAATAAATCTTTGACATGTTTTGAACATAACCTCCAGGTATTTGTGCTGTGTACTTAAGAGAAGCACCAAATCCTCTAACTGCTACAAAAATTTTATTTATGTTGAATAAACTGCAGATGCAGACCAGGCAAATAAACTGCTGCTGAGTTTGTGAATTGTAGGCAGATAAATCCATGATCAGTAAAATGCAGTTGTTTACAGACTGAGTGCCTAAAATTAATTCTAATTGATACTCACCTTGACTTCATTTTGTATGTAATTGCAATGCTACTTCACATCAAAATTTCTGAATTCACAATAGTTGATAATTACGTAGTAAAAACCAGCATGTCTGCATGCTGTCGGTCTCTCTTGCTTCGTAGAATTGTTGTCTTTTTTACATAGAAATTCAATCTTTAAATATCCTTTTGATAATATGGACTAGCTCAGAAGGACCAGCTGCCTTAAATTCTTGTAACATTTCTTTTGACTGTTAAAATTACTTGTAGTTAAAGGTTGGCCATATTGCAAAGACAATATAACTTCCTTAGTGAAATAAATGTAGTAATGTCCTCAGAGAAAATGCCCTATATAGCCTAAGAAATGGCATATTCCATTTCAGTCAGAAACTGGCCAGATTTCAGGATCATTCAGTAGTAAATTGGGTTTGCTTCAATGGGCATGGGACAATCTCTGAGGAAACTGTCTGCTTCTTTCTTAATGCTTTCTAGGAAATGTGTCTTTATAGGCCTTGGTCAGGAGCAGTGTGGACTGACCTATTGAAAACTTAGAGGGATTAAACTAGAACTTAACCCAGTGGTCAGTGGGTAGCTGGTACAGCCATTACTGGGCTGAAATATCTTCAGAGATTGTAGTTTCGTTTTCAAAGGTCCTGTATTGCGTTCGTGGAGTGCTGAAGGCCACAAATGGAAAGGATTGCTTAGCATGGCACAGCCTGTCCCTGTCAATGTAGCTCAGCAGTAGCAGCCTAACAAATCAAACCAATTTTTTTTTTTTTGTAATGCCTTAAACTGTCATTCATTCAGTTTTATAACCCTAGGGGCAAGCCATTGATCTGTCACCAAATAACTACACGGAAGTGTGTAAAAACTGCAACGAAACCTACACAAAATTGAATGATCTGTATAACCACCTGCAGAGGATGAACAGGCAAGGTGGTGAATCTGCACACTCCGCACATTTGTGTATCGACGTGGAAGATGCAGTAAGTGTTTGTTAATACACTTTATTAATCTGAGCCATTTGTGCTTGTCTTACTAGGGATTGCCTTTTCCTTTGGGCAGGGGGCAGTAGGGGCAGCCGTGCCTTTGGCAGGCTGGTGTCCCGTGGTGGGAGGTGCTTGGTGGGGCTGTCTTGCTGGGCCCTGTCCTCAGACAGTGCCGCAGGAGCGTGACTGAAGCTCCTGATCTCCCGAGCGCATTCCAGTTTGGGTAGCTGCACTTTCATTTCTTGTTACTGT
This sequence comes from Corvus moneduloides, assembly GCF_009650955.1. Lineage (NCBI taxonomy): Eukaryota > Metazoa > Chordata > Aves > Passeriformes > Corvidae > Corvus > Corvus moneduloides. Next base: position 47,739,756 of record NC_045478.1, on the reverse strand, counting down.
GAAGGAGATGGATTTAAAAAAAATAAATCTCTTAATCTTCTGGCTTTTAATGTGAGGATTTACTGCTATTGTTCTAGCTGGTGTATTAATTGATTCCTTATTACAGCAGGAATAAGGGATCCTGCTTGTAGGGATCCTCAGCATTGACAACATATGTTTGGGAAAAGCTTTGTTATATTGTGGGGTTTAAGTGGCCGGGCTGAAGGAGTGCTCGTCAAAAGCATGGGATTAGCCCTGTCTCCACAGACTGTCAGTGAGCTCTCTGGGAAACAGGCATATGGCCATGTCTACGTGTATCTGAGTATGGTTATGTTCTTGAAGCTTGTAAAAGTTTTGATGTGAAATCTTGGCTCCATCTAAATGGTCTGTTTCAACATTTCTAGGGATTTGCTTGCTTTTGGGGGGAGATCTGTTCAAGTGCAATTTCCTGAGGTGATATTTGAACGCTTGCATGTCTTGAGGCCTGAGTGTTTGCCATGCCATGCTGCACAGAAAAAATGCACGTGCTTGCTTTCATGGGTTGCTTATGTTTTCCTTTTAGATGAACATCACTCGGAAGCTTTGGAGCAGGACTTTCAACTGTTCTCTTCCCTGCAGTGATACAGTCCCAGTGATTGCAGTTTCATCCTTTATTCTCTTCCTACCTATTGTTTTTTATCTTAGTAGCTTCCTTCACTCAAAGCAGAAGAAACGGATACTCATTTTGCGTAAGTGGTGGTGTTGGCATTTCACTGTTGGAGTTGGGAGGTGCCAGGGATTTGCTTGGCTCTTGTGGGAGAGGGGCCCAGCCAGATCCGCCTGCAGCTGTGCTGACGGCGCTAATAGCAACTATTAGTCTGCTGCTGTCCCCTGAAGAAGGGTAGTAAAGAGCTTCAGCCATATCTTTTCATTAAAGTTTCTGGATGTGAACAGAAAGCTGTTTGCAAGTCTGTGTCGGATAAAGAGAGGGAGTGGAGAGACTAGTTTTGTGGAATTCTTTGTGTTTAATTTTCATATAATTTTTCCCTTTCTAGCCAAGCGCATCCAGTCAAATGCCAGTCTTGTGAACATCCAAGAAAAATACAGCTGAGCTGCAAAACAAAACCTGAGAACTGCTGCTGGTATACAGTGGGTACAATTGTGTTGGAATGAGGCCGGCACAAAAGAGGAGTTAATTATGGTTTAGTGTAATGATACAGAGCAACACAAGTTAAACAAAATGCTGTCTGACTTCTAAGCGAGGATATTAACAAACATGACAAGGCAGGGCTGTGTGACACTGTATGGACTCTGGTTTTGAAAAATCTGTGGTGTTTTTTTTCCAGTCTCAGGCTGAGGCTGGTGTTTTTCTGTTTCTAAGCTTTTGTACTTCACATCAGTAGAATAGCTACACTTTTCTTGCATGGTATTTTCCTATAGTTGTTCCACAAAAACCTGAGATTTTGAATATTTTTGAGGTGATTTTGATAGACAAGATTTGAAATAATGTTTGATGTTTCTGCTTAAAACATTATTTTTAATTCCACATAATATTAAGACTTGAGATGGAAGGAACCCTTTTAAAAAGTTCCCATCTTTCCTATAGCACTGAAAAGTCATGCTGCTGGCATCTGTTAAAAAAGAGGCATGAAATATGCAGAGAAAGTGGTAATATATAGTGTTTAAAATGGCAACAAAAGCAGCACAACTGCCAGTGCTGGACTTGAATAGTAATCATTGATGGCTACAGTATTCTGTTCTCTCTGAAACTGGTATTATTATTATTATTATTTAGTCTTATCCACACTTTAACCACTAAAATAATTGCTTTTCAAATCTTACATTTTCAGAGGCTAATTTTACATGTCTGCTTGGGTAACAAGGTTTCACTCCCTGTTTATTTATGCGATTTCCTGTCCTTTTTAATTCTAATGTTTTGGGGGGTTTTATGTTTTTGTAGAGGAGAAGTGAGGTAAAGTCAAGTCACTGGAGATGCTGAATTTCCTGGTCTGGAGCTTGCTGTGGCTTAATGCAGAGGTGTTTACAGGAACTTTGTAGGGTAAAAGTTGTGTTTTCTAGGCAATGTGTTTTAGCAGTAAGAGAACCTGCTGGTTCACTAACTTAAAAACTGTTCTGAAGAACATGAATATACTGTGTTGGGAATTGATGACTTTCAAGAAATAGTTTAAAAATATTATTCCTGTGAAATAGATGGATGTAAACAAATTCAAACTTGCAGAACTCCAAAGCTGATGGAGAAATTCGTGCAATAACTGTGGGGATGGGTGGTGCTGCTGTCAGGCTGTGGGCACAATTTAATGGCTGTAGCAATAGTGGCAGTCCAGTTTGTTTCTTGTATTTCTGATTTGGGAGAGGTGGGGTTGAAATTATTTGTAGCTGTACCTGAGGTTAATGAATGCCAGAGTCTTTGCTCCAATTTTTAAATGTATTTTCTAACCTTGAGATATAAAAAAATGGTCATTACAGCTAAAAAAAATTAAATTTCTCTTGGAATCTGTGTCCGATGTCCATCAAATGTCCCATGAAATAGTTGTATTTATTTGATTTGCTTTGGAGCCTATAATGTTGAATTTTTCCTTTGCACTAAGGCTCAAATAAATATATAACAGTGTAACAAAACAATCCTAAAGCTCTTCAAATCATTGGGTTTTTTTTTTCTGTTAGGACATACTGTTGGTTTTGAAGTCAAGTTTAACAAGTTTATTACACAGTATGTTTAATAATAAGTAAAATACGGTGTTAGCAATTGGTCCCACCCACATGATTGCCTTTTTGTGTTTTATCAGAAAGAAGTATCTATGTCCCTGTGTTTAACATGTGAATTACTAGATCAGCAGTCACTTTGTGTTAGGTAGTTTACAACAATGGTATAAAACTCTGTTTCTCTCGCTTATTGCATAACAGTGCTTTCGTTCGGCTGGGAGACGCATGCTGCCTTTTAAGAAAAAAATATTATTTTTTACTTCTATTATTCTTTAACTTCAACTTTCTGGTACTTATTCAGCTGCCTGCTCTAATAGCATTACATTGATTTGGGACATCATATGATTGAGAGCTGTTCAAAGGAATCTTTCATTCGTGCAGATAAAGCCAGTTTGTATGTGCAGCATTTCAGAATGACAGCTTTTATACTGTAAGCGGTGGCTTTTTGAGCACATTCATGTTAAGTAGGTCTGAAGTCATTACTTTTGGATATGGTGGTTAAGCACTTTAAAAAAAAAAAAATCAGCTTTTCTTATTTTCCTGGCTCCTAAGCCAAACGGAAATACTCATGTGACTTTTGTTGTTTTTGATTTTAAAGTAGCAGCAAAGTTTACACTTGAGATTTTTAATGTTACAGCTACTATTTTTTCCTTTTTTATTTTTCTCCTTCCTCCCCCAACTTTCTACTGTTAACTTTCTTTACACAGTGTTATATTTTTGGCAGGGTATTTCATATATAAATTGATTGAATTCTCTTTATACTCTATTTGCTAGAGAAATGTGGAAGCACACAGACTGTTGAAAGAGAAATAGAATTCTTTTTTGCTGCTAGTCTTCCATCTTTATTTTTTGCCTTTTTGGTATTATGTGTATTAAATAGCATAAAATTTGAAATACTGGTTGTTTGTATCTTTTTTGTGGAAATAAAGACTTCTTACTGTGGGGGGTAGCACTTTGATTCATATTTATACTTACTAGGAAACGTGCAAAGTCAGCTCTAATAAAGATTGTCAATAAACAGTGAACAGTGTGGTTACTTAATTGCTTCATCTGTAGTAGTTTTATACTCCTGGTGTTCTGGGTTTGTGTTCAGAAGCACCTGCTTATTATTCTTCATTATGCTGTTTGCAGGAAAACAGCACCAGAAAGATGTTTTCAAAGCAGTGCTGTGCTGAGTTACGGAATGGCAACTGCTGAGAGGGTGGAGTTTCAGCTTTGTCGAAGCTTCCTGAACTCTATGGAAAGGCTCGTGTTAGTGGCAACTGAGTCTCATGGGTGAGCGTGCAGAAGTAAGGCTGGTGGGGTTAACTTGCTGACTTTGTGGGGAGGCTTTTGGTTGCCGGCACTGACACTTACAGCTTCAGCAGGCACCCTGTTGGATCGCTGCTGGGCTGCAGGGTTTAAAAAGCAGCAGTGCAGTGCCTCACTATGGAGAGTCGGATGTCTCGCCTGATGGCAGAGGCCTTGTGCTCTGCTGGTGGGATGTGTGTAGCGCAAAGGCAAATTAAAATCTCGGCGTGTCTCTTGCAAGGCACTTCCAGGAAGGCGGGAGGAATCGCGATCCGGCGTGGTTCTGGCTGCCTGTATGCTTGGGAGAGAAACTTGAAAGGGAATCGGCACAGGAAAAGGGCAAGTGGGAAGAGCAGAGGGTTCAACTGATGAGTGCAGCAGAGGTTCAGAGAGTATGTGAGTGTGGAAATGGGGGTCTGTAAGCACACGCAGGGAGAGGCTGCTGAAGTGCTCAGGTGGTTGAAAGATCCTGAGAAAAGAGGATATGAATGGGACCTTGATGGCAACTGAGCTGGAAGGGGGATGCTCTGGCTTCTCAGTGGAAGTGAGGCTGGGGACTGTAAGGTATGGATGCAGTGCGGCTGAGCTTGAGTCCCCCACTGGTCTGTGGCGGGATGCCTGCACAGGATGACAACAGGGACATGCTTCTGAGTTAAAAGCAGCTGCTTTCTTCTGGGAGGGGACCCGGATTGTGTGATGGTGTTGAAATAATCCTGGTTCAAAGGTTCTTTACAAAGCTCCTGTTCTATTTTGAGCTGAGTGAGGACTCCTGTTTAGCACTAAACAAGGGACTTCTTTAAAAGAAACCAAAAATAGATTTTTTTTTTTTTTTTTGTGTAATGGCTGCTTTTTGCATCTTCATTAAATAACTGCTATAATCACAAAATGGCTTCAGTTTCCTAATGTTTTGTTTCTGGTGCTTCCTGTCCAGATAATCAAGTACCGTCAAATCTTGTGTTTCTGCTAATTTCTACCTTAGTTTTCGTGCCCTGAATATAGAGTTCCTCTGGAATGATAAGCTGTGTGATTAGAAAAATCACTGCACTCCTAATCAGAATGGATGGGTAACTTACCAATTTTTGTTCATATTTCATTGTGAATTTTCCCTCTGGGACTGATGTAAGCTTTTTTAGCCTGACCTTCATTAAGTTTGTGCAGGATGCGCATTCTGTGTCTTTGCCAGAGTGAAAAGTTACATACTGGAAGAGCATAGCCAGTAAATTCTGCAGCTTCTCTGGAGTGTTGCTTCTCCCAGCATTGTGATGAGTGTCTGTTGCTACTTGCTGGAGGCAGCCAGGCTGATTTATGTGCAACAATAACCTTGTGTTGTGCTGAAAGTTGAAGTGCAGTTGCTATCCTGGAGATCCTAACCTAATCTAAGGCAAAAATAACATGGAAAGGAAGAAAACAGGAGGTGATGTGATCAGTGACCGCAATCGGTTGTGTGATATCTGTATCAAACACCTGCACTCAGAAAAGGTTACCAGCATCTCTGCTGGCCTTTCAGAGTGTTCCTGGCATGGTCCGTACCCAGGACTGGGTGTGGGCTTAGGGAGCTGTCAGACCAGCATCTTCTTCTGCTATGGCAGCAGCTTCAATGCTTTGCTCTGCTGGGAAGTTGGTGCTGCTCCAAACTGGTTTCCTCCAGCATCTGCTCTGAACTGTGGCAAGGATAGTGCTAGGGAGCTGGCACTGTGGGGAAGGAATATGGGGATACTCTAGAGTATAGCTTTGAGGGGAGCCTGTTGCTGGAAGTATGAGCTAGGTTTGGGCTTTTTCACTTCTGTGCATCATGGTTGCCAAGGGGACTAAGCAGAATAGGGCTGACTGAGCACAAGGACAGCAGGGACACTGCTGCAATGTTTTGCTGTGTCAGAGAGACAAAGTTGTGTCAAGTAAATGCTAATTATTTTTTAACAATAACTTAATTAGTTGTGGTAGAAATAAGTTAAATAATTACATAAGCTCTAATCTTCCTCTGCTCCTGTCTGAGGTGAAAATAATGGAATTTTTTTCCAAATAATTATTAAAAGAAAGATACTTGCTAGTAGCTCAGTTGAATTTTTAACTTTTAATACTGAAAATTCTCCTCTGGTGCCAGCACAGTAAGTATCATGGATTGCTGCAATTAAACCAGTGCATTAAGTTATTCATAATACTCTTTCTGGGCAGTGTTCCCACCTGCTTAATCTGTGCTATACAAGCATTTATTAGAACTGACTGTTGAAAAACGCCAAGCTAAATCAGACACTAAAAAAAAAAAATTAAAAAATCAATATGATGCCCTAAACTGGTTTAATATGTCTTTCCTCTTCAATAATCCTACACATTACTGATTTATTTGCTGTAATGAACATGCCATTCAACCGAAACAAGATTAGCTGCTTAAACCGCTGCATTAAGCACGGAGCAACTTTAATGCTGCTTTATATTTCGTTGTAATGCTCAGCACTTACAGTGGTGTGACTTTCTCTGCTCTGCAATAACGAGTTTGTGTTGGCTTCCCAGAAGGCTTCCCGAATGGTGTTTGGTTAAAGTATTTGGAATGGTAAATATGGGTTGGAGAGTTGCAACGTGGCACCTCCTTCATCCAAACCTAAGTGGAACCAAACCAGTGGCAGGATTAATGCACAAATTTATACTCCCTTCAGGATTTTTCTGGGGTTAACTGTGAAATAAATGGCTTATGTCAAACTGATCTAGGTTAAGACAGAGAGAACAGCCACTGGCAATCAGAATATTTCTTTGGACTTCATTCAAAAAACTTTTTTCAAGCATTTCAAAGAATAGCAAATTACTGTGCTGCATCGAAAAACAGCAGGCATCTTGGCTTTGCAAGGAAGAGTCCCAAGATAGATGTGGTACAGACAGAAGGCTTTCAAAGGAGTTTGTAGAAGGAGACAGGGAAGTGAGAGTACAGGCATTATACACCTGTCCGGTATTGTGTAATGTATAATAGAAAGTCTGTTCTTTTGCATAATACTGGGCGGGTCTGAAAAGTTTAAGCTCTTCAGTTTCCAGGTAAAACTGTGTGTTCTTCTCTTCCTGCTACAGTGGCAAACTTCCACTGGGTTTTCAGTGGGCTAAGATTACTGTTTTGTTCTTTCCCTCTGTCATGAAAACTCTGGTTTTGATGATTACCTTCCCTTCTTGTTGATTAAGAAGGAAGTTGTATTTGCTGGGGTATCTGTGTATTCTCCATAGTTCTCAAAATTGCAATGAATTTTCTGTTTGCAGTACTACATTATGTTTCTTTTGCTTTGGAAGAATATGATGAGTTGCCAGCACATTTCAGCAGCTTTTTGGGGTCTTGGAGTCAAACTTAGAATATCAAACCCAGAGAGATGGGTTTCAAAGTATTGCAGATGTGTGCTGAGTTGAGAGCAATTACTTAAACATGTAGAAATTATAAAAGAATATAGTGCATTTGCACTGTGCTGGAGCAGGTTTTCAAATGCAGGTGGTGGTTCTCACTCTGGAAGGTGCATGTTATTTCTGGTGAATGCTGCTTTTGTCCAGGTGATCAGAAAACAGAATCAAAAGTGATCTGGTAATGAGAGAGTTGAGGGACTGAAGGAAGCTGTTACTGTAGGAGAAAATGCACTCTGGAAGTCTGTTAGGGGAAGCAGCCCTACTTTGCATTGCTCCATTAAAAAAAAAACTAGCCCCAAATCTGAAGATGCTTTCAGAACATCTATCTGCCTGAAGGGTGAGTGCTGGCATGCAAAAAAAGGGCATGTGAGTGTTGGCAAAGATATTAATTTGTCACTGATATGACACTTTCTATTGGAAAAACAGAACCTGAAGTTGAATATGATGAGTGCCCCAAAAGGAGCATGCATGCTTCAAGGGGAACACACTGGCCTCAGCAGCTGGTTTAAACTGGAGGAATAGTAAGAGTCATGTTTCTGTGGAATACTTGTGTGTTTTTTCTTAGTTATCTGGAGCCCCTTCAGCACTGTTCGCTGTTGTTGTGCAAACTGCACAGATCTAAATGATGCTTGCATTTAGCCCCTGGGCTCTGGTCACTCTGTGTTACAGCAGGCTGAGTTCCTACTGCATAATACGCTTATTTTTTCTGCTACACAGAGAAGCAGCTGCCTTTATTGCTGCCACTCACATGAGCAACTTTAGGCCCCCTCATAGGCTCCCACAGTCATATTTTATTCAAAGAGGAAGTGATTTGTGTGATCTTCTAACTCACAGCGATGGAAGCACTTGGACTGACCTGTTCGATGTCCAAGCAAGCACCAGAAGAAGGGATAGTGAGAAGGAAGGAATGAGGGAGAAACAGTGAAACTGAGCAGGAGAAAGGAGGATTGAATAGTCCTGGGAAAGCCTCTGCCCTGCCTTGGCTTGTATAACGGGGACTTATACAACGTGTAACCCAACCTGACCCTGACCCTGCCAGTGCTCAAGGACTATATTTTTACTAAGATTAAGCTTTTCTTTTCTTTCTTTTTCCTGGAACAATTTCATTGGCTTTTAGCTTGCCTCTTGGCTAGCATGGTCAAAGCAAGCTTGCCTGTTTTTATCTGCGATATTTACCTGCATCCTCTACGAGTCATGTAGCAAAGGCTGCTTTGAGCCAGCAGCTGTGTGTGTGCCAGCCTTGTTGGGGAGCATGTGGCTGTCTCACAAAATGGCTGGGTAGTGAGGAACCACTCCAAAAATGGAGCAGGTGAAGGGGCCCACCATGCCTAGTTTCTTTACAGGGCTTCTCTCTCACTTTCCTTAGGAGACTGTGTGCACAAGCTGATCCCCAGTGACTGGGAACAGGAGCAGATTTCTGCCTCTCACACATACAGATGCCCACTGACTTCTGTTCAAGTGAAAGCAACCCTCTGTAATAAGAGGTCAGAAGTAAAACCTCATGTCCTGTGCTTTCTGACAAGAATGCAGAGGGACTACAGCTCTGGGACAGGGACCAGGCTTCCCCCTCGGGCTTGGGGGTTTATCCCCAGATGGGATGACTGCCCTGCAGCGCACACCTCGCTGTACAGCAGTCAGCAGTCTTATGTATAGGTAGGCAACCTCAAGGAAAAAGCAAAGCATACACAGATGTGCTCTGCCTGATTTCTCTCTTTCTCAATGTTTTTGCTGCTGCTGTGCCTAGAAGTCTGTAAGCAAAAAGGACACATCACAGGGATTTGGATACATGGCCTCTCAGCACAAGGATGCCAGATGTGACCTGTGTGCTCTGCGCTTGAACTAACTCTTCTGAATCAACCATAAGATCTTGAAGGCACTTAAACTGGGCAAACCTATGTTTTCTTCCCTGTTCTGGTTTCTATTTCTGATCATTTTGATTGAAGATCTGCATTATTTTCCCCTGAAAATTTATGCTCACACAGCTGTGACAGCTCAGTAAAGGAATAGCACTATCCTTTATGTGATTGGGGCAGAAATCAAGCTGTGAGTTACCTTCATGGTCTGACATTATGAAACTCATATTTTTACACTGGAAACTCATTCTGAGAGGACAATAAGCATAAGACAACATAGACAGAAATAGAAGTAACAGATGAAAGTGTCTAAAATAGATTTGAAATATTTATATATTTTTTTCTTTTTCCTTTAAGTGTACCTTCTTGATTTCAGAGTGCATTACTTCTTAGCTCCTGTGCCATGAGTCAGACAATCTGTGAAATGGGGCTGCACAGACTCTACTGTTCTCGCTTCCAGCATCTGAGAGGGGAGATGAGGTAAAAGAGAAAAAAAAAGAAAGTAGAGATTGAGAGACTAAGAGACCCCATCTTACTCACTGGTAGGAAAAATTGTGTATCTGCTAAAAGGGGATAAAAAGAGCATAAATTCCAGTCAGATGTGCCTCTTGTGCAAAATGACTAATTAGATGACATTGGTATCTTAAAAATAGACCTTGCTTTAATGGGAAAATACTTTAGAGGTCATTTAAAAAGAAATCAAAACCCCAGAAATGATGAAGAAGGTATGAGTGCCTGCCTGGGCTTTGTTATTTCTTAGAAGTAAATCTCATTTTGGGGACAGCTTTTAAGAAGAACAGCTAAGCCTGGCTCACGTACAATAGCCAAGGCTCATATAAACAAGTATGGGCCAGGGCTCACAAAGGGGCTGCAGAGGTCAGAAAACAAGTGGTGAGTGGTGTGTAAATGAATTCAACCTCTCCTGACCCTTGGGCAAACCCTCCTGCCCAGGTGGAAGCAGGAGCCTTTCTGTCCCTGCTCCACCCCGGAGGAGGAAAGCTGCCGGCTCCCTGCACACAGTGGCAAAACCCACCCCTGCCTGAGCCTGGCAGGAGCCCGGGAGTGGCCAGGCAGGTCCTGGCTGGGGGAGCAGCCTGGTACAATGCAGGAGCACAGTGGGACTTCTTCCATGCTTTTCTTGTGTTGCTAAAACACAGGCCCCAGGCATCTGTAGCTTCCATGCACAGGCTTTGGGGTGAGCAGTGCCCATAGAAGAACATAAGAGCTGCTGTAGTGGGTCATCTCTAGTCCAGGAGCCTGTCCCCACTATGCCTGCCAACTCTGGCACTGTGGGTAGGACTCGTCATTTTTGTTCACACTTTCTATGCCAGCTGGGTTTTCCTCAACCTTTGCTGTTTCTCTTCTGCAGTTTCCCCAGTAGTACGTATACCCCAAATAACTGTTTGTCAAACCACGTGCTCGAACACCTGCAAGATGAGATTTTTAAAAATTAGTTTATATACTGAAAACATGAAACGGATTAATGCAAAGGGGAAACGTTTGATCTCTTTCACCAAATAACCATATCAAAAGCTCTTTTCAATGCCTTTTGTTGAAACATATAAAAGTCATGAACTCCTTGGCTGCTAGCCAGTACATCAGAGCGTTGCCTGGTGTAAACTAATGTCACTCTGTCTGTCTCCAAGGACATGAACTGACTCCTGCCATGCCTGGATGCAGCCTCCAGGGATTAACAAGGTGTTTGTATGACTGGTAACACTGTATGTTCTGTACTGAAACGGGCTGAACGTGTCTGAAAACCTGTGAATGTATTTGAGAAGCTAGCTCCTGAAATACAACAGACATGACCTCCAAGAGAAAGAGACTGACAGACTGTCTATCTCTGAGGTGATGAATAAGAAAAGAAACCACATATTTTTTTATAAAAACTTGGGAGTTTTTATTGAAAACCACATGTTGTTCCAAATACATCGTTTTTGGTTTCCTGGTGTTTGCCAGGAAAGGCTACTCCCCAGTAAAGGAGAAGTTCCCTTCTGGTTTTGTAATAATAACAGCAAAACTCAATCATGGGAAATTTTCTATCTCTTTAACTGAGCTGATGGTTCAAGGAGAAAGGAACAGGTTTCCTACTTTAATATTTCAGAGCTTTTCCTGCTCATTTGGAGGGGTACTGAAAATGAAAAAATTAAAATTATGAGGGTGCTTTGCAACTGCAGTAAAGTTTATTACCGCAAACAGATAATGGCCTGATCACTTGGCAAACACCAAGCAACCCAAGGAAGGGTGCAGCAAGAAGAAGCTGATGGGAGAGGTTAACACTGATGCTTTTACAGGTCCCAGAACAACCAGAGTCACTTTCTGTGGTCATGTGCTGCCAGGTCAGGGGCTCACTGGTCAGGAACCACTGGGGAGCCCAGGGAGCTGCAATGCCAAGGAAATCACTGCTGAAATGGGCAGTCATGTGGAGGGGAAGCAGGAGTTCTGAGAGGTGTGTGGTTCACTCAGGGTTTGGTGTCTCAGCAGTGTTCCACTCAGGACAGGACAGCCAGCACAGCTCCTGGAGTCTGTGGAATGGGAAAAACTCCTCACTGGCTCCTGTAAGCATCTTCCTCTGCTTGCTTTTCACATAAATCCTCAGTTCTTCCCTCTTGTGCCTCCTTCAGCATTTCAGCCATGTCCATGAGCAGCCCTTCACTTGTGAACAACCAGGGTGGCTTTGAAGATTCATCTGTCATCACTCCAGTGGTGGTTTGATTCCAGAACCACGGCCCTTACTTCATGCAGGCTATGAAATGAATGCACATCTCAGTAGTGTTATATATGTCAAATACACACTGGTCCTCCTCAAAATATCACAGAATACTAGAGGGTGGAAGGGACCTCTGGTCTTATCCCCCTGCTCAAGCAGGACCACCCAGACACAGTTGCCCCAAGGTGAGTCTATGCTGAGCTTCTCAGTTACCTATTTTTGCAGGGGCACTTCTGAACCCAGCAGGTCTAGGAAGGTACTGAGAAAGGACTGCTGGGTGTCAGATCCCATGCCCAGCTCCTTGCTGAGGCAGGCTGGTGTCCAACATAATCCTACAAAAACCTCTTCTTGGCCACTCTTTGTCCTCCAGGGGCTGTGGCTCCTCCTGATGCTGAGGCTCTCTGCACTGTATTTCTTGTGGCACCTAGCTCCAAGCACAGGTGTCTCCAGGAAGAACACTTAATGGGTTTGGTATTGAAGCTCCTGCTGTGATCCCTGGAGGTCGGGACAATCCACGGAGCAGGAGAGGGGAGCCCTGTGCCTGCTTGAAGAAGAGAAAAACACCTCCTTAAATGCTTGTTAACCCCAATCCAGGGCAAGCGCTGGATATTTCTTCATTTTGGGACCAGCCCTGTGGTGGCCAGTGAGGCTATATAGCAAGGAACAAAGAGAGTCTGCTGGCGAGATAGTCCCTAGTATCACAAATTCCTCCCCAGATTAGGGTGATCAGAAAGTCTTCTCTCAGCATGCTCTGTTCTGTTATGGTAATATACTGCAGTTCTGCTTCCCTGGTTGGCCCGTGGCCCCTCTGACCCCTTGTTACCTTGTATGTCCCATGCCCTAGAAAGTTCTCCACTCCAGATTCCCGCCATTGGCTCACCACTCCCCCAGAGCTTCCCCATTGGCTTCCATTCCCCAGTCCCGCCTTTGTACCGCCCTCATGCCCTCAGATCATTGGTCTCTGATGCTCGCCCTGCTCCCATATAAAATGCTGGACCCTGCTTTGTCCTTGGTCTTTGTCCCTGGACTTCTTTGTGGTGTGGCTGCAATAAGCCTCCATCTGTGGAACCCCATATGAGGACCCTTCCTCCCTCTTTGCCATCGACTCATGTTACTGGAGCTATCCATGCGTGTGTGTGTGTGTGAGTGTGTGCTGGTCCTGCCGAGCGGCTGCGCTTAGGAGATGCTTTTGGAAGGTCTCAGGACCTCGCGCTGTGGCACAGCAGCCACAATGCCCGGCCAGCGACACAGCCGTAAGCTCGACCCCTTATTAACCATGCAAGAAGCTGTTGCTGTTGCTGCTGAGTGACACTCAAGTGGCCACTGTAAACAAGGGACAGTTAAAATTGTGTTTTCTACATGATATTTCAAGAACAAAAGCCCTCAATGGCAAGCACATTCTGAGCTTGGCTTCCTGGGGAAAGCAAGCTTGTGTCTTACGGGGTTCAAATGCAGATTATGACCTCCTATATTTGTAATCTCTGGGCAAATCTTAATCAAACTGGACTTGAGGGAGAACATACAAAGAGACAGGAGTTTCTACAAGTTTCATGATAAGGGCTGTGGAGGAGAGGAAAGAAATCACCTAGAAATTATCCCTCAAAGATGGTTAGCCATGGCAAAATCCCACAGGATGGAGCCTGTACAAGCCCCAGCTGCAGGGAAAGCTACAGCCAGACTTTACATCTTCCTGGGCACCACAATCAATTGATCATGGGGTACAAATGTGGCTTTTTTAGTTCCAGTCCTTGAGGACTACCTAAGCCAGCCTGCTGGTTCTGCTTTACTCCCCAGTCTTTCTGTGCCACACTGGCAGCCCTGGGGCCCTCCTGGCCTTGGCACAGCTGCCAGACTAGTGAGAGGGCAAAATAACCAGCCCAAGACAGTGGTGGAACCACCTCTCCTCAGTAGAATCTCAGAAAGTTGTGGTCTGTCAGTAATGTATGCGCCCACAGTGCTGACTACTGCTGCATTTCTCAAATACAAGAGGATTTTCTTTCCCTGTGGTACCAAGGAGTTTTATGCTGAGTTGACTGAATAAGACTTTCCAGCAGAATAATTTTCCTGAAAGATTAGGAAAGTCAAATATTTCTTAGGATCTCTATCATGTCTGAAATCTCTTTATCCTACATATGAATTACTTTTTTCTTTTAAAATTATGCACACACCAAAACTGAACCAAATGCTTTCACTCCCAGCTGTTGCTGTTTAGCTGCTCCCCTCTCTACTTTAAAACTTTTTATTTACTTTTTTTTAAGGTGAGAGCCTGAGAGAGGTCAGCTGGAGCATAAGTGCTCTGCTTTTCCCTTTCATTAGCACAAGTGATGGCTACACATGGATTTCAATTTTGTTTCAGCTCTTACTGGGAGCTCTTTGCAACCTGAAGCATGGATTGGTTGTCTGTGAAGAGGCTCTGAGGTAACAAAGGCAGAAGTCAGGCAGGGAAGGTCTGACATGTGAGCTGTCAGAGGTGGTGTCACTGCCAGCTGACCCATCATAAGACTGCCGGGAACAGCCAAAGGGTGCCCTGCTCGGGAGGTTCTAGTGCCCTGCTCCCTGCTAGTTTGTGCTTGGAAACAGATTGACTAACATAATAGAGTGATTTTGTAATCTGTCATAATACCATAAGCTACAGATCCACAGACTTTGACCCCTCGCAGGTATAATGAGCTCCTTTATTCAGCTGCACATGCTCTCTCGATGGGGGAGAGAGAGGGGGGCTTTTTTCTAATTATATATCCAAAGCATATGTTTTGCCCAGAAACAAAGCATTATATTCATTAGTGAAATCCTATAAGCTAGGCTCTTTTTATTAGCCAGTTAACTAATTGACAGTTAAGAACATGTATTAATATCATGGTGTAACCATGCAGTCACTTAATCTGACAGCTTTATTAAAATCATGGCATTGCTCCTCTAAGTTGCTACAGTGAAGGGCTATAGCATTTGCATTAGAAACATTGGTGTTTCGAGATATAAAGCTCAGCTGTGAAAAAAAAAAAAATCAACATAACAACACACAAAGTCTCAGCCTAGTCTTGGTCTCTGTTAATCCTTTGTCAGAATTGGAGAAGAGCACTAACAGTCCTTCTATCCTTCTACTGATCTTTAAAAATCTGCTCAATCAATTTAAAGTGGGTCTTAGGAGCCCACAAAAACATTTGTTAGTACATTATCCCTTTTCCTTACTGCATCAGAAAATTGTAGCAAAATGCAGAGCATTTCACATCTGAAAGAATAATGCAAAACTCTGGGTGCAGTTTGGGCAAGGGGTGTGTGTCACACCGGAGGCAGGGGGAACCCAAGTACAACTGTGGATGTGGCACTGAACACAGCCCTTCCATTTGCTATGGTAGTTTAAAAAGGTAAATGACCTGTAAATGGAAAAGCTTAGAAAATAAATACTGGTAATGGAATCAATGTCATCATGGTATGATGAGATTGTACAAATCAATCTTACATTCTCACCTCACCAAAGTAATAACTCCCTATAGAAGCCCATGTTTGAAAAGGTTGAGGTGGCAGATTTTTGCCACGAAGTGCAGTGCTTTCATGAGGAACGAGAATAAAAGCTCTACAGAATCACATTATGCCTTTCATTATGATTACACAGCCTCTGCATTTGGTTTACAGATCTTTATTACCTGATGCCTGACATATAAGATGGAGAATACAAAGCAACTCTGGGTCTGTCAGACTGGTAGCTACAGAGGAAAAAAAAAAGGAAAAAAAAAGGAAATCAGTGAAGGAAAAATAAATACGAAAACACGTAATGGTATTTTTACAGATCTTTACTTCATACAGATTGACAGACGCCATGGTGGAAAACCCAAAAAGTTTTAAAATGCCCCCCCCACTGAGCAGCAAGGCTGCCCACTGTGGGCATGCCTTCCCTGTTGCAGCTGTGAGAGTTGTGTTTGGCTGGGCTGGAGCTACTGTGTACTTACTGGCCTGCCGTGAATCATTCTGTGGTCAGGACCACCTGGAGTGGTGGCCTGGCTATATTCATAGCAAAGATGTGCATGTCCCCATCACTGCCAGGATGGACTAAATCCCTCTGATTCAAACATCTCCCTGCACTCCCTGCCCTCTGTGCCTGAAACGCCCATGATCATTATTTCAGCTCAGCAAGCAGAGGACCAGAGCCCAGCACCAAAGGCCACCCTTCTCCTCAAGCCCTGGGTATCCCGTTCAGGCAGGCACTCAGCATGCCCAGAGCAGCTGCAGGCTGCTGATGGTCTGTTCTGTCCTGAGCTGTCCCAGCTCCTCACCAGGAAATCTCACTGCTGTAGCTGCCCCATACTGGAACAGCCACAGGCTGGGCTGCTGTGATGCACCAGGACAATTTCAGAGCACTCCCTGGCTCCACAGTTACAAAAGAGGCTTCACCTCCTTCTTCATTTATGGCAGACTTCCCATCTTTTGCCATGGGCATCATTGAAATGAGTGTCACAGAACTGTGTAGCCAGACTGATCCCACAGCCAATTCCTGTGAAAGATGTCATCTAGAGTGCTTGGGACCAAGTGGAAATTGCCTTGGCTGAGGAAGATGGATTTGGGCTGGTCATTTCTGATACAGAAGCAGAAAAGCCAAAGTGTCTTCAGGCAGCTGTTGATTACAATGCAGCCAAGAAGCCTGCTCATAGAAAAAAAAGTGGTTTTCTGAAGCAAAGAAACCTCTCAACAAGAAGTGGGCTGAAGTCAGTGTGTACATACAAATACGAGCACATGTTGGTGCTTTCACTGGGGAGAGGCTAATAGGAGAGAGCACACGAGCCTTGCCACCTGTCTCAGTCCATTGCCCCCTTTCTCTGCTGCATCTATCTAGTGCTGCTGTGCTAGGGATGTTCAGGGGTATGTCCTAGCCTAGCCCTTTTAGAATCCACCCATAGATCTATTGTCCATCTAATTCCTTAATCAACTTGCTGATGCCATTTGACTCCTCCAGCCTTAGGTAGCTGCCAGCAACAGAAGTTCACTGCCAGCGGCCTAAAGAATGTCTGTTTTAAACCAATCTCCTACTAGTTTCCTCCAGTTTCCCCCATGTTGATGTTTGCTGATGCAGTATTTGTGAGTTGCTCTTCCACTTGGCTGTTGCTGCCGAAGCTTTGTAAACCTCCAACATATCCTTTGTCAGCCACCTCCTCTGCAGAATCCCAACCTGCCTCCTTGCTCCACGTAAGATGGTCTTCAGATGATCTCCTTGATCATTTCAGTTGCCCTTTTCCATCACTCCTCTAGTTCTATACCAAGGGTATGGGTCAACAGGTGTCTGCTCCAGCCACCAATGGTTAAGTGTAGATAAGTTCAGCCAGTAGGTACAATTTTCAAAGTCCCTTTTATTTTTGCCATGATGTCTGTTAGGTATTAAGTGCTTTTTAATCTTAATGAAAAACAATTTTTGTCCTTTACCTTCTGGCATGTTCACCTAAACCCAGACACTGTTGCCCCTTAAAAATAAGCAATGAACAAAGTAAGTCAGAGAATTGTAATTAATTATAAATCATTAATGAAAACTGATAAAAACTCTCTGGAAGTCAGCACAAGCCTTTGTGCATAATATTGGTGAGCGGTGACAGGACCTGAGGCAATGGCCTGAAGTTGTGCCAGGGGAGGTTTAGGTTGGGTATTAGAAAAATGTTCTTCACCCACAGGATGGTTTGGCAGTGGAACAGGCTTCCCAGGGGAGTGGTCATAGCATCAAACTTGGCAGAGTTCAAAAAGCGTTTGGCCAATGCTCTCAGGCACATAGTGGGATTCTTGGGGCTGTCCTGTGCAGGGCCACAAGCTGGAGTCTATGATCCATGTGGGTCCCCTCCAGCTCACGATATTCTATGGTTCTAATTTATGATTCATTGCATTCATGATTTTATAACTATTTCTTGGACAAATCTTGCATAGGTAGCAGCCAGGCAATGGTGTCAATGTGAATTTTGCCTGATCACTGGCAGCATGATTGAGATCATAACAAATAAAATGTCAAGGAGAGCCTCTCTTACACATTCAAACAACATCAGTTAAAAAAGTCCAGCCATGGTGAACAGACAGCTGCTGTATATTGGAGCAGACTTGTGGAGAGGACCATAATATCACACTTCCTGAGCAATTTCTGAGCAACAGAGGGGTAAGCAATACGTCTAATGCGAAATCAGAGGTAAAATGAATTAGGTGGTGATAACCCTTGAAAAAGAAAAGGTATTTTGTGAGTTTCTGTGCAAAGACCATTTGAGCTCTAAGCTTCATAATCAGCTTGGAAAATAGTTTAACCCACAGGAATCTTTGTGACTTACTTCTGTCTTCCCCAGTTTGCGAGGCCAACTATCAAAACAGATACAGTTTGGAGACCTTTGAGTGATAAGCAGTGAGAATAATTTACAAATTATTTTATGTTTCTAAAGGCAGTGCTATTGCATTATTTTTAGGTCATGTTTAACAATATGGCATAAATTAGTTAATTTAAACAAAAACGGGAAACTCAGAGAGGAAAAAGGGGGGTGCGGACTTTTCAGATAATCCACTTACTGCATCTTTGTTGTGCCTATCCTCATAATACCCCTGAGTCCCAGTTGCTGGATTTAGCCGTAACACTTACCAACTTCCAGAGAAGCAGCAGCCACACTCCAGCTTTCATTGCTAATATTCCTGGCATTAGTGCCCTGTGAAACCCTGGGGCAAAGCCTGCACCTCCTCAAGGCTGCTCGTGGCTGCTCCCTGTGTGCAGCTGGGTGAAGGGCAGAGAAAAGGGGAACAGAGAGAGAGAGAGAGGAAGGAAGGAAGGAAGGAAGGAAGGAAGGAAGGCAGGCAAAGAAAGAAAAAGAAACAGAAAGAGAAAGAAAGAGAAAGAAAGAAAGAGAAAGAAAGAGAAAGAAAGAGAAAGAAAGAAAGAAAAGAAAGGACATTGGCCCTAGGTCAGTGGAAACCCTCAGCTTCTAAAGCACTGCTTAGCTTCAGTATTGCATCCTCCCAGTTATTCCCTAGCACGCAGCAGGAAAGAACAAAGTAGGCCAAAATGCCAACCAAATTGATTCCTGATGTTACTCAACCACTGGATTTCTGCTAAGAGTAAAACTGCAGGAAATCACAGCCCAAACATTACAGATGAACGTATAAGGTGCTTAAGCTCTTATCTTCCCACTTTTCTGGCTCTTCTGGCGCTGCACTTTCTTTATTCAGGAGCACTGTGGGGTTTTGAGTTGCCACTAACCTCTACACTACTGAGATACAAGCTGCTAGCAATCTGCTCTAGGACCTTTTTCCTGAATTTGTCACCTCTCAGCAGGAATACCCCACAATTTACTGTCATCTGAAATGACCCACTGCATGAAGTTCTGCAGTATTCAGCACACTGCCCAGGAAAGCTCCATTTTCCCATTGTCATGGTTTTGCCTGGAATACAGGTAATTTTCTTCACAGTAGCTGGTATGAGGAGGCTATGATTCAGATTTGTGCTGTAAACAGAGTTGATAATTCAGGGATGTTGTAGCTTCTGCTGGGCAGCGCTTGCACAGAGTCAAGGCCTTTTCTGCCTCTCACCCCACCCCGCCAGAGAGGGGCCTGCAAAAGGAGTTGGGAGAGGACACAGCCCAGACAATTGACCTCAGCTGACCAAAGGGATCTCCCATGCCCTATGGCGTCATGCTCAGCATATAAAGCTGGGGAAGAAGGAGAAAGGAGCGGATATTTGGAGTGATGTTGCTTGTCTTCCCAAGTCACTGTTAAGTGTGATGGAACCCTGCTCTCCTGGGGATAGCTGAACACCTGCCTGCCCATGGGAAACTGTGAGTGAATTCCTTGATTGTTTTGTTTTGCTTGCATGTGTGGCTTTTGCTTTAGCTGTTAAACTGTCTTTATCATGTGGGTTTTCTCCCTTCTACTCTCTTGATTCTCCTCCCCATCCCACCAGGGGAGAGTGAGTGAGCAGCTGCATGAGACAGAGTTGCCAGCTGAAACCAGCCCTTGTTCCGTCACTGATGAGCTTGTCCTGGGTAATTTTTACTGTAATGGGGTTAATATGCACAGAGCAACCATAGTAGTGATGACACGCAGTATTATATAGCAATTGCTCACCACCTTCTGACCAATGCTCAGCCAGACCATGGGCAGTGCCCCCCTGCCAGCTTTCCCCCAGTTTGTATATGGAACCTCACTGAGTGATACATAAAGCCAGCTGCGTATCTTTCCCTTCTGCAAACCAACCTTGTCCTTCAGCAGCCAGCTGGGGTTAAACCATGGCACCCATCCTACAGAATTCCATGCCACTGCCCTTCAGTTCTTCTCCTTCACTTCCCCCATCCCATTCCTATTGGTCTGGCACAATCCTTGTGCCTAGCCAGGAGTGGATCTATGGGGGCATTTGTGGAAATTGCATGAAAATGTTAGGAAGCCTGCCAAGGAACATATGATACAAATATTTCCTCACCCCTGTTGGGAAGCAAGTTGGACACTGGGGTATGCAAGAATGGGGCAATACCAAGAGGGAGCTACACTCCTGTAGGCAGTCCAAGTAGAGGTTGAAACATTTTGGGATCTTTCTTCCTTGTATGGTTATGTTAAAACTCATCTCTGACTCTGGACAACACTAGTTTTATTCTCATCAAAAAGAACAAGTAAATCTAAAGAAGGCAGGTCCATTGGTGTCCCAGGGTGTGTCACTGGGCCATCAATTTTAATCTGGCTCCTCTGTCAGAAATAAATACAATAGCAGCAATAAAAAGTGCCAGTGAGAAGAGCAGTGGTGTTTGCAAGGAAGTGGGTGCAGGCAGTCACTTGCCTTCATGGAACTAGCTGTGGGCAGCTTCCCTCCCATAGTGTGTCCCTTCATGAAAGTCTATTTTTGGTTCATGGCTCTTTAGGTTGGTCACGCTAAACTTTTGACTGGAAGTAATTGGAAGAATGGACCATCTTGTGTCACAGGACAGACACAGAGAAAGAACATTTCTAAAATAGCTGGGCCAAACACAAAGACTCCTGTGGGACACTGCTTGCAGGGTAGACCAGGAGCAGAACCAAAGCAGGGATCTGAGAGACCACCCAACGCAGCTGGGAAGCCTGAGGTGTATCCCAGTTGCACACAGTGCAGATCCTGCTGCCCTTCTGGTGTCTGTAGCTTTTCCATGGTGACAAGTTCTTCTGAAGCCCTCACAAAGAGCTGTTCTATTAGCAGTGCCCATTTCAATGAAAAATGCCATGTAAACCTGTTATCTTTAGTCTTTCTCACCTAAACACACTAAGAGCCGCCTTCTTTTGTTGCTTTGATGGCCCAGATATGCTAGACTTATGTAATGCCACACTGCATTTTATTGGGAGCTAGTATACCTACAAAACTAGCAAATCATTGGAAATTCATCACCTTCTTATCAGACTTGTTTGGCAGCAGCATGAGCTGGAGACTGTCCCAGCATTGTGTTGGATTGCCATGACTGTAGAAGTTACTAGAAATTTAGCACTAGCAGCTTAAACATTAATAGTTAGAGTGCACAAAGCCTATAGACTGTGGCACATGAATTATAACAACCATATTACAACATGCCAAATATCTAACTACAGAATTGGCCAAAACATCCATAAGAGGATGTGAAATAGGATATAGAAGCACTGTTTACTGGGTAAGATGACCACTTAGTACTGAAACAGCAAGAAAATCCAAAACCAGCAGATCCCAGACCCCAAAATCTGATGCAAAACCAGCAGATCCCAGACCCCAAAATTATGGAACTGTTGCATGAGGGGTGGGGAGTTTAGATTGTAAGGAAATAATTGCCCAGGGATCTCTCTGTTTGGGGTCCCTCTTTGGAGGCACCCAGTTCAAGCTGTAGTGCTATTAATAAAAAGGACTATGTAGAAGAATCTCTTTTCAGTTCATTGATTCAGTGAAAGTCTAGAGTTGAACCCGGCTATGGTGGCTGCTGTGTGTAATTTCCACAGCAGTTTGGAGACCCAGATGGGACTCTAGGCATCCACCACTAGATGTTGGATGCTCTAGTCTCCAAATGTCCAGCTGCTGGCATCAGCTGAGAACTTTGGGGACAGAAGGCACTGACTGATGAATGCTAAAATTCCACTACTAAATTCTGGATATTCTGGCTTCAAGTGGGTTCAAATGCCAGCTCAGAAGCATGGTAGGAGTGGTGTGCATGGCTTGATCAGAGCAAGGCACTCAGATTTGGCATACGGTATGGCGGATATACCCAGCACAGAGAAGGGGATGCCCTGAACTGAGGTGTAATTTAGTGGAAGCTGTTAAAGCTTGTGGAGAATCTGGAGTGAACTGGACCAAAGTACAGGAATGTAGGCAGTGGCTAGAGGAACACCTTAGTGATATTGGGGATGACCATGGTGGGATTTATCAAAACACAGAGGAATGACCACACAGAACTTTAACAATGAGCTAGTGGCAAGAGTATTTGTTGATCAAGTCACCTCAGATATACAGAAATATTTTAAAGAACATGTGGCTGGGTGGCAAGGGGGGACATTACAAAGACCCTAAATTTTCTGGATGATGTTTATGTGTTATGTGTTTATGTTTGATGGATGGGGAGGAATACATAGACCTGAGCTTGCAAAGGAAAATAAACAGGAAAAGCAACAAGAGGCTAGTGTTTTAGTGGCAAAACTGGCAAAATGTTTACAACTAAAAGGGTGAAAGAAGGGATTTCCCCTCTTGATGAGGGGTCAGAGGTAGGTCAGATAGCAAATTTGAAAAAGAAATGAGAAGATTTGTAATTAAATGGGAGGAAAAGTGTCATTACTGTGGGAAACTTGGTCACTGGCAAAGAAAATGCTCTCTGCATCCAAGGGGGCATCATGGGGAACTGGACATGGGAGATGCAAGAGAGGAATCATGAGGTAATCTGCAATGACTAAAGGCAAGGACTCAGAATACTGTGGAAATTGGAGTTTATGGGATGTGGAAATTGCTATAAGAAACAGGAAATAAAGGGATGTGGAGAAGATTTGTATTAGCAGAAGTGTCCCTGTCTTTTTTATTAGGAAGAGATCTCCTCCAAACCCTGGATGTACAATTACATCTGTCATTTGGAGTATCGATTTGACAATCACGGGGGTGTGTGTAACATCTGAAGCTCAGGAGCCTGACCTGGAGATACCTAAACCCCTGGAAGTGGTGCCCAGGGAAATCCAGTCAATGGGAAACTGACGTGCGACTGCCGAAATACTTCTGAAAACAAAGGGAGGCGCGCCCTCTGCTGTGAGCAGCATCCCATTCCCGGGAAGCAGGGAAAAGTAATCAAAACCAAGTAGACCAGCACCGTGTGCAAGGAACCTTGGAAGTGTCTGAATTCCCACATAAAACCCCAATGTCACCAGTTAGAAAAAAACAGATTGAATAAAAATGGGGATCCTGAGTTTCAATTTATTCCACATTTGAGAGCAACTAACCGGCATGTCTCACACCCCTCAGTGCCAGATTCCTCTCCTGCACTCTTGCAAATCACGCACTGGGCTACATGTTTTACTGTGACTGATTTGACTGCAGTGTTCTTCAGTGTTCCCACAGATGAAGAAAGCCAGCCCTTGTTTGCATTCACTTGGAAGACACTTCAGTTGATGTGATCTTGTCTTTCATATGGGTTTAATGGGTCTCCTGCCATATTTTCTCAGATATTAAAGAAGATTTAAAGGATATTGAGTTACCTGGTGGATCCGTTTTTAGTGCAATATGTAGATGACTTATTTACTAATAGCTAGTTGAATTTTTAATGACTGTTTAAAAGATACTAAACATTTATACGCTGCCTTAGCAACCAAGGGCACCTCTCCATCCATGCTCCAGCTGTGTCAAATGGGAGTAGAATATCTGGGATTTGTTTTAAAGGAAGGACAGCAAGTAATAAATACAGAAAGAGTAAAGGTTATAATTGAAATTTCTTGGCCAGTTAAAAAAAAACCACAACCAGCTATGAGGGTTCTTAGGTTCAGCTGGGCTTTACCAGCCGTGGATACCAGGATTAGGGGAACTAACATAATCTCTGACAGCAACAACAAAACATGAAGCAATAGAACCCATTACATGGGGCCAGAATGGGAAAAGCCTTCCAGAGCTGTAAAAGGGGCCTTGGCTTTGGCTCCAGCTTTAGGACTTCCAGACTACACAAAGCCTTTTGATCTGTATATACATACAAGAAAAAGAGTGGCTAGTAGAGTGTCAATGCAGAAATTAGGACCTCAATCAAAGACCTGTGGCATATTATTCTGTCCAACTGGATCTGATGGCACCTGGAACTCCAAACATATATTAGATCCATGTCAGTGGCAGCTACAACAGGGGAAAAACTCAGTCTTTAGTATTAGGGCACCCAATTACATATCTAGGTGCCACATGAAGTTGAATTACTTCACAAGCACTTAAAAGAACACAAGCTGTGTCCTCGCCAATGTGCACATAAATATTGAACTACTCCGTTAAATGTAGATGTGTAACTCTACCTGGAAACACTATTACCAATACCAGGAGAAGGGGAAGAGCTCCGCTGGTGTGACATGGTAATCCAGACTATTAGTAAGGCACAAGCAGATCCCAGACAGACAAAACCCAGGTCTTGTTTTATTCACAGATGGATCATCCTACTGTTTACGCAGGCAGCAAAACCTGGCTACACAGTTGTGGAACAGTGGCAGGTTGCAGATGCCAGAGCCCTTCCAGCAACAGCTGGTGCTTAAGGGGCAGAGTTAATAGCCTTAGCCTGAGCAGCAATGCCTGGGAAGCAGAAGGTAAGTATTTAAACAGATTCAAAGTGTGCTCTTGGCGTATGCCATGCAATAGGCATATTGTGGAAAGAATGGGGGTGTCCCACCTCCTCAGGAAAAGGTGTGGCTAATGGAACAGAAATTTGGGACTTTTTGGACACAATTCAACTTCCCAAAGAAATTGCTGTGGTTTGCTGTCCATTCTGTACAGGGGATGCTACTGTAGTCAGCCAAGGGAATGTCTTAACTGATGCAGCAGCAAAGGCCACAGCTCGTCAACCTGTGGTGAACATTATGGCAGTTACTTCAGACAAGAGCTCATGGCCTGATGTTGACCATCCAAAAGGATTATAACCAATCAGGTGCAATGAGTGAAGAAAAGGAACAGTGGGAAAAGTTGGAAGCGGTGCAAGACTGAAGATGGAATATGAATAATAAGGGGAAAACCTGTCTTACTGAAGAAATAACTGATAACTGAATGGTTCCGTGATGAAGTTCATGGAAGAATGGAAGCAGTGGCTAATCAAGTACAGCAAGTATGGGCAGATCTGGGTGTCTATGCAGCTGCTAAAAGAATTATTAATACCTGTCCCACCTGTCATAAATCCTTACTTATAAAACTGAATTGTGAAATTGACCATGAGCACTTTTCCCATTCCAAAGATTGCAAATAGATTATATGAATATGCCTGCAGCGTGTGGATATAAACACTGGCTAGTGATAGCAGATTAATTTTGTTAGCTTCACACAGGGAGGCATGCACAATTATTAATACCAGTTGTTGCATGTACATTGACCAGAGTGGAAAGACTTCAGCCAATGTCCAAAGTTGTGGGAACAAATAAAATTAATGCATAAAATATAATAGGACAATATTTCAGCAAGATTCCAAGAAGTATGGTCACTTCTTCACCAATAGTTCACCAAGAAATATTGGCTCACCTCCTGGGTACCAGATTAGGAACTTGAGCTAAATTAATTCTTTGTAGGTTATTCATTTTTATAATGATCTTTGAAATAACTGTTTGTTTGAATTCAATGTTGTAACATTTACTGTACTCAATACCTTAGGGTATTCTGCTCCCATGTAACAGGAATGTTAATAAAAACAAAGGGAGGACTGTTGTAGAAAATGTTAGTTTCAACTTAGCACTAGCAGCTTAAACATTAATAGCTAGAGTATGCAAAGCCTGTAGGTTGTGGTATATGAGCTGTGACATCCATATAACAGCATGCCAAGAAGCTAACTACAGAACCAGAAGATAACCTAAGAGGATGTGAAACAGGATACAGAACCACTGTATATTGTCTAAGAAGATGACCACTTTCGACCGCTTAGTAAAAAACCAGCAAGAAAATCAATAAAAAGAAGACCCCAGACTCCAATATTACCATTGGTCCTAGCTGTCACATGAGGGGTGAACTTAGATTGTAAAGGAATAATTGCCAAGGGATTTCTTTGTTTGGGGTCCATCTTCAGAGATGCCTAGTTTGAGCTGGAGCACTGTTAATAAAAAGGACTTAATAGAAGAATCTGTTTTCGACTTACTGATTCTGCCAAGGCTTGAGCCGAACCCTGTTACAGTGCCTGCTGTGCATAATTTCCACAGCACCATCTGCCGGCCAGTCATGACCTCTGGAGATTCCGCTCTCCAGACTGTCAGCTGTGGGAAAGCAGTCCATCACCTCAGAGAAGATTAGGAAGGTCATGACGTGGGACACAAATTCCCACAGCGTACAGCATATCTACTAGGTTTTAATTTCCATTTTACAGTCATAAAATCTTCTGTTCTGTTTGAAAAGTACATATCTGTTACAGCTGAATTGTTCTAAGTTTCACCATTCCTACCCACTAAACCAGTCTGATTGTCATCTTTGGCACCATATCAGGTTTGTCACTGCTTTTCTTCCACAGAGATTTTGGGACCTTGTCAAAGCGCTCTTTCTTCTGCCAGTAATTTGGGTCCCTGGCTTGTATGGTTAGGGATTAAGGTAGGATCAAACTCAGTCAGCTGCATTTTTGTAACTAAGCCTGATAAAAGCCTGAAGGTGTGGTAGAGGCAGTCAGCAGCTGACAATCCCCTGTGAGATCAGAAACACCAGCAGGAGATGTGCAGGAGAGGTGCTGGTAACCGTGAAACCACTGTGCAAATGACCACGTGTGTGACACTGAGTAATTTGAACCTAGTGTGGGGTACTGAAGGGAAGCCAGGTGGACGGCAGAAGTGTGCCGTGAGATGCTGGGGGCAGCCCCCATGGCTGCAGAACCCACCTGTGCAGACCCTGCTCACGTGGAAGGGCTCATGACAACTGCTAATAGCATGACAGAGCTGTGTTGCAAAAAAGGGCACTTTGTGAGCTGACATAACAGGTCCTTAAAGTATTTTGAGAGCATTTTGGGAAGATTAAATTCCTCTAGGTTACAAATAGATATGTAATCAAGATACCCCATAATGTTATCTTCACCTCCAGTGGAACACATTGCATCTCAAAGCCAAGGAGCTGGGGTTGTTTTTACCTGGGTGACCTTCCAGACAGGCCATGAATGGAAAAAGCAACATTGCTTCTTCCTTTTTCCTGGGAAGCAAGGGATCACATCACTTCTTATAGGGAAATTGAGTATGTAAGGAATGGCACTCAAACCCTTGGGGTTTAAGCTAGAGTCGTCTCTGCTCACTACTGGTCATTTATGGGGCATCCCCCCTTCTGGCTGGGGAAACCTGCATACCGGAGCTGATGGTAGGAATTATTTTTCTCCAGCCCTCCTTTCCAGTGGCTCCTGGCTAATAGCTGGAACAGGCTAGCAGGGAGAAAGCAGACCCTTAGGATTCCCTCCTAAGTCAGTTAATGCCATGGGCAACCAATCCCCTCACACACCAATGGGGCTAAGGAGCGATGTTGCCAACAACAGATAGAAAATCCGTCACTGAGTTACGAAACAATGGCATTAAGAAACTATCTAATGATCTGCAACGTGCCTGCTTTCCTCCTGATCTGGCTCCTGTGATCTGCTGAATGCATCGAGCAGAGATTTTCTACAGGGCACTTACTTACACAGGCTGTTTCCTGTGTGGATTTTACAGTGTCTAGTAAGATCTTGGCTCACCCACTGCTGGTCCTTCAAGCTGGTGCCCTCACAAGCCTTCCTCATCTAACAGGCTGCTTTCACAAAACCTGCAGGAACATAATTGTCTGTGAGTGCTCTGTGCCTTTATCTGCCTGAAGAAGCAAACTCAGCTAATGAACACAGCTGGAGGAAGAGCATTTCCTCTGCTTACAAAACTGGTCTGATTACATGTGTAGGTTTTTACCTGTCACGTCTTCTTTACTGTGCACAGCAGCTTTTCACTGCCTCACTGTAAAACATTAAGGACTAGAAACCCAGAGGGAGATGAGTTTTAATGCATTCAGGTTTCTTCCAAAATATCTGCTGCAAGAGTTGCCATCACTGCAGGGAGTGTACAGTACTCAGGGTATATAGCAAAATACATAGAAGGAAATACCTTAACCTTTGCCTATGAACCCTACAAGGATCTAACTGGAAGCAATTACAGAGAGTATCAATGAAAAAAAATAAAGTATTTTATTTAAAAAAAAAAGAAATTAACACAAAATCCTTTCCAAGAAAAACTAGAGATTTTGTCCATTTGTGGACTACCATATCATGGCACCAGGACATTTGGTGCTACTCACTGGTTGTGGCATTGTGTTACCTTTCTCTCCATTTCCCACATCAGTCTTTGTCAATGTTGGGGCAGAACTTCTTTCTAAGATATACCTAATGCTTCCCTTGCATGTGATGCCATCACCACTTCTGTGTCACGGTTTCCCACAGCCTGAACTTACAAGCACTGAAGATGTGAGATTTTTATAGGATCACAGTTATGAGTGGCTGTACACTGGACCGTGAATCTGCAGAGATGGGCATATTCCCATGAATAGGCATGATCAGCAATCTTACCTAACTCAAAGAGGTAACTTGCCATTAATGGTGTGAATAGGATCATCACAGTACCTGCCTTTTGATTTCACACTTTTAGGGTCATAACCCCTTGTAAAGCATGACCATTCCTGCAACTAATTCAGAATGAGATGCATTTTAAGTGTTTGCTCTCACATGTCTGCTGAGGGTCCACCCTCCAAATTCTGAGAACTCTATTATGTCTGAAATACTTTCCTGTTCCCAGGCTCTTCTCAGTGAGAACAGAACAAGAGGCAACAGGCAGAAACTGATGCACAGGAAGTTCCACACAAACATGAGTCAGGACTTTATGTGTGGGTTACTGAGCACTGGAACAGGCTGCCCAGAGAGGTTGTGGATTCTCCCTCACTGGAGATATTCCAGAACCATATGGATGCAATCCTGTCCTGCTGAATGGATTCAGAAGGACCTCGACAGGCTGGAGAATTAGGTGGAGAGAAAACTAATGAGGTTCAACAAGGACAAGTGTAGGATACTGCATCTGTGGAGGAATAACCTCAAGTGCCAGTACAGGCTGGCGACTGATGTGCTAGAGATCAGCTCTGCAGAGAAGGACCTGGGACTCTTGGTGGGTGACAAGCTGACCATGAGCTGGCAGCACCCTTGTGGCCAGGAGGCCCAATGGTACGTACCCTGGACTGCACTGGGAAGAGTGTGGCCAGCAGGTCAAGGGAGGTGATCCTGCCTCTCTACTCATTCCCAGTGAGGCCACATCTGGAGTGCTGTGTCCAGTTTCAGGCTTATCAGTACCAGAGAGACAAAGAGCTACTGTAGACAGTCCAGCAGAGATGGTGAGGGGCCTGGAGCATCTCTCTTATGAGGAGAGACTGAGGGAGCTGGGCCTGTTTAGTCTAGGGAAGGCTGAGAGTGGATCTCATCAATGCATATAAATTTCTCAAAGGCATTTGTTAAGGGGGTGGTGCCAGACTTTTAGGTGGTGCCTTGTGACAGAGTGAGGATGGCCATAAACTAAAACACAGAAGTTCCACCTCAACATGAGGAAGAATTTCTTTACATGGAGGGAAGCAGAGCACTGGAACAGGCAGCCTGGGCAGGTCGTGGACTCTCCCTCTCTGAAGACATTCCAAATCCACTTGGGCAGGTTCCTGCATCACCTGCTCTAGGTGCTGTCACCTACACCTTGGCAGGGGGTTGGGCGAGATTCAGACATCTCTTCCAATCTTAAGGAATCTGTGGCTCTGTGGCACGTGCTCTGAGACAACGCTGCTTCAGCAAAGAAGTTAGAACACGTACCCACAGCCTCCCCACGCCTCGCCCCCCCCGCCCCGCGCCTGGCCCAGGCTGTAATTCCTTGGATCCGAGATCCCGGGATTTAGTGATTCCTGAGGGGCGGTGCTTCGGGCCGAGCCAATCGGCGGCCGGGCGGGGCCTGTGGGCGGGCCCGCTCGTGACGCCACACGGGCTATGGTGGCTGAGTAGTGACACGTCTGCTTGCGCGGCCTGGGAAGGGGCGGGCGGGCGAGCGGGCCTGGGATCTCGCGGGATCCCGGGGCGGCGACACCGGGGGGCCGCCGGCGGCAGCGGGGACGGGCGGCCGGCGCGGCCATGGCGGGGCAGCAGTTCCAGTACGACGACAGCGGCAACACGTTCTTCTACTTCCTCACCAGCTTCGTGGGGCTCATCGTCATCCCCGCCACCTACTACCTGTGGCCGCGGGACCAGCACGCCGGTGAGCGGCCCAACCTCGGGCACTGCCGGCTCCTCCGCCCGCGCCGCGGCTCGGGGGGCCGGGCCGGGCCCGTCGCGGAGCCACCGCAGCCGGGGCGCCCGTCCGGCCCTGCCCGCGCCCCCGGGTGCCGCCTGGAGGGGCGGCGGCCCCGCGCTGTGCTCGCCGGCGGCCATTTAGCGGTACCTGGGCCGGCGGGAGGGTCCGGGGGGCCGCCGCTCCCGAAGCGCGCCCGGC
Organism: Corvus moneduloides; assembly: GCF_009650955.1. Taxonomy (NCBI): domain Eukaryota; kingdom Metazoa; phylum Chordata; class Aves; order Passeriformes; family Corvidae; genus Corvus; species Corvus moneduloides. The sequence goes on along the minus strand of NC_045478.1, from coordinate 47,709,234 downwards.
TCCGCGCCGCGGCTCCTGCAGAGTCATCGCCGCGCCGGGGTCCGGGGCTTTGTTTAGGGTTTGGGTTTTCCCTTGTCTTCCCGGAGTGTTTCAGGGTCGATGACCTGGATTTTAATCGTGGGGAAAGAAGAAGCTATTGAGTTGGGGCCAAAGGGAAAAAGTTACCGGGCTCTGCTTTTATGTGCCATAAGGTCACACCGGCTGCGAAAATGGGGATTTAATATTTTCCTGTTGCGAATCACGGTTAAATGTCCGAAGGGCTACATTTCTGTATCACCCTTCGGGATGATGCTTTGTGTCCCTCAACAGTGTTATAAAGTTTCTTTGAATAGTTCAGAATCTCATTTCCAAAGTAATTTTTCTCTTTGTCTTTCCTGCATCCCCTCTATTCTTGGAAGCAGAAGGCGTTGTATACAGGGTGTACAGGAGCACGTTTTTAACAGCAGTTCTGAGGTTTAAAAGGCTGTTGAAATTGTGTTTAAAGGCTGGGTGCTAAGGGCTGAGTAAAACAAGGACGCTTGATGCTGGTTCCCATTGCAGAAACCTACTGACCTCTTAAGAACACTTGGACTTCGCAATCTGAGATGCATCTTTTTACATTCAGTATCTGGTGGTTATTTAGTGGCTTTGATGCCATTTTAAATGGCTTGCCAGGTTCTGCTTAACTTAGTTTTATATGTAGAAGAAATACCCAATAATGAACTCTTAATTCTGCATCTTCTAGTAAGGAGTAAGATGGATCAAATGTTGTTCTGGTGCTAAATCACAGCTGTTCACGGTGTTGGCTGGTGCCAGACATGCCTGTGGCTTCTGGCAGGGCCCTGGCTGGACAACCTCTTTGGAGGATTGATGTGTGCCCTCCAGGTACTTACTACCTGCTGTACAGCTGAGGAGTTAGTTCTCTCTGCTGAAAGGAAAGGTTTCTCTGCCTCCTCTTTCTGTGTCCTGACTGTTGCAAGAGGGAGGCGTTACTGTGTGTAAAGATGTTTTGTAATCTTTGGGCTGTTCTTGAGGAGCAGTGGATCAGAGAGAGAATATTACTTCTGTATCCTTTTTCCAAACATCAAGATATTTGTTTTATTTTTGTTCTGGTGAAGGGTGGGAGGCGGTGGGGGGGGGAAATTCGTTTTTTCTCTTGAATAATGCTTTACTTCCTCTGTAGTTCTTAGAAGCTGCTTCTTGGGAAAATGATTGTGACTTGTTTGGGATGCTGTGCAGAATGGTATAGCCAGCAGGGACACTCTGTGATGTTAACATCAGTTTCTGGTGGCTGACAGAAGCAGGAAAAGCTGTAGAAATGCTGTCAGACTTGAAAGCACTTTACTAGCCTTACACAGTTGATCTTCAGCTATCCTTACAGAATGGCAGAAAATGAAATCCTGACTTTGGAATGTGGTTGTATGGATTTCACCCAGTTTCCAAAGAGGTCTGCCATTAAACATTACTGATTTCTTTCCATCTAGCCAGCATTGTCCAGTATATGGAGCACCTGCTGCATATTGTTCTGCAGTCAGTGCTAGATTTTTACAAAGCTGTGTCAAACCATACTTTCCAAAACAAAAAGTAGATTTTGTTATGCTGTTGGTACAAAGAAATGAGTCAACTAAGTGAAAATCACCAGTGGAAATGAAGGGAGATGGAAGAATGATTTCTGCCTCATAATTGTCTTAATGGATTTTAAAATGGGAATGTAGTCCAGTTTTTAGCATATGCATTAATGGCATGCCTACAGTCTCCTGATTGAGTTCTGTTCTGCAGGCTCTTTTTAAACAAGGAGTTGAGGTGCCGTGCAGGTCATCATTTGGGACTAATGTTGATCTACTAAGTGAGATGCTATGAAGTAAATCTGCTAAGTAGTAGAACACTCTGATGTTCAAGTTGTTTAAGTGTATGGCTCTTAGGCAAGTAATTTCCAGCAAAATCCTCCCAGTTTTTCTCACAGCTTTTTGTATGTATTCAACCATGCCTGTTCCAGCATTTGAGCAAGATTTCAGGAATAAATTAAAACCTTGTGGTGATGAAAAATACTAATTGTTTAGCCACCACTTTTTAGAGTAACTCACTAGTTTAAAAAACCAACAAAACCACATATTTCAGAAGCTAAGAGAAAGTAGTGTTGGAAAATTTCTCTTCTGAACGCACAGGCTAACTCCTGCTTCCATTTATAAGCAGAAATATCTGGATGTTGATATGGGATGTTATTTTGATGCTAGTTTAGAGTGGAGTTTACAGTAATGAGGCACAGTACCGGGCCAAAGACAATAAGCTGTACCAAGACCTCTGCCCTCTGCATGTAGGACCAATTAACATTTTTGTTCTGGACTTGTGTTTTGCCCTACCTGTGCTGGAGAACACAGCCTTTGTTGCCCTTGGTGGACTTGGTGAGGTGCAGTTGTACTGGCGAGCTCATTCAGCTCCAGCTGCAGGAGAGCCTGTGGGGAGTGAAGAAGACCAGATCAGAGGGAGCTTTTGAAGCAAATCAGATGCTTGTCCTCCTCACTTCAAGACCCTTTTGCAATGCAGACCAGAGCATCCAAAAGACACAGAGCAGATTCCTTTTTTGGTAAAAACTAGGTTGGAAGATGAGCTTCAGCCGCATTGTGTTGTAAGAGCAGACTAGAGCTAGTGTGAAGCAAGGGTGAAATGCTTATTGCAGGAAGGTCAAGCCATTGGTGCCAGCTGCTTCCATCTGCAAATGCACTGCCATGGATTGGTGGTATGTGATACAGTAGAGAGTGCCAGTGGAGGGAGAAGAACAAAAATCTGGGAGTTGCTGATGGCCTGTAACATTTTAGGATTTGCTCTGTGCTCTAGTTTTGTAGTAAATGCTCATAGAATAAATAAAACCCCCCAAAACTCAGTGTTTGTTTTTGCCATAGTGAAGATTGGAAAGTAAGATTGGATCTATATTGCTTTACTACTTCGAGGAAACTCAAAATGTGTTATCTAATGTCAGATTTGTAGTAGAATAGTTTTTTGGCAAGCCATTAAGATTTTGCTTTTAGTTCTTCTTAAAATAAACTTTTGGAAAGCGTTTTCAATACTACTGTCTGGAAGAACAGCATGATGTAACTTATGTCTCTAAAGTCCTGAGAAAAATTTGAGCTGCTTTTATTTCCTGAGTGTCTAAACCTGCTTTTTTCAGGCATTCTGAAAGAGCCCATATGAAGTGTTGCTGCAGGCTGTAGTAGGGGTTGATGCTAATATTTGGGAAGGTTTTGCTGTGGTGTACTAGACACCCTGTGAACTGTCCCATAATTTCATTACCTCAGCTTTGAAAAACCAAACAAGCAGGTAATTGACTTTGTAAACCGGATTTGTACAAATGACTTTACCTCCTTGGTGTTCACTGAGAGCTAATAAGTCTCTTATAAAAGGTTAATTGTTCAGCTTTGTGTCTTGGACTGAAGTTTCATAATTGCATCAAGGTAGCAGTACTCTAACAGAGTTAAGTCTTGTATTTCTCCCCCTCCTTTCTGCCAAGTAGAGCACCTGAGCAGTGTATGGGAATGGAAGAAACTCATTTTAGCTAAAATTAATTTTTGGCCTTTTTCTTTCTTCTGTCTTACTTTTAATGTGTATTCATTTCTGTGTAAGACTTTGTGGGTGCCTGGGATGGTACAGGATGTGACTGAGGGAAGAAGATGATTTTTTTCAGTGTTGTTGATGGCTTCAGGTGATAGTGGATACGGCTTCAGGCTATATTGTTTATCCTTGACTTGTTTCTTTAAAACATATATGTGTGTGTATATGTTTTTTTACTAAAATAAAATCATACTTTTTCTGGATTACCTCTGTTTTGGGAAAATACTGGTATAAATTTAGCCTAATTACTGTGAGGAGAACCGTAGCAAGCACTGCTCTTGGAACAAAAAATGTGGTTGCTAAAGTTATTCTGCTGCAGATTCATTCTTAACTAAAAGGTATTTTCTGCTATGGGAATTTTCAAGGTGTTTTCCAAAAAGTTAATTGTGAGAGTTGAAGGAAAAGATACTTTTTTTCTTCTCTGCAGTTAGGGGTGGAGGAGTGCCCATCAAAGTATCTTCCTGTTGTTGGATTTGCTTTGACTTTTCGGTGTAAGCTCATGTCGTTTAAACGTCAGCATCTACAAGGAAAATGGAGAGCAAGGGGTGAATTAATTTAGTTGGATAATGTGGCGGTTGTTGCACAATGCTGACGTGTTTGCTGAACTTTGTGTACTTTTTGACTTATACCTATGCTGCTGAATTGAGACATAATTATAAAGCTGTGCTGAAACAGGTGGTCATAGATTGTGATGTGCTTTGTAGTTAAGGACATGTATCTAGAAGCTTGTTATTTCATCTTTTTTAGTTGACTGAGGTCTGCATTAAATAAATTATCCTGTTTTAGGGCATTGGGTATTCATAATTCGTTACAAAGCTGATGGAAAGAATAGAAGTCTCTATCCTGAGTTTTTTACAGCAACTTGAACAAAACAAGATGTTGAAAACAGTTCAAAAACCCCAAAGAATAACAGCTGTGAATGCAGGGATAATACTAATACAAGTTTGCAGTCTCTTCTCTGAGAGAAAAGAGGCTGCAGCAGCTATTCTGTTTGGAATATAGATATTCTGCCTTGAAGTTTAAGGACATAAAAACCTACTGTAGGGAAGGAGAAAAAACAGATGAATGGCTGCATTTTTGTATCTAGAAAAAGGTCTTGATATGAAATGGATTAAAGCTATTTAGTTTACTTTTATTGTAGCAGAAATCCATGCAAAGTCTATGGTGTTTTGGGGTTTTTTTAAAATGTATTTGTTTGGCTTTTGTTTGTTTCTGTTTCTTGTTGTTGTTGTTCCCCAGCCTGGCTATATGTTGTCTTGTTGCTCACTTACTAACACTTTTCCTTTGCACCCTCCTCTCTCCAATGTTTCTGTGTGAGATATAGCTAAAGTTTTCTTGAAGAACACTGGGCTAGTACAAAGAAACTTAAAATAATCTGGTTAAGGTGATGCCATGAAGATTTTTTGCCTTTTCTTTTATACCCCTGTTACACCTTTTTACAACTTCTGTATTCCTAGTGCTTTTGCCTACATTCTTGGACTTGTTTGTCAAGCTAAGAGACTAAACATTTTAGAAGCTTCGTAGCTAGGGATCAGTGTGCCCCAGACCCCAAGGTCCTCTCCAGAACACATTCTGTAAACTGAGATAGAACCATCCAGGGGAAGGTTCCTTGGGGAGGGGGGCTCACTTGAGCCTCTCATTGGAGAATCTTTGATAGATATGCTAATTAGTAAAACCTATAATGTTATACCCAATCTTTGAGGAGGGACTCGGGGGAGTGCATTTTGGTGCATATGACCTGGACGTGTGCACCTAAGGATCCTTAAAATAAATACCAAGGTAAAATCCCTTTTCCCCTTCTAACCGTGTATGACTCTTGATTCTAAAACCAGGAAAAAGCATCAAAGGAAGGCAATTTCCTGCTAATCTTTGAAGTTCCTGTGCCTCTAGGAAGTAGCATAGTCAGTTAGAGAACCCTAGTACTATTCCAGCCTTTTTTGTATTGAGGCTGGGCAAAGTATAGAAGTATTTAAAAAACACAGCTTACTTAGTGACTGTTAAAAGGGAGAATATAATATCATGTTGATACTTAATACTATTTTGTTAATTTTTTACTGTACTGCTATTTTGAAGCAGTAGAGCTTTTTGTATACTTCTGTAGATAGCAATTGGCACTCACAACCTTGATCAGAGGTCCTGAGAAAGTTCTTCTGTAAAGGTTTGCTGTGTTAGGAACCATACTTCTCAGTATATCTGCCCACTATACTGGATATCTCTGTGCAGTAGTGTCAATAATGAAGGTTTCTCTGTAATTTGTTGGTGTATTTTTCATCTGTGTGTGTTGAGGCTGACCTCAGAGATTCTCATATTAATCCCTTGCTTTAAGATGCAAGTAGGGGAACTGAGGGTTTGGCTAAGGACAAACAGTGAGTGTGCAACTTGGATGTGACTCAAGCCAGCATAGAGAATGCAGGCAGCACTTCTTCAGTTTTATCTGTAACGGAGTAATGAGCCCTTATACCTCACAGCAGCTGGGGGAGAGGAAGCAGCATTGCTGCTGCTCCCACTGTGGGTAAAATTCTTTTGTGCTGCTCCTAATCCTCTGATGTGAGATAAGCTTGATAGGAGTGGGTTAACTGTGATGCCTGTCCTTGCCCACAGCTCACTGAAATCTCATTAACCTTACTCCAAAGTATTTCACAGCATTTTGGTATTTGGTAATGCAGGATAAAGTACAGGGTGCTGGTAAAGGACAGGATAAAAGGACAGTATAAAACCACAGGATGCTATGCTCATTGCTAATGTGGTGGATAAGCATGGGTGTGAAAACTTGATATCTGTGAATATAAGCATTTTGTGCCCATATGTGTGTGCTTATCCTTTCCTGTTAATATAACCTTTCAGCATTGTGTCAGGAAGTGGGAGGAGAGTCCGTGAAACTCAGTCGTGCATTTAAGAACTGTTACTACGTACAAATTGAGATTTTTGAGAGCTTGAGTGTACCATGGTTGACTTAAACAGTTTCAAGTTCAGAAAAATACTGTTTATTAGGTGACTATTAAAAGGCAGAATGTAATGTAATGGTGATACTTAACTCTGCTTTGATACTTTTTTTTTTCCTATATTGCTGTTTTGAAGTGGTAGGGATTTTTTGAGAAACATTTGAAGAAGGGGCAAACATCATGACATGTCACTAGTAATGCCCAGCAATTATCTCTGAAAGTATTTTTCAAAACAAAGTCTTTGCACAGTTCTCCAAACTACTCTATTATTTGGAAAAAAATTGCCTGTGTTTTCATGGAATTTTTAAAAAGTATTGTAATCTTACTATAAGCACTGTAGCTTCCTAGCAGTAAAATAAAATTAATAGCCCTGTTTAGAGATTAGTTGAGTAGCTTCAAGATGGTCCGGAATACAAAATGCTGAAAAGCTTTTTTGTGGCAAGTTAAAGATAAAGCCATTACAAGAACTTTATCTTTCATTACGTTTTATGTAAAAGTAGTAGGTTTCTGTTTTTAAAAAATTCATCCTATGTTATGTAAGCTTATGAAATAGTGTACTGAAGGTTTTATTACATGCCTTGTTCATTTAATAGTTGCTGTAAGATTGTCTTGACTACTCACGTAGATGACACTAAGATACCAGGATATACAGGCTATGTATTAGAGAATTAGATTCAGTTATGGTTTCATGGACAGCTAAACGGTTCTTGGAGAAGGAGCAGGAATTTTGAGAGAAGCGAGGTAAATGACAAGGAATAGAATCAATAGTGATTCCATAGTTTGGTTTTTTTTGGTTTGTTGGTTGTGATTTTTTTTTTTTTTTTTTTTAAACTTGTGTTCAAATTCATGCCTGAGAAGAAGAGTTCAGATCTGCAGCAATTTGACAAGTCTAGAGACAGGGGCTGCTGCTGCATCCCTGCCCCCTGTGGTTGCTGCCTTCTCCCACTGCGGGGTTTATAGGCCTTTCCCTCAGTTATTAGCCAGGACTGACATGTGTCTCTGTGTCATGCTGACTAGGGTTGTGCTGGCTAGAAGTATGAAGGGCAGGCAGAGGCACAGAATAAGTACTTAATTTCTTTCCCGAGCAAAAAGATTAGCGTCTGCACCAGTTTTTAAATAAGTGTACAATTAAGAAGATTGAAGAGGTGTTTTCAGATTTTCATCTAGTATTTCTTTTACAGGAAACTGCTTACAAACATTTCAAATTCAGAAGATTGCTTTTTGATGGTTGGCTAGATGAACTGTTTGAAACTAGGATATTTGTAAGCATTGTGGCTTCTACAAAGGCTTACCAATAAAGTTGCAAATACCCTTTTTTCTTTAGAAACAAAAGAATGGACATACGGGTCAGATCAGGTGGGGGCTTTTATGTAGTATTAAAGAAGTGAATACCTTAAGGAAGGAATAACAGGACAAGCATAAATGGTGCTTCCTTTGCATATTCTCCGTGTTTCCAGTGGTTTTGAGTTCAGTAACTCTTTTGGTATAGCATCTATACCATCCTGTGTGAGGGAGGTCACCAGATCTGCTGCCCACACTGTAAATAATCACCTTTGTTTTGCAGCTGCTTCTGATGTTGCTTAACAATCCTTATTTGCTCTACTGGAAGAGGCAGTAAACATTCAGTCCTGTCTGTCCTGGCTGTCACTTAGGTTTGTTACAGCCTTCCATTACCTCTCCTTGTACTTTACTCTCTCCCAGCTGGAAGATTTGTAGATTATATTTTGGACATAAATCTCCTTACACATTTGATGGCCCTTGTTCACCTTAATTGAATATTTTCTGGTTGTCCCTCTTTGAGAGGTGGGAACTAGGACTGTGTCATACTTGAGGTTTGTACAACCTCAAGGTTGGACATACCTCCAGCTTATGTGGTGGAGTAATAATCTCTCTCTTCCTTTTCTCATAGGAATGCCCTAAACACTTGCTCTGTTTTTTATTAGTAGTAAGCATTCAGCTGAGGTTTACGTAGAACAGTTTCTCACAACACAAGATTGCATTCCTGAGAGATAATGGTCAGCCTTGAGCTCATCCTTTTATATATAAAATTAGGATAGCCCCCACTGCTCTGTACGTTTTCATACTCTCAATTTCATGTGCCATTCAGTACTGCACTTGCTCAATCTTTACAATTCTTCAGGATGCCCTGTCCTTGTTACCCAGAATAAGTTAATATCATCCAGAAGCTTTATTTTACTGCTCAGCCTTTTAGTCAGATTACTTATTAGTGAAGTGTGAGTATTGTAGTTCCAGCACAGATTCCTGCAGAGCTCCTGGTGATTTCCTTCTGCTGTGAGAATTCACCACTCAATCTTCTAGTCACATATTTATTTTTGCAATAGTTAGATGGTTGTCCTGAAAGACTTCTAAGAGGAATGTTTAAAAAGCCTTTTGGAAACCACAGTCTGCATCAGGAGTATCTGTTCCATATGTTTACTTCCTTTAGAGGACTTCACCTTTACCAAAGACGTCACAGATGATAAATGGATGTATGGTACTTACCCTTGTGTCCACTAATTCTGTCCTTTATTAGAGTTTCTTCCAGGTGTGCATCAGAATAAAACTGACTACAAGCATTTTTAGTGATTGGTGATATGCTAAATGACTTTTGTTCACATTTGTTCTGGATTTAATGTGTTCTGGTTTCCTCCTCACACCAAACTGATAAAATTAAGCTAATAGTTAAGAGTGTGTAATCTTGGAGCCCAGCACTATTGTTGGCTTCATCTAAAATTGTTAACCTTGACTCATGTGGGTGTTGTTCCATAGTAAAATGTCCAGTTTTCTGATTCCTCTCAGATTCTATTAAAGTTTTGCAATGCACCTATAGGTCCACCTGTACTGTAAATTAGATAATTTAGGTGATAGAGCTTCAAAGTTAGCATAGGTAGTACCACTGACAGTTTTGTCAGAAACAGTACACTAATAGGAAGGACAAGGTTTGGAAATGGCTTGATTAGCAGTAGTGTAATGTGGAACTGTGCCCAGCTGACTGTACACAGAAAGCCTGAGTAAGTAAACTCTGAAAAGAAGTTAACTTTCAAGATGTTGAATCATCTTATGTTGCTGTTTTTTAGAGCTGTTAGTTACAAATGCTGTCTTTTGGTCAGCAAATATGTGTGGAATTGTGGGAATGAAAAGTTAGGTTACTTTTTGTTCCTTCTAAGCTTAATCTAGTTGCTGCAAAACATGCTCTGGAAAAAAGCACCCTTGCTGTTAAGTCTTTTGCAGGTCTCTTTGTAGTTAATGAACTGCTTGGGGTTTTAATACTTAACATGTTACTCAAAACACATGATTTTTTTTGCTTATTTCTATGAATATTTACTAGCCAGAAAAAAATCTCTTTGAAGACAACTGGGGTGAGATTATTCAGCTATAAATGTTTTAGTGAAGAGGGTAACTTGGACAGGACCTCTTTATAGATAAATAATGAGGGTAATGAGGAGACTTCTTATAATAATAGCCATTAAAGTTAGAAAGTGTCTATCAGATCATTTAGTTCTTCACTGCTATGGTCCATTCGAAGTCCTGAAACATGCTTTCCTTTTTAATTTTTTTTTTTTTTAAAGTAATCCTAATGGAAACACTAGTGGTTATTTGAAGACTTTTGGATTTAAGCAACTGTGTTTTAGAACACTCTAAAATCAATTTAATTTGCTTCATGCCTCTTAATTTGGGGTTTTACAGTAGAAGTCAATCCTATTATAATAAGGTTTGAAATTGCTTAGTATTTCAGAGGAGTTGCTGACTGTGAGTCTTCTGCAAGTTTGAATCCTGCCACTTAGTTGCTGGTAAAGATGGGTTCCTGCTTTTAAAACATAGTTATCAGTGTTTGTCAGTGGCTTTTTTTGAAAGTAAGTGTATGGGTTTTTTCCTAATCCTGTGATTTTTAAAATTATTCTCAGATAACATACTATATCCATGTGGAGTCTTATTTTATAATAATTATCAAGGAAAATGTCAATAGAGTTAAGCAAAGATGGCCTAGCGAAGCAGTAGGGTAGCCTTTTCCTACTTCATCTGTTATACAAGAAATGGTTCAGTGCTTAAGTAAATTTGTTCAGAGAACCTCAGTTCAAGACCTCAATAAATAAATTGTTCATATATTACTTAATTTCTGTTATTGTTGGAGTAGAAAAAAGCCCAGGAGTTCAGATTTTGCATATGTATATATATAATATATATATGCATGCCTGTAACTGTTGAAAGTAAATAGGAGCCTACTTAGTGTGCAGTTTAGAGGATTAAAACTGTAGAGCCCTGAATAAAACCCAGCAAACCTGGAAACTCTTGAGAGTGTTTTGACTGAGCCTATTGCCCTCAGTTTTAATGGATCAGATTTAATGCTTAGAGCCATGGTACCCCTGGGCTGTAACCTTTATTCAAGACTTGCATGATGTGTGTATTACTTGCATCTCTTGATGCTTTCCACAGGTGCGAGTTTTCCATTCAGGTGTGGAGAGAGGATGATGCACTACAAATGAGTTTTGTGAAAGTCTGTTTTTAAAGTGATCTTGGCATTTCCTAGGGCTGCAGAACTATGTTGCTCTGTGTTCTTTGCTGAAATAAGCAATTTTCTTGCAAAACCATTCTCCTTTAGATGAATTGTCTGCAGCTGGTGGGCAGAGTGTTTCATGTGCACCTCCTCCTGTTTCGTTTTCTGTCAGAGTCCACTGGAGCTGTATTTTAGACTATGTGACTTTGCTTTTCTTAGTAGCCTGAAGATAGAAAGAACACAGGAGGCTAGGATGTGTTTCTGTTCTTTCCTGCTGTTTGAGGTAGAATGATGGGAAACTGGTGGCTTCCATGTATTCTGGATATTGGCTTTTCATTTGCTTTTGGCTATCCTAATAGCCAAAAATGATACTGATACTTTAAAACTTTTATATGCTTTAGATAGAAGTACTGATGCCAGTAGTCTTATTTGTGGTAATTTTTTTCCTAAAACTGACCTTTGTTTGTTGCAGCTGAAACAAGACTCTGGAGATTAAAACTTTTCAGTATAGCTGCAGCTGTGCCTCTTTCCGTTCTCTCTCTTCAAGAATTGCCTGTCTCCAATAACAATAAATGTGTAATCTTTTATCTTTTCTCAGACAGATGAAAAATTATCTCCCTTTAGGGTTTTTTGGGTTTTTTTTAAGCACTTTTTGGAACCTCCAGAACCTGAAACAAAAAGATTAGGTCTAGCTAGGGATCATTTGTCCAGGCTTCCTAAAGATTTGGTGTATCCTCCTGTTTCTTTGGAAACAAGTATGCAAGATGGGTGAACTTCAAAACCAAACGTAAGCCGGGCATGGCTGAGTTGTAGACACAGGTTGAATGTAATCTCTGGAAACAGCAAATCCAACCTGTAATTAGCTTCCTTGTCTGTTTGTGTGTCCTGTGTCCTCACCCATTATGTGATTGGTAAATGAACAGAGGTTGAGACAGATATGAGAAATTTTTGCCCCATGAGGATGATCAAACTGTAGAATAGGTGGCGCAGTGAGCTCTGTCTTTGAAGCTACTTGAAAGGGATGGAGCCATACCTTGAGCAGCTGCTTTGTTGACCCTCTTCTTACCAGCAGGGTTGGATTAGGTGATCTCCCGAGGTCTTTCCCACCCTTTCCAACCTGTTAGGTTGTTCTGTTTTACCTGAGAACTGTGTGGTCTGTGTTACCTGTGCAGAAAAAGCAGACACCTCTGGCTTAACGAACTGGATATTCAAGAGGCATGCATAAGTTCTGATCAAGAGAAGTTGATTGTTTACTTAAACATTCTCTACTCATACCTGTGTTGTTGCTTGGAGTACCAAAGAAGTGACTGCAACAGTCAAAAAGGGAAGAGCAACCTGTATCATCTCCCTAAACTTCTGTAAGGCCTCTGACAAAGTCATGAAAGAGATGACACTCAGGTTTTCTTTTGTAGCAGTACTAGTTGTATTTCTCAAACTTGAAAAGTATATTAAGATGTAGTTTTGGCTGGATATTCACATACGTTTTTTAAATTATTATAAAAGGCACTTGGCAGAAGCCTTGTGAATAAGAATTACATTGGTGAAAACCTGCTTGTGAATCTCAGGAACTTTGGATGCATCCAGAACAATGTGGAGGGAAATAAGGCAAGCATGGGATGCTTCCCCAAATTATTTACAGAAATGAAGTGGCAGTCTACATCCTCATGTGAGAGGGGTGCTTTAACAGTACCTTGATGCATGGGTTAGTGTTAGTGAGATTAACTCAAAAGCCCATGGGAGCATTACACCTTTGCTTTCCAAGGCTCTTTAATGCCTATTCCTAAAACTTAGGAGAGGTTCACTGTTGCGAAGGATTTTGCTTATCGAATGAGAAGTGATTTTGACTAGAGGAAAAGCATTTCCTCCCACCCCCCACACACTCGTCTCTCTTTAATCCCATATCAAAGGATGTTGTGTGATGTACTCTTACGCTGTAATGGGAAGCCATGATCTGGACTGAGAAGAAAGAAGAGAACTCTTGTCTGCCTTTAAAACTCTGAACCTCTTTCCCCTGACAGAATATGGATTCCAGAGCTAAAATCCAAAGAAGGAACAGTTCATATTTCACTGCAAAGCTTTACCTTGAGCAGTATGTAAGGTATTTTACTCCAGTGTGATCAGGGTCTGCAGGATATTGCAGGGCAGTGTGCCAGTTCTGTGGCATGGTAAATCCACTTGTGTAAAAAGGAAGCTCCTTTAGTCAGACAAAGCAAAAAAGATATGATTTATTCACAACTTGCTCATTAGTAATAAGTTGCTGCCTTTGTTAAGCACAGGAATTATCTGGTATTCTGGCCTTTGCAAGCTTTTTGGTTTTTTTTTGGGTTTTTTTGTCTTTCCTTTTTTTTCTAAACTTTTTCTTCATTTTATAACTTTATTTTTCTTTTTTTTCTTCTTTTTTTTTTATATTTTGCTCTCTCCTTTTTTCCCTTCTCTTTTTCTTTTTTTTTTCCTGCAACCACTGTCTTCCTTACAAGATAAGTATTTTCTCTGGTGCAGTTGCAGGCTTTGTTTGTAAATAAACAGGAAGCTTGTTTTTCCCAGATACAGTAGGAATATAGCTTTCTTAGTATGGTGTTTTGCCATTTTAGGATTTCTGCCTAAACTGGGAGTTATGCTGTCTGTATTGCTCCTTCCTTTTTCCAAGTAGCTGCCTGTTTTTGAATTCCACAAATTAACATGTGTTAATGATGACATATGACAGAGGAAGTGCCTCAGGATAGCTCCAAATAATTTGAGTGGTCTGGACTTCAGCCTCAGTTTGGGTAGGATTTGATTCTTTTTATCTGTTCTGGAGAGATAACTGTAAGCAATCATTCACCTTTTTAGTGCCCTGTTTCCTTTTGGGGTTGTTAGTAAAATGAGACCATTGCCATCCCAGGATCAGAAAGAGATGAATAAGATGCTTTTGCTTTGATATTGTTTGATCAACTGTGATTAGATTTGATCCAGAGTTGTTCAGATGCATGTGTAAAAAATGCAATGGCTACTTAGCATCGTGCCTTAATTTGGTGTTTGGCTGAAGAGATCCCCTTGTGCAGCATAGCAGTTCCAGAACTCCATTTGCCAAGTATTCAAAAGGCTTAATTTTTGCTCATACTGTGTGGCTCAGGTTGTTGGTTTTGGTTTTTTTCCTTTTGATGCTATTGTCAGACTAGTCACAAAACATATCTTCTGCAGCTGATACTGGAAAGCTGTTCCAAAACCTCAATTCAGAGATTATTGTAAACTACATTTAGTGGTCAATTTTATTTGACTCTCTGCAGCTCTTCAGTTTATCTTGCTCAACCATGTTTCGTTTCTCCAAGGTGCCTTCCTCTAGGGCATTTTTGGAAGGCTTTTGGTATGGTAAGGTAGAAGGTACTGGCAATTCTTGCAGGGAGGATGCGGAGTAGGGAAAGGAGAGGGTCATCTGGTCCTTGGAGGGCTGGACAGTTGGCAGGTTTGAGAAGTGGGGCATTGTGGCATAGGTCTTTGAAGTCAAGGCACAGCAGCTTGTTAAAACTGCAAAATCCTAGCAAAACCACTAAAAGGCTCAGGTGCTGGTCTGGGTCCGTGTGGTTGAACTGATGAAGAGCTGGTTTCATCTTGCTTCAGCACCAAACAACTGAATTGACCGACAGTATTTGAAACAAATGATTTAGGCTTAAACACATGTCTTCTGTGAGTCTTCTGATGCCTGATTTATTCAAGTATAATCAGTAACCTTTCCATAAAAGCATTGCAGTATGGCTCATAGTTGTCCAGTGACCATTTAAAACCTTCAGAACACTTTCTTCCCTGTTTCTGTTGCAAAGCTTTTTCATCCTTATGACTTAATTGTCAGTGTAGTCTTTAATGGCATCAAGTTTGGTTGGGGTTTTTTTTGAAATACCTATTCTTTGTTTAGTTCTGTCTCTTTAGTTTTGCTTTAAGTTTGTAATTTAATTTTAAGTAACCATTAGGTTCTGGTTGTGATGGATCCAGTTTTGAACCAAGACAGATCTCCCACAATTGTTGTCTTAAAATACAAAAAGCAAAGACAAAAAGCCAAATTAATTTACATTCTACCGGTAGGGAGTGAGTTTTTTCAATGTTTCTGTTGTCTGCTGAATTTTTCCTTCACATTGCTTTCTAAAATCTTACAAAAGTAAAACTAAGTGGGGGATTGCTTAACCAAATTTTAGTCATATCCTTTTTTTGTTTAGAAAGTTTTGTGTTTTAGGTTTGTGAAACAATCTTTGCAGATCAGGAGAGCTGCAAAATACTTGTGCAGTTTATCTGTTGCCCAAGACAGTGAAAGAAGTTGGAAGCTTATTTTGAAGGGTGGCAAGAGTTGAATCAGGTGCAGGGGATTGAATATCCTTGATTATCACTCTCTGTCTTTGGGGGTGTGGAACTACTAATATAGTCTTCACAGGAATTGCATCAAACTGTTTAATGTCATATAAAGTTTTTGGGGAAGCTATACTCTATAAAATTAGAATTAAGCTGATACACTTCTTTTCTGGTTCCGGTACCGTGTCTGTACAAGCTTTAATAGTTACCTGCTTTACCAGTTCATGGACGGCCACATGTCATCTGAGTTCCCACTCTATTTCTGCCAAATCAGCCAGAGTTTGAAATACCATCCAGTGCTCACATCTAACCTGCCTTAAATCTGAACTCATGGTTGATGTGGAGCACAATGGTCATGTTTCTCTAGCCTCAAAGAGTTTGGTGATTGCTAATTGAATTCTATGTGTTTCATCTGAATTGTGTGCTTGCTTAGAAATTCGAGTAGATCAACACCATATCCCACCTTCCAACACCTTCAGAATAACTAAACAGAGGTTGTCACTGTCTTCCACTATTACCTTTTAGAAATCAGCCAAATAAAAATGTCTTTGTGTATCATAAGTGCTATTTTAGTTGAGTTCAACACCAGGCTGGATGGAGCTCTGAGCAACCTGGTCTAGTGGGTGGCATCCCTGCCCATAGCCGGGTGGTTGGAACTAGATGGTATTTAAGGTCCCTTCCAACCCAAATCATTCTGTGACTCCATGAGGGCATCACCTGGTCAAAAGTGCCAAGTTGAGATTTAAGACTTAGTAGGATATGACTGACATGTGCTTTGGATCAAAGTTGTTAATATAATTCCTGTATTTATATAATTCATGGTTGTCTTTTAAATTTTGTTCACCAGCAATATCTAAGTGTGTTGACACTGGATGAATTTTCTGTAGTCTTGATTCCTTCTCCTTTAGTCTGAAAAGGGCCAAGTGATCTTATTCTTTTGAAAGTAAGGTAATTACAGTGGCATCCTCACTTCAGAAGTGTTACAGGTCAGACTGCATAGTTTATGGATAGACAAGTTACTAAAACAGGAGTTTAATTATAACATATAATTTCAGTACTTAGAGAAATTCTGTACAAGTTACTTGCTTTCCATTGTACTTTTCATAGTATAAAAGAATTCGTTGACCAAGACTAAGTTGGTCCTGATTAGCTCTGAAGTACAATAAAGCTCTCTTAACAGAGCTTCCATGCCTCATCATGGTGAGTTTGACAGTATAAATACAACTTCCTTCCAGCCCCTTCCTGTCCTAAAAGGACTATGGGAGGAAATCTTGTTGACTGTCATTAATGTGAGAACTCCCTTGCCAAGGGCATGTATTACTGAGCTGCATGGCTTATGAGTAGCTGCTATCTTAATCTTCCTTCCTTTTCCCCTTCAGCAGAAAAAGGGAAAAAAGGCAGCTTATAAAAGCAGATGTCACAAAGAGGAAGAAAATGCATCATATTTTGAATTGAGGAAGGAGCTGTTGCTCTTGCTGTACTCTTTATTTGTATACAAACACCAGTTTGCCTGTGGGTTTCTGTTTGTTTGTTTGTTCGTTTGTCAGCTACTGTATGGAGGAAAAATATACTGAAATAGGAAACTTTAGGAGTTGAGTGGCAGAAGCAAATTTTACGAGTGCATGTTAGACAGGCAAGGGCTGGCTTCACATGTGATGGTTACTATGTGGCATATGGAAAATAGAATGGATTCTTTTTAGGTAGAGAGAGTAGTCTTACCAACATCTTATGTTTATGCATGTGCAGCATCACTTAAATGGATAAAAAGCATTCTCTTCTCTGCTAATGCTGGACCTTCTGTTAGTCGTCCAACTGACCTTGTACTGTCTGCTTGGGGTGAGGTGAGCACGTTTGTTGTTCTGCATTTTGTCAGCTTGGTTAATCACAATCTCTATTTTTACAGAACAAATTCGATTAAAGAATATAAGGAATGTATATGGAAGATGCTTGTGGTACCGCTTGCGACTGCTAAAACCGCAGCAGAACATAATTCCGACAGTGAAGTACGTACATTTCATTTGCACGACTTTCCATTAAAGCAATTCTTACTTTTTTTGAAAATAAAAATGTATTGGTTTGTAATCAAAGCAGCAGGAATTAGTTACTTTTGCATCACTAAAGAGACATTTGCAATCTGCTGTATTTGAATAATTAATAGGTAATCATTATTATCTAGTAGGGCTTGAAATCAAGATGTATGCTGTTTGTCCTATATAAAGATCTGATAAATGAGACCAGTGAGCCTCAGCTGTAAAAAAACAAAAAACCCCCCCAAAACCAAACAAACAAAGAAGTAACAATGTGTTTATTTGTTCAAAATAGTAATTTTTCCTCACTGAAATTAGTGGTGCTAGTGATATTTTTTTGATTTAAATATTTAGCATGTGAACATATATATTCGAATAGAAAAGAATAATGACTTTGTATGTTGAAGGTATATGGCTTTATATCCATCCGTTCTTTGTTGCTCCCACCCTCAAAATATTTTGCTGTCTGTTATGCCCCTGTGTCAGCTTTTTGTGTTTTTTTTTTTTTTCTTTTAACACATTGTCTAGGTTTAAGTTAAAATTGTCCTTTAAAAATAGGAAATACTAATGTATGCCTGCTGAGGACAGACAGTTAAAGAACAGAAAGAGGCTTTGTGGTAGTGGATTGTCTTTGTTAAAAACTAGGAGAAAAAGTGGTATTAAAACTGAAATGCTAATACCTGCTTTAATGTTTCTTATTGTTTTAATACTGTTTCTTGAAGAGTGTTTATTAAATGGCTTCTAATGTTATTAGAATGGTGCTAGAGCTAGTAGATTTATGTATTTAAAAAATCCCTTTCTTCCAAACAGGAAAATAGTCCTCCTTGCTGGCTGGGCGTTATTTTTGTTTCTTGCATACAAAGTTTCCAAAACAGACAGAGAGTATCAAGAATACAACCCTTAGAAGTGTTACATTTGGATCCTGTAAGTAATAACATTTTTCACTAGTCTGTACTACTGTAACTGTATATTCTGTGTGTAGTTGTCTAATCTTAGACTTGTTTTTTCAAACAAAGTGAGTTTATGAATCTGTCTAGTGTTTTTGTTCTTTTTTGGCATGTGAAAGCTGCTGCTGCATATTATAAAGTCAGTTGTTATGTGTTTTTTGCCTGTATCTGTACCAATTTATAACTTTTGTATCTAGCTCCTTCAAAATTCTAGTAATGTAGCAAGGTGGGTTTTTAAAATCTATTTTGAATCTTACTCTGATGTTGTTTTCTGCTCTTTGTACAGGAAAACAAAAAAAGATCTTGTTTGTATGCCCTGTGTAAATCTTCTCAATAGCCGCTTTTAGGGATGCTGAAGAAACTGTATAAACAAGAATGTGAATTCATTTGATTTGCAGTTTTTGTACGAAGCAATACTTCCCTTGTAAATGAAAGGTTTCACTGAAGGGTGTTGGTGATGCACATTTTGATGTAGTGCAGGCTAGCTTGAATCTCAGTTGTATCTGTCAATGCAAGTAACAAATTCTAAACAGTGATACCAGCCTATACTTTTATTAAACTGGGATGAAAAAAGATAGAGTCCTTATCTAGAAAATAGATGCAGTGCTTTGTTTATACTGAAGGACTGATTCAAAATGGATGCAAAAAATTACATATCCCAACGACAGACCTTCTGAACTTCTTGTAAACTCTTATTTAGTCTTGTCAAACTCTTTCTCTTCATCTTAACCACAGTACCTCAAGCAGATTCTCTGCTTATGTTAATTATTTCCTGATCCAAGGCTCCTCTTTTGAATAACAGTAGTCATCTTTCCAGTTCTGGAGTCTGAGGTATGTTTCGCTCTTGAGAGTGAAGAAAGTACGCTGTGGATCCAGCTCAGCACAAGAATATGAATGAGCTTTGAATGTACTTTTTGATTAAACATGATGTATATTGTTAGTGTGAGAGAGCTTAATATGTATGTGAACATCAGCAAATACATCTCTTGCCATTAAGTGGTGTTGACTGTCAGCAGAGAAAAGCAGCACCTTGTGCTAAGAAAGCTATTGTAGCAGGTTAAGTAGTCTGTAGCCTATTTCTAGCTAGACAGGTAGAACACCTGCCTGTCATGTCTAGAGCCAAGTTACAATTCAACCCCTGCTCAGCTCCTCTGTGACTCACTGATTGTTGACTTGATTCTCTCACTGATGCATAGGAAGGAGCAATACATATTTTTACTGTTGAATGGTATCTGTTGGACCCATGCAGTTTAAATGTTCATATATCTGGGTTAACTTTGATTAAACAAATCAGGCTAGGGATTAGGTCATCAGGATTTTCCTTTGTTATCTTTGGGAAATTTCTACAAGGAACAACCCAGAGGGGAAAGAAAGGCATGTATGTAGTGAATTACAATTTTGTGTTTAGTGATGAAAACTTGTACACATGCTCAAGACACATGCAACTTACACAGGCAAAGAAACTAATTCTGGAATGACTCAAGAACTGAGGGATGGAGCATGTTGTCATAAGGACAAGCTGAATGAACGCCAGAGATCTTAAAAGGGTGATGAAGAGATGGTGGTGAAAATAGATGGTTGAAGTAGGGCTCAAAATAAGAGTTCAAAATTTCAGAGTGTGTTTCTTTTATGTATTTCTTGCTATCAGGCAATTTCTTTTAAATCTCTTGAAAGACTTTGTTTGGACTACGTGAAAACTAGCAGCTTTCTTCTGTTACCATTCAAGTGGAACCTTGAGAGTTGTTGCCAACCCTGCTGATGAAGTGATACAGATGCTGAAGTGTAGTTAGATGATGGAACTGTTATTGTTGTTAAAAAAAAACCAAAACCAAACCACCGGCAAAACCCCCCCTGAACTTAAAAAATGATTGAAGATTGAACTTAAAATGGTTGCAGATGCAAGCACTTTAAAGTTTTGATGCACGCTAATTCATTTCTTCTTTGCATTCGCACTCTAGTCAAGATTATTTTTTTATTTTATGTTAGCATATCAGTTTATAACAAGAGGCTTTTTTTTTTCTCCAGAGAAGAACCACAGCACCAACAAAGTGAAGACAATGTACATACACCTGATTTTATATGTAATATCAGCAGTGTGTTTTGGACATAGAGTAGCTCTTTTTGAAGCACATCACTTGAATTCACTAATACATAAGGTGCTCAGATATTAATGATCTATTTAATAAGTATCTGTACTGCAGTTTTAGAGATGGGATCCAAGGCATAAAGATGAAGCTAAGAGTGATAATAAATTTGATTCTTTAAGTAAGACAATTGGGGCATTAATTATTCTTTTTTTTGCAAGTGTTTAATATAGTCACGCTCTGTGTTCCAAGCAGACTGACGCCAGCTGTCCAAGACTACTGTAAGTCAGGCCTAACCTCTGTAGCCTGGCTTTGGAAAATGAGGAGTAAGCAAGTAATGTAGAGGGAAGGCTTGTCATCAACTTATCAGGGATCATATGCACTCTCTGTGTCAGAGAGAAAAAATTAGTTTTGTTTTTTTACAGGCAGCAATCATGTGAACCATGAAAACACATCTCTAATAGCTTGGGGTTTTTTTACTGTCCTTTTTTATTTTCCCCCTACTTTCTAGCTTCTGCTCCTTATCTGGCATTCTTCATCTAGTCTTGAACCACCTGTTTTCAGTTGAAGGCTAATTTATAATGAAGTAAATTCATCCTGTGCGTTAAATGAGGCAGGCATGCTGTTGAAAAATAGTGTTGGAATATGGCAGACTGTATAAAGTGAGATAAAGTAACAGCAAGTGAAGCCTCAAGATAGTTTAATTTCTGGTTTAAATTTATTGAAACAGTACTATCATCTGTAAATAACTTCTTGTGTGTTTATTATTCAGTTAAGGTCAGCATGCTAGGCTTCTCTGGCACAAAATATTGAGAAGTATTGTGGTAATTCTGGTGTGAAACTTAGCAGATAACATATAGAAAAAACTTTAGCTGAACTTACTATAAAGTTTTATGGGTTTTCTTGAGTAGTGAAGTTCACAGTCCAAGCAGAAAGTTAATGCACAGGGGATTGTGTTGGTGGCATTTAACAGCATGCTGGAGTAGAATAAAAATCAATCTTTCTCAGGTATAGGTAATGTATTCCCTTTGTTCAAGAAGTTTGAAATAATTTATGGGTAGGATGATTCTAGTCAAAGGCATTTTTAAGTGGCAGGGAAATCTGCTGTTTCTGGTGACTGACATTTATTTCTGCATACAAGCTGCAAGTGGACCATCATACTTGATCTATGAACTCTGGCTTAAATAGAAGAATATTGCAAGTGAGAATTCCTTGTATTCATGAATATGTTTAAGATTCGTCAAACAGATAAAAAATCCTTTTTTTTTTTTTTTTTTGTTCTTATGGATGGATACGCAAAATAATCCAGAAAAAACCCCCCAATATTCTGTTATCTGAATGTCTTTTAGTTAGACTGTGACTGCTGTCTTTATTTAAAAACATAATGGTTATAATGTTATCAGAAAAATAATAATGTTTTCATGAAATATATATATGTAGTTTCATGATCCTGTGTTAGAATATAATTCTTCAGTGAATGGTTCAGAAAAATACTACACAATGTATATTAGGATTATATATAAGAATGAATTTTATTTAAGGTATTTATTAATAAATGCAAACCTTTCCTTTTGAAGGGAGCAAGTATATCGGAAATAAAGAAGCAGTACCGTGCACTATCCCTAAAATACCATCCGGATAAAGGAGGAGATGAAGTTATGTTCATGAGGATTGCTAAGGCCTATGCAGCGTAAGTTTCTTTTTTGCTTATGAAAAAAGGGAATCATGATATTATGGGGAGGACAGCCTTTACAATAAGAACAAGGATAGCCTAAGCAGGCAGGAAAAAGTGTGTTCAGATATGTAACAAAAGCCAAACATGTCTTCATGCAGAAGTACATGCTTTGTACAAGTTAGGAAGGATAATTTGTTTTGCACCTGTCAGAGTGCTGTAAGGTGTTAGTTCTTTGTGTTAACTTTCATGTCAGCTAGGAAATGTGTTTCCAGTATAACACATATCAAATCTTAAAGTTGACAAAGGTCAAAATGGGTGTTGTGATTTTTAACCAGCCAACTCTGTGACAGCAGTTTTGAAGTGATGCTTAGAAAATAAATATGCTGTTCATTTTACCTGGTGGTAAAGCCAAAGAGTAAAAGAGAGTACTTTTAACTGTTCCATCCAGTGAAAAGGATGTTTCATTCTGGATCTGACTGTTTTCTCTCAGCTCACCCCTGTCCCTTTCCATTTGTGCTTGCCTTGCAGTCCTGATTTTTTACTTGGTGACTGTGTTGTATTACCTGTATGGTTCTTAAGAGCTGAGTCCTTGAATCTGCTTTTCCTCTAGAGTGTTTTATGGTCTTATCTCTTGCAGCATTTTTTTTTTTTAGTATCTGAGAGATGTCTAATATTAGAATTTGGTATAAAGGAAATCAAAATACAGGCATTTCCATACATAGGTCTATCACAATACTGGTGGGATTCCCATTACAGGTATCTCTAATACACTCACTGTCACGATGCTGATGGGAAGGCATGTGTGGCTTGAAGCCAAGTGGAGCCCATTGTTCTCTTCAGAATTCTAGTTGTCTGGTTTTTATACTCTGTTGGACTGAGCCAGGTATTTACTCCCCCCATGTTGATGTCTCAAACTTGAAACATTCACACTTTTTTAATGCACTCAAAGAGAAATGTTTATACCACCAGTTGATCCCCTCAGCTGTTGATAGGCTTTTTATGTAAAACAAAGGCCACCTTTGTGTCCCCTTTGTGCTGAGGTGGAGTCAACTTCTTTGCAGCAGATGTGCTGAGTCACTGTGGTCATGCAGAGCTTTGCAGCATGTCACTGTTGGCCATCCCCACTGAGACTTCTTCAGTTATTGGGGTTTACTGGGTCAGTCACATCATCCCAGAACCTAGGAAGTTGGTGACTTCTGCCTTGAAGTCAGTTGTGTGTATGGTTAACCTTACTGATTGAGAGCCCTGTTTGGGAAGATGTGGGAAGGAGAACCAATATCATGCTTGCTTGAGCAGGCTGGAAATCATACTTTTTGCTTAAACACATCTATATCACTTTGAAAATCTCTTCAGTAGGAAATTCTGGTATGCCTTTTTGAACTCCTGAAACATTTACATTCTTTGCTTTGCAAGCCAGTACTCAAACACTTGGTGCTGCAGTTCAGTACTTCAAACACTAGAGCAAGGGCCATGGCAGAGGTATATTATGAGGTAAATGATGGTGAAGTTCCTTAGCCATGCTGTCTTGAAAGAATATTAAAGCTGCCCATTTGGTGAGTCTGCTTGTCAACAAATGGAAGACATAGAAATGATCAGGAGAGGCCTGACTTCACTGCATTTCTTATGTGAGACAAAATACAGTGAATGCCTGGTATTCCGTTTTCTAAAGCAGTATTCTTCCTCCTAGTAACAGGGATTCTGTTGAGGTGGCATACAATTGCCAAAAAGCTGTCATTACTGAACAGGCACAGAAGCTGTAAGATTTAGGAGGTGGTGTCCTATTAAATAAAAGAAAAATAAATTATGAAAGTAGAGATTTCCAGGAAAAATAAAACAGCGACAACCAAACACAGGCTGTCAAAGGCTAAAGGTCTAGAATAAGATAAAGGCCCATATGGACTACTTCTGATCAATCAACTCATCTTCCATATTTACCTTCCTTCCAAAAAAAAAGAAAAGTTTCAACCTTTGTCTTTCAAAATTTGCTGTGCTGTAACCTGGCATCAAAAAATATTGTGTGCTGATGGGTATGCAGTTGCTGTCATGAAAGGGAGATGTGATTGTGCCATCTCCTGTGTGTGCATCTTCTGTGTCTGATTTCTTTTCCTGTCAGAGTGCTTAAAGAATTTGTGTATCAAGGAGGAATACAGCAGTATTTCCTAATATTTCCTGTTAGATTTCATACAAAATAATAGCAGAAGCTGTTTAGCTTTCCAAACCACCTCTAGAGGATAATATGACTGCCACATTTTAAAGTTTCTGTTTGTTAATGATTTAGAGAAATGTTTTCTGTATTAACTTAATATCTCTTCTTGTAACTAGTTTAACTGATGAAGAGTCACGAAAAAACTGGGAAGAATTTGGTAATCCAGATGGACCACAAGGTAACAACTATGAATGACAGAAGTCCTGTAATCACTGTACATTGGGATGTGTAATATCTCATCAGTCAAGAAGCATGCAGAGCTTTATTTAATAACTTTCTGCTGTGATTAAAGCAATGCATCTGACCAATTTTTTTCTTGTGAAACTGGCTCTGGGGGGCTAATGGCAGGGAAAGGCAGGAAAGAGTTGGCTTTCACAGTTCTCAAACCTCTTAAAAAAGAAGGATTTTCTTAATTAGTCAGCTTCAGTAAAAATCTAGAGAGACTTGCCAATATTAATGGAGGTATAAGCAAAAAACAGAATACTGCTTAGCAGAAACTGATTTTAAACATTTCTTGGTATTTATGATCAAATACTAGAGATGTATATTGAAAAATTAAAAACTAGCTGTAGTGCAATAAACACACTTGGAAAGGATGTACATAGGGATATTGTTTCTGGGCAGGTAGCTACGTGAAAATAATCCTGATGATGGTGTGTCAAAGTTATACAGTAGGTGATCCAAGCTAAACAAATTTAAGACTGGAAGTTAATAATTTTCCCCTATTTACAGTTGTGC
This sequence comes from Corvus moneduloides, assembly GCF_009650955.1. Classification (NCBI taxonomy): domain Eukaryota; kingdom Metazoa; phylum Chordata; class Aves; order Passeriformes; family Corvidae; genus Corvus; species Corvus moneduloides. The sequence continues at coordinate 47,684,218 of NC_045478.1, read as the reverse complement.
GAATTGCTTGTAAAACACCTTAGTGGTTGTTTAAGTGGCCTACTAAGGAAAAACGTTGTATATTTCTAGCTGGTACTTATTACAGGCAGAATGGAAACCTGCCATTTGTTAGGGCGAGCTACACAACATATCTGTGTGGAATGAGTTACAGCCAGCTTGGAAATAATAAATGGAATTTGTAACTTTATTCTGAAGTTACAGGTACTCTGTCATCTGTTCTGTAAATTCTTCTGAATTATATCCACCCAACATAGAGCATTAATTTTTAAAGTTAAAAAAACCAACCCCAGCCTTTGAACTGGTGTTTCAAAGAAATAAGAAAATCTTCCCTCTTCCTTCAAAAAAACAGCTTTGCCAACTAAATCACAGTCTGACAAAGGCATTTCTGATGGACTAAGGAGGTAGATCAGCTTCTTTAATCGCTGTGTTTTATAGCGTAACAGATTTCTGTCAGCTCCTAGCTTCTAGTGCTTCCTTTGCTTGGCAAATAAGAGGTCTCTGTCCCTCTAGCTACAAAATACAGATAAAATCTTTCTTCAGAAATGCTGTCACAATATCAGCAAAAACGTAAATTTTAATAGCTTTCCTAGGACCTTTTGGGTGCTAAATTGTTTTTCACATCCATAAGCTACTCTCTTAGTGTTGCCAAGGCATAGGATTTGAAGTTAGGCAGTTGTGTAAGTGTCCTTGAATGGACCTGAAGCTGTGTCTTCAAAAGAAAACTCAGCCAAAACTTGAGAATTACAAAGCACGAAGATCCTTGCTTGGCTTAGTGATTGCTTTCACAAACCTAGGAGACTTTGGATTCCCAGAGGGCAAATGGAAATGTTTTTTGGCAGGGTAGCAGTTTGTACTGTGAGCGTTAAGCCTCTTGCTCTTCTGAAAACCCTACCTCAGACTACAGTGGAATTAGAATTCTCTGGTTTATTTCTAGACCTCTCATTGTTTGAGACATCTGAAGGGTGGGAGAAGTCCCTGAAATTTTCTCTCTCCCTCCTCTATTCCCTAAGCTTGTTCCACACAGAAGTGTGAGGGGCTTTCTAATTTAGTGAAATTCATCTTCTCTTTATTTATACATCTGTGGTGTAAAAACATGTACCCAAGCTATGTACTCTAGTCTTCTAGTTCTCTATAGGCACAGGATGGATACAATCCCTCACAGAGGTATTTCCAGGACTGAGATGAAGCACATCTGGGGTTAGACATGTCTAGCCAAGTTCAATGTGGTACATCCCACCCTCTGTGCCCAGCACAGAGGAACAGGGAGCAGCATTCCTCTCTGTCCAGCTGAGGCAGTGTGAGGCCAGAGGCAGGCAAACAAGAGTTTTTTGTATTTGCATGACTTGCTCCTTTACTAAAAGTAAATGCAAAATCATTCAAAGAGTGTTTACAAACAGGTGAGAGGGATCTGGAGAGTAGTTTACAAACAGGTGAGAGGGATCTGGAGAGTAGTCTACTAAAAGCAGACTATCTGAAGATAGTCTACTGAAAGTACCTTATGATTAAAAGCCTGTTTTCACATGGTATTTGCCAGTGCTTCAGCTCAGTGAGCATGAGTGGGGGGCAAGGAGACTCTCAGACCAGAAGAGAAAGAGTTTTTTTTTATTGAGCTACTTCTGTTCGTGGAATAGTTTGAAGCTACAGTCCTAAAGGTCAAAAATATTGTAGTAAACTGAAATTTATTCCATCAGTAAAAGACAGATTTTTAGTAGATTCTTCTAAAAATCCATCATCATTAACAGATAAGAGTCTGGAGACCTTCCTTCTCCAGAGCAAGGCATTTCCTGTAACTCAATGTGGTAAATTCATGGGGTATTATCTGGTTGAACTCCTAAGGTTGAGGTATGGTCAGGCTTGTCAGATGTTTGGTAATTACAAATAGTAATTTTCAACTTACAGAAGTCACATTCGACTTGTGTATAGCAACTGTTTATTGAATTGATGGCTGTCACAATCTGTTGGAGATAGCATCAGTATAGTGCCTAATTACATAGGGATCCTAGTCCGTCCTTATTTGAGGCATTGCTCCTCATGGACAACTGCTAGTACTAAGGAAGGCATGTTGTTTTTATTTTAAGCAGGTCCATAAAGTCTTACTTTCTTTTCTTCTCCCCGCTGGTTTCCTAGAACTCTTAGTACTGGGATAGATAGTGTTTGCAAAATTTAATTTGTTATCACCAGTGTCTGAAGACAAACTGTTCTATGCTATTCTCTACTCAGATCTGTATGCTGGAGATGTTAGAGATTCATGTCTTCTATTTTCTGTAGCCTAACTCCTTTTGAATTGAGAAGTGTTCCTTTTTCTTTCTTACCAATCACACAAATTTGTACTGATAGAGGGTTTTGTGTTTACAGTTTGCAGCTTAGAACATTTTGTTAGAGGGACAAACCAATAGAACTTCGCACAGAAGTTATTTGCTCAGACCATTTTCTTGCAGTTCATTTGTTTACTAAACTATATGTGTTTAAACTGCTGAAAACTCTGCAATGCAAAACTCATAAATCTTTCAACCTGTGAAATTTTTTTATATATATATAAATAAATCTTGCCTATCTATTTCACTGCAATATGTTAAGCTAAAACATTTGGTATTTCAGGTGTTGGATTTAAGTCTTATTTTATTGCATACTTGGTGTATTTCTAATTTGTTGCTTGATTTTGCTATATTTGTTAAAATTTTTCTTATTGAAGTAATAAACATGGTGGGTTTTTTTGTGGGTTGGTGGTTTTGTTTGTTTGTTAGACATAATATGACTTCAAAATATTGAGAAACGTTTTTATAGTGAGTTTCTTTTCTTTAATCCTGCAGCTACAAGCTTCGGTATAGCTTTGCCAGCTTGGATTGTGGATCAGAAAAATTCAATTCTGGTGAGTCAGCTTACTTAGCTCAAGATTTTAAGGTGAACTTTCAAGTGTTTTTGAAAAAAAATTTGCTTAATACTGCACATTTTTAGTCAAAACATGTTAATACTTTGGTCCAAATGCACATCTTCGAAGCAAATTTCAGGAGTCATAAGTATTAGAGTAGCTTAAATCTAACCTTTGAGAGCAAAGTATGAATATGTTTGGATGGATCTCATTCCAATGATAATGAGGCTCTGTTGTGGTCACCCCTGCTACGAAGTGAGTGTTTGCTCTTGCAAGGAAATACATTTAGAGCTGTGTGCTGTGTTTCTATAGTTCCATTTGGTTTGCTAGTGATGCTCTAATCATACAGTATTTAAATGTTCTTCCTGTTGCATTTGCTGCTGCAAGGTATTTTTCTTAACCACTTGATTTCTTTTAATCGTCTGTCCACTGCATCACAGTTTAGCTGCCAACTTTTTAATTATTAAAGAAACTGACCTGTGACCATGCGTGAATCGTTTAAAACTGATTCATACGTGAATCACGCTAAACTGATACTCCTTATTTAAGCCCTACCTAATTATATTACTTGTAAGTTGCTCTTCAGAAATAATGACAGCTATTATGCAGTAAGCTTGTGTTAATTTGTAGTAAGCTTGTGGTAGTGCTACTTGACTGTATTTTAGAAAAAAGATTAAACAAGAGTGGTATTAAGTAGCCACAGTCTCTAATACAGTATGTTTTGCATTTTTTCTGTAGGTGTTGTTTGTATATGGATTAGCATTTATGGTTATTCTTCCAGTTGTTGTGGTAAGTGTTATCTGATTAATATTCTACTCTCAGTAACCAAGTTGTAAACTTAGACATTGGGTTGCTCATTCTTACCTTTCCTAGAGAGCACAAGTGAGCTTTTTTTTAAAAGGTGGTGTTTTCTTTTGTCGTGAAAAAAGTATAGCTGCTGTAGAGTTTCCAGAAAAATGCAGTGCCATGATAGAGAGGGGACTGCAGGGAAAATATTAGATATCACAAGAATTGATAAATTATGTAATTTGTCTTGTAGCTTCTTTTGCAAGAAAATTGAGGTGATGAGCTCTAGAGGATATTCAGTGGTGTTACAGTAGAGTCAAGACTGAGATGTCTCTAGCTGTTGGTGCTAGAATGATTACTGCAGGTGGAACAGGTGGTTGATTTGTTTTTTCCTGGCTGCCTTTGTTTTCATAACTTCAGTTTTTGTTGTTCTTCTGTACACCATGAGATGTCTGCACTTGAGATTGCTTTGTGTGAGGAATCAATTGCTAGGTGATTGTTACTTCAGGGCTCAGGTTTGCCCTACAGTATTGCTTTTGAACCATGTCCCTTATCCACCGATTGTGCATTTGGGGTATGGCATGAAGCAAGACTCAGAAAGCTGACACTGAAAAACCCCTCATGTTCTTGAGAAGATTTTCATTTGAAAAAGTGTCCTGAGGTCTTGGCAGCTGCTTGCATCATTGTGTGCAGAGACTCAGAGAGACATTATCCCTTCCCTTTGAGTTTTTCTGTGTGATTGAAGATTCAGTTTAGAAGATTAAATGTGGTGATTTCAACAAGCTGTTGAATAAAAAGTTTAAAATCCAGGGTGCAAAAATTTTTCATACCTTTCCCTTTAGGATTCGGTTGATGTCTGTTGATGCTTTTTTGTATACACATACTTGTAGTGATTTATACTAGGTTTATCATAGCTCAAATGAAAGGAAAACAGCCTTGCTATTGGTACAAAGAAATGTTCTGAGCACAGGAAAAATAGTCTGCCTGCCTCTTCTTGCTCCATACCAGATGTAGACTTGTACATTCACTTGTCACTGTAAATTTCTTTTATAGTCAATGAAGAGGAATAGTAATTTTTATGGAGCAAGTTATTTTATCATTTGATTTTAAAGTAGACATACAAGGTAATCCATGCCTTTAATGGGCCTGTTTCTTTCATGAATCAATGAAGTAGCTGAAATTCCCTACACTGTAGTCATCCTATATTTGATGGACATCTAAAATAAAGGAAGGCTACTTCCACCCTTTGAATCCAGATTAAAGAAAAACGAAAATACTGATAAGTGTTTTATAAGATAAGTTCTCTCCAGACCTCCACTGACCTAAATAATGTCCTGTACATAAGGCAAGAGACAGGAGCTGTATCTGTAGAAGCAGTTAGGGCAGCCTTTTTCATGTAGGTTTGGACTGGCTAGTTACATTTTTCTTCCAATACCTGTACTTGTACAAATATTTGATAACTATGGGATTATAGTTAATTTTTTAATGCAGAAAAACATTGTAGAAAGTTGTGTACTGTTTTGTGCCAGGGTTCATCTATTCATGGAGGACTCAAACCTAATTTATTAAAAAAATTGTTGGAGCTAGTCCTTGAGCATTTCCCAAATAATTAAGTAGATTGCAGAATTCTTACTATAGTGGGGGAATTCACTATTATTAAATTAATCGTAGTAAGCATCATTTACTACTGTACTGCTTGTTGCTCTTTGCTTACGGTAAACTTTACAGTAGATTAAGGAGTATCTTTGATGTGTTTTCTTATATTAAATGAGCTTTGCTTACAGGGAGGAGTTTAATGAACAGATTGGAGTTTATAACCCAGCACACCATTTTTCTGAAAATATATTGGATGGTACAACCACTGTAGAGCGAGTTCTGTAATTTGAGTCACTGGTGTAATGCTGATTAGGCAATTATCAGAGTGTTGCTGAAGGTTTGGAAAACTTCTTCTGTCAACCTGAAGGTGTATGGCTTAATTCTGAAGTTTACAGCAAGGGCCCCATGCCACCTCCAGATTCCCCTTCTGAAAAGCATTTTCTGATCAGGGGATTTAAATCACAATTTTGCAAATTTTGTCATAGTGAAAGAAATATCTTTGTTCTCAGTTTGATCTTGGTCTGCCTAAACTAGGTTTGAGTGCTGTGTTGCACTGTAAGGAGCTACCACATCATATATAGAAAGTGGTAAATTGAGTGAATTTACTGTTTAGTGAATTGATTAAAACAACCAGAAATAAACCAAGCAGTGTATATGTGTGCAAGTGTATATGCTGGGGGAAATTCTCTAGGCTAGAGGTCATTTATAAATGTTTAACATTAGATTCTCTCAGATTAATTAATCAGTGCGCTTTTAAAGTTTGTGTCAGCAAATATTTTTTGTTTCCCTCTCCTTTCTGAAATTCAGTTAACTTCAACATAGGCAAAATCAGTTGGGCTGAGTTACCTGGTTGTTGACTGCATGAGGTCATGCAGTATGGCTGTTTTGATGCTTCCTTGTAGCTGACATCAGTCTGTTCTTGTTGAATATTTCAGGGTTCCTGGTGGTACCGATCAATACGATACAGTGGAGATCAGATTCTCATTCGGACAACTCAAATATATACATATTTTGTCTATAAAACCCGGAACATGGACATGAAGCGTAAGTAAAAGGCATCTTGAACTGTAGATGTTCATCTGGAAGTGTCACTCTGGTGACGTTAAAATACTCCTATTTCATAAGCTTTATTTAGCTTCTCATGCTTCTCATTCCTTTAGAGTGTTTTTAAAACTTAATTCCGTCGCAGGCGAAGAATACTCTGTAAGAAGACTTAAATATTTGGGAGAGGGAATTGTATAGATCTATACTTACGTCCATCTATACATTTAACAAAAAAAAAAAAAAAAGAAAGAAAAAGGGGTACTGTATGTTGGGAAAAACATACTGACCTGCCTGTAGCCCTCAGTTGCCAGTAGGAGCCAACCTCTCTGTGTTTTCTTCTGTTAGTGTAACAAAACAGGCTTTGGAATTTTTTTAAGGGCTTCATACAATTTTTATGTGCATAAAAAATGAAATAGCATTTCTGGGTTTTTGATATTAGAATAGAGAGCTAAATTTCTCTTAAAAAATTGCTATCAATTCCATGTTATTTTGTTACTTGTTTGTAGCTTTCAATATACTTACTTTTCTTGTCTACTCCCTTATTTCAAAGGAATAACCCCCCCCTCCCCCCCCCCCCCATTTTTCTGGGAAAAACTGTAGATGTATTACGTTGGGGGCTGGCATGGGCCTGAAGAATTGGCACAGTACTCCATAATTCTAGATTGGATTTAACTAGACTGCATGCTCAGAGCAATTGAAAAGCAGAATAGAAGAATCCCCAAAACCTTCTGAAAGAGGGTTCATAAATATATTTTCTTACTTCTTTGAATTGCGCTGTTTTTCAGCTTTAAATTTGCTGGAAGACTGCTGAAATCTGCTCTTGATCCATCCTTTTCCTACAGAGCAGAAATGCTCCACAGATGATCCAAGAGGTGTAGGGGATGAGAGTATGGAAAGATGTTAGCCTTCTATTCACAGGACACATGGATTTGTGTGTGGGATTAGTTCTGACCGGTTTATACTCTGTCATACTCCTATGCTTTTTCCCCTCTCCAGCTAGGTGAGAAAAGAGGAACTGGGGTAGTAGGTGAGACGCTAGAAGTTTAGGGAGATCGCTTTCTTTCTCCAGACTTGTTGGTAGTAGATTATTTCATATTGAACCTTGCTCAGAACCCAGCCTTGAGAGGCTTGCCTTGTGTCTCCTGCAGGTTGGTTAAAAAGTTAACTTTAGGTTTAAGTGACCTTATTTAAGGACTTAACACTTTTAGGTAGTTCCAGGATCAGAGGCAGGTCAGTTTTTTCTGTTGAGGTCTGTTGTGCAGTCTGAATGAAAACTGAGGTGCAGCTGAGGTGGCTTAGACAAACCACACAGTGATCATGTAAGGCTTTTGCTTGGTTATGAATTCCATTGTAGTGTGGTATATCAGTGTCAGCAAATGTAATCAAACAGGCTAGAGAAATGATGAGACAAATCTGCATGACTTGCCTTGTTTTAAGGAATTTTTTCAGGCTTCAGGACAAACAAACTTTTAAAATTTTCTTTCCTGGAGATTTACAGTTGTTGATCTTAAATAATGGGAAGATAATTGTAGTCATCTGAAAGTCTTCAATATGCTGTGCTGAGGAAGTGAATAGATAATCGAGCATGGAAACGAAAATTGATGCTCAGTGAATTGACTCACTCTTAGTAGTTTGAATTCACTGGGCAGTGCAGGTAGGCAAAAATAACTTTGACTTGCTCATAAGAGCACTTGTTCAAAATTTGAGAAGGAAGCTGGAGTGACTACTGGTGAAAAAGTTATTTTAACTGGAGCAAATGATTGTGAGCTCTCTCTGATTGTCTATGGCTGGGGGATCTGATGCATTCATGAGCAGAAAGCTCACAATGAGACTAAAATATCCAGTTGTCTAGGGCTTTCATTTTAATTACACTACAGAATGTTTTGTGTAATATGGATTTTCCTAATCACATTAAGAAAAGAGCAGTCCATCATCTTTGTGCAATTTGTTTGCAGGATTATTTATTGAACTGCTTTTCTAATAATTAAAAGAATTTTTCTGTTGAATTTTCAATGCTGACTGAACTGAAAGTGGAGTTGAAATTTTATCCTTCCTGCCTCCCTCTTCTGTACACATTGTTGTGCTGCTGCAGGCACATGGATTGCTGAGAGGAATGGTTCTGTGAGCATGCAGAAGTAGTCAAACTGCTGTGCAGTGATGTCTGCTGGTCCTAATGAAGTCTAATTGTGTTTTTTTGAAGACATTTAGTGTCAAATGCTGGACTTGATACCATGTGAAATTGAGCCTTGAATGATCTCTTTTGTCTTGTGCCAGACATTGATTCCTGCCTCCTTTGCCCTGTGGCAGTAGTAACTTATCCATTAAGTCGAGAACATGGATATTCATAATTGTTGCGGGGAGGAATGGGAATAAATTTTATGGCGGAAGGTTCTGAAGAAATGAGTTGGTGGCTTAGGATGTTGACATTTTCTTTGTCTGACTCCAATTATCTTTGCAGGACTTATCATGGTTTTAGCAGGGGCATCTGAATTTGATCCTCAGTACAATAAAGATGCGACGAGCAGACCAGCAGACAACATCCAGATACCTCAGGTCAGTTATATCAAGAGCTGTTTTAACTGACCCCTTCAAGGGAAGAGGGAGACATTGCTTTTAGGTGACCAGCTGACAGAATTCAAGTCGAATTCATAATTCTCCGGGCATTAACTTTGTAGGGAGGCAACTGTATCCCTTCAGAAATACGAATTAGAAACTAGACTTGATCTAAACTTTTTTAAAAGAAAAGATAACATGAACTGTGCTAATGCTTATTTTAAATTGAATTGGTTTAGTATATAGGCTGCTGCACTGGGCTTTTGGGGAGGGGTAAAGTAAATAAGAAATTAAAGTGTTAGTCTTTACAGATTTTGAGTATTGACATGAGGAGGTGATCACCATTTGATGTTCTTTTAAATCATTAACACAGATCTGGTGGAGTGTATTAACAGTAAAATGAAATTATTATCTGATGTCTGAATTAGTAATGTCTTTAAATATTGTAAAGATTCCTCCATGAATATCTGTTCCACTCTGGTTACCTTTTATATTCATTTCCATTCAGTGTTTCCAACAGAGATGCCATAAATGCATACTGTGGAAAATAATTATTACTAGCAGAGTTTTAGGAAGTCTTATTTATCAGAAGCTAACACTTTGATTTTAAGAAGTTTAAAGCACAGTATACAAAATGCTCCAATGAAAATGTTTTGAGTTGGCAAAAAGAGGGGGAATTAGTCTCACAGATTTAACCTTTGCATGCACATGATTAAATTTTCATGTTTTAAACATGACCTAAACGTAAGAGATATCTCAGTCTGTTTTCTTTTACTTAATTTTCTTTGTCTCTTTTATCATGTTGTGGACTTTATGAGTAGAAGATGAAATTGCAGTAAAGTGGGGTTTTTCAGCAATGGGAGCAAAAGGCTGGAAAAGATCACCTTGATCAATGGTTCTTCTCTCATGCTGTTGCCAGCATTGGCATTCTGCAAGCCCTTTTACATTTAATCATTCATTATTTAAAAGGCAGTCAAGCCTTCTGTAACCATATCCTGCTGAGAAGCTGTTCCAGAACTTGCTGTTCTAGTAATTAGAAGTCTTGTTTGTGACCAATTTATATCCTTGGTTTTTATCATCACTATTCTGGAGTCTAAATTATTCTTGCTGCGTGTATCCTTATGCATCTGTAGTACAGAAGGAATAGCCCATTAGTTATCCTTTTGTCTTTATTTTGCTAAACTAGAAAAGCTGCTGTCTTTCATTCCTGTCTTTTCCAAAAGACTCATTTCCCCCTTCCTGCTGTGTGCTGAATGGGGTACTGTTCCCAGTTGATAGATTTCTAAATTCTACAGTATTTTTTATCTGCTTAGAATTGTCCATAGTATTCTATGTTAAGTCTTAACAATGCCTTAGTTGCACTACTGTTCCTGTATTTCTGCTGGGAATGACTTTCAGCATGCTCTTGTCCACAGCTGTTCTATATGGTGGTTTAGTACAACTAGAGTGGGATCAGTAAGTTTTTGGGATTTTCCCATTGTAGATATCTCTTTTTTTCAGCTAACAGGCTCCCATCTCCAAGCTGTAGTGCATGACTTTGCATTTTATGACAGATTTTGTTCCCTTTCTAAAGGTCCAATAATCAGTGTCATCTGGGGTTTATTTTTTTGACTTTATGGCAATACAGTTATTTGAAGCATCAATACAGAAGGGTATTGCTAATAACTTCTGCTTGTGTATCCTGCTTTTGGGGCCATGATCTTTGTTACCGTTTTTCACAAAGTTCTCTTTTCTAAGTTTTACTGCTCTTGGTTTGGGGTTACACCAGATGGCTTTTAAGAAACTTCTTGTCAGAAGATCTTTTTTTCAAGTGTGGGGAAAGACTGGTCAAAGGTTGGTGTAGCTTAGTTGTTGATACCCAAAGTTTTATTTTTGTCTTGAGATTTTGGAATTTTTATCTCTCCTCAGGTAACTTTTTGACCTAAAAAGTGAAGCTTCTGGACTGTGTACTGATGTTACTTTATCTGAGCTTCTGTTACTCAGACGTGTTTGAACTGTGGGTCTTGGTCCTGTGGGGATCAGGAAAGGTCATCCTGAATAAAGAACACCATGCTTTTTTCAAGCTAATGTGGTTTATATACAAGTTAAAATACTTGATCTTCAGCCCACTAGGGATTTCAGGCTTGTAAGCCTCCTTCCTGTTTTACCTGGAATTCTTCCTAGGGAAGTTTACTGTGTCTTAGATGGGTGAAGGTTCTCAAGGTGATGCTGTTGCTTGTGTATATTAAGTTCAATGTAAGTGCCTTAGAAATATGGTTGAATCTAGTAAACCTTGGCAATAAAATTAGATATTAAAAATACTTACCTGTCAATACAAATTTACTTATCACTACATAAGACAAGTTTCTTGAATGCAAATCTTTATGACCCCCTTGTTCCCACATTGAAAAAAGGCATATAAAGACACTTCTTAACTTTCTGGAGCTGGGTTTTAGATAAAAATGGCTAATGTTCACCTCTACAGAAATTTCCAAGGAAAAGTTACTTAAACTCTTCCTTTTGTGAACACACTTTTTTTTCCCTTGTGAACTGTTCTCCTGTATTTGCTTGTCTTTAGCAACAAAATAACTGTTTGTGTTTTAACTATTTTATTTTAGCTAATCAGAGAAATTGGTGGCATAAATTTAAAGAAGAATGAGCCTCCTCTCACCTGCCCTTACAGTCTGAAAGCCAGAGTTCTGCTGTTGACTCATCTTGCCCGGGTGCAAGTTCCTGAGGTCCTTGAAGAAGGTAGTGGCTTCTCCCCTAATCGGATATTACTGGGAACAGAGCAAGATGCTGCATGCTACACTGCTTTTGATTCTTGTCCTATAAGGAGTTGAATGGATCTCTGCTCAATAGTCTCTATTCAGGCTGCTTAGTTTTTCAACTTTAATGACCCTTTAGAACATTTACTTAGCATTTACTTGCTCTCCTGACAGCCCTGCAATACTGATATTTTACTTTTTAATGCTTTCGGCTGCAGATATGGCTTAGATAAATTGTTTTTGGTCTTTGTAATAGAATAAAAAGTTAAACGTGAAGTATATTTGCTTTTCAGAGCAAAGAAATCCAAGATCAGCATAATGCTGCTCTCTATAGCATTTCCATGTGTATTTATTTTTGGAGGTTTTTAGCCCAGTATGTGAAGTAAAGATGACAAGATTAGAACTTTAAATATCAGTTACCTGTGAGCTTCAGTTTGTGTTTTGGGATTTTTCATACTTGTAAATATTCAAACCAAAATGTTTCTAAATGCATTTCTTAAGTTTCAGTCATGAAAGACATAGTTTTAGGCTGACCACCAAGTTGAGATGGTCTACATTTTAATGGAAATTAAAAAAAAACCCAAAAAACCAAAAAACAACAAACCAGGGAAGATGCTTTGCTTCAAATTTTTCACTTTCTTTCAAAAGAAAAACAATCCGTTTTAAAAAGTAATGAAAAAATGTCTCATCTTTACTTAGTTACTGTTAGTATTTAGAACTTCACAGAACTGCATTCAAAAGAAGTTGGTACTTTACAAATAATGTTTTTTGCAGAACTGGTGATTCACTTAAAATTAAGAATTCTGGTTTTAACCTGTGATTACCTAAAGAATTCATGCAATATTAATATGGCTGATAAATTGTCTATGCCATCCTGTTGCTTCTTTTTAGATGGAGCTAATAAGTGTTGCTTCATTTGGTGTGGAAGCTGGTGTACAAAATTTGTTTCCTCTTAGAACTTGCATTTACCTGTTTTTTTTTTTTTAAGGAATGTTACTAAAGTGGTGTTTTTGGTAATACAAGAATGAATAGAAGTGAAGACCATGCCATTTAATGGTCCAGTTCATGTGAAACTGTCCTGATTGTTTTTCCTAGAAGTAGTACAGCATAATTGCAGCCAGTTATATCTTGCAGATCAGCAGTTTATCCTCAAGAAGAGTCCTGCACTACTTCAAGAAATGATTAATGTGATCTGCCAGCTAATAATAATGGCTCGAAGCAGGGAAGGTAAGAAAAGAAACTGTATAATTAAACCCAGTAAATATGTTTCTTCATTGTGATACTTCATAAAGTCTTTGATTCTTGTGGGAAACTTAACCTGTGATATTTAGAAATGCCTAAATGCACTTTTGCTCTTTTTACTGTAATGAGAGAGTTCTCTGCTTTGAGGATTGAAATGCTGCTGCTGCCAGGCTCTGCTCTGAAATCCTGGGTATGTGTGTACTGCTTGTAATTTTTTGCAATTAAAATTTCTCCTTAACTGCATTTGAAAACCTTTTCTTGAAGATGTGATTCATTTTCAGTAGCAAGGCATTTAGTATAAGACTTGTGTTCTTTCCATTTGCACTTTTACAGTTTTTTCTCTCCTCTTATGAGTGCCTCTTGTTCTTTAGATCATTTCTTTGCCATTATTTCTTTGTATGTTGCTCATATTGCTATGCTCTTCAGCCTGCTGTGTGGTTTTATTCTGAACTTGTAGGGGCAGGTGCTTAGCTGTAATTGCCATAGAAATTATAATTTAATTGAAATATAATATTTAAGCTTTTATCTTTTCACTGTAAAAAGGCAATTACTCAGAAGATGCTTCCTTGCAGTGTAAGGAAGCAAAGACTTGGATATCATTCATTTATTGCACCAAACATGGTCAAGGCATGTTTTTATGTCAAACTGGTGACCATTTTTTTGCTATCGAACAATACTTACTGTTTGATCTTTACTAGGCCAAAACTCCTTTAATGACCACTGATAACCTCCTAGTAAGAATGGTTTTGGGAAAGGTACTTCCCAGAACTGTTGCAAGTGGTGCTGGAAATTGTGCTACATAACAAAATAAAGTGTGAGAGGGGATATAAGCAGATAAGGATGTTGTGTGCTAGCTTAGATTTTTAAAATTTGGATAGTATTTTATAAAAAATACCTGAACCTCTGAGATACTGTAAAATAGTTCAAGGCTCTGAAAAATACCTTTTAAGATGGTCTATGTATGTATTAGTCAACTAACAAATAGTTGTTTTCTCTTGTGCATAATGAAACCAAAATAATACAGGCAGAAGATTTTTTTATTCAACAGAACCGGAAATCTTTGAAAAATGAGGAACATCTATAGTTCTTCTTGTAAAAGCTGAAATAGGATATGGAACAGAGTGCATAATATACTTTGCAACTTAAATGACCTTCAGGAAGCTGTATTCTTCTTCTCTAGTTCTGAATATAGAGAGATACTTTCTTAATTTGACAGTAAAATGATTATTTATAGATGTAGTATTCTCAATAAATTGCTTTGAAGTTCCAGAAAATTTAGATTTTAGCTTAAATTAAAACTAAAAAAAAGGAAACAGTATTTTGAAATACAGTGGTGTAAACTAATTTTCCGTTAGCATGTGAAATGGTTATTTATAAACCAAATCTGAACAAGCTCTACTACTAACAATTTCCAGAGATTGTCATTATCTCTTCCAGCCTCAAATCATTTCGTGAAAGCGGAAGGGAATTTATAGCTGTCATTATGTACAGTAGAAATTATTTCCCTAGATTTGGAAAAAAAGTAGGTATGTATCATAGGTATAGTTGGGGAGTTGTCTGGTATTTCTCTAACAGCTTTTCTCAAAACTATTTTCCAAAGTTTGAAAGTGGCAGTACCCAGAAATTTGTACCAAACAACCAAACATTTCCTCTTGCTTCTGTGCCAGTGCTCTGAGCACATGGTATTAAAGAGAAGGTGGTACCCAACAGTTGCCCATTAACAGCCAACAATAATGAAACTGGGGATTTCAAGGTAAACAGTTTCAGAATTTTGATCTTTGGTCTAAAGTGGAGTCACTGCTTTTACTACTTACTGCTTAGCAAATGTAATGCATTGACCCTGTTTTTGATGACTGCATGTAGAGAGAACTGTCTCACCCTGGGAAACAACTGGAAATTTTAAAGCTGGCATTGGTTTGGTTTTGTGTTACGTTTTTTTAAGATGAATGAAATTGAAGTTAGGTATTGAGAATTTTGAGAGATTGCTTTGCTTAAGTTTGTATTTGTCACCATAATTTTAAGTGCCTTAAAACTTAACTGCCGTTGGTTTTGGGGTTAATTTTCACTTAAATCAACCTTGACACAGTAATTAAAATGATCACATGCTATAATTAGTCATAGATTTTCAGCAGTCCTGATCTGTGAAAGTACAAAGGTGATGGCATGTGTTAATACTATCTAAAGAAATATTTTGGGGACAAATTGTACTTTGTGAAACCTGAATTGATGGTGGGATGAGAAGCTCATTTTGTGCTGCATTTATGCCTTTCAAATATTCTGAAATGTTTTTGTTATTATTATTGATGCCATGAGGATTTTTTTGCCTTTTCTTTTATACCCCTTTTATACTTTTTTACAACTTCTGTATTCTTAGTGTTTTTAGCCTACATTCTTAGACTTGTTTGTCAAGTTAAGAGACTAAACATTTTAGAAGCTTCGTAGTTAAGGATCAAAATGCCCCCAGACCCCAAGGTCCTCTCCAAAACACATTTTGTAAACTAAGACAGAACCATCCAGGAGAAGGTTCTTGGGGAGGGGGGCTCACTCGAGCCTCTCCTTGGAGAATTTTTGATAGAGATGCTAATTAGTAAAACCTGTAATGTTAGACCAGATTTTTTGGGGGTGTGCATTGCAGGGTGCATTAAGGTGCATTCGACCTGGACGTGTGCACCTAAGGATCCTTAAAATAAATACCAAGGTAAAATCCCTTTTTCCCTTCTAACCGTGTTTGAGTCTTGATTTTAAGACTAGGAAAAGGCATCATTATAAGCTTAATGTCTACAGCAATTCATGCTCACCTTGTAATCAGGTCTTTTGAAGAGAGATACTTGGGATGAATCTTCACAATCTTGGCACTTAGCTTTGCTTTGTGCCATCCCTTGCTTGCATCCATTTTTTTGTGGCAATTTAACTGATACCTGAGAACCAGCAAGTATAAATTATTTTCATGGCTTCCTTGAGATCATCCTTAAGTATGATAAGTAGATAGGTGCCTTGCCAAGTGAAGTTTTGCTGCCAAAACATGAATGGGCTCCAGTAAGTGTCTCCAGAAGCTGGCGTCAGTTCAGCTGTCCCAGTCAAAGCACATTCCTTAATTCAGGTTGGAAGCTGCAGTGTAATGAAGAGGTTGTGGCTTGACCTAGGTATATGCCAGTCCTTCACAAGCAACTAAAATTTGCATTTAAATTTGTGATTGACTACTTAAATGTCATATGTTGGGTTTAAACTGAAAGAGGGTGGGTTTAGATAAGAAATTCTTTGCTGGTGAGGGTGGGGAGGCACTGGAACAGGTTTCCCAGAGAAGCTGTGGATGCCCCATCCTTGGAAGTGTTCAGGGCTGGGTTGAATGAGGCTTTGAGCAACCTGATCTATGGGAGGTGTCCCCTACCTAGGGCAGGGGGTTGGAACTAGATGATATTTGAGGTCAATGCAAAGCATTTTATGATTCTGTATTTTTGGTCAATTTTATAACCTTAGATTAGAGGTCATCTTGTATTGTGCAATTTGACAATCAGAAGCTGTCAAAATAGGTACAGCAATGACATTAATTTTATGGTGGGGCATTTGGAGGATGTTAAAAGCTATGCTGTCCTCAGGTCCAGTCTCAGGGAGTACAAAGACCCTGTGTTCTTTTCAGGAAACCAAAATAATACTTTCCACTTTAAAATATTTTCTACTGTCATATAGATGATGAGTCAATCCTTCAAGAAAGAGAATATTTCTATTCTCACTAGTGCTCTGTGTTATTTTCTATTCTCACTAGTGCTCTGTGGTCTCAAAGCTCTAGATGAATTTCCTGCAAAAGTCAGTTTGTCAGAGATTATTTAGGATTCTTTATTGACTTGGTTTGCAGTGTGTTTTTTTAACTTAAAAAAATCCTGTGACTTTGCTTAGCAGCAGCAGCCAAGAAAATTACAGAGGAGGTGGAAGCTGGGTGAAATGGAAAGTAAATGTGGTGTTATTTGGTTGGGACATTAATCTTTCCATTACTACTTTTTCTTTAAAGGTTGAAGTTACATCTTTCTTAGTTACCTGTCTAGCCAGGTAGTTCCATTTGTGTGCTATATTCTCTTGCATTGCATATAATTGTCACATGTCCTCCCATGTAATTTGATTTGATAGCTGATGGTATTTATAGCTTGGTGTAATTAGTGAAGAAACAGACAATTTGAAGGGGAAAGGGGCAGGTGAAGCAGAGGGAAGAGTGATCTTTCATGTGCAGTTAATATGCCCTCATAGCTGCTTAGAAATTTGCAGCAAGATAGTGAGTGGTGTAAAGGAAGCAGCAAAACATACTGAAACACCAAATTCGTGGGGGGTTTTTTTTGGTCAAACTTACTACCTTTTCATATTTCCTCTGTTAAATGTTCTAAAATTAATTTAAACTTGCTTTTTATCAAAATGCAAGGTAAGTGTTTAGCAGTTGTAGCTTTGTACCCTTTTGTTCAGGTGCAGGTTATAGCCTGTCTGCCTTCTCACCCAGGTGTAAGCAATCCTGCTTTTCTCTGCATCTCTCACTGCCTTGACAGCGTGGTCAGCTGGGTCACGCAGCCCTAGCAGAGTGGCCACAGTCCTTCTGACCACTGGTCTAATCAATCTCTTGAGAGATACCTCTGTGCCCCTGTTGTAGTGTCCCAAATACACATATTTGTATACATATGTATCTGTGTATGTACCCAAAGATACTTGTGTTCGCACATTTATATGTTTATGTGCAGAATATACCTGTTACAGTCAAGGTAGTCAAAGGCTGATTGTTTCTCAGAAAAGATTTTAAAGTGTAGGAGAAAGCATAGGGATTCTTAAATGAAGTAGCAGGCATCATAAATTGCAGGTGCCTTCCATAATACCTGTTGAAAATGGCCTTCAGTTCTTTGATGTGCCACATATAAGTTCAGAAAAAGATTTAAGTAACTTAAGTTCCTTTTGGCTCTTTGAAGAGGATCTGAACTTATTTTTTTGTTTCATGGTAAAGCATTGCCAGTTCTGGACTTGCAGCAGCTCTTGAGCTGCAGGGGAATTCTGAAATGAGTTCTCTAAACAGGGTTTATGAGAAGTTTTATTTATGAATGAATGGTTGTCAACATTATGTTGCAGTTTATGTTGCAGTTTGTGTCTGCTTTGCTTTTTCATTTCTTTGCAGATGTGATGAGTATTAAATTACTAAGTGGGGTTTTTTGGTTTTTTTTTTTCCTTTTGCTCTGTTCTGGCTAAGACTTTTTCTCCTTATAATCATTTTAATTATGAGAGTGTAGGCCTTTTTGCACTTTAAAATATGAAAAGAATTGTAGGCAATTTCTAAAAGAAAAGTCAAATAGGTGTTTGCCCAGACACCCCTTTTAACCATTAAGTTTATTTATAAAAGTCATGCATTTCGTATTTTTACAGCTCTTCTTACTGCCTTCTAACATAATATGGTCTGCTTAGCTTCAATTATAAATATAGTTTTTTCTTGCATGTGATAGGCTCCTACCTAGTATGTTCATTTCTCAAGATGAAAATATTATAAATAATGTATTATGTTGTAAAAGATTAATGTTTAATGATAAACTATATTAAATGATAAGCTAAACACGTTATACAGACACACACACATACATAAAGCATACAAATTTTGTTTGTTTTGATGCTGCATTTTTAAAACTGAATTGGAGTTTTTGTCTATAATAATTACATAGATACATTGTGCAGTTGTTGTTCCCTGAGGCAATGTTAGATGGAAGTCTCCCTTAGTGTTCAGCTGTGACATCCTAAATAGAGGGAAGAAAATGTCTGCTGGTCTGTGTGGCTGGAGTGAGAGCAAAAAGGCTGCCCAGTTAATTATACTGAGCATTTAAAGATGTCTCTTTCTTTTGCTTTGTGGACTGGAAATAAGGTTTTCTGTAATACAAGTATACATTGGAAAAGTATAAAGAAAAAAAAATTAAAAATTATGTGTTTTGTTTCATTCTCCCCAAGAAAGGGAGTTCCGTGCTCCATCTTTGGGATCTTTGGAAAATTGCATGAAGCTTTCCCAGATGACAGTCCAGGGACTTCAGCAGTTCAAGTGTCCCCTGTTACAGCTGCCTCACATTGAAGAGGACAATCTTAGGAGAGTTTCCAATCATAAAAAGGTATAAAAATACAAATGATACTGGGTAACCTCTTAAAATGCTGTCTGCTACTTCTTTTACCTATCTGCGGCTAAGGAAGCAAGGTCATGAATTAACTAAGAGAATAAAAATAGATTTATTTTTCAGGAATTCAATACAATACTCCTAGGTGTTCTCTCTACTTTTGGTTTCTTTAAAGTCCATCTCAGTTAGGAGGTGGGGATTAAGATCAGAGATCTGGTAAGTGTAAATAAGTGTAAAAGATCATTCTGTGTTGACTTAACAAACAATAGGAACAGTTTCTTTCCTATTACAATGTACTATCTACTATTTAATATTCTTCCAGAATGTGTGGGGAATATCCTATTGGGACTTTCTTTTTGGGGAAGGGGGGGTGGGGGAGGGTTGTTTGGCTTTACATGGTTCTTAATCTACTTTGATAGAAAATATATTTTGGAAGCTTACACAGAGGAGTTCATAAAAGAAAAAAAATAATCAGTTACTATGGGAAGCATTTCAGGTTTTGTGATCCTTTGTGTGAAAGGCTGTGTCTTACAAAGCTTTTGCTACGTAACTGTAGTCGGGTAAGTGATGGTATCTGTAGACTTTAGGGACAAAAAAGAGTAGTCTTGTCTGAATACCTGCATGTGTTTCTTCATTCTGTTTCACCAGCTGTCTTTGTATTCAAACCTGCTTGTTCGTTCGAGTCTAGTGTATCTTCTGGGAGTGCCTGGTTAGAAACAGCATTTCCTTCTACTGGAAGCTGTTGACTTTTCTGCTAGTTCTATTATAGTGGTTAATATGGATCAATCTTGAAAATACTATTTTTATCTGATGGCAATTTTGTTAGCTTTAACTACAGCCTTAGGGGGTGTTTAAATGCTCCTATGTTAGTGTGAAGACTAAGAATAAACATTCTAGAAGATGCTAGTTCATGAAATATTCAAGTGGTCATATCCTTTGGATAAAGTAAAAGAGTCTCTTACAGGTATCATTAAAGACTTTTAAAATCCAGTCTTAAACTACAGGGAACATATGAGAAAATAAGGAATTTTAAATGTATTTTTTGTCATGTGCGTTGTCACTAAGTAGAAAACTGAAGAATTTGGCTATGATATAATCCCACCTCTCTTTGCTATAAAAGAGGGAAGAAACCAGTTTTTTAGGCTAATTTGTACAGGATTCACATGCATTGAGTTCTTCAAAAATACAGTGCCCTAGACTGGCAGTATGATCAGTCTACGTGGATGCATGAAATTGTTTTTAATAAAGTACATGCATTTATAATGCTGAGGTAATCAAGTATTCAAATCTGTTTGTTTTATCCTTTTAGCTCTGCTCTGCAAATCTTAAAATGAGTGGATTTAGATTTGTTTGCAATTCAGTACAAAAAAAATCCCTAAACTCGTATTTGGTTGTTTCTGCTAATGGAAGTCTCATAGCACTGAAGTACTCTATCTAAACAAAAACCCTACCAGGAAGATTTCTTGGCTCAACTTCTTGGAAAACTTGGCTGAAATAACAAATTTGTAAGAAACTATAAAGTACCATTTCTAAGGGGTGACATACTAAGGAACACACCAATGTTCAAAGCAGTGCTGTTGAGTAGGTTTGAGTGCAACCTCTTTGGTTTATTGTTTCTCAAAACATACGCTTGCTAGTTTCCCAAAGCGTGGGGTTTTTAACAGGAACAAATGTAATGGTGTGTATGTATTAGTAACATGTGGGGACACCAATGATGCATTATTAAGAGTTTATTTGTGGACTATGTTCTGTGCTACCACATGGCTTCCTTTCTTCTTTTTTTATTTCAGTATAAAATCAAAACTATTCAGGATTTGGTGAGTTTGAAAGGCTCAGATCGTCGCAATTTATTGCACTTCCTAGAAGATAAGAAATATGAAGAAGTTATGGCTGTCCTTGGCAGCTTTCCATATGTCACTATGGATATAAAACCACAGGGTGAGTGGGAAGTCCTTTTGTTCTGTGTATGTCACTCTTCTGACATTTTAATAGTCTGCTGGCAGTAAGCTTTTGGAGGATGCTGAAACACAACTCATTGCTATTTATGTATTTATGTGGCCTGGAAATTGCATACTTCTTTGGAGTGGTGGGGTCTTGTACATGAGAGTTACAGTCTGAGGAGATAAAGTACATTGAAACATTCCATGGATTCCCAAGCCAGCAGTAGTTTCTCATACAGGAGCTTATCTGGTATTTCGTCTTTTGATTTTAATATTTCATGAGCAATGTGGAATTTCTGTTGAAATACCACTTTTATTAGCTGTCTTAAACAGTTACGCTTATTCTAGAATTTACGCTCAGCCTTTTTCAGCATGTAGAGTCCTTTGTGAGATTTTTGAGTTGGAGATCCTGATGACTAAATATTCATGAGTTCCTTTGTGATAATTCTTGTATAGTTTTTATATCTGGCAGAATTTGTCTGAGCTATGCTTAGCTACCTTTTGTGTGCACCATTTCAATGAATGTATAATGGTCTTCGTCTCTGAAAATTAGGTATATTGTTAAGCAGTTCCTGTTAGACAGCCTTGCAGTGGGAAGTGAATTGGTTCTGTGGTCTCCTTTTGTTTGTAGAAGAACAGTGCTAGTAAATGTGTGATATTTGAAAGGTTGTTCTAATTCTTGTTTCTAGTTTATATTGTCATTGTGATAGCAGTGATCGCATTCAAAATGTGATCTGCTTTGTTTCGGTAGCCTGATTGTAATTTGGCTTATGTGTAGTCCCCTGTGAGAAGCAAGTGTTAGAGGAAATATCTGTTAAGGAAGCAAATGTTTGCTAATCTTGGTGTTTCTAAATGTTATTTATGTTGGTTTTGGTGTTTGTTTTTTTTTTAACAAATAAACAGAGGACTTTGTTATTGTAGTATAGGATTGTATATAGTCTTGTTAATCTGCTTAAAATTCAGTCTTGGAGTACCTCCCCATATTTTGGCAAACAACTATTTCCAGCCTCCAGTCTTTATTTGTCACACAGCTGCACTCAAGTGTGGTGTGGAGGATTAAACCGTGCATATGCTTTTCTGTTTAGCTCAGTATTGCCATTATATAAAATATATATGTAAGACTAGTGAATAGTAAAACTGCTTCCTCAGAGAGGGACTGGAGGGGAATAAATAAAATGTCTACACTGGGACATAACTCTGTTCCTCTCCTACCTGAGACATTCTCCAGTTTATAGGTTGGAGGTATAAACTCCTCAGTGGCTCTCCTGTGGGGTTTGTTTGATGTTTTAGTTAAACTAATCATTGCTATTCTTTTATTTTTCTTTGCCTTCTCCTTAAAAAATAATTAAATGCATGATTGTTAATGTGGCATTGAAAATGAGTTGTTAATCATATGAAAGTCAGGAAAATGAAAATTATTATTCCCAAAACAAATATAACAGGGTCCCTCTGGTCATGTGTGGTATTTCATGTTTCTGAAGTTTAATGCTTTAATATATAATGCATGGTATTACAGGGTTATGGTTCCCACAGCAGCTATAACTTTGAATTTTCTAACTTTCATGCAATTAAAATTTCAACTCAATGTTGCGGTTTTATAGGTTGCTGAATTACCAGCCCTCGTTCTGATAGTATATTTGAAGTTGTAAGAGACTTATTAAATAATACTTTGAGATTATTTTTTGTTAAAAATTCTGGAATTTGAATGCTTACATTTAGAAGTAGCAGAAGCAATGTGTTAATGGAGAAAAGGCTTTAAAGAAGTCTAATAGATGTGTTGCTTTTCTTTTGCACTAGTTTTGGATGATGAAGACAGCAACAACATTACAGTAGGTTCTCTTGTCACTGTTCTGGTCACACTAACAAGACAGACCATGGCAGTAAGTATTAAGAATACTTGTTCTTTCATGGTAACTGCATGTATATAGTAGTAAACAGGCATTTCTGGTTGTTTTGTAAACGTAACTGTAAGGTTAAGATTTGATCAATTGAGAACTTGTGCTCTTAATCCATTCTTATGGTTTTGTTTTGGAATGAGAAGGTTTTCCTGGAATAAAACCAAAGTTCAGTCTGACCCATTGCAGTTGTCTAGGGAACAGTAACAGAATATGTCAAGTGATACTGCTCTGAGGTTTGTAAACAACAGGAAAAGAGACGTTCAGAAACTTGGTTCTTGAACTAAAATAAAATATTCACTCAAGTCCTCAGGACAGTGCTTGATTTCACTTTATGTGGGCTCATAATGTTTACAAATCTCCTGGGTGTTCTAGGCCACTTCTATGAAAGAAGCACAGTCCCAGCAGAATGCAGAATATGTATAACTTAATATAAAGGTAGGTACACCCAGTGTCACATGAAGAAAGTGGACTGCTGAGTAGGAAAGCATGTGGCATAACCAAAACAATACTACACCCTAGTAGTTAAACTTCTAATTTGTGCTTATTTTCTAGCTTAAAATGCAGTAATGGCTTTCTTTGAACAAAAAACCTTAATACACAGAACCTAAACAAACTTTGATATGTCAAAGACTACAGTGTCAATTTTTGCATGTGTACTCATGACATAATTGTCTAATTAAACAGAAGGTCTGAATTACACCTCTAAGGTAAGGCACACAAGCCTAAGTATTACAGGGGAGATCAGACTATTGAAGCCAGTTGAGCAGAAAGTCGTATATACAAGCTCCATGTGCTCATGCTGTGGTAGCTGAAGGTGCAGTAGGTAGAAAGTAAAGCACTGTATCAATATGCTGGAATTGCAAAATGAAGGAAACTGAAATTGTGAGGTTATTGAACTGTACTTAGAAACTAAAATGTCTAACAGCATATAGAAAATTCATTTAAGGTGTTTCCTGTGACCTCCACTGGGCAGTCTGGCATAGAAACACATGACTGTAAAACTAGAGCTAGCCTTTTGTATGATGCACTTTTTTTGTGGTGGTATTTCCTATTTGCCCTCTTTATGTAAGACAGCTCCTTGTGACTGTTTTGTTTGGGTGGGTTTTTTTTAATGGCATATAGTATATTTTGAAGAAAGAAATGCATTAAAAATTCCATTTACATAGAGATGTTCTATTTTACAGAATCCTAACATTGTGTTGTGTCCTAACGTTTCACATTTCTGGTTTGATTTGTTGTTCTGTGTCCCTGAGTAACAGAGCAGCTGTTGAAGTTTTTAATGCTCTGACAACTGGAACAGAATTAGCATTTTACTACTGCTTGCTTTTGTGATACAGGATTTCTGTGCTTTATAAAACAAGTAGATTCTTAGGAACAAGATGACATGTTGCTACTAAATTTCTTTGTAGTACTAGAGATGGAAAAATCTGAGACCAAATGTTTGAAAGTGTTTAATTTTGATCTGTTAATCCCCTGTTGTGTCTGTCACTGATAAAAGAATTTGCTATAATGAGTGAAATATTCAGACCTGATCAAGGTGATTTAGTTTAAGTTCAAATATGAAATAATAATTTGCTCTTTTGGTACAGAGATGCATTAGTAGTTTTCACATCTTTCTCTAACCAGGATGTGTTTGAAAAGGAACAGTCTATATGTGCAGCAGAAGAGCAACCAACAGAAGATGGGGTAAGTGAAGAGTGAATGTTCCTCTTGCTAATTAAAGAGACCTTTCTTTCACATCTTGAATTACTAATTGTGCACTTCTCAAGTATTTTTTTCAGAAATGCCTACTGAAGTGTCCTTTGAGCTGTGCTTTCTAATTTTGGTTCTCAGCTTAAAATGCTTAAAGTACAGTTGAATGACTGAAATTTTATGAACAGAATAAATATTTTAATACTGCTTTCCTGCAGCAAGGAGATGCCAGCAAAGTTAAGAGCAAAGGATGGCAACAGAAGAATAAAGGAACCAAGAAAGCTTCAAAATCAAAGAAGAAGAAGCCATTGAAAAAGAAACCTGTGCCACCTTCATTACAACCACCAAAACAGCAGAAGCAAAAACAAGCTAATGGGGTAGCTCATAGATTCAATGATATTTATAATTTTATTCAGTTTATCACTTGTAATCTCATGGGGGGGGGGGTTTGTATCTGTGTCTTACATTTCAGTTTATGCTTTTGTGAAGTGTGTCTTCTAAAATAGCATTTGTTTTCTTTACATTTAAAAATTTCCGGTGAAGTAATCAGGGAGCCACCATGGT
The DNA here is from genome assembly GCF_009650955.1 of Corvus moneduloides. Lineage (NCBI taxonomy): Eukaryota > Metazoa > Chordata > Aves > Passeriformes > Corvidae > Corvus > Corvus moneduloides. Next base: position 47,659,171 of record NC_045478.1, on the reverse strand, counting down.
AACATTTGCAGTGACCTGCTGAAAGTTGCTCAACTCTTTTAGAAATTTGGCTTTATAGTCCCTTCTTATTATTAGTTCTTGTTATGCTGCCTTCTGGGAGGTGAATTGTTCTGTAAGTTCTGCTTTTTCTTTGAAGATAAAAACCAAAATGAGACTTTCTTGTGATAAATTAAGTATCTTTAGTAACTTTATGCTCCCACTTTATGGTGTTTTCTCCACCTCATGGGCTGTGTTGTAGGTACTTTCTTAAGTTCTCTGTGATTTTCGTAAGACTTTATGAAATGCAGTTCCAGAGTCATAGAATGATTTGGGTTGAAAGATCATTCGTTAAAGATCATTTCGTTCCAGCCCCTCTGCCATGGGCAGCGATGCCACTCACTAGATCAGTTTGCCCAGGGCGCATCCAGTCTGGCCTTGAACACTTGCAGGGATGGGGCATCCAATCTGGGAATCAAATACTGTTTTTTCCTATTCCTGTTGCAAGTGCCATATGGAGAAGGAAAGTTGCTTCCTTCCTTCTCTTAGCAAATGAGGTGAAAAGGATTAATCTTAACTGCAGACATAACTCTGTGACACAAGAAGACTGTAGATCGTGCGACCTTAAGGCAGGTGCTCTGAATTCTGCGTACTACAGTAATGCAGACAAACTAAGTTAGAGGTGTTGGGTTTTTTTTTTCTTTCCCATTAGGAAGTTGTTGTGAAGGAAGAGGAGGAGGAGGTCTCGGATAAAGGAAGTGAATCCGAAGAAGAAGAAACAAACAGGGACTCTCAAAGTGAAAAAGATGATGGAAGCGACAGAGACTCTGACCGAGAGCAAGATGAGAAGCAAAACAAAGATGATGAAGCTGTAAGCCTTACTTTTTCTTGAAGGGTAATGTTGCCTTTGGGGTTGAGAGAAAATGCATTTTAATCCTCTAGCATCCCCTCAGGCTAGGCAACACTAGGATGAAGTAGTAATATCAATTCTCCAGAGGTTTTCAGACCTCATTCTGGTATAAGAGCTTTGTCATTGCAAGTTTGTTTCAGAGTGAGTAGCGAAGATTTTTGCAGCATAGTCGGAAAACTTAGAAATGACATGAGAAAAATGGCTGAACTTCAGGAGAAAACTGCAATATTTCTTTCAGCTTAATTTGATTACTAGCTGCTGCAGATTTGTGACTTAAAGTCTCTCCCTTGAAATGTGTTCTTTACAGGCAGTGGCTTTTGCATGCTGCATAATGCATACTAAGCATGCAGTAGTTGAGCAAACTGTTTGCACAGGTGCTTACTGAACTCTAGTAACTGTCAAGTTAGTTGTTTGAAACCGTAATAGTAATTGAGAGTGAAACACCGTGGTGGTAGATGATTTCTGCACCACAGGTCTTTCAGTACAAGACTTGAGTGACAGCTGAATGGCCCATACAGGGTGAGATTAAGCTCCTGATGGGAAAGGAATCATCAAACTTGTAATTAGGACTCTTATGGCTGAGATAGAGAGTGTTTATAGGTAGTGCTGCAGAATTGAGTTTTGAAGAATGTGTGTGAGCCCCACGGATCTGCTTTTTCCCTTTATGATGTTTAGTATTGCACAAGAACTTGTCACATGTTCCATTTTCATGGCCCATTTTCTGTCTTTAATGCAAAAGATGGTTAGTGCACAGTAATTCTTTAACCTTATCTTTGACAGGAGTGGCAAGAATTACAGCAAAGTATACAGAGAAAGGAACGAGCCCTTCTTGAAACGAAGTCAAAGATAACACATCCTGTTTACAGTCTTTTTTTTCCTGAGGTCAGTAATAAAAAACATTACAGTTGTGAAACACGAAAATTAATAATAATATAAATTAATTGATCTTTTTGTATTTTTACTGTAAATATTGGGCTTTTTAAAAAGCTTCATGCTTGGAAAAAAGATCTAGTATTAATTTTATAAAGTCTTAACTTACAAAATTAAACACTTTCAGATACTTTTCTAAAAGCTTTTTCTTCATTATTTTTTCTACCCAGTTCCCAGAGACTTGCAAACCTGTATAAAACGTAAGGTGAAATGTTGGGGTGTTTTTAACTCTACATCTAACTCCAAGTGCCTGTGACTGGGGGAGGTCCTGACCCCTCCTGTGTTATGAGTAACGACCGGAGAGTTTGAGACTCATTTGGATCAGCGGATAGTTTTGGCTTGCTGGCTGACTTCTGAACACAGCAGTGTGGTGGCTGCACAGTGTGCAGCTGTGGAAGATGGGGTTGGTTGGCAAAGCTGTCTCTTTACACCACAGCATAGTCTGGAAGTGGCAGAAGCCAGCTGTGGAACAGTCTTTGCTATAGAGCTCGAAAATATAAGTTCAGATGTGGATGAGTATCAGGGGAAGGGATGTATTTGAGAGTGGTGACTCAGTATGGGCTGAGGTGTCTTTACAGCAGCCTTTGGTGTTGAAAGTATGTTCTGAGATACCAGTTTTTACTTGCATTAGCAGCTAGCCACTCAGTAGTTGTCTGAGAACTCTGTAACAGCAGTGGAACTATGAAAAAGATGGGATTTGTCCAAGTGGAGGGTTTGTGTTCTGAGCAAATAAGTTAAGTCCTTGGGGGTGACCAGATTGGAACTAGGAGGAAGGAGTATTTGGCCACGTTTTCTTTCCTGGCCAATGGTTCAGAGGTTTCCTTTGCTTCCTTGCAGTCTAAGGAACTAATCTAGGATCTCTTCTCTGTTGTTGTCTATCTCCAATAAGGGGGGTGGGATGCAAGGCTTGTTCTTTCTCTTATGGTTTAAAGAAGACAACTAAGGTGGGAAAGAAGAGTAAAGCATGACTTAAAAAGGAAGGTGCTGTGTATATTTGCTCCTTCTTCTCAATCCCCAGGGCTCTTTATGTCTATACCTTGTACAGCTTGTTGCATGTGCAAACATACTCCACTGTCCACATGCTTGTGATCACATTGTTCCTGCTTGTTTTACCTGCTAGCAGCATTAAAAAGCAAATTGTGGGAAGCAGGAGTTGTTGCTAAGGTCCCAGAGGGCAAATAAATTGTCTTCCTGAAGGCCTTAGCTGACACCTAGCTTTGTAATGGCTGCACTTAAAGCTGTATTTTCCTGACAGTTAAGTGCGCTCCCATCTCTCAATACAGCTTCCAGCAGTACACCAGCATAAAATGGAAAGGTGTACTGGCATTCTGCTCTTCTGACTGCCTTAGATCATGTCACATGTGCTGCGGAGTCTTGATACCTCCTTGCTGCGAAGGCAGCTGGCTTTGGTCATCAGTTGAAGCTCACAGACAATAAGCACCATGCCCAGTGCCTCAGGGGTGCTGACTATTTGTATTTCTCTTTTACTGAGGTGAGGGTCCCTTCAGAGACTTTGCTTATACTTACTCTGTATAAAGCTGCATAAGCTTCAGCTGTGTGTAACCAAGCTACATATGGGTTTTATGATAAAACCTAAATACAGCTTGCTGCTAAAAAGAAATCTAGGGCTGATCTGAATGCTTGAACTTGAAAGATACACACATATCCTCTCATGGTACTGCAGTTGTAAATTGTCCAGCTTTTCTTCACTGGTTTCGTAAAAGTTGAATGCAGCTGTATTTAGTGCTGTAGCTGTGGTTGGAGCATGTTCAGATAGAGTTGATCTGCTACATCTGAAGAACAAAATCCATTGTACTCTGGTTTGGTTTTGTTCCATCTATTATTTAGAGTATTATTTGTACTGTGGTCATGGCCAGTTCAGAGATACAAAAATAGAGATAAAATGCTGTATTCCAGAATATACAGATGTTTGAGGGTAGCTGAGCATAATACACCTGTTCTCAGGTGGCAGCCTTAATGCTGTTTCATCCGAGTTTTGGGGCAGTTGATTGCTCTGCCAGACATGTCTTTAATGTATGCAAGTTCCTAAATAATTATCTTCTGCTCCTGCATCCATGGATCCAGAAACTGCACAGATTGTAGTTTTGACATTTTTTAGGTAGAAACTGGCCTTGGTGTTCCAATTTCATGAACATACTGGTTCCCTGGCATGCCAAACCTTGCACCCATCTGTTAAAGGGCATTTTGCCCACTTGCCTGTTAGTTTGCCAGATTCTCACAGGCATAAACTTTAAATTCCACCCAATAAGCAAGACGAAAATGACAGTCCTGCACAATTGTCCTTTCTGTAAAAAAGTGATGGCACTTTGGGGTCAGGAGCTTTACTTCCAAAGAGTTAACTCTGTAGCATCCTTTGAGCATTAGATCAGTGATTATCATTAGCACTGATATTGCTTCCCCACTTGGCTGTTATTTTTACTAGCTTTTGTGAAAAGCCACTTGATGGTTTTGATCTTTGTCTGTTTCCATCACTCTCAAGGGCAAGGAATTTTTATTGTTTTTTAAGAACAATGTATAGTAAGTCAGCACAGTGTTTTGGTAAAATCAAAAATGACATATTGATACAACTGCAGGTCCTTTTTATTATGGTCACAGTCCTTATAGGCTTAAAATGGTGATTAGACATTTCTGTAATGGATCTTGCTTCTGTAGCTCTTGTTCATCTGTGCTATTTATACTGTTCATCTTTCTATTCCTAGAGGCCTCTTGGCTACGAAATAAACACTTTGACTGCATAAGAGTATTCTTTGCTACTGCTGTCAAGAAGATTGACAATATATTTACTGTGGAAACTTAAAGTAACTTATGCCTTGTAATCACATGGGATGTTTTTTCTTAAAGAAAATCACTTGGAATAGTTGTAAAAAGGATTTAGAATTCTACACATTCTGGTCCTAAATAGTATATGAATAGGTTTTTATCCTATTCTCTGTGCCCGTTCCAAAAACACAAGGGAATGCTGTTGCTTCACTGTGATGCTTTTGCTTTTATACACTTCAAAATGGGCATTTAACATGTTCAGATAATTTTACATTTCTCTGTCATGGGACTCAGGAGTGCTAATTGGTGTTTTTAGTTGTTGGTGTGAGTGTTTTGCTGTTGTAAATAGTTGAATATTTCAGTGAGATTGTGATAGCATAATAATTAGTCACTTCAAAAGAAAAAAGAAGTTAATTTGGCTTTTTAAATTTTTAAACATGCATGATTTAAATCTCAGATCACCAAACACTGGCTTCTGCAGTGTTAAAAAAATCTAAAACTACTGAACTTTTAACTCTTCCAGTAGAGACAAAAATTCTTCAAATTCTGTATGTTAACAGCATTTGCTTCCCAACTGTGTGTGATAGGGGACAGTTGTTGGGCATCCTTTACAAATATAAATCAATATTGACTGATACTGAGTCACTTCCTTGAAGTGAAATCTCTGTGTGTTCAAATGTCATTTTAATTTCTGGGGGATGGGGGAGCAGTGGGACAGGGCATACTTGCCTGAAAAAGACTCTTCTGTGAAGCGTTCTTTATCTGTCTTTACACTTTCCTTGCTTTATATGCTCAGCTTTTTATCCAGGTTGGATTTCTGTTGAAGGACCTAAGGTTGTTTTATCTTTAAGTTGCTCATTAATCCTTAGTGGACACAATTCTTCAGGATGGTTCCATGTCCCACGGGGTAACTTAAGTTGAATACATGGAATGAAGCCTTTGGAGACCAGAAGTCACTTGTGATAACCTGTTTGCTTTTAGTGTGCAGTATACACCATGTATTTTATTCATGCACATCCAAGAGTTTAAAAAAGCCACCAGACACAAACTTTTCCTTTCTGTCTGTATTACAAAGACCATCTTTTTCTATGACTTCAGTAATCCTGGTGGTTTTTTACTTTTGTTTTTTTTTTCCCTTTATGAAAGGAAAAGCAAGAATGGTGGTGGCTGTATATTGCAGATCGGAAGGAGCAGATGTTAATATGTATGCCATATCACGTTTGTACACTAAAAGATAAAGAAGAGGTAAAGTACTTGGAGTGTTTTCTTTTTGGGGTATTACAGAACTCCGTTGAAGTATGGTATGCAAATATGGTCTATGGTATGCAAATACATGTCGATTTTAATTTTTTTTGTACTTATCTCTTAAGATGGAAAACAAATTTTATTCTGCTGATAAAAGTAGAGAAGTTCCTTTTAACTGTGAAAATTGATAGTGGAGAAAGAAAAAGTAATTTAAGACAACTTTGAAGTTTCTTTGTGGAATATGTTGGCTTTTTTTTTTCCCCTGATATCAAAAGATGATGAAAACCAGTATTCATACACAGTGAAATTCCTGAATTTATTCAAATCATTAGAAATATTAAGTGTTTTCTTTCTGTACAGCAGAGACTGTTACAAATTAATTAGCTTTGGCTCTTATGGACTTTACTGAACCTGTAACCTTTGGCAGTGTTCTTCTTGCTACTTTTCTGAAAAATTAGGACCTAATCTATTTGTTCTTCCAAACTAGATATTATGTTCAATTTCAAATAACAGCAGAGTTAAGATAATACTTTTAGCAGACTAAATATTTTAACTTGTTTGGGTTTTTGAGGTTTAGCATACAGCAGGGTGAAATTGTGTACTTAATGTACTTACTTGGCCTAATTCAGGAAAAAAATCAGTGATTGAGTGACTCAGTGATTATTCAGCTTTTGTGGGAGGTATTGTGTCTGGGTATTGTGACTCTCTTCTGCAGGTGTTTTATTACATAGAGATCTTCAAAGAAGTGTCCCTAGTAAGAAACGAAAACTTTCTATTATTCTGTAGTAGTGTTTATTGTTCATTGGAAGACTCAGGTACTTGTTTCAATGTGTCATTTGAAAGCAGTAAGAACTTACAGTATGAAATCTCTTTTGCAGGTAGAGCTGAAGTTCCCAGCACCAGGCAAGCCTGGAAACTATCAGTACACGGTTTATTTAAGATCGGATTCATATATGGGATTGGACCAGATTAAACCATTGAAGGTGATGTTTGACTGTGTTATATATTTGTATTACATCAAAAGCTACTCCAAATGGTTATTACAAAACCAGAAGTCCTGTTTATAAGAATTAACCTGTCCTCATTTTAAAACAAGTGGGAAGGATGGACTTGCAAGTGGTTTCTGCCTAATGTCAGTAGTGGTAGTTTTACAATGGATTAAACGGGACTAAAATTTGTGATAATTCCCGTGTGTGTGTATTTTAATTCATGTTTTTCTAATGTTTATTCAGTTTCTGCAGTATGGGTTGGCTGTGGCTTTTTATACCTTGAGGTTTGCCTTGCTATTTCATTGCCTTTCCTTAGTCCTAGATTCATCCAGTTAATGGGAAAAATCTGGCATGCCTTATTTCTGGAAGCAGTTCCTGGTTTTGTTTTTGGTTTGGGAATTGGGATGGGATTTGTTTTGCTATTTGGTTGGGTTTTTTAACTGTTATTTTGTGGTTTGCTTGTTTGTTTTGGGTGTGTGGATTTGTTTGTTTTCCCAAGTTGCTGTTTATTGTCTGTAACCTGTTTTTCCCCTCTCTTCTTTTTCCTTATCCAATTACAGCTGGAAGTTCACGAAGCAAAACCAGTGCCAGAAAATCACCCACAATGGGATACAGCAATAGAAGGTGATGAGGACCAGGAAGACAGTGAGGGCTTTGAAGACAGTTTTGAGGAGGAAGAGGAAGAGGAGGAAGATGACGATTAAACATACTATTGATTGACTACAATATCTGCACACACTGCAAGCTCTCGGTCTGACTGTGGAACTTGTACAATTAACCAAGAAACACAGTACAGAAGCTTTGAGAAGGCTGAGTTTAAATTTTCTTTACCAATTAAGAGTGCATTATGTAACTTCTCAGTGGAGGTGAAACAAATCTGTTATCGTTGATACACCTTGGAATATGCTTATGGCTCATTATAGCCTTCAAAGTGCAGGATGGTGCATTTGTTTCAATTGAAAATAAAAGCTTTTTTATTATAAATGTCCGAAAGTGTGGGCTATGTATTGTCTGATCAGTTTAGGGTCCAATTTAAATAAAAGGTACTATTAGCTAGGAGCAAACTTTCAATCAATTTTTCTGCATTAGGAATTTATTTTAGAAAATGTTTTGGTATATTTAACATTACAAATCTCTGTTGATTGAAGCAACATTTGCTCAACTTTCAAACTTGATTGGTTCTGTGGTATTCATTAACTATTTTGCTGTGATACTGCTCACATCATTCATAGCTTTAAGAATCTGTTTTACTTAACTTGATCATTACGAATTGGCATCACATCCATTGCCACATTCCATATATTCTGGAGGGCTGCTTTTTTAGGACTGTTGCCTTTTTATGCCCGAGATTATAATGGAAATCATAAACTTTCTTGACTCTGCCATAAGATACTTATTAATGGCTTAAAACATTTTTAAGCCTTTATTTCATCAGATCAGCAGGAGATCTGAGTCTTTTGATAAACAGAATGTCTCTAAGTAATTTTGGGACCACATGTTATGTTAGTGGCTTTTGTGTAATACCTTTATAAAAGGTACATGCTGAAAGCCGAAGTATATTCTTAATTCTGAATCTACCTGACAGCGTCAGAAACATTTTAAGGGTAAAATACAACGTGCAGAGAGGGCATGTTTTGTATCAGTTTTGAATTCCCATCAATAAACTGGACAATTGGATGGCTGTTTGCATTTGTAATAGCGTGCATCTTTGTCTGAAGTTGTTGGTTTGGGTTTTTTTCCTACCCCAGTCTTCTGCAAGGTTGTAAACAAGACAGTGATTCTGTTCCTACTCCTGTTAAAGAAAAAATAATCAAGTCTAATTCGAGAAGAAAGTCAGGGAGGAGAGCATCAGGGCTTAGTGTATTCTGTGAGACTTGACAAAAGCCATGGATGGATTCTTCCTTTTCCTCCTCTCAATAAAACAGATGAAATGTTGCATTTCTATACCTCAGAAATACTTACGAGTGTTCTGCAAGTAGGAATAGACATATTTCTGTTCCTGTGTATTGAGCTATGAAAATACAATGCTGTAAAATGTGACAAATTCTCATGCAGGAAAATTTCCATCCTATAAAAATTGCCCAAAGCCAGAATTAGGTGCACAGTAATTTGTGACCTTGTTTGTTAGAAAGGGTTGTCACTTTAAGTGCAGATTTATATTGTTATATTCTTTGTAATTACAATAGATGCAAATAAAATTTGAAGATGTTCTAATGGGGTTATGGTATCTTTCAAAGTACTTCTGAAGTGCATTGTGCAGAAGAAAACTTGTAAACCAAGTGTCAGGTGTTCAAACTCAAGAAGGAAGGCTAGGTTTAAATTAAATGGCTTGTACACTTGATGCCTTTTAACTCCAGTTTTAACTTGCAAAATACAGTAGAGAAATAACAACACAGAAGCTCTAGTTATATTCTGTAGGCTTTTGAGCCAAATACTGCACTGATCAGAGAAATTATGATAAAGAGTCTGGTGACTCTTTCTAAAGCAAGTAGGCAAATTGAATGCTAAGATGACATTGTTCTGCCAGAACAACTCATAGTGAAAGTCTGCAGTAGTTAAAAGTAGGGGAGTGGTGATAGGAGGTAAAATTGATAATTAGAGTATTCTGGATGTGTTGGGCTTGTGCTCTGACCACTGATCCCTAAATTTTGCTGTTAACAGTCAAGGTATATACTGGCAAGATGTGAATGCATTGAAATTATTTACAAAAAAAAAAAAAATCATGTCCCTGGTCTGAATACTGAACTGGTTTCTTCTTGAAGATTGAAGGTGACAGCTGGGATAACACTTTAAGTCTGCAAACCAGGGATAATTCTGTCAAGCCAGCAAAGGCTAAATCTAATACTTCAAAGGTGTGTCCCTTGTATAGTCAAGGTAACTTTGTAGAATAATGTGAGGAGAAAAATTGGCGGTATTGGAAATCTTGATAATGTGAGAAAGATATGCTGATACTTTCTCTCATGGAAATACCAGCTATGTAGTTGTGCATGGCTTTACACCACCTCCCAAGATAGATGTAGAGTGGGGCCACGGAGAAGAGCTTCACACAATTAAAGCAACTCAACTGCAGCTTCCCAGCATTATTGAGTTGTTGGTCTTCTGTTGCATGGTGTGTCCATTAATAACTATTTTTTGTTAACAGTATGCATGGTCATTCAAACATAGATCAATTGCCTCCTGAATAACAGGTACCAGGATGGGTAAAACTACAGGAAGAAGCAGCGTTTTGCACTCACTGTTGTGTAAGCCTCACTTTTTGATAGCATTTAGGAAGCAATTTAGCCAATTTTCTACCTAAGTCTTCTGAAACTCTGGGCTAGTAACTGAAGAACAAAAAAAAAGTTCTGGAAACAAAAGCTGCTTTCCTGCTGCACTCCCTGTGCAGTAGTGACCCAAGCAAAACTGGGAAGCAGCTACTGCTCTTTCAGCCTGAACAGATTTGTTTCTGCCCTTTTGCTGTCGTGCTCCTTTTTGTAGCCCCTTGTTCTAGGCCAGAGGAGGCAACTGCAGACCCTGGTTGTCCTTCCAAACCAGAGGTGGTGCAAATACCTTCAGGGCTTGTAGCACTTCCAAGGGGTAAAAATGGGACTTGGCTGGGCAGCGAGGAGGGTGATGCAGTGCGACTGGCCCTGCTCCTCCTGGCCCAGCTCAAGGATGGGTGCAGGGTGCTGTGACTGCAGTTATAGAGGGAGGCACCATGAATTAGATTTAGGGCTGATAAATGCTGCTTGTTGAAGTAGGTAAGTGTAGCTAAAAGAAAGAAGTTACAAAAATGAGATTTTCTCATGGGTATTTTGTGTAACACGATTTAAAATTCTGCCTCCTCCTCCCACCAAACGTTGACAATGGTTGATTAGTAGTAAATTAAGTAGTTAAATAACTGGCAAGTGTGTGTGAGTGGGAAAACCCTTGAGCTGTAGTGGAAGAGAAGGGGCTTTTCTTAAGGAGCAGGCGCAGTTCCCGGCCGCGATCAGCAGGGGGAGGCAGGGGCATGGATTTCTTCAGGAAACCCACGGATTTTTCCAGGGGATACCTATCGTAATTTGAGCTGTAGGTTTAGTTTTGTGCTCCCCCTGTCTGGAGGGGAAGAAGGCTTAGATGGAAGTTTCTTTGATCTATTTTTTTTCTTTTCAATAAACTATTGTTACATAGGCACTCTCCCCCGCCCCAATTTCTGTGTTTTCTGTGATTTGTTTTCCCCCAACCCCCTTGCTGACCATTTAAAACCTGCTGAAGGTAACCCATTTTAATATCGGAATTATTATACTATTGTTATTAAATTATTTTAAAATACAAACGTGAGGAAGGCAGAGCTTCCTTTCTTAGCTGTAATTGAGGTGTGAATGAGTCCATTTTGAGCTTTAAACATTGCTTTGCAATAGTTTTTGGGAAAGTGTTTGTGTAAGATGGTCGTTGTGAAGGTATCTGCACTTCAGCTGTGTTTTAAGCTCTGCAAAGGGAGGTACATGAGGTGGTTCCACCGTGGGGCTGCCCCTACCATGAAGAGGTGATTTACGGGGTACCTGGGGAGCCTTGTGGGCACCCACAGCACGCTGTGATCACTCAGGTTTTAAATGATGTGCAGACAAACATGTAAAAATGCCCCTGGCAGCAGTATCTTTAAAATCTCTTTTCTTAGGGTTTGTTGAGGGCTTGGCAGAGCACCCAGGTGCTGGATTAAAGCAGGTGCTTGTTGAGAAGGCAGAGAAGAGGGAACTGGGTGGCTTGTGTTCAGTATTGAACTCTAGCTGAGATATCAAATTTGTTCATGCTGCATCTATTGATATTCATGGTTGCACCTAGTTTCTTTCACACCATGATCTTTTGTTTTAAGATGCAGCTTGAGCCGATGCAGACACTATCAAGTTGGTAGAAAAAATTTTGTGCCAAAATTGTTTATATTTTTCATTCAGTTCAATAATAGAACTATTACTGGCAATGAAACCTATTAATAAATCTAGTTAGCACAATGGATTTTAAAGCTTATGATATTATTTTGAAGCCAAATTGCATACACTCTTACCTAGAAGTTGATTTCTAATGTGTGCTGAATCAGGAAGCACTGAATAGTTTTCAGCCTTTCACTGTGTGTAAGCCACATATATGCTCTAACCATTAAACAGGGAAGATGTTACATTTACATTGCATGTGTGGAATTTAACAGCACAAAAGAGACTGCATGGACCACCTTGAGCAACTGTTTTAAATTCATCCACCTTTACTTTAAAATCAGGTGTGAGTGTTTTCTTTTTATGCAAGCAACATAGCTAGATGCTTCATGGCATGGAGGCATTCTGGGGAGAAACCCTGGAAGAGCTGGACATCTAGTAGGTATCTCCTGCAGGATAGTCCCTGAGCTGGAAGAGGCCCAATGCCTCTGGGACGCTCCTGGTCCCACATGGGCCAGTGAGGATTACCCAGGCATTGCTTTTGGCTTTGCTGGGGTGTGGTTATTAGGTGCTCCAAAGTCCAGCCTGGTATGAGGCCGCCTTTAACTTAAGGTAGCTGAAAATGCAATGCTGCTTTTGCTGTGTGTAGTGGTTTGGTCCAAAATACTCATTACTGTTTATCTTCTGTGAGATAAGAATTAGGAGAAATACAAAGCAGGCACCAAACTTGAAAGAATATAAAGAAGTTTATTAACAGACCTAAAAGAAAGGGAAAAAAAATTATACCACACCTTCAGAACTCTTCTCCTCACCCCACCTTCCTCCCTTCTCCCACTGACAATGTAAAAAGACAACCCTTAAGATCTTCAGTCTGTTACCACTTCCATAATAACCTTGTTCAGTCCATTTAGAAAGAGAAGTCTCTTCTTGCTCATGCTATGAAAACATTATCACAACGAGCCAGCCGCCCACTTCCAAATATTGTTCAGTCCATTTAGGAAGAGGAGTCTCTCTGCTCACATGTGAGTCCCTTCCCCCGACTTGCAGCTTTTCCCGCAACTGCTTTCGAGAGTCCACTCTTGAAGGTTTTTGGGGTACAATTCTAAGGTAGAGCCGTTCAGAAACAAAAACAGAGGCCCTTCTCCTTCCCTGGGAGCAAAGGGTCTTCCTCATCTTCATCGTTAGGACTATCTCTGGGAGCATCTCTAGGAACTGAGGTTCTCTCCTTTCCCATTTGGAGCAAAAGTACTCATCGCTTCCATCTCTCCCTGTTCAAACTTCTCATGAAATTATAACTGCGTCAGCATCTGCCTATCTTGGCACAGGTGCTTTTGCTCACAAGTTGAACTGAACACTCCACCCCCCATATCTTCATGAAGTTGCAACGGGATACTCTGACATATCGTAGCTTTACAACAGAATTTCAGCTTTATGCATCTCCTCTTTCTCTTCCCTCATGTTTTCAGCTCTTCACAGCACTAAAAGGGTTAATCTCACCTAGGCCTTGCAGCTGGAATGTGGCTTATGGCAGTGGAGAGGGGACGGAGCCGAGCCGCTCTGGCTGCCCACAGCAGGGCTGTGGGGGGTTCCACGGCTGGAACAGGTCCATCGGCTCCAGGATGGCCGTGGCCTGGCCCGGCCTGGCCCAAGCAGGGCCTGGGCTGGGCCCACTGGCCCCCCATAGGGCCCTCAGCCACCTGTCCCAGCACCGAAAACGAGAGAGAGAGCTCTGGGGGGGGTTAGTCTGTTCTTAAGTGTGCATCACAGAGGCGGTCACAACTTTAAGTGGCTTAGAGAATTGTCCGTATTCAAACTGGCCAACTGATAGGTTCTGTCAAGTCCCAGAGGAAGCTGTAAGAAGAACATTACTTCTGAGACTTAGCTTGCTAACCTATGACACTGTGAAAGGTTGTCCTGGTTTTCAGGCACGGTTTTCCTTCACTGGAATTGTTCATGTGTATGCCACAGATACAGCATCTTTTGTAGCCTTTATACCCTGTAGCATTGAATTCCATTAACCCACTCTGCCCTCTCTGATGGATACACACCCCAAATATAAGCAGGGATCAGAATGAGGCCATACTCACCAATATGCCAGGCTGATGCTTCCTGCAGCTGGGGAACAGGATAGCAGTGACAGTGAGACTTTGCCTTCCACCTCCAAGCATCCAAACTGAGACGTCCAGGTTTATTTGGGTGTCATCCTCCCATTGAGGAGACACTTGCAGAGCGGGAGATGGGAAAGGCCAGTGGTGAATTGTTTACTGGGTGTTTTGTTTTTTCCTTGCCAGCAAACAACCCTTTCTCTGTGCCCAGATCACAGCGATGGAATTTGTGCTTCCTAATGCATGCATGTGCAGTAAATTAAACTCAAATTGAATGACCAATTTCCTCACCACTGAAGCTCCATTAATGACTATGTGTAAATCACACTGGCTGAGATTAGGTTATAATGGCTGTGAAATAGACACAGACCATAACAGGGTGGTGAGATTTGGAGGCCCAGGTGACAATCAGTTTGGTCCCTTGAAATAAGACAGCTCTTACTTCATTTTGCAGCCAGCTGTTGGTCCACCCATATGGCCCAGCTGTGCAGGTCCCTCTGGATCAAGTCCGATTCCAGAGAGCCTGTTGCTGTCTTGGCCTCACATACAAGGCAGTGGGTGTCAGCCTCCCAGCACAAGGCGATTTGAGCAACCTCATCTACATCATTAGCTCTCTTTAACATGCCGAGGCAGAAGGGACTGCTGCATACAGGTATTTCTTCCTGAAGTTATGAGGATTTACTCTTCGCAGTTAACTTCCCCACATAAGGTTTTATCTTGGTTGTATCTTTTTATGGTTCCCTCCTGATGTAGATTTGTTAGGTGTATTTGATCTCTTTTTTATTTTTTTTACCTCCTTCTTTCAGTCGGGACTGAGGAGTTAATTCAGAAGATGAAAAGCTGCCCCATTATATTTTACATTTGAATTCATATTTAATCTATAGTTTGTACACTAAAAATCACTGGTTATTTGAAATACGGGGATGACTATACATGGGCTCTTCATTCTTCTTCTGTCCCACCTCTCAGCAAGCTTGTAAGACTTGGAGGTGATCAGGCAGGGCAGCTGGGGCTGGACCTCGCAGTGGGGTGCAAGTGGTCTATGTCACCTGCTTGTCCCTCAGGCCATCTCCATCCTGAGAACCAGCCACAGGAGGGGTCAGGCTCTTTTAGATGAATGAAGAACCTCTTCTCCCCATTGTTGTTCTTGCCTGGTAGCCATGGAATTCAGGATAATGGCCCCCACCATGTGAAGGATTGTCTCCTGGAAAGGGAGTGTGAGATGGGGGTGGCTGGGCACTGGCACAATTATGTGTGGTGACCCTGGAGCTGGCTCTGCCAGGCACAGAGCAACAGGCAGGGTGCTGCATGGAGCACTGTGGGTGCAATGAGACAAGGAGAGAGAGGGATGGGTGGCAAGGTCAGGGGGATCATCTTTGTTATGAGCTCAGTAAAAGTAGAAGACAGAAGAGAAATAATTGGGATGAAAGCAGCTTAGTTTGTCCAGTCCATTGCAGCCTTGCAACATCAATGCTGACATTATCCCTGCATAGTGTGCCTCTAACCTCTTCTTCCAAATCTGATGCCTTGAGTGATGCCTGTGGGATGTCACTGGGGTGTCGGTGCCCAGCAGCAGCTGTGGGTCAGCTCCAGCTCCCCGCACACTCCCGGACAGCACTGCCCAGCACAGCATCTTCCATGCTCGCTGCTAAAAGCCCATTAAAACACAAAATAGAGTGATATTCTTCAAACCCCACTGTCTCTTGAAGGGGAAGCACAGACCTCTTGGTCAAATGTGAGCCTGGGAGACTTGCAGGAGTGAGCAATTAATCACCATGCTGCTTTGAATCTTTATGTAAGTGCTCAGTGTTAAACATTACAGCAGCACTGATGTGGAAGCTGACACCAGCCTTTGTAAGCCAGGTCTCTGTAGATGCGAGGTTGCAGGCTAGGCAATAACAAAATAGTTCAGCTTGTTAGACACAGGCAAGGCTTTTTGGTATGCACATCATGCCAGCCTCAAAAATGATGTACGTGTCAAAATAGCAGAGGAGGGAAAATAGGAAGAAAACCCTAAAATTAAGCCTTTTATTTGAAAGATATCACTACTAAGATTAGTTTTATAATAACCACAATATGATTTCTGAAGGTTAGCATGTGAGCAATTAATCAGCTAGCTCAGAATACCACTGGGAAGTATGTTTTGGTTCTGGGGGGGGGGTTCCCCTTTTTTTTTCTGTTGGCAGCTATTCCACATCTGAAAAAAAGAAAAAGCCTTCTCTGGCATACAGCAGAGGTCACTTGAGGAGCTCAAATCTCCTTTGCTAGTTCAGCCAACTGCTCACCCATGAGAGGATCCAACAATTGTCTGCAGAGGTACATGTTGATGGAGGACAACAGAGTCTGTCCCGGGATTCTGAATTTCATGTGACTTTGGGGTGCTTTAGGGCTAAACTGTACTAAAGTACTTCCCCACCACCCAGTAAAATAAAATCCAGATACAGATTATCCTCAGAAGCTGAGTGCTGAAATTTTGGTATATTTCTGATCTCTGCCAGTACTATTTTTTTGTTAAAGAAAGTCAGTGTATGGCTAAGAGATGGTGTCAGCTTCCTTAGTGAGGCAAACGTGTAGGCACCAGAGCTGCCTGGGCGGCTGCACAGCTGCATTTCAGGTGGGCTGCAGGACAGCCCTGCTGCCTGGCTCTGTTCACAGGTATCACAGCCCTTGTGCTGGGCACCCTGTGCTTCTCCCCACCACCACTGACCTCCAGCGTGTTTATGGAGAGGGATCTCTCTATTCCCTCCTTCGGCCATGCACAATGTACCCTGAGAAGAAAATGGCCTTTGCAGCCGGTGTCGGAGGCGGTGCTTTGACATACCGGCCAAGGAGGGACACCCATCCCATGTGCCCATCTGTCAGGTTTTTGGCAAGTGGAGCGCTGCGTTTCTCTTCCTAAATCCATGCTCATCGCTGATGTACGCTATTCCACCCAGGCTCCCCTTCCCTCCTTCAAGAGCCGTGAAATTTGAGCCCTTGGTTCAACAGGCTCTAAACTGCCCCGAGGTTCGGCTCCCGGGGAGGGTCTGCCCCTCCTCCGTTGTACAAGCAGATGCTGTGTGGGGAAGTTTCTCGACTGAGTTTGTATGCAAACAACATACAGATCCTGACTGCTGATGGCTATCCAACTCCCTGGCAAATTAAAATCTATAAACTATGCTGGCATATGTAATTTAAAAAATAGCTATGCTATAGTATGGCTATGCATGCGTATTGACTAAAAATAGCACTTGCCAAGAGAAAAACAGAGATAATTACAGTGAATTTGGATTGCAACTGATTTTATTTTTTTATTGAATTAGGAAAAGGAGTATGCAAACATAGCTTATATAGAGACATATATCTTTACTGCTCTTTTAGCTATGGAGGAAAATAAAACCTACTGGACTTGTACATTTGGTAGAATTTTATTATATGAAATTGCTACTAATGTCTTTCTCTCTGATGAGCTTTGCTTGAAGGTGGCAGCTGAGCCCATCCTGCTAATGAGATGCAGTGCTCCTCTGGCAGGAGGCAGGAGATGGCACCATCACACCTCGTCTTTCCCATCTCTGGTGTGCGAGCAAGTGTTCAGTCTGGGGAAGAACAGCTTTCCGTGTGACGTGGCTGCACAGTGGCTGCTGTGGAGGACTGTGGTGGAAGTGTAGTTTCCTCCTTGCAGGAGACTTAATGACTACTTAAGGACAGACTTTAGGGACTCAGTCCTTGGCTGGGAATGGCTTTCTTGGCCTTCAATCCCCTCAGGTGTGACAGGCATTGCCCATTAATGTTACCTGCCGACACCTTTAACACTATTTCTTTCAGAATTTCTGTGCTAACTTGTTCTCAGAAGTGCCTTTTTTTTTTGGGGTGGGGGGCAGAGTAACATCTGCTTTCCTAGTGCCAGACCAGTTTTCTAAGCCTAAAGGAAGGGAGGAAGCTGGAGAAGGTGTGATCCTGCCCTAACCTGAGGGAAAGAGGTCACACAGGGGCTTGGCATGCCCTATGGCAGCTGCTGGGGAGGGAGAACACCCCTCTCCCCCCACCTCCTCCACTGAGCAACAGCTTGCCATTTCTTCTCTTCCGTTCACATCAGTGCAGCAAGGGCATCCCAACACCCCGGGCTTTGCATCTGTGACTCAGGGCCAGGCACACAGAGAAGCAGAGCACAGGCTTCTGTGCTGCCCTCCTGCTGAAATGGGGGCTGATCAAAGAAATCCTGTGTTACCTCACATAGGAATGAATGGTCCTTGCTGGCCAGGGCCTCTTGCTGCAGAGCAGGGAGCTGCCGGCAGCTGCCGGGCTGTAGGTGTTTAATTGGTTAAGTGCCTGGGGAGGCTGTGGGATGGAAATGACTGTAGAAACAGCAGAGTAATCCAAGGAACAAAAACCCTCACCTGGAGGATTTTTTTTTAATTACTGCTCAGACCCAGTTATCTCTAGTGCAGAAAGTGAGGCTGTTTGAGACAAATTACGTGAGAGAGATGCTCAAAGATGTGTCCTCGTGGGGCCATCCCTCTGCCACTTCTGCCCCTCGGCAGGAGGGTTTGCTGGGTTGCCCATAGCATGGGGGAAGCTGCGCCCAGGTGCTAAATGGCTGATCCCCCAGGGTGACATGTGCAAGGGGGAAGTGGGCCCAAGGTTGGAGGGGAGAGCAGGGCTCCTAAGTATTTGCAGATAAACAAGTTAGTGTTTTACACCCTAGCAAGCATCATCCTTGCTCTGGACCTGGAGTCTCATCACTGTTTTAGCATCACTGCTGACCCTGGCCAGAGTGAGACGGTTCATGGGCAGTCACCTCAGCTGTATAAACAAACATTTAACGAGTTACACGTGTGTCAAGCACCTTAAACTTGGGTTTCTTTGTTTCTTAGCTGCAGCAGGTTGCTTTGAAGCTCCAGTTTTGGTTACAGCTTATTTCACTTTGTTCTACCTACCCACTCTGGGTGCGTGGGATTTTGCCTAGGCACTTGCCCTTTTGGTTGCAGTTCCTCTCAGGGATTTTTTGCTTGAAAGAAACTCAGAAGGGAAGGAGAAGGCATGATTTTGGCAGCTCAAAGGATTATTTCTTTTATCACTAAGGATGCTGTGTGACTTTATTGCCTTTCTGAGCTCTTTAACACAGCAATAAACGAGCTGTTAAAATATTTTAAAATCGATAAATGTAATAAAGAACCAAGCAAATTACAAAGCTGCTCCTGATGTTTAGTGGTTTGGGAAATAATCATGTCCTCAAGCGAGCAGTGAGTTGGGGTAGGGAGGTAGCTGGGTGACCTTGCAGGGGCTGCCGCGCCAGGGGTGGAGGAGTCAGAGCCGGTCCAGAGCCTGTCCCGGGGGAAAAGACGGCTGTGGGGTGGTCAGTGGGCACGGGCTGGGCTGGGTGGGGGTCTGAGCAGGCTGGGACTCCTGTCCTCCGCCCACACCTTGCATATCGTGGCTGCTCTCAGGCTTACATCAGGGGTTTCTCTTTGCCTCAGGCATGGGCTTAATTTTCAGCTCATCCTCCTGAGCTGACTGCTGGAGCGCATCTGAAGTCTCTGCGGCTTTACTCCCACTTAGCAACGAGCCTAAACAA
This sequence comes from Corvus moneduloides, assembly GCF_009650955.1. NCBI lineage: Eukaryota > Metazoa > Chordata > Aves > Passeriformes > Corvidae > Corvus > Corvus moneduloides. The sequence goes on along the minus strand of NC_045478.1, from coordinate 47,639,792 downwards.
AAGGTGACCTCCAGGACCGGGCTGGGCAGGGCGTGACTATCGGGTGCTGTTGGGTCCTGGCAGCCATCCCGTCTCGCCTCCTTTGCTGGGCAAGTTGGAAGGAGCCGGGGCGGGAGCAGGGAAGGATGGCAGCCGGGGCAGGAGTCGCAGCTCCTCTCACCGCTGTTTTCAAAGGTTCATGCGCCTAAATGACTTCTCAGCAGCTGTCCTCCCTAGAGAACCGCTTTCTTGAAAGATGATACTGCTCTTGTAATTAAGGTAATTGTTTAAATTCATTCCCTTAAACCGGACTCCATCATAACTTAACCAACTGTATCTGTGCAAGCGTGGCAGGGTTGAACAGGGTCGGGGCGGGTGTCACGGGATTGATTCATCATCCGGAAAGATTTATAGGTAAAAATCTTGTTAAACTGAAATGTCTAATAAAGATGCAGGGAAAATTCACCTACGGGGCATAACCCGGGCAGGCAGCTGCCCCAAAAGACCTGCTGATATCTTCTGTGCTGCAGTGACTGACAGGGTGAATGTCACCCCCGCAGCCAGGTGGAAAGACGTGCTCCAAGCCCCACCCCCGCCCCGATCATCTTCTGCCCAAACAGCAGGTTGGGCTGCACGCACTTATGTTGTTTTGGGATATTTAATTTCCTTTCTCACTTAACCTGAATGCTTTCTGATTTCATGGAAGTCTGAAGGTAATTGAATGTAATAGTTTAAAGAATCAAATTATTTAAATTATAGGGTAATGCTTGAAATAAAATGACAGTCTGTGGGAGTTTACTCATGTTGCTGGTGGATGGAGAGCAGCAGAGTGACATGTGCCGTCATGCCCAGCACAGGGCTTCAGGGCTGGCTGTGCCCCAGAGCCGCAGGCTGGGGAGGCGCACTGGCTCAAGGCCAGGATCCAGCATGGTCCTGGGTGGGTGGCAACCCTCTGTGATACTCGTCCCTCCCTGGCAGAGCACAGACCCTGGCCAGGTTTGTCTCCCATCTGAAATGACTTGGGCAAGAGCTGGTAGCTCAGTCCCTCTTTGAGGCTGTTTCAAGACAAGAGTGGCAGAGATCAACCTGGGCTTATCCCCATTGCCACATGGATTGCCCCATGTCCAAACCCTGGATGTTGGGCTGCCTCCAGACTGGTCATTAAAGCCCTGGTCCTTTGTCCCTCATCATGCCATCACCTACCCCAAAAGCTTCACTTCCATGTCAGGGGTCTGTTCCTCCTCAGAGGAGGCTGTGAGGACAAGCAGTGGAAGGAAGGGTTGAAAAATAATCAGTACAAAATAGGCAAAATTAAAATATCAGGACACTGGTGAAAAGAGCGTGAATAGGATTTGCATTTAAAAAAATAATGATTTTGGAGATTGATGGTGGCCTGTGGCTCAAATAGTTGGGGAAGCAGTAACAGGAGGCAGGAGGCTGCAGCTGTGCTCTTTGCTCTGCTACTCCCTGCCTCTCTGTGCAGAGATCCTTAATATTTCTCTGCAGTGCCATCTTCATTAGAAAGCCTTATGCCTACAGAAGAAAGTGCTTCAGTGGTTTTGAGGCTGGGTGACAACCAGGGCCTCATGTAAACACTACCTTTTCTACCCCCCATCCCTTACCTCCTTTTTCACTTTCATTTGGAATTGAGGCAAGTGATAATGCTGCTCAACCACATTTCTGGTGTTTGGTAGGCAGATTTACTTGGGCAGCAATTTAAAGCTCCCCTACCTCCTGCCTCCACTCTTTCTCTCGCCCCACAATCAGGCCTGTCCCTCTGCACGTGGGAGGCTGGCGTTGACCAGCTTTGTGTCGAAGGGCCAGCCTTGGGTTGAAGCCACCAGCGGGTGGCCATGGCAGCTCAGGTGGCTGTGATATTTGTGTGAACATGGCACAGGAACATGGGCAGGCAGTTCCCCTGTGCCGTCCTGGGCACAACTTTCCCCTCAGCTCCACCTCTGGCCCGTCTCCCCTTGCCCCTCTTGGGGAGCCTGAGATCAGGGAATGAGCCTTGCATTTGACTCCACAGCAGATGTAAACACTTCAAACCACCCCCCCAACACTATCTCATCCACCCTTGCTTTTAGCTGTGATTTAAGCTGCTCTCCTGACCAGCTGTATGTTTTAAACCAAAATTCAATTCTTTAAATTAAACTTTAAATTCAAGGCTGTCACATAAGCCCTGCAAAGAGCATATTCCAAGGAACTCTGCAACCCTTCACTGTGCAACATTTGCTCCCAAAGCAGTGGGGAATTGGCTAGTTTGAGGTCTAGTTTGGTTTTTGGCTCCAAAATTATACGTGGCATTACTAGCAGCAGTGACGAGAAAGCAAAATTTCCAATTGCCTCCCCAACACTTTGCTCTTGTGTTGCGTTGTATTAATTTGATATTTTTTGTGAGAAGCCACAGCTGATGCCTCCGTGCTGTGAGGTTGTGCCAGCCTGCCCGTGCTAGATGACATTGGTAACGTGGTGTGACACAAACAACAGCACCGCATGTGACAAGCCACAGCAGCAATGGATCTGCGGAGGCAATGTGAAATGACAGGGATGGCTAAGACTCATACTCCAAATTTTAAATGGCTCACAAGAGAAGAGAGGCTTTTTAAAAGATTTTGTCACAATTTTTCGTAATTACTAGTACTTTTCCCTTTGTATCCTATTCGGGAACTTAAAACAGGAATTTGCATTGTGGTCCAGTTCCCTCCATTTTACTCTTGTATGGGAATCCAGGAGTGCTGGCCCACTGACCCTGATTTTGTCTGAAAAAAAAAAAAAGAGAAGAGGGAAAATGAGGGATTACAGGTCTTTGCCAGGATGAAGGCTGGGAAGAAGAGCATTTATGGGCTTTGTTACTAGCATGTTTGTGAGCACCACAGATTTCATACACCAGTAGAAGAAGACAGAAAACAGTTGTTCCAATTCTGTGCTGATAAAATATTTTTCACACAATATCTGTCAAGCTTGTAGCAATGCAAGCAAAAAAAAAAACGAAAAAGAGATGTAATGCCACCTTGTTTCTCCTGGATCTACCAAACCTAATTTTTTTTCTTCAAATGCAGAGAGTTTTTCTCTAGCCATGACTGTAAGAAACAAATAATACCACAGCCATCCTCCTGACCTTGTGCTTGCAAGGGATGTTGGAACGAGCTTGAGCATCTCACCTTGCTCACAGTCACTAGTGGGCAGGTGCTGGCCCTTCTCCCCACTGGCAGGGAAGGGGACTGGCAAAGCCCCGGCTCTTATTGATACAAATAACCCAGGATCTCTGCTTTCCTGCTTTTCCTCTTCCTCCTCAGTAAATAAAACAGGCTTAATATTCATCTCATCTTCTGTGGTGGCAAGTCAAAAGCAACTCCCCTAAACCCCAGAAAGCCCCACTATCACAAAACCAGTGTGCAGGGACCACAAAACCAGCAGAAACAGTGGCCACAGCTGCAAGCCTGTCTGGTGAGGCATTCATGGGACTGGAAATAAAGAGAGGTGAGGAGCACGTTTGGCTTGCCATGAATACTGAGTAACAATATATGTAAGCGCGTGAAGTGGGCAGCGGGGAGCTGTGCAACACTCACGAACAACTGTGACAAACCCCTTTGCTGGGATAATTTGATCTAGCACAGTCAATGGAGCATGGCAGGATTATTATGACCATTATTTATCATATGTACTACAGAATTTTTTTTTTTTCGGTGGTAAGAGCTGCTAGTGCTGTGCTAAACAAGGGAAGAACTGGTACTTTCTGTGATGAGTGACTGGAAATTCAATGAAAAGCTGCTCCTGCATTCTGCCCAAGTGGCATGGCACGGTAGCCATAACTGGTATTTCTATATATTATGGGTATTTTTGCCTGGCCATACCTGTAAGATTCTCCACAGAGCCGACTTTGTGAGTTTGTGTAGAGGTGCATGTGTGTGTGCATGAGCAGCACTGTATGCACACACCCTCAGTGTCGCTGGCAGAAAGATGCCAGGCACTATTCCCCCAATTTCCATGTAAATTATCAAAACCGAAGTCATTGGTCCTTCCCGACCGTGGCACATCACGTAAGCTCAGCATCGGGCCAGGCTGCTGCAGGAGTGGGACAAAGGGCTGATGCTACAGTCCGGTTTCCATGGCAACAGAGGAGGGGTAGTGAGACCAGAAATGTTGCAAACACCCCTTCTCGCTGCAGCCCAACGCACGGTATTGCAAAAGCCAGTGCTGTTTTGAGGGGGGGAGAGGGGGCAGGAAGAGTCCAAATGTCTTTACCTTTCGGGTTGCGGAATTTCCAAAATAAAAAGAAATGGCAATTTTTCTTCTCAATGTAGTTGCAAAGGGAAAGGAAAGCCGCCACGCAGGCCTCGTTTTCTGCGTGTAAAATGCGTGTGTTCTTTAAAAGGCAGTGGTTGGCTGCTTTTCCGGACATGATGTGGTTGAAGCTGTCATCGTAATGGAAATTCATTGCTGTAGCTATGGTAAATCGAGTTTTCTGCCTGTGCTGAATGCATTAGTCTAATGAGATGTTTGCAGCTGGAGAGCTGAGCTGCTGGAGACTTACACTGTGCTAAAAGACAGGGAGAAGATGGCTTTTGCCGCGTACTTGTGACTGTGCTGTAAGTCCTTTGCCCTTTGGGTCCCAATGCCCAGGCTCTCTAAAGACTCTGCTAAGTGTCTTGGCCTAAGCAATAGGTAAGGGGAAAGCATGCTTCTTCTTCTTCTCCTTCTTCTCTGCCTGGTGTTTGTCGCTCAGCCTTGTCAGAGCAGTTCTTGTTCTGCTTGTCTGTATGTGGTAACTTCGCAGCTCCTCAGTTGGAGACTCTCTTCCCCAAAGCACATCCTTCCCGAGCCCTGGGAGCAGTTCCTGTGGGGAGAGGGGCAGAGATCAGCTGGTGCTGCCGGCGTGTGCTGCGCAGCAGCGGGAGCGTGGCTCTGTGTCTGTGTGGGGGTGTGTGTGAGTTAGTGAAGACTTCTGACTACAGAGCACTCTGCATGCAGCCTGGCTTCGGGCTTTTCCAAACCTGAATCTAACTGGTCTTTTTTTTGCTGCCAAGGTAAATGCGTCTTCCATTTTAAAAGCAACTTATATTGCAATATATGTAGCAAACAGTATATATGTCACATGTTCTGGGGTTTTTGTACAGTTCATAAAGCAATGAGTTTAATTATAATCTCCTCATATCTTCAAACCAGATGTTAAGTTGAATTTTTATGCCTAACTGAAAACTGAAGGGAGCAATACTGTTTGCAGGCTGGGCTTTTCCTTCAACACCAACAGGCTTCTAGCTTCTGAGAGATACTGAGGAGCACACTTGAGCAGAGCTGTTTGTGTTTGTCTTTTCAGGTGTTTTAACGCTAACTTTGAGGGAGGACAGAGCACGGGGCTGCAATGCCTGCGGGCACCAGGCTAGCCCTGCTGGTCCCTCCCTAGCCCCCAAGCGCCCGCTGCCGCCCCAGCCCGCACCCACCTTTTGCTGACAGAGGGTGAAGCCCGGCGTGGTTCAGTGAGTAATTCCACCTTTCCATCGCTGCTGAATGGCTGTGGGGGTTGGTTTCTTTGCCTGGGGCTCATCTGACGGCAGCGGTCTGGCAGAAAGAAGTTGCTTTTGGATTTGATGCATGCGGGGCTTGTGGCAGGAATAAAGTTAACCCGGTGAGCTGCAGAAGGAAAGTTGCTAGAATGCTCTGCTTGGAGGGGGATTGCTATTTAATCCTGGGTTTATTTCAAAGAGGCTTCTGAAGATGTTTTTCTCAAGGACAGACCAAGGGCTTTTCCAATTGAATAAGGGCACAATGGGAGAAGTAAAGCAAAGAAAGGGATGTTGTTATTTGTGGGAGCAGGGATTGAGTCTAAAGAGTGTCTTTGTGCTACAGGAGTACTTAGAGCATCCTCCATCCCACCGTGCTGCCGGTTCCCGGTGCAGCTCAGCACACCAGGTTCAATCAGCCACTGGTGTAAATCAGCGTAACTTTCCTGGCTCCAGCCTCATCTGACACCAGCTGAGGGCATGGCTTGGAGATTTGCAAGTTTAGGTTTCGTAATTTTATTTAGATGAGGTGCCTCCCAGTCCTCTCCGGCTGCAGGTGACTTTGTATTTTAATTCAGATGTCACACTGATTTTCCCGATCAGGCAGAGCTCCTCTGCCCCATCATAAAAGTTAGTCAGCTGATGCACCTGTTCTTTAGATTAGAAAGACTGCCAGGGGCACAAGTTTTTCAGTGATTGAGTGTGAAAGAGGGACTGGAAAAAAAATCTACCAACAGGAAAATACATGTGCTGAATTAAACCACAAACACTGCAGAAGGTAAACCTTGAGAAACGCTTTGTTAGTGAGCACAGTAACTCCGATGTTTCTGTTATTTTGTGTATTGGAAATGTTTAAGTCAAGTACTTCCTTATGTTTTGTGGAAAAGGGTGGGTAGAAAGCAGCAATTTTCTTTCTTGGGCATTCAGTGACTTGCCATGAGGTTAATCACCTGCAGGGTTGAAACATGACTGCACAGGTGGCTATGGGACCTAGAAAGAAGAAATTGCAATAGGATGCTTTCCCCTCAGCCATTCCCTTAGTTCCGTGCATGACACAAAGATTTGGAGTTTTGTTAAACACAAAAAAAATTTTTTTAGAGAGAAAGGTGATATAGTACCTGATCATGGTACCAGAGGTTCAGGAGCTTGAGCTGTCTCCCCAATGTCTTTCCCTCCCTCAAATTTAGGTAATATTAAAGAAAAGGAAAAAAGCAAGAGAGGTCAGGTTGTGGGGTGAAGCAAGGAAGTGAGGTGTGGGACAGTTGTCCGTTCACATTCCAGTAACAGGAGACAGGTAAGCCCTGCCAGCTGGGGAGGCACCCGGACAAGGGCCTCCCTGCTGGGACGTGGGCTGGCCTCAGTGGGGATGCATCCATCCTCCTCATCCCTGGCAATGCTGGGACCTGTCAGCATCCTTGGACTCCCCCAGCATCCAGCTCTGGTGGGAGCCAGCTCAAACCCAATAGTAGAATATGGGATGATTTAACAAATTTGAGTTGAATCCTAGAAGCTGGACTTCAGTGATCCTTGTGGGTGCCTTCAGACTTAGAATATTCCATGATGCTATGGGTCTAATTGCCCAGCATCACCACTTCTCAGTGGGCTCTGCTCAGAGTTGCTCAGGGGCTCCTTTCCTGCTGTAAACTGAACTCACATCACTAAGGCTATGCCATACTCCTAGCACTACTTTGGAAACACCCAGGGCACTTTCAGCTGGAGACCGAGGCAGCTCTCCTCCTGCAAAAGGCGGGGAACCCACACACACCTGGCAAGTAAATACAAGGGGTAAAAGCACATTTTGGGGTAAGGAAGACTTTCAGGAAATAGTTGATGAGAGCAAGGCGGCAATGATTTCTGTTGAAAATGGAAAGAAATGAAATGTTTATATTTGGTAACACTGAAGTCAGCAAAGCCCTGCTTTCTTCAGGGCATTTTAGTTCATAAAACAAGGGAAATTAGTTCATATAGTTTCATAAACTATACTCAATGGCCACATGGTGTCTTTAAAAAAAAAAAGTAGCAATGAGAAAATAATACCCCAATACCCTAAAATCCTACCCTACTTCTTTCTCTACAGCTTTAAAATGGTGCAAAGGAGGAGTCAGCTTTATTTATATAAAACACTCCCAGCTGAGTTCTCCAGCTGACCATTAAGAGCAGCTACAGTGCTTAACAGGTGATGGCTCTCCACAGTGAGAATGAACAATAATTGGTTTACTTATTCAAAGAAAAATATTCCAGGCTCACCTTGGAGGGAAAAAATTAATTACATGTATTAATTCTGTCATAACAAGTTGCCTCATGAGGAACTGGTTTCCTGTACAAAGGAAGCAAAATTTTCTCTTTATTTCGCTGTATATTAGAAAAGAAACTTGATTCAAAATTGTGTGTCAGGAGATTAGACACTGCTCTGCTGAACAGAATCATGATATATTGGTGCACTAAAGGTACTGGCTAATTTGCTATTGGTTAATAAAATTGAAAAGAATTTATAATCTAAGCTAGCATCTTTGCACCGAGTTTTTCTGCTGATGAGAATGAAGGAATTAACAAAAGAAAAGGTGACGTGCAGTAAAGGTGGAGTTAAAATTTATTAATTAAAGATCTAAACTTCTGATGTTATTTTTTAAATAAAGCCTTATTAAAGATGATGAACCTGTAAGTCATTCATTAAGATTGACAGTTCCCTTTAGGAAATAGTGTAAATTTGGCTTGAATAAAGGATTGCCCAGAGAGAGAGTCTGAATGTGTAATTATATTCCACTGAAGGATGAATAATTCCTCTTGAATGGAACGGTTTGCTGTAGCCCTGCAGTTTATACTGACCTCAGCTTTAGGGGTGATTCTCATCATACAGAAGAAATGGTGCTATAAATGCCTTTTTCTTTCCCCCTGTAAGAGTTTGTTACTCTGTTTGCTTTGGGTGTGAGACGCAAACGATGGGGTTTCCTTTCCAACATCAGTTGGCAGTGCAGCCAGGAATATGCCTCTGGTTTCCTGCTCCTCTTCCCTGGCATGTGCACGGATGCCTGGTGTGCTTGGCATTCAAAATGTCACACTGACAAAAGTTTTTGCAGGGCCAGCTGTTGCTCTCGTTTCTTCAAGTATTTTTATACATGGGGCTCCCAGGAGTATTTGCTGGCATTTTCTTTATTTATGACAGGTGTGACTGAAATGGAGCATTCAGAGCTGTGCCCTAAATTGCTCTGAGTGCTTTGGTTACCCATTCCTCACAGAGGGTCTGATCCCACCTGCCCCCCACACAGACCCTGGGTGACCACACAGCTCTGCTGCAGCTGGAGCAGGAGGGAAGGGGGCTGCACCTGGCACAGGGAGGGGGAGGCCCAAGGTCTCACTCCTCTGTTAACCCTGCCCTGGCACGCAGGCACTGCCTGCCTTCCTGCCAGCACGCTGCAGCTCCAAGGTCCTGGCTCAGGAGACAGGCAGCTGGCTAAGGCCACCTGCAGCTGTACCCCAAATACATGCTGGTAGAGATATACTTTCCTCTATAGCTGGAACTGGTGCTGCACCTGAAGCAGTGTCTGCCCTGTACACTGCTCCCACCTCAGCACAGGGTGCCAGGGAGTAGTGGCAGCTCAACTGCTGGACTTCTGCTGGCACCTGGGCAATCCTTGCTTTCCCAGGGAGAACTACAGAGATGAATTCCACAGCATGTGCAGTGATAGGTGATTCCTTGTGGCATCCCCTGTGATCTCAAGTAATGTGTAACAAATAAGCTGTGTTTCTCTGTGACCCTCCTCGGATAGGAGCAGCACGTGTGCGCATGCTGCCTTTTGCTGAAGGACAGGTCTCTGCGAGCTGCCCCACCTCTCTGTTGTGTAAATACCTTTTCATGATGCTTGTCTCCATCTCTTCATGCTTCCACTTGTGTGTCAATGGTGTGAAGGAGGTACCACAGGATGTATCGTATTTTATTTGGTGGGAGGTGCAGGGAAGGTATGAGATGCTTTCTTCTTTCAGCCCATCTTCCTGCAGGTGTCACACACCTGAGGTTTCAATAAAAAAGCTAACTGTGAACAACACGTAAACCACCATGTCCCCAAAATGCAGGGTAAGTCCTTGTTGACCTGAAAGCCTGTAAGCAGCATTAGCCCCCAATGATTTCTTCCTGCCTGCCTGCCTGCCAGGAAAGACACCACAGACAGGTAGGTTTTTAACCCAAGACCTTATCTCGCACCACAGGCAGATTTATTGAGAATTATGGTAGTTGTCATCCTAAGAGGCTCCAGTGAGTGTTTAGGCACTCTATAAACTCACAGTCAGAGGGAATGCGTCACTCAAATACACAGTCTATCAAGGCATGAGAGAGGAAAGGTGGGAATGAGGGATCACCACTGCTCTTGTTTGCTGTGTGTCCTGTTGCCACCTCCTGTCCCCTTGCCAAAGTCATCTCTTGGGTACCTGCTGCTCCCCAGCCCCACAGAGCAGCCTGAATTTGGGGCAGAATGTCAGACCTGAGCCATGAGACCAGCACTGCACCTTGCAAGCAGCCGTGGAGGCTCTCCTGGGGAGGCAGCAAGGGGGCACAAGCTGCTTTCTGGTGGAACCTCTGTTTTACAGAATCGGTGTGTAGAATGATCTGATTTCCAAAGTACACATCAAAGGTTTGCAGCCATTGACACCTGTGGGCACTCTGGGGAGAGAAACATGACTGGAGGCAGGAGCAAAGATTTGGGTGGTGTCTTCAAACCTGGCCAGAGATGGTACTCAGAAGAGATTTTGAAAGGAGAGCCAGGCACTGAACAGGGCAAAAGAGAGCTCTGGGGTTTTAGCTAAGGACAAATCCAAAGGGCAACATTACAAGTAGGGGTCCCATATTAAAGAACCTGAGAGATTGTGAGGCTTTCTTTTGTCTCTGCTACCGTTTTTGTTTGGGGCTGAGCTGCCACTGTGCCTGGCTCTGGCTCTCCAGGGAAAGGCCTGCACACTCTCAGTGCTGTTCTCTAAAGCTTGGACAGATGCACCGACCCATAGCTGACACAGGGACTCTGGGAAGACTTCAGGGGTCTGTTGGTGACTCCTATGAAAAACCCCACAGCATCAATGGGATTGCAGCTCAGCAGATGCTGTGGAGTATAAGGTAGATAAGGCCTTTTAATATACGCATCTACACATTTCCATGAGCTTGTATGTGCACGGGAACTATCCTATTGAACTGTGCAATAGAGAATTCTTCCTTGTTCTGCATCTGAAAGAATAAAGTGAATCAGTGTTACTTCATTTATTACCCCTAGGAGGAAATATCTTGTGGAGGACACAAGCATTTGGCATGGCATCTTAGAAATCATGCACAGGGAACTGAAGGAGGACTTCAATAATACCGTATCTGATGCATTTTTAAAATATGTTTCCCATAGAAGATGTCTGTTTTCTGCCTCAGAAAAGCACAGGCCTGGTGAGGGCTCTTGTTTTGCAAATGCCCAGTGCAGTTTCTCAATAAAGCATCTGTGAGAAGAAAGGGTGCAAAAAGTCTCACTTCTCTTTCCTGCATCAGGTGCCAGTAAAGGAAGGGCTCACGTTTTGGTGCTGGGAAAAAGGGAATTGTAGTGGGTGGCCCATCTTTTCAAGGTGAGAATGTTCCTTTCCTGCAGCTTGTGCAGCTGCCAAGGAGGTGATGAGTGAGTGAGTGAGTGAGTGAGTGATTGAGAGAGCAGGGATGGTGCATGGCCCTCTTCTGTCCCTGAGGGGGAGAAGGGACTCCAGTGCCACTGCCAGGCAACAGCAATGCAACAAACAGAGCTTCAGTGCAGATGTGTAGTAAAGACACTCGCAGAGTGAAAACAAATGGAAGAGGAGATGTCTTCAAGAAACTGTTTATGATCATTATTTATGTGTATGTGGAGACTCAGTACCCTGTTGCCTTAAAAAAATGTTTATAGCATTTATCTCCCGATTTAATCTGGCAGCCTCCATCTATTTCCCTGTAAACGATGGATGAAACGTGCCTAGTAACTATCTCTTATGGCTCAGTAAATACTTGAATTTATTTGCATATTAAGTTGGCCACGTTTATATCGCGCTCGCTCGCTAAATGCAGCAACACGAACTACTACACAGAGGAGGCTCATGGGCCATTAATGCGCCGAGGATTTATGTGAACGACTCCCTTTAACATTAATGGAAGTTATCAGCACAAATCGCCTTCCAGTGGGGGAATAGACCGTAATGTATGTAAATACCTATTACTCACTGCTGTTTAGTTATTCAAGAGGACGCCTAGCAATCTAAAACACCACTCTAGTGCTGATATACGAGCAGTTTTCCTTGAAATGTGGGAAGAGAGGGTGCTGCTTGTTGTGTAGGTTGTTGTGTCACCTCTGAGCTGGCACACATTCAGAGGTGGTTGCAGTCCCTTAGGCTTCAGGGGGATACAAGAGGAAAGTTTTTCAGGGTTAAGTCCTGGCTGAACTCGTGTTTCGCATGGGAGTGAGGGCAGTTCTGCTGGGTGGGATGCAAGAGCTAGGAGAAGATGGGTTCCTCTGTCCCTGTGTTCCCTGTTTCCCAGCCAAAGGCTCTGCTGTGTGCCCCAATGCTGCTGCCTTTCAGGAGGGGCTGCAGTGACCCTTCTGGTTTTGTCAGGCTTGGCTCTCCTGCCTTCACTCACTCACCTGGGAAGTCCCATTCGTGTAGGTCAGTGAGCAGCATGGCTGGGCTCTACCCATGTGTGTAGTGTAGTATGTCTCCCTTCCCACAAAAAGGGATCTCTCCCTGCATGCTGGGAGCTCTGCTGCCGGCTGCCTGGAGACCCCAGGGCTGCTGGACCCATCCTGCTTCACTGCGGAGGCTGTAGGCATGGGCAGTGTGTGCTCTGGGGAAAAAGTGTTGTTGTTCCCCCTCCTTATGGCTTTTTTCAGCCTTTTCCATATGTGTGAGAGTCAGCAGTGTGCCTGCAGGGTGCAAGTCCTGCTGCGCCCTCAGCTCAGCTCAAGAACTTTTGGAAACACGTTGTATTCCTCATGGGATTGCTGTAGTTGTATCAGGTCACTGAAGTTAAGCCTGTGCAAATATCCTTCCCTCGCAGAACATGGGTTTCTTGGGTGATGCTAAAAAACCTGAAAACATAGCTCTTCTCCTCTTCACAGCAGACTAGATGAAGGTGAATCTGCTCTGGAACAACAAAAAAAATCAGGTGATTAGGCTAATGGGACTGACCACGGTGTTGCTATTTCAGCCTGCTTCCTGATCCTGCATGACCACAGGTTTGTGTGCTTTCTAGAGCTGCTCTCGGGTGTGTCAGGGCATCCTGCAGCAGACCCAAAAATGTGCTGGTGGCCTGTGCCAGTCCTCTAGGATGGTTAGTTTAGGATGGAGCTGTGTGGTATGAGGAGAGACACCTGGGAGAAATCTGCAACTTCAGGGATATTTTTCTTAACAAGATTATTGGAGATGGTGAAATTCCTTCAATCTCAGTTGTTTTGGAATTTATATTAAATTTACCTGCCATGGTTTTTGCCTATGATTTCTAATTAAATGAGGTTATTAAAGTGGGAGACAATACTGCAAAAATTATGATTGATTTTTTTTCTTTCCGCACTATTTTTACACACTTAGCAGTGGGAGCCTCTGCCGACAGCAGGGACTGATGCTGAGATGGCAAAGAAACTCAAGGATCTGTCCTTGTCAAAAAGAAAGATCTGCTCAGGCGAGCTACCATTAACCTCATGCCGGGGCTTGTGTCCCTCTGTGAACTTAGAACACGTGGAGCAAGAGGGTCTGTCCAGGGAAGGGCTGATGTTTAGTGGTGGACTTGACAGTGCTGGGTTAGCAGTTGGACTCAATGACCTCTGAGATATTTTCCAACCTAAATGTTTCTATGATTCTATGCTGTAGCTATTTATTTACCTGGGTAGGCTGTAGGCTGCCATTTGAGGAGGAGAAAATGAAGGGAGGTCAGGGTACGTGATATGGAGGTAGGCACGCAGGAACATCCACCTCTGTGAAATGGGGAGAGCAGGACTGATTGAGACTTCTGGTGGGTGATTTATTCTAATTAATTTGGAATCTGGTGTGTTCTTTCAAGCTCATTAATATCTAGCTCTGCAGATACAGAGGTCTCATGCAGAGGGACATACGGGAGGGGATGATGAGCACAGAGAAGCTCATCCTCCTGCCTGGGTGAAAGCTTCAGAGCAGGCAGGGAGCTGGGAGAGGAAAGATGTGAGGCTCCAGCCTCTCTCGCGTGTGCTTGGGGGACTCAGAGCACAACTCAAAGGGTGCAGCTGACAGTGAGCCCTGTGGGAGGCTGTGCCAAGGAAAATGGTCCCTGGGGCCAAAGAGGGAGAGAGCTTTCCAGAGCAGGCAAAAATTGCCACGCATGCCTATCTGTGTGGTTTAAGACCTCATATGAGCTGGTTTTCCCCAAAATAATGTGAATTTACAGAAATATGTGATACACAGGTCCAGTGGCAAACAGAGCTCTGTGTGCCACTCAGTTACTTCTCCCATCAGTGCCAGCATGCAGAAACATGTACAGACATGGGGGCACTCGTGTCTGGCACTTTACCAGCTAAATGAAAGTGCAGAGGAACTGGAAATGCTAACAGTGGTCTTGCTGTACACTCAGCCTGTGTCCCAGGCTGTGACTGCAATCTTAATTACTGTTTAATGAAGAAGCGTTGCTAGTCAGAGGTATTGTAATTATTTATTGTTAGTAGGTCCAGGAGACAGTGCACTACCATCCATGACTTTTTTTTAAAACAGAAATAAATGGCAACAGAATAAATAAATAAAGTCAGCCTCTGAAAAGGTCACATTTGCCTACAGTCACAGTCCATATGCCAGTTTCTTATGCTAATTCTGGGACAGTGAAAAGCCTGACACTCTGGTCATGCTGCCTCGTGATTGCTAGAGGGGGCAGCTCAGGCTGGTCAACCTAGGTGTCTTAAAGAATCAGAAGAGAAAAGATGGTTTGCGAAGGCCAGGAGACTGCTCCATAAGGGAATGTAAAATTAGAGGAAAGTGGGAGGAAATTAAACAAATAAAGTCAGAAAATCCCTCCCGGTACCAGTCATCACATGCTATGGATGGCACTGTGCCACAGCCCCTTGCAGGCTCCTTGCAAGTGCAGAATATATCTCTGAATGAAGTATGTTAAAACTATCTGTTCCCAGAGATGATAAGGGAGCAAAGAAGCTTGCAGGGAAAATAGGATAAACTCTGAGTAGAGATAATGTCTTCCAATGAAGAATTTGGGGGATGATGACATTGATGGTACTGGATCCTGTAGGAATTACATCACAAGAGAGTAAATCTGACTTTGGACTTTAAGGTGCGGAGGGAAGAGTTTGCAGAGGGAGGCCACCTTGCCTGTTCTACTGTGGGCACCTGAAACACACACAATCCACATTTAGAGACTGCTTTGGATTTTCAAGAGAGACACAAGAAGCTTTTCAATCTGCATTTTCCTTTTCTTTGCAACATCACAGAGATCTCTTGAAGAGATACACATTAGTTGTCTCAAACACTGCCACAAAGAGTTGTCCATAAGTGATGTGGTCACACACACAAACATTAAAAAAGGATGACTTACCTCCATCCAATGTGACCATCCCCTACAGAGGTGCAGGCAGAATGAACTGTGACCTGCAGATATTTTATCTGTCTCATAATCATTTGTGCTTTCTCACTGGCAAATGAAAGAAGTTAAAAGCTGAAATGTTTTATCGGACGATTTTGAACTGACTTTGCAGGGAAGCAGTGTGCCTGGGGCAGGGAGGGGCTTTATGAAGGCTTTGGATTAGGGGGATTCGGGTGATGGGGGAGCACAACAGTCCACCCTTCGGGCCAAGGCTTGTGCAGGCACCCTGAGCCCTTCTCACCAAGTGCCCACTGTGCTTGGCAGGTGTTGGAGCAGGGTCTCCCTTCCTGAGGGAAGGCAGGTGCCACCAGTCATGCTGTGTGTTGCTTCTCTAGTGATTCATATAGTGGGACAGTCCTCAGACACTGAGCAGCTTGCAGAGCCCCTGCTGCCACTGAGCATGGAAACCTCTGTGGTACCTCGGAATATGCTGCTGTGGGTGGCTGCTGTCGGTCTCAGGCTGCTGTGTGCCTCAGCCTGTACATGGAGGCAGTTCTTCCTTGGCAGCCCCTGGTATCTCCACAGAACTGCGAGGAGTTGTCTTTGCTACCTGAGTTGTTGTCCCAATTAGTTAGAAGAAATGTAGCCAGGAATGGAAGACATTTACATTCTAGAAGTCTCTTGCCAATTCTGTGATACAGACATAAAAATATGAACATAGTGACACCTTGAGAACCAGTAAACAAATCAGTGTGTGGTGGGGAAAAAATCCCTGTGTGCAGGGACTGAGTATGCAATGCGAGTTCTTCCCTGGTCCCACAGAGCCCTATTGCAGAGGTTTAAACTGTACTGCAAGAGCACATATGCCTTCTGCTAGTGCTCTGTGTTTGCTCTCACCAGCCATGGTCAGAATTACACAGGGGCCAGACTTGTTTCCATAAAATGTCTGAAAGCTTTCTGTTAGTTGCCCTCGGATCTGGTTTGGAAGTGTGCTTTCTAGTGACGGGCCCCTGCAAGCACAAACCAACTGAAAATTCAATCAGAGGGACCTTTCATCTGGGGTGTGTTTTTCTAAATAGCAGTGAAAGCAGACATTTAATCAGTACAGTTTTGCAGATTCTGTTACTGAAGGTATGCAGACTCTGACACATGAGCCAACTGGAGAGGTTTTGCTCTGAATATTGAGTTTCTAGGTGATGAAAACAGGGTTGTTGCCAAACACAATGTAAAAATCATGGAGAAACCAGAAAATGGTGGTTAGTTGGAGGAGGAAATGGATCAAAACAGTTCTGAAAAGCAAAGGTTATATATTTATTTAGAAAATGAATTACAGATATAGTCAAACAGGGGTGAACTTTACTCTAGAGTGCTGTGTCCTTTAATAATCAGCCCCAGTTAGCAAAGCTTTACTCCCCAGTCACAGTGAGCTGCTCCTTGCTAACTTGCTGCATGATATTCCCGTGGTTCAGTCTTAGGTCCGGAATATTTTGCAGTTTCCCAGCATGCTTTTAATCTAATCTAATTGTATCTAATCTGCATTTTGGGAGCCACCTCCAGCCTCCCCCAAAGACAGATCCAGTGTCCAGGCAGACAGCAAGCTTGTGAATGACCAGAACTTGCCTTCCCAAGAGCAGGGAAAAAAATCACAGCTGATGTCCTGAAACATCCCCACTACCCTCTGCCAGCCTGCCTAGTGATCACTTAGGCACCAGAAGATTTTCTGCTGGAGTGGGAAACAGAAGCACTAGGGTGACCATCCGGTTCCCAAACATTCCTGGTTAATGCAGCAGTCTCTAGTTAGTAATGCACATGCTTTTCTTATTCCTGAACTTAATTATTAAATGAATATCCTTTTATTCATGCTGTCCAATTAAAATGTTAAAATGCGGTTTGAATATAAATGTACCTCTCATGCGTGGAAGTGGAAGCTTTCAACGTCTTCAGAATCTGTGGTCCCTGAAATCTCTAAAGACAGAAACATAAGAGCTACTCCAGTTTATTCCAGAAAAGGATGACTCTTTTATAAGTATTATTTCTCAAAATGTAATATAAAAGTGCATCAGATCCCTAAGGAATAAAGTTAATTTTATGTGAGAAATGTGTGAAATTCCTGCCCTCTGTCCAAAAAAAGATATTTCCCTACTGACTTTTGTAATATCAGTTCTTCAGATTTAGGGGGCTAATTTATTTCTTGGGACAGATATCTATGGTAGGCACATCAGCTCTGGTATGCACGATCCAGTCAGGTGTGTTGGTGTTGGAGATAAACCATCATGGGGTCAGTAGCTGACTATTACTGGTGGTGGAATGGGAGGCAGAACATGGGTTGGTGTGGGAGCAGCGGGGCTGGACACGTCTGCCAAGCACCCCAGGGTTCCTCAGCATGCTGCTGGGATATCATTTGTGTGCGACTGGAGAAGCTGTGGACTGCTTCCTCAGTGCTCAGACTGCCTGCAAAGCGCATTTCAATGGGAAAGAGGAGAGTTCCACATCTCTTTTCCAAAATAGGCACACTAGCCCTGGTGATTTCACTTCGTAGATATAATCTGGCAAGGAAGGAAAAATGGGAATTTATCCCATATTGTGGGCTCAAGAAAGGTGGGGAATGATGGCAACTGTACTCAGGACAGGGGCTGTTTCTGTATTAGAAACTCACTTACTTGGCAAGGTAACTCAGGATGGCAGTATGTAAGCCATAGTGAAACATCGAGAGTAGCACAGGAGGCAATAAATACCAACACAAAACATCCAGAACACCTCAAGCTGTTCATCATGACAATTTTCTCTTTTACCATATAAAGTTTCCTTATATTTCTTTTTAAACTGAATCTGGGGAAGACAGGGAGTTTTTCAACTTGACTCCATCTTCTGTTCTAGGGATTCTTTCTGTTAATTACAGATGATTTCAGGGATCAGACCAGGTTGTCTCCATGGAGCCTTCTCTTCTCCAGGCTGAAGTCCCTCACTCTGTCTCCACAAGAGAGGTGCTCCAGCCCTTTGGTCATCTTTGTGGTCCTTCTCTGGACTTTCTCCAACAGGTCCACATCCTGATGTTGGGGAAGGTCCAGAGCTGGATACAGTGCTCCAGGTGGGTCTCAGGAGAGCAGAGTAGAGGGGCAGAATCACCTCACTCAACCCGCTGGCCATGCTGCTTTGGATGCAGCCCACGAGAGAGCTGGCCTTCTGGGCTATAAGTGCACATTGCCGGGTCATGCTGAGCTTCTCAGCAACCAAAACCTCCAGGTCCTTCTCGTCAGAGCTGCTCTCAATCCAGTCTCTATCCAGCCTGTATCTGTGTTTGGGATTGCCCCAACCCAGGTGCAGGCCCTTGTACTTGGCTTTGTTGAACTTGACAAGGTTTGCACAGTCCCACCTCTCAAACCTGCCAAGGTCCCTCTGGATGACATCCCTGCCCTCCAGCATGTCCACTGCACTACTCAGCTTGGTGTCATTGACAAAATTGCTGAGGGTCTCCTCAATCCTGCTGTCACCAATAAAGATTGTTAAACAGTGCTCATCTCAACACCTACCCTTGGGGAATGCCACTCTTCACTTGGCTCCATTTGGACATCGAGCTGTTGCCTGTAACTTTTTGAGTTTCACCATCCAGCCAATTCCATAGTCACTGAGTGGTACACCTACCAAATTCCTGCCTCAAGACTAGTGATAAGGATGTCATGTAGGACAGTGTCAAATGCTTTACACAAGACCAAGTGATTAAATTGTCTGGTTTCTGCACAAGACAGAGAAGATGAGAAAGGAACTAACTGCATTTGAAAGAGAGCTTGGTGTTTCTTTGCTGGTCTAAAGCTTGTAGAGAAATAAGATATTGCTTTGTGTGCCTGTAGCTCAGGAAGGTTCATTTGTTTACTGTGCAAGTTCCCTGGTAACAAAGATAATGGCAGGAGAGGACTTCTGGAAAGAAACCTATAAATTACACTGGCAAAGTGTGTGATCAGAAGCCAGGGTGTCTCAACTAGCAATTACTTGGCTGGATATGTGAAACAGGACTTGCTACATTACAAAGCCCAGTTTAAATTAAATCACTTGCTCAGAATCACAGCCTCAGTTTTATAGGCTGAATATCCATGTATTTACAGAAAGATTTGTTCCAGTGCCATCTAATAATTAGTTAATGTAAGACTGTCAGACATACTGGGCATCTTTGCTTCTCCAGCTCTTGGGGTTTGAGTTGGGCAAACTGATACTTGAGGATCTTGGTGTTGGAAATCACACCTGGTAGGTCAGGGAGAGAAGAATGGTGTGCTCTGCATTACAGTCCTCCCAGGCACTGGAAATGCAAATGGTCCAAGGCAGGGTAACGGAGAAGCAGGTGGAGGCTGACTGTAGCCTGGAAAGGGAGCAGCCCTCCATTACACCTCCCTATATCCAGAGGGATGCTGGCGAAGGATGCAGGGTCTCATGAGCAGGAGTATGTATAATGGAGGCAGTGGAGGAGAGGACCTATATCCTTTGAAGGCTTTGCAGCCTGTCAGCACCAAGGGGAGGATGCTCAGATGAGGCAGGGGAGGTGAAGAAATGAAGTGGAGGTAGGCTGATAGGAAGGCTTGGCAAGCAGAACTTGAAAGTCTGCAGGAGTGTCTACTTGTATAATAAATACCAAACTTATAATACTCAGCCCTCAGCCTTAGCTCTCCATCCTGCCTCTCCAAGATCCCTGAGGGAGCTTTGCATGGCTCCTGGACAGGTCCCCCAGCAGTCCACTTCATTTTGCCACCCTCAGGATTTCAGGGCAGGGGATTTTTAAGACGGTCTTTTTAGGAAAACAAAATGGCACCTGTGCATACACAGAAGCTGAGACAGGAAGTCTCAGGGCAGTGATGGGAGGGATCCAAGGTTTTTTTCTGGGACCTTGTCTTGCAAATGGTAAACCACAGTCTGAGGCAAAGATCTGCAAGCGGAACCCCACCCACTCCTGCAGCTCGCCAAAGTTGGACACTAAGTCCACTGTTTTTCTTCTTGTTTCTCTGTGATATCAGAAGTGGGGCTACTGGTTCCATGTAAGATAGAGAGAGGAGGAAGGAATTGCCTTTATGTTGTCCCTTTTTTGTGCACATTTGCCTTGGCCACCTCCACAGAGTGACCCTTGCCACTCACTTGGTCTCGTCTTACCCATTTTTCACATCTTTCCTTTGGTGCTCTGCCTGTGCTCACTCACTCTCCATAAAGTTTCATTCCCCTAACTCCCTGCTACAGGCTACATATCTGCAACAAAAACGTCAGGCCAAATGAAGAAAGGTAAGATCAGGAGGTGAGGCTGGCCTCGACTGCTCCTGGGGGTCCCATTCTCGCCAGGGTTTTCAAGTTCTTCTGGCTCATTAAGCAAACCTGAGTGAGAAGGGGCATGCAGCTACTGCTCTACCTGCCGTCACCAGGGTGCTATCCTTCAAAAGAACACCTCCTCAAGGACAGCACTGTCACTGCTGACGAATTTAACTTAAAAAAAAATAATCAGGCTCTAAGAAGACACTGGGAACCATTTTCCCTTTCTTTTGCTCTTACTAACAACAAAAGGTGTGGACACCATCAACAGTTTTTGTCTGGATTTTGAAGAATCCTGTGTTTTTTCCTACCAGCTCCCTGTCTCTTCATTAAGGCACCCAGATGGTGAGAGAGAGGAGGGCAGGTTACAGCACAGACACTGCTTGCATGACGCCCAGTCCTTTCCCACCCCAGTGTAGCAACTGAAAATACCAGGAGCAGCTCTCAGCACCTGAAGAGCAAGCCTGCTGCAGGACCCCTTCTGCCACGCCTGAGCCTGGAGCAGCCAGCAAAGCACCTGTGGCAGACACGTTGCCGCGTTTCTGCTGCACTGAGACATGTTTGCAAGTGTAAAAAGGTGTTTCCTGGCTTTAACCCAGTTTGATTTGGATTCTCTGGCAAATTATTTAATAAAGCCCTATGCAATTGCCATTGCAGGGTAACCTTCAGCACTTGCTGGAGACATGCAGGTGGAAAGGGCTGAAACCAGCTGCAAAGAGAAATGTGCTGTTTTCCAAGATGTGAAAGCCAAGCAGCAGAGTGCCACCCATGCCCAGACTGGCTGCTACACCTCCTTCAGCTCCCATGGGGCAGGACACAAAGCCAGTCACAGCATTTACATGAACAGGTCCAGGCAGTTTCCTGAGCAGAAGAGAGAAGAATGCTTGGTTTTCTATAGATTGGTGACATTGGTGACCTGTAGCTGCCTGATTCTGGTGTCTGAGAGGGTGTCAGGTCTCATAAGATTTTTTTCCCAGCATCAAAACTTTTATATTGTATATTCTGCTCTCATTGTCTCACAAGAGCTGGGGTCCCACATCTCTGTCTTTTACACATTTCCACTACACCTGCAAGCCTTTGCACCCCTTGCTCTTGTGCTCCATCAGGTCTGTTTGAAACAAGTCAACAAGTTCAAAGGTCATATGAGGTGTGAAGGAGAGCATGAGTCTGTGGATACATGAACTCGTACTCTGCAGGAAAGTAGACTAAGTAAATGAACCAACTTCTTGCCATGCATCTCTCAGGCACAAAGTGATGTCACTGAAGGAAAACTGTCATCTCCCACAGACTCACTGGCTGGCACGACGGCTCCAGGGCAAGGTACACAAAGTCTATGCCGTGACAGATGCCACTATATGTTGTTTTGGATGCAACTACTTTCAGTTCTATCAAGGAGAGTTAAATTTCTTCTGTGCTGCAAGGAGATGATGACATAGGGCTACCACCTCCAACAAGAGACTACAGCTCATTAGAAATCCAGATTTTCACAGTCCAGAACATAAACACATTCACCCCTCTTGTACCTGTGTACACTCTTTGCTGTAGCCCTGCTCCATGTACGGAAAACTCACAAGCATCTCTTTGAATACCTAAGGATCAAACTTCTTGGAAGTGCCTTCAAGCAAAAAATGTGTTTGCATTTTTCCTCAGCTTTTCTAAACTGCTTCTGAAAATACCTAAAACATAAAATAGCTGGCAAAAGTAAACCACTCAAGGAACTATGGGCGGAAACATATTAATTTATTCAAATGAGAGGTACTGAAATATTTTGCTCATTTTTCCTTGAGAAACAACATGTGGCAGTGGTTGGGTATGGCTGATGGGAGTGTGAGGATCCTGGATCCTGCCATCAGCTAGCCTTGTCCGAGGAAAGTTGCTTTGCATGTGTTGCCTTCTGGCCCCTGAAGGCAATGATGTGGAACATATGGGAGAGGTGAGACACTGAAAGGATAATAAGTTCCTAACCTGGAACCTGACAAGGAGGCTGAAACAAGCCCAGGAATCTCATCTTTCTTACCCAGGAAGTTTGAGTTTTCACTTTCAAAAAGGCAGTTCTTTCCTCTGCAATGTAATGTACTATTAACCAGGAACACAGGACAACACACAACTGGCCACTGCATATAGACATGAGCCACCAAGTGTGGGATTCACAAGGGCATTGTAGCTATCTAGACATGAGTTTGTTTTTCTGGATTCATTTTATAATCAGAAGAAGCAAGTACACATAGGATATGACAAACTTCACCCTAGTGTTGGATATAAAATAGACAAGTCAAACCCAACTTTCAGAAATGAGATATATTTTGGTTTAAGACACCTAAATACAAATGTCTATAAGGAAGGGACAAACTGGACCTGATCAGTGGACTATAAAGCCACTGAAGCCACCACAAACTACATTTATATCTGGACACATTTAACCTTTTATATCTGGACACACCTCCACACCTTCAACCATACTGGCCACATCTCCACTGACACCATGGGAAGTCAGACATCCAGCACCCATAGAGACATCTAAGTGTCTAAGCATTTGAATGAAGGCATTTAGGTGTCTTAATCTGTTACTAAATTACTCCCTACAGCTAAGTCTGGTTGTCTAAAATAGTCATCTAGTGCCACCTTAGATGACTTGAGGTGTGTAAGATATTTCGACAGATGTGACACAGGGTATCAGATTAAAATGACCAGAGGCACCTATACTGAGGCGAAGATAAACTGGGGTTTGAAACTAGGTGGGATGAACCCCATTTTTGGTTCCCACAGCCAGCACAGATATTTGTGTTGGGTTTTTTCCTTGAATGATTGATTTGTGAAAATAGGTCTGTCTACTTATATCCTGTTGGCTAGACAGTCTCATGAGTTTTATACAGAAATACTCTTCCTGGGGTCAAAATGGGCAAGAGAGTCCCTCAGAGAAGCAGCTTCTCATTTCAACCCCCAAAGCAATAGGCAAGAAAAAAGAAGAGGTTTGCAAATCACTGTAAAAGAACTTTGTGCCACAGATAAAAATTATCCTGACCTTTCTTTGAGCAATGGTGAAATGGGTGTTCACCATGAGAGGTCATTAGGCAATCTCATTCAGACATGCAGAGAATATTGGCTCAATGCTTTTATTAGCAAAAATTCCTACTGTCTGCTTCACTAAACTCTTACCTTTCATGTACTCTGTGGTGCTGCTTTGGTATTCACGATGAAGAGATGTGTAATGTCTCATGCCCCTGAATACTCCCCAGGAGGAGCAGGCAGGTTTAAAGCCTGGCTTCCAGATCTGACAATGCTTTTCTTTTTGCTCACCTGTTCCTCAGACCATCATCTCTGAGTGGTCACAGTCAAAGAGCTGTCCTGCTGTGCACAGAGAAAGGAGGGGAAAATAGTCATGTTACTGACTGGAAAGTATCCCCTCCCTCATATTTAACAACGTGATATTCCTCCACAGATGTGCTTTCCTGAACAACACCTGAAGAAAAGACAGAAAAGATCACAAGAAGCTTATCTCTTTTCTACATTCAGCTCTTGGGTATGTAGATCTGTGAGACACAAAGCTCTGCAGGAATCAAGAGTTGGAGGCAGGGCTGCAAATGATGAGAGGTCAGAGTCTTTCTGCAGCTGGGAGCAATGGGTGTAAGGGGAAGGAAGGACAATCTTCTTCAGCTGCTGAGGAATGGGCACATTTTCTACTTGACTGCACCCCTGCACCTTCCTTTGGCTTACAGTAGGAATTGCTTGTTCTTTCCCTATGTGTCATCCCTGTGCCAGTCCAGGAACAGGTTTGCATGAGACCTGGTATAAACCAAGTTTAAACGATCATCCTGTGGAATTACTGATATAAAATTTAATGCGGTATTTTTACCTTCAGTCCTTGCAGTTACTGGAGTGCAGGTTAAAAGCTGCATTTATTGCAGACATTTATTTTTATTAAGAATGGATCTTTGCAGTCCATCAAAAACACTCAGCTTGGGAGGAAATGCACCGTAGTTCCCTGTGCTCTCAGCTGTTGTTTCCAGCACGGTAATCTGTGTTGCTAATTGTACAGCATATACACCAACACATGGTGCAAGGCGTGGATGGTGCAAAGCGTGGGCTGTTACAAACATCCTACAGCTCATCAGTGTTGGCCTAGGGAATGTTTTCTCTCCACCCCCAGCATCCCACAGGGGTGGACTGCTGTGCATAGGTGCTCCTCAGGATCCTCCGAAGGCATGGCAGAACCCCTGCTGCCAGAGGGGGTGAGACTTCACCCTTCCTGCAGTTCTTGCCCAGGTGCCAGGGTGGGGAGAGGTGTTTCCCTGCTGTCTCCTCTCTGGGATCTGATGGGGCAATGTGAAAGGCAGGGCTGGGAATTATATTTCCAGATGACAGTGTTTGAGAGACAAGTAAGAGAGTGCTTGTGCTTAGCCCTGCATTAAGTGATGAGAAGCCATAAATGTAGTTTCCTGCTGTTATTTTTAAACTAAGAATACAAAAATGATAGACCCAGGTCAGATTGAAGCTGCACCATCCTTGGCCATTCAAAGCTAGTGCCTTTGGAAAAGTACAAGGACAGGGCAAACATATAGTGATCTCCCTCCCAAAGCATTCTCCCGGGCTATTTGTACTACAGTGATTTCCTGAACTGAGGCGATGCCTTTGTTAGTAGCCTGTAATTTGCTTCCTTGAATTTGCCCTTCAATTTCATCAAACTCTCATAACTTGCCTTGAACCCACCAAGCTTTCCAGCACTGAGCCATGGGTCAAGCCCAGGCTGTGGCAGCAGTCAGAGCTGCCCTAGGAAAGTCATTCCAAGGTAACACCCTGACTTTGTTGGGGGGCACTCAGACAAGCCCCTGTGTCCCTCTGACCTCTCTGGACAACCTGCAATTTGGCTGCGTGTTTTTCCCAAGAGCTTCCTCCGGGCTGTCAGGGAAGGTCCTGCTGTCACCGCCCGCTGTCAGGCAGAGGCAGTTTTTGTGTGTCTGCTGCCCTCCCCTGATGCTGGGGAGCGCCCTTTCTTCACAGGATCTGCAGCAGGACAATAAATGCCACCAAAGGCACTCACATTTCCCTTAGCACACGAGAAAGGAGAATTGAGTCACGGTTGGGCTTGTAATAAAATGTAATAACAACAGCTTGTATACTGAAGTTGACAATGTCTTTGCTTTGTCAATTCAAGTACATTACACTGAGTTCCTTTTGTGCACAGTTCGTCTGGGTCTTGTGTGTCAGCACATGTGGTGAGGAGCTCTAAGAGGTTTCACCAGAGCACCGTGTCACAAGTATTGGGAGCACAGAAGCAGCACAAAAAACTGTGATTGCTAATATTTAGTGTGTTTCCTGACTACCACGTATTTGATACTTCACCAGTTGCAAAAAAAAAGCAACATTTCAGCCGAAGAAGTGCTCCGGGTCAGTACCTCTTTTGCTTGTTGATAACTCAGACTTTCTGAGGTGTCACCAGCTACCTTTATTATCAGAGGAGAATATGATACAGGCAACGCAGTGTGGTGTTCAGTGCAGGTGCACAGCCTCTCTCTCACAGCCCCATGGCCACCAGTGGCACCTTCTGCAGGAACCACTCCCTTCCTCAAGCAGGGAGAAAACCCGGGCTGGATTTGTCTTTCTCAGCCTCTGCCAAGCTCCTCTGCAAAGGCTTATCTTGCCAGGTGTTGTTTAAAGCAGACCAAAATGCAGAGCCTGAAGCATGGGGCTTTCAGTGTGTTTTGGTGCCAAATCCAGTGTAATTGTTGTATTTCCTTTCCCTGCTGAACTCCCTGCCTGCAGACAGCCTGTAACGTAAGATCCTGGGATTGCTTTGTTTTGGGATGTGGAAGAGACACTGAGGGTGTCCATCAGAAAGCACTACAGGGAGGAAAATGAACACTGCTGAAGACAGAAGGAAAGCAGTGATGTTCAGGATAGACTGGGCCTTTCCATTTAACTCCTGCTGTGGCAAGCCTGATGCTTTTAACCCTAAAAGGATACTCTCTGCAGTCACGAGACTTTTCCTTGGTAAAAATCAGAGCCCCATGGCAGGCTTTCATGGGGTTCCTGAGCTGGCTGAGCATGCCTGGAGAGTGAGTGCAGCCACAGTGGCTCTGGACAATGTGGCAAATCAGGCACTGCAAGTTTGCTCTGCTCTGATGTTTGACATTCAGTATTTGCATGAGAGTTTTAGGCAGGTGAAGACTGGAAATTTTATAGTCAATCTATAAGTCCTACCATATATAATGGATCTATCTGAACAGAGCACATACCCCTAGCATTACTGAAAACATGCAGGTTTTAGCATATTGCAAATAAATGCATTTACTGGAGGGTAGGGCTGGGAGCCGTCTATTTTTTATCCTACAGGAGATTGTAAACTACAGACTGGATAATACGAGAAAAGTGGGTTTCTTTTTGGTTAGTCTCACTTACAAAGTTTTAACCAGGCATAACATATTTGCCTTTGAAGCAAAGAAGCCCCCAGCTGCAGATACTTGTCACCAGAGGCCCCTATCAAGTGGTACCCTTCCCACTGTGAGTGAGCAACCCTGATTTCGTTCCCAGCAATGTCAGCTCTTATCACACTGGGTTCTGAAATTGTGAAATTTGAAGTGCTCTGACAAATTTGTAGGTTTTATAGTTTATAGATCTTGTAAAAAATTGTAGTTGTTTGTAGTAATAAACAAACCTTTATTTGCTTTATGTAGAGGATGCTCTTGAACCACATCTTTAGGTTTTCTCTGAAGCTGAGAGAGCTATGAGCCTGCTCTGTGGAAAAAAACAGAAAGCAGGGAGTCTTCCATTATCACTGGCCTGAGGGAGCACAATTTTGAAAACATTAGCTGTTGCAAGGCTTATCATAAAAGTATGAGAATTGCTTAGACCTTTGTGTCTAGCAATGTGTGCAGGCAGGACTGGGACTACTATTCTTCCCATACGGAGGAAATCAAATGGCTGGACAAACCAACATTTGAAAACGTATTTCTACAGCTGTTTTTTTTTAAATTAACCTTTGTTAGTAAGTGACCCTTACTAGAAGCTGTGAAGGATGCCATATATTCCCTTGGTGCTGTGTGTATGGTTGTATATTTGTTTTCTTTATTAAAATCTGGGCAGAGGAAAATGGACCAGATTCCACTCCATTACCCCTGCTCAACTTCAGCAGCTGCATGGAGTTGTGCTGAAGTAACTGTGTTAATGGAGTACGTCCAAAAGCCCACTACTAACATGCGTGGTAACAGATGTTATAAAATTGCAGAGAGGAAATGTTTGGCAATTACCCTCTAACATGGCTACCTTGTGCTGGCAGCCTCATGGTCCAGCCCAGCCTCTCCACTCAGGAATGCTGCGGATGAAGAGGAGGGAAGTCCATTTTGGTATTGGTAGTACTTCTGAGGTGAGGCAGGATTTGCAGAACCACAGAATTTGTGAAAAAAAATCAGGTTGTCTGGGACTTCATCTACTCCAAACCCCCTCTGAAAGCAGGCACTGACTGATGGCTGCAAGCTCGAGCCTTCATCACACTTACTGCAGGATGCAGGGTTAAGGTGGTTGTTGTGGAATCCACCTACTGGACATCTGTGATAGAGGCCTCACCACCTGAGCCAGCTCCCTCTACTGCACTCCTCATGGTCAGGAGAGGGAAACTAGAATGACAAGGGTTTTGTCCATCTTCGGAGAAGCTGGACCAGCTGTGGTCAGGTGACTCCCACCCAGGGTCATACATCTGTGGTGTGTTTCTTGCTGCTTTGTGATCAGTGGTAACAGGGAAAATGACAGCACTGAGCAATCTGCCTTCGGATTAAAAAGAACTAAAAAGAAAATTAAATAAAGAATTGGTTTGCTTTTTTTTGTTCTCTCCCTAGGACAGATGAGCCACCCACCGTGCCTGGACCCCAGCCTGGCTGCTGGGGAGATGCAGTCCCCCAGGATGGCGGGGAGGAAGCGCGGGCGGCCCCCGCTCCAGCCAGCGCCCATCAAAATGGCTGTTCACAACCTCTTCTCGGCAACAGCCGGTGCTCTGCCAGTCATGAAGATCCCAAAGAAGAGAGGGAGAAAACCTGGGCACAAGGTAGATGCACGACTTTCACATTCCTTCTCCACCTCCTGTTGGTCTTCATATATTTTCTTCCACAAATTCAGCTGAAATGCAGGAAAAGAGGAAAAGTTTTGCAAGTCTGGAGCAGAACAATGCAAAAAAAAAAAAAAAAAAAAAAGAGAAGATGGTTTCTCTTCTACCTGAGCTGGTGAAAAAAAAAATCACAGAATCACAGAATATTCTAAGTTGAGGGGGACCCATCAGGATCATTGAGTCCAACTTCTGGTCCTGAGCAGAACACCCCAAGAACCACACCCTGTGTATTTTTCCAAAGGCTAAAGTTTTTTTAATTTGGTCTGTTTGAAAATAACTTGTCTCCCACAGTGTTGTGTGGGATGGCTGCGCACCTTCGGGGAAGTGTTTCTCGTCACATTATTCTTCTCTCACTAACAGTGATTAGAAATTGAATAAACTGAACAGAGAAAGAAAGGAATACAGGAGAGTGGAAATGGTGGAGGGGGGCGTGGGGGGCGGGGGGAGTGAGCTAATTTCCAAAGGAAAAAAGAAAAGAGGGCCATTTGAGAAAAATAATTAGATTTCACTTTATACGTCTGCTCACTGCCCAGCTCTCTGTGCAACCCTGGGGTAAAGGCAGAACTAAAGAGAGACAGGAACCCTTTGTGCTTTAAGCCCTTCCGGTGCTGCCGCTGGGCTGGGTTTCTCCCACCACACCACCTGCAGTGGGCCCAGCACCAGTGGGAGCAGTGCCACTGTGATGCCCCACACCAGGCAAAAATGGGACCGTGAAGCTGAGGGAAGGTGAATTCATTCTGGGGAAACAGAACTGTTTTGGTGAAACTGGGCTACATTTTAGTGAGGGGTCTTGTGTTCAGCAGATTGCTCTGTTAATCTCTGTCTCTGTCCCCATCCAGCTTGGGGCACTGTACATGTTTGCTGTGCCTGTTCCTTGTGTTTAATGGGCACTGGTACAGCATGCAGACGGTTACGCAAGGGGGGCAAATTGCTGACTGCTAGAAAATAAAGAGTTGCTTGAGTTTCTGGTGTCAAGACAGAAAAGCGAATAAAACAATCAGGGTATGCACAAGGCTGACCCAGCCTTCCCTGGAGAAGGTCTTCACCAGGATATTGCCTGGCTCTTCCCTGAGACTCTCCTGGTTAGTGGGAGGAAACAGCGTCCCATGCACGGTGCTGCTGGCTGAGCTCTGGATGCAGGAACCAATTGTTTGGTTCCTGTGCTCCTTGGATTTGAGCTTCACCTAGAGCAGGCTACCCTCATCTTTGCCTTTCCCTCCTTTTCACCTCCTGCTAGACATTTTCCTCCCATCCCCTAACCTCCACCTAGCCTCCTCTCTCCTTTCCAGGCAAGCCCTCTTCTCCACCCCTCTGCATCCCATTTCCAGAAACCCCTAATTCTCCACACGCCCCTGTGCAACAACTGCTGCAGTAGCTGTCAGTACCTCAGTCCTTTTGCTTTCTCCACATCCTCTTGCCTTCTCCCATGTCTTTCCATGCTCTCCTGACTTCAGCCATACTCCTCTTTTCTATGGGACCACATTTTGAAGTGTTTTAGTGTGTGCTGCAAACACACCTTGCATGACCAACAGTTCCAGCTGCAGTTTTCAATTTGAAAAGCTTTCACTTTGATAATGGGAATGGTGTAACAGCAGAGGCCAAGCAAAGCCAACCTGACAGCAGCCTCAGGTGTCCCTTTTGGGAATAAAGCAGAATTTTATAGCAGTAATCCAAAACAGAGCTGGCAGTTAAGACTGGGGAAAATACTCAAGTGTTTTGTAAAATCTGGGATATACTTTTTATTTTTCACTTCCATATCAGGATAAAACTCCAGGATGAAAATATCTGAAATGTTTTACTTGAGGTACTTGTTGAGTTTATTAATTTTATATTTATTTAGTTTAAGTAATTTAGTTATTATCAGTAAAGCTGGGTGACTTGTAGACTCTTTAGATCAAAAACATCCAGTCTGGACAATAATACTTTGGAGATGTGCTGAAATTGGATCTTTGAGGTTTGAGATTGAGTGATTTGCCAAATACCACAACGACCTTGTAGGCAGGGTTTTGTCAAACCCCACTCCTTCTGTCCCTGATTGTCTTGGTGACACCAAGACAAGAACCCCATTTCTTGCTCCTGCATTTACATTTGATTTGTAATTTGACAAAAAAAAATTGACTTTTTTCCAGGTGGAAAAAAGTCTTTCACCAAGGACCACATACATATAAATGGGAGAAGTGGGAGGCCTAAATTCTTGGAAATGCTGCTGTAACACTGTGCTTTGGACCTGTGTGGCTGAGCATTTGATTGCTGTGTCCTCCTCTTCTTTCAAAGGGAAGCTTTCTCCCTGGCTGGGTAGCATGCATTCCTCATCCTTGTCCCCAGACACTGAGCGAGGAGGCAACAGCATCCCTCCTTCAGCAGTGGATCTGAGATGATGTTCTTTCTTGCTCAGCATGGCACATAAAAAGGCATCCTTTTATGACCAATGGCTTAGGTGGATGGAGCTGACACCCATGAGCTCCAGCATCCATGGCATCTGGCCTGGTGCTGTTGATTTGTGCTGTAGGATTCGTACAGCGAAGCGATGTTTTCCGTGAGGCGCCTTTGTACGCTGCGTGCTCAGCTGAAGTGAACCCCTCTCCATCAAAAGCACTTCCCCAGCATGAGTCAAAGATTACATTTTTTGATGGGGAACTCTAGCTTGATTTAATTAGCTTGATAATTGTATGACTTTCAGATACCACGAGACTTAAATGCATTTTAAAAAATGACTCCCTGCCCAAATGGCAGACGACCAAATTCTTTATAGCAACCAGATAGCTGAATTATTACAGAACAGATGGAAAAATACTTCTGAATTTTTAGGAAACTAGGAATTTACAGCCTAGATTTAAATTTATTTTGACCAAGATGTGAATAACAGACATTTTCAATCACATGCTCTTTATAGACACGTGACCCATTGCCTGTTTTCATTGATATTAAAGCAAATATCTGTGTCTTCCTGAAATGACATTTCATCACACTTCATCACCAAGAAAAGTCTTTTCCCTGCTATCCTGTTTATTTTTTCACAGCTTTGGCTATAAAATTTCATCAGCTCTTTTTCCAAAAACTGTTTCGTACCTTATGTGGAGCTATTTGCCATAAAATGTTACATTTCCGCAAAATACGATATTCTTTCTGATTGTCTAAATCTCTGGGAAAAAGCCTATTCTGGCAGCCAGGGGGAGGAGGTTAGTAGATGGATGGGTTTTATTTCTCTGGCTGTGAGTGAGAGCAGCCCTGAAGAGCTGCATAGAAAGCCTGTACAAGGGAAGGTTTTGTTATCATCCTGCAGGGATTCGCCTGGTTAGAGGACATCAGAGGGACACGAGCATGGGGCAGCGCTGCAGCACAGACCACCACATCCCTCCCAGGGGACAACAAAGTGATGGTCCCCTTTGAGCAGCTAGAGGGCTTTGCCCCTCTGTGCAACTAAAGCAGCTCCCACATGGGGAGGTGGCCCCAGCCCAGATCAGCCAGGACCTTGCAAGCTCCTGCCAGGTGGAGTGGGCAGGGGGGACACACGTGTGGAGTGACAATTTCCATTATGGGGCATAGGTTCCCCTGCTGCCCTAGAAGTCAGTACTAATGGTGACAAATAAGCAGTCAGGATTTGGACACATTGGGAATGAGATTGCACAGACAACCTTAAAGTGTCCTGTTTATTCACCTGTCCTGTGATACAGCCTTGGATTTCAAGGTTGCATAAACTCCTGTCAAGGTTTCCTGCCTCATTCTCTGTGAAACACTGATGGGATGTAGGAGGCTGTGTGCAGGCTTGCTTGCATCATTTGCTGTGCAGAAGAAAGTTACTGCATGACACAAGAAGAAAAGGTGGGAAAGACCTTGGACTGTGTTTTCCCTTCACCATCTGACTCCCATCTTACCCCTGGTGACTGGGCTTGTGTTATGCTGAGTCTCCTCACTCACAGCCAAATGCACAGAGCCACAGACCCCAAAATGTGTTCAGAAGCTCTGTGCTTCCCTGGTGTAGGTTTAATGGCAACCTTCTGTCCAGCCATCAGAAGTCCACATGGCAGGACTAGGCTGGCTCAGACACTCATCTTACTGCACATTTGCAGGGGCTGGAGATGGTTCTCTCTCTGGCAGCAAAAGCTCTCATTTCTCATACAAGAGGTGCCTCTGCCCTCCTGTCTGGAAGGACAAAGGCCTATGGGGATGGGGTGAATCCCAGCCTTTTCTAGCAATTGCTTTTCAGAACAAGGAACAACTGGTACAGGGGAACAGGGAGCTGCAAAAATGAGAACCTAAGTGGTTTAAGAAAACTGCAGGGATAGATTGTATTGTGGTTCATCGTGTTTCTTTCCCATGTATTTTACTGGGAAGAGATCTTCAGAAATAAAAAAAAAGTTGCCTGGCAAATGTTCTTCACCCTCTTTCCTTTTTTTGGTATGGGATGACAGAAATACCAGTTAGATGAATCCTGGCTTCTCTGAAGAGGTGTGCAGAATATAATAAAACCTCCAGGACTCGGCAGAGTCCTCCCCATCCACAGCCACTGCATACTCAAACAAACTTGTAGCCAGCATTGATGGCACAAAAGCCCACTCTGTCTGCATCTAACACATGATGACTTTGATAAAGTAGACACCCTTATTTCCTACCCAAAATCCCTGATCAGCTTTCTCTGATCTCTTTCCCATGGCAGAAAGTCCGTAAGAGTGGGGGGTTGGTTGTAGATCTTGTTGTAAAGCTACCACTTTTACATCTCATGCTGTGCATATTAAAACTTACAACATTTGATAGTCAAAAGCTGATTCAAATGCCTTACCACAAGGATTTCCCAATGTGCTCTGACAGATTTCCTCTGTCTCCTTTTCTCTTTCTCTTTCTCTCTTCTTCACTGCTTTTTTTGACTCTCACACATATATGCTTTCTACTGGCAAGCTCTCAGTCAGTCAGCTGGTTGGTTGGGTTGGCTTTTCAATAGAGAAGACTCAGTCCAAGAAAAGACATCTTTAAATGGAATACACTTCATAATATTCAGGGACTACTCAGGGAGTGGCCAGGAGGTAGCTAAGCTGTGTTTGCTTAGTGTACTGTCTCTTGCACTAATCAGGCATTTTATTTCGATCTAACAAAGGCCAGTTCTCTACTACTCCTAATAAAATGACATTTATCTGTACCCAGAGGCTGCAGAGCACATTTTGTTGCAATAATTTTGCAGTAAATTGTTCACTAAAACAGGAAACTGATAAGAAGGGGCTTCCACACTAGAGAGTTTACACAAGCCTTGCCCTCTGTTTATTTGCTCTTGAACATAAGCCTGGCCTCTTGAACATAAGCCTGACCTCCAAGATCTAGGTGGAGAAAGAGGTCTGATGGTGCTAGTGAGGCAGTGCACAGTGTTGTTGGGGCAGCACACACTCACAAAGTTCAGGGGCTGAAGAGGGGACTTCTGAGCCTCTCTTTGGGACCCCAGGAGTGTGAGCCAGTAAGGATGTTAAGGAGCCAACACGCAAGTGAAGCAGAATTTGTTAGGTGTACTGTCTCAAAAGTAGTATCTATGTAAAGAAATGTATGTGTGAGAGCATACATGAGTTGCTAGAGCCTGTCCAGAGAAGGACAACAAAGTTGGTGAAGGGTTGGGAGCATCTGAGGGAGCTGGGGTTGTTCAGCCTGGAGAAAAGGAGGCTCGAGGAGACCGTATTGCTCTCTACAACCACCTGAAAGGAGAGTGTAGCCAGCTGGGGCCAGTCTCTTCTCCCAGGCAACCAGTGACAGGAAAAAGGGCAATGGCCTCAGGTTGTGCTAGGGGAGGTTTAGATTGTGTGTTTGGAAAAATTTCTTCACTAAAAGGGTGTTCAAGCATTGGAACAAGGGAAGAGGTGGAATCACTGTCACTGGAAGAGTTCAAAAAACATGTAGGTGTTTAGGGACATGTTTTAGTAGTGGTCCTGGCAAAGTTAGGGCATGATTGGACTTGATGATCTTAGAGGTCTTTTCCAACCAGAATGATTCTGTGATTCTATACATACAAGTATATATGCACGTCTCTCTATAAATGATATATTTTATATACACATAGAGTGTGTACAAATGTACGTATGTATACATGCATTCATTGTATATGCATATATATATATATATATATATATATATGTGATCAAAAACAAGCCCGGAAGCCTAACATAGGGGCTACCCAAAGTTTCACTTTGCCAGCCCACTTTGCCATAGAAAAGTGAATAATCGACATATTGCTATAGAACATAATAAATCATGCTGCTTGTCACCTTCCTGCATGGAATAAATCCCAAACTGGATGGAGACCTTGATTTTTGAAACTGTTCTCTTCCCATTCAGTAAAGCTTTCAATACTTTCTCTCACGGTATCCTTCTGGACAAAATGTCAGGCACAGAGCTGGATAAACACATGGGAGAGCAACTGGCTCACCAGTCAGACACAAAGGCTTACAGGGAATGTGGTGACATCAGACTGGTGACCTGTTACTGATGGGGTTCCCACAGGGCTCCATTCTCAGTCCTGTGCTCTTGAACATCTTCATAAATGACTTGGATGTAAGACTGGAAGGGAAACTAAGCAAGGTCACAGATGATACAAAACTGGGAGGAGCTGTTGACTCCCTTGAGGGCTGGGAGGCCCTGCAGAGAGACCTTGGCAAGTTAGAGGACTGGGCAATCACCAACCATGTCAGATTCAACAAGGGAAAGTGCTGGATTCTGCATCCAGGATGGGACAATGCTGGATGTATGGACAGACTGGGGAATGAGAGGCTGGAAAGCAGTGCTGTGGAAAGGGACCTGGGGCTCCTGGTCAATGGCAAGTTGAACACGAGTCAGCAGTGCCCTGGCAGCCAGGAGGGCCAACAATGTCCTGGGGGCATCAGGCACAGCATTGCCAGCCAGGCAAGGGAGGGGACTGTCCCGCTCTGCTCTGCACTGGGCGGCCTCACCTCCAGTGCTGGGGGCAGTCTGGGGTGCCACAATGTAAGAAAGACATTAAGCTATCGGAGAGTGTCCAAAGGTGAAGGCCCTTGAGGGGAAGCCGTACGAGGAGCAGCTGAGGGCACTTGGTCTGTTCAGCCTGGAGGAGACTGAGGGGAGACTTCATTGCAGTCTGCAACTTCCTTGTGAGGGGAACAGGAGAGGCAAGCACTGATCTCTTCTGTGGTGACCAGTGACAGGACCCAAGGGAATGGCCTGAAGTTGTGCCAGGAGAGGTTTAGGTTGGGTATCTGGAAAAGGTTTTTCACCCAGAGGGTGGTTGGGCACTGGCAGGCTCCTCAGGGAAGTGGTCACAGCACCAGCCTGACAGAGTTCAAGAAGTGTTTGGACAATGCTCTCAGGCCCATGGTGTGACTCTTGGGGATGGTCCTGTGCAGGGCCAGGAGCTGGACTCAATGATCCTTGTAGGTCCCTTCCAACTCAGCATATTCTGTGAAAATAGACTGACAGCACTGTGTCACTGGTCATTCTTGATCCCAATCTGAAGGCAAGACAACTCTACAAAAACAAAACAACACAGGCAAGTGAGAAATGGCACAAGCCAGGGGCCAGCTCAGGGTCCCTCATACTCTACAACTGCCAGAGGCAGGAGGTTAAATCCATAGCTTGTCTCAGATGCACTTATTGAATATTTTTTCCCTCTTTCAGACTGAAAACAAAGGCATGTAGCCTGCCCCGGGGGACATGGTGGTAAAAACTCACATAGATATCGCTAAGACCTTCATACTTCCCTCTCCTTTCCCCAGCTCTCCGGTTTTACCATTATACTGAAACAGTGACCATTATTTTAGACATTTGTAATTCATAGTCATGGACAACAAAATTCTTCATCCAAAACAACTTCTACTCTCCTCCAGGGATTTGGTTGGTAGGCAGTGGTCTGACTTCATTTCTATTTAAAATATACTTTGTATATTGTCCACGGAAAAACAACAAAAGGAAAAAAATACCTGTCAGAAGAATGCACTGGTGTAGTACATGTAAATATATAAACCAGCAAGCTGTGTGCTTGGCTCTCTGCTTTCCCCCTACTTCCCTTCTTAGCAAAAGGAAAAGCAAGAGTGGTACCTTCAGGTCACATCCATCACATCAGTCCTTTTCGAATATGAGGACCTGATCATCATTGGACTGGTGAGGTGTCGCCAGGTACTGGCAGCATAAAGACATAGTGATACTGCACTGTAAATTCCCATCATGTTTCCCTTCTCCAAGCTGGGCTGCAGGCCACAAAGATCACTGGGTGCAACAGTGCAGCAGTTTGTATTTACTAGCTGGTAATAACACACGATGGACCAAAATGTGAGCTTATTTACATGGGTGTCAGGCCAGAGTAGCCTCTTGGTGCCACTGGATTAACACAAGATTTACACCCCTGCTACCA
Organism: Corvus moneduloides; assembly: GCF_009650955.1. Classification (NCBI taxonomy): domain Eukaryota; kingdom Metazoa; phylum Chordata; class Aves; order Passeriformes; family Corvidae; genus Corvus; species Corvus moneduloides. Next base: position 47,603,037 of record NC_045478.1, on the reverse strand, counting down.
AGAGCAGAATTTGGCCCTAAATTATGATGCAGTTAAAGACCTTACGTTTCTGAGTTGTGGAGCATTGTTTACACCCACACGAAATGGGTCGTAAAATGCCATTGCGCTGATTTGTTGGAGCGTTAGACTCAATTTGCTCAGGTGTAAATAACTACCCGGTGGGTGGCATAATATTTGCATCCTGTAGCTTAAGGCGTTGCTGTCTGCTGCAAATCAGTCAGGCTTCAGGCTCCAGTATCCTCCTGGGAGCAGGATGGATCTTGTGGCCTGGAGAAAGTGATGCAATAGCAGATTGCTAATGAGTGGGAGTTCATGGGGTGTGACATACATAGAATAAAATTGGAATATCTTGTGATTACTTTCATTATTTTTTGCAGCTGAAATCTCGTGTCCTGATGACTCCTTTAGCAATATCTCCGCCAAGAAGCACGCCGGAGCCGGATATTAGTTCAATCCCCCAGGATGCAGCTACGGTACCCAACTCGGACACCCCACAGGCTCTCACAGGTACGCAGCCTCAAGTGCTCCTTGACCAAGGGGTGAGCAGGAGCCACGGGCTGACAGCCAGATGTCACAGCCAGATGCTGTGCTTTCCAGAGCAGGGGGAGCTCATGAAAATGGGGTGTTTGCAGATTAGTCTGGTGACCAGTGATAAGGAGCAGAGATGTCCTGCAAGACTATATTTTGACTGCCATGTGTTGAGTTTAGTGGAGATGTCAGTTCCATTCCTCTTGAAATGTGAACACCAAAAACCCATGAACACTCCATTTTATACCTAACATTTTCACCCCATCTAATATGTTGCAATGACCAAACTAAATCCCTGTGTGAACATGAAACATCTGTTACAGCTGTGGGGAGAAGAACGGAGGAGCCATGGTCTGACTGTAGGCACAGCTACCAGCACAAAAATCCCAAAGCCAGGTGTGGTCATTTCCAAATGTAGTCGGAAAACACAGCCTTACCCTTTCTTTTTGTTTATATTACCAGAAGTAACATAGGTCAAGGCTTTTAAACTGACGTAAATGAGAAGAAAATCAACAAGACAGCTGATTCACCCTGAGATTTCAACAGAGAAATGGATTAGATAACATTAGAATCTAAACACAACACATAAATCCCATTATTTCCTAGCTGGGATGCACAGAGGAGAAGTTTTCCATCTGCTCTGGTGGCAGAATAATACTAAACCTAGCAACAATGACAATAATATGTTTTATTCTCGTTTATCCCTTCACACACAAAGTCTGCAAAGCACTTGGCAAACACCAGCTGAGTAGATGGAAGTGCCCTGAGAGGTTGCCCAGGGCTGCTTTTGGAACGGGACAGGGAGGCACAGTCTGCCAGCCCTGCCAGATCACCGGGGTGGCTGCAAAGGCAGAGGCTCCATGGGTCATTTCAGGCTCAGTGGATGCAGTGCCCCACACCTCTGTCTGCCCATCCTCATGCCACTGGCACCTTTCCTCCCAGCATATTCCCAACACTGCGTGCAAGTTCCCACCAGAGCAGGGTTGGCAGGAGGTGAAGGGAAGCTCAAGCCAGTTTTTACCTCCCTCTCTGCTTCGAAAGGACTGTAGGGACCCTGGGTTTCCAGTGGGGGATTCAACACATTGCCTGCAAGCTGTGGAGTCCCTCCCACAGCTGAGCCCCCACAAAAAAAAAAAAATTGTCACGCAGAAGCCACATTCTGCAGATTTGTCGAGGAGTGGCACTCTGGGAAAGCTGCACTCTGACATCCCCCTGCAATTCCTGCATGTTGCTGCTGCTGTATTTTCAGTGCACTACCCCTTTTTTTGTTTGGCACTTGGAAGGTGTAAAGTGGTATCATGATAAGTATGATTGCTGTTATCCTCCTGTTTACCCAGGATGTACTGCTTGAGCCCCTTCTGCTGGTCCCTGTGAGATGGGGGAGCAGAGTGCACTGTGACAGTTGCACTAGATTTTCATTATGGTGATGCAAACTGTAAATTATTTCCAACTTTACGCAGCTGTCATCATGTCCTCCACTCTGCTTGATGGGGTTTTTTTGTCACATATCTGATTTCTGTCAGAAGATAATGTTATATTGTTTGAGAGATGACAGCTCGAGCACACTCAGCCAGCTATTATAATATGTCTCACTTTAGCCTGACTTTAGGCTGTGTCTCAGTCGCCCTTAGTTAACAGCAGCACCATCCCTGCTTCCCCTGAGATGCAGTTGGCCTCAGCTAAGCTTAAAATAAGTTCATGGTAGTGAGGAGAACACTCGGGGTTTTTTTTGGCTATTGCTGGCAGGCCTGATGGCATGTAGAAAAACTGCTTTTGCAGCTTACGAGAGGAGGCAGGGCTTGGCTGTGGAGAGGCTGGGGCAGACCCCCTCGCAGACCCCTGTGCAGCACAGTCACGTTGTTGTGGTCCCAAAATGTATCACTGCACACCATGTACAATTTCTCTCAACTTGATGCAGTTCGTAGAGTGTTAGGTTGGACATGGAGGGTTAGGAAGTTCCCAAAGACCAGTCTCTGTCGTGGTGCTGTGCAGCTCAGTGCAGCATAGCCTCCAGAAATTACTCCTCCTCCCAGCTGAATTAAAGTCAGAAGAAGCAAGGATCCAAAGTCTTTACAAAACTCATCTTAGAGCAGTGCTTCTCAGAGTAGGTCCCAATGAACTGGTCTAAAAACACATAGAGGGAAAAAAAGAAACAACCTGAAAACACACCTCAGGCTGGCATTCCCTTCTTGCTGTGAGGTCACCACTGGTAGTCACTGTTCTGCGCTCCCAGGGCATTTTTCTGGTCACAAGTTTCATGGAAAAGAGAGCAGACCCCAGGCATACACAGGAGCTTTTTTAGATGCATGTAGCTTATACTAGCCTGTGACACTGAGCTAGACCTAAACTCAGCTTGCTTTGCTTTGGCAATGGGTCATCAGCACAAGGAAGTCTGGCTCTGCCACCACAAATGGCAACAATTTACTAGTGAAGGAAGAACTGGGAAATGAACAGAAATGTAGAATGCTAGAATTTGCTAGGGTGCTCTCAGGACTGTTTTGTAATAACCTTGTTGGGATTTTATGTCTTCAGTCTGCATTTATGTCAACAAACAAGTGAACCTGGGGCCGTACCTTGACAGAAAAAAGGTGCAGCAGCTGCCAGAGCACTTTGGCCCAGAGCGGCCGTCGGCAGCCCTGCAGCAAGCAGTGCAAGCCTGCATCGACTGTGCGCTCCAGCAAAAGGTGGTCTTCTCCCTCATCAGGCAGGGCTACGGAGGCGAGATGGTGTCAGGTAAAGCATCTTTGTAGGGGGCTTGTGGCCAGTTGGGAAGTGCTTGGTCTTAACGTGTTCCCCAATCCTGACTGCCCTGGAAGTCCTTTTCCCATCAGTGGGATGGCAACCAGCCTTGAATATCACTTATGCCTTTGTAAAATGAGCTGCTGAGGAATCACCTTGGTGTCAGATGAAAGAATGTTGGTAAGGGGTATTGCAGTGGTGATTCAGGGGAGGAACAGGCACTCCATAGTCTGCCTCTTACCACTCTTTGGAACAGTGCTGAGGCCAGGGCTGAGAGCTGTTTCCATGCAGCCATTCAAGGATGAGCAGCAATGGCAGCCCACTTCATGACACACATTGCCACCACAAGTACACATGCATGCCTCATGTGATGAGGGTGGCTGTTGCAGTGGGGATACTGTAACACGATGTACCAAACAAGGAGGCCCATGGAAAGAAATATCTATGGACGGATTCTTGATAGATGTTTCAGAGATGTTTATTTCTCCAGCTGCATGGCCGGAGCTCTGCCGAGGAACTGCTCAATCACGGGACCCGAGGGTCCTTGCCCATGCAGGGGAACACAAAACAACCAGTGGGGAACAAGGCTGACCAGGGGCAGGGAAACCCCATGTCTCCCCCTCAGGGCCCCTCTCCCAGGGCTACATGGCAGGGGGAGGAGACCCCGACAGGTGGCAAAACTCTGGAACAGGTGGCCCAGAGAGGTGGTGGATGCCCCATCCTCAGATATATTCAAGGTCAGGTTGGATAGGCCTTGGAGCAATCTGAGCTAGCTGAAGATGTCCCTGGTCATTGCAGGAGAGTTGGACTAAGAGACCTGTAAAGGTCCCTTCCAGACAAAATCTTTCTATGACTCTATGATTTTGTGTTTCTCTAAAGGGCAATTTTTATGGAGTTTAGATGTTGGTGTGTTCCCCTGCCTGCAGTTCATGAGCCAAACCTGCTCTATGCTGCAGGAATTGCAAAAGTCCCAAGGCAATTCCCCATGCAGCAGAGCTGCACACAGTCTACACAAATATATCGGAGAGAATCAAAGACCAAGGGGAACTTCTCAGGAGCTCCTCATCTTCCCACAGTGGCACTTCTTGCTGTGTCCTGATGAGCCTCCCATGTCCCATGATGAATTCCCTGGCCTGGTTCTCAGCGTGAACGTGAACTTTTCTTCTATCACAGCAAGAGTTTTGTGTCACAACATTGTTTTGGCATATGGGGATGCAGTGGGAATGAAACAATGATGGGAATATGGGAACAGCACTCTCCAATGAGCTGCTGCAGATGAGTCAGGCATGAACACAAAGCCAAGGATTGCAAGTCCAATCAGTTTCACAGGGACTGCAGATGCTCAGCTGTGCCACTGGGACCTTCTTGTGTGGGAGCCCAAGCTCTGGCCCTCTGTGCAGCATATAAATCGTGCTTCTTCCCTCTCCTCGAGTTGTCTGTAATCACAGGTGTTCCTTCCCTAAGGGACATCAGAAATACTCTGACAATGATCCAGACTTGTTCACAGAAACACAAGACTGAAGCAATTCAGTCCAAAGCTTCCTTTTTGCCTAGTTCTGTGCTGCATATATGATTTTCATTATAATCAGGAGAGTCATATTATGCACCAAGCCTGCCAAGTTCCTTGGTCTCAGTTCCTCTGAGCTGGCTCAGCTTCAGCTTCACCTGAACTAAAAGCACCTGGTCAACATTTCTCCCAATTTCATGATTCTTCTAGTCATTAAAGAGAGGTGAATGACCTCCTAGTCATGGCATGGCTCTGCAATTGCACCTCGCTCCCAGCAGCACAGGTGAGTTTTGTCAGGGGCTTTCCAATCTTCCCATGGCTTGGCTCACAGATGCTCAACCAGCTGTGGAGCATGATCCCTCACAGCAGCTCAGGCCAACAGGAAATCTCAGAAGTTATCCCCAAAATTATAAGTCTAATGTTGCAATTTTTACTTGTTAGTAGTGATGGGAGACTCTAGGATTGGGAAAAAACCTTCCAGGTGGAAGAGTCCAGGCAGCCATATCATGTAGTCCTCCCTGCAAACCTGAATGTGTCCTGCTACAACTGATCCTGGTGGGTCCATTCTGACCCCTCCATCTCTCCCATGACTGGAACCTTATGCCCTTTTTGATTCCTGGCTAAATATGTCCCCTGACAGGTTTACCCAGGAATTTTAATTGCTCTGTTCTCACCCTTAGATGTATTTCTGGGAGAGCTGCCCTCATCCTGCTAGCTTCTTTCAGGTGAGAAAGATCAGTGAAAGGAATGCACAGTCCCACATTGCAGGATGGTGATGGCTGCAGTGCCACAGGGAAAATTTCTGTTCCCCAAACATCCATGTGGTCTGTCTGTGCACTTCTGCAAGTGTGAATTCACCCTTCTTCAGCCTGGATGACCAGAATGATGCCCGTCAATCCATCTCAGTTTCTCCAGAACTTTGTATAGTAGTTTTAACACTCAATTTTCTCTCCTGGAAGTGTTTTGTTCCACACTTTCTGGAAATATGTCTGAGTTTTTCATGACTGTGTCACCTTGCTGTTTTATGGGCATCTGGTAAGCTTGTATTATCATTTCTTCTCGCATCAGGTTGTTTTGAGCCTCCTCAAAGAGTTACAGATTTCTGTTTACTTTCCAGATTTCTTTTCACTCATATTTACTATCAGAGAAGTCAAAATCAGTTGATCCTTCCTGTGCAATCTCCCAGTCCTCTTCTCCATTGATGATGTCTGCCAGCTTACAGCATCCACAGTGTCTTTTTGTGCCAGCAGAGACTGCTGCTGGTTTCTCTCTGGGACTTGGGGTCTCCTGCCAGCAGACCCTGTTGCCATTTCTTGACCCACCTTTCATATGCAACCATTTCCAATTGAATGAAAGATTTCTCATACTTTACTGAATTCTGGATAGACCACAACTGCCAACATTCCCTTGCCTATAAATGCCATTAACTCAGTAAATAAAGATCAACAATGAAGCTGTTACCTCTCTCTTCAGCACAATCCTGGTACCTTTCATTCGTTCACAATCATGCCTTTAATTCTTACCTCCCCATTATCTTTTAAAACCTTGGGTACTGCTGAAGTCAGCCTAATAGCCCATCACTATTGGTGATCACTGCAGATCGCTTTCTTTCCCCTTCCTGAGACCAGGGTATCATAAATGCCTCCTTCTAATGACACAATACAGTTTTCAGTTGGATGCATGTATTAGAAAAGCTTGCACTGCTGGCCATGCCAGTCAGCATCTTTCAGCTCTCCAGGAGGAAGGTGATCTGGGTCACACAAACTCAGCTCCTTAAGCTCCTCCAGTTTGTTGTGTGCCTCAGGTAGGGTAATTCTGCAAAATATTTTAAGACATACAAATACTTGAGTAAAATTATCTCCCCTGCTCTCATTCTTCCTCCTGCCATGCCACCCACAGATACCGAATTGCTCCTGTTTTGCTTTCCAGTTTCAGCTTCTTTTGAGGGGAAGCAGCATCTCCAGAGCCTGCTGGTAGTGAACAGCATTGGGTATGTCCTGCGCTTCCTGAAGAAGCTCTGTCGCAGCCTCCTGTGTGACAATCTCTTCAGCAACCAGCCTTTCCAGCAGTACAGCGCCGTGACGGAGAGCCCGGAGGCGTATGAGAACAGACGGATGGAGGCAGGTAGGCTCCTTGGTCACCTTGGGCTCAAGATTGAATAGAGCTGAAGAAATGGCTGTCTTTTTTTTGGTGCTGTGCTGTGTATGATAGGGAACTGCAGGCCTCTGTGGGACCTTTGCAGAGGGAGGCAGTGAGCTTACTTGTGGTATTATTCCAGTGGCTATAGAGGAGGTGTTCAGGTAAGAACCATTGTGCTGAGGTGCCCCAGCAGAGAAATTTTGGGCCAGCATGTTATGTTAGCATAAACCTAAGGTACATGTTATTTGCTGTAGCACAGTCAGCCCGGATCCCAATCTGCCACCTCCATCTGTGAGTATAAACCTAAATGAGTTGTGACTGCTAAGCGGTTTACTTTGCTACTTGAAGGAATGTTTCATTTAGATTAAAACCCTCTAGTGCCTGCAAGGTCCCTGTCTTAGTGCTTGACCATCGGGGGGCAAAGCCTGGAGGGGCTCTGGCATGGGGGAGATGCATCCAAGGATGATGGTGGTCCTGAGGGCACCTGCCCTGACCAGCACTGGGCTCCCAGATGGATGGCACCCCTGAGTTTCATTCTTGCTCACATTCTGGGACAGGGTGCTGGCCCCACACAGTCCCCACGGAGCAGGGACATGCCTGCAGCCCCATCTGCAATCAGCAGCTGGAAAGCTGCCCTGGGGCCTTACTATGGCATTGCAAAAGCTAGTTTAGAAAAAAAGAAAGATGTAAATTATGGGCATGAGCCTTCATTTCACCTGCAGGCTTCCTCCTGACTTAAATTATTTTTCCTTTTCTTTTATTAACAGCACTGTGGGTGTTTGGGGAGCACTCTGTCTCTCATGCATTCAGTTTAACGGCAGACACATGCTGGCAGATGAGAGAAAGGTGTTTTAGTGTCCACAATTACGATTTTTGAATCACTTGTTCACCAAGAATACCCTAAGTGTGCGCTTTGCACACCAAAGCTGGGAGAGGGCTGTGCACACAGTGCAGAAATAATCTTTTTATACAAAGAAATCCAGCTGCCACTCTTACACATAGGGGAGGAAAGGCAGGAGCCCAGACTGGAAAGCAGTATTTTTCTTCCCTCTCTACTAGGACATTTGCAGCAAGCTGAATGTTTCTGAGAAGTCAAGGGCTTTCTGTAGCACTGAGCGAGCACAGCCCAGGAGGCCTGGCATTTGCGTTTGCATTTGCATTTTAATTTGCATGTACATTTGCATTTACTTTTGCACGGCAGGGCTGTATGTGAGAGAAGGCAATTCCACAACTGGAATTTTTACAGTTGCTGTTACACTTCGAGTGTCTCCCTCCCCACAAAATTCCAGTGCAGATGTCCCTGACACCATCCTCGCTGGCTCTCTCCAGACACTGAGGATGGACAAAACTTTATTTTTCCTTCAGACTAGACAGGAGGTGTGGGTGTAGGCAAGGCTTCTCTTTCGTGGGTCTCCCACTGTGGGGTGGGGTGTGTGCGTGTGTGGGTGTGTGTCCAATTAATAGCCCCAGAAGCAGCATGGGCTTGGCAGCCACGGCTAGTCAGGTAGGTTTAGATTAGATATGAAGAAGAAATTCTTTACTGTGAGAGTGGTGAGGGACTGAAACAGGTTTCCCAGAGGTTGTGGATGCTCCATCCCTGGAAGTATTCAAGGCCAGGTTGGATTGAGGCCCTGAGTCTATGTTTAATGCTGCATTGCCTAAATCTCCTTCCATCTCACCAGGGGCCAGCATTTCTCTGCAGCAAGGCCAGCGTGGGGGTTCCTCTGCTACACAGAGCAGAGACTGGGTTTCCCATAGTGCAGTGATAAGGAGGACCATAGGAGCTCTGCTGCAGAGGTCTGGGAGGGCACCTGTTGGGATAAAGCTCGCCTGGAAGGAGCAGGGCCATAATAAAGCACCACAGGAAGCCATGCAAAGCAGCCACATTTTTCATGGTTTCTGTTCTCCATCTTGTAATCGAGATGTCCTTTCTTTTAAAATCATGTGCTTTTCATCCCCTTTGCACCAATGAATCTAATCCATGTATTGACTTTGGTGCAGTTACTCATGATTTACACCGTTAGAAGTGAGAGGAGAAGCCGGCATCGTGTCCAGCCATATTAATCCACTTACACCATGCAGGAGTCACCTTTTAACCTTGCCCCAAAGCACATGCCCCTAAGCCATAATTCACCTGTGCTCACAGCAAGCTGCCAGATGCTAATGGCTGTGTACAGGCCAGGTGGGATTTGTTGACATATGCATGTATCACTTACAGCTATGTTTTACATGCCTAGGAAGTGCACACTCATCAGGCTGTGCCTAGAGCTGGCCTCTGCAATGAGCTTTGTTGGCAGTGCATTACCCTCCTTGCACCTGAGCCCCACGCTCTGCCCGCCTTGCCAATGGCCCTCACATGTCTCATGTCTCACATGAGACATTCCCCATGGCTCTTTCTCAGCTGTGAAGGGACTTTCTGGCTCATGAGAGTGATTTGTGGGGAGCAGTTGTGGGGTGACTCCCCGGCTTTCATCTGGGAAATGCCCAGCTTCAGGTCTACATTACAGCAAATCCTGAGATGTTACCTGTCCCCACAGCACCTGGGTTCAAAGCATCTCTGAACCTGCACCCCAGAATTTTCCATGGGAGCGGTAGAGCAGTTTGAGCTAAAATGATGGCAAGACCTAGGTGACCTGTGCAGAAAACTCGGAGAGGTGTGGCAGGGGCTACATGGTGGGAAGCCAACAGAGATCCTGTGAAGCACCTCCACTCTGTGTTCAGATTTCACCATTTGCCTTGTGCTCAGCTAATGGAGGCTTAGATGGGAGCATGCAAAAGGGACATTTCTAGGACATGTACATACTGTTGACATGCACCTATGAGTACTAGATTATTTTTCAGAGGAAGTCATATTTGCTAAAAAACTTCTGGCTAGCCTATTGGTGGGCACAGAAATGGAAGAGGTTTCTCTTATGTGGGAAACACGAACTTTGATAAACATCTATTTTCCCTTTCAGTCAATCCTTTCCTTGCTCCTTCTGTCTCAAACCTTGGCTTTTGGCTATTTTGGGCTGTTAGACAGTTGATGTCTCCACACAGAGCATGGCTGCAAAAAAACTTTCTTTATGCAAGAACTTCTGTGGCCACCCTGGATCATTCTTATCACAGAGGAAGATGGGAAGGTCTGTGAATAAGGTACCTCAGCCTTGCTGTTCTCCCCATGGCCAAGTCAAATTTGGATATGTAGATAGCATATGGAGTTCCCTACCACTGTTCATGGGAGAACAATGCCTCTTCTTGTGGCACTGGCTGGAAGTAGGGATCTATATGGAGCAGAAACACAGCAGGATGCTAGTGCCTCTGTCTATAGGAAGGTGGGCTTCTCCTGTCCACAAGCCCTTGAAAAGCTGATATGGCAAGCACAATAGCAATGCACAATGGGAGCGTGACTAAGTAGGCAAGACACTGGCCTGGGAACTGGATTTTTATAAGAGACATTCCCATTGACTATGTGGGCAAGCCACTCTTCCCTGCTGTGCCTTTATTTGAGTATTTGTTGAATGAGGGCAATAATTCTTGCCAACATGTGCAAAGCCCTTCTAAAACAGCTAGGAAAAAAAGAATAATATGATAGAAAACCACATATTATTACAATCGATATTTTCTGTCGCAAGCACCAAATAAACAGCAGCTCAGAAGTTTCAAGCCCTGAGAGGGTAAGAAAAATGTTGTCTTTCCCCTTTCTAGTACCATGGCTTGTTTAATCTTCTCTTGTTGCATGCTAAGAGGAACAGTGCTCCTGGCTTCTCAGCACACTCGGAATAAATGGCTTTTATGGCTATCAATAGCTTCAGCTCTCCTCAGCATTTAATTACCTGCAAAGGCCATTTATTGCCTCATATATTCCTCTACCACAATCATTATCCTTTAAACAATAAATAAAACATTAAGGTCACTCTTAAAGAGGGAGCAGAGCCATCCAGCCACAACAAAGTATAATATAAAAAGTTTATATGGTCTTTGGGGCTTTTAGATTGATGGCAGAACCTGCAGTACAGTTGAGAAAGGCTGGGATGGCTTCCTTCCTTCCTTCCTTCCTTCCTTCCTTCCTTCCTTCCTTCCTTCCTTCCTTCCTTCCTTCCTTCCTTCCTTCCTTCCTTCCTTCCATCCATCAGCAGGCTGGGTGCCTTCTCCCTCCCCACCTGACACAACTGGCCACAGGGCAAGACATTCCACCAAGGACCCCTGTGCTGAGGTCCTGCTTGCAGCTGGAGCACCATCCTGAGGACTGGCTTCCTGAAATGAGGTGTCCAGGGTGGTAACTCTGTGGAAGAGCCAAAGGAGAGGCAACTGCAGCTGGAGCTGCATGCTGTAGCCCAGAAACCTGGGGAGGGACAGGAACAGTTTGGGATGGTCCAAGGGATAGGAAGTAAAGGCACAGAGTTGAAAGAAAAGAGAGGGTCAGTCAGTGCTCCTGTGGAGGGGTTTCATGAGGGTGGTAGCAGAGGCTTTAGCATTCAGACCCTTTAAACCTAGATCAGAAGAAACTAATAAAATGTACACTAAGGAGCAAATCCTGGCAGGAAGAAAAATAAGAGATGAATGGAAGAGAGAAAATTCAGCTGTGATGTATTTTGCCTGGACTCTATAGAATTGTCAGAATTGGCTAAATTGAACTTTCTGACCTTTAAGTTGTGAGATTACTGTTTGCTAACTCACAAATGAAGAAAGACTCCCTTTCTGTTCCTTTAAGTTTATGAAATTGTATGTCCTTGTGGGTGCTAAGCAATGAAGCTGTAAGCAGACATCCCTTCAGCAGCCAGCCCAAGAGAACTCCTCCTTCCCACATTCTGCTGGGCTGTTTTACCTTCACTGACTTGAGGGGGTGCAAGAAAATTCATCCCTTTCGAAAAGTTACCCCTGGTGGGGGTAGCCCACCTGCCCTCAGCAGTGAATAAGGAAAAGCCCAAAGGCCCTTTCATCCTTCATCCCAAGATGTGCTCAGTGCCATGGCACAGACACCGACAGTGCTGGATATTGCCTGGGCTGCAGCCATGGATGTTAGAAAAGAGAGCTGAGCTATGAAATAGAATTTAAGGATGCTTTATTTCTCCATATCAAAGGGTATGCATAAGGAAAGTGGATGAAATGATAGGCATAAATGCATAAAGCATGATGGATGAGATCATATCCACTACAGAAAAAAATACCCCTGGGTATAAGCATTTAATTCAAACTTTACAAGCAGAGTCACGTGGAGGAAGCATGGATACTCTCAGAGCCCCAGTCAGGTGAATCATGTGATTGTTATTCTGTTTTAGCTCCAGGTTTAGCTTTAACTTTGTTTTAGCTAGTTAAGACTTTTCCCTAGGGCTGTATGATTCCTTTAGGAGATACCTGAAGTTAGCAGTCCAGGCTTTTATTTTAAATATCTTAAATTAAAGTTGAAACAGGAATTTCCATTCCTAAGCTTTTAAAATATTGACCCAAATACCTGTGATCCAATATACCAGTATTTCAAGCAGTCAGATGAGCAGGCCACAAGCCAGAACTTGTGATGAGAAACCTATGCAAGTGCTGTGAGCATAAGCCAACATGAAACCTGGTTTTTCAAAGACGTGGGTGGGAGAAAAGGTGAACCTCAAGATCCAGTGCTTATTAAGTAAAAGATAAAATAAGAAAGGTTTTGGAAGAGAGTAGAACTTTTGCTTGTGAATCTGGATGAGAAGGCCCTTGCTTCTGGGACTGCCTGGTACATGGTGCCTATGGCAGGGCCTGGGCTTGCACCTCCGTGGCAGGAAGCAGACAGCTGAGAGTGGGGAAAGGGAGTCTGGTATTTAGGCTGTTTCAATTTGACAGGTTTCAAACAAGATTCAGATTTTTTTTGCGGAATATTGCTGATTTTTGCTTGGATGTTCTTCAGTTTTTCAGCTCAGTTTTTCACCTTCCTCATGTTGCTCTCTTTTTCAACCTTTCATCGTCATCTCTCCCTTATCTGTCTTTATCTACCTTCTGTTTCTCTCTATCCTTTCCCAGTTCACTACAAAACAAATGGAAACCCACACACAGTGGCATTTCCATTTCCATGGAAATAAAACATTCACTGTTTGTTCTTGAAAAGTCTTGGCCACTGTTTAATCAACAGTGCTCCCCAATTCCTTAGGATTTATTTGTTTGCAGTAATTATACAGAGTACATCAAAATGACTTTCAGATAGTAGCAACACACAGCATCTGCCTGAAGAACTTTAATCTGCTGGCAAAATGAGTGCAAAGCAGGGGATTAAAACAGTTAAGAAAGTCCCAGAAGCTAATTGTTGGTGGTGATGTGCTGTTTGTGCTGGGACCGTGCTGGCCTTGGGCAGCAGTGAGCAAGGTAAGGGTGCAAGGCAAGGAGTTCCACCACCAGCAGCATCTGGGAAGGAGAAGTACATCCTGTGACTGAAAATAAGCTGCAAATGGTGGCTTGGGGAATCAGGTACTTTATGGTGGCTTTCTTCATGGAAGAGATAAGGTTACAGAAGTGACTTAAACAAAAAGGTGGCAGTGGCTTGATGGTCTTCATCAGAGAAGCTGGATTTAAGGAAAACACAGTGAGGCTGGGGATGAGTCCTAGGATGGAGTCCCAGGGTAAGCCCTGCTCCCCAGCAGCATGGCACAGTGCAGCACAGTGGTGTGGAGGAAAACTGGCTCTGTAGGATCATGGAAAGAGGAGGGGATAAAAGGGCTTGACAAAGGGGAATTGGTGAGTTCCTAGCTGCTGGGATTGAGGTCAACTGGGGACGTCAGGAGAAGCAGCAGAGAAGACGGGAAAAGAAAGGTTTTGTGAAGGGGAACTAAGACTTCAGGGCGCAGATGTGTTGTACTTACATGGCAGAAGAAATACCAGAAAGTTAAGCAGGGCAGCAGCACTGAGCAGGGAGAGGTGAAGCAAAGACTTTATAAAAGATCTTATACCTGCATACAAACACATGCACAGGCTCATGCATTATATATACTATTCTACCTAATTTCTGGCTGAGATTATTATATTTATTAATGAGCAAACACAGCTTATTTTACAGTTACTGCATTTTGGTATAGACATCTCACTTCTTGTATCTCAAATGATTTGTTTTTCAAACAATAAAAAAATTACTGTTAAATATTTTAAGCCAGTGCTAAGCAATGTGATTCAGGGATATTCATCATGGTGGTAGCAAAACAGAAATGCACTAAGTACTTCATCTGCAGAGAATCCCAGTATATAATGCCGTGAAATTTTCAAATAACACAGTCATTTTCATCTAGTCTATTCTATATACAGCTTTTTGTGACTTCTATCAATGCTGATTTATAGGGATACAGAGTGCATTATAAACTACCTTGATAAAAAACCCCTCTAGCTACTGCTAGAAGCTGGAAACTGGAAAGATCGATCGCAGCCTCTCCCATCTCCCTCTGCCATTGCAGATCCATTGCTGTGCTAAGACGCAAAACTATACAACCCTGATAAATCTTCTTTTCATGATGTACACTTTGGTATAACATAAAGGCAAGGGAGAAGGGAAGAGAAAGGAGGAGCAGGTCTGAAATCAGGTGGAAGAGACCAAAGGAAGACTTTTTCTACAGCCTAGATCTCTGTGTCATTGAAATCCCTTTGCCTTCACTCATGGGTGTGCCTAAACAATTTGCTTGTGCTGTAACATAGGACTAAAACCTCTCCATTGTAACAAAATACATTTGCTCAATCCTCCCCAAGCACTTTAAAAATGGAAAAAATTCCTCAATGGGTTATTTATTCACACGAGCACCTTTTATTATTAAATCTAATGTATTTGTCAGCAGCTAGCTTTAGAATTTACTCTACCTTTTTATTCAGTTTGGACAATAAAACCATGTTGATCTGTTCCCAGCTGGTTTCATTGCCTGGTTCTACTGCATTAAACACAATGTGGCTGTTGTCTGGGCTGCAAACACTCAAGGGAAATTGTTTAAATAATGAAAAAAAAATTGCTTGTGCTGAGGACCTAATCAGGACAACATTGGATTTTGGAAAATTCTCTAAAAAATTTAGATTCTTGATGTTAACTGACTGGCAGCTTCTCCTTGGGGACTCAGCATTTCAGTTACTGCAAAATATTTTTTAGCGGCTAGGACACAGCTAGATGATACACAGTGCAGTAAAGCCTCAGACTAAACCCTGGAGAATTCATTGCAGGTTTTATCTCCACAGTGTGACCATAGTTTCAGTGTTCATAATATCTGCATTCACAAGTGAATGAGGCATATTTACATTTTCCTGTTCTGGCTGACTACTAAGCCCCCCTTTTTTTCCCCTGTGGATGCCACTGTGTGTTCCTATAACCCATGCAAAAGTTCCCCCGTAAACTGAAAACCACAGGCATGACAGCCCTGACCCGCTGTTGGTGGATGCCCTGGGCTGCCTGCTCACTCACTGCCTCTCTGCAGCAGCCTCAGGGATGCTGTGACTCCTTGGGGAGGTGTCGCCATGCCACTCCGCCTTGGCAAGCAGCAAGCAGCTTGGCTCTGCTGCCACAAACCAGATGTCACTCCCTGTAATGTTTTCGTTGTCCAGGCAAACTGTGGCAGCCACGGATTGGTGTGGAAAAGGTCTGGTCCTTGGCCAGCTGTGTAGGGTGCAGATGTATGCACCAGAGAGTGGTGTTGACATGGTACGGAAACATCTGCTAAGGGGTGACATCATATTTTCATTGTGCTGCACGTCTGGATGGGCAATGGAGCTAAAAGGAATGGGCTGGTGCTGTAATCCAAGAGTAAATCACAGCAGGCAGAACTGGAAAGTCTTAATCTATCACAGGAGGCTCTTATCTTTAGATAGATGCATGCAGGCTCAAACTACAGGGAAGATAAGGGCCGTGGTACATTCCTGACTGGACAGAAATGTGTGAGTCTGTTTGGAAGGCACAGAAAAACGTCTTCTAAAATCTTTTAAGAGTTGATGTTTAAAACAGAAGATAGCCATTTAGAGCCAAAGCATATCTTTCCCAATCTTAAGCGCTGTTTATATCTTTCTGCTCTCTCCCTCTCTGGCTTACACTAAGATTGAACTGCTGGTTAAACTCATCTGAAGGATTTCCTTCTGCATTTCAGCATTTGCTTTTTGTGTTTCCCCACTTCTATTTTTCCTTTCATCAAGGCTGAGATGCAGGGTTTCTAAGCTGCTGCTTAAAACTGTCCCCTCCCCTCCCACCTCCCAGATAGGGCAAATGCCATCCTTGTGCCTGGAGCTGGAGCCTGGCTCAGGAGCTGTAAAATACAGGCAAAGATAAAACCATACAAGACGGAGTCTCTCAACAGGATTTTGACACTGTGACTGGCTCATCTCAAAATGACTGGGAGATGAAAAAAGGCCATCCCTGGCTGGGAGAAAGGAGAGGTCTGAGGAAGCTATGATATCATGCTGCTTAAAATATGGAGTTCACATCTGGTCAACCCATTATAGACAATATATGGTAGCACTTTAAAAGGTACAGGGAAGGGTCAGAGGGCAAAGCCCATCACTAAATGATATGAGGAATAGGAGACGACACAAAAAAGGAATAGTGGGGGCAGAGAAAAGAAAGACAGAAATAAATCTGTATTGACTGTAAGGAAAAGAAGTTAATGGGGAATTTAATTAAAGCAAATAAAATGATTGAGCATTGCAGGTGGTAAAGTAAAAGGTTATGAAATGACATTAAGGTATTGTCCTAGAAGGAAGGGCAGTTGTCCTGAGAAGCTACTGGTGTGTAAAAGAGGACCTCCCTGGCTTGGGGATCAGTGTCCAGCATGCTCAGAGCAGGGGGTGTGGGTCTCCAGCAGTGCCCCATGCAGCCTTCACCCAGAAGCAGCCACTTCCTGGCCGTGCAGGATATGGCCTGTTAACTGGGAAAAGGGACTCTGCTCCCAGTTCACTGCCCTGACCTTGGGCTCTGCTGTCCAAGCAGCAATCCGGGGATGAACCCAGGAAAAGGCATGGGAATATTAGTGGCACTGACCGTGCCGTAATTATGCCTCTCCTGATGGGATAGAGTTTTTAAAGTCCTTGCCAGGAATTCGAGAGACAAACGGGACTCTCAGCCTTCACTGCTTCTAGATAGTTGTTTATTAAGTCTTATCAGAGAAACAGAGTCATTAGCGTGACCCAGACATAGCACAAAGCAGAGAATTCAGGAGAAAGCCGAATTATCAAGATTAAATGGCCTTTTTAAAGGTAAATCAACCAATGGTTACTAAAAACGTACATTGTTTTTATTTTTCTACCAATTATTTAGTAACGCAGCCAGAAACTGTGGAATTCTTTGTCCAATCATCCCAAACTACTTTTACTGCAGAATACGGAGTAGTAGAAGAAGAAGGTTTGGAGAACAACAACAATCCTCCATTTTGATGGTTTTTGCTTTTATCTATTTACTACATTAACAAACCCAAAACCTCTAAATTTTTCACAATGTGAAATGTGAAAATGTGACAATCTTACATGGTAGTCTATCGCCTAATTTACACCAGTGTAGTTTCTGATTATTTTCTAATAGTAGGCAGTTTTTTCCAAGGACGGAGGTCAAAAACAGTGTTGTTCAGGGGGGTAAAACCCTTCAAAACAGGCAGAGAAATATTCTCTGCACTCTGGGTTCCTACAATTAGGAAAGGGAAAGCTGGATCAATGGAAGTGTGAGACGGGTGCAAGGGGAACAGCGTGGGGAGAAAATGGCTATGAAAATCATATGTGTGGAAGGAGGAAAAATAGAAAAGAGAGATAGGGAAATACCTGGCAAAATGGGAAAAGGGTGATGTTGTACATGCAGGAAAGCAGTGTTAGAACAAAGTCGAGATAATGCTAATATGACAGAAGTAGGAAGAGGTGATGGGGAAGAATAGAGGGGGGAGCAGGTGGGAGGTATAAGGGAATGGAGCCTGAGAGAGGCAAAGGGAGAGAAGGATGTAACGTGAGCAGTGATGTGGGAGCAGCAGCAGGTGAGGAAAGTGGCACAAGACATGTTTGGCCTGGGAAGAGAGAAGGTAGAATAGTGTCTCTGCAGTGCAGAAGGAGCTTTTGCTTATAGGAGAGATTCTAACAAACTAAGTTTGGGCTTTTTTTAAGATGTAGAAGAAAAAGTAAGAGATTAGATCTGCTGAGGAGAAGGTCAGCTAGGGATCATCTTTCCTGTGTTTATACTCTTCTTCATTTCCTGCTTGACTTGAAATTGATTTTCATTTGCTTCCCTGATGTACAATGAGGGTCAATTCTTCTGTCTTTCTGGAGTGTCTCTATTCCCAGATGCTACCAAAGGCCCAGTGTTTGTGTTCTGCTTTCACACGGGCACTATGCATTCATGTGGCACTCTGCAGTGGTAAATGGATACTGCTGGGGCAAAGAACTCAATGTGTTACAGAAGTGAGAGACAAAACAAGTATTTTCCTTCATCCTAACGGAGAGCTGAGGTCCACAGATGACAGATAACCTGACCAAGGTCACTCCAGAGGTTTGCAGCAGATCTGGGATGTTAGCTGCAGATTCTCAGGCTCTTTTAACTCTCAGCTGACCCATCTTCAGGAATTTGGCTAGGAATCTTACAGACTGCTACTTTTAAGAAGCTCAGCTAAAGAAATGTGCATTTTTAAATTGGGAAGGCAACTGTGGCTTTTTTCTCTCCTTCATTGCATTTTAAGGTGTGCAGGATGTAACAGCCTTGGGCTTTTCAATCCAGCTGCCTGTGGACCATTCGTGGAAAGGAAAAGTACGCCAAAATGGCTCAAGCATCTCAGGGTGGTGAGCAGTTGTAACAGAGATTACTGTGCTCAGAGCAAAATCTTGAAGCAGCTTTCTCATAAATCCTGTTTTAAAGCATTTTGTACTAGTTTCTCAGTAATATGTGGAACTGACTACCTACAAAATAAAATATGAAACTGCGACAGAATACAGAAGGGCTAAGCTACAGTTTTATGAACTGTTGCATTTTCAATCCCAATAGAGGCTTATATTTTCTTCTATTGTCTTAGAAAAGATGTTTTTTTCCTAATTGGCCAAAGTGGGATTAGAAGCTGTGATGGCCATACACTCTACAAAGCCTTCTGGGAGCTTACAAAATGCAGATATTTTCATGCACATCATCAGTGGAACCTCAACTTGTGCACCTTCTCTGTGGTACAAACAAAGAGCTGGAAAAATAGGAACACAGAACTTCCATGGGGTTTTTTAGTTTCTGGGCAGTGGGCCGCTTGAGATGATCCCTGCTCCCCCCAGTCCAATGAAGACATTGATATGACTTTTCAAATTCCCAGAGCACCTTCCACTGGGGAATGTTTCATACAGTAATGAGCAGAGGCTCCGGCTTGCTCCATGGCAATAGGCATCATTACTCCCATTTTGGAGCCCAAAGCAGAGATGTGGAATAAATTGATCTAGGTCAAGAAAAGAGTCTTAGGCAAGGTTAGGAACAGAAGTGATGGAGATTAGCTCCTTGTTATAGTCTTGTACACAATTCATGGGTGTCCTTCCACAGGGAGATTATATCTGCACACGTCTTATTTCACACAGACTGTTGAGACAGTCTGACATCCATCAAAAAATCCCCGGTGTCTGCTCAAAAATTTTGGAGTAATTTACATCCATAGCAATAAAAGCTGTATGCTGTTTATTTAGCAGGGCTCTTTTAATGTGCTGTTTGTTGTTTTGATAGTCTATGTCTTCTTCATATTGTAATCATATTAAAAGAGCATTCTTTTCCTGGAATAAAGAGGTAATGATTCACAAGAGGCATAATTATTCCATGCAGTGCAGGCAGGATGCTGCAGAAAGAGCCATCTTCTTTATGCATAAGAGGCTTTTATTGCAAGTGTTCTACACAGTAATTAAATTCCTTTGAATGAGGAGGCTTGATTGGATTTTCTTTGGTTTATTGGGAGGAGTTTGAAAAGCAAGGTATTTAGCTCAATCGCTATATAATTTTGGCATCCGTCGGAGGTTAGGGAGAAAGGTTCAGAGTGTCTGATTCCCATTTCTCTGATGTATTACGTTATCTGAACTCCCTTGAATTCAATTGAATTACACCCTATCTCTATTTGTATGAGAATCAAGCTCAGAAATCCCTGGCAGAAAGCAGCAGGAGACCTGAATGCATGCTGTAAGAATCCAAATCATCTAAGGGAAAAAAGCCTTGCTAAAGGAAAGTTCCTTACAGTTGCAAAGGCAAGTGCCCAAAAGCGAGGAAACTTCACGTTTGCAGCTTTCCTTCAAATCTGATGTTTGCCTTATGGTGAGTCCAGCCTTGGCCCAGAATGGGACAAAATTTTAAAAGACAGAAGCAATAAAATAAAACAATGTAACAAAAATCTGTGGTGTGGCCTGACACACAAGCCAAGATGTTGGCATGGCACAACTCCTGAGTATTTGAGTTGTTGAACTAAATCATGTTCGTTTAACATCAGCTACTGTACACAGCTGCCAAGTCATGGTTTGTTTTTTTTTTTTAAGGAAAAGAGTGAAAAAGCAAATTAAAAGGAAAACTCTGTAATATACAGCCTCAGCATCTATTAGCAATGGAGTTTGTGCCTTATGGCATAAATTACAGCATTAATTCTTCTTATTACTCAATAAGGCTGCATAATTCATCAGGATGAGAGCATTGCCCAAGCCGGGAAGTTGATGTGCAGCACCATGGGGGAAATTTCACCCTGCTCAGGTGTCTCTGGAGGGACAGTACACGATGAGGAAAGTGGCCTTTTCAACAGCTCAGAGAAATGTCATGGGGCAAAGGAAGGCACTTCCCTAAACTAGGGGCTCCCTGCCTACCAGGTGTTAACACCCAGTAGGAGTGGGAATCACTAAAGTGCACGTTGCCAGCAGGGATCTGTGAAGATTGGGATCTCATAGAGGTTTCCAAGGGCTCTGCTTGTATCTCAGTAGTGATACTGGGGCTGGGTGACAGGACAATTGGTTTTGCAGGGAGAATGGCAGTGGGAAAGAGGAGGAGGAAGACCTGTGGCCATCTTTTGTGAAGACAAAAAAAAGGCAAATAGGAAAAACTTGGATGTGAGGAGACTGGAGGGAGAGGACAGTGATACAGGCATAGAAGTGTCAGCCCAAACAGTGACAGACCTGAGCCTAAATCCGAGGGGAAATGGCAGAAAAAATCTGCATACTGCAAACCTCGTGCCTGTGTGTTAGGCTCCCAAGTAAAGGCAAGTGTAAGTCTCTAAATAGGTCTTAAAATGCAAAATTTGGCTTATTGTGAGGAATCTGAAAAACAAGGTATTTAGCTCCTACATAGCATGAAAAGTGCAGTGCAGAGGAGAGGAACCATAGCAATGGTTTGCAGTTGTCTGTGATGTTGGCACATTTGCCTGAACCTGAGTTAGGTCCAAGTGACTCACACATAACACATGACTGCCCATGATAAACCTTGGGTGTGCTCATCAGTCATTAAGCCTATATCCTTGCGGGATACCGGGCCTGGATGGATGTCTGCAGCTGAGGATGCTTCTGATTAATTTTGGTAATTGCAGCCAGAATGCTTTGGTTTATTACCTTCACTCCTTCCTACTGGCTGCCAGGCATTATGAACACAACAAACTACCTGTTCCGTTGTCCTCCTCTGCCTCCTTCCTTTCAGTCCTTTATTCTCAGTGTATTTGAGGAGCACCATGAGGGAAATTGGACCTGCCAGCCACTGGCCCAGGACTTTACGGAGAATAATGTTGTATGCTGACACAGATGACACATATCAAGCCATGTTTTCCCCCTTGTGACTCTACTGACTTGGAATGGTTGTGTTTCCCTTCATTGTTTATTAATTCTCAGCAAGGATCTCTCCTGGCTGGGGTCAGCTGTCTGTACAGGAAGTTGGAGTTACACTTCCTGACCAAAAAAATGGGAATTTTAGCCAAAAAAAAAAAAAAAAAAAAATTTCAAGGGTTGATTAAAATAGTTCCTGTTTTACTGATGTTTATTTTGTGTCTGGGCTTCCTGAGCAGAGACAGTTATACCTGAGGACTTCCTGGCTGATCCTCCGAACAGGAAGCAGTACAGTGTGGATCCTGCCGACGCTGCCTTGGGTTCCGTGGGCTCCGTGTACACCGTGCGTCAGAGTCCTGCAGATGGACACCCTGCTGGAGGCTCCTCTTCCTCCTGTAGCCATCGTCCTGCCCAGATGTCTTCAGGGGCGTCCTCATCTACTGGCCTGCGGCATCAGACCTCCAGCCCAACGAGGAATGGGGCTTATCTTGAAGGAAACAGAAGTGGTAATGCAACATCTTCCATTTAGCAATGTGTGCTGTAATGCTGGTGCTGTGCTGGAGTCTTAACTCCTTCCCAAATTCCCAAGAAAATTAGTAAGGTGGTTCTGTGATGGAATCCATCCAGACCACTCATGCTTTTATTGTAAACACAAAATCAATCTGTTCACTGTTAAGTAAAAAGGTGAAGGTTTTCTAATGCTGTTGTTAAGTAAACATATGTATTAGGTGTAATTGTGTGGCAATCATGACTGTTATGATCAGCTTAGACATGCAGATATTAGTATAAAAGGCATTCCTCCCAAAGATTGATACTGCCTACAGTACTACTGCTACTACCTGTTACTTATGTGACACCAGCTGTGCACAAGACATGATGCAGAGCAAACCCAAATATTAGTGCCTCCCTCAAAGCATTTTAGCAAAAGGTTTTCCTTCCTAGCTGTGTGACCCATCCTGCCCCTTTAATCACAAACCAAGCCAGATTTTGCTTGAAAAAGACTCCCCAACAGAACATGTGTTTTTTGAAATCATTCAGCTCACTGCCCCAGGCACTTTTATTCTTCAGGAAGCAAAGCCACAAGAAGTTTATCTGCAAATTCAAGAAATGCCATGGGAACCACTGTATTCATTGATTCTTCTTCCCTCTCTTTGTATTTTTGTCCAGTTACCATGTTAGAATTTGCATTTGTTGAGGCAGTTGCTCTACCTGTCAGCTACAGTTCCTATTGGCCACAATTTATTTTCCTCTAGAAATTACCCAGGTTTATCAGATGGGTTAGCTACTTCACTGAACTTCAGTTAACTTTGTTTGCATTTTCCAAATTCTCAGTCAATAGATCTTTATCAGTAGTGATGCCAACAGTGTCTTCACCCCTTACTAATTATTCACACTTCACGTATGCATTTTTCGTTCTGATGATAGATCTAACAAAGGAGTTGAATGTCTCAGCCATTTTAAAGTCATTAATTTTTTCCCTTCCTCATTTATTAATGGAACCTACTGCCACAACAGTGGGGTTTTTTTTTTTCAAATCTTGATATCTTTGCAGAACATTACTGGCTCCCCTAGCCCCTTTGTCTACCATTACCTCATAATACTGTCTTTTTGCCCTTGCATTTCCCTTGGAAACGTCAAGTGATTCTGCATATTCTTGCTTGGAAGCCATTCCAGAGGCTCTTTCCAGTATCCTTTGCTTAATCTTTGCTTAATTCCTCCACATCCCTCACCTCCCCAACACCTGTATTATTTCTTGCTCCTGAACTTTCACTATTTAATATTTTAGAACATTATTCTTCCAAAATATGTATTACAAGTATTTATCCATGTATTTATTTGTTTATCTAAGTTTGCCTTCTTTAATATTCAATACCCACCCAAAACCATCACTGACTTTGCTATTATTTTCACACAGTTGCTTCCCTGGTTTAGCCCTGTGTTACTCTATTATAGAGACCACTGATAAGCGTTCAGTTCTCATAATTATCTCATTCTTTACTTACGGAGTCAGCTTTACTCAAAGCAAAGTGGATAGTAGAGGAATACACTGCAAACAACTTGTAAAAGGCTGCCACTAGGAACTGGTGGCCTCAGTGCCAAAGAAAAGGAAATGAAAAGCCATTTCCTTTCAGATCTTATTCAGTGCCCCTCAGGCTGGCATAATCAGGTCCTGGGAGGACAAGAGGGTCACTGTGCAGAGGATTCATTTACCCCTCTCCCACCACTTCCTTAGAGCCTCCTAGCAGAACTGGGACCCTTTTGTTAAGCTTTATGGTTGGCAGCTGTGAGGAGCCAAGATGTAACAATGTTGTTACTTACTTGCCTTAAAAATCTTTATCGTTCTGCTTGGGATCAGTCGTTATCTCTTTGTAGAATGTATGAAGAGCCAGGACAGTTCAGAGCAAAGGTCTGTCTAGCCACACATCTTGTCTCCAGCATGAAACAGCAGCATACCCCAAGGAAAGGGATAAATGCAGAGCTGGTGGTGCATCCCTACTACCCTCTCTGCCTTCAGAAATGTGTGGCTCACAGACTTCCTCAACCAGAGGTGGTAGATTCACACTTAGTAAGCCCTCACAGATTTTTCTTCTCTGAATCACTTGGTGGATTACTGAATACTTAGTGCATTTTCAGAATACATAAAACTTCTGTACATAAGAATGTGTTGTGTGGAGAAAAACCTTGGTATCATGGGACGGAAACTGTGTTCAAGGGACCGAAGCTTAAAATCAGAGCTTCTTAAGCTTGTTCACCTGCATTATTTTCCCTTCTTTTTTGACTTTGAATGTCACTCTTTCCCAGTCTCAGCCAATGTCTTGTGAAACCTCCATGTAGTCCTGAGCAGGAAGCTAAGCTTCAGGAGACACCTCCATGTCTCTTTTCATGACTTCCCACAAAATTCGCAGTCTTTACAAAATGAAAGGCTGAAATATGGCACATGTTTTTTTCCGGAACTGAATAAACAAAAAAGTCATCAAGTGGTCATGCAATAGGCTTTACAGGTTCCTGTATTTCTCTAGCTTGAAACTTATTAAAGCACTTTGAGGGGCAAAGAGGAAGAGATTGCTTTTGAACCAGGCATCCATGACATCAGCAGTCATAAATGACTTGAAACTGCTACATATAATACCTGGAGTTAACAGGACTCATCCCAAAACAGCTTAGTAATTTTATGTGACAATCATTTGACACTTGCATAACCTAGCTCTTCTGGGGTCTCTGGGTCATTTGGCCAGCTCAACAGTAAAGGCTTCCTAAAATGGAAAGGTATGCAGTGAACATCATTAAAATGGCTATAGATTCATTGATATTCTTGGGGTTTTCCTAGTTTTTAGGCATTTATTAGTCCTGGTATCACCCACTGTAGATTAGGGTGTACCACAGAGGCGCACACAAACCCATACAGGGTTTGCTACCAAGGTCCCTAACAATCCCCTGTAGCAATCCCCTGTGCTCCACCAGTGTATGGCAGCACAGACAACAAATGTTTATGCCACCACCATCCATCACACTTCCTCTAATCCTCTCAGATGTTGTCTGGAGACTCCAGCACTCTTCTGCAGTCCGTAGCAGAAGCTGGGTCCTTTGAGGCAGAGGAGAGGCATTTGCTCTCAGACATGGCCAGGCAGTTTTCTGTGGCTGTGGTGGGCAACACAGTGACATCCATGAAGCCAAAGTGCCCACACATTCGTTATGATATCACTTCAAGCATTAAGACTGTGGTGTTTCCAGTCACAGCCTGGTTTCATCTCTTTCACTATTTGCCATAGTGTCAGCTCTGTAACACTGGAATTCTCACCAGAGTCCTACAAAGCATTACTCACTCCTCTAAGAATTAGAGACTGTATTACTTCACAGAAAGAAATCATGTTTTCACCCACCATGTTGCTTCCACTTCTACTGGCAATCCCAGACTTTTAAAATACACCTTTCTGCAATTGTCTTAGTGTAGCCACACTGGAGTTTGATTACTTTCTTCACAAAGTCTCTCTTGCAAAGGTCTTTGGAATCTGTGCATGTGTTTTTCTTCTTTCTAGGCATAATTTATATGTTGCTGAATCACAAGTAAGCAAAGATGAGTAAGTGGTGCATGTCAGTCTCTGTTCTTATCCTCTTCAGTTTGTATACTTATGAGGCAGAGATGGGCTTATTAAAAAGAGGAAGAATTTATCTCTGAAACCTCAAACCAATCCTGTTTATTTATGGGTAGGTTTGAAAAATAGCTTGCCTTATTTATCATGGTGGGCAAATATCATGGAAAAAGCCATAATCATAAAACATATCTCAGTGCATAGCAGAACATGTCTTTCAAGCGGAATGGATGAGATTAAACCTCAAAGCTCTCATTAATGCGATCGGAAGCTTGATGCCTAATTCTCCTTGATTATGCTAAAAAATTCTGAAAAAAAAAAAAGAAAAAAAAAGTCTCATTTCAGAAAGCCAGTTGGAGCTGCAAACAGATAAACATGCACTTTCCTGTCATCATTTGCCAAATTGAAGCTTTTAAATTAGGGAAGGAATAGTCAAGGACACCATAAACCTTTCCAAGCCTGCTTACATAACAGACAAAGCCTTTATTCCAAGTATGAAGAATTGTGTGTTCAACCACAATATAATAACCTTAACCTTGCCCTGTAGCTTGTTATTTTTATGGAGATTTTATTATCCAGTATTAGCAGTTAATTATTATCACCTGAGGGTCTTTGTTAAAGAGGCAGTCCTGCTTATTAGTACATAGATTTCCTGAAAACATCTGGGGGCATGGGGGTTGAAATTTCTCTTTTTCCAGAATAATGCTGCAAGCGGCTCATGGGAGACATCCAGCACTTCCCCAAGGGAAAGGAGCTGCTGCTGGCATTGTGAGCCTCAGCACCATATTCAGCAAATACAGCCTGCCTGCTAATTTTTGAGGACATTTCAGTCCGAAAATGTCAGTGCTTTCAGTGAGCTGCCTTTTTGTTTCCCCTACAAAAGAGAGGCAAAGCAAGGAAAGCCCAGATAAATATTTAATGTCCATGGCCACGTCTCATGCAGCTGGATGCTGGGCTGCTCTTGCAGCAGGCGGAGGAGCACCTGTGATGTTGCATCCCTGCACAGTGCGTGCCACGCTGTCAGTGGGAGCAGCTGCTGCGCTGGTGGGACAGGCACTCTTCTGTGAGGTGCTGCAAGGTGAAGGACACCAGCCAGGTGGTGCCAGACATGTCCTGCCAGCGCCGGCCAGTGCAGATGTGCTGAGCCTGATCTTTTCTGCAGAGCTCTCTGCTGGTCGTGGCCTGTGAATACCCTGCCCCACCCCAAATATCCTGTAGTTGTGTTCTCTCAGATGCCTGCTTTTCTGATGCATCTCTTCTTCTCCTGCTTGGTGTGCCCTAGATTTTTAGAAAATTATCTTAAAGCCTTCCTCCTTTCCTTCTTTATTGTGGGGGGTGGTTTGTTTTTTAAATAATTCCCATTTCTCTGCACCTTTGAGGGTCTGCTACTTCTGCTTAGTTTCAGTAGATCTGCTGCTCCTTATTATCTGCTCCAGTGCAATCAGAGAGAACCTTTTAAAATTTCATTCCCACCCCCTTCCCCTGAGGCAAAGAAATCATTTAGGCCTGCAGCAATATTAAAGTTCATCTGTCACTCCCTTTCCACTCTTATCTATCAATGACTGTACTCCCTCTGGGCTCTGTTTGTTTGCCAAGAACATATTTAGGGAGTCTGTTATTTGTCTTTCCTTCTTTTGCAGGTTTAACTCCATTTTAGCATTTTATTTCCTTGTCATGCCTCTGCAGTCATTTGGCTGTTGGCTCTGTCTCCATTCTCCTTCTCAGGAAGGTCCAGAGGTTAGCGATGAGTGGCAGAGAAAAGCCTGTGTGGGGTGAAAACTCAGACTGAGCCAGGCTACCTCTTTCCCTCAGCTTTACTCAGCTTTTGCCACTGACCTGGTAATTCCAGCTGTTTCTGTGTGGTCAATGGTCTTGACTAGGACGCCTGGAGACATTCCCCTGCAGAGGAACCTCTTCACTGTCCTTCCCCAATATCATTTGAGGCAGGAGGGGAAAGTGCTTCCCTCTGATTACCTAAATTTCCATATCCCATTCCATTAATTTGACAAATTTTTGCCACCTGTCAAAAACAGGAAATTGGATTTGACCTAGATTATGATCTCTAAAAATAATTATTGGTCGCAAGCACTCCCATCTCTTTGTAGTCTGAGTATTCATTATCATCTTGATTAATTCTGATGACAGGATGGCATAGGATACCCAGGAGACATGAGACTTCCTCATTTATCTAATTCTTAGGTTAAGTGTGAATACCTTCAGATATGAAAAAAATGTATAGTACTTGCCCTGCTGCCATCAAACACTTTCTTGCTTAATGTAATCTTTCACCAAAGTAATGCTATTGAAAGAAATCCCATGCCTTTGTGTAGACATGAAATTATCTATTTTCTTTTGTAAATAGAGAAATTACACTCAGATGTGTAAATTATAATGTTAAAAAGCCAAAGAGATTAATCAACAAAATAAATTGTAAAATATATGGAAAACCAGATTGTTTCCAGAGTCACCAGCCAAAACCTGATATTTTGCTGCAAACTGGGGGTATTGAAGAATTAGTATCAACACATAATTCTTGTTTTTATATTATGATATTATACTATACCTCAGGCATGGATTTGAAAGGATTATATTCACCTGCTGGGGTCTGGAATAGTTCTAGCCATGCAGTCTCTTTAGAAAGGTCATTTATATATTTGTCTTTCAGAAATCACATTTATGCTATTGATTGCTAGATTGAAAAGGAGTGAATAGATTCCCCCTGTCATTTCAACCTTTTCTTCTCATCCCCCTTCCTTTTATTACAGATACTTCCAATACCTGTGAAGGCTCCCAGCTGCACTCAGGGCTCTCTGCTCCCCTTTGCCCTTTCGTGGGCAGTTTGAGGCAGGAGTCACTGGGCTGCAGACTGCCCTTTCTGTTCCCAGTGTAAACCCCAAGCTAAGTCCTCTGGGCTTTCCTTACATTTATACAAATTTAAGGGAGAAACCGTGCTTCTGAGTAGTGGCACAACGTCTCCTCTGACCATGTTATGGCAGTAGCATAGAAACTTCTGCAATCTTTTGGACACAGCCAAACCTTTCTCTTCTCCCTCCATTTTCTGACTAGTTTGCAAAAGCCTGGTCTTTTTCCTGACCTTTGATTTGAGGTGGTGTAGTTCCCAATACCTCCACACATCAGCTCTCATCCAAACCACTGACAGATCGTAAAGGAGAGAAATACCTCTCCAAGACAAGTCTCAGTTCTCCCACTTGTCCCTGACAAAGTTCCTCAATGTTACTGATGATCCAGGGGTTGGCCAAGATTACCCTATTTGTTTTGCACTCTCTGTCTTCATTGTTTCATGCCAAAGGCTCCAGATGGTGTCTGTACCGTTGTGTGTTGCATTTATTCTGTGAGCAGAGCCCAGAGTCACCTGAGTCCATACGAACACTGGTCCTCGCTGTCTAATTAAAAGGACCTGCAACTCTTCCTTGTCCTTTGTATCCAGAACAGTGACTTACCAAATGAGAGTGGAATTATCATGATATTTACATCTCATCTCATTATGAAAACCATCAACCAGATTTGCACATTCATAGCACTGCTGCTTTCTGAAATACATTTTGAGTAACTGCAAATACACCTTGTTACATTATACTGTAAGATGAGCACGGTGGCAAGGAAGAAAGGACCAATATGCGCATAAAACCATTATTGGGCATATATGGGCAGAGTCTCAGCCACTATAGATCAGCAGAGCTCTATTGAAGTCAATGGAATGACAATCTACATAAGCCCCAAACCCACCCAGCACATTTACTCATGTGCATTAGGATCATGTTTTGAGTCATGCATGGGGATTCTCACATATCTCATCTGTCTTTATAAGCTCAGTATGTCTCTGGATAGCTCATCCCTTCTCTCCTCAGCAGTTCTGTTTGCCTCTTGGCTACTTGGGGCATTTCCAGGCTCTACTTTATGTGTCTGTGGTCTCCCTCTACACATACTCTTCTGTTTGATTTCTGGTCTTCTGTGGTGTATACTTGCTTGCCATTTGCACGTCTCTCATTAAAAACTGGGCCTTGACAGAAAGAGATGAGCAGATGTGGTGAGCAAGTAACATTTAATACATCTGTGTACTGCTGCCTGCTAATGCAAAATTTGCTTGGTGAAGATATAAACAAATAGAAACAGCTTTCCTGTAACCTAGCATAATATAGTTCTTGTCATAAAGAAGCAGCATAAGTGGGGGTACAAATTATATTCAGGTGGAGATTGAGATTTATAATTCTGCAGAGACTAAGAATAAAAACATAAATGCACTTTCATTCCAATGTGCCTTTATTCACTTGATTTAAAGCTACAGCAAGCTGAAGTCACCTTAAATCATCGAGGGCTTGTACCATTAAAAAGTCACATGTGCAATGTTCATCTTCACATGTTTTAGTAACTTTCCAAATTGGCATTCACTGGGGATCATCAGCTTTGTGAGAGACTAAGATTAGGAAGATATGGACTGAAAACCTTGTGCTAAGCTCTAAAACAAGTATGAATATCTGAATGCAAATGAAAAAACCCTATTTGCTACATCCTGATTTTATCCTCTAGCCTTTACATTCTATGGCAGAGTCCTTTGTTTAGTGCTGAAGAATTTTCTCTCCAGGTGTGAGGGTAGTGTCTTCTTTAGCCAAGATCCCTGCTGCTGCAGATCAGACAGCAGGGGCAGCTTGGTTTAAGAGCCCGGCAGCTGGCACATTTTTCCTTCCCCAGCAGGGACTTGAGGGTTTCATGTTTTTTAACACAATTCACCAGCTGGGATCATGTCTTTCAATAAACAGTCAGATTAGAAACTGCTGCAAGTCCCCTTTTCTCCCTACACCACCATCTCCGGCTGATACTTGCACACACAGATCCAATGTCCAATGCTGCAGGGAGGCTGCCAAAGCCCTGCATGCTCACAATCACAAACCAAGGAAACTTCTGCGTGCCACTGTAATGCACTGTTGTGGGCTTTTTTGTACCCATAGCCTCAAGTCCTTCACCTGAACGACAAGATGCAGCTCGGCCATCAAGCAAGAATCCTTTGACCTGGACAGTGGATGATGTGGTTTGGTTTGTGAAGGATGCAGACCCTCAAGCTTTAGGCCCTCACGTGGACCTCTTCAGAAAACACGTAAGTAGAAGGCTGCCCTTACCACTTCTGGGTAATTTGAGTCACAAGAGATAGTCAGCACATGTCACACACACAGCCCCTCAGCTGCCTTGAGCTGCCATAGGCAGTGTTTGTGCTCAGCCAGGTTGAATGCAGGGCCTGGCAAGGAGTTCAGCACCTCTGGGGGGTTTGGGCTAAAGAAATTTCACTTATGCCTTGAGATGGGGGTTGAACACCAGGATGGACTTTGTGAAGAGATGGACGATGTCCCAAGCCTGTCAGTATTAAAGAGGCTTTTGGAAAGTGCCCTTAATAACATGGTGCAATTTGGTCAGCCCTGAATTGCTCTGGCAGTTGGACTAGATCATTGGAGGTCCCTTCCAACTGAAATAGTCCTATACTATTCTGTGCTGTTTTGTGCTATGCTATGCTACTCTATTAATTTATACTTCAATGGGGAAACCTTAACAGTGTTTTAAGAAAGTGCTCACTGTTTGTTCCCAGCTACTCCAGCATAAATTGTTTTTACGCCAAGCCTAAGAGAAAGCACTGAGGATCTGGTGCTCCTTTTTCATTGTCAGATTCACACAAAAAGCCTCTTTTCAATGTCAGTTTTTTTCACAGGATACACATGATTCTTCTCTGAAGAGCATTTTTTATGTGTCTCTAGATATTTAGCAGGAGAAATCCAAACCAGCCAATATTTTAATCTTTTTCCCCTCAGTATTATGTAGCTACATAACCAAATTTAACAGACCTGCTGACTCACTAGAGGATATGATAGTTACTTTTGTGAGTCAACCTCCAGTGATTGAAATTATATTATCCTTAACTAGTAAATGGCAAGACAGTAAACTTGTCTGATCTGGAGTTTTCTGTTCTGCTGGTGTGTATGGAGTTGACACCAATGTATCTACTAGCATTTTTGGCCTTCTGCTTCTCTCCTTAATCAATTCAGTCTGGCTGTGAAAAATGGATTTTAGCCTGAAAGTGACTTGTTTGTGTTCAGCTGGAGGTCATAACTTTCATGTAAGTGCCTGAACCTAGGTCTAAATGAGAATTGCTCCCCAGCCCTGAGTCCTGATCAGCACCCCCAGCGCTGCAGAGACAACAGGTGGGCTTGATCACTCCTTGCCCCAATGCCAGCAGAGACAAGTGGGGCTGTGGGGCTGCAGACGAGAGCTGAGGGAGGTAAATGGACTTTCAGCTACTCTCTGCACCCAGGGTTTCCAGATGCAGGAGAGGAGGTGGGTGAGGAGCAGCTGAAAATGAAGATGAACACAGGCCTTGGTGTCTGCTAACGCTAGGAAGGAATTGAGGCCATCTGCCATCTATAGACCAGTCTGTGGGATGAGAACAACAGCAGGCACAGCGGTGTAGGGCCAAATCTGCAAGTACAGGTCAGGTGCTGGCCTACTTTTCCTGCCTTCTGCCTTATCAGCTGATAATGAAAGCATGGCCTATATTGGTCATGTGGCAACCAGGCAGAGAAACGAGCCACCTTCAGATTTGAAGGAACTTGCTATAGAATGAGTTTCTGAGAATATCAGAAGGGGCTGTGCATCAAGAGAAAATCTTCATGCAAGGGAGCAAGAATTGACATGGTCTGAGGCATACAGGTATATCCCAAAGGAAAAAAACCCCAACTTTTAAAGTTTGTCTTGTAAATATGGAGAGTGCAAAAGCACTAATTTTGTCTAGTTTCCATCTGTAGTAAAGTATTTTATGTAGCAGCAGGGCAGGGGAGCACTCCAGGCAGTCATGGGCCAGCTGCACTGGAGAATGCCACGATACTGCAGCTGCTCTGCGACCGGAGAGATCAAGCTAAATTGCCACTAAAGACTGTCCCTGTCATCCTTTGTTGCACACCCAGCACCCATGGGCTCTACTTATCATTGGCTTCCTGGTAAAATACGCCATAGGTGTGAGAACCTGGGTATGATTGCCACACAACTCAATTCAATTACACCTTTGAGTTATATATGTCCCTGCAATTTTTCAGCCTTCAGACCTCATCTGGATTAGCACAAAGACCCCAGGGGTGAGAGACAAGTGATTAGTCCATTAACCTCAGCCATATCTTCCTGTGTGTTCAATCTTTCTGTGAAGCAGGTGCATAATTTACTTAGAAGCACTTACTGTCATTGACAAGGCCCAGCTATCACCCGAAATAGTTGCGTTGGCAATCGGCTCATCTGAGCTGGGAGAGAGAGGCTGTTGAGACCAGCAGGAAGAAAACAGCTGGAGGATGTATCCTGAATGGGGCAGTGTGCTTTCCTACTGCTCTGTCAGGCCATTTGGGCGTTGACCTCAGCCCTCAGAGCCAGCTCTTCCAGCATGCAGCACACATCCTTCACTGCCCCAACAGGCAATGCAGGATGCTCTGGCTCTGTCTGCTCTTCCTACCAGGAGCAGAAGCTTTGCTTCTTGCCAAGATACCCGAGGAGCTCTGTCACATGTAGCTCTTGAGAGTGTCCACCAAAGACTGAGAAACTTCCTACTAGCTCCCCTCGGCTGTTCCCTTCTCCCTCAGCACATCTGTGTGCCAAGCTATTCCAGCTGAGCCCATCACTGATAGAGATTTTGGTCTTATGGAGAGGAGCCATTGCCCTGGCCAGGGACCTTGTAGCAGCGCTGTGTGAGAGCTCATGCAGACTCTATCAGCACGAAAGACTTGGCAGAAAGATTGGGGGAAGAGAGATGGAGGAGAGGAAAAGTGACACTGATGGCACTGAATGTTACCAGTTCCAGACCTGGTATCTTCTGCTGGGGCTATTGCAGATGTGGGAACTATGTTATCAAAGTCTTTTTTAAAATTATTTTTAAAAGGCCTGACACAGTAATACTGTAAAGAAGTCAAGCCAAGAATCTGCCCAGGGAAATGGCTAATATGGGATATTTAATTGGATATGAATGCTCCCTCTGGCATACTATTGTCATGGAGTTTAGTTTTGACCCCTACACAGTAATAATAATGGAAATAATAAAATGCTGAACTCAACATTTAGAAACAGCTGCCTCCACACCTGACCCTTGACTGTGGTTTTTTTAATGACACCACATTTAAAGGAGTTCTTATTTTATTTCTTATGCAAATAGTAATTATGCATAACACTTATTCTTACTTTACCTTAGCTTCCTTAAAATAATGGCAAGGAGAGCAGAGAGGAGGTGAAGGGAGTTTCTATTATGGATAGAGTGGGGGTTGCAAAATGAAGAGCATTAATTGATTGAGTTAATCAGAAAGTGACCTTAACTGCTCATCAGATAAATCACCTAGTGAATGGAATAATAATGATCAGGGCAAATTAGGATCCATGGCTTTGCTTAATAAGTAGGCAATGGATCACAGTGGAAAGGTCTGACCATCAAAACCATAGAACACAATACAGACAGCATTGGGGTGTGTTATCTGTGTTTGTATATCCACATATACATACTGCTTGTGATATTTTAGCTCTGACAGTCCAAGTGTGTAAATGTGCTGGAAACTGTGGGGATGGGTAGTATTTTTTGGCAGATCCACTAATACAGTCAGGAAAAAACAGATAATCTTTGGGTCTAAGGTAGAACAGTATAGCTGAAAGCTTCTGTGTTCTACTGCCCATAGCAGAGTCTCTTTGTGGGCTCAGGCTGCTTTCACAGTAGCACTTTGTAATTTCAAAAGGTTTTCAAGCCAACAGTTCTGAGATAAACAGCTGAGCTTCGTGGCAATTTTCTCCACCTACATGAGGGTCAAATTAAAATTGAGCAAATTTTATTAATAAATGCAATTAAATAAGCAAGTTACTACTGTCTTCAATTTGAGAAAAAAACCCATATATATATATATATATATATACACACATATACATATATATATACACACACCCATGCACCATATACTCGCATCACGGGATATAAGTGTACTGGATATGTATGTTTCACTAGATATGTGAAACAGGTGGATAGCTGGGGATAAAGCTCAAACTGAGATTCAGAGGTGTTCTATTAGCAGTTTAATGTGGCTACATCCTTCGCTGTCTCCATCATACCTTTCTCTCAAGGCTGACTGGCTTTTCTCAGAATTGTGCTTAGAGCAACACTGATTTTTTAAAAATTCTACTTTTAATTGCAAAATAAATTGAAAACCTAGACTAATCTTATAGTTCCTTGAAGAATAAAAGGTAGTATTTAATTAAACCTTCCTTTGCAGCTTCCTTCTATCACACCTCAGATTTCAATTTTCTAAATGAAATTTCAGAATGCATGACATTTCAGGTAGCTCTACCCTAAATGACATGCTGTTTCTAATTCACCTTGTTTAATGTGTCAGGACACAGCACTTAAAGGGGAGTTAACACATTCTGATTCTCTTCCTCTCCTTTGAAACCAGGAAATTGATGGCAATGCTTTGTTACTGCTGAAAAGCGACATGATCATGAAATACCTGGGGCTGAAATTGGGACCGGCACTGAAACTGTGTTACCACATTGATAAGCTCAAGCAAGCCAAGTTCTAACAATTTCTTGAACGACAGAATGTGAGCTAAATCTAGATGGAAGACTAAAGGTAACATGTTGCCTTACAGAAATGCATTCATTTGCAGATTGCTTTTCCTTCTTTTTTATCAAAGACTTTGTCTTTTTTAACATTTGTGCATTGTCACCTTTTTTTAATCCAATGGGATTTTTTGGGCTGCTTTGTGTTAATAATTTGCCAAAAAGTATATAATTACAATAATTATTTTGTATCATTAATATTATTATTATAGTAAGTCCTATTTTTGTAATCAGAAGTGGGAAATCAAAACCAAACACAGCTATAGCATATGCTGAGGACTGCTAGAAGACAAACCAAGAGTCCCTCACTTGCCACGGGTCCGCCTCGGAGGAGTAATCGCTGACCTGCATTGCCTGGGCACCAGCTCCACTCTCCATGCTCAGGGGCTGGAAAAGTGCAGCGTTTGGTCACCTTTGTCTGATGGGAACTTCCCCGTGTCTTGCACTATCCGGAAAACTTGAATTATTCACTTAAACAAAAAAAAACCAACAACAACAAAAAAAAAGGAACAAAGAAAAGAAAATAAAAGAAAAAAAAAAAAAAAAAAAAAAAGGGAGGGAGGGGAAGGTTTTTCCCCCAGCTAAAGTAGTTTTTCCCGCTAGAGGGAGCAGCCCAAGCAGACTTGTCGCTGGAGCTCTGATGCTGCGGTGCTTTCCATCTGATGAGCTTTGACCGTCGTGACTCTCCTATCGAACACGGTCATAAATGCCGCCAAGGAATCACAGGCTCCCAGCAGGATGCGCCCATCACCGTTTACAGATAATTGATTCAAGAAAAGCCCAAATGCAGAGAGTGTTTCTGACAGGATGTTTCCCGTCACACCAAAGAGGGGGTGGATGGCTCCCACGGTGTCTGGCACGCACAGCTGTCAGCTCCCTTCCCTGAGCTGCCTCAGTCTGGCGTACACTTTGTGGCACTCCAAGAAAAATCTGAATTTCTGGGTTTGTTTTTGTTTTCTCTTTAAAAAACGAGGAAGCCGGGCGGGATCGTTCCTCGCAAGGACCTGGGCACATCTCTGCACTTTGCAATGATGGTCAGGCCCAGGACAGATGCTGTAGGGTTGGTTCCTGATTGCGCTGTGGCTTTCACTACACAGACAGATGTGCTGGACTTTCTGTCTCAAGAGAATTAAAAATTCTCTTCTGCCTCTTACACAAATCTAAAAGGTGCTTATTGACACTTCATGTAACTGAGAGGGAGAAAACAGGTCTCAGGCTGAGGAAGTAATCTGTGGAATGGGTATGTCCTTGTTTTCATCCACAAAGGATGACTATGAAGTGACACATCCATATAGTTCAAACCCTTAGTGCATGAGAAGGAGAGGTAGCAAGTGTTTGTAAGTCATGCAGGTAATTTTAGAGCTAGTTAGCTCAACTGAATTGAGAAGCAGGGTCCTGATAATATGCAAGATTGTTCAACCCTGTTTATGTAGAAAAGAATGTTACCAAAAATACCTCATGAAATAAAATTCAACTTGATGCATGTTGCTAGACTAGAACTCCTACAAAAAATGCCCATTCAAGGGCCTACTCCTGGAAATCCTTAGAAATAGGAGAAACCATATCCTACAAGACTTTCACGAAACTCCTGGGGACTACTCTCCTAATTTAGAAAACTCGTCATAAAGTTGGAGGATTGGATCTTTACAGGACTGACCAGCTTTCAGCAAATCCTGTCTGCATGCTGAAACACCCTAAACAGGAATAGCTGAACAACTGTATTAAATGAAAAGTCATATATGTAATTGAGTGACGTAATATAGGGAACCCTAAACGTGCCAATGCTTGTAACACAACACCCATCCACATCACTTTGTGGTATAAAGAACGGAAATCTCTTCAGTCAGCTATATGGTTGAGGCAGAGGTGACTTTCCATCAACAGCAAATTTGTACAGTTCGTTTTTCACTCTTACATTCCCAAAATATGTAAAAATCTTGCTGTATTAGTAATATCACCTTCAAAGAGTCCTCAAACAATCTTTTTTTCTCCTCATAATTACAAACTTAGTTAACCTCTCTTCCTTTTTCAAAATGGGATTTTAATTCCTTCACTTAAAACCCCACCTTGCTGTAATGTATCAGTAATCAGAGCTGGTTAGACTTTATCAGATAGCTTCAATGCTGGAAAATCCCACTTTGTCAAAATCAAAACTCTTCATAAAAGCATGTCGCTTTCTAACATTAAATTCTATTTAACTGAAACTACAGCTTTCAGTAGTGTCAAAACATCATTTTGACATTTTGGAAGTGGAACGTTTTTGTTCCAAGAATATTTTTGCATTTTATTGAATTTTCCTGGAGGATCCGTAGCTTCACATTTTGTTCTGAGAGTGGGGGGAAAAAAACCACAACCCAGAACTAGACTTTCCTAAGCAAGAATCCTTCCCATTCTGTTCTGTGTCTCACCCCTTCCTTCCATTCCCTGCCCCTACTCCGGATGTTACAGCCAAGGGGGCTGATCATACCAACACAGTATGAAGAGGCTCCATGGTGGTAATGATGCTGTACACATGGTTTAACATGCTGAAACAGTGTTCATGTGTGTATCTGATGTACACAATCAGTGGTGCCATCTCATTTGATATCACACTTGTACGTATATCAGGACTGTCCAGGCCATGATATTTAATGTTCTGTTTCTCACAGGAGAGGCAGTTAGTGGATTCATTTTACGTGTAAGTAATGCTTATGACAAAAATTCCTCATTGCCTGGTGTTGTTTTGTTTTGTTTTGTTTCGCTCGAGGGGCAATTAGGAGACTAACATTATTGTGATTGCTGTAATACAGAACTTGTACCTAATTTTTATCTTTCAGTACTTGTCAGTGAAGGTAGTTAAGCAGCTCTGCTCTGCTGAAGGTGTCAGGCCATTTCCTCAGAACAGGCACAAAAGAACCGGGATATGCATGTCAGCTGCTTCTCCGTTGGCTGCTGCTTTAGACTGCGCCTCTACAAATTACTTCGCTTGCTATTCCTTTCACAGCTCTCCCTTCAGACTGTAGCCAACCCAGTTGTATTTTTTAACAGTTCCCAACAGGTGGGTGTATGTGAGATACCTTTAAAAGCAGCACATGTGCCTCTTTTCTACTTCTAAGCACTCGTAGTTGGATCAAAAGGCACTTTGGTTTCTCCAGGCAGTTTCAATTCTTTGTGGGCTTTCATTTTTTTTTTTAAAGCAAGCAGTCAAAGTCCAAGGATTTGGGGACTGCTCTTCCCTTGCTTGAGTGGTGGTTACAGGGTATTGGGAGCACAGAGCCAGTGCTCCCTGGCAGACCATCTTCTTGGATCTCACGTGGCTGACCAGCTCAGCCTCAGCTGCCAGCACAGTCCAGTCACGCTGCCTTCCCATCCACCTGCCGTCACAGCCTCTTCTCTCACACCAGCAAATGCCTCCTTCCCCAGCCAGACCTAATTGCATTTCAAGAAATGCCTCTGGGAATGCCTCCACCTCTCTGAGCCCGCTGTCTTGCTTGGCAGGCTGAGGAGTGCAGCAGCCTCTGCAGCATTAGCAGCTTCGCTCAATGTGATTAATGCAGGCAGGCACCCTTGGGACCAGCATGTAAAGCATCACTCTGGGCTGTTATTGCCCTTAAACTGATGGCTGAATTTCTATAGGTTGTCAGCAGTCTTCATGAGTTACACTTCCTTCCTTCGTAAGGAACGGATGGCTGTGAGAGATTAAATGGAGCATTATTAGCAAAACTAGCAATAATTAGTAAAACAACAAGAAAATGACTGATAAAGTTTTTGTCTGGAAAGAATGCCTCTGTTGGCTCAGCAGCAGGAGAACACACCATCCTCCAAAGCCTGCTCCTGACTGCAGCAGCTCTGGATGGCCATTCCTCTCGCCCTGGCACAGCCACCCCTGGGTTCATTCCTGCCCATGGGATGCAGCAACCCCCATCTCTGGCTGCATTGTTTGGGGGCTGCACAAGCTCCGGGGGGAATCTGTCAGCTCTTACTTCCCCGAAACACACCCAACCCCCTCAGTTAATTAGTTAGTGCCTTCTTTAGTTGCCTCCCTACTCTCTCTTTTCACCTGAGTCACTTCTGTTTGAAAAAAAGACATTATGAGGGAGATCCCCCAGGTCCTTCGAGCAACCTGTGAATGACCCCTCAGCTCACCCCACAGAGAAGCATCTCTAGGGTCAGACATCTGCCTAGATACAACTGATCCTCCCTCAGCACCAGAAAGGCAGGCAAGAATTAAATGCCCCTTTTTTATTAATTAAAACTAAAGGCTTTTCAGTCCCTTCCCCCCTCCTAAATACAGCCTCCCTCCACAGGGCCAGTTGCTTGCTTCTCCCCAAAGCAGCAAGGAGGGAGACAGAGAAGGTGCCCAAAAGGACTGCCTGCTGCTGGCTGATCCAGCAAGGCAGCAGCTATGGAAGGACCAAAACCAGCTGCTCCCCTGGTTTGAAACTGGTTTGGCTGGGGAGAGGTGTCATGCCCAGGGATTTGTTCTGGGGGATTTTCCTGTCAGACGTATGCAGGTTGCACCCCAGCGTTTCAGACTGCACCTTCAGTCAATTGCACGTTCAGTCTGTTGCAGTGTGGACTTCGTCTCCAAATCCACCTTCTTGAGCTTGTGTTATGGGACTGCTCTGCTGGCGCAGGCTGCTTCCACATCAACAGGCTTGGGGTTGCTAGGGAAGTAAGTCATAACAAGCACATTGAGGGTAAAAATTCAAGGAAATGGCAGGTCAGCAAGATTCTCCTTCCCTTTCCAAGCAGTTCTGTGTGCAGAACTTTACTGCAGCAGCTCCCTAATGGGGCAGAATGTGCTGACTTTTGGCTGAGGTAGAGTTAAAACATGACACCCACACACCATTACGCCCTGCCGCTGGCAACTGGGTCATAAGGAGCCATAGGGATTTTTCTTCTCTCACCAAGAATTACGGTCCCAAATTCACACACCTTTACCAGAGAAGGTGGGCAAGTAGCTGCACACACTGCCTCTGATCCCTTGAAGTAGTTGCATGCTGTTCTCCAACCCATGCTCCTTTCATGGACAATTGGAAATCGATTCCCTTGGAAATCTAAAATTTTGCTTGAAAAAGAATCACTTTTATTCACTGCCATGAGTTAAATATTATGGAAACACGACTGCTAACAATTTGCTTCGCATAATTTGTACTAATGCTAATAAGCAACAGCTGCAACACTTCCTGTTGTAAATTCTTTTGTGGTTGCAGTGGAATTATCACATCTGTACTTCACAAATCTGATAGACTCGAGCACAGCTCGCTCATTCTGGCTCCAGCTCCAGCAAATCCCCGTGCCTCAGAAGTATGGCTGCAGAAACTGTATTTACAGTCTCTGTCTCCCTTCATTCCCAAAGCCTCTGCTCCCCACCAGGTAGCTGGAGCAAGAGGGATCAGGGTTGGGGGGGATGTGGCAGCCTGGGGGTCAGCCAGTGCAGGCATGGTGTGGCTGGAGCAGATTGCTTTCAGCAAAGATATCCCTGACCAGCCAGGTTTATTGCAGTTCAAGCAGACAGGTTTTGGTCAGAGGCTAAGTACAGGAGAAAAGTGATTTATTAAAGAAAAAGAATGAAATATGAGTGTGCAATACACTGCCACCATAAGACTTAAGCTGAAACCCAAGAATCCTTCAACTGTAATCTAAAGAAAAATGTTTCCCTCACTCAAGATTCTAAATAAAGCATGTTAGGCCAAACCCAGGTCCCACTGAGGTCCACATAAGTTTTTCTATTGAATTCATAAGACCGGGGCTTGGCTCATAAACCCGGTCAAGCTTCAGCTATGTCCCACAGTAACCAGAGCCTAACAAGCTATTCCATCCTCTCTTACAAAGAGCGGAGACAGACGCTGCTGGCCAGCCCCCCCTCCCCTGCTCCCAGGAGAGCTGCTAGCTTACTGGAAGAGAGAGTTCTTCCAGCTGCACCTCTACCTGATCCCAACACCTTCTCCTGTTAGCTTTGCATTTTAGCTATGAGTTTCATGGAAGGTGGTTTGGGTTTTCCACTTCGGAGCAAACCAAAGCCCATGCCCTGAGGATTTCAGCCATGCCACTAGGCAGAAACTCACACTGATTTGAACATGACTCTGCTGGGAGATTTCCACATGTTCCTGAGGCAAAGGCTGAGGTGGGATTTAAAAATAAAACTTTTCAAAATGAGTCTCAGTGATCCACAACTTTTGGCTCCTTCAGCATCCACCACACTTCATCATACTTCAAATGGTTGAGTCTCTTGGTAGTGTCATAATCGGACAGGAATAGCTCACAGGACTTCAGAAGAGACTCCATCTCTTGACTACAGAGCCTTGCTCCGCTTGGTCTATGGGCAGCTGCCAAAAAGCAGCATTTGGGGAGAATGTGTGAGTGTCTGTATGTTGCTCAGAGAGGCTTGCCTGGCTGCACAGACAGACTGTGAAGTGATTGAAATAATAATAGCAGGACAGAGAGATAGGAAGGATGGACTTTAAAAATGGGAAAGCCCCAGGCTTGACTGGGGTTCCTGTGGAGTTTGTGCCCTGTCTCCATCTCTGTTGTGAACTTGCCCTGCATAGCACACTATGTCTTTATTACCTGGAGTCTTCCCTTAGTGTTGTATAAAACTGGGATCATGCTGCCCTTTGAGAACATGAAATATGTGCAACTAACTTCATTTTGTCAAACATCTCTAAAAGGGTAGAGAATTGGAAACACCTGAAGTCCAAGTGGTACAGGAATGAGGACATTTCAGAGTGGAGCAGTTTCACAGATTTCAATGTCTTTCAGCTGAAACATGGAAGGAGAGGAAAAGAACTTCTGAATTGCAGTGAGTGCAAGACAGTGGAAGACTAGTGATTAATTTTATCCCTCACTTTGATGGTTTCCTGATCTGTAGTGTGTTTTATGGCCCTGAGCATTTGCTGTTGTGGCAGTGCGGTGAATTGATCTGCGTGTCCAGGTTCCACTCAAACCAAATGACTGTCTCTAAAAACTATCCATCTTCTTCATGGCTTTTCTAATATGCTGTAGTACCCAGAAAGCTTCTGATCAGCTCAGTAAGAGTCAGTATTTAAAGAAAACCACCTCTTCTTTCTTTTTTTTTTTTTTTAAATCTTGTGGCACAAAAACTTCAGAAAGCAGCTGTAGCCACAGCTGTGTAGCAGGTCAACATACCCAGCTTTTCATTTTCTGCCTCTCAGAAACCTAGTAGTAAAAAATCCTTCGTTACCCAGTCTATATACATACAAAAAGCCAACCTAGATTCCAGTCTTCCATTGACCCTGTAACTGGAAGTGTTAAATATGGTAGAGTTACTGACCTTGTAAATTTAGTAGAGTTACTACACATTTTTACCAGTGTAAACGAAATCAGTATCTCATTTGATAGACCTGTCCTCTGACAATACTGAAGTTTGAAAGCAAGCTTGTTTGGCTGCTGTTATCAAAACTCACTATCAGTATGTGTGTCACAATGACATGTAGGGATTGCGTCCATTGCTGTGCAGGGATACTGTGAGATGTTCAGCCTGCCTTGGAGAGTTGACAGCTTCATAAGGCGAAAGGGACAACCTAAGGAGAAGGGTTTCCTAGAGACAGTTTTCCTTTCCTATTGCAGATAAATGCTGAAAACAAATAGAAGTCAATGGCAGGAATTTCCCACAGTGATGAGAGTGGAAAACAGCAGAGCACTGAGAAAAATGAAGCAAAACTTCCATGAAGGTGAACAGCATTGCCTCCTTTCCAGCACTGTTAAGCGTGGCCTTTGGTGAAGCCAGGGGCCCGAACCCAAGCCTCCTGGTTGAGCCTAGTGCCTTACCCACAAGACTCTCTACTCTCACTGCATTCCGGCTTTTCTCACAGTGCTGTCCACATCCGTGTCCTCACACAGCTCTTACCTACATCTACCTACATCCTTATCTACCTGAAAAATAACATCCAAATGGGCCTTTAAAGGTCAGTTAGTCCTTCACCCTGTGCTCATTCTTCTCCACCTCAGTCTTCCTCTGTTATCTAGTCTTTTCCCCCAGAGCTTCCCACACCTTTCCGTTCCTATCCTCCCACTGTAGTTAATTTCATTTTTTCTCTCCAGTTCCATTCTTGCAGCACTGCTTTTCCTTCCTTTCCCTCTTTCAGTAACCATGTACATGTCTCCTTCACCCCTGCGACAGCTCCTTCTCTACCTTTTGGCTCTTCCCTGTTCTTCCATCTCCCCTCTCTCTTTATCTAGTTTTCTGCAACCCTTTCTTTCCTTTCCATCAGGTGCCCTTCACAGGATAATGTTGTACCAGTTCTGCTGTGACAGGGACTACCATGCACTGACATCTTTGAATTAGGTTGTCTGTTCATTTTTTGACACACTCTTTATCTTGCGCAAAAACTCTTCCACCGCTTTCATTCACCAGCATGAAAGGCACTTCTTGAGGATGGTTTTTAACTAGTTGGCTGATGACTATTTGCAATAAATGTCTCATTAAAGGCTCAGCACTTTTTTGCAGGGTAAGTGCAGTTTTCCCCTCTAGCTTCCATCTTTTCCTGTGCTGCCTACTGATATTCAAGCTGTTTAAATTCTCCTTGAGTCCCAGTTACACTGCTCACTGGGATGAATCCTTGGCTCCCACCCTATTGCTGATGGCCACATGTACCAGGCTTGGACCTGTGAATGGCACACCATTAGGCAGGTGTGAGCACTGATGTGTACAGAGCCACCAGCATTGCTTCCCTAGGCTTGGAGAAGGTCCAGCTTGCTTTCAGCCAGCATCAGAAAGTTGGTTGGAAAGAAGAGGTGCCCATTGCCAATGATAAGGGCAACAGAAGGTAGGAAAGAGCCATCCAGTTGAAGGAAGAGAAGTGACGTTGGCCAGCTGGAAGGTGGTGGTGGGATAGACAAAATCAGAAGTGAGGGAAGGCCATACTTGTAAGCCTGTATTAAGAATGGGAAAAAATCTGTGTGGCAACTGGCATTTCAATATTTACAGCATCATCCTTCATACTGCAATACATGCAATAAGGCAGGGCAGATTCTCGCATGGATGCACCAGTGTGAGTTTAGAGTAATGACTGTAGCTTCTGTGGGGCTACCAGTAGGAATGAGATCAGATCTTGGCTCTGGGTCTCTGTTTCCAAACAGTGAGAAGGATGAGAGAAGAGCAGTTTCTATCCAGCTGGAAAGTGGCAGCCTTAAATCAGGCCACAAAATAGAGGAACTCCTGCTCACACTTTTTAATTTTTTTCTTTTAATGCTGCTCTGAGCTCTCTTTCAACTCCTCAGCATTAGCTTCCAGGGCTAGTGGAGCATGTACAGGTGTTTTTGGATGTATGTGTAGCTATCAGTCTTTGTATTGCTGATTGGGCTCAAAGTGTGTTAGCTCTGATTTTTAATGTTCTGTAATTTGCCAGATAAGCCTCAGTTTCTGCAGCAGCTATATAGGTAGGGCATCTTTCATCACATCTTGCAGATATTTCATAACGTTGGAATCTTTCATATATCTACTAACCTTGACAGGTG
The DNA here is from genome assembly GCF_009650955.1 of Corvus moneduloides. NCBI lineage: Eukaryota > Metazoa > Chordata > Aves > Passeriformes > Corvidae > Corvus > Corvus moneduloides. The sequence continues at coordinate 47,558,262 of NC_045478.1, read as the reverse complement.
AATGACAGCTCTTTCCTGGTACTGTACAACCTTAGGAGTAGGTATTTTGTAACAGGCATCAGATATCAAGGGATGATATCATTATTTTAATTTTGTCAAGCATATACAACATCTGCTAGAGAGAGTAAAACCTGACTGGACAAGCAATTTGGTTACAATCAAGAGTTCAAACTCACAGTCGTGCATTCTGACACTCCCAAATTGATTACAGCCCATACCACTTACTGTTGATAGACACAACATCTCCACTTCTCACATCATTAGAAAAATGCATTTCTGACTGCTCTCATCCAAATTCCATAGGAGATAACAGGTGCTTGTCCAGCATATGGCACAGGCTTCTCCTCAGTGACTCCTTACAAAACAGAGAAATCAGTTCACATACAGTAGCTCACCAGGATTCCTTCACCTGCCAGCCTATATATTAAAAATAGAGTGTAAATGATTAGATTTCCTATTTAATAAAAATGTGCTGTCATGATAAGATTATGGGCTTGAATGATGCTGATGACTCAATCAAACTATTTTATGATTCTCTTATATGATTCTGTGACTAGATGTGAGGTATATATAAGGCTGAGGACTCCTTTCATTGTCCTGTGTGCTTTTACTTGGCAATACCATGCTGGTGTCACCAGGCTCCTACTCTACTCCTGCTGGCAAAAAGCAGCAGGGTTTGTTTATTTATTTATTTATTTATTTGTACTGGCAGTACAGCATTGCTAGCTGCAGCCCCACAGGCTGTGACAGGAGTGATGCTGCCTGAGTGCCCCCTTGGAAAGAAAAGACCACATCAACTCCTCTCAGTGCTCTCCCACCCCTATCCCCAATCCACAGCACCACGCAGCTTTACAGGGTGCTTGAGCATGTCCTGCTGTGTAAATCTTCCTTGCTGCTTCTTTACAGATGCTGGTACAAATCTCGATCATCCCCACCAGCATCAGTACAAGGCTACTCATGGCACACTCACTGACGAGAGAAAAGTCAGGGTTTCTGTATTCATCTTTTACACATCTTTGCCTTAGCACTGTTTTGTTTTGCTTTCTTTCAATGAGAGAGGAAGAAGAAAGCATCTTAGCCTGTGAGCAGTTTCAAGGCCCCCACACAGCAATGCAGTTCTGTGCCAGTCAATGCCAAGCCTGAACATTTGTATCATAGCCATAAGTCCTGTGCTTTATCTCAAACTGAACACTTGACATGCTGAATCTAGGTAATTTCTGATTCTGGAAAGCCTAATGTTCATTCTGCTGTCCACTCATTTTATTTAACACCATATTTTAGCATTATTTTTCTCTTATTGTCAGGAGATGATAAACCATTTGGGTTGCTTAGATGCCTACATAGATTTAGATGCCTACAACTCTTCTTAATACAAGCCTTCTCCATTTTTGCCCAAAAAGTCTTACTAAAGATGACATACAGGATGTATTATTAATTATGCCAGGATTACCATATGATGCTAACAATAGTCAGGGAAAAGACATCTGCCCCTTAGTTCCACTTACTGGAAAAACAATGCAAACCCTTTCATACTTTGCTGTTCCTCAGCTATCAAATCGTCCCTCAGTAAATCATCTCTAACAGTGAACATTGCATTATATTGAATAGTTTTGTATTCGCTTTGCCGATCTGCAAACAAGGGAGAGCTGAGGTAAAATGAATGTGGAACTTATGAGTGGGGATAACATGAGAATAAAAAGCCTGGAGTCCCAGGAGTGGCTCGATTATGACAAACAGCGTATTAGTATTACTCTCACCCTGCCTCAAAGGGTTTTATTGAAGTGATTTGTCTTCAGCTGTGGAGGTGTGTGCCTTTCTATGTGTATGTACAGCCTGGTTGGATGTATGTACACAGATATGCACCTGCCCACCATATGTACACCTCATATGTATTCATGCATCTGAGCCAAATAATAACTCAGTTTAGCATGTTCGGTATGGGTGGGTCCAATATACTCATTCTTCATATGTACAATGTTTCAGTACATGTGCAGCCATTTACCAAATACAGTGTCAAACTGTGATTATTTTTCTGTTTCTTCAGACATTGCTCTTTATTAACTGCAACTTATTCCTTCCAGTGGATTCTCTGTCACTATTTAGAGGCATGTTTTAATGTATAGCTGTATATTGCCTGTTTTGTGTGCTATATGATACTGTTTGCATCTTAAATAAGCTGAGTATTACTGGTCTAAGTGTTCTTAATTTTGTACAACAGACTTTTGCTTGGGTTTCACAATTTGATGGAGTATGTTTAAGAAGGTAATATGGAAGGGGACCAGCTGTGATAAAGTAAAAAGTTCCTAAAACTTAAATTTATGTTTCATAGAAAAAGCCAGTACTTTCTTTTACTATTGCAAAATTATTTCTGTATTTTTTAATAAAGAATTGGATTTACTTGGTTCTATGTATGCTTTCTCTAATAAACCTTATTTTTAAAATAAGGATCTGGGCTCAGTCTTTATGTATCTGCGATGTTCATTGTGTTCAACATACAAAGCACTTTTACCTACCACACTCCCTGAGGCTGAGCCTGCAGCTCTTCTAATGCCAGAATTACCTCCTATCCTGACCAGTGCAGAACTAATCTCATGTATTTATTCACCTTTCTCTGCTATGCAAATAAGAGATGGATACCGAGGTGTCAGCCTCTTGATAAATCCCCACTGCGATGTATTAGCATCAATGCTCATTTGCAGGGCAAGCAAATTTCTCTGGTTCTCCACTGAATTAAGGCTGGGGTGTCAATTTGAGGCAAGGGTACAAAACACAGGCAGACGCCTAATCCCTCAGGCTGCCTCTGCATGGGTTGGCCCTGCTCTCATTTGTGTTGATGTAAATCTGAGGTGGCTCAGCTGAAGTAATTACTGTTATTCTGGATTTACACAGAGGAGAAAACAAGAGTAAAAGTTGTCCCAAGACCATAATATTTCAAGGTTGATGTGCCCCCTTTATACACTGGCAGCTAGTGGAATGCTCTAGCAATGTCTCAATAAAAAGCCTGAAAAAGAGCCAAAAATCTCAGCTCAGCTACCATTAAAAAAACTTCTCCTAGAAAATAAGAAATGCTTTCCCTGTTATGTAGAGTCAGGTCTAGCTATCCAAGAAATACACTGCATTGGATGATTCCCCTCTTTTTTGCCCTTTAATTACACTTTCCTCCATGATGCTACCAACTCTACAGCATGATGAAGTTTCCCCTGAAGTCAATTTGCCATCCCACGTCAGTGAATGTCACTGCTGTCCGCAGGGACGGTGAGAAGAACAATACGGAATTCAAGTCCAGGATAAATGGGATTATGTAAGTAATTATCACCTCGTTTATATAATTTGGTTCTCAATAGAGAAATGACATTATTGGGTGCTTGACCATACACCTCCCAGAGTGATTGGCTGAATGCTACAATGCCTATTTCAAAATATTTTCTTCAGTGTGGAAAACAAGACAATTCATAACAAGTTTGCACTTGTGAGATAAAGTCTTTACTTTACTGGTTTACAAAAACCTCTACACTGTTTACAGCTAGCTTGCGTGAGAAAGGAGACTCTCACTAGCAGCTGTAAAAAGCAGGAAAATTTCTCTGCTAACCTTTTCAGCATCTACAAGTGAAAGCGAGTGCAGAACCTGGATAATAATCCTTGGGTCCTATCTTCTTATTGCTCTCCATAATCAGATAGAAATCAGGTGCAAAAACGACTGTTACAGAAGAAGTAGATGAATCAGGACACTCCTTGATTTCATTGATTCTGGACTCTCTTTATGAATCCTGAATTTAAGGTAGACTTTAAAAAAATGTTTTAAAGCTGTTTCTTCTAATGCTATGCCTCTGCATTCTAAGACCAAAAGTGAAGGCTTGTGAGACATACAGTAACCCAGCTGCTGCTCATCCCCAGTTGTGGCTTGTCGCTGTGCTTCTATTCCAGGAACAGGTGAAAGAGCAGGAAAATACATATCGCGGTGCTGAGAGGCAAAGGCCTTGGCAGAATTGACAGGAGGCCCTGGGGCAACTCCTGCTGATGGCCAGAGGTTCCTCTGCCTGGTATGGATGCTCAGATTCCGAGTGGGTCATGGAATTAGGTCCCAGTTCATACAACAAGCCTGACTTAAGCCATATATTTCCCTTGTGCCCTTAAACAATCAAGTGCAGCGTTTTGGCTCTTCTGTCAAGGAGAAATTTGCCTTTTTTTCACCAGACAGTTCTTTTATCTCCAAGCTTTAAAACCATAAGAAAGTTTTCCTTCAGACTGAATATATTTAGAAGCTGTCTGAAGTCATTTAGAGCCTGGTTTCTGAGGTGAAGCAATTTAACTTCATCGCTGGTTTATGTGTCTGCAAAGGCCTCTGTCGCCTCATTTGAAGCTCAGACACTGTCTGTAATAAATAGTGGGGGGAGGGAGAAAGCTCCTTCCTTTGATTATAAGAAGTGTATAGAGTAGACTGGACTTCAGGAAACCAGCACTGATCTTGAAGATCACTAAGTAACATGGGCCATGAGGCACTTTCATTTACTATTCTGTCTGAAGATTCCAGCTGGGTCTCATGTCCCAGCTCCACAAGGAATCAGACATCAGCATTCCTGCCTTGCACAGCCAACAGACCAGGATTTAGATTTTGGGAAGTGGATGAATATATATATGTGTGTGTGTTTATCTATATACATATACAGATGTGTATATAAAAACATATACATGCACATATATGGAGAGAGCAAAACACCATTTGACAAAACCGGTAGTGCAAAGCATGGATGCCTTCTATAACTATTATATAAATTATTATTTTGTTTTTCTTCCCCTAGTTACCTGGTCAGATGGAGACAGGGGCCTGGCTGTCCTTCCCCATATAAGAACTCGCCCCATACAAGACTATATGAGTTGCTTGCTCATGCAGCTGTCTGCCTCTTGTTCATCTGTCAGGAACCTGTGGTCCATGAGCTGGGGTATGGAAGGTGGTGATGTTTCACACAGCCCTCTGCAAAGACTGTATTTCCTGTATTACTAGGCAAAAGGGGAATGTAATATGCCAGGGTGGTTCCAGGGTTTTCAGATCTCTGGAAGGAAAGCCTGCCCACCTTTGCCGTGGTAATTTACACTGAACACATCTGGGAAGGATTTTCATATGCTGGTATTTTGAGGAAAACTTCTGGTTAAAAATTATGTCCAGACAAGAAGAGTTATTAAGCTGCAAAAAACTGTTGGGAGATGTGAGTTGCTTCCCATGCCCTTGCCTCACTCTGCACATCCAGGAGAAGGATCAGAGAGCTCCAGTTCAGCAGAGATTTACTCTGGAGGCAATGTTGTGCACTTTCGCAGCACTGTAAATAATTCCAAGATCTGTCTGTATGAGAGCTCTGGGAGGAAAAAAACAACCCCTGTTCATGCCCCAGCAATGAGACTCATTCTATGAATGCATCTATCTACCAATGCCTTCTTGATTGCACCCATGCCACCGACAGCTGAGCAGGACTTCCCTTCCCAGCTGTGTGTAGCCCGCTCTGACATCTGGCACAGAAGCAAAGAGCAAGAGCATACATGTCCTTTGCAGACTTGCTCAGTGCCCAGAGAGCATGAAGGAGAAAGATGTATCCTGAGCAGGGTTGCAGAGCTAGGTCTGAGGGACGGGGTGGTAGGAGAATGGATAAAAGCCTGGAGATAAATGAGAGACTGGGAACTGGTGGTATTGCTTGAGACTGGGAGAAAATAGGAAAGACAGGAATTATAAGCAAAACGGGAATATGCTGAAACAAACAAAAAAAAGTGGGACAAGTTGGTGAAGGAACTATGGACAAAGAGAGAAGAAATTGTGATGGCCTGTAAGAAGACACAATGCTGGTTCTAGGGTTCTCTGAACCTGGGAATCACTGCAGGGACATGGAGGACCCGTGAAGAACTGCAAGCAGCAGCGACTGAATCTGCTTAGGCTCCCCCCACGAGCATTTCAGGAGTGGCTGCAGCAGGGATTGAAGCCCTGCCAGCCCACAAGCACATGTTCCCGGTGACACCCTGCCAGCCACTGAGCAGCACAGGGCACTCTGGTGCAATCCCACCCCCCACCCAGTAACCCTGGCACCCCTCTCCTGGTCCCACTCAGATCCTTCATGTTTCCTCCCCAGTGCTGGTTTTTCCATTTCTCTCTTGCATTCATTTTTATCCCTCTGGCTTTTTAAACTGATGGGAGCTCTTTGTTCAAAAATAAGCCCTCTTTTGAAATAGTGTTACTTCTCTCCTTGAACTTTTCCCTGTGAATGACTTGACATTAAGCTAATAGTTGCTCTTAACCAATTGTTAACCTATTAGTGGAGACCATAAAAATTACTGAAAGACCAAGGCTAAAACTGTTTAAATGAGAAATATTTCTACAGAACTCCCCCGGGATGAAATAAAAAAGCTCCTGCCGACAGAGCGGCTGCCAGTTTCAGACTAAAGGGTTTGTAGATGATGTTTTGCTAACAGCAGTTAATCAGTAAATTCCCATTACTAATAAGGCCATCACTCTTGGCTGAATCCGCAAATTACATGTTATGTTTCTCGGTGCTGAAGATAAAGTGTTCCTTAAATTTTGCATCTGCAAATGTAATGTTTAGCACAAAACACCATCAGGAAAAACGAGGAAAATTGAAAAAATGTCACACACATTCTGCATCAATTTGCTTCTCTGTCACTAAAATTACATATCTTTTTTGTTTTAGTATTTATTGCCACCTTGTAATTTATATTTAGGAGGGGAATGGAAACCATGGGCACTGAGTTTTGATCTCAGGCATGAGAGGCATCCTAAAGTCAGACATAGTCTGATGTAAGTGAAATCAGAACTGGCTCCTGTCACAAGACAAAATTAAAAGGAAAACAACCTGAAAAGTTTCATTATAATGCTGCATCTTGATTGTCATCCAGATCTTTTGCTCGCTTACAGCGTTGCAAGTCTGGCTTCCTTCCCCTGATGCAATCACCATTCCAGATTTCAACTCTCTTACTAGAGAGTAGGATTTTTGCCATCAGTGTCCAAAGAAGAGTACAAAAATGTGTTTTATTATAGTTAGAGAGTTGGAGGCACTCCTTGATTACCAGTCCCTTTCGTACTCCTTTCCCCATCCCAGACACAGCCAAATTCAGAATCCCCCCAGTTGCTTGGAAATGGAAGATGAAAAGTGCCAATAGCTAACTCGACAGCAGGGCTTTTTTCCAGTATGAAATGTTCTTTATCTACATTTCCAGAGACAGTCATACAAAAGTCAGCTGCTTTAGGCAAAACTCCTCCCTCCAGTGCCAAATGAGGTTTGCAGGGACACAGCAGCCTCACTTCTGCTGGCCACTTACTTCATAAGAAAGTGTTTACATGCCTGACACCCCTCCATACCTTCAGCAGCAACTTTAGACTTACTGGGCTGCTGGTAAGAGTGGGATTTTGCCCTGCACTCTTAATTCTGCATAGGACCAAGTGCACACACACAGGCAGACACATGCCAACCCCACAGCAGTGACCGTGGTCCCACCCAGTGTTGGTGGATGTTGGTTGGCCTGTGGAGCACATAGATCAGCCTCTGTGCTCGGGTAGGTGCAGGCAGGAGGCCCTCGCTATTGGTGCTGATGGGGGTGTTTCCCTATTCTCGTCTCTTTCCCTATCAGTGCTGTGTTTGGAACCAAACCCCCCTTCTTTCCAATGCTGCTGAGCAGCCACTTTCTGGAGCATGCAAGGAAGCCATGAAGGAGGCTGGTGTAGCGGAGTACAGGCAGCAAACAGGAAATATATTGCTTTGGTTCCAGGGAAGTTTTTCCCTCACAGGGAAAACGCTGAAAGACAACAGTTGTTTTGAAGGAGAAGAATATGTGGCCCAGGAAAATACAAAGTATGTTGTGCACTCCATGGTATCCTTGCTGGAACAAGCAGTGCCTGTCAGAGGTCAAGAAGGGCTAAAGACCAGAGGGTCAGAGCCTGGTACCAAAGTGCCTTTTAAATCCCTGGCGCTGTGTTTTCTTGGCACCGAGAAACTTGCCTGTGAATTTCTCAGTCAAGACGATGCCGGCTGGTTATGTCTGGTGTTTTCTTCTTCACTTTCATTCCTGTTAACACTTCTTCTGCTTTATCTTAGAGCTATGTACAGCTTCCTTTTGGGTGGAATTCTGTATTTTTTGGCTGTGCTCTACTTTCTACATTTTCTGCACATATTTTCCCACTTTTGCTTGCACCCCTATATCCTTCCTTCACTTAGCAGCTAACCTTGTATTAAACACTGCTTCCCTGGCCCTTGCTCTCCTCACTTAGAACAGCTTGGTTCTTGTCTTACAACTTTGTATTTTCCACAGGAAATCTGCTTCCAGGTGGATCCCTCCTTCAAGATCACTGCCTAGGAAACAAAATGTCAGCTAGGAATTTTCTGCCTTGAACCAGGAAATGCTGACAGCCATGAAATTCAAGTTCCAGGGAACAGGTCTGGAAAGCTGGGAACTCATTTTCTGTTGCAGCTGAACAATATAAAGGCTGTAAATGGCCTCAGAGCAGGCCAGTGACCTCCACTGCAATTCTCAGTTTTTCTCTTCCTATTGCCAGGGATGCTCAATGTTAAGTTAATTCTGTCAAGTTACCTCAGCTTTACCTCAGTGCACCTACCTGCACAGGGCACTTAATAACAATTCTTCTCTGAATTAGTAATTTTAGATAGTATTTCTCAGGTGCTGGCATCCACCCGAAATTTTAGCTGCCACAAGCTTAAAATCAGGTGCAGTGAAGAAGGATAAATTGTCTGAGATAGAGACACATACACACACACACACACACACACACACACATGCATACACATGAATGCCTATCTGCACCCCAACCCTGCGCAGTAATCACCATGTACAGCAAACTGCACGTCCCAGAGATAGGAGATGAACCTGGTTTCTGTTTGAAGTCTCTCCCAAGCACCCTGATTGACAAAGTGTTCAGCTTTCCCAAACTGCTGCCTCCATGTGTTGCTCTGAAAGAGCTTGAGTTGGACCCATGCCAGTGAAATTCTTTCCAGCTTGTCTTCCTGAATATTTCTGTGGCTATCTCCTTTGACCTTCTACCTGCTAGCCCTTTGACCAGTTTGCACAGCTCAGCCAGAGGGTAGAGGCCCAGGGATGCTGAGGTCCTTCAAGTTTTACTCAAGAAGTCCCTACACTGACACAAAACCCTTTCTCTGTGAGGGAGCCAGCCTCACTATTACTGTGACTGGTGTCTCCATTGCCACGAGCAGCTACCTCTACTTGAAGGACAAATGTCCCAAATTGTGATCCTCAGCGCTGTTTTTTAATGTCACCTCCACCAAAATGTCCCTAAGGACCCTATCTTTCACCAGGAAAGTGTCCTGGAGACCCTAACAACTTCATTTTGAGCCTGGGCAGTGGTTTCTAAGCCTGCACTAGAATAAGAATCTCCACCTTATTTCTTACCATACTTTCAAGGTACAGAAGATAAACATCCTTCTGCCTTATGTCATCTGACAGGGGTTTTTTAAGCTTTCTCCTGGGAGATGCAGGAGATTCTAATCACCTCAATTGTTAGCATGCAAACCAGAGAAATCATAACACCCCTCACTGGGGATGTAAATTTATGATGGCATATTCCACACCTCAACAAGCCATATAGCCACCAACCTGCCAAATAAAAGAGCTGCCACCACATCACCAGGCTGTCTTTTGGAAGGACTGGGCTCTTCCAAGCTTCTGAGCAAAAGGGCTTTGTCCTCTAGTTCCAGGAGGTTTAAGGTTATGAATCCTAATTGAAATAAAGTACCTCCTTCAGCAAATGTAGTACATGCACTCTGGGGCGAGGGCATAAAATTTAAGATGAGCCCTTGTCTGTAATGCTTCTTCTCAGCAAGCTTCATGAGATCTCAGCCGTCGCACACTCACAAATGAAGGGGCATCTTGTGCAGTGGCAGGAACATAAAAGTCAGATGATAGAGTTTAGAGTACTGTTATGAAAGGGATGATTTACAAATCCCCTCCTGGGCATTTAACAGAGTCAGCTAGCCCAGCTGAGTTGGGAGAAAGCCCTCATGTGAACAACAAACTCACAGTTGACTGAGGGGATCGGGGAAGCAGGAAGGGGGTGGTTTTTCTCTAAATTTCCAGATCTTAATTTTCCATTTCCACACATGAAGCTGTCTCCTGTTTTATTTATCCAGTTTGAAATATTTCGACTTGGTCTTGATTTTATTGATGTGGGTATTTTTGTTGGCTCTACCATCCCTCATCAGCAGGGACTGAGAATGGGTCCTTCACAGCCAAACCCATGTCCTGTTACTGCCTGTGAGCAAGAAGCATCAACAGCAGCCATGGGCAGCAGTGGTCTTCTGCCTTCTCCAGAGGAAAAGCTACCCAAAAGAGTATGCAGACCTCCAAGGCAATCTGTCATATTAGAAGGAAAAAACTCTCCATTAGAACAAATGGGTTTCCTCTGGGGGCTACCAGCAATGTTAATGAGGTGACTGGTTGCTTCTTTTGCAGACAGCTGTGAAGTAGGGGTTTTCAAATGTGAACTGGTTCATTTTAAGCCAACCATCTAGTTCCATACACCAGCTGCAAGGACCTAGAACTGCAACCCTTGTTTAGCTCAGAACCAATTTCAAATGAGCAATCTGGGTAAGAAGCTCTCCAGTTTAAGTAGTAAACTGAATTAGAAAGCACAATTAATTGCTACAGCTTACTTAGCTTCAGATTTCATTTCTTTGCATGCTTACCAGAGAAATCACAGCACCTACGTTTGCTGCAAATAAAAACACTATTCGTGTTAATTGGTTTTTATACTGTAAATTTATTACTTAGAGTTCCATGCTATGTGACTATGTGGTTTAACAGCCTGCAGCCCACCTCTGGCTCAGAACAGATGCTTGCATTAAAGCTCCACGAGGAGAATACTGCAACTTCAACCCACCACAACACAGAGTCCAGCACAACAGAGGTTTCCCAAATTCACCAGACCTATCCTCAGGCGACAAGTAAATGTGCACTGAGGGAAGAGCCCTGCTGGTCACAGGAACAATCCAGGCTCTGGCTCAGGCATTTGAGAGGAGCTCCAAGTCACAGAGCCTGTGTCAAGCCTGGAACCGTGGACAGGGAGAAGAGGGAGCTGGCGGCTGAGCAGCACAAGGCAGGCAGCACTGCTTAAAGATGCCTTGAGTTAAAAGGGAAGGATGCAGACAAAAGGCAAGTAAAAATTAGTTATATCTCTTAATATTAAAAAAACTCATTTGGACGTTCATACAAAATTCAAAGTGTCAGTCATTTCTGAGTGCACAAAAGCACTGTTTGCTTTTATATATTTTCTTTTCTTGAATTATGACCTCTGCCTGGATGTTGCCATTTCAAAAAGAGCAGAACGATTTTTTCCCTCTCTTTTAATTTTTGTCCAACTTTCCACAAAACCCTCCACCTCCAGCTAGAGAGGAGGCCTGGAAAATTTCAGCCTTCTAGGTGAAAGTTTTGGATAGTTGCAAGAAAGTGAAAACAGGGAGATATAACATCATGGAAACACTTTGGCAGCCTTAGTTACAGCTGTCACCAACGTTCCAGCCTTAATGAAAACTTTCCTGAAGCGAGGCTGGGGTAGAGGCATTAACCCAAAGAGGGCCTTTCCTGACCTCGCTGTGGTTTGCAGGCAGGCTGAGCCCCCCGAGACAGAGAGAGCGGCTCAAGCAGCCACGTTCCATATTGGAAGAGGCTTGCATCTGTAAATCAAAATGTTTTTTCTGCCCAGGATTTAATTCTCTTCACCTTGGGGTGAGAGGCCACGATGACTTGCCCACGACGAGAGCTTTCTGCATTCCTGGTTCGCAGAAAATCCTGCTGGTAATCCCCAAGCACCAGCAGCACTGTTCTGGCCAGCTTCCCTGGACCTGCCATCCCACTGCCTGCCAAGTTTCCATGGAAAGGACACTCAGCCTCGCCTGACAGGAGACAGAGATGTTGTGTGCGAAACTGCTGGACTCCCATCAGACTCAGACAAACAGAGCTTGGCTCCTGGCTTGCCTTTCCTTGCAGGGCACCCCCAACCCTGCAAGGTCAAGAGCATGAGCCTCAGTGCAGCGCCCCAGCCAAGCGGGAAAGGGTGCACCAAGGCTTCTCCCACCACAGCTCTGTCCACAGCAGTCCCAGATGAGGAAACAGGGCTCCACCATGTCCAGCCAATCCAGTTCAAGGAGTAGGCACCCTTGCCCCCAAAAGGTCTGCATTTGCTCTAGATGACCACTTGGCATTTCTGAGAAAAGTTTGTGGTGTGTTCTGCATTGTTGGCTGGCTTGCAACATTTAGAAGTAAAATGTGGTCTAGGTTATAGAATCATAGAGTTAGAAGGGTTGATGACCCACAAGGATTATCAAAGTCCAACTCATACCCCACTGGCAATCCACACCAACTGTATGGTCTTGAAACTCCACTATCCCAGTGGTTTCCAGGGAGAGCGAAACCCAACCAGCACTTCACTCATCATCACTTGTAACTCTGTTACCTGAGAATCTCATTCAGATAAAACCAAGATGTTGGTTTAGTATTTGTCACTTAAAATAATTAATTTTTGGCCCAGACTTTTACAGTGCTGCTTAACTTCAAGAATTCAAATAAAAGAGTTTTCCTCATTACTTTGCAAGGTCCTGCACCTGGGCTGGGGAAACTCCCAGTATCAGTACAGGCTGGGGGATAGAGGGACTGAGAGAAGCCCTGTGGTGAAAGATTTGGGGCTCTGGTGGCAGAGAAGCTGGGCATGAGCCAACAGTGTGCACTCACAGCCTAGAAACCCAATTGTGTCCTGAGCTGCATCAAAAGAGGTGTGACCAGTAGGTCGAGGGAGGGGATTTGTCCCCTCTACTCTGTTCTTGTGAGACCCCACCTGGAGTGCTGCATCCATGTCTCCAAAGAAAGGACATAGAATTGTTGGAGCAAGTCCAGAGGAGGACCACAAAAATGGTGAGAGTGCTGGAGCACCTCCCCTATGAAAATGGGCTGAGATAGTTGGGGTTGCTCAGCCTGGAGAAGAAAAGGCTCCAGGGACACCTTAGAGCACTTTCCAGCATCTAAAGGGCTTATAGGCAAGATATAGGGAAAAACTTTGTTAGCAGGTTGAGCAGGGCCTGTAGCACTAAGACAAGGAGTAATAGTTTTAATACATTTAGATGAGATGTAAGGAAAAAATATTTCACAATGAGGGTGGTGAAACACTGGAACAGGTTGCTCAAAGAGGTACTGTATGCCCCATCCCTGCAAACATACAAGGGCAGGTTGGGTGGGGCCCTGAGCAACCTAGTGTCATTGAAGATGTCCCTGCTCACTGCAGTGCAATTGGACTGGGTGACCTTTAAAGGTCCCTTCCAGCCAAAACTATTCTGTGCTTCTATGATTACTTCCTTATTATGTGTCTAATTGTCTTATAATATACCTAATTTCAAAAGTGGCCTGAGGGCTGATTCTGAAGAGAAATAACTCAATTTCCTGCTGCTGAAGTGCTTGAGAGAAGAAATAGCTCTGTGGCAAACACACCCACATGATGGGCTTAAGTGGCTGCCCTATGAATACACTGAGTGAGGACCCTTCACTCTTTTGGGGTCTTTTCTCTACCCACAGAAGCCCCAGTGTTGCACAGAGCCCCAGTGATGGACTTCAGGGACCACTGCAGGAGACCCACAGCTAGAGGGGGTGTCATTACAAAGCCAGGGTAGATAGGCACAGTCCTGAGCTGAGTGAGGGCTGAGCAGTCATGATGACCAATTTCTTGTCTCCCCACCATCATAACACGAAATAGTGTTCCAGCTTTCTGGGACAGAAGGGCTGCAGCACAGGCACAGAGCAAACTCTAAAAGCATCACAGCCTTGGGGCAGCCATAGAGGCCAAAGTAGGTGCAGGTGTACTTGGTAAACTACCATTTTGTCACTGGACTGATAACCATGTATGCAGTCCCAATCCTGTTAATGAAAGGCAGAGCAGAAGGAACTTCTGTCCTCTTGACCCCTGGGCTCCTGAGCATCACTGAGGTCCGAGGATGTTTAGTTGTGTTTTCATACATGCATGTGCTGCACATTACCTGTATGTCCATGTGGTTCTGGCATCTCTACGGACAGAGTATTGGTTTATATTGATACACACAGATTTTTTTGGTGTCTATCGATCAGGAGTGAGTCAGGCTTGTGGTGACAGCTGCCAGTTTTGCTCTGTAAATGCAACTGACCATTGATTTGGAAGAATATAATAAAAAACGATGATAGCTTATGCGTTGTTTTTCCTGTCTCTCTAAAAGAGGGAAGTTTCTGGCCCCACAGCTTGAGGATTGCCAGAAAAACAGTTGATTTTGCATCCAACATAACTGAGGTATGGGAAAGAACAGGTAAAGGGGCCTCTAACAGCAAATCTACCACGGGTGGAGAAAGTTTCTATTCTGTCTGAAGCTGCTTGACACAAAGCTGCTGCCTCCCCCGCTCCACTGCTCATTTCTGCCTCTCCTCCTCCTCCTCTTCCTCCAAATCCCTTCCTCCCCCAGGATGAACCAAACAGCAACAGCGAATTTTGTAGAGCTAATCCAAGTCAGGGCTAAAAGCTTCCAGGAGAGGTTTGGAACAAACAGCTGGGGCTGCTGGCAGAGGTTAGAGGGAAATGTAAAATAATAATAAAAAGCAGTTATCATTTGTAAAAGGCTGACTGGCTACTGTTTAACAACCCTACCTGTGACCAGGATGATACTAATACTAAAACCAGGGATATCAGTGATGGCAAGTGCTTGGAAAACATTACATTTAAGCATAAAGGCTCTTAGAGGATCAGTTCACATCTTGCTGACATACAGCTATCAGGCCACTCAGAGTCTCTAAGATATATGAAGCAATTGAAAGGACACATACTGTAATTACAGGGATATACAGATATGCATGTTTCAACTTTAGCTTCAGAGCAATAAATCCTTGCAAGGTAGATAAATCTTTGGTAGGTAAGAGAGGACTCCTGCCACTGGTTCCTGTAAAGTAAACGTGCTCTCACATTAATAAGCTTTTAAAGTGAATTGTTTCATTGATTTTGGTGGGGTTTCTTGCAGAAGTGAGGACTGTAATGTTTATTCCAAAGAAATCTGACCGGGACACATTTTTTGCAATGTATTTCAGGCACATTTGCAGTAAAATGTAGTAACTTTTCCAAATTGAGGGGTCAGTGTGTTTCTTTTTCATTATTAAGGCAGTGATCTACCACAGACAGCATTTTTCTACAGAGTAGTCCTTGATAAATTTCCTGCCAGCAGGTAAGTCGTGATGGTTTTCCTATCACACAAGGGAATAACCATGCCAATATTATTGTATTATTGTTTCTTGCACCCTGCATTTACTGTGCCAATGGATGAAAAATAAGGGCACAAGGTTCACAAAATGCCAGCAACTGAGTGTGGGTATCTTCAGGGTTTACCATTGTGTAGTCAAAGGATTGACTTGATCTGGTTTTTGCGTGTGCAAGTGGTTGCCTTAGCCATGGCAGAATTGCCTAGAAGTTTCAAGTCCATTTCAGACTGTAGCATCTCTCTGACTGGCACTCAGTGGAAGCATCAAGATATACCCAGGTGTTTTGCCAGTCCCTGTCAGCTAAGAGCTGGCTTGTGCTCTGGAAAACCTAACTCTGTTTGTCTTTCTGTAAACATGTTATCCTTTTAAAAATTCCTCTGCCTCCAATGTGCTGTGGCAATGGTATCCTCAGATTAATATGTAACGCTAAGAAATCCTCATACTGACTTTCTTATTTCTTTCCAGGCTGTGAAGGGTAAGTAGCACTATTTAACCTACCCCTCCTTTGCCATTATTCTGTGATTCTCTCCTTGCAAGGATAGCTGTATCCGTCTACCTCTCCTTTGCATGTAAACCTTTTCACACTTCCAACAGTTTTTGCTACCCATCCCTAGTACCCTTTTATTTCCCCCACAGTTATGTCCAGGTAAGCAGGTCCAGCTCAACCACAGCATGGACTATTTCGTAGTATTCCTGTGCCAGTCTACACGTAGGGGTTAGCATTCTTCTTATTTTGTGCCAACAAGATCTTTAGATTGCTTTTTCCTATTCTCTAGACAGCCCGTGACCCTGAGGGGCTCAGTCACTGGCAGGGACTATTTAGACAACACAAATAATTAACGCTTAACTAGCTGAAGCCTCCAAGTCTAGCCGAATCCTTAAGCAAGGCTTAAGTTAAGCTCAGTGAGGTTTGGGAAGCTCGGTGGCTTGCAGGATTGTCTCTTTTTTTCTCTGAAGTACTTTTCCAATTAAGCAGCAGTTCAGAAGAGGCTGTGGAATTTGGATCGTTATAGGTGACAGTCCTTGGGAGCTCTGAGGAAAGGGCCGGAGGGAATAGTCCCCTCTTTCACTTGAGCAATGAGGTGACTGCCCTGGAAATCACTTCTTTTAGTGCCTTATTAGTATTCTGACACGCTGCTCATCCTGTTAAAAATTACCTTGTCACCGGTGCCTTTACTAACTGTCATAAGCATGGATGGGGCATTAACAGGCAATTCATTAGCTGTGCTCTGTTCCAACACTCAGAAGCTGCCCATAGCTGCTGAGGAACGGTTTCTTCTATAGAGGATGCTCTAGAAACAGCCATAAAGATGCACGCACCTTTAAGTAGGTGGCCTAGGCGTCACAGCATTATTTTCCCCAGTGTTGCCTGCTGAGCAAGATCAGGTCCGTTTCCCCTCTGAGTCAGAAAAAGGTGGGGAAAGCCATAAAAATAAAGGGACTGTCAAGGACATGGGCAGGACAGGGGCAGAGAAGTATTTCGAATGAACAGCATCACAGCCCTTCACCCCAAATATTTCTTGTACTTTTTCAAAAAGGATTCCTAGAGGAAAAAAAAGGTGCAGAAAAGTATCCCATTTGGCCTGGGAATCCAAATTCATGAATTAATTTTTCTTTTCTTTTAAAGATAGTGGTTGTTGGTACTTTGTTAATTAATTTCAATTATGGGGATTAACAGTTCAGCTAAAGATACAGAAAATTTACTGAACTTCTTAAAGATAAAATCCCAAAGAAGTATGTGGGAACTATTGTTTAAAGATCTACACCCCTTCTGTAATTTTATTAGAGCTGTGGAAATAACTGTTTCTCTCTGTTCACATTTACAATAATAACTCTTTGGACATGAAGAAATAGCATTTTTTAGTTTCTTTTTATCTTTCAAGTTGCTTTCTACATCCAATATAGGTTAATTTTGATCCTAAAGTGAAATTCCTTCTATTAGTTTCTCTCTTGAAGGTTGTGGTGCCTTGCACATGCCACCTGACTCAGGCCATCCTACAAGAAAGCTTATTTATATATATCTTCTTTGGTTTTGTTTTTGTTTCTATGGAATAAGATATGCAGGAAATCTGCATATGCCTTTGTGTTTGAGAAGAGGAAACTTCTTCAGTGAGGCATTCTCTGTGCTTAAATTTAGAGAACAGAGTATAAAAGCAGTTACATGGAAGCACAATCCAGAGTTATCCTCTGCCAAAAACACCATCTCAGCTCTCTAGCTGTAACAGACCATACATGGGGGAAGCAGCCTTCACCCTCTGCTCTACAAGCATAACTCAAAAGGAGAGCCATGGAGGATCATCCTGACATCATGTGGGATTAACAGAGCTAATCCAAGAAATCATCACATGTAAAGGATTCTTTGGATACATTCACAGAATAGGATGATTTCCTTTTAAATGTGCTGTGCTTTCCTTTCCAGGATCTGCATTTCCAGGTGCAGACAAAGGATTTTCTGAGACATCATTTAACCACTCACAGTCCTGCAAAGGGGTAGCTGTAGGTTTATGCACAGTAGAGGCCAACGTCAATCTGCAATGAACTCTAGAGTTCATAATGAAGAACAGGTGAGAAATCAGTTTCCTGCTCTTTACCTGGGGGACAAGGAACACTGTTTTGGGACCTGGCTCCTCAGTAGACATCATAAATAACTACACACAAAGCAGGAAAAAAAAAAGCTTCTCTATTTCCATGAGTTAAGCACATACTTTAGGAATAAGTTAATCACACTGTTGTTTCCTGTCTCTTACCAATAAAAGGAGACTTATTTTAAGTGGTACATACTGGTCTCCAACAGAGCCACTTAATTTTTACAAAGAGCTGTTGGATCATGTTGGCCAAATCCACCAGCTCACTGACTCCAGGTTTATTGGAGCTGCCAGACCCTGTGTTATAGCTTCCCAGCAGAGAATCAAGGCCTGGGGAACAGGAGCCTGCAGGACTGCCTACAGGAATGAGAGGTATCCCATGGCAGGGACCTTGGCAATGTCATTCCTTTGGAGACCAAGAGTGCCGTTAGAGCAGCCCTGCAAGAGACGCACCTGCCCGCAGCGGGTGTAAAACCCCGCAGCCCCACAAACCTTCTGGTGATCACGTTTCAGGGCCAGTGGACCTGCGCTGCCAGTTCGAAACATGGCAGTGCTGATCCCAGAGATCTGCAGTGGCACTTCTGCCCCTAAACCACACACACTCTGATAATATTTGGGTCCCTAATTCCTACTGAAGTGCTTAGCTTCCTTGAAGCCCCTCAGAGATTTCAATGCCTTTGATGCAAGTAGGTTTCTCCGCAGCTTCGATGGATTCACCCTAAACTCCGAGCTTTTCATATCCTCAGGACCCCTCAGAGCCCCGGGCATCACCCACGGCCGACATCTGACGGCTTGCAAGCCATCCTGAGAGCAGGGGCTGCAAGAGGCGTCGCTCGCCATTCATCACTCCATGGCGAGAAGCGGCGGAGAGAGCGATGAGCTCCGACCCCAGTCCGGGTCTGTGCACCCCGCGGAGCCGCCGTCGGGCGCAGCAGCGGCGGGGCCACCTGCCCGGAGCGCGGCTGACACCTTGTGGCTGCCGGCCCGCACGTCGGCCCCGGGCTGCGGGCAGCGGCAGGCAGCGGCCGCGGCTTCCTCAGGCCCGGGGGCCGCGGCTGCGGCGGGATGGGCGCGGGGGATCCCGGTCCGCCGCCGCCGCCCGGGGCAGCTCCCGCCGGGAGCCCGCGGTGCCGCCGGGAGCGGCCGGCAGGTGGCGCCGGAGGGGCGGGCCGGGATGAGCCGCGTTCGCTCGGACACCGTTCATCCCCCAAAGAGCATCCCTGCCGCTGCCCGCCCCTCAGCCCCGCCACCCGGCGCGTGGAAAGGCTCCGTGTCGGCCCACATCGTTCGGCGCCAGAACTGGGACGTGGGAAAAGGCCCGTTGAGGCAGCAGGACACGGGCTCGGGGTCTCTCTCTGCCTGGCAGTGGGTTCTCAACGCCGCTGTTGTTCCCCCACCTTTTCTTTGAACCACACGTTCCCGATGTTCCAGCGGCAATCTATACCACAAGGCGCCCTGGAGATTTCGGGAGTTAAATTAACCACAAAGATCATCTGTGTCTGTCTTGTCAGAAAGCACAAGAACGTACTTTGGACAAAAGAGGCTGGCTGAACATGGACTATGCCATCCTCCATCTCTTTGGGGTCCTGCTAAGACCTGACGGTCTTTCTTTTCCTCAGTAATTACCAGCAGCATCTGTAACTAAGAAAGAAAAAGAAAAAAAACCGACATACATTTTTTCTCAGACGTGTCATGAGGTTATATGTCCCCACTTTGCATTCGGAGCACAGGAGCAGTGCAGACTGTGGTAATGAGGCTGGCTGGCCATCCCCAGCCCAGCTGGGGTGAGTGGCAGAGCCTGGCAGAGCTGACTGGCACATTCTGGGGACATCATGAACTCAGGTGATTGCCAGACTCCAAGGTGAAGTTACAGAGGGGCCTCATCTGACTTCACTCATGTGGCGTTTCATTAAAGGACTTTGTGCCAATCAGAATGATGGAGCATAGGCCAGTGTGTTGGCTCTGCAGGCTAATTAGTCTCTCAGACCTTCTGCTCCTCTGGAAGTCCCAGCCCGGCTGGGCAGGACGGGGCTTTGTGTTGCTCGTGTCAAGTGGCCAGGTTCCACATCTGTGGTGCTGGTATTTCACTGGTCTGCTGGGCCCTCATTTGGCCTATAAACCACAAACATCTGCTGGGGTTATGGTCGGCTTGTTGGCTGATTTCAGCAGGGGTGGTGACCTGCTGTAGTAGTCAATCAGTTCTGGAAGAGCAAACTGGATGCAATGCAGAGGAGTTTGAGAGAGCAGGAAAAGCACTCAGCCAGTCAAAAACAAAAACTAGGTTCAAAAAAGAGCTGTGCAAATGGTAAAATGCTGCCGCTTAATAGCCTGGGCAAAACACATACTTGTGTCCTGGTATCCTTGGTGTTTTCCACACATTCTCTCCCTCAACAGCTAAGTATTGTTTTTTAATGCATGTTGACAATAGAGTATGCTAGTTTATCAACCCAATAAGGTAAGCAAAAGTCTAGAGTCACTTAAGACAAAGGAAATTACAAGAAGAAAGTGTGCCTCACGCCCACACTGATAAAGTACTCTTAATCTGATCGAGTCAGGGAATAGTTTATTTTAAAGTGATATAACAGCAATAAATTCACCATAATAGCTCAGATCACAATGACATCTTCAGCTGTTAATGTGGATGTCATGTGTGTCTCAGAGAGCTGTCACCAGAGTTTGGCAGTCTGAGGAATGACATATAAGAGACTAACTCTGCTCTCCATCACAGCAGTGCTGGCTGGAAGAATTTCACTGACCCTTCTCTCTGCTTTCTTTGGACTCACACAGATAGACACTAAGACAGGAATGGACTGTCAAGGCTCTCAGCGTTCAGCCTCATTTCTTTAAAAAAGAAGTCCCTGCCACTGGTCTGATTCACCTCTCTTCTGTGCCAGACTGATTCTGGAGGATTTGCACTGGCAGACATCAGAGATGTCCTTTCTTAAATGAAATACAAAAAGTTCTTCCCATGTAAATTCAGTTTAGATGCAGGAGTTTGGGTGAAGAACTGTTGAAGCGACTTATCCCACCAGTTATTCTATAGTCTCACTGAGAATTTATTTCCAGGTCAAGCAGTGCAGTACATGCCGAGAAGGCAAGGATGGAGCACAGCTCTGTGTAAATAATACCTTAGGCCTGAACTGGACCAATTTCTGCTGGCAAAACAGACTCTTTTTTCAGGAACTTGGTCCAGTTGAGACTTCCAGAAAATGAAAGTATTTTATAGTGCAACCTTGTAAACTACTTAGGGATTTTGAAAATAAACAAATAAAAGCAAAGATACTGTTCCTGTGCCTCAGTGTCTGATAATTTCCCAGGAGCATGGATGGCTGAAAAAAGATCTCTTTTCTCATGGTTACATACCCTGCTATTTCAGGGATGTCACTCACTGGACTGCGTTATCAAAAACATTTAATGAATCTCCCCTTGGGTTTGCATTCCCAAAGAAAGCCACAGCAGCCCAGATTGCAAATTATGGCAGCCTAACTGCTTCTTGAGGCCATGCTTACCCTGCTGGGTGACCTCCTTAAGTCTCCCCAAAATGCATAGGAGTGCTTGATCCCCTTAGGAGCCCTTAAAAAGCCCAGCCAGAGTATCCTCCAGCATGTATCCCTGTCAAAAGACAGGGGCTGGACAGGAGCAATGTGAGGAGACTTCTGTAAAAAGCAGTCTACAAACCTGTGAGCTTAATGGACGGTGAAATACATAGTACATTTTTTTAAATCAACTGTTGTAAGTATTAGAGTAGGGAATAAAAGTTTCCATTACATTCTATATGGTGGGAAGATTATCTCTTTCTTTTGAATTCTCCTGGATTTTCCGGTGGGAGCAAATGTGTCTGACTGATAGTGTGTGGCTATCAGACACGAGGAAAATTATCTAATTTATAGCCTGCACTGAGAAAGCTACAGCAGCAGAATAAAATGGTTCTCCATATGGTACTATAAAGCTTCCAAAAGCTATAGTTAAAGAAAACAACAATGCTCATAGAGAAATTCTCCTTTCGTAGATCAAGGAAGGGGTTACAGCAACAAGGCTGGTAAAGACTCACAAGAAGGAACGATGTCTTTGATTGTCTTAGATGAATTTATAGCTTTTATGTACAGGATTACAAGTATTAGATGCATCTTTGTGTTAACAGGGCTCATGTTTTGAAGTACAAGAAAACTCTACAGTTACATTCTGTGGAGGCTTCCACAGTTTGCCAAATGGAAAAACATTTGGAGGTTTGGAAAAATCTTGCACATAAATTACTAAAGGCACGAAGCGCCTGAAAGATGGATGAAATCAGAAGCCAAGGAAAAGCAGCGTGTGTGCCAAGGAACAAAAAAAAACATGTAATGATTTCTTTTAATGACTCTCCTGCAAAATGGAGAGCAAGCTTCTAGGGCATGTCATATTCTCATAAAAGCAGCTTGCCTGGGTGATGAGAAAAGCCCCGTAAGTGGTCAGACTGAGACCAAATTTTTCATCCTTTCTGCACGTAGCTCTCCATTGATTACGTTAAGTGCTACCCACTGGTTAAAAACACAGCAAGCTCATTGTCTCTGCCTGTGGCAAAGGGCAGCTACACACTTGCTAATTTCCTGATTTATGACACCCTATAGAAGGAATTGAAAATGGGCACAAGGTGAGGGGACACACACACACTGTTAGAACAGAGGGAGATCAGGAAGTTTGTGATAAAGAAAAGGCAGGCTCTCGTCTGACATGTAATCTCTCTTTTGGCTTGAAGTAAACCTGCTCCTTCAAGGCTGTGCCATCAACAGGGCCTGGCTCAAATTTCACCACTAAATCTGAGTCAACAATCTCTAATCTGGACACTGGGCTCAGGATTCAGGCTCAGGTTGCAGTTGGAAGCAGACAACAGGGACACAGGGAGGTGGGGGTCAGGGGGAGTGGGGAGAGGAGGAAAAAGACAATCTTTGTTTCTCACTTGACTGTCAGCATAAGGCTGAATTGAGGCAATTTTTTCTTTTTTGTCATCTCTAAGATAAAACTTTGCACCTCTCTGGCCTTGAAGTTGCCTTCCTGACACTTATATTAAGTACAGAAGATATATGTCCGAGAATGGGGGACATAAGTTTGTGGAGCAGCTCAGATTTGGAGTTCTTTTCATCTTTTTGACATGTGATACCGTGACATAAGCTGCCTCCAGTGGGGTTGCTATGCAGATATACAGTTTCTGAAAAGTTACACCAGGAAAACTAAAACCTACCGATGGATTTAGCATTTCACAAAGAAGCAGGATAAAATGTGTGGCAGTTAGACTCAAAAGCTAAAAAAGGTGAATTAAACTTTCATGAAAACAATCTCCCTAAAAAACCAAAAAGGATCAATAAGTATGAAAGAAACTTGTTGCATTCCTAGCCTTTGGGCTGCTGACTTAATCCTGCTACTGTATATAATAAAGGAGACCCTGTGCGTTTAATGGCAGGGACAGAAAGAAGTGGGAAATACTTGGGTACTGTTCCTCCTAATTTCACCCTCTTCCCCCCTCTTTGTTGCTGCTTTGCCATAATTTTATTTTGAAAAATAAAGACTAGAATAAAAAATATGTTGTCTGAGGCTTCCAGCCAAAAATGTGCCAGCACTTTCCCTTCCCACCACCCCCCCAGTCTTCCTCAAACTCCTTAGGCCAAAAGCCTTAACAAAAGCTGTTTTCTGTTTGGAAGATCTCCGGGTCCTGCGCTCTCTTTCCTAACCCCTAACACAGGAAATGATTTTATAATTCATGTTATTAAGGAATTTGACTCATGCTCCCCCCTCTTCCCACCTCGTTCCC
Source organism: Corvus moneduloides (assembly GCF_009650955.1). Taxonomy (NCBI): domain Eukaryota; kingdom Metazoa; phylum Chordata; class Aves; order Passeriformes; family Corvidae; genus Corvus; species Corvus moneduloides. The sequence continues at coordinate 47,534,613 of NC_045478.1, read as the reverse complement.
TGGATGTCGACTGACAATAAGCCTGTGGGCTGGCACCCATCCTCGCTGACCCGTCTGTGTCAGCTCCTCTACCTGACCCTGCCTGTAAATCATCCTGCTGGACCTCTCGTGGGGCTGTAAGGGTGGCAGCAAGCTTTCCCCAGCATCCAGCCGTGCTTCAGCGCCTGGGTGCCTGCTCTGCCTTGAGTTTTGGGAGATACCTGGGATTGCTCCCGAGTCCTCTGTGTGTGTGTCTGTGTGTCTGTGTGTGTGTGTGTCAGTGTGTCTCCGTGTGTGTGTGTGTGTGTCCCCCAAACATTGTATTTCACGTAATGCCTGTCATGCCAAAGACCATGCTAGCAACTGGGATGCAAGAAATCAATCTCCTTTGGCAAGAGTTAGAAACCACATCCCTCTCCCGAGGTACTCAGGAGGGGGCAAGTAATGTGAAGGCCGAGCATCACCCAGCACATGTGGGGCAGATGCTGGGGTAGCTCTGCCAGCTTGGCACACACTCCCCCACTCCAAAGCTGGCTGAGTGATGCTGCCAGTGCTGCTGCCCCAGGGAGCTCTTTGGCTGCCTGCCCTCCCTGTCCTGCTGAGCTGAGGGCCCGGGAAGCATGGAGGACAGTGGGGCTGCAGCAGGCTGAACTCCTGGAGCTGGCTTAGGGAAGGCTCCCTTTGCTTCAGAGGTGGGCTCTGTAATGGATCAGTAAATGCAGCAATTCTAAAGCCCTTTCGGGAGAAGGAGCAGATGCCCTTGTTCCAAGAGAGCGCCTCAAGCACTAATAGGAGGACTGTGCCCCCTCTTCCTGGCATTGTGGATGTCACATCCGCGTCTCTTCCCTGAGAAGTGAAGAGAATCTCTCCTGCCTTTCTTGGCATAGCTTGTGTCCCAGTAGACCAGCCAGGACAGATTGTATCACATCGATTCTGGCCTGGGACATGGGAAGGGATAACAGCCTCTCTCGTTTTGCATGTGCCTGTGTGGGCTCAATTCCCTCAGCTGAAGAAGAGTGAAGCTGAGTCTCCTGGTCCCTCAGCAAACCCCCAGAGTACAACACTTTTCGGGAAAAGAAGGCAGAATTCTTTCTTCCTCAAGCCTTTTCCTTTTACTAATTAGGTCCAGCAAGGTCCTTCAGAAGCAGGCCTGCTGAGAGCTGGGAATCACAACGTATCTCTGCCCTCAGCTATCTTATCAGCTAATAATAACCAAGCTTTCCTTCCCATCTGGGGCAGGATCCCACCTGCAGCGTGGGCTGCCCAGATGCCAGGGAGCCCCAGGAAGGAGCAGGTGAGGCTGCCCCTTCTCTTGTGATAGTCATGTGCCTGGATAACTGATGGAGGGACATGCAACTTTTAGATGTTTGCATCATTTGTAAACAAGGGCCCTGGGCATTTGGCATTTGGCTGCCTCTCTGTGTCTTGAATATCATTGGAAAACTTATTTCAGTAGGGCAGTGGCTGAAGTGGCTGGGACACCTACCTGTTTCAGTAGATAGGTGATGCTTTAGAGACCAGGGAACAGCTTGGAGAAAGACTGTCAGCAGCCTAAGTTACTCTTTCCTTCTTCCTTGTGGCCGAGTCTGTTCCTCACAGTGTCACAGAACTTCAAGTCCCAACAGGTCTTGACTGGTCAACATGACAGTCTGAGGAGCACCCCTGTATCAGACACCCTGTCCCCCCTGGAGGTGCTGCAGCGCCCTGCGGTCAGCATCCATTGCACCTCTGAGGACCCATGCTCCCACCATTGCTGGAAGCAAACAGCCAGAAGCTGCTGCTCTGCTGTTATTCACAGCTCTCTGTGTTTTACTGATGCTTACCATGTTCTGTGCAAAATGTCCCAGTGTTGCTCAAGGTAGCAATGCATTTCTTTGCCCAATACCACATAAATGACAACTAAAATGTGTGCAAATCTATGTAAAGTAGTTCTCCCTGTTTCAAAACATTTGAGCCTTTATGTTCACTATGAAGCAGGTTCAACTCAATTCCTGATTCTCTCTCCCTCAGCTGCACAATGGATACTGAGTGATACTGAGTACCACCTCTCCTTACTCATGGATCCCAAATATCAAGTCAACTTCCAGTGAGAGTGGAAGGCATAACAACTTAAGAGACTGCTTCTGTTCTGAGTTACACCTCTGTAAATCCAGAGCAATTCCAGGGGAATCAAACTGAACCAGCATCAGCAAATTTGCTCTTAGTTTGCACACAAAATGTTTGTCATAGTTATTATTAAATGATGTCTTTATATTCCAGGTCTATTTTTAAAACAAAGGCAATGAAGTTTGGGCATCCAGTTCTATATATGGACACTCCAAATGGCATTGAAATGCCTCATGCATGTGTTTGGCTGAGTGTTGATTTGAGTGTCCAAATATGGACCTCAGAATGGGATATCTCATTTGGATAAGCATCCTTGCAAATTTGGCTCACAGCACTTATTTGAACAAAGCAAATTTATTTCTATCATTTAGCACAGAAAAAGCATGAATTGTTTTCATTTTGAGGGACATCCTTTTTCACGGAATTGGGCCACTCAAAAAACTGTCATGTGTAGTAGTTCTAAACAAAATAAAGCCTTCAAAAATCATCTAAGACAACACAGGAGGAAATTAATGCAGAGCGCTTGCAGCACGCAGACCCCCTTTTATCACAAGGGCAAAATTCTCGCTGACAGCAAGAATTCAGTGCTAGCAGAAGGGCCCATGCAGCTTGATCATAGCACACTCCCCCTCTGCCCCAGCAGTGTGAAGGGATGCATGCACGGCCGGCTGCTCTGAGACCCGAGGCAAAACTGCCTCTCTCCGCTCATGGAGACAGTCTCTGCATCCCAAATCCGTACATGTGCAAGAGCTGGAGTGATGGCTGTTGCACGCAGGAACCTTCCCCTGTATCTCCCAGTGCACGGGATTTTCTTTGTCTTCTTGATGATGAGTTCTCCAGGAAAAAGCTTGGCTTGGCTTTTAGGTCTTAGTGCTTAATAAATAATGTCAGCAGCAAGCGAGCACCGTTCTGCAAGTGTTTGCTGGGTTCCCGTTAATTGCAAAGGACCTTTACATCTTTTGTGTAATTCCATTCATTTTGTTGGCATCATACAAGGGATGGATTTGGCCTCAGAAATAAAGCAGGTTTCTCTTGAATAATGTATTGTACCATTTGGTCTGCATTTTCCTCAAGGTTTATGTATACTTGGGTATTTCTCCCCATATATGCAGCTGGAGATATTTTTTCAATAGCAAACAATGAACTGATTCAGCTGTCCAAAGCAGTTGTTCACATTCTGAATTTTGGGGTAAGATGTTAAGAAAGCACAAGGTGAGCAAATTCTCAGGAAAGCTAAGGTAAGTTTGTGATCAGTGGAAACATGTGATGCCAGCTCTAGCCTAGATCACCTTCTCCACCTCTGCTGTCCTGATGATTTTTGACAAGCTGATTCCATTTCTGGAAAAGAAAACCGGTTCATCAGAGAGAAAGATTTCTCTAAAGAGTCTGTTGATTTTCAGAAGAGTGAAAATGTGTGCTAACAATTCTGGACCACTGACAAAATCAAGATCAATACACACGGCCTTCGTTTTGCAGCCAAGTTCAGATGAATAAATAGAGATGCAGCAAGCTGTTTACTGGGGAGACAAGCTTTACTCTATGTGCCCTTCCAAGCAGGCACGCTTAGGCTGCTGTTGTTTGCCTTACATGGCTGGGTAATGAAATCAGTCAAACAGTTCCAGCACTCACCGGACATTTCCAAGCCCTCCATCAGCAGTGCTGGCTGTGCTGGCCAAGAGCTGGGAAGCAAATGCTACTGTGTGAGATAGCAGTTGCAGAGGCCTGGGGGCACTTGGGAGGAGTTTGGTCCATTGAAGAACCTCTGGTTTCAGGGGGAGTCCATGCACAGAAAAGCCCCATCCTCACAAAAGGCAGGCAGAATACCCTCTGTACGCTGCCCCAGATGCAGCATGAGGCTACTGTGCTTGCACAGATCCTCTCAAAATCAATGAAGCTGCAGCCACTGCATCTACCCAGGGATCTTCTCCAAGATCAGGACCTAACTCTGCACTGTGCTAAGTGCAGGGATTTTTCTCCCCATGCCTTAAACACTGCAGAAACTGAGAAGTGTCAAGGGAGGCACAAAGATGGAAGGGACATAGATACAGCTTTCAAGAACAACTTACACATATTTTTCTGTGGCTTCAGACTCAGGGGTCTTTTTGTCTGTGACCAGGCAGGTAGAGAAATGAATAACTGCATGCACAAAGAGGGAAAAAAAAAAAAAAAGAAAAATAAAACAACAGCACATTTAAGTGCATTTTTTTTTCTTGGAGATTTATTTTGTTTTAATAAATCTGACACCAGTCAGGGAGAGAGAAAAGCGCTGCAAGACCAAAAGGAAAGCAGAGGGTGCTTCAAATTCTTGCTCTCTTGAAGATGTTTCATCAAAATGTCTTTGAGCTCTCTCCCTAGACTCAGGAGTTGCTGGATTCCCCCCCCATCCCCTTTTTTTTTGTTGGTTTTTTTGTTTGTTTGTTTGTTTTTTTTAAAAAGCGAGCTTACTCGCCCGGTGTGATTTCCAAGCTTTCACAGCTCTAATAAATAAGGAGCACCTGTAAAACAGTAGCTTGACTTAAGTGAATCTGTACAAAGGAAAATATAGAAATACAGTATATACATAGTGCTCATAGTGCACCATCACTACAAGGCTCTGGTTCAACTGACCCTGCTGCCCTGCTCCCAACACCACTGACACAGAGCCTCTGCTCCTGCAAACTGCTCCTGTCTTCCCTGCAGCAGCCTTATAGAAAAGGTGTACTCTGAACACTCAAGAGTGAACAATTGCTTTATTCGAGTTAGTAAACAGTTACACTGAATCACAAGGTGATCTGAAATTTTTTTTAAGTTTTTTTCTTTCTTTTTGATTTTTTGTGGGGTTTTTATGGGTTTTTGTATTTTTTTTTCTTTTCTTTTTTTTTCTTTTTTATTTGTCAGAATGGGATACTCCACAACTCTCTTACCAATTCAGTGCCAGTATAACATGCTCTAGTGTATTTTGGACTCTTGGCTACAACTGTACAAGTGCACACAAGTAAATTCTACCCTGTTATCCTCCACCCACTGATTGAGGATCAAATTGCACATTTCTCTTAACCATGACAGGAGAAAGCAAACAGTGAAACAGAATCATGGGGGATCTTTCTCACTTTACCCTTGTTTTCATTGGTTTGTCCATACCATTCTAATTATCATGAAAGGGCTATGCATATGGAGAGATTGTCTCACTGCCTTCCTGGATCACTGAACACCATCAGGGTTGAAATTTCATCCAAGTCTTTCGTGACGCCCAGCAAATATTCCCCTCAGATTATTTTACACCTTGAGGGAATTTTGGTCTTTAGTTCAACACTCTTGCTCTGTTCCCAAATGGGGCGCTATTTAGGGGAATTTAAAGAGAAAGCTGAGAAGAATAAACATTTACTGAGTACTCTTGGCATTCAGTCTCTGAAAAACCACAGTATAAACTATTCATGCTGCTTCTTACATCTGTCAAATCAAAAATTAAAAGCCATAAAAGTGTAACACTGAAAATATGGCATTAGAAAGGATAAAGGTGGCCTTTGTAAAAATAACAAGAAAAGTATATTAGCCAATAAAATATTCTAACTCTTCATTTAAAAGTGCATCATGGGTAGGACAGAGATGACTCTGAAGCGTTGCTACTCCAGTATTACCCCTTTCCCCCATCAAAACTTGAATAGGTCCAAAACCATACAATGCAAATCACGATTCTTAGTGTAGCAGCAAAACCACAGCAGTTTTTCAAAGGAAAAAAAATTAAAAAAAATCCGTATCATTGTCCAATCTCAAATATCTGAACTCCGAAGTCAGTGAGGGAAAAGTACCTATGTTGGTCCGTGTGGTTTTTGAAACCCGGGTGAAAAATCCCCCCCAGCAAGAAACCAAGAGGAAAAAGCGTTCCAAGAGGAGAAGAGGGGTGGTCGCAGGAATGCTGAGCACACTGTGTGGATCCATGATGTGCTGTCTTCTGGGTCAAAGGCACCCGTGGGACCGAGACTTCCTCGGAGGGGCTTCATGACAGGAAGCTGCTTTCTTTGCTGGACTTTCAGCCAGAGGGGGTGGTGAGCGGACCGGCTGGTGTCATTCGGTGGAGTGACGTGGTTTGCTCTGCTCCCTTTCTCCATGCAAGGTACCCTGTCAGCGAGTGCTCCTGCAAAGCAGACAAGCAGAGGGGGTCAGGGTGAGCGGCAGGAGGCTCACTGCAGGCAGGCTGGGCACTGCCTGAGCTCAATTCCCACACAGCCTCACAGTGGGCAAGCAGTCAGGCTGAGGCACAAGTCCACCACTTCAGCCTCGCCTGCCCCTTGTGCCTCAAGGGCCATCGGGACATGGAGCGTTCAAGGTTGCTGGAGTGGAAGATGAAGGAATTCCTGTGGTAAGAAGGTGGAAACTGATATAATTATAGTTCATTCTCAACAACACCCGGGCAGTTATAAGCTCCTGAGTCTTAGTTTTTCTAGGGGCTACTGGGAGATACACCATTGCTTCATGTGCTTCTGCTTCCCTTGTCAGCTGACCATGTAAGCTACCTAGCAGAGATTGTCCCCTCTCTCTCCCTGCACAGTGAGCTTTGGACTCTATCTCCTTGGATGGGATCTCCTGTCCCCTACAGATTTGGCCTGAAACTCTGCAGTACTGATCAGCCTTGTTTTGGTGCTGGGGCACATTTTCCTTCTCCGTCTGCTCCACAATCTCCCCTTCACACTGGCTCCTCTGCAATCCCTCTCAAAAATGTGCCTGTATCCCCTTGCCAAACCTCCACCCTCCTCAAAGCAGAGACTGGAAGGCACATTGAATATGTCGACCAGCATAAACTTCCATGGCATGGAGGCCACCACATCTAGGTTAAGGAGTAGCGTTTGTGCTTTCAGGCAACGTGCCCAGTGAGATGAGCTTCTTTGTGTCTACAGAGAGCTGCGAACAAGAACTAGACTGAGAATTGGGATGTATCCACCTACTAAGGTGAAGTACACAGCTGTTTTCTGTCACATTTTTTGGCTTGAAGTCTTGGTGTAAAAAGGGAAGCAGAGCAAATTAAACCTGTAATGTCTGTATGAAACCTCACTCTACTTCTCTCTTTCCATACATCAATGGAAATTAATTTCCATCCCTCACTAACCAGTCTCATGGTACATGGCACAGACCAATAAGAGATTTGCAAGGGGAGGCATAAAGAAGTTCAGTGGCTCTGGATGCTTTCTGCCTGGAGTGGTCAGCTTGCTGTGTAAGTTCTGTCTATTTTCCCCTGCTGCCAATGGACTCAGTGTCCATTGTGCTGAATGGCAAGAAGGACCTTCCCTGGTCACTGGCTCATATGGCAGTAATTGCGTTTGATGAATGCATCTTTGTAGCAATCAAGTTACAAAATAAAAATCTGTATCAGGCATAGCAGGCAAAGTTCTATAAAGAAATGAGAACATGCTAGTCATCACTGCTTCAGAGCTCAATGCTATGCACCTCGTGCCAGCACTAGCGTGCATGACCAGTACAATAAAGTCAGCTATTTATATCTCCCCCCAAAAAACCCCAAATTACTTTTTAGGAGATCGACATATGCTCTTCACCCTAGCTGAACCTGCCTTCAACACACATCAAATATTGCTGATCAGATAGAAAAATTGCATCAACCACAAAAGAATTTTCATCAGGATAAAGCCATAGAGTTGAGCTTATGTGAGTTGTGCTGAGGTAAGCACACTGGGTTTTGCTTGCTTTCCAAAGTCAAGTAGGGCTGGGCTGATCCTGGATTGGAAGACCACCTAGAAGTTAGAGGCAGGCTGTAGTTCAAACCCAGGAGACAGCATGGAAAAGATGAGGGAAAGAGAACAAGTAAGAAGGATCATTTCTGCCCTATTGTTAAAGGGGGGGGGGGGGGGAAGGAGAATAACTCAATTGGATGACGACCCAGCTATAGCAGGTGCCTGGAGGTTCATCTGTGGGCTCAGATAGTGACGCAGTGATTCCATGCAGTAGGTGAGAGCTGCACTCTCTCCTGGTGCTGTGTGGCTGTTAGTCAAAACCTGAGCCATTGGCAGCTGTGACACAGGCTGCACTCACCCACACAGAGCTTCCTCTTTGGTTGATGCCTGACACGTGAGGATTTAAGTCCTTGCTCAGAGCAGCACAGAATTAGAGCACGGCAGGTCAATTTGGCAGCTAAGGCAAAGCCTCCCCACTCTCTGTTCCCTCTCTGCAGTTACCCAGCTCTTTCCAGGTGCTGTTGCAGAGCTACAGCCCTTTGTCCTGTGGTGGTAAGCTTGGCCCTGCTTGGCAGAGCCAAATGCTAGAAGCATCACCTCCCTGCCCCTCCATGCTGAGGAGCTGGGTGGCTCAGCTGTGGGGATATGTCCTTCTGCTCCCCCACCCCCAAGCACTGATCCCTGTGTGTCTGCTCCCAGCACTGCCCCAGGAGACAAGCATGGCAGCATGCTCCTGCTGGCAGTGATGGCCTCCCCAGTCATGTCCTGTCCCCTCAGAGGGGCCATGTCATTGACATGCCTTTGGACTCATGCACACATCCAGACACACACACAGTTTTTTCCATGGTTGCTTCCCTGTCATTCTATGCCCCATTGAACATTTCTGTCTCCAGATTCACATCTTATTGTTCAGGAAAAATTAGAGACTGGGTGGGGAAGGCTGAAAAAATCATTGATGTGGACTGGCATGGCAGAGTTCCCATAATATAGCACAGCACTTAATTCACCCAGACAATGAATGCTGATGTGCTAAAAGAGGCCTAGCTCATCTGGGACATGCATGGCTCTAGAGTAAAGGCACTGCAAGTATTTTCTCAGGGAAACTGCTCTGAAGATAAACCACAAGAGTGCAGCTAAAGTCAGCATGGGAGCAGGCTCAGCCCTGGAAACACTCGGGAATCATCTGTTACTTGTAATAGTTCTGTAATTTTCTCTTTTTCTTTTTCTTTTTTCACAATTCTTAAAGCAGTTCAAGCTTCTTCATTAAAACCTTCCCCTTTGAATACTCTGTGATTTGTCTTTCCATGAGCTAACTGAAGGGATGCCATATTGCAAAAGACAGGGAGGACCTTTAGCACAAATGGGAAAACAAGCAGCGTCCTTAAGCACCACCTCTGGATTTCAAAGATAGTGATTTCCTTCTGCTCTGACCTTGTAAGCCAAAGATCCTCCTCAGCTTTGGGTCACCTGTGGAACTCAGGCTCTCCCTTCTACTGAAACATGAGCTGCAGTCTGAGCAGACATTGTGACTTCAGGGAGTGCACTGGGGAAGAGCCCTGTGATTTGACTTTTATGCCTAGGCAGAAGAAGTGGTAAGGACACCCCCAACTTGTTGCACCATTTTCTCCAGGCTATTACTGACAGTGGGTCTCTGCTTTATATTTTGGGGGACTCTGAGGTATGTACATGGATCATGCAAAGAGGAAAATGCCATCACAGTTCTGGACTTCTAACCTCTACATTGGAAGTGTCCACAGAGCCTGCCAGGGCCAGTCCTGACTTACACTGGGGTAACTGGGTATATCTCCACAACAACAAGGCAGCCCAGTGTCCCCCAGCTAGTGCAGCATCAGTGTGTTTTCCAGCCTTGTAAATAGTGTGCTTTGCCCCACTGGTGTGCAGATGTGACAGAAGATACGATTTTCCTCTGAAAAAAACCAGCCAGATCTTCAACAAGTTCTCCCATTCTAAGCTGGGATAAAGTTGGACTTTTGCAAGGTATTTTTAAAAAAATAACAAACAAACAAAACACCCTCCCCCCCCCTCAAAAACCAACCACAACAACAACACCCCCCCAAAAAAAAAGCCAAAACAAAACAAAAAAACCACACCAAAAAAACAAACCAAACAAAAAAAATATTCCAAAACTGAAAAAGAAGGTAAACCAAATCCAGACAGTTTCTACTCTCCTTTCCTGAAAACAGGCAACCACTGTGATGTGATTACCCTTCTTTAAACCTCCAATTTTGTCTGAATCAGAATAGGAACTTTAACTTGCATTTCAGCTGTCTCTTGTGGGCCTAAACCACTATGCTTTTGGCTATTCCAAGGTTCTTCTCAATTTTCTTATTCAACCTGATCTCTCCAGTAAAACCAGTTACATAGCCAGAGAAAGGCAGTTTAACTATTGGCAGTGGTATGCAGGATGGTGAGGATGGGTATCTTGCTGAGCCACAGCCTGTACCTCCCTCTGAGAGTTCTCCTCCTCACCCGGGCCACACCTGGGCCTGGCTTTTTAACCTGAAATGTTACTGTGGGCCACAAAATTGTAACAATCATAACAAAACTTTCTGAAGCAGCAATGAACCTTCTTAGTGAAAAGTTTCAGCATCCAGTATCAGGAAGCAATCAACACTTTCCTATTTTCCCATGAACAACTCCACTGCCCATAACCGTCCAGGACTGCATGCCTGATACGGTCCCCACAGGGTTTCTCCCTGGTTTTCACAGCCCTCATTCTTTTCAAGTCTAAGCAAGAGCAGATGCTCATCCAAAAGCACGGGGGCATGCTCAGGTGGCAAAAATGTCACGTGGATTATATTGTGGGAGAATGAAGAGGAAAAACCCACCCAGAACACATAAGAAGCAAGTGGGTGAGACTGAGCATTGACCTCAGTGCAGTGCCAGGCCCCTTAGGGCATCTCCCTTACGCCCAGCACTGCTGGGTACTGAAAAACCTGCACTGGGCCCAAATACTGCTTTAGATTTTCTCTATTTCCCACCTCAAGAAGACAGGAACAATATTTTTACCACCAAGATAACAATTTCAGCAATATTTGGTAAACTGCTTCACATGAAACTGAATTCGCATTTTAACTGAACTTTGAAATTTAGGGTCAGAATTCAAATTTTCAATGACTTCATCATGTATCTTTTCTAGTCATGTTCAAGATTCTCTCAGTTGGAGAATTCCTGTGGGAAAGAGCATTTTTTTCTCCTCTTTTTGGATAAGGAACTTAGAAGTGGCAGCACAAGTGGTTCAAGGAAGGCTTATAAATATTTGGAGCATAAGCAGGCAACACGAAGTTTTACATTTAACCACGTGGGCTCCAAATAAATGGCTGAAAATTGCTCTAACCATAGGTTTCAATATCAATCGCCTGATGATGGAATGCAGATCTTTCCAGAGAGGTCAGAACTCCATAGTTATTTCACTCAACACTACCCAATCCCTAAACCACCTTTTTTTTTTTTTTTTTAAATATCTGCCTTCATAGAAGATGATTACATTACACAGCATGAAAGTCCAAAACTGAGACTGGAAGATGGAGCACAGCAGGGAGTATGGGTGTCCTCTCAGCAAACGCAGTTCAGCCTCTTTGCCTTTATATAATTTGCTATTGAAGGTTGGCTCGAATTTGAGGCAGCAATGTTTCAGAAACTCTTGGAAAAGCAAGCCAGCTGCAGGGTGGATATCATTACAAATTGAGACACATGTTGTACAGGAATACCATTCTTTTCAAATACCAAAGCTGTGTCTGGGGAAGTAAAGCCATGCAAAGGAGTCAGAGGCAGGACCTCGATCTCTAACATGCCGAGGGCCTTCAACTTGCATTAGAGGCACCAAACGCTGAGTGCACGCAGTACTGAGCAGGATCAAGCCCAGATATTTAATCAGCTGTAATTTTCATGGTAGAAGCAAACATTAAATAGTTGAGGGTTCTGCAGAATGTTAGAGGTTACTTCGATTCATGGCTCTCACGAGATGATCACACACGTTTCCAAACACAAGTCCTGCGAGTGCAGTGCAGCTCGTTATCAAAATAATGTAAATAAGGTCATGATTAGTAGGTCTCAGCTGTGAGGCCTTGACTGGCAGAGGCACCCAGAAACATGCTTACCTTTATAGGACCTAAAAATACACAGGAGAGACTCAGCAGGTAATCTGGAAACAAAAATTGCTTCAGAAAGTCTTGCTTGCCACTGTCTGATTTCCTCCTGACTTCTTGCTCAAAGAGCTTTGTTTCTACTTTGTTTCAATCTTCCACTGTGCTTTTTTAACAAGAATTTAATTTTATCTTAAAATCTATGGCTCGCTGCTTGAGTATGTCCAACTTTTTCACAACCACAGTCCTCAAATTGTTTTGCAACTTTCTCTCCCACTTTCAGATATTGCTCGTAATATCGAAAGGTAGTTTATAAGCTCCTCATGGTTGTTCAGAGCTCACTGCTCCGCACTGAAGTTGGGCACAGTGTTTCAGGGTCAAGCTTCACAAAGGCTGTGAGGTGCTTAGCTCCTCATCAGGTTTCAGTGGCAATCAGACACATACCATCCAGCATCTTGGCCCCTGCATGTCAAGGCAGTCGTTGTCTAGATGATGTTTATACAAGTGTTTTTACAAGAGTCTGTTTTACTGTGGTCTTTGTTGTTAGGGACTCTGTATTTAATTATGAGCTGCGCTTTCCTCCCTGCCCCCATAAAATCTCCCTGCACCACTGACTTCGGTAGCTCGACAGCACAAGTACAGTCTGATGAAGAGCTCAAGTCTCCACATACGGCTGTTTCACACTTAACACTTTTGAGTGCAGCCAAACCTGCTTTGAACCAACTTAAATATGAGGAACATTAGACCTTGTATGTATGAAAGCACCTGATCAGTCTTTAAAGCCTGGCAAAGAATTATGAGTAACTCATTGTTTCAATATGAATGTGGGTTGTACCAACTTAGGGAATGGCATGGATTGGATGAGTATTTCCGTTCAAATAATTTTAATTTCATAAGATAATTGAAACTAATAATGGAAAATAAGCACCAAAACGATCTCTGAAATCAGTGGTCTGAGGTTCTGGGAGCTGTCAGGTAGACTACAGTATGTAGGTGTCACAGGTTCTGCATATTTCTGTGGGTCTGTCAGTTGAGCTATGCCTTTTTTTGCTGTCTGAAGTTCTGGCTGTGTGTTTTGTTTGCCAACAGCCCTAGATGCTTACTACCTTTACAAATCAGACGAGGTGTAGTTATTTTCTAAACTGAGTTCAAGAATCAGATTTCATATTTGAAACATATGCCCTAGAAGGTTTTATAGAAAAGCAGGAGGAGCCCATCAGAAATCAGCACTTGCTCCTTTGATTCAGAGTGTGCAGTGATCTATGGCAGCGTACCACGAGCCTGCTATTTACTGCTACTGAGACGGAAGTTAGCACTCCCACACCCCGGCAGCAAGATGTGGGAGCTGAAAGCTACCCTGGAAGTATGTCATTTTATACTTCACTATTTTGAGAACCCTTTTTTTCTTTCCTTTTTTTTTTTTTTTTCTCTGGGAAATCCTTTTTCTGATTTGATATACCTAAGAAGGTATACAGGCAATTTTGAAACATAAGATCACACTGCTAGAGTCAGACAGCTCTCAAGGGCAAAGCTTCAGTTCCAAGCAAATGTGTTTAAGGCTTTGTGGTGGTAAAAGTCTCTCCTCTCCCCCTTTGGATAAATGGAAAATTTCTGTAGGCTCATAAGAAGCCAGGTGAAGGAAAACTTCTGAAGCAGAAGAGTAGGTGTTAAGTGTATGAGTCCAATTACTCCGCAGATTTAAATTAGTTTGGCATCAGTGGAACTATATCCAGTTAAAATTAGCTAAGGCTCTGGCCCGTAATACCGTGTCAACAAAGATGACTAGCATAGAAATGTGTTCAAATATAGAAAATCTGTTTTCAAGTATATCTTTAAGGTCAAATTTTGTCCTGATCATAGCAAGCTGGGCAGAGGTAAGATGTTGATAGAGAGACACCACAGAGACAGAGGAGAAATAAAATTTCTTAGGCAAGAAAAAGGAGGTTAATAGCTATGTCCCTTGCCTCAGGAATTCAGACAAGAGCAGGAAATCTTGTGCTGGACCATTATGGGCAGAGGAGCTCAAAGCGGGATATATATTACTTCTGCTCTGAACTGAGTGTTCTGCATGCTGTATATTTTTACGAGTAGAATGCATGAACTAGACAGCTGAAGGTTTGGGCCTTTCACTCAGCAGATGCTGACCCCAGGACATACACGTTGGCTCTGTAGGTGGCCATACACCTACTATTTCCTTTACTTCTGGAAGAAATTCTGCTGACACAAGCAAAAAAACTCCTTCCTTTCCTTACCCCTCTGTCCCCAACACAGGATTACTCAACACACACACATACACACATACAGAAGCTAGTTGTGAGTTTAGCATGTGCCACTTCATTTTCTCATTCAGTTTAACATAACCATCATGTTAAATCTAAGCAGACCTCAGGGTTTTCATTTCTTTGCTTTAGGAAACCTTGACATCAAAGCTGGCGGGTTAAAACTGATCCCGCCAGGGCATAAAGCATGTAGGCAGGCAACACTAACACTGCTAATTTTAGAAAGGCACATTGCTCAAACTTGAAAATGTAACACTCAACAGAATATTCTTCCCAGCTTCATTCCTTTATCATAGCAGGACTTTGGCACCGAGACATCTTTTGATAGTTCTTCAAATTGCATCAAGCTAGAACAGCTTGACAGTCCATGTCCTGATGGAGAAACTAAACTTTAACATCAAGGATTATGTTGCTGATTAGCACTTTCAATAATCAAGTAATTGGTACATTAAATAATCCAGAGATTGGCAACTTGCCCAAAAAGGTCACGCTTGCATTGATTCCTTTTTAGAGAGTCCATGTTGCTATTACATGAATTCAATCTGTCTGTCCAGAACTCTAGTGTAAAAATATTTGGCTAATTTCCTTCTTGTCACACAATTTGATGGGAAATAAAATCCAGGAAAAGTTGCACATTAGGGCAATATGCTCAGATTTTCCAATTAGGGTAGATGAGAAGCAAGAGAGAAAAAGACAATTGGTTGGACTTTTTTTCTCCCAGGTTAGTGTGACCAGCGCAATCAATACAAGCCTTCAAGGGCCCAAATCAACACATTTGTTAGTGAAGCTTCTACCCTCTTTGCACTTTATTAGAATTTCTATGAGGTTAGGAGTCTCTCTCAAGGGGTCCTCCCCACAACTGGATTGCCAAAGGAGTATGGTTTTATCCCCCTGTTTCCCCAGGCCCAGGCAGGAGGAACTAACCCATGGGCACGGCAGAGGTCAGGGCTGCAGTGCAAGAGGCTGCACGGATGTTTCCTCCCCCTGTTGCCCTCTCTGCACAGACACAGACAGGCTCTGAGCCGTGCTCAGTCGTCACAGGCAGGGAGGGCAGAAATCTAAGGCAGAGCCCTTTTTCTCCCCCGGACTGGCTATGACCAGCAATAGCGAAATAGCAAAAGGGCTCTGCATGAAACCACAGAGTCCTCACCTCAAATCAGTCATCAGAGTTGTGCAAATCACTTGTGTGTGCCTTGAGATGCTCAAAACCCACCCGCATTTCACTGAGGTACCCACTGGAATGAGATGGTTACCACGCTGTTTATTTCTGCAGAGTATTCAGAATATCCTCTTTCCCTTGGAGCACGTAAGGACCCTGGTCTCCCATCTCTTCTGCACAGAGGCTACTTCTTTTCTTTTTCTGGAGGAACGAGGGGATGAGCACAGGCTAATAACCATCACCATGATGTGCTATGCTACTGCACAAGCCCCAGAGGTACGGCAGACACCTAGGCTGGGCTTCTTAACTTCCAGCATCTGTGTGGACATCTATGTCTGTGCTGGTCACCCTAGGTTTCCCTCATTGCAGGCAGAAATAGGCACTCCTAGGGCACAATTCATCTGAGCTGTCTTAGTTGTTGACTCTGGGATGAGCTCAGCTGTCTCTTTGAAGTGCCTGCTTCTCTAGGTTGATTTTAAAGAGAGTTTAGACAATTAGCTCAGCTGCATCTTTGTTCCAAATGTCTGTATTGGGTCAGATTAATCTTGCCTGGCAACCTGAAAACTTTCCTGTAAGACAACCCTTACATTGAGGCAGAGAAATATGTAAAACTCAGGATGAAAGGGAAAGTGGTTATTCCTGAGGATAATCACAGTGGCAGTTATTGACATTTAGAGAATACAAAGGGCTGAGGACAGTAACCGAATGATAAAGAGTCCTTGCCTTTCCAATGCAGCTTGTTCAGTTTGCCCACTTTCTCTCTCAAATACTATGGGTGAAGTGATGTCATGAATAATCACGTCAACAGGGAAAAATACCCAACTTGGTGAAGCCAGAACTCCCTCAGGTTTAAGCTCTGGCTTTGAATGATACTAATCTCCTCTTGGGGTTGGGACCTTGAAGAGGCAGCATTGCTGCAGCCTGGATGGTCCAGGCAAGCAGAAGTAGATGCTAAGAACCAGCCTTTCTTTGACTACAGAGTAAGCACATAAATGTGCAAGTCTTCTAGCACTGTGTTGAAATAAGCAGCTACGAGGAGCTTCAGAGAGGTAGGAAAGGAAGGGTTAACCACAGCTCTCCTAAAATTTAATAAAAAGGATACAGCCAAATAGTGCCCTTCTCACTAGATCAAATCACTACCCCTAGGTAGAAGCATGCATACATTTATTAAGGGAATCTTTCAAGCTCCAAAGGTAACACTGGGGTCTGCAATAAAGATATTGCTGCTGAGGGACATACATTCCATACCTCAGGGGTGGGTAGGGGGATCCCCACTAGGAGGACCTAGGAGCATGTAAAGATTTTAAATATTCATTTGACTTCTGAGTTATTGTATATGCTGGTTATTAGTCCATGAATGTGATAGTTGTCCTCTATTCTTATTAGTGTATCTTTTAAATGTGTCAGCACATGCTGAGAGCAAAGAATAATGGTTGTGTTCCACTGAAGAAAGTAAATAAATACTGCTGGTGATCAAGGGAAGTAATGTTTCCAACCCTGCAACCAGCACAGGGAATGTGGTGTTAACAAATGAGAAGGGAGTCCTGACTGTACTATATATCTTTGCTGGTGCAATTAGCCCTCACTGATGGAGCAGGGAGACACTGCAATGGCCCAGATTACACACCCTGCTGCTGCTCTCTGTGGCTGTAGGTGCCAAACACCACTGCAGTCACTATTTGTGCTACCAGGGACAGGGATTTACTGGAGGCTGCAGAATATTCCACGGATTGTAATGAAATCTGGCATGTCACCAAGCCACATCCAGCGAACCATCAGTATTTTACTGCTGAACAGATTTCTTGCAACACCCACCATTTCCCCTTTTCCTGAAAGAAGCTCTCCGTGCCTGTGAACCTAAATAAATTCCATTACGTTAGTTTTGTTAAGGAATACATTCAGTGCAGGTAGCTCAGTGTGCAGCTGCAGTGCCAGCTGCAGGTTGAGCTCTGCGGGGGCAGGCACCCAAGTCTGAGAAACAGGCAAGAGGACGGGAATGGGCGCTGATCCTTTACATAACAAATGACACAGGGACCTGTGGCCCAGCCAGGTGACCAGACACTCACCACCACCAACCCCCAGAATTTCCTGTGCTTAGACTGTGAGGGTATAAAAGGTATAAAAGCCCAGGGGTTCCTTTGTTCCGGATCTCTACTCAAAGGCATCAGCTCAAGCTGTTGTTCTGTTATTTAGTTATTGCATCATGATGAAATTATTTTAAGGATTGGGATATCTGAGAACTCTGCTATGGAAAACCTGGGGTCGAGCTGGTGAGAAAACCTGGTGTGACTGTCTGAGTGTGGGGTGTGTAGCTGTGGAGGGGCTTCTGTCCCAGCTCAAGCGGTATGAGAGTGACTGCCCGAGCAGCTCCTGGATGGTCAGACAGGGAAGATTCCTTAACAGTTTCTTGCTCACAGGTTTGAAGCATGAGACATACATTAAACTAAGAGTTTTACAAAGATGCTATATTATCAGAGGGATTCAGTAGGCTGGAAATTGGGAATGAAGGACAAGAATTTCTGCATCTGGAGTATTGTCCTTGGACAAGCCATGGGGGTTGGTGGAGTTACCCATACCTGTGCCTTGCTTTGCAGCCCTACCAGGAACCACAGACATACACCAAGGGCAGGGCTGGGGGAAATCTCAGCTGCTTTTCTAAGGTGGGAGACTTGCACCAAAGGCAGATACCTCAGGCAAGGCAGTAAAGCCCATGGCAGAGGTTTTGCTGCAATAAGCTATAGTGGGCCGGTCCCAAACAGCAGGCAATCCCTAAGCACCAATACATGAGATGAGAAAGCTCATGGTGAGGGAGTTCAGCCTCTGGAGAACAGCTCAGTGGAAAGCCAGGGTGAAGTCTGGAGGCAGAGCAAAGTAAGATGGTTGGAGGTGACCATTTGCTATGTCCATTGGATCTGAGCTGGCAGGAAGCTGCTGGGTCATCTGGCTCTATGCTATGCTGCAGGGCAATTTCAGTCATTGTGGAGGCTTGAGTTGCTGTGTAACTCAGCTGGAATAAGTAAACAGATTAATGGCCCAGACCTAAACCATATTCTAGGCAGAAAATCACTGACTTTGACATACACAGCACAATAACTTCACAGCCAGAACCATCACGAAATGTTCTGTGAGCAAAAGTGTAATGAGGCTGCTGATGAATGGAGTACTGACAAGTACAGATGCAATACAACACAAAAAACAATACTAAAACACAAATACCAATAGTTTCCTGAAAGTGCTCATAAATTGGAATTTGTATCTTTTTGTTTCATAAAGGCCACATCCACATGAGTTTGACCTCATACCTGGAAATACTCAATTCTACTCACACAGAAGGCAGTAGTGATTACACAAACCTTTACTTATTCTGATTTCGAATTCGGAGACACCTCCTTTTCAATGGTGGCTCCAGATCCTCTGGCCCTGTGCTGAGTATTGGCGTTGAGATAATGCACGGCGCAATAGCAGTCTTTTCTGCTGGTTTTGGCACAGGCTGGATCACGCAACCTGTCTTGGGCAGCATCCGCAAAGCATATGCATGGTCCTCGTCTGCTGGATTATTAAGGTTCGGGTCCTGTTTGTCTCCCCCGGCCAGGGGCTCTTCCCCAGTCTTCTTGCCAGCATCTCCCTCGAGGTGGCAGTTTGACGCACAGTTGTTCTCCTTAACGGACTCCAGCTCGCTCACCGCCAGCTCCTCCGGGGGCTGGGGCTTTTTCGGCTCCTGGGGCAGCTCCGGGTTCTTGGAACCCTCTGTGCTCTTTGTGCCATTCACAATGACGTTGCACACCGCTGCGCCAGCTTCCAGTCCTGGCGTGCCAGAGGGCAAGGAGACGGGACAGCAGTGAGCTCCGTCACTGCACGGTAGTGTTTTTGAGTCAACTGGGCTGCAGTTGTCCCTGCAGTCACTGCAGTTCCTTTTGTCTGAGCTACCAAAAGCCAAATTTACAACACTGTTAGGTTCACGTTCAACTTTCACTTGGGCGTGTAGAGCCCTGTGGATGACATTGTGCAGCCTAGACCGGTGGCCTACTGTTAGGTCTATCACACCATCCTGCGGACCCTGTAGCACACTGGGGAAACCAAATTTACTGTTCACTGGACTACTAGGTCTGACAGTCAAATCAACAACTTCATTTTTACTGTGCTCCTGAAGCACTTGAGCTTGATTAAGGGACTGGCCTGAGCAGCTCGGTGATGAGTCAGAGGATTTGGATGATCCTTGCTTTGACTCTCGAGGGGATGAAGAGCTATTGGTTGGCTTTGCCCCAGGCGTCTCGCTGGAGGTACTCGGAATGAAGCTTTCGCCATTGCTGGAGAAGCCATTGGGGGGTTTGGAGTCGTTGATGTGAGGGATGGGAATGGGGATGGGGATGGGAACAGGCAAAGGGACAATGACAGGATATGGCACTAGTAGAGTTGGGGGTGGCACCAGTGGGGCGAGGGATGGCAATCCAAAGTTCATCATCTGTGGCATAGGCATAGGACCATTTGGCATCATGCTGACAGGGGGGAAGGGAAGACTGGGCAAAGGAGCTCCGGGAGGGGGAGGCGGCAACAAGCCGGGAGGATTCCCAGGCATGGTAGGTGTTGTGGGGGGATGGATATGCGGGGAAAGCATTGGCCTGTGCATGGGGCTAGAAGTGGGACCCATATTTCTGGGACCACCTGGTGGGGGACCGATTCCAGGAATCATTGGATTTGACAGAGGGCTGTTAGGATTTGAGGCATGGTGAGGTGGCCCACGAATAAATGGTGGACGGATTTGCTGCATAATTTGCTGTTCCATGAATATGGGCAGAGGAACTGGCCCACGGTTTGTCATCACCATGGGAGGACTGCGAGGTGGGACACCAATTGGAGGCACAATGCTAGCAGGTGGCTGGACAGAAACTGGTGGAATATTTGGATTCTCACTGATGGGAATAGGTTTGGGAACTGGCGTGGGGATTTTACTGACAGAGCAGTTGGCAGTGTCAGACGGAGAGGCAGTGGTAGACGCTGATGGTCCAGGGCCTTGAATTTGGCCAGCTGCAGACGCTGGGGATGGGGCTTTTCTCCGAGCATCTGCTAGCGGTATATTCCAAGAATCTGGAGTCAGCAGCTGCACCCCAGTGCCTTCTGCTTTATTTTCGACTGGAGGATGTAATGTACTGCACAGTCCAGCTGGAAGATTGGCCTGTGTCTCTTTGTAGAAAATGTCCATTTTGTACTGATTGAGACATTTTGCACTGCAGAACTGAAGCCTTCTTTCCCCGTCCCCAAAATCCAGATACTCTTTTGTGTGTCTTATGTGCTTACACCAGTCACATACCTACAACACAGTAATAAAATCAAATCAGGTAAGAAAAGCAATCTTCTCTTCACAGCGTTATTTTAAAAGTATTTTTTCAGTTGCTAAATACATTATTTTTCTAACAGGAAAAAAAGAAGTTACATTTGTGAAAACTGCACCTTTTTTCTTCTCCAACATATTAATGAATTGAATGCCACTCCCTTTTCTGGCTCCCATGATCTCAGCTCTGCCTTATATAATGCATCATATATCTTGAACCCATAGCACAGAGAAGAATCCTCAGTCAGCATAAACTGCTACAACACGCATATGTAAGTGTGCAAAGTCCATATGAGTATGGCTGTGATGACTCCTCGGCAGTAATCTAAGCACGCCTGTGCCATCTGAGATGCCATGCTACACAAGGAGTGTGAGAACTGGAAAAGGACTCAGAAACTTGCTGGAAATGAATGCAAACCATTTCTGCTACACTGCAGCGCACAGTAACATTTAGTATTCTACTAAGGGTATCAAATAATAAGTTGGAAAGAGTGCGGTATTTCAAAATGGCATCATAAAGCAAAAAGCATCATTGATTCTTTGCCCTTCGTTCCAGGGAGAAACTTGGAAAAAGTTAGGATATTTGTGTAAGGTTCGAATAGTCCCAATTTGTGATGTTTCAGCAAGCTGGAATTATTTTCTGAGCTGTTTGCCCACTCTTGTGTACAAGTCACTTTGAGTAAAACTTCTTGGCAAGCAAGAACCTGTTTAACAAGTTTCAAATACTACAGCAAAAAGTTTGCATCACAGGCTCAATTTTGTTTTGTTTCTCTGCTTTCCATTTAATCCTTTTCTGTGTTGCTATTGGTGTGGTGAAGGCATAGCCAATTTTTTTTTAAAATAAGGCTGCAGAACTAATTAAGCTGTGAAAGGTTTTCCCAGTTGTAAACCACTAGACACCAAAGTTCAAAAAATAGTCATTCTAGGCTTCAGAATCCATTACTTCAGAGAAATTATTGTGATTTCATTAACACATTAATTTTGCAACACCAACAGCTCTCACAGATGGTGAAGACATGATCTACAATTCAAATATGACTCTTGTTTGCACAAATGCCTTTCCTTCATATGGCATTTTAAACAAGAATTAATATGAGTAATCTTGCCATAGCTATAAACAGATAAACAGATGTCAGATTTTTCAGTGCCTCACTTTTTTGACAGAATTTTACACACACAAACCCCCCCTCTCCCCCCCCCCCCCGTTTTTGTCATTTACATTAGTTCTCAAAATACTTCACTGACAGAGATTTTTGGTGCTTTCTATCAGCATGTTGAGCCTATGACCATGTCAGAATATATCCTGGTATTGTTTGTTCTGCCTTTTCCAAATAGCCCATATTAGCTTGTTTTGAAATGACTATATCTTTTGTACAAAGGAAAAAAATACACTAAAAACCCCAAAGAAGACTATGATTGTGAAAAGACTGCATTAAAAGGATAATTAATTTTAATAACTATTGGCCATATAAACAATTCAAAACAACATATGCTGGGCATCTGATTACCCATCTCATTTAACTGTCAGCTTTCCTTTAATATAAACAGTGGTGCCATTCTTGATTTTTCAGTAATATATCTTTAATGTATATATACACATACACACACTATATGCTATGGCTATTAGCCCATTTAACTCCTCAAGCTTTTGGCTATCCCGTCAGGTTGCTGTTTACTTCCCTCCTGCTCCCCTCCCTATTCACACACTCACACATGCACACACTCCCTCTCTTTTATCCCAACATTTAAATCAAGCTAAATAACCAACTGAGAAGTAGCAACTACTAGGTCACCCCTGAAGTTTGGGAATGCAGGACCCAGATTTTTAGCTTGGCCATACAGACAATGTGCCCTGTGAGATAAAGCAGAGGGGGCGCTGGTGCTGCTTGGTGCATGTGGCATCGGCACGGGTGTATTTCCAGCATGATGCCCCATTGCAAGAAAGGAAATTTCCCAGTGCAAACAAGTCCAGCCCTGCATTGAACACACAGTGACAGTGTCACACCCTAAAAGATGTGGACAAAAAGGCTGTCAAATGCACAGAACTGTTGAGATAAATGTCTGCACTGCCATGGTGCATGCTTCCCCCCCAAGTGTGGGGCAGATGGGAAAGCGGGAGTGCAGAAAGCAGGGCAAAGAGGGGGCAAACCCACTTCCAACAGCTCCTGGATTTTACCAGGTATCAGCTCTCCGTCTGCTCCCCACAGGAAGGCTCAGTGGCCATCACAGACAGCCCTGGAGCTTGTGCTGCAAACAGTGCAAACACACAGCAGTGGGCACTGAACCATCCTGCGTATTTGGCATGGGTATGGGTTTTGCCACCCACCTGGCAAGTCAGCACACATGATGGAAATATCCTATAATCAACCTCCTGAAATTTTCTGGTTTGCCATTGTTTTCGAAGCAGACAAAAGGGAAATTTGTGAGTCTACACCACGAGGTAATGAGATACTATTTAACTCAGTGGAGCTGCTGAATTTACCTTTAAGTCATTTCTGAGCAAGAGCTCACTGCTGTAGCCACAAAATGCTATCTATTTTGCATGTATGGAATTGGGATGTATGCCAGCACACTCCTCCTGCTGCTTGCAGAGCATGCTCTTGCCCCAAGGGCTGGCAAAGATGCAGAGGGTCTCCACATGTACCCCAGGAGCTGCACAAAGAGGTACTAGGAGCTCCCAGACAGCTCCTGAGGCAGGCTGGGGCAGGATGAAGCCCACCCTGGCCCATCACCATCTATTTGCAGTGGAAAGACAAGGAGGAGACTGGCCTCAGAGGCGCCTGCAGTAAAGGATGGAGCAGGACTTCAGATGCAGCTGCAGTGAAGACTTGCTTTTCCTTTGGGACAAGGAAGTAAACCACCTTGTAAGCCCGCTGCCAAAGTGCCTGAGAAATATGAGACTAAATGCAGTCCCCTTATGTTTCTAGGAAGAGCCCCATCCATGACCTTAATTAAAGGGACTGAAAGAAAAATACAGCCCCACAAAAAATTGTGGCATCTTTTCTAATAATTTAATTTTATTAGTTAGCATTTGAAAAATTCAGTGAAGCACTTCACTGTATCATTGCTGTATTGATTTGTTTATCTCCAGTGGGCCCCTATGTCTCTCCTGGCTAAACAAATATTTTCTCTTCCTTGGTAAAATATTTAGAAATCCTGCTTACAAATTCTCTACTGATTTCTCCTGTTTTCAATAATTCACTGAGGAACGAGAAACTCTGAAGTACGCCTGCCTCACTCACATATTGATCACAGACCCTTCTGTATATTTTATCACTGGATGAAATTAATTAAAACCACAGAAATTAAAGCCAGCAAATCTGTTCCTCTGAATATATTGCATAGACCAAATATTCAATAATTATCTCATTGATTTCATACAATATCTCAAAGTGTTGAAGATACAACATCAAAAATGAAAAATGTCCATCTTCCACAATCATGTATTTCATAATTTTCTTCTGTTTTTTTCTTCCTTCCTTTCTTTTTTTACATAAGCAATCTGTCTGTGCTGCTTAGTTAAGATAAAATGAATAAAAATGTGGGACTCATATGCAGGTAATGTGATGCCTCACAATACCATACTAAAAGGCAGAAAAACGGTCTCTACAACAACGAGGAAATTACTGGAGGAGAAAAAAAATGTCACTTAAGAATTAATGAATCAAGTCTGTCTTACAGAATTGATCATTTAAGATGAGGTCAATGAATTTCTGATATAAATGGCTATATCACTAGAGGTAATAAAATGGAGCAATATCATTCATTTTATATCTAACTAATGACATGCTCGGAGTAATTACAGATTTCTTCTAAAAGCCTACACTGATTAGTTCAGATGTGATAGGTGAAACATATCTATCTTTCCATTCAATAAAATAACATTTTCTTCTCTGTAAAACACACAGCTGATGTCTTATTTTTTTAAGTACTTGCATTCTGTACAGAACATGACTGTTCTTCACAACCAGCTCAGGATTCTCTGCTCATGTGTTCCTTGTCGTTCCCTTTTCCTGCCTCATCCCTTCCCTTCATTGTACAACCGAGAGAAGAGCTAAACTGTTGCACAGTGCTTGTTAATGCTGCACATTGGATTTTGCAGTGCTTACACATGGGAGCAGCTCCCTGGGTTTCAGTGGGATTAGTCACAAGCATTAATGTTGTAGGATCACATTTGGAGGGCCTGACCCGGCACCAGTGGAAAACAATGAAGAGACTCCTCTTTAATGCAATCCATCAGCTTTGGGTCTGTTGCTTAACACTGGCCCCTGCTCACCCTGGAGTCATCAAGAGCTTTGTTCCCAACCTCAACAGCAGCAGAGGCATGGACAGGGATTTTGGAAGGAACTGCGGAAAAAATACCCAGGAAGAAAATAAATGCTGTGAGTCTGAGTTACAGACATTCCCAACAAACACAGGCAAAGCCACCATTTTGTACATTTCTTCCAACAGGACGTTGGACCAGCAGTGGTATCACTGACAATAAGCGTGAACACTTCTGAGATAGAGGGTCAAAACTTGCAAGATGCTAACTGATCCCCTATGCACCTTCATCTACCTTGGAAAACACTTCCAGGGACTGCTCTGGGGCAAGCACACTTCACACCATGAATGCCAGAACATGAATCCTGAATGACATAAAGATCAGTAATAAGATAATGGCCTATCTCATTCAGCTGTAACGCAACAACCCTCAAGAAGATTAAATTTACCTAACTGGGGCATAGCCAAGGCTAAATAACAGAATGAACATTCCTTCAGTACATTTAATGTATTTATATTTTAGTGGCGGGTTGCCAGTGTGCTACTTATAAGCTCAGTGACTTGGTATCATTTATCCGCTTTCCTGTGAAACACACAACAATCTACACCAGGAGACAACTCAGAAGACACTGCATCAGCAGAAACACAGCTCATGCCCGATACGGGAACACCAAGGAAGCTGGGACTGAGGGATCCTGTAACACTCAGATGTCTCTAATACAAAGAGGGGAAATAAAGCCATTCCTGTTGGCATCCATATCTTTATTTTGATAGAATCATCCAAAGTGGAATCCAGACATGGCTACGAGGCTGCCTTGCAGGCACAACACAGGATCCTGCTGTGCCTAAAAGGGCTGCACTCGGGCTTTGGGCACCAGGTAATTAATACTTAAATCAATTTGCTGTCAAATGCAGGCACAAAGTTCACACATTGGTGCAGTCCACCACTAACCTTTGAAGAATAATCTAGTATCAGACACTACTTCATTAAGAAATACACTTGGCAAAACCTGTTTGCAGAGGTATTTACATCAGCCTGAGAGAAACCAGGAACAAGGAGCAATGGAAAAAACCCTGCTGCGATGAAAGAGAGCCTGTGCCTCTTACACAGTACTTTGGACTAGTATCAGCTCCATGGTAAAGCTTAGCAAGAGGACAGAAGGTGGTCACTAGGGCAAAAATGTGCCATTTTCAGCTTCTCCAGAACCAGAGGGTGGCTGACAAAGCCCCTCTCCTTGCTCAGGAGAGCACCACTGGGGGACACCTTGCACGAGAGAGGGCTGAATCACATCTGAGGACCAGGCTTTTATCAAAGATGTTGAACAGATGCTGAAGATTATAAAAGCCTCGCTTCTTGGCATAAAATCCATGTATTCGACTTTGCTGAGTGGTTCCTACTTCCTTTTCTCACTGTGGTATCCAACTGCTGTCTCTTTATATACATTCAGGCATATGTTCTGGCTTCACGAACACCACTGCACATTTCCTATATCCTTTTCTGGCTCTGGTTGCCTTTCCTTTTAGCCCAGACTGGTCCTGGAAAGGTCTGGGAAGTTCCCTGAAGTTTCCAGTACTGCCACCCAGCCAGAATGTGCGAGCCATGGGGGCAGAGGCTGCCACCCCAAAAGCCACAAGGTGAGGAACAACGCCTCTCCCCTGCTCACCCTCCTGCCCTGCAGCCAAGTGAGAATCCAACACACCAGCCACATGTTTTACAGCAAGGGCTCAAGTTTTTTGAAGTCTGCCAAACACTGGACACAGCAAAAATCTAGAAATTAGGAAGTGGCTTGAAACACACATACAGAGGTTTCTAGTATAGAGCCAAATGAGTCACAACTAGCGTTGTAACACACAGCTCAGTCAGACCCTTTGCAGAACACCCAGCCGCCACTGCAGCACGGACACCAAGGCACCTTGACACCCAGGCCACCTCACAAGGCTGTGAGCACTCCTGGCAGGACACTAGGGGAAAATTCAGTCTATCAGAAGGAAAGAAACCTAGATCTGTGTGTCCTGCAGGACTGTATGCCTAACTATCTCTAAAGGAGTGTGAAACCTCTCTCCACTGTCCTTGACAGCTCTCCAAGATTATTGGGCAATGTGGCTGTCTGCACCCTCCCTTCTTTTCTCCATTTATCCATCGACAAGGCTTCTCTTCAGAGCAGGTCACCTACAAGGTAATCCCCTCATAGATCCCAACTGCAATGCTAATCCCACAAATGGCCCTGCTTCTGCAGTGTGTTGCCTGATCAAGAAGAGAGAAACTTTGGGGCAAGAGCTGTACCTCAAGTGTTAATGTATCCAACACTTGCAAGCACAGAGAAGCTGTGGCGCCAGTAAGGCTCTGGGTCAGACTGAGACCTCCTGCAAACATCAATTTGGGTCTGTACCACTTTTCACCTCTTCTTCTGCTCACCTTCTGAGGGTAACTCCCCCCTGCAGAACAGCGCCTCAGGAATCAAAGCCCCCACGGGGCACAGTTCTTAGCACACACACGGATTTGTTTGACATAAAGATTGTTCCAAGGCATTAAAGTTCCCTTTTAGCATTTCCTGACTCAGAAAAAGACAAATATGAAGAAGAGCAAGGTAGACACACTGCCATGCCAATTGGGAAGGTGGGCAGGTGAAGATCTGCAGAAGGACACGGCCATTCTCAGAACAATGGGGTCAGAGTGAGGAACAGGGGGGGAATATTTTCCACCCAGAGATGATGGAAAATGACAAACTCATTTGAGAGGTAAGCAATAATCAGCATAATATCCAAATGCTCTTGTGCTTTTTTCACAGCTAATTGAGTTATCACAAAAGGTATTCAGCTGCCAGCACCCAGCGCCAAGAGATAGAGTGGGTGCAGCCTTGCCAGAAGCCGCACAAGTCGCTGCCGCTCACCAACGTGTCCCACATTTCCCTACTTGATCCTCCTCCAAAATGCCCATGCTCAGGCTTCCTCCTGAGACTGACTGGGTAGCCTGGGGCACAGCCACTGCCTGAGCAGGGTGTGCAGGGGTCTGCACGTCCAGCACTGCAGCCGCTGCGTGCTGGCCCATGGGGCTGGGGGCTTTGTCTGGGGGTCCCCGGCAGGCAAGCAGACTGTCCCTGAAGGGGGAGGGCAGTTCACAGCATCTTCTTTGAAGACAACTATGACTAAGTCCCTGCCTCAGCTGTCATGACTGGGAACTGATGCTCTTTCACAACCAAATGTCAAACAATACTGTAACAGGCATAATCCGAAGTGTGGCTCTAAGCAGTTATCCAGCCTCGATCACCATTTTTGATGTCTTATTGTAAAACATTCAGCATGTTTATTGTGGCAAGATTTTTCTATCCAAGATGGCTTGTGATAATTTTTTTATACTGATTGTTCCATTTGAATGGAGTGATTATTATAAAAAACAAAAAGAATCATTCCAGCTGAAACCTGCTGCGAAGGAACCCCGAGGCAGGCTCTAACACACTGTGAATGTGGTTACAATATAGCTCATAGCGATGCTAGGTGTGAAGGAAAACAGATTTTTACAATGTTTGGAGCTTTGTGTAAAAACAGTTGACAAAACAGAACACTGCAGTTGCCTACAACTTAAAACTGTCCTGTGACAAGTTTCTCTCTGTTCAAAAGATACCAAAGCTTGCCTCCCTGATTGTTTTTTCTTTCCCTGATGTTACCCTCCTAAATGCATTGTCCTTTCAAAAGTCTTCACAAGTTTTCTGAGTGAATACTGACTTTATGTCATTTAAATGCAAGACTCACTCTGTCTCCATTTTTCATCCTAATTATGCAAAAGTCTAAGCCACATGAAGCATAAGGAGAAAATAGAGTTATTTGGTAATTAATGGCTAATGATAAATTGATTTCATTTTTTGAATCATTGCAGTTGTCAACTGTGGTATTTAAAGCATAGTCTTTTCAAAGGCCTTGGGCTCCTTTGTGTTGGGGGGCTTTTTAATGTTCCCAGTCAAAAAGAAAAAATGTGAGTTATGCTAATGCCCGGTGGAAATCCGGGTTGGGTCTTGTTTCATCCGAGTGGCTACATATTTGATTTTGTATGTAAACAGCTGAGCTCCATGTTTTCAGCTTCAGTCTGAGGCTTTGAAATCATGGGAGGAACTTTGGATCTAAAACCACTGGTGAAGCCCAAAATATGGTGGGCGAAACTTCAGGGAAAATGAATGTAGTGTGAGGTGGGGCTTGCCAAAAAGGAAGTTCTTCTCCCCAGAAATGTTCCTGGCTAAAATAACACAGAATGACAATAACAGCATTTAAATCTAAAATCTTTAATGTAAGGGTTTTACAGGAGTGCTGTACAAGAGCTGATTAAAAGGCATGTCTGCATGGCTGTTTCAGTACTGGCTAAGTCCACCACTGCAGAAGTCCTAAATAAAATTAATGTGATGCAGAAGATAAAAGGAGGGTAAGAGCAGGAGGGAGAGCTGGGGGTTAAATGCCCTCAGTAGGTCAGACAGTCTGTCTCACAAAGACTCACATTTCAGAAGCATATAAAGAACACCTCAGTCTGAATGCCCTTTCCAAAAGGGCATGCCATGGGTTTCCCATGCCTGGGAAACCTCATCCCACACCAAGTGCATTGACCTTTGAGCATAAGTGTGTCATGAAAGAGTCTGTGGGGCAGAGTAAACCAGAGCTCAAGCCATCAAGTCCCACACTCAACTCCTGAGTCTCATCAAGCCTCATCACACAGAAAGGCCAAGAAGCAGTTCCCCTTCCAGGCTTAACCTAGTCTGACAGGAGACCATTCAACTGCATCTGTAGCCATCTTCCTGGCAAGCATAATTTGGGGGATCTGTGGAGTCAACTGAGTGTCTCCACCACGCTACTTATGGCCCTTAGCTCATGGGTGGCAGTGTGAGAAGCCAGCTTGGCAGAGCAGTAGCTCAAATGTATTGCTGGTCAGTCAAGCAGTTTGATTTGGATTATGTAGGCACTGGTCATCTTGATGTTCAACACTTGATTTGCAGGCCAACACTTCTCATGATGTGCATTCCCCAAATCCGCTGGTCCTGAAATGATCTGGGAAACAACTCAGCAGCCAGAGACAAGAACTACATCGAGCAGGTGAAGCTGGGAGTCTTGGTGAGCTACAGCCTGTGCCTTTCCACAACAGGAGGCTTTGCTTTATGATCCTTAAGCTGTTAGTGCCCCAGCAAGAGCTTCACTTTTTCCTAAAGACAACACAAATGAACTTCATCAAACTGCTGTCACTAAAGCTGTGCAAAGTATCAGCAGTGGGAAGCACTGCAAACAGCTTGAGAACAGGACAAGAAATGTTGGCTTTGAACATTCAGGAAGTCATAAGAAAGAAATCAAAGCTAGCATCTGGAAAAACATTTCTGGGGCTTAGAAATACTTCCTCAGAGTGTCCAGGCCCTGTTGTCTCTTTGGGGCAAGCAGGGGAAGGTTGCAGTAGGAAATACCCTCCTTCCTCTTCCTCAGAGAGTGGAAATGCATTTCTTTCCTCAGGAGGACATTTACTTGCATGTCCTTGGAGAACTTTCTGCATAATCTACATTTCCACATGTTCAGCTACAGGAGGCAGCAGAGCAGCTTCTTCATCCTTGGGATGGCCAAGCTGCAGAGTCCCACCAGTGCCCAGGCAGAGAACTGTTCATAGGACAGACAACAGGGCCAGCACTTCGGTCATGCCAGGGACTCCTCACTCCTACACAGGGACTGCAGAGATCCTGCTCCCTTCAAGAACTGGACTAAACATCAGTCACAGAAGGTTTCTTCTGCAGAGCAGCTGCCAACAAGTGCAGTGAGGAAGAGCCTGTATGCACTAGGCATTGCAGCATTCCCTGCATCCAGCTCCAGCAACGGAGAAAAGAAAGGGAGCAACTGACATTGCAAATTCTTCTATCAAATTCTTTTGAGAAATATAGATGCTGCTAAGCAATGAAAAGCTTAAGGGTAAAAATGAAAGGGGCACTTTACTAGGCTCAATCAGTATCTCACTGATTGACCAAAATCTTTCCAAATGAGAAATCTCCGCCTTTAGGAATCTCATGCGACCAAGTCTGCAGATGACTTCAGATGAAGATTTACATTCTCTAATTAATTCACTTCTTTATTCAGTATCTGAATAAACATGTTCACTCTTCTTGTTTCCTGATCAAAACTTTATTCTGATAGTATGGCAGACGTGAGGTGGAAAATTACTCATCTGTCTAGAATTTATATCTAGTAATATCTTATATGTATTTTTTCCCAGTATATTTTCTTTTTAATATTCAAGAGAATATAAAAATAACAATAAAACTCCCTCTGTTATGACTCCAGTTGCTCACAGATTGGTTGACACAACTATAAGTGTAATAATGAGGAGGTTTGAGGGGCAGGTTAATGTTTTTTGCTAACATATAATGCTTTTAGCCTAAGGCATTGCTGGAGGCCAATACCACTTCACCTGAAACCAAAATCACCACTGAATGGTCATTAAATCACTCAGAGTTAAATGTAGTATTACTGGGTCTAGAGAATAGTAGTGTCATCCAGATTTGAAATTTCATTAGTCCATAGAATAGGAAGCAGAAATGCAATCTGAAACCTTGGGAAATCTTTATTTACCTGTAATGAAGGGTTCCAAGTCAAATTTCTCCCTCACACCTATTGCCGTTTTACAGTGGCATAACTCTCTCAGACTGGTGTGCTGCATCTTCTGATTTATGCTTGTACAAGCAAGAAGTGTACAGAATTCAAGTCTTTGGATGCTTTGAAAAAAAATATATATGTGTGTGTATGTGTGTGTGTATGTGTTTGTTTTCCCCTATCCACATAGCTCAGGGATCTTCAATTTTTATTATTACATGTTAATCTTTATCACGCAATAATTTTTACAGGCCAGGACCCACTACACTGGGTGCTCTAACATATACATGGCCGCAGCATGGGCTGCAGCAGAACTGGCTGGGTCTCACAGTCTACCTGAGGCAGATTCCCTGCATGTTTCACCACCTTTCCCAAACACATAAAAATCCTAGAGGGACTGCATCATCTGCTGACTTGAAAAAATAATGTTAAGGAAAGATTGACTTGATTAGGGAAAGATTTACTTGACCATTAGTAAAAATGGATGAAAAAATCCCACAAAACTTCCAAAGAGAGGTGTTGCTGGGTTTTAGTCTACAGAACTCTGAAGGGAGTCAAAGCTGTTTGAGATTTGAATGTGTGTGACTTTGAGAACTGCTGGTTTCGCTGCTGGTAATGGTACACACCACCCTGCGTCCCAGAGTATGTTCAATTTAAAAAGCCCTCTCTCTGGAAACCACATTTGATTAGAACAGCCCTGGGCCAGATCCAAAATCTGCCTGGATCAGGGAAACATGTGTCACATCAGTTTCAGCCCAGGACTGAGACATGTCACATCTCTTGCAGATTGGGCACGGAGAGTGGAATTCATTTTCCCATTTCCTCTGGAGTTGGGGGCTGGAGAAGACGAAGCCAAGTAAGGGAAATTGCTCTGCCGCACACAGAGGAAACATTCTGAATCCTCTATTTTCTCTTGCTGCAAGGCACTGATCCTGGCTGAAACCCAGAGCCCATTGGTACAGACCCAGCTCCCCTTCCCCCTCCTATTAGCACAAAATCACCAGTGGAGAGAGGCTTATTCTGAGCAACTCTTAGGCTCACTCTTGGTCACTCCCATATGCAGCAGGGAAGACTGAAATAATGGCCAGGGAATAGGAGAGACAGGGACTTCAAACGGGGAGGGGAGGGGAGAGAGGAGAGGAGAGGAGAGGAGAGGAGAGGAGAGGAGAGGAGAGGAGAGGAGAGGAGAGGAGAGGAGAGGAGAGGAGAGGAGAGGAGAGGAGAGGAGAGGAGAGGAGAGGAGAGGAGAGGAGAGGAGAGGAGAGGAGAGGAGAGGAGAGGAGAGGAGAGGAGAGGAGAGGAGAGGAGAGGAGAGGAGAGGAGAGGAGAGGAGAGGAGAGGAGAGGAGAGGAGAGGAGAGGAGAGGAGAGGAGAGGAGAGGAGAGGAGAGGAGAGGAGCAAACCCAGAAGAGGGGGAACAAAACGAGGAGAGAAGAAAAAAAAAGAAAAAAGATAACTCTGTCTCTGGTAGGTCGGAATTACCATTAATATTATGGTCCCTAGCTATCTGAAACCATGGTTTTTCAGGATCTTAACCTTGAAAATAATAAATGAGGAGTTATAAAGGTCTGAAACTGCAGCCTAGAGCCAAACATATGGTGAACTAATGTGTGTGAAAACTTCCTTGTCTTCTTCTGCTAATGCCTCTCTTGTTTTACTAAGAACATTCCTGCAGAGAAGCCAGGCTTCCTTTGACAAGAGCCAAGGGCTGTGAGGGTGATGGGCAGCAACCAGCTTTATTTACGTGCAACACCTGAGGGAGCAAGGGCAAGCCCTTCACACACCCTGCTTGCCCACTATGATGCTTTTCTCAGGCCCAAAACCTTTGCTGGTTCTCCAGAAATGCAAAATATGTTTTCTTCCTTGCTGATCTACACCTCTTCCTTTCTAAGTAAGGGTGGAAGTGAAAAAATGGTCTTTCCTATTCAGATGAAAAGGTCTTACTTATTCCTCTGTTTAGGAAATGTTTAGCACTAGAACGTACCTGACACCAAGCTATTTATAAATCAAATCTATTCTTAGTAATCCTGGGATCAATCTGGGATAACTCCACTGAAGCCAGTGTTGTTTTTTCAATCTGAATCATGTAACTGAGAGTTGAATTTGGCACAAACGATCAATTTCTCACCAAGGAGGGTATATTACAGCAGAAGGCATCAGGTGCACTATTCAGTAAAGAACACAATCGCAGAGGACCCTTTAGCAATGCATTGTGTTACTGTAGATGGCACTCCTTCCTTGCCTGGCTGCAGGATGCACGCTGCGACTGCACAGATTCTATTATGTAAATGCATCATGCCAGAGCCTTTCATACTTACAAGACCATGCAGATGATTCTCTCCTTGCTTGACATGCACGGCAAAGCATCTGTGTGGAAGCAGCACACCAGGACAAAAGAAATCAATGTATTTAAACCATCAACCTGCAAAGCTCTCAGGAATGCTTTGCTCTTTAGATTCCTCCTCAAAGAGGACTCACTCTGTCTTGCTTTCTCCAGCCTTTTTTCTTCCCTAGGTCTTCCCACGAAACTACTTCTAACAACAATTTCACAGGGTAGAGCAGCACTCGAAATATTCCTCATCAGACCAGCTGAGATCTGGCTGGCAAACGAAGACCCACAGCCATCACACACAAAGACTCCTAACTGTGCATTTGTTCAAAGCAACTGAAGTGTTTGCTTTTCTTTAAAGAGCTTTCCTTTACATTTATTTTAACACCCATCCTGGGTCAAGTGCTCCTCATCCAGAGCAGTAGGAGAAGGAAGGTTACATAGCTACAGCACTGAGATAGGACTTACAGATAGGCATTAGTCGTTCTCTGCAAAGACAAAACTGCTGAGCAACTTTGGCCAAGGGGAAGGGTAGGCAGTGAAATAATCCAAATAGCACAATTTTAGATATTAACTTTGATTGCCCAGATCAGGTCTGTGAACAGAGGTAGGCATCTCGGGAGGGTATATCATGGCAGGAACCTAAGGCTCTGAACTGTTCCCAGCAGAACTCTCTGTCCATCCATTGTCAAAGGAATGAAGGGAGACCAAGCAAGTCTCTAAAGCTGGGAGGCTTGTATGTTCTTTATTTTTAGTATGTATCTTTGATCCTCCATTTAAAGCTGGGAGAAGACTTCCCCATATCTGACTAACCTACTTGGAGCATGAGGGTTTTGAAATGGGAATCAGGTCCTCTCACACATGTGTACAACATCCAGTACAGTCACTCACACAGAGCCAGTGCCTTGATCCACCACCATCAAACAAACAAAGTGCAGCATCCCTGTGGGACTCTTTCCACCCTTTGGGATCAGGAATCAAGCGGGGCTTTGCTCACACTCTGACTTTAGGTTTAGTTTTCCGTGGCTCAGTACAACTGCGCACACGTACATAGCTTGTTATATGGAATGTTATATGGAATGGCTGATTGCAGGATGCAACACAGTAGCGGGGGAAAGGAAGATGGAGTTAAGTATAGTGTATTTACTATTAGACATGACTGAGAATATTGGCTGTTCTCCACATGTACCAGGCACATTTATCACCCTGTGCTATAGGAGGCGATGTGACTAAGAGGTGGGGACATGCCAGTTAACCTCAGGCACTTGTCCAAGCACAGTGAGAGATCTGAGGTATGCACGAGCGCTGAAATTCCATTACAGGTTTTAAATAATTAAACACTACATGTTTGGAAGCTCATTCATTCCTATTACTTTTTAAATAATTAATCTGTATTTACATCTAGTGAACTTCACGGAGCTATACACATAACAAATTTGAGTGAAGTTGCAGAAGAGAGATTGTTCCTGTCTGACAGCATTACAAATGTTTTTGTTGTATACAGTAACTTCAGCTATTAGGGATCAGTCAAAAACCAAATCCAACCTAGATGCTGTACGTCACTGGGGATTTTTATCAAACTATTCACAAGCAATCAAAACACTAAGAGAAACTGCAAATCCTCAGAGAAAAAAAATGTGCTTCTTACATCTCAGAACAGTAAAAACTGATTCAAGTTGGAAGACAGTGAAATGAAAAACTGCATAGATTTTTCCTATTGAACATAATAATTATGTTCAAGATAATGCTGCCAGTTCCATGTAACCTGTAGTACAGCCTGATTAAGAAATACTAATCTCAAAGCCCAGAATAACACATGTAACAGAGTAACAGACTCTAGAGCAGGAAAAAAAAATTCTTTATCTAGAATTCTTGTCTTCCTCAACACATTATTTCCTTCTATTTGCTTCTAGTTCAAGCTGAACAAGACATAAAATACCCAGCAGGTTTCACCTAACTGGAACTACACGTGATGCACCGAAATGAATAACCAACACTGTTCAAACCTCCAAAACAACACAGCACTGAAATAGGTGCTTGAAACCATAGCTCTGCTGTGGGAAATGAATTTGTAGCAATGGCATCAGGATTACATGTTTATTATAGGTATGATTTCCAGCTCCAGTTAGCCTCTATTTGCAAGTAAGCAGATATATATGCATCCACTTATGCAATTCTAGCTGGTATTCCTACAAATTCAGTCCAAAACTAAGTTATTTCCTTTTCAAATAGCATTACTACTAATAGAAATGCTGCTGGCCAAACAGTTCCTTCAATTATAATAAGTGGAGCAAAGCTGCCTTCAAACTGAGATCTCTGTTACACCTGCACAGTTATTCTGGAAGTTAATTAGATTGCACAGGGGTAAATATGGACTTAATGTGCTCTTCAGAGGCCTCATAATGGCAGAAGACATATTAGGGAGAGAAGAAAGAAACCAACTTGACTTTCAAACCTCAGGCTGGCTTTGCGAGGAAGGGAGCAAAAACATCTGCACTGTAGGTGAAGCAGACATGCATTAGAGATCACGGAAAGCCAGTGTCACCTCGGAGAGGAAAGGTTTGCTTAAAAAATACCTTGCAATCTTCTTATTTTGAAATTGTTATTAAAAAAAACCACCAATGTAAGGACACCTAAATCAAGGGCAGGCATTGGATCCAATAATGACAAGTCTCCTGTTTGTTCCTTTGACCCATGCAGCTCTAATTCAGGGTCCTGAGGACAGAAGCTGCACCTTTCTGAATGGCAGAAGACAAACAGGGCTGCAGAAGAAGGGACCACGAGGTCAGGTTTCAGTGAAAGCTAGGCTTGCATGCCAGGCACAGAGATCAAGGAGTGACTAACTCAAAGCACAGGAAGAATCAGTGCTTCAGATGTCAGCTGTTTCAAGGATTACAGGTCCTCCTGTTCTAGTGTCAAGGTAATAATCAGAGCAGCGGATGCGCGAGGCTCCTCACAGCGATACCTGAATGTGCAGCCCTCAATCTGGATTCAGTTTGGGGGATTTTGTTTCATTTTTAGACAAAGCCAACAGCACCAAGTATTCATATTTCAAGGCTGTTTTAAGGATCAAACCCCATCTTACTTAATAAAAAGATGAGCAAGATTCAAAGCAGAAAATTATATGGGAGCTTCACATACAGTAGGTGGAGAGTCAGGGTTCTGTGACTTTTTGTCAGGGGTATTCATTTAGAGATTGGTGCTAACAACAGCTTCTTTAAAATGTTGTTGTGTGTGTCCCTTCCTGTCCCTCCCCCATATTCATGTTTTCACATAAATCCTGATTTTGGCATATTACTTTATTGTGGAGACATGTTCTGTGTACTGGATGGCTTATGCAAATTAGCCAAATGTCCTATAAATTAGTCTTGAAATGCCTGGGATAATGAGCTGCTTGCATGGTGAGCAGTGCACAGTATTCAAAGAAGGACTCTTTACAGGTTGGGAGAGTAGGAGAACGTGATAAATGTGTCCAGACCGCACAGCAAGGCAGGATGCCTCCCTGGCACTGTGCTGCTCACCTCAAAATGCAAGGCTGACTGACTGGAACTGAAAAATGCAATGCTAGGAGATAACCAAAAATTGAACACCACCCCCGCCCCTCCACCAGTAATTACCTGGTAGGCAGACAATTTGCCCCCAGCTACTGAAGCCCAAGCTTGCAGATCTTCTTAGTTGACTTGGCCAACATATTTAAACTGGTTGCAGGCTGGGTTTTCTTCTTAGTTTGGATTGTCACGGAAGGCCTTTTGACATATGTTATGTATGTGAACTGTATTGTACGCAGTGCCTTCTTTTGGAGATACGTATCTGTCTACCAAAAGTCACACCTCCCTTGTGTTCCTTGCCTGAGATGGAGAGAATACTTCAAAACTACATTCCCAGTTGTATTTTAAAAACAGATGTTTTATGTCACTTGCTGCTATCTTGTGAAGTGTAGATTTCAGAGCAAGCTATGTGTACAAAGGGCTGGTTCTCTGCTCCTGACTCAGGTGGTGCTCTCAGATGACAAACCAAAACCACACCACTTGCCTTTGGTGTGTGTTTAACTTGCATTCCATATTGAATTTGTGTGTGGGCACCTTCATTTGCAACCTCACAATAATTAAATGATATTAGCATTCAGAGACAGGGCTATGAGAGAAAGTGCTGTTAGGATTACTAGGATTACTTACTAACAATGAGAGCCCTAAGGATGCCTTTAGCTTGCATTCCTTTATTTTATTACTGTCACAGAACTAAATGGGGGAGGGTAAGGGAAAGAGGCTGGACAACAGGGATGAAAATCCAAGATGGGTTTTACAAATGGAGCATTCACCCTGCCTCCCTCCCTCTCCTTCTGGTTCTTCCAAGGCCCCATGGTTTCTGCTAAGGATCCTGTGGAGCAAGCCCTCAAAGGAAGCCATTTTATCCCTTTGTCCTGCAACAACCACTGTGCACTCCTGAGCACCCTGCCTTGGAAACGTCTCTTTTCACTATTCAGAGAGAGCACAGGAAGCTCCTCAAAGCGCACAAGGCTGCAGTGCAAATGGTAACAAATCTGGCTCTCTGCTGTCAGTGCTATTGGGATACTGCGAGTGGCCGGGCCAGCTGTTTGGGGCTTTGTGCTAACTATGGCTAACCCTGATTTGGTGGTGTTTTATCCCCTCTGACAATTGTGCAGACAAAAGGGATGAGGTAAAGGCAAAGCAAGCAGGAGGAATTCATCGCTGCAATTCCACATGAGTTTCAGAAGTGCAATTATGTCCATTTTATGAATGGAAGCAGAGACAAAGAGAGATAAAGTGACTTGGCCAGGGTCACAGGGAATATCTGGAACAGAGTTGAGGAAAGAACAGGCACCTCATTAAGGACTGATCTAATACCATGCATTGAGGCAATCTTCCTTGCAAGACACTCAGGGCTTGCATTCCGAGACCCGCCTAGTTTGGTCATACTGAGAAATCAAGCTGTGAGCTGTGGCAGGTAACTGTGACAGGCTTTTAGATGGTAAAGCTCACATTTAGTAACATCTGGGCCTTACAACATTTAGGGAAGGGGACTTTCCACAGCTAACAGCACTTACAAGCCAAAGACTACAGGAATGAGTGGGGATTTATCATGAAACTGAGGAAAAAGATAGTTAAACTGAAAGAAACAAAGTAATGGAGAAAGAGAGATATTCAGAAGGGGAAGAGAGGCTTAAAAAAAAATTGCAAGTAGCAGGAAATCAAAAACAAAGGTCAAAAATAATTTTAAATGGAAGAATAGCAGGTATACTTAGGTGAAAACAGCTGTTTGAAAACAGCTGACAGGGACAATCCCTGCCTCGCTGCACTTTCAGTAAAAATGTACCAGCTTGCATGAACCTTGGACAGCAGAGCTGTTTGTGCTGGAGACAGTCACAAGAGCAGCAGCCCAGGAGAAGGACTCCCAGTGCAAGGGTACCAAGGCACGTGAGGGGCAGCAGCCATGCCCACTGATGAGCTCCACCTGTTCCCTGCTCGGCGTCTGCAGCGAGTGTAACATCAGCAATAGCTGTTTCAATAATGTTTTAAACCTTCCTGCCCTCCTTTTCAGAGCCCCAACATGTAGATTCAAATCCCTGGACATTCACAAGCAATTATTTTCTAATGATGCTAGAAGAAAAGCTTCCAGTTCTACAGCTTCAAAAACCCCTGCCCAGACAAGCCCTGTGGTTGACCTTTTCCAAGACCTAAATATATATGAGATACCTAAATAAGATAATTGGCCAAGTGTAATGCTGGTGTGAGCTGGAGGCCTTATACCAGAGGTGACAGAGGCCCCCTCTAAGCAGGAGAGAAGCTGCAGAACCTCCATCCTTGCTGGTTTGCCCCCTGCGTTCAAAAGCTTCTCTGATGCTTGCTCCTCTCTTGATTTTGTGCGATTTTATTCATGTGCATCCCGGTGTTAGGTTTCACAGTGGATGTACTTAGCTGTACAAACTGTGCCAAGTGATCTTACCAGAATGGCAGTGTTGTGCAGGAGATGGTACTTTTGCAAGGGCAGTCCCAAATTTCTGTTTTCCACTGCTGCATGAGAACAGCCTATCATGCCATAAAAGATATAAATGTTTTGTGGCCTTGCAGATAAGCTAGACAGATGATCCATCAGCATGGCTCTGCATCACCACCACGGTGAGGGGATAAGGAGTGAAAGCTGATGACTTCTGCACAACAAACAAACAAGCATGGAGACAGTGTTTGCTCATTTCAATGTGCAAAGCTGACTTGTTTAAATATGAATATGTTGCTTATAGACGAATTTTAGTGACAGCAGCCCCGTGGCATCTATCACTGTTTGCACTTCTCCTAAAAATAGTTGTGTTGTCTTCGGATTTATTTAGATGCCACATCTGCAGGTAGTTCTCACTCCTTCCACCACATCTCTACCTGTTACAATTTCCTCCACCCCCCAGGGTATATCACGCTTAGGAAGATGCTAAGCACACAAGGTTCATGTGGTGTCACAAACACCTGAAATCACTTCCCTGTCCTCACCAAAAGGCTGTGCCCTTTTCTCTCTCTTCTCCTCTCACTTGTTCTCTTTCTCTGTCAACCTCACAGGAAAGGGCATGCTCACAGCTTCAAAATGCCCCCAATGCCTTCACTGAAGAGTGAGGTCGTCTAAAAGGCAGCACATACTACGGAGACTGCAGAGTGGTTTCTCTCAGATCAGATCATGATAATCATTGTTTCTTCATTTACAGAAAAGTGAGTGATTTTCTCTTCCCCTTGTGTCAGCCTATGGGGTGTTACAGATGTGCTTTAGAATTAAAGCACCGTCCGGAGGGACTAATTGACCCTTTCCATTTCTAGGTTTTCACTATATATATATATATTCAGATGAAGCACCTGTCTCAAATTCAGGGTGATCTGCCTTAAGTCAAGCTCCTCCCAGAACTGATTTGGGCACTGTGTTTACACCTCTGAAAAGGAGCAAATCCCACCCAGGAAACACATAGCAGTGAGAAAACATAAAATGTGAAGTCTAAATACTACTGGTTTCCTCCAAGAGCAACAACCCAGGCACTTTCCAAACCCCTCTTTTAAGACAGAGCTACATGGAGTTCCTGAAGGATCAACAAAGTCCAGGCTATTTTTGATTTGCCATCTTCGCAGTTTTCGAACCCTGAGAACACTGGGATGTCCCCATGCCCACAGCACCTCATCCCTCTGCCTTGAGTATCTGCAGTCACCCGGATGGATTTTGGTGCAGGACGAGGGCTTTGCACACCAGGGATGTGGTACCTCCTGCTGTGTCAGTGCATCATGATATCCATGTGCTGTCACTCTGCCACTCAAAAAGGCACTCTGAAAATAAAAAGTGTGCTCCCCATGCCATGCACGATTTTACAGCTGAACTATTTTCTCTACTGTGTTAATCACATTTGTTTTCAGCAGGTTTTTCTAACAGCACAGGGGGGAAATTGGGTCAAACTCCTCTACATAGGGGCTTTTCCCAGAACTCACACTGAGACAGCTGAACTGGAGGCAAACAGTGGTGGGATTGTAGTAAATTCCATGGAGACAAGCACAACATGCTTTCCAAATGCATGAGCAAGGTACTGCGGCTCTCCCAGGCAGGCTGCTGTGGTCTTCTCAGCCCCCACCAGCAGTTCAGAGATACCAAAGGAACACATCTCACCAGGGTGGCATTAGAGAGAAAAGCCATCACACAGAGGTCACTGCAGCTGTGTGGTGACTTAGGGCAGCTGAGACTTCAGCAAGATCCCAACAGAAGGATTTTGATAGCCAATACGGACAAACATCTCCATTTATGCAAGGAGTACAACAGCAGCCTTTCCTTTTACTGACCGCAGTGATCTTGAGCTAATCTCATGTGAACTTTGGACAGCGTGCACTCGTCTGGTCCTTGGCCATGCCTTTCTTCTGGGGAGAGTTTCAGCCCTTGTTTGTGCTGGAGGAAAAAGGAGCCTAAAGATGGACTGCTGAACTGTGCAAGCACATGAGCTATAACCCCTCATTAAATGTGCATGATGTGGTGACAAAGAAGGAACACAGCGCAGTGGCAATTGCCAGAGCCCTGTGGCAATACAGCGAGCATACCCACTAGGGAGAGCAGCGCTTGCTCAACACAGTCCCCTGCAATCTCTCAGAAAGGAAGAAATAGGATACGCATAAGATAAAACTGAGCACATTTTCCAGGCCCTGTGCAACCCCTGTGTCTGTAAGGGTGTGCCCATCCCTGCCGAGGACCCCATTCCTCCCTGGGCACACGCTCCTGTATGCTGCAGGTGCAAGCACACCTGAGAATCTCACCAGCTTGCTTTGCTCATGGCACTAGATGCTTCCAGTTTAAGGAAGAGACTGGATCCTGAAGGATCCTGAAGGATCCAGTGATTTTACATTAAATACCATCCCAGAGATTTATTAATACAAAGTGAAAAATAACTGATAAGAGAAGCATTTACCATTTCTATCTGTGGAGTCAATCTCTTAGCTCTTTAATATTTCAGTTTCCAGCATCCTTTGGCCCCTATGGCCTGGTAACACGATACTGGCACAGTGTCCTAGAACTATCTTCCAGCATTACATAAACCTACATTTGGGACAGATTCTCATCCACTTTGAGACTCCTTTACACCACTCTAGCAGCTGAAAGGGGCCACCTAAGTACATTTCATGCGTGCCAACTTCTGAGGCTTCTTTCTATTGCCAGAGTGATGAAAAGGCATCCCTAGCTCAGGCCAGAACCTGGTCCTTTGCTTAATGTTTTTAACAAATGAAGCTGCTCTTTGAATCCCAAAGACAGAGAGAGAGGGGCAGTAGCCAGGTGAACACCGAGTGTTTTTTCCCTTGGCAGTCAGGAATCTGTGCTGTTATGAAGCAGAAATGTGTTAGGATGTGTTACCTTCCCTCTCAGAAGGGAAGCTCTCAGAAAATAACTGTTTCACATCTTGACTAAAGAGACATTAATTTCAGTGTCACATGCAGTAATGTTCATTTGGGACAGGCCACAGGTGGTCAACTATTCCTCTGCCTGTCTAGAAGAAGTATGTTTATTCCTCACAATAAAACGTATTAGTACAATATAGAGTTTATAGCTCAATTAGGAAAGTGACATGCAAAGAGTTACAGCTTCTTTTGGAGAAGACAGCTAAAAACAAATTTTTGAAACTGACTGAATTATTACCCTCCTCCCCAACAGACACACAGAAAATACACAGCTGGAGAGGCAACTGACAGGTATTTTAACCAATAATTTAATCCAATATTTAACCAGCCTGTAAAATTGAATATTGCATTGTATATTAAAGCTCTAGACTATAACTGTGTTCCTTTCTCTGTTTAAAACATTTTTAGCTGATTATTCAGGCACTGGTTAAAAAAAAAGGCACAAAATTTAATTTTGGTCCCAAGCATAAACAAAGCTGTGCATTGAGCAGAATTTGAGAACATTGTGCACATGCACACTTTGATCACTTTGTGGGATCCACACACAGCTCTGCTTACTTCAGTTACTATGTCTGGGCAGTCAAATTGTTTTAAAATACCTGTAAGTAAATCTTGGAACCTGTTTCCTCCTGTGTCAGGTAACAATTCGTAATAAATGAACTTTGCACATACCAAGGATGCAGTTGTTCACTATTTGGAGTACAACACAACATTAAATAATAGATAATATTTTGCACTTCTAACATCTTAAGATCAAACTCAAATTGCATGCAAAGGCAATTAAATACCAGCATCCCCATTTCAAAGCTGGAGACCAGACATCTAAACAGGAAGTTAGCAGATACCTAACTTCAAGCACACAAGCAGTCCCTCTGCTTGAATTGAATGGCTCTACCTGCAAGCTTGACTTTGGACTACCGCAGGAATATGCGGTTCAGGCAATGACTGTAGTACCTCCAATGTAGGTGTCATATGGAAAGTATTTATCTAGCTAATGAGTGGATACAGGCATGCCTAAACATTGGTTTAACTGATCCTAAATCAACACCTAATTATTTTGAGTAAATCCCACTCTACAAGTGCTTGCCCTCCTCTGTTAACCATGGGACCTAGAGAGAGAGTCCAGCCCAGGTGCCAAATACTGAGATGCGACAGCCAGGCATGTGAATGGAACCATGTCCTAAACCAAAGGGTGCTGTGGAACTGGGAAGAAACGTGGCACTGGTGAAAACCAGAGTGAAATGTAGACCTAGCTGAAGCTCAGACTGCAACACCCATCACCTTACTGTGAATGCAACTGAGAACAACATCTGATCACCTGAATCCCACAGGATTATCCTGTTATCCTGAAAGACATCAAGCACAAGGAGATGTGCATGGATTTTAAACAGGGAAGCAACCTTGGGCGTGATGAAGATTTCACTGAAATTGTTAGGGCTAGAAAGGTGTACAGCATAGGAATATTTCAGATTACTACAAGCAAAAGGCTGTGCTCAAAATACTGATGTGCATTTATCTGCATGTATACCCTCCTGAAAGACCCCCGTCTGCAAATGAAAGCAAGAACAAGAAAACTTCTTGTAGGGAAACAGACACTTCTTCCCAGGGTGAGAGATAACAGCACATCAAAATCACACTCTGCAAGACAACATTTATAAAAATGTTGAGAGATATCATCCCCCATTTGACTTATGGAACCATCAAAAAGCTCACTTCCATGGAGCATTTTTGGACCCTTTAGTTGATTGAATCACCAATTTAGACTCTGTCAGACTCCATTATGCAGATTAAGAGTCTCTCCTTGGTTTCATTTGTTATGCATTAATAAGAGAGCATTGGTGCCTGTATCCTCTCGCACAACCAAAGCCTTTCTGCCATTACATAGTAAATTTTGTTCTTTCCCGCATTCGAAAAAAAACCAACACAACAGCAACACGGCTTAGTTGCTATGCAAAGACTTAAGAGCCACTGCATAGGGATCAGTTCCAGAGTTTGGTTTGATTTGAACCAAGACGGGCAAGTTATTCCTGGATGTGATCTGACAAGACCTTCCTGCTTGCCTGTTTCTCTTGTCTACAGGTGTAGCATGCGCTCAGAATGACCC
Organism: Corvus moneduloides; assembly: GCF_009650955.1. NCBI lineage: Eukaryota > Metazoa > Chordata > Aves > Passeriformes > Corvidae > Corvus > Corvus moneduloides. Next base: position 47,489,775 of record NC_045478.1, on the reverse strand, counting down.
TGGGATCCCCACAACCCTTTACGATCCCGATGCACATTTACTGCCTTCCAGCCTGATGCCTGGTACAGTTAAAATTCTGAGTAGCAACAGACAGATTTATTATGAATGCTGGTAGGGATCTTTTTTCTCTCTCATTGACTAGATGTGACTCAAAAAGTTAATGGTAATTGCTCTCATCTTCATTTAGCAACGAGAGAGAGAGAGAGAGAAATGGGAGCAATTTGCAGATATGAGAACAGGTCATTACAGGTGTGTTATATTAGTGTATTCATGAGCCCCCTGGGACAGCCATGCTGTGATATCCAATAACTTTTTTAATGTGTAATTACACACCATTGGACTATAATTGATTAATTGAAAAGAGAATGTAGGCAGATGCTAGGCCAAGGCTGCTGCTGCTTTTTAAATGAATATGTCCTTGCTTCTTTTTAATAAGTTAAGTGAACTACTCAGAAGCAATTAAGTGAGAACTGAAATTCATTAGATTTTATGTAATTGTTGGTATTAACTTCTATAATAAAATGCAGGATTTATATTTTGGGTTTTTCTTCCCATCCCAAAAGCAACATAATACATGTCACTGCTGAGATGTAAAAAAAGTGTCTGCCATAGACAGTGAGCTGTGAGATATGTGCCCCTAGCATTCAGATCTTCTTCAGACAACTGTGTCGCACTTATCTTCCTTCTTGGGATTCATTCCTGGAAGCCCTGCACAGTCCCAGGAATTCCCAGTGAGATGGAGTCACACAATATCTCAGAGCACCCTCAAACCTCCCTGAAGTCCAGCTGAATGGTGGCCAAGCTCTTCCCAGCCCTCCTTCCCACCGGCTGGATCTTAACTCTGAGAAATAAAAAGAGTATAGTCTCCTGATTTTCAAAACCCTACTCTCTTACTGCTGTATGTTGGCTCTACAAGGGATCAAAGCCTTCAAACACTTTTCAATGTGGAAAACAACACATGCAGTAAGATGAGACATAGGCCAACTGCACCATTACAAAAAGTCACACTCATTCATGTAGGCTCCGGTTGAGACCTGATAAAACCCATTCTAATTAACACCTTGCATGACTTAGAGTCAGGGTCAGAGGTGAAAAAGGACTTGAGCCCCTGGGGACCAAAGCCAGTTTTATGGCCTGATCCTGTCCTGCAGGTATGGTGGTGGTGAGATGCGTTGCAAGGGATGGCTCCCCCAGGTAGCTGCCAGGGTATCCCATAGGCCCTGTTGAGTCATCTGCATCTCCTGCACAGACCCCAAGAAGAAAATACTTATAGCTTTGAGTGATGACTTCGGAAATTTTATTTCCAATTTATATGGAAGGAATTCCAGTGAATTTTAACTTATCACACTTCACTTCCTTTGGAACATGATATGTCTTTATTCTTTAACATTCTATAAAAACTGTCTGAATTTTATTTCACAGAATCACAGAATAAGATGAGTTGGAAGAGCCCCACAAGGAACATCAAGTCCAACTCAGGTCCTGCACAGGACCACTCCAGAAAACACACCATGTCCCAGAGAGCCTTGTTCAAACACTCCTTGAACTCTGTCTAGTGGCTGGTGCTGGGACCATTTCCCTGGGGAGCCAGTGCCCAACCACCCTCTGGGTGAGGAACCTAATATCTAAACTAATCCTCCCCTGACACAGCTTCAGGCATTCCCTTGGGTCCTGTCACTGGTCTCCACAGGGAAGAGATCAGTGTCTGCCCCTCCTCTTTCCCTCACAAGGAAATTGTAACTACAATGAGGTTTCCTCTCAGTTTCTTCCAGGCTGAACAGACCAAGTGCCCTCAGCCACTCCTCATACAGCTTCCCCTCAAGACCCTTCACCATTTTTGTTGCTCTCCTTTTGACACTCTCTAATAGTTTAATGTCTTTCTTATATTGTGGTGCCCAAAACTGCACACAGGACTCGAGGTGTGGCCGCACCAAAGCAGAGCAGAGTGGGGCAATCCCCTCCTTTGCCTGGCTGGAGATGCTGTGCCTAACACAGGTTATGAATGCCAGTTTCATAAAAGCTAAGCCACAATTCTCAACTGATTTTTTTTTTCTTCCTTCAGATTTATAGAGGTTTGGGTGGGGGAGTGGATGACAATTTTTTCCAGGGTTTTTTACTTTAAAATTTATTGAAATCATTATTAAGAAGTAGTCAGCTAATAAACAAATGCATTTTCATCTAGTAGTTTCTTACCTTTTTACATGTTTCAATTTGTGGTCAATAAAAAGATTGTGGGGCTTTTTTTTAATATTAAAAAAATCAATTTTTCAGTGACAACATGTTTAATATGAAAATTATAACTTCAGTAAACATGTCAAATAAGGAAAGTAAAGAGTAAAACTGGAGTAATACAACACAGTATTGCAGTAAGGAGAAATTAAGGTTGGAGAAATTATTCAGAGGTCATCAGTAAGTGCAGATTTATTAATCAAAATTTTAATGCTTGTACTGGGAAGGAAGATGACAGATTCTCTTCCTTCCCTTCCTTCTGCCCATTCCTCATGCTCCTGTGAATTTTATTCTTTGCATTTTATGTGTTGCTGGGAACTGGCAGAGCCTTGCCTTCCTTGACACTCTCAAGTGTGGCTGGCACTCCCCTGCCCACCTCTGCGGGAGGCATGGGGAATGCCTCAGCCTCCTCAGTGCTGCAGGTCATGGTCACTCGCTAATCCTGGGTGTAGAAGGAGTGAGGTTTGGGTCTTATTTCCAGTAGAAAGTCTACTACCTCAGACTTGCTATAACGGTGCTTTGTTTTCCATTAGTTCCTACAACAGGTCTCTGATGACAGCCTTCAGCTTAGATATTATTAATAAGATCATGTTTTCTACACTTCAAATTAGCTGTTAGCTGGCCTACTGCAGTTTTTGGTCAGGCAGGAGAAAGATGTCTCAAAGCAGGCATTCACCTTTCTTTGTTTACAGAACATAAGGTAGCCCGTTCAGAGCCCACCTCAAGTTAACAGGAGGGATACTATTGATTTCACTGGGCTTTGGATCAGAGGCTGTGGAGTCCTAAACATGGTATGAATTAAGAAATAAAGGTTTATTACTTTAGCAGCATAGCGGTGCAGGACAGGGGAAGGGGAGCAGAAGGCCTGAAAGACCAAGGAAATCTCTCGAGACTTCCTAGAAGGTCTTTTGCAGCCCAGAAAACCTCCCAGCTCCAGTCCATGCTGTCGCAATGTGAGGAATGGCCTTCACTTCCATTGTGGGATAGAAAAACATATCATTAAAAAGCAGGGCAAGAAGGACACAGCTTGTGTGCCAGGCAAGACAGTGGCTGCATTTGTTCTAAACCAATAAAAAGATCTGTGCAGACAGGCACAGAGACTATCATTTCCTGGGGACAGCCTATCGCGGGGTGGCTGGCAGGCTGCAGCTCTGTGTTTGCTCCTGTGTTACTCCAGCGAGATGCCGATCAGGGCACAGATGCCAAGGCACCCAGTGCCCCGTGGTACCTACCTGTGCCGGCAGGCAGCAGGCAGGGAGGGTCAGCTGGAGCTGGGTGTCAGGGCTCTCTCTCTCCAGGGCTGCAAATATGTCCGTGGTCTGAGTGCTGCCTTTTTTCAGTGCTTTTACACAGCACTCATGGACTTCAACAGGAATGTGCATATAAGGCGAGCACCACTTAGCCCTTCATTCAGCCTGGCAGCAATTAAGGACAAAAAGCCCTTTAGAATAATTTTTACTGGTTTGTTACCCTTACTTGAAAAGAAACAGAGCGCAAGGTTTTCAGTGGGGTTTTGGGGAGTTTCTTTTTAAAATACTCTGCCATTGCTCATGGACAATTTAGTTTTTGAAAATGAAACACTACAGGCGATTAATCTACCATATGACCTAAGCGTCACTGTTATTTCAGTCACAAGAAAGCTTGAATTTCATGTGGCCAAGATTACTGAGGTTTTAAGAACATCAGTATCAATTCACTGCTACAATTGCTTTTCTCCATATTTTTGTTCCAGGGCCATAACCACCATTCTGACAGCTCTCTGTGCCTGATCCAAAGTCCCTGAAACCAACAGTGGGTTCTCCGGCAGCTGTTACGGGTTTTGCACAGTCATCTGGTTGAACCACTGCGTGTGCCACAGTGCAACTGATGCAGTAGTACCAGCTGCCCTCAGACTGTGATGGCAAACTGAGCAAGGAATTGATGAAATCCATCAGAAAACCATCAAAAAACTGCACCAGCAGTGAGACAAACATCGAATGATGCTGAAACAGCATTTAAGCATGGTTGTGGAGGTTTTAAACTCTCACCAGGCTCGGTAGCTCTATGATCTGGAACTCCACAAGGTGTCACAGGTCTCTTCCCTGTCTCCCCTCCTGCCTCTCCAGTGTGGCAGAATCACCTCCTGATCACAGGATTGGTACCTGACAGGCTAGATGTGGCCCTGCATCCCTCAGAGCTGCTGGGCAGCACTCCTGCTCTAGCTATCTGGCCAAAAGCCCTGCGCATCCCCAATCTGTGGCCAGAATGAAGTGCTCTCCCTCTCCCTCCTCTACTTTGCACCTAACAGGGTGAAGGAGGAGCCAGGGAAAGCACAAGGGGAAGTGAACTTCTTTCTTTCTCTCCACACTGCTAGGAATAAGGAGACAGCAGGGAAGACAAAAAGGCTGGAAGGGCAAGAGACGGAACGAGCAAAGTTATTTCTCCTAATTCAGTCCTTCTTTGAAGGCACTGTGATTTTAAATGGACTGAGAGGTATTTTCTTCTATTGCTGAAGCACTAACAGGGAGCAGTTTTGCTTGACACTGGGGCACAGTAAGCAGGTCAGGCACCTTAAAAAAATGAATTTAAGCCTCACTTTCTGAAACCAAAACTCTCATGGCCTTCAAAGGATACCAATATGCATATTTACATTTAACTTGACTACAACTGCAAAACCTATTGGCGTCATCTGATTACAAATATTCTCAGTGCTTTTTAATGTCCGTCTAGGTATGAAATCTTTCCCATGTTCCAGTGCCATAATTCTGAAGTTAACCTGCCTGCATGCCCGCTGCCCTGTCTGGGTGCCCCACATGTGCTGTTTGTCCTGACTCTGCCTCTAGTGCTGGAACAGCAGAGCAGAGTGACCACAACTTCAAGCAAAGCATTAGCTCTAGCTCTGGCTCACCTCAGCTTTGCCACAGCCTCCCCAAAGGCCTTTTGCTCATAAGAGAACATTCTGCATTTCATGTTTCTCTTGTAGATGTGTTTTCAGAGTTTTCTCTGCCTCTTTTTGTCAGTGATTAAAGACAACTGGCCGTAGGTGAGTTTGCATTAAATCCAATAGCATTAAATCCAATATTGTGTCTTTTACATAATAGCTTCTACGCACCAGGACTTATAATTTTTCTCATACTGCATTCACAAATTTATCCTCTCAGAGCAGAATTACTAGGAACAGACTTTTTGATTTCAAAGATGAAAAGATCATGATTTTACTGAAGGAAAAGCATGGATTCAGCTGGGTGTAGGACTGGAAATGAATTTTTCTTCAGGATATTTATGTTTTGTTTGGTTATTTGTTTGCTTTACATATAATCCCATAGCAGTGGGTGGTACTCACATCATCTCCATAAACAAATGATCTGGAAAGCAACCTGATGTTTAATTTCCTTAACCCATCAAAACCTCCTTACCTCATACAGCAGCATGCCAATCTGAAACCTTGACTCAATATTCTGAGTAAATGGGGGGAGGAAGGACGAACTGCTGCTTTTTCTTTCCCACTTTTGTTAAAAGGCAACCAAGCATGACTCTTCCTACCCTGACTAACCTGGGTAGGTGCCAGATGGATTTTTCCTTTCTCTAGGCAATGGCTCAGGAATTTCATCTGGCTAGAGCTGGGGCTGTGGGCTTCTTGCTGGCCTTTTCACTCCAGCCTCCCCTTTCTCAGCAGTTAATCCCATCTTTCTCCCCACATCCACTATTAGCTGGACTGTACTGTTCCTTGACAATCAGCTTACAGCGGGGACTAAATTCTGCCTTTTCCTTCTGGAAACAAAGAGATGTGCCTGAAAGAAAAGCTTCCAGCCACTCACGGAATAAGAAATTAAAATCCTGAGGCAGTGCCTATGGGAGAAGAATGGATGGCTGGCCAAGACAGCATGCTGACCTGGCTCTTTAAAAATAGATTTCTTTTATGTAGTTCCCGATATTTATCATGGATAGCTAAACTTTAGACAACATGATTCTCAAAAATACTGTAAAGTCGACAAGGAAAATCTGATGTGCTCATTGATTAGAGCATCTTAACCCCTCTGGATTTAGTGCCCTACAACAAATGCCAGGACACAACATATATGGAATTAGCTTGGGAAATGAGTACCCTATTCTAATCCCATAACTGCAAAATGGCTTTCTATACTAACCAAAATATTTAATTGTTACTGCTTTTCCTAATGAGCAGAACTACTGAATACACTTCAGGGTTTTCTTCTGCCTAAATGATACCTTTCTTCCTTCTATTTCCTGTCAAACTCGCTCACATTCAAAAAAGCCTAAAACAAACAGAAAAGCTATTGTACCTCATCAAATTATCTCCTCTTGTGGTGTGTAAGCAATGAAGAACGCATAAAATTTGTAATACTCCACGTTACTTTTGCAATACTCTATGTTACCATGCTTTAAAATCTCTCCAAGTATTGAAGAGTTAAAGCTTGCTGTGTGTGCCTGTGACCTGGGATGTTAAGATTCAGCCAGTGTAGTCTGGCTCCTGCGGGAGAGCCCTGGCATGCAGACCCAGCAGCAGCAACCCAGCCCTGGATCCTGCCTGGCAGCTCTCTCCCAGCAGGAGCATTTCCCAGAGAAGCCTGCCCTTGCCGAAACAAACCTCACTGGAAAATGGCAGCTAAACCCTAAAGCAAAGAAAGCACTTTGGTGCTGAAGCCTCCAATTTCACCTGACAGACTATTACTCTATTTATCTGAACTGCACTCAGAAAACTCCAAGGATTCCCTCATTCTCAAAAGTATAAACAAGTTTCAGTTTCTCTTTCACTTAAAAAACCTTGTCTTTTCACTCAGCTGGCATCTGACTTGCGCTGTTAGATTCTGGGCAAGTTTTCACCACTGGGAAAGTATTTTTTTAGAGGATCTGCTGTCCCCACTCCTTTCTTTCACTTTTTTTCCCCGCCTCTCCCAAGGAATACTGACTAGCCTTTAAGAGAAAGAAGGTTTCTTAATGGCCAGTTCTGGTGAAATTAGCTTTTGAAATTTGAGCACATTTTAATATAGCATTGTTTCCAAAAAGTAAAATGTAGAAGGAATAACACCACCTCTCTGTGAAACACAGCATCTTCAACAAATAACACTAGCTCCCCCACCACCCACACCTAGGCTCAACATCATATTTTCACTGAAAGTTCCTAAAATACATCTTTAAAGATAGCAGAGGTACATATTCATTATTTTTCTACTATTTTTTTTCCACATACAAATTGAGTACAGATTACATCCCTGCCAATTTTGTTTCCAATAGAATAGGAAAAATAAAACTATAACAAATTGCTTTTATTACTTCCTTAAACAAGAATTGAAACTTGTCCAAAAAAGCACATCAAAGACTAACTTTGATGACTTGAGCTTTTGCCAGACACAGTGGTGATATAATAAAGCAAAAACTTAAATGCATATTAATAGAGGAATAAGCAACTGGGCATTAAAAGAATGCCTGATTTTAATAGCACAAAGTGGGTTAATTGGTTCATTGATGGCTTGCACTAAATATAAAGCAGATTTTCAATGGAAATACTGTATGATTTATATCATGTTGTCTCTATTCCTAAATTCCTTCAACACCAAGAAGCCCTACTGACTTTGGGAGCATCTTGGTGTGCTGTGATGGTTCGTCAGGCCTGATTAGCAGCACAGTAATTAAGCATGGCCTTGAAGAAACAGCTTCATTTATTTGGCACAAGAACTATGAGTACACCAGGGAACCACTTTTTGTGTTTGTCTAATTTCCTCCCCTTAGGGTGTAACACTGCTATGCCTGAAACCACCAGGAACTTCACAAAGGGTTTAAGGGGAACCAAGACCAGATCTCACGGGTCACCTTGCCTTTGGCTGGGGAGAATTATACTGGAAACAAACTGAACCTTCTAAGTGACACCTGTGGCTCTAAAAAACATTGTCTTTACCTAACCAAGGGTTGGCTCAGCACAGGGGACACATGTGGGGTAGGAGAGTGTGGGCCCAGTAGTGCAGGTGTGGCCAAGATGCTCTGCACTCTGGCCAGTGTGGGGAGCAGGGACTGGCCACCACCCCGGGGCTGCTGCCTCCTGGTGTGGGCTTCTTTGACCAGCTGACTGGACCTGGGCGCCAACTTCAGCACTGGGTTATCAGCTCATCAGCTCAACTTTCACTGCCTATTGCACCTGGGGCACCAAGAGTAGTGCTTGGCCTTGCATCCTGGGAGGGCAGGCATGGGCTTTAACGCAGATAAAACACAGCTTGCTTCTCCACTGCCACCCGCCTCTTCTCTGGTTACAAGAAGAAAAGAAATGTTTCAAAGCAAAACCCCATGTACTGACTCTCCACAAACACTTCCATTTAGCCAAATGATACAGTTTACTTAAGCACAGACCAGAAGGAAGGCGAATGCAAGGGAGAGATCTACCGATGTATCTAAACCTCCCTTTTCTAAAGCCATGCACGAATCTCTTTTAAATGTATTACAATTCATCCTCTGTTTACTTTAGGCAAACAGAAAAACTCATGGTGGAGCACTCGTTTTCGCAAGCTAATCAAGAACATTAGGTCCCAACAGATTCATTTAATAGAAATATAATAGCCATTCCTGCTTGCTTTTAATCTCGTCTAGCTGCAAATGCTAAAATGAACAGCGAATTAACCCTGCCTTGGAACAGAGATTCTTTCACAGCTGATATCATCTCTCTTATGGCTTGTAAACACTCCAGGCTCCCTGTATGTGCTTTCCTGGCTTTCGCTCTTTCCCCGCAGCAGAGGAGAGGAATGGAGAGGAGAGGAGTGGAGAGGAGAGGATGCTTTGGATTGCATGCAGCTATGAAGGGGAGGAATAGGCGAGCTCTAAAGGGAGGATTGCCTGTTAGCACAATGAAATGCAGTGCTGCCACCTGAAAACAAGGCAGAGATAAAAGGTGGATGGGAGAGTGAGTTTTGGGGCACTTTTGAGGAAGGGGGGGGGGGCTTTCTGTGCATGACCAGCCACTCCCTGCATGGCTCTCCCTGATTTACCAGTGCAAGTCAAGGTAGTAAGACAAGGCCATTCATGTGCTGACATCAAATATAAGATATTTTTCAAGCAATTTGAGATCTTAAACTGTTCATGGATAGCAGAACTAGCATTAGAACGTGAAAACAGTAAAAAAACCTATCATATTTCGTAATGTATGTCATAATGAACAAAAGCCTTTAAAAAAACGGTTTTCACTGTGCTAAAGTAACAATCTAGACTTGTTGTAAGTATGTTATTCTTACAAGTAGTTCGCAGTTATTCTTGAAGGCAAGTCTTGGAGTTTCCTTAGCATAGTGCTGCTGGGGAAAATTTTCAGCATGTCCATCTTCATCTCTAGCCTGAAGGGAAATATAATGGCCTATTTAGGGACTTACAAATAATGGAAGGAAAAAAATAGCTAAAAGCATAACAGCTCAGATCATTAAAACAGACGGGAATCCCAAAATACAACATTATTAAAAAGTTTCTTTAAATAGTCAGTACACCTTTTAGATACGAGAACTTGGGATGCTGTTTTCTTACATAGCTTAGATTGAACATGCAAATTCATTGTGGAGTAATAATTAAAACAACAAAAGACAAAACCAAAATGAAATATTTGAGCTGGAAACTGTGAGAAACTCAGGGTTTCAATTTACTCCATTGCATTTTTCAGGATTACATTACATATGTACTTGTTTAAACTTTTTGACATGCTTAAGTGATCCCTAGATAATGTACTTGTATTTTCAGTTTAACAGTAAGGCCAAAAAAAAAAGTTTTCATACTCATAATTTACATGTAATACTATTACAAATAAATTGATTCCCCCTCCATGTTTTAAGTGAAGCTTTGAAAGGAGCAATCATCTAGTGAGAACAATGATCCTTCAGTCAAATGTGGTCAAAATATTTAATGACAAAGATGCATTAAAAGTTACTGGTTATTTGTAACTACGCTGTTAATTAAGAAAGCTGAAGTTTAAATGGAGACATTACCAGAGCCCATTAGCAATCCTGCTCGCATATAGTATTTTTCCCTTCTCATCTCGAGCGTTTTCTGCTTTTGAGTTAAAGCAAAAGGGAGAAGCAGGTGAAAGGAGGAGTGTCAGCAATACGCTCATTACACTGTTCATTTGAGTGACACTTGCACTCCGTTCCGCTCCATCTCATCTGATTCCTGACTGTTCGCTCTCTCCCTCTCACAGCCTCCCGAAATTCACAGCTGAGCTGTCTCCCTCACATATGGCTTGCATATAATTATGCACATTCCATTTTACACTGCATTAAAATGATGAGCTCCTGGCTCCCTGCCAACCTATTTAAATCAGCCCCTGCCCAAAGAAGCCAGGGAGAGGAGGAGGGCAGAGGCGGGGTGACCAGATCGGGGGCGAGGGGTGCAGGCAGAGGCAGCGGGGCGAGGAGCAGGTACCCTGCTCCCCATCCCTCCTGCTGCCCCGTGTGTGCTCCTGGGGCGGGGGTGTCCAGGGATGCCCAGGTGCCATCCGGGCACACCTCGGCGCCTGTGGCAGCACTGGCATATTGCTCGCCCCTTGCGCAGCGTGAACCGCCTGTCGTCGCATGTCACACGCCCAGCACTCAGGCTTTTCAGCGTTGGCATTCATGAAAGATATTTACACCTTGCAGGCTCTGTGACTTGTTTGTCTTCAAACAGGCTTCTGCCTCTCCCCGAGGAGACGGGGTGGGAAAGGGGAGACGTGGGCTAACAGTACTGTCGATTTTTAGGAAAACATGAAGGGTCTGCACCTCAACGAAAGCCCCTTGACTCCAGCAGGCTCTGACTCGGGCCTCTGCTTGCCAGCCATGGGGCGTGAACACAGTTTGCCCAACAGAAAATGCCATTTTTAACAGTGCAAAATTAGTCCAAAGGTGTATTTTGAGAAGTACCTAAAAGTGATGATTATTACAGAACTGGGAAGTGGGAAACAAGTTTATTCTGTTTCTAGCAGTTTATAGGTATTTTCATTCTACACCCTCAATAGTTATGGGGTAAAAAATGTTTAAAATTTTTCTTTAAAACCACAAGAAAGAGGATTCCTGAGCATCTGAAATCACTCTTATATTGACAAAGGTTTAAATGCATTCTTATTATTAGTTTGAAACTGAAACCTCTCTGACACAATTTGTCTACCTCCATGCTACATGGAATACAAAGTTCAAATCTGTGTTTGCTGAACCTCCCCCCCCTTACTCTCCCCACCCAAATTCTCATTCTGAAAACAAACTTTGTCCTTTCCTCTCCTCCATGAAGGAATATGGGCAACTCACTGAAGCTCTTCCAGGTCATCTAGGTGACAACTGGGGGATGAATGCCTTAAAAATGCCTTGCACAAATAGAAACAGACCTGTCAGCTCAGGAAAACAGATGCCAATGGGATGCTCAGTGATGGACAGCTAGGGAGATATTGGTGGGGCACAGGTGTTGTGTGGGGCTCTGAATCGCTGTTGGTGCCCCCAGATCCCTGAAATTTTATCTTGGCACCACGCAATACATTGTGCATGTGACGGCTGGCACACTGTAACCTGCCAGTGACCCTCTGGAGCGTTATCTTGCTGCACACACACACCTTGTAAAACAAATGGATATCAGGGTGTTTGCAGTGCATCTGTCAAAATATAGAGGCAAACCCCACTGACCTTGACCCGCTTACCAAAACTACCAGTTACACAAAGGTTATTCACCCCTGCTCATGGCAACATGCCCCTGCTCCTACTGATCCAAACTTTGCTTTATTTAATTTTGGATGTCACTGAAATTTCTAGTATCAAAACCTGTTTAGCTACATACTGCCATAATTTGCTCAGGCAGCAGAAATATACCTAATTTAGCTAGCTGGTTTCCATTGTGAAAAACACCTACTCTGACCAGGACTAACTCTCCAGTATCTTAACATTAATTCATTACTACCATACTCCAGTTGTAAATAATTTGCAGAAGGAAACACTCTTAAAATGTTCATCCCTGTTCTAAGCACATTAAAAAAGTGGATCAGAATTTATCTTGCAATGGTAATATTGTGATATAGCTGTGCCTACACTGACCCACTCCCAACCACTGCTGCACACCAGTGACTGCCTTGGTTCCCCAGCATCTCAAGCTCACTCGCAGCAAGCTGGCATCTACAGCTTTGCCATCAGGCCTGGCTGCCATGGGAGGCTATTGTTGAAAAGAAAACAACGGCAAAAAAACCCAAGCCAAATCTGTGATCACTCTGATTTTTTTAAAAAAAGCTTTAATACTGCTAAAATCATTATTGGAATGCTCTCATCAAAAAATGTATGTCTGAACTGCTAGATGTGATTGATTGCATGTATGTAATATATGGGACAATATGACTACTCTCACAGCACTTTTTGTTCCAGGACAAAAAAGGCATCAGCTCGTGTTCTGAGGCCTGGAACCATGGTTAGCACTGCTAGTTTTATCAGTGCAAAACTGCTGCAACTTCACTGTGGCAGTGCCTCTCCTGGGATTTACTGAATCTCCTAATTCAATACCCTCTACTGGCAGACAGCCGCCTTCCCGTCAGCTGCATGGGATCCGAGAGGGAAACTTGCCCATCGCCAGCCCCTGGGGACACCGGGCTGGACACTTGACAAGACCAGTGGCACACACACACACACACACATCACCTTACTGCTACTGCCAGCATAGAGCACATTGCCCAAGGAGCGGTGTTGGCAAAGAGGATCTAGTGAGGAAATGGCAGTTGACTTGGTGGAGGTGGTCTGGCTGTAAGGTCAGCCTGATGATGGGTTGTGTGGGAAATCATGGCCTTTAATTGCAGGTTAGATATCAGGAAGCCCTTCTTAATGACAGGTACAGCAAAGCACTGGAGCAGATTGCCTAAGGAGACTGTCAAAGCCCCATCACTGGACATTTTTAAGAGCAGATGAGGCAAACATCTGCCAGGAATGACATACATGGAGTAGCTCCTGATGTGGGGAAGCTGGACAGATGAGAGCATCTCCTGTCCTAGGTCCCTTTTTTCTCTGCTTTCTACTGCTGAGCTTTGAAAGAAAATGGCAGGAGGCTAAGGAAAAAAAAAATTAGAAAAAAAAACAAACCAGAAAACAGGATCTGAAAGGACCTCTCTGAAAATAGCACAGCTTTTGATGTTCAGAGATATGTCTGCTCATTAATAAGTGCATGATGACAACTATCTTTGGCTACAGAAACTGTGCTATTTGCTCGTAAGCCAGCCAGCCTATATTTGTGAAAGATGCCAATAGTTTGGAAACAGACTATATATTCAGTCAAGATTCCTTTTTTTAACACAACGGAGGAAGAACAATCTACAGCAGAATTTCATCCTCTCCAAGGAGCGTGGATATTTGTTTCTCCTTATTCTCAGAAGAAAATTATCTTGATCCAGACAGAGGATTTCTTAGCTTCAGTGTAAGTCTTTTTATGCAGCTTTAGCCTTGGAAGAGGAAATCTGTGCTTACATTTTAATATTAAGGGCAGGATCTTATGATAGTATAAGTCACAAGGCAGGTCGAACCAAATAATTTATTAAGATGGAACTTGCTCATTCAAAGCTTCCACTAAAATGGGACAATGCATTTGCAATGAACTCCTACTGCTTAGTCCACAAAACTTTAATGCCACTTAACCAAAACCACCTAACATTAAGAGCAACAGTCACTTGAGTAAGGCAGAGTGACAGAATATTAGTCTGCTTACTAGGGATAAAATTGCCACCTAATTTCCATAAATGTCCTTTGAAACAGATGAAACACGGGAATGTTACCCCCAGATATGTTAAAGGCGGCAGGCATTAGTTGGATGTCTCTAGTAGGACAGAAAAGAAGCTGCAAGGAGCTGAATAGCGTTGCTATAGAAGTGCAGATGACTGCATGGAGGCTCCTGTCCCGTGGTGATGAACAGAGGAAGTTCACATCACCCTTAATACTATTGTCTCCAGAGGCTGGCTGCAGATGGGAACTGAAAGCTGTGCTTCCGTTTCCACCACAAAGGTTATCTTTCCTTTCACTGAAACTCGAAGGAAATCCTCAGGGAGACCCTAATCCTTGAAATTCTAGTTCCTGTTCATTTCTGTTGTCCCAGATAATCAATTATCATGCTCGCTACATTCACTGCACCAGCAATAGTAAAAATAGTACTAAACTTCCACCTGCTGGGTATAGTTTTCCCAGAAATATGAACATACTTGCTGTCGTGGTGGGGGAGCCCAACATCAGGGTCCTGGGTGGTGGTGCTGTGCTGGGAATGGAACAGGGCCAGGGAAGACGGTCCAGAGAGGATGTTCCCTGGTTCAGCAACCACTCAGTTACAGGAATGAGCCAGCCCTCAGCTCAGAGAAAGTCTTCCCTCAGGAAAAGCTCCCACTAATGTTTGATGAGAGGTTTGCTCTTCACAAGGATTTCAGGATTTTCCTGAATCACAGAGTGATGGAATAAGCGGTATTTATTTGCTTGTTGCCTCTCTCAGCTGCACTCTATTCACTAATCTCCACAGTTGTAGTGTTTTACCACTCCAAACCTCTAAAATCTTCTCAAGCTTTTTGAAAAAGTCCCAGGTATTTTGAAAACATGTCAAAACAAGGTTGTATAAAATCTCCCAAGACTCAGATCAGTGAAACGGAAGGACCAAAAACCACACTGGTTGTTTATCAAGCTGTTATCATTTACATCCCACAAAAATTGAGGTTATCCCTTTTGCCTGACCTCCTGTGACCAGTACAGGTTAGAGGTAACCACCCTACCCAACATTTTCCAGCCTGGGGTCTCTTTACCAGCAGTGGCTCTCTGCACACTTGGTGGTGGTCTACGGAGAGCTTGCAGGTCAGGTGCTACTAACTCCCCTTGTTTCCAGCTGCTAAAATGCATTTAAAGACAGCTAAAAATACATTAAATACTTTCCTAACATTATTTTTCCATGTAAGCAACTGCTGTAGTCACCACAGGAATGTTATTTGATCGCCAAGGGGAGGGGAAGTGGTCCGCGAGACAATCTGTCTACTGGAGGTGATCTACAAAGTTAAAAAGAAATTCGGAATATGCCCTCTTGTAACTTCTTTATTAAGTATGCAAAGAAAAACCAGAAGGGCTTTTGCTGACTTGTTGCCTCCTCTTCTCTCCCCAAACACGCCACATGAACACATGTACCAACACACACGTGCACATCTCCACCCAGTACTTAAGTTAGGAACCGAGACCTTGTTTATGCTGGAAGAAGGCACCAGTGGACAGAAGCCAGCCGAAAGGCATCACCGTGACAAGCCAAACCTTGGGACTGCACGTGCAGCTCTTCCCAGGTCCTGAGAAGAGGGCCTACTGCAGGAGACAGGTTTTGTTGCCGTTTTGTTGCCTGGGATCTCTCCACAGACTTCCTTGAAGTCTCCCCCTAGCACTCAGCTGCTCCTGGCTCCTACACATTAGAGTACATAACACAACTGTGGAGTCCCTTTCCCAGAGTGAAGTTACATGGTCCCCAAGAAGGAGCAAAGATATCCCTGCAGAGATGCAGTCCCTAAGGAGTTGCAGAGCCTGAGGTTCAATCCCCTGCAGGCATCCTCAGCAAGACAAGGGTCCCTATCATTGTCACAGCTCGTGCTCACAGCTGCTCTTGCCTCACTGTGACATGTCCAGTACAGACAGTGATGAATCTAGACCCAAACTCTAACCTTTGTTCAAACTTCAGTTGCCATTTCAAAGGCAAATACAAAATCTGAATGCAAAACTACTAGTGGCAGACTGGATTAGAAACACATCTCTAGTCCACATGTTTAGGAGAAGGTTTGGTGTGGAAGTGACTTCAGGAGCCAGCAATCTGGCCAGTGTGATTAAGCCCTGAGAAAATACATAATTCTGAATATCCTGCAAACTTCTCCACTGTGCTGACAGATGAAATACTCCCTGACTTCAAAAATAAATAGTCACCAGGTCAAACCTGCTATTCTAACCAAACCCAGCCCACACCACCTCACCATCCCTTTCTGAACACATGTAAAATCTCCTGACAAACAGGCAGTTTTGCTGAGAAAAGCCGACCCAGAAAAAATGCATTACAACAAAGAAGGAGAAAGTGCCAAGCTGTGGAATGATAGGGCAGTGTTTCTGAAATTATCCTTGTCAAAGCAACTGAGGACTGTCACGTTCATTTTCTTGCATAACTGAAGCACATTAAAAAATCCAAACAAATCTGCCTGCAAATCTGAAAAACAGTTATTTAAGGATCTTTTCTTTTTTTTAATTTTTTTTTTAATGTTTGTCTTCCACAGGCTATGGTTCTGAATGGTCCAGCTTTATGTATTAAATTTTTCACTCAGGATTTCATGGTATAAAATTCTCCACAGTGTATGTTTAAAATGCAAGCTGCAAACTCCATTATAATGTAAGGAATCTTATAAGTGGATCAAAAGGAAATACTAATAACAGTACTACTCTAGTGCCTGCTAAAGTAATAACTTCCATCCTACTTCATTTAAAACTTACACCAAAAAATGGATTCACCTTTCTGGATTCTATAAACATTTTCCTCCCCTTCCCCCAGTTTTGCTTCATATACTTTGTAGAAGAACCCTGACTTCCTGCTGGACTTCTCATCCTTCTAGGAAAAATCAGGATTTTCTTTTAATACAGTTTGCAATGCTGTACATTTTTGGCCCTTTCTACCACAGTCATAAAATACCTAGAAAAAACTGGTGATCATTTTCAGCCTCCCAGTACATCCAGAAAGAGCAACTGAAGCAAAAATAGCAGTGTCTACTGCCCTGGATCACTTTTCTGATTTTTGTAGGAAGAGGAGTAGAAGGTTTGAAATGTTAAATGACTCAGGCCCACAAGCAAGCCGAGGTGGTACAGCCTTGATCCAGTTGCTCAAGCAGGGAACTGCCTAATGGTCTCAAGTGAAAACTCTGCATTAAACCTCATATTCCCACTGCATTCCAGGCTTACAGACTTTTCCTTCCTCTATCGGCCAATACCCGGGCAGTTTCTGCAGCTTTCCCACCTTCCGCAGGACTGCGCTACCCTTTCCCTGACAGCTCATGGCATGGTGATGTATGAGAAGTGTTCAGGTGGCTGCCTCAAAAGCTAATTTTTCAAACTGCACAAACCTTTAACCATATAATAAATTTTTTATAACCACTTCCAAATTGTCAAAGAATAAATATAATAACAAACACATAACATTGAAATAATTTGAAATAAACTTTGTTTATTGCCCCTTTGAACATTTTTTCAGCAAGTCACAGCTGCGTGGGATCTTCATAAACGTGAGCCTATCCTGCTAATCTCCCTCCTGATTCACGACAGGCCGGATCCAGAGACACTAATGGACCATGCCTGACAGTTATTGCAACATATTCAATACACAGCCTAAAATATGGCCAGGAAAGAAATGAAAATATACTACAGACTTGCCGGTAGCTTCCATTTTTGTAACGGGTAGCTCGCACCAGCACAGTCAATAAGCATTCCCTCTCTCTTCACATTCCCTGATTATTATCGTTTATGAGATAAAATCAATTTCCAAAGTATTCTGCGTGTTTCACTGTCAGGTAGCTCAAGTATCCCTTGTCACCGCTGCCATTTCTACAAGGGTTCCCCTGTCCAGGTGACAGATTTGGGCACAGGGCAAGCACACATTTCCAATGAGCCTGCCAGAGAAGCAGGGAAACAAATCACAACACCAAGGAGGAAAAAAAAAAAAAGGAAAAAAATCCCAAAACAAACACCAGAAAAAAACCCCATCAGATGTTGGTAAGGTTTAGCTAAGGCTCACAGACCAAACAAATCACTGTCCCTAGTGAATTTGTTTCAATGCATTTGCGTATTTCAAGCTTTTGCATTGTTAATACCAGAGCAACAATGCGGATTTTCTCTGATTGCAGTGTCACATATATGATTAATCATCTTGACTCAGACCATATTTTTTTAAAGCAATTGCAGGCTGGTTTAATGAACTCCTCTCCTACTGGCTTTTATAGACTAGTCATGATCAACATACCATTAAGATAAACCTTGTGCCCCATCCCTCCCCCCTCTGACAGCTTGCCTTATTTGCCTCACAACAGTCAATATCCAATTAAGAGGCAACGGATTTGATCGATACAGAAGGTAACAATAAGACTTAAACAGCTGGCAAATTCTACATGCACTCTTTTTCTTCAATTCCCATCTTCGTGATACAGAAACGCTTCTGTGCTTTGAATAAATGTAGAGAAGGAAAAACAATGGCCAGATCTGGCTGGTAAAGCTTTCCCTCAAATGGGCTGTGTCTGCAAGCTACTGTACAGCCATAAATGCTTGTCTGGGGTCACTGCAATACAGGCATGATCCTATTCTCTCTATTTTCTGTGGCCTTTTAAAGGGTGAAAATAGAAATCTCTTCCTGATCTGGTTACAAGCCACATGTCACTTGGGTCATTCACACATGAAAATGGAGGGGCTGTAATATTATTAAAGCAATCATTTATGAGCTGGGCCAAGGGACCACTGGTCTGAAGAGGGGGGCAAAACCCAACAGGAACTGAATGTAGGCAGGAGAATGGGCAAGGAGAGGGTGAAAAGGAAGAAAGGGAAGCTTTGATACAAATGACATATTCCACAACCTTAATATCATCTCCCAGTCTTTCTGCCAATGATGAATGGCTGCAATAAAAGGTGGGATAGTGGCACATACAAGCAGAGAAAAAGCAAAACCTGCCTGGTGGTGAGGACAACTCATTTTAACTTCCAGCAGCCCAGCTAGAGGTCAGGGACTGAGGTTGCAACATTGCCACTGCCTTTGGGTCTAATACCAGGTACAATACTTCCTCCTCATCTCCCAACACCTCTTTTTGAGGCTTTAATTCAAAGTTTTGCTTTCAAAGACGTTTCACAGAGCACTAGGCTGATACAGTCCAAATGAGGAACCCCTCCTTTTTCAGGATTTCCACTCCATTTTAAATAAGAACTCATGACCGTGTGGAGTGCCACACTCTCACTGACAAATGGGACCTAACCCAAACACTTCTGAGCTTGCTCCCAACACTGGCAGAAAGTTATTCCTAAATTACAGTGGCATGCCTGTGTTCTCTACTGCCCACTGCAACCCTCTGTCATTGGGAGGGATTCCAAGAACATACATCATGTCTAAAACCAGGAAACTGTCTGTTCAAACTCATAAGAAAGCTCAGAGCGCACAGATCTTTTCAGGCAATGGAAGGGAACCGACCATAATTTATCTTCCCAACTTGCCTTGGGATTTGAGAAGTCCCATTCTGAGTTCTCCTTTCTGTCACAATAAGATGGAATGTGCTGAAAAACACCTCCGTCTTCCCAGCTCCCTTCACTGCAATCTTCCACGGGGAGTGGTTGTGAGTAGATCTTTGGCCAGGTTTCTGAATCTAAAGTAATCCACTTCTAACTGTTCCCAGCAGTTTACTCCAGGCCTCAAGGTTTATCAGAATACATCTTTTTTTCAACTCTGTGCGTTGCTATTACAGAAAAAAAAGATAATACTACTTTAACTCTTAAATATAGATGTAAAAAATGAGGACGCTTCCACTTGAAAAAGGAACAGAAAGAAACACATTTTTCTGTCTTCTGCATTCAGGCAGGTGGCTCTGCCCCTGACTCACCTGGCCCCTCACCACACAGTAGAAGTCTGCATGTTCTGCCATGTAATCCTGTAATCCTGATTTTGATGGCTGGACTTGATGACCGATTTTGACTGTTGGACTGATGATATTAAAGGTCTTTTCCAACCTTAATGATTCTATGATTCTCTTTTCAACTTCTCACTCTCAGCTCCTGTCTTGAAAAGCATCCCTTAGAGCTTCACCAGACTCTGCAAACTCCCAGTTAGCACTAGATGTCTCCTCAGGCATATGTATGAGTATTTACATGCCACCTCTACCATTTCATGGTGGCACTGTCAGCTTTTTAAAACTTCCATGTGTTTATTCCAGACTCTTATGTGTTTGCCCCTTAGATAGCTCCTACTTGCCAATATATACTGCAAATACTTAGCCAATAACCTTGCTTACAGCCCTGACCTTCTTCACTGTTCTGTGGACTATTCAGCGTCACCTCAAATGTGTCACCCATTGTGTTGCTGAGCCTGCTGAAATCCAGCTGTTGGCCTGTACAATAGGTCTGCTGCCACAGGTTTGTCTCATTTTCCTCAAAAACAGAGCTATTGCTTCAACAGGGAAGAAAAAAGATGTGGATAGGACTCCTCTACAAAACTGGTACCACAGCTGCAGAGCTGGGAGCTGCCAAAATCACACCCCGGCACCGTGAGTGCCCCTGGGTCCTGCATTCGAGGGCTGGACTTAAGGCAGCCTGGTGAGCTTTGCAATATTCAGAGACCAAAGTACTCCTGATGTTTCTCCGCCCCTGGGCTGTACATCGAATGCTTGCCTCTCCTGTCTCCCGCACAGGGACTAATCTATCTCAGTTTAAGGCTCAATTGAAAGGATGTTCCTGTCTAAGAAGAGTTTGGAGAAACCTGCAGAAAGGTGGCCTTTGGTCTATTATCCACTGTGCACAGCTCCACAAATTCCCCATTGTTTGACTGAGATACAGAGGTCTCTGTCTTGGTCACAGAGTATATTGCAGTAGGAGGCAGCAAGGCTTGGAGGAAACTGGTGCTCTAATTACTACCACTACATGAAAGTACACACGCATCAAGCAAAGAACCAGCTCTAAATAAACACTTTAAGCACATTCTTACTCTACTAAATATTGCTGCTACCTGAAAAACTTCACGTAACTTTCTATTCCCTGACTTATTCCACTAAAATTCAAGGCCCCATTCTCTTGCCTGCATCCAGACCACTTTGCATCAGCTTTCTAAAGCACAGGAATGGTCTCAACTTCTGTTGTTCTTTGTGCACTTTTTCCATCTGTGCCTAAAGGTACTCTAAAGTGAAGAAAGCACCTACTTGCCCCTCACACAATCATGAGTGAAGTTAAGCTTAGGCAAAGGCCAGAGCTAACAAGATAACCACTGGGGTAGTGACAGATGTTCAGCCTAACATAAGATTGAGGCCAGTAGACAGGAAAATCCATCTGTGTTTCCCAGTACTACTAGCAGGAGGAGGACTGTGGTGGTAGCCATCATCTTTTCATTAGCAACAGGCTGGTCAGAGAGAAAAGAAGCCGAGGAATCATCTTTTCATATGCAGAGTGTGAGTTCCAGGAACAGAATTACCATTTCAATTAATTGCATCTAACTATGTAATTAATGTTCGTGTCAGTTTATTACAGGCATCTTCACCATCGATGCTGTGAAATGCAACTTAGTGACTTTTTTTGTGGGGAACGAGATGGAACAACCATTTGTCTCACTTCCATTGTTTATATATTAATCGTTAAATTGTTACTAGTATTATTAATCTCATTATCTTAATTACATGTGTTCTGTCTTTTTAGAGTAGCATTCCCTCCAGAATTAGACTGTTTCACACATCTCCATTGTTCCTCTCCCTCAGTTTAGAAACTTGATGGGGAATCACTGGCATCGAAGAAAGGTGAAATGAGTATTGAGCACAAGAAGCAGCAACATCAGCTGCTTAGCAGGAAGGGGAAATCTATGAGTGCTCTTTAACAACCGGCACACTTCACAGCATACACTGGCAGAACATTCCACATGGCAGGAGGTGAGCCTTAAAAAAATTGGTCCACTATAATCCTTTAAAAGCAGCCTGGGTCTCTTTCTGGAAGTCTAGGTCATGTGCCTGGCACTGCCTCATATGGTGTCTCTCTTCCGCCATTTGTTTATTTGCTTCTGGCAGTTTTGGCAGTGAGGTATCGGAGTGAAATGCACACCACTCCATACATATGGTGGGAAGAATCTAGTGCATCAGTTGAATGCATACTGTACTGTATACACATTCTGTTTTATCTCTGAGCACAGCTGTGCTGTAAAAGCTTACAAAATGTGAAGCCTTCTGTGCAGCAAAAACATCGACAGGAGAAGCTGGCCTATAACTTATTAGGTTGTGACACAAGCCAAAAAAAGCCGGAGTTACAGCTGACAACTCCTGGCATCGTGATGAAAAGCACAGTGGCTCAAGTTAGAGAGGGAGTGTCAGCCCTAGCTTCATGTTTTGGACTTTCACTGCCACGGGTCACAAATAGCATTGCTGGTTTGTTGTAGGACAATGATTCCCAATCCCAGTGCATGGCTTCCAGCTAGTGACTGAAGCAAACAGGCAAATCATCCCCCCGGTGCCCCACTGAGCTTGCAGGCAGCTTGCACTAGGAAGGGATTCAAGGAGGGGGTGGGCAAGAGCCAAAAAGCAATTGTGCCTCTCTTCCTCGCCTTGCACAGCAGCCTTCAAGCTGGTATCAGTCCTGCATTCCCTACTCCCCCTGCAAATTGGACTGAAGGTAGTGGAAACACATGGTAGGAAATTCTCCTGCGCTGGTTGAAGCAGATGTCTGGTAGACTTTTTTTTACCACAACCTTGAAACAGGGACTCTGTATCTAAATCTGAACCACGTGCATAACTATCTGCAGTATCCCAACTGTCTGAAGGCCAGGCACTGACAGCACTTGGGGGGGGTCCTTAAGAATGGCCACTCTGGGTCAGATCTAAGGTACCTTAGCTCAGGTTTGTGTCCAGCAGCAGCCAGTATCACCCTCTTGAGAAGAATCTGAGGAGCAATGGGCTACCAGTCCTTCCAGAGGCACAGACCTGCCCTGAGGGCAGTGGGAACGGGTGTGTAAGAGGTTTGATAAGTTAGTTTGGCCTGTGTGTCCACAGTTCCTGGATTTTTTCACATATATCTCTGTGAAGTGCTGAGTTAGGTGAGATCATAGTACATCTCCCTCCCTACCTACTGACAGACTCCATATGTGCATGTATGTGTAGGCAGAGGAAGTGTGGTGAGTAAAAAAAACAGAGAAGGGAAATGCAGGTGAGATGACATTTTTAGGATGCAGAGGAAGTGCCCTGACAAGAAAGCCATGACTGGAAACATCACATTTGCTTCCCGATCCATAGGAATGAATTTCTTATGCAGCTGAGTGCTGGACCTATCAGGGCTGACCTGTGTTGCCTCCCATGGATGCTGTGAGGGCTCCCCAGCTGTAGAAAAAAATCCCTCCTGTGCAGCCTCTCTACTGCCTGAGGTGACATTGACTCTCAAGGTGGGCTTCTGGCTTCAGCAGCTTCCTTGACAGATACAGGTTGTGGAGAGTATCCCACAAGCACTCATCCAGGGGAATCACACCCTTTTCTGCTCCTCCCAGAAACTTATTTTTCTCAAGCAGGACTCCACCTGATTCCAAGGGAAAAGGGGAGCTTAACCCTCCTGTCAACAGGAGCTGAGGGAGAAAGTCATCCCATAAGGAAGCTTTCATCTAGCTGCTACTTCACCTCTCAGCTGAGAGGAGACTTCCTTCCTCTAGTACAGTCATGATGGCACCTCCAAACTCTCTCCTGGGGCTGCCCAAAAGGCATTGCAGGAGTCCTGCAGCAGGGCACTGGCCCTGCAGGGGATGAAATACAACCCCCAGCCAGTTTTAGCCTGTCTGCCTCGTCTCGTGGGACCACAGTTGCATGGCTTTTACATTGCACTCTGTCCACTGCCTTCTTCCTGCCTGGCTACTCCATGGCAAAGGGGAAGGGGGACACGACTGTCACACTTTTAGAGGAAGACAGACAAGAAAGAGCAATTTAAGGCCCAGTTAGACATTTTGTCACCTCTCCTATCAATTATACTAAAATAAAGGAGAAGCAAGGGAAGAGAAAAATAACAAGCTCTTGCCCCAAACTCTAATTGCTGCTGATGTTAGTTCATTTTTAACAATTGACTTTAATTGCATCTCCACACTGGGTAAACTTTCTTTTTCAAAAGTTATTTTAAATACATGGCAGAGTGCTCCTTAAAACCTGGCCATGGTCTGCACTAAAGGAAATAGTATAAATGAAAGGCAATCAGAGCTTTGGAACAGCTCTTACATAAGATATTCAAAAACAAAGACTTACCCACTTAAATTAAAAAAAAAAAGAGAGACAAGGGATGTGATAGTAGTCTGTGTAGTATGCTATATTTTTATGATACCAAAAAAACCTTCCCATATTTTTGTTACCAAAACAAAAGTAGCTAGTAGCTATCCATTAACTATCCACTGTTTCTCTCAATGTAAAAAGCTAGAGTTTCAATAAATGTGCAAAAAATTTACAAAATAAGTCTTTGCAGAACAAGCCACCAAGCTGGCTGGTGTGCAGGTCAAAACCATACACTAATCCAGGAGAAGTGTAATGCCTTTGGAAGAACATATTCAGCTATTAACAACAACAGCATAAGCACTCCCACATGAGAGTAGTTCCAAGGAACCAGAAGAGATGGCCTCAAGGCAAGGAGCCCTGAGTCTGGCCTGCAGGCTGACCTCAGGTGGAGTTTTTGGAGATTCATGCCTTCCTGCAGTCAAATTCTAGGAACTGATTTTGGAAATGGGAACTCTAGATCTGTTTTCAAACCTTGAAAGTAACCCATGGAAATTAGTTGGGGCTATCATTTCTGCCTCCAGAAAAGGGTAATTAAATTGTTTCTGAGACTGGTGAGAAACTTCAGTGATGGGAGTTGATTTCAACATTTACAGCAAACACAGCTACACACTGGCTGAGAGGTGGAAGGGTAAAACACAGGTGTATATCTCCTGATGGTACGGGACACAGACTAGCTTTTCTTCTTATACATGCTCTAGGAAAGGTTTGTCACTGAAGGGCTTTTGAAAGCCAGGAGGTCACAGCTTTTCTGGCCTTCCAGCTGTCTGTTCATACCACAAAAAAAATTCTAGGAATCTACTCCTGTTGTGAGAAAGTTCAGCACTCTTGAAATTCAACAACTTTGAATATCCTGACTTGAGCCAAAATGAGACAACTAGATTTGAAACACATAAATATCCACAAGAAAACAGGCACATATAATGAGTACAACAGAAATAAATTTCACTCTGACTCCTATCTTTCTTTTCTTCTGTTTTACCTGCATTTGTGAGTTCAATTACATGGTCATCCAGGAAATCAACTTAGATCACACTCCTAGAGATACATGAAGCAACCAGAAATGTCATCACTCTTGTGATGGCTTTCAGCAGGGATTTAAATCTTTCTCTCTCAATCTAAGGAATGCAGTGTTGCTCAGAGGAATTCAGACAATTACAAATGAGCATCCTAGAAAACACCACTTCTGGAATGAGAGCTAGCTAAAATATTACCAGCTACTCAGAGATTTTACCTAAAACACATGATCAGGAAGGGAAAGGGCAGTTACAGATAATAGGAAATTAATTTGCCTAGACCCTCAGCAGGACCTTTAACACATGCTTTACTAAAAATGGGATTAAAAAAAAATACTAGTCTCGGACAGATTTTTAATAAACTTTGACACTACCGTCTTACTAGTTGTAAACGACTTTCAAAATCACCTTCAATGGCTCCATCAGTTTCTATACCCAAATCCACAGTCTCCTGCCACTGTCAGTCACTTGCTAGATAACAGGTGGAATGTGGTAACATTTACGGAGTTCTGGGACATGGAAAGTAGAATGTAGTAAAGGAAAAGAAGTAAAACCCTTGGCTGTATCACGATATGCCATTTCTCTTTAGCTGGTTCTGAGGAAAAGAGACAATGGCCTCACTATGTGCATAAATGCATGTATGAACATGAATCTCTAGGTTTAGTTCCACTACTCACAGGAAGTAATTGGAAACTTTAAAGTTAGTTAACATCCTAAACATCCTAAAACTACAACTGTTGTGAAGCAGCTACAACAGTTGCCTCACGAAAGGGTGGAGCTGCCACAAATAGCTGTGGCTGGTCAAATGCTGTGAGAGCTCACAGAAGCCTATGTGGTTTTTATTTTCTTTTTCTATCATTTTTTCATCCCTCTTGGCCACCAGGTGCTGGTTGCTGTAGACAGATCAGTGCAGGAAGCAGAAGTTCTACAGAAAAGGAGTTTCTAAACCACCCATGTTGGATAAACTAGATCAGATGAACTTGCTTTGTGTTTTTCACATTCTTGCTCATCCCCACACACACCAGGAAAACCTGTGTTATTCTAGATTGACTTAAATGGAACACAGAATAATAGGAGACCCATGTCTAGGCTGTGGCAGGGAACAGACCTGGAATACACACAATAAAATTGACAGGCTTGATGGCTGAATGGATTTAAGCAACAGCTGGAATCTGATGAGTCTAAAATCACAAGTAAGCTGATCAGGAGAATAAATCTTTCATGGATTACATTCAATTAAGTGCTCTCACATCACTGAGAGGCAGCTAGACATCCATGCACAATATATGCTAAAACTAACTGGGTTCCAGGTCCACCCACTGAGGCTGAAAGCACAGAAATCTGGGGTTTGTCTGCCAGGCTGGATATTGGACAGGGGCAGTTAATGTGAAAAAGTGACCAATGCTTTTGTAAACTCCAAACATCCCTCCAAAGGTATCCTCTCTCCATACACGAAGAGGGATTGTCTTTAAACTGAAAGAGGGTAGGTTTATATTGGATATTAGGAAGAAATTCTTCACTATGAGGGTCGTGACACACTGGCACAGGTTTCCCAGAGGAGCTATGGATGCCCCATCCCTGGAAGTGTTCAAGGCCAGGTTGGATTTGGACCCTGAGCAACCTGGTCTAGTGGGAGGTGTCCCTGACTATGGCAGGGGAGTCAGAACTGTATGTTCTTGAAATTTCTTTCCAAAACAAACCATACTACAGTTCTCTGATAAGCACCCAGCTCCTTTGTATTTGTTACATGTAACATGCAGGAGATGGGCTGATTTCTAAAAGCTGCCACTCAATAAGAAAGACAGCAAATTTTTATGCCAGCTACTTATAGCCAAAGAGCAGAAAGTGGCAGAGCCAAGCCCATCATGCACACAAAGGCTTTCACTCCACAGGTTCCTGGGGCACAGAAGCTGTGGTG
Source organism: Corvus moneduloides (assembly GCF_009650955.1). Classification (NCBI taxonomy): domain Eukaryota; kingdom Metazoa; phylum Chordata; class Aves; order Passeriformes; family Corvidae; genus Corvus; species Corvus moneduloides. The sequence goes on along the minus strand of NC_045478.1, from coordinate 47,462,663 downwards.
TTCTCAGAAAATGTGAAATAGCCTTCATGGTTGAAGATCAAGTCTCCGCAGTAAAACATCATGAAACAGTAAAGGCAGAGAGGCAAAGAACTGAAGCAAAATGAACCAACAACTGACTAGAAAGACAGCATGTCTCTTGGGAAAAGTGTTTAATTGTGACTGATTTTATGTTGCTAATATTTTTCATTCATTCCTTTCATTCATTTCTCATTTTTCATTAGAGGAAAGTTTTAAGAGGAACTGATTTCTTTCTGAAATTTCCCATTAAAAGTATGTCACAACAGTAATTAGGACAGGACAGAAGGAGATTGTGGTGTGGGTTCTAGATTTATACAATAGTGTTGGAGTGGGGAGCCCATGCAATTCCCTCTAACAAGGTCACTTGGGCTTGGATTTTCAGAAGACCTGGTATAAATTAAGCAAACAAGGTCCATTTTTGGGGTTTTTTCCAGGGAAATCAGTTGCTTAATTTTGTCTTGTGCTTTCAGAAATTTCAGGCTTGGCAAAAGGAGCAAAGGAAACACTTTCCTCATTCCAGAGCTGTGATGATGACAAGTCACAAATGCCCAGCTGCATCAGGGCTGCCGAGATGTGGTGTTCCTGTGGGGTGGCAGGATACCCTCCTGCTCCCTTCGTGGGTGCTCCGTGGAGGAAGGGGCTCATGTGGTGCAGGGTCACCCACCTGGCTTTCATGTGCTTTTGTGGGTGTTCTTCCTCTCCTGATGGGAGCATGCACCTCCCTGACTGCTACAGCTCTCGATTGGAAAGGAAAATAAAATGGCAGAAGCCCACCTTTCCTTGACATGTAGCTGTTTGTTTGTGGGAGAGGCTCCTCCCTGTGAAACTCTGTCCAAGCTGCAAATTCATTGCAGATCTCCAGCTGTCAGCTGGCCAGTTCACAATTACCTTAAACACTTTGACCCATACGGTGTCCTGAGTATCCATCAGACAGCGGCTGCTGTCTCAGACCAGTTCTGACAGACTCCCCCTTTGACAGTTACTACATCAGATACGCTCGGCTTTGTTTTTCATTACAGCAGTGGCTTTCTGAGGCCAGATAGGGTTGTGCTTTGCTGTCTGTCTTATAAAATCAACCTGTAACTCAAAAATTAAGCTGTGTTTTTTCAAAGTTTTTTTACTCCTGGTAATAAAAATATCTGTGTGTCAGGCTTTCTTGACCATTACCCTGATGATTCTTACTGAGGTGGGAAGTCCTCTAGTCATTCTCCAGGCACACTGACAGGGACAAGATACATCTGGGTCAACACAGGAAGCACACAGAGCACGCAGAATCTCTTTGTTAAACAAGAAGGTGCTGTTTTTAACTACAACCTCATTTTAAGCAGAGGCCACTAGCCTCTATTCTTCAAGGAATAAGAGTAGTGTGATAAAATCAGCACCAGGAAGGACACAGGATTAGAAACCGGGGTCAGGGAACAAGGATTTAGGAAGTTGAGAAGGTGTCCCTAAATCTCAGAATATGCTCAGTTTCCCCAAACAAAAATCTACTATTGGGGTCTTGAAATCTGAGACTCACAATAGGAACACGAGCTCCGTCAAACCAGCCGGGTTTTCTGCAACTCTGACAAGGAACTTGGTGCAACAGCTCGTGAAAACAGGTGGTGAGTGTCCAGTTCAGACTGGGAAGTAGTGTACTACTGTGAAATTCCCATCTTCCCACCCCTTGATTTAAGAATTTCCGTGTCAAAAAAAATTGGTCAGCTCAGCAAAGAGACTGAACTATCTTGTAAAAGCCTTGTCTTTTTAATTGCAATAGCTGTGAAACACACAATGCATCTTTAAGACATTACAGTGCTGGTAATATAAAAGAACTGAAATATTTGCCATTATCTTATCAAAATATCAGGTCTGCAACTTATAGGAATATTTTTTGAATGGTAAGCCAGAAAGACTTGCTTTTTCTTTCTTTCTTGGGTCACATTCACAGCAATGCAAGAGCAAAGAATAAGCCCCTCTGTCTTTTGCAGAATTGATTTGCTTCATGAAAAACCAAAACCCACTTTCTCTTGCCAGCTGAAATAGCTGCCATTGTATCCTTAAGTGATATCATTACGAAACATGTCAAACAGAGAGAGATGTGTTTTTCCCAGGTATTCCTAAAGCCATTGAGTACTACAAGTCAGAGCTATGAAATTATACTGCACTACTCCAAGCATTTGTTTCTCTTCCCAAACAGAGCGTCATTGTTCTTATTTAAAGAAATAATCCTCACAAAGCTGAAATAATTATTCAGCCCAAACAGCCCATAGCAAGGGAAACAGTCTTTAGACAGCTGTCATGGCTCAGTCTTCCGGAAGCTTTGATTTTAATCAAACTCATTAAGGAAAGAAATTAACAGAAATTAACAGGAAAATATCATAATTTGTCTTGTTTCAGAAAGCTTGAATGGAGACAAAAGGCTCTTTAACATGACATGTAATGTGACCAGTCAAAACTCTCTATGTCGCTGAGTCTCACAGGCTGAGTAAGTCCGAAGCTGCTTGTGCTGCAGCTCCACAGTTTGGTGCAGTGAAATGAAAATGGTAAATGAGAATACCCTGTCTTTGGGCACTAAGGAGCCTGTCTCCTAAACACCTGTACACTGTGTGCCCGTACAAGCATGCAGGAATGTTCGAGGTAATGAATATGCTACCTGCAAATATCTTAGAGTAACGAAAGATGAAGCGTAATAAACTCTCTAGAGAAGGAAACCATCTTATAGATAGTTCATGACAACTGTTTCTTTTTGCAATACTCTTCAAAGGAGTGGAAAAAAACTCCCACTTATCTTTTCAGATACATATTAGGTATCTAAGTAATCTCTGACTTCCCATTCAGAAGCACAAAAAGGAACATACCACCGTGGCTTTTAATCTGAGTGGAACTGACAGAGGAGCGCATGGTGTTGTAAGCAGCTCAGAAAGGCAGCAATAAAAACATTGACACATCCTGGTTTAGTGTCCTCAGCCTCTCCTCTGGCTCTCACTGGCACACTCTTCCTTGACTGAGCCTGCTACGCTGCTGCCTCATCCCAGGAGAGAGCCACACACACCCATCCACAACGTGGGACCGGCATCTGCTCAGTAGCTGGACTAAAATCCTGCCCTTCTGGAACCAACAGACTTTTACCTTTGACTTTCAAAGGGGCCAGGATTTAGACTGGAGATAGTTATGAAAAGGAAAGCCATGGTGCTTGGGACCAGAGGGAAGCAAAAGGGACAGCTGGAGAGCAAAAGGGGCATGACAATTCACAGATCACCTTCAGAAAATAAAATTTTCCCTGGAGTCACTATTTGTTCTTCATGGGGACCAGTTGTGTTTCTGCAGAAAACAACACCACCACTAAGAATCTGTTGAAAGCACATATATAAGCACTTGCCCCCTGCCACCTGCAGTGGCAGTCAGCTCCTGAGGCAGAGCCACGTTGTGCTGCCATTGTGCTATAAATCTACCGGCAAAACCAGGGCAATAACAGGGACACAGTTACTATAACTTCCTAGCACAAAGAATTTGTATAAATATATGTTAAAAGACAAGGTAGTGCTTCCGGGGGGGAAAAAAACCCAACTTGGTTCTATGGAATTGAGAAACAGTTTTCCTGTGATTTCCTGTGGAATTCACAGCAGGTGTCAGTGGCATGTAGGAAGTGCTGGGGTCCATGAGGGCAGATACAGAGAGCAGGTAGGACAGAAAGGGAAAGTCAAGGGAGTAATCAGAAGCTGTTGGCAGGAGGGAGACAAGGAAGGGCATAGGAAATCAAGAACTAATGGAAATGCTTTCGAGAGAAGTAAAAAGAGTTGAGCCCTCAGACAAAGCAATTCTTGAGAAACAGACAACAGCAGAATGACTCCTCCTCCAGTTCCCATAAAGCCTCAATGATAATACAAGCCATGGAGGATATGGAAACTGGGTCCTATCCAAATGGCCTCAGAACAAGCTGAATCTGTCTAAACTGGAATCACCTGGACCTTCCTTTACCCCAGCTGACTAGGAATCTGTTCCCAGCTTTTAGTTAGATAGTTCTCACCTGACAGTTATCCAAAATTGTATGCTGTTTCTAATCAAGAATACCAGCAACATCATTCATACTAACATGCTTAAAGCAATGGTCCACTTGTGAATACAGCTGTTCCAAAAAAAAATACTTACTGTACAGAAATCACTCAAACTGATTAGAATGACCAGAATTCAACCCCGCAATTCTATACACAATCTGGGAAAGTTTGTGGACTTTTACTTACTCTTTTAACTTTCTGAACTTCAACGAGTTGAGGAAAGCTACTGAAATATATCAAAAGAGAAAGTACCTTCTTACAGTCTCTCAGACTATTTTTTATATGCTTTTATCTAGTAACACTGCGATGATAGACTAGGATTAAATGAAACAAACCCTATTGCATTGTAGGGAAATGCCTTGATGACCTCCAGGAGGTTATTTCTGCCCTAACTAGTTCTATGTCAGAGCCATTTTAGGAATACAAATGAGTGGAGAGATTGGGAATAGATGAATCCTGGATATCAGACTACTGTGGGCTCGCCAGCTCTTTCTGAACTAGTAGCAGTGATTTCTTTCAAAAAGGAATTCCCCAAAATTAACCTCCTATCACCCAGATTACCTTCTCCCTAACTCTGAGAGAGCACTGCATTTCTCTTTCATTGGCACTCCTTCTCATGCAATGCATCAGACTATTTACTTAGGCCCTGAAGACTACCTTACGTGTCCTCTACCACACAAAAAAAATCATACATAAATGATTCAGGAGTACATGCTTTATCCATTCCTCCTATTCAAAAACATGCAAGCCAAATGCTTATCACTTACTGCCACTCAGCTCAAGCTTCCTACTGGCTTCAGCCTGCCTTCAAACTAAAGGCTAAAGATGACCTGACTTTCCCAGATGTGGATGTCTAGCTGTAAACCCCATCACACTTCCTGAAAGATGAGGTGTTTACAACATCTAGGAAAATCAAATTGTTATGATACTGCCCTATATTCTTCATTTTGCTTATTGTGGAAAGCAGAAAATATTCCACCAAAAATCTTTTGCTATCTTGATTTGCTCTCATTTATTTTTGCATGCAATTCACTGTGTGTTTGGACCATTCATTCACAAAAGTTATTTCAAATTTGCTTGCACTTTATCAAGTTTCCTTTTATATCCTCCCTTTTTCTCATTTCAAGAAGGCCAAATATAATCTTTTCACCTTTTTATAAAGAAAGCTTGGAATCCTGCTGATCCTGCCTGATACCTCCACAATCAAAACTTTAGTCTCCAGTATTTCTGGTTTTCTGCAATCCCTACTTCTAAACTCTCTGCTCCTGGAGTGACCATTCCAGCAGCAGTACCTCAGAAGGGTCCCTATGAACTGCTCTCTCTCCTGGTTTGGGAAGACGATGGCACAACTCTCTCAAATGCAGCCATGACCCAGAGATACGTACTGACCCACTTCAGCTCCTGCTTTCTCATTTATGGGCTCCTCTCCAAGGACAGCTGGGAGAGGGACCCGTATTTCCATTGCTACTCACTCCTCCATAATACTCAGATAAGGAAGCCTGTCTTTTCCCTGAGAAAAGCCAGAAACCCTACCAAGAAAATTGTACCAAGAACATAGAGCTCCTGCACATCAAAGAAAACCCCTTCCCTTCCTGTTTATATTGGAGACTTCAAAACAGCTACCTCAGCCTTTGCTGTCACTTTAGCTGTTACAGAAGAGCCTGTTCTCTGCTTTCAGACATGTGTATTTCATGTAGCATGACAAGAAAACACAGTCAAAACTTTTCCTCGCTGTAGTCTGAAAAGAAATACTTTTCTTCTGTATTATAAAGGAAGAAAAGCTTTGAAAACTTTGCAGGCAGGTGTCTTGATGAAGTACTTTAAATACAGAGCAGAAAGCTTTCTTATCATGATTCTTTTCATGAGTTTATTCATGGGACATTTTTTTAATTCTGGAAACAAGAGCACATGGCTGCTGCACCTACAATCAATCTTTCAACCAAATTTTCCACTAGTTAACCTCAGTTCTCTGGAAACATAATAAAACCAATTTCTGTGGGAATACTACGGTGTAAAACAGGGTGATCCCATGGAGAATTTCTTTCCCAGTGTTCCTATTGCCACTTACTGCAGAAATAGCAAGATCAAACATAAGGAAGAGAGTCAATGTTTCCACAGGTATTGCACACACTGCAGCAGCCCATGATGTAAGGTAAATGATGACAAGTAAAACTCAAGAAAAATGGAAACATTCAGAGCACTGGTGTCATTTATGCCTGGTAATTTGTGTGTGTCCGTGCATGTGTCCTGGATGCAGGGGATGTTGGCCAGTTGGAGATAATGTCAATAAAATCACAGACTCACATTATACCTGGCAGGAGGCTTGCTTCACCTCGGGAAATGAGCTACGACTTCGTGAAGGCTCACTTTTGCCACTGACATTACTCTGGTAGACAGAGACCTCATTTCACAACCAGGCCCTATCTCGTATTGGAGCATCTGTGCCTCAGCACTGCCAAACATGTACATCCTTCCTGACGGGCTACTCAGAGCCAGTTAAGCCTGGCAAATGTGTTTGTGCACGGCACTTTAGCAATACAGCACACGCAAAACCTGCTAGTTTTCTTCCATAATATTTGCAAATTCCGTAACAGTTGATTATTTATACATTAACCCACAGATTTCATTTCTTCCATCTTATACCCACCCATTGTAGATGTAGTGTTGTTGCCACTTGCTCTGTTAGGCATGAATTAATGCATCAGAGCCGTGTAATTTATGCATGCTATTTTGTCAAGTCTGTTTGTATGGAATCTGCTTTGGAGAGGCAAGCTGCTCTCTACTCTGGGGCCAGAAATAGTATTAATTTTTCTTTTCTTTTGGTGTTGTGGATCAAGGTAACTTCAGAGCAGTCACCAGCAAATCACTGATGAGATGAAAATTGCAATGTTCTTTGTTTTATGCCATTTCAGGTAGAGATGATTTGTGTGCATGCAGAAGTATGACACTGACATAATAGAAGAAAACCCTAGCTGACATGGATATTCGGGGGATGCCATTATCAGGGCAGCCAAACGACCAAGGACAAAGCACTGATTTACTAAGTTAGAATATGACTGTGCACTTCTAGGTTTCAAAACCGAGGGAGGAAACCAAACTGCCTGCCTTTCCCAGGAAGCAGTATTACAAGGCAGACAGCTTGTTCCACTTAAATGCGCCCCACTGCAATAACCGTATTACTTGTGAAATGAAGACACAACATACAGTCTTTTCTTAGTGCTTTACAATTCTCAGGTCAAGTGCTAATACATATTACAGAGCTCTCTCTGGCAAGTATTGTTAGAGCTGTCATTAAAGACCTCCAAAAGTCTTAGCTGTGCAAATGAAAATGTTTCCAAATCCTCTTATCCCAAACATAACAAATCTTTCTGTTGTTAAATCTGATGTTTTGTAAATTCGATACTACTTGGCTTATTGAGGGGGCTGGAGAATTTTTTTTGTGCAATAACACAGATCTCCAGAAAACGAATAAAGCATCTCTGCAGCAAGGGAATAAGACGGATCTCTGGGAAGGGATTTATGCAGACCCGTGGAAAAGGAAAAATCAAAGACCACCTACAGTACAGTATGAAGATGATTCTAGGATTAAAAGGCACAATAATGCTACCCAATTACATCTCTGCCTGGGTCATGTGCTATGCATAGCAGGAAGAAGCAAGATGGCAGATACCCTGGGTTATTTTAATTAATTTAATCATGTGACTAATTGGTCTCTGCTGGGTTTCTGTGGTAACTGCTTCCTAAGTGCTGATGGGCAATTGTGTTAAATGTAGCTTGGAAACTGCACGTAGGGTGCAGTGCCTTCTAGAGAGCAAAGGGAATTGTACAGCTGTGTGGGGAAGGTGCTCCTGCTGGGGCACTGATTATCTCCGTGCCGAATGTCTACAGCTGTACTGTCCTCTTTGCTTGTCTGCTTCCCGAAGGAACACGCTTATTTGCAGAAAACGTGCTAGACTTTCTCCCTCCTGGGCGTGAAAGTAGATTTCCTGTAGGAATATGTGAGGGCACATGTATGCGGCAGAGCACGCGCGACTTGGAAACAAAGGGAGAACAGCCAGAGCGCCGTGCGTGCAAAAGTGAAATGACTCCTGCGTGCACAGTGTGAGGCCCTGCAAACCAGAACGTCTTCTTAGTGCTGACTGCGTTCGAGGGTAAATCCATTACCAAGCCCTGACACAAACAACGTGTGAAACCGGGTGGGTTTTTTTTTTTCCCAACTGCTCCTGCATCTCTTGTATTATTCATGAAATCCCTAAATCCACACGGGTCATAATTAGCATGGAGTACTGCAAAATGGCACAGAGCTGCCTTCAAAATTGGCAAACATGAAAATGACTTGTAAAAGTCATTCTTTGCTTCATGGATTGAATTTCGGATCACCACAAACAAGAAGCTGTCATCCTGTTGGATCCAAACTTACACCCATGTCTCCTCACATGATTAATGTAATGGCAAGAATGGAAAGATGATTAATAATAGCAACCTACATTCCAGCAATCACAATTGCACATAAGAAATGACTGTTTAATGGGGTGGTAAGTTAAACCCCATTAAGGGCACAGAGAAAAAACAACTGAGAATCTCCTCTCCTCAGTACCTTTCACTGAAAAAAAAGCAACCTAAGAAAATATCCTTAAGACAATACAAGACATGCTGCAAATACAGAACACAACAGGGAACAGAAAATGCCATACCTTATCCTAACCTCACCAGTGAAAATGCAGAAAGAGAATAGGAAATGTAGGAAGACAGCCACAGAGAGGTTAAAAGTTTGGTAGCTGTATTGTGAAGGCTAGAAAGGTTTCATTTAATAAAGCAAGGGAAAGGATAAGGTAGAATGGTGAAGGAGGAAAAATGTCCATTACCTCCCTGCCCTGGGCTACTGGAGGATAAAGAGCTATCCAGCCTAACTGTGGCAGACCTGGGCTTTATTTCATTTAGTATAAATTAGATTAAAATTAACATACCTTATACAGCTCTATCAGCAAAAGGTTATAGTTGTAGAGCACAAATATCTAATTCCTCATTTTTCCTGCTATAGTCCCACCACGGGCTTGAAGTCTGTGATTCAGTTCTCATCCCCCTAACATAAATGGAAATACTGCCCCTGACACTCAAGACCAAACTACTTCCTTTGTTTTGAAACGGGTGGTCAGTATGTTGTTGCATATTCCTTTCTGCAATTTATATTAAGTTATTCATGCCTAAGTTCAAGGCTGAAGAAATAAAAAGCTCAAAATAACCACATTTGTTGTAAGCCGTCTTTAGGAAATCAATTTTAGGAAACAACTGACAAACTAGGTGATATGATGTAATATCTCTAGTTGTGTTCTTTGGAAAAGTTAGGCATAATGAAGCTGCTACAAATTACATTTCATGCTGAAATGTCCAGATACAATGAATTAGAGCTCTACATGACCCTTCTTTAAAAACAGCCCTTATTGTGTGAGATTGAACACAACCTCACATACTGCTTCAGTCTTTTTATAAGAAGTCTTTTACACTTTCCATATTTTCGCCAACAGCAAATACTAGAAAATATTGACATTTTCAAAATATTCCAAAAGAGCAGTGTGGTGACACTGATAACTGCATTATGAAGGCTGAAAATTTTTAAGAGAGACTTGAGAATAACTGAAAGTGAGACAAAACATTTTCATTTGAGTGACATTAACAAAAAACTCCCCAGTAAAGCTATACCAAACCTATTGCTCCTCCAGACCCAGTAAGAACTAAATGGAGGTATACTCCTACATTGGGCCAAAATCCCTGCTGATTCAAGTAGCCCCATTTATTTTAATAAAGCTACACCTGCTTACACCAGCTATGTATTTGCCCAACCAAATGGGACATGTCAGTTTGGATTGGGACTGTGTCACAGAGCCCTTCATGCTTGCTATGCCAGCAGTGCAACCACTGATTAGGAAGATGGGTCTCGCCATAGTGATTGGCCCATTTGTTCATCTCATCTGGCAAATTGCAGCTGACAATAGCCAATACCTGAAGGAAGGAATGGAAATTTCCCATAATCTGCAGAGTTATAGGATGCATCTGGGGCTGTCACAGTGGGCAACATCTCTCATGAATGAGATTTGGCTTTTATTGCTCTTTCACTTGGTTTAGCTATATATTTTGCTAATAATAATCAGTTTTATCAAACCTCTGCAACTACACCATTCAATTCCAGCACCAGTTCAACTGCTACTCCAAACAGAGCACTCTTGTTTATTTCAGCGGCTTGTGGCTCAGGTCTTTAACTGTTTGTAACAGTTCAGTCTGAAAACGAACAGTGTAATTTTGGGAAGTAATAACTCCTGCTGAATCTGAATATTCTATCCTTTCATTTCTGCAGGAGACAGAAAGTACACAGAGGAGGGTGTAAGCATTCCCTCTGCCAGTGCCAGCTTCAGTGTTTACACGTGTTTGCTTGTCCCAGCTTAGTCAGTCCCAAGCAAAGCAGCTCATTTCAGGCCCCAGTTACAAGTGTTAACACCTCAAAGTATTATACATCAAAATTGCAAAAGATGAACCTCTGGTTCAGCCCTCTCCTCCTTCTCCACAGGCTTAACATTTTCGTATTCCCTAAATCATCTTTGATTCTTCTGATCACTGACCTCTGCATATCCAAACTCTCTCCAAATCTTGCCACTCCTTGCTCTATCCATATCACAGCAACCCCCCAACTATACTCCTCAACACTCCACCACCCCAGACCCTTGTCCATTTAACTACCCTTACATCTGCATCATCCAACTTATTGCCCCTCTCCTATCCTCAGCTTTAGGCTGTTGCCTGCCTTCACTCATTCCCCTAAGATATTTTCTTTTGGCTGTTTTTTTGTCCCCCTTAGACATACTAACTCACTTTTGTAAAAGTAGAAGTTGGGTTTTTTCATTATTTCTAATTCCTCCAGAGAATTATTTTGTGTCCTGTCTGGTATCTGCAACTCCTCCTAGCTCAGTATCAGCTGCAGAGTTTGTGAACTTGTTCTCTGTTCTCTCCTGGAGATCATTAATAAAACATGAAACAAGACCAACCTCACTAAAGTCCCTCTGGCACATCTCTATCCACAACCTGATATGCTGCTCTTTATCACCACCCTTTACTTTATTCCTTGAGCCTGTTTTCAGGCCACTTGACAGTGTTCATATCCAAAGTAATTTGAATTAATCTGAGGGTAAGATTTCATGAGATGCCATTTCAAGTGCTTTACTAAATTTCAAATCCATTAGAACTTCTAATTTGCCTTCCTCAGCTGATTTCTGTGCGTGTGTACATACTAGCCGTGTTTGCTTGGCAAAACCTCTGTACTCCTCTGTTATTCCTTGCCCATTTGGTATAACTGCAGAAAATGGGGATGTGGTTGAGTGAGTTTGTGCATCGAATATCTGCTTTTTGTTGGAAAACTCAACTTTTTTCTAAAAAACAATTAGTTTTTCTCAAGCAAATTGAATTAAAAATTTGTATAGAACATATAAAAACATTCCTCAACATTATAAAGTAATTTTTCCGTGGGCAGTAAACTTGGGTCCTTTGCAATGCAATCAGTTTCTTATTTAAATGTCCAGCTTCCTATGAAAACGTGGACTGAGGAATGCTGCCATGCCAAAATGCATTCACTGCTTCTGTGGAGGGCATCAAACTATCCATAGATATCAAACAACACATCAAAACCAACTAATCTTATCCAGCAAACATGATCTTGAGTCCAAGTAACTACCTAAATATCTCTGTCTAAAAGCTGTTATGTATAAAAATTATATCCCAGCTGTTCTTTACAGTGTTACTACCTGCCAGGTCATGCCTAACTGAAGTTACCTTACTCTGCTGTTAAGCAAGTTAAATAAAAATTATTTAGGAACTCTCACTTCCTATGCTGAAGAAGAAAGCAACCTTCTTATGTTGCCTTTTCTTTCTTTTTCTTTTCTTTTTTTTTTTTTTTTAAGCACCATACAAAAGACTTCCAAATTCTCAGGAACAGTTGCTGGTTTTAATGATATATTGCAGATCCTTGTCAATGTCTCTGCTGCTTCACACTTTTATTTCCTTAGGAACACTCAGCTGAGTACCATCTGCTCCTGGTGATTTACTGCTCTGGAGTAGCTGAAGTTGCTCCATAACTTCATCCTAAGAGACTTCAATTTCTGTTATAAGGCCACACTCTGATTTCCTGCAGATAGTGTCCTTGGGACAGGAATTTCCTCACCATCTTCTGCGGTGAAGACGGACACGGGAAATTTAATTTAGTTTCTCTGCTGTTCCACTTTTTCAGAAGAGGTCAGAGCCATGGCTGGATGGCCTACAGGCACAGGGGACTTACAGGTGGCTTCTTGTTTTCTACAGAGCCACTTTTTCTATACTTCCTACAGTGCCTGGTACCTGCATCTTTCAGACAATTTCTGCACTTCATCTCAGGAACCTTTAGTTATAACTGATTGATTGTGTCTTCAAATTTTTTGAAGGAAATGTTCTGTCTTAAAAAGGCAAAACATTTGGTATTTCTGCCTAGATCCATGTATGCCTAGGACCCTGTTGGCATTTCCATCATTTAACAACCACACTTAAAATTTGGAAAAAAGTTGTTTTTTCCTCTCTTGCTGTGTGAAAAACCACAGAAACAATAGGAAAACAGAGCAGATGCAAAATAATTGAATTGCATGTACACAATGTACAGGGCAAATATGCACAGGGCCTGATCTAAAGCTAATTACAAGCAGTGGGATGTCACCCACTGATGCAAATGGAATCTGGATCAGGCCCAAAGGAAGTACACCAAAAAGCAGAGGGAGTTTTTTGTCTCATCTTTCAGTTACAGTAATCATAGGTGTTGTTTGTAACAGTAGTAGGTAACAAATTTTCCAGTAAAAGTGTGATTTTTAAGTTGACAGTGTCCCTTTAAGCTTATGCACTTCTTCACTTAACTATGCCAGATTTACTCTCCCCTTTCTACTTTTTCCTTGCTCAGAGGTATACATACCATCTGTGCATCTAATATGGTGTTCTTAAATAGCCTCCAGAGTGATTCAATGCTTCTTTTTTTCCCCCTTTTTAAACTTTCTCTTGCTTAACCCTTTTCCTCGGTATTTTAGAACATCCTCTTTCAGAGCTCCTGGTCCTTCTTTAGGATGAAGTTACCATCTTCGCACACTGAAGTCAGGAGTACAGCTACTTGTTCTTTAATGCTTGTGTATTAGTCAAAACTCATGGGAAGTTGCCTTATCAAGGCATTGATATCAATAAATTGCTTCTGCAAACAGAGGCATGAGACTGAACCATTCAACAATAGCCAAAGTCGATTATTAATACTACACAATGAAATGATTCCAACCTCTCTCCCCATAAATATTTAAATGTTGGTGCACTGTTTTATTCTCTAGATTAATCTTCTAAGACTTGTAATTTAGTTCTAGGAGCTCTCTTCCACCTACTTTTTAGTAGCACCGTGCACCACAACAGTGAAAGCCTGGGGGCTAAATTAAAAATAAGAGCTATTGAGACCAAGTTGCTGTTTGATTTCTAACTCAACAGGTTTCCCTTTTAATTTGAGACTCCGAATTTCAAGGGAAAGAAGGGCCACAGGCATACACAGGACACTGCAGTGCTATATCCATCTATGTGGTAAGAGGAAAATTTCTGGATTCGGACAGTCTAATGGAGTTGCCGAGTCCTCTACGGTTGGAAGGTTGCACCATGCTACCATGCCCCACTAAAGACCCTTTCCCTCACAAGGCCCAGAGAAGGGCCAGAGAGATGCTCTGCTTCTGAAGTAAATGGACAGCAACACAGCCACATCTCCCCCTCGTCCCACGTGTGCCAGACAAAGGACTGGTTCCCGCCTGAGCATCTGCACCAGCCCCTCTGTGTGACAGAGGCAGGCTCTGGCCTCCTGCTTCTTAGGCTGGAGAGTAAATAGACCAAACACAACTGAAGATGCACATATGCACACACACGCTCCCCACCCCCAAACCCATCAAATACTTTATGACTGTTTCTAAATATTATGAAACAGATGAGTACATTTATTTTAGATACAAAATTGCATCAAGTCTGACAACTCACAATACATGCTTACTTTCAATTTAAATTCAAATGGGTGAGTTGTAAATGCTTGGGTTTTTGACAGAACACAGCTGGTCACTGAATTTATCTGGTCGCCAAGTGATCAAATATTATTGGAGAAACGATTTTCTACAGGAAAGACATTTTACATTTTCAGACTTTTGCTCTATAAAACCCACCTCATTCTTCCATCAAGTTTAACACTTGCACAGTGAGCACAGCTTGATTTATGGCAAGAAACTGACTTCAACTAACAATCCCCAGTAGTACATTTTCCTGTTCATCCGGCAGATTATGAGTTATATCCATTTGGCCTCTCCTAGCCTCATTTAAACTCACAAGGCCAGACTCAAGGTTAATGGGTGTAAGGGTTTCTTCAGTCTTCCCATAAACCAGCAGACGTTTCCAAACAAACCTAAAAGGGACGAAACTTTCCTGGCTAGAAGGGGCCAAAAAGATAGACAATGTGATTTACTCCCTTGGTCTGACTCAGTTTCATCCTTGAATTTATTGTAAGATTTCTATGGCTGCTGGAGAGGAAAGTCGCCACGTTGGGAGAGTAATAGAGTGATTAAACACAGACTGTCAGCTGACAAGAAATGTCGCAACACCACTGAACTGCTGCCTCACCGGCACAAATTACTTCACCACTTGCAAAATGTGACAGCAATGTCAGCTCCTGAGACACCTCAGGACTAGAAATTACCTTCCACCTTCAGCTAGGCCCCTCAGGTTTTCTACTGCTGCCCACTCTGTTATCCTGCCTGGGCAGAATTTTGCCCCATTAACCTACACTGTTAATTCCAATTTCTGTATTCCACACACGCTTTTAGAAGTGTGTACAAATTGTATTGCTCACAACATTGTTCCTAATCCAAACACATTTTTGAAAACCATATTTGCTTAATTTTGGTTTTCAAATAAAAATATATAGAGTGAAAAAAATATTCAACCTCCTTTTCAATATTTCCCTAAGTTAATGAGCTGACTGATAAATGAACAGATGCATTAAGGCAATAATTTATTCAAATGTCATGATATTTTTGAACAAACATTTAATATGCATTTCTTTATTTGCCCAGCTCATATTAGTATTAATGATTGATGTGTTCATTAGGAAAGGGAAGAGTGGCACCAAATACAGTCTGTGCAAATTAGATTCACTTTGAAAGATCTACCCTAAGCTTTTGTCAGAATAAAGATTGTTCTTGATGCTCATTCTCTGTTGAGCATGTGAAAACAAAGCTGGAAGGTGCCTAATTTCATACAAAGCCAAGGTTAATCTAAGGCAACCTGAGCTGAGACATGAAACAGAGGAAAGCAATATTTTTTTGAGCAATTGGCTAGCTCACATAGGTTGGAGCCAAAGGGGTTCAGAGGTAAAATAAGCACCAGTGTGTATTATATCTGCTCATTTTCTGAATGCATCATTGTTATTCATTTAAATTCTTTAATCAAAAACCCCTTGGTGATGTAAAAATGTCCTGGATGCAGACCATGAAGTCTATCTTGCCAAACTTTTTAAAGGGGCAAAATGTCTGTTTATCCTCTAGTGTCCTCTCCCCTTCAAAAATTCATCCTAAGTGATTTAAGATCTCAGTAAAGCTTCTTAGTAACCTCCAGAAAAATGGCCACTGGCCATGTTTCTCCCTCAGTCACTCTGCAGGTAGCAACTTTTTTCAATTCTCCAATACCAAGGTGTCAGAACATCTATTTAAATCCAAATCATTGCTCTAAACTGCATTCACCCAGTGTGCAAAAGACTTAAAAGCATTTCCAGTCAAGTCCTAACACCATTAGTGGTTTTTTGTTGTACCATCTGTATGCAAACAAAACCTGCTTCTGGGAAAAAGGAAAAGCGCAACCGTTGAAGCTGTCCAGAACTGATGTGAGGACACCTCGCATAAACCGGTCGCTTTGTTTGAATCAAATGCCTGCCCCTCAAGAGGCAGCTGTAATTAGCATATTCATCTTGATACAACCCAAGCAGCCAGAATGCAACACGACTGATGTAATGTGACACGGTGGTTAAAATTAAAAGTGAACACGCCTTTTAATTGGATTGGATACCTGCTAGTAATTCAGACAATGGGAATTTGATTCAAATTTATGGTATTAAATGGCAGCAGATGGACATTAAAATGTCCATTGAGTTTGCAAACTGACAAGCACACTGGGCTTGCCAGATCCCTTCATTAAGTCACTGGTGGCATCAGTCAGGTGCTGTTGTCCATTTCATTGTTAGCAATGGCAATACATTTTGCTTTGCCGTGGGTGAGCAGCAAGATATTCTGACTGATGGCCTCAGTAGGTTAATTTGGAATTTCATTTGCCTCTTCTAATCATGAAAGATCCTAGCTCTGGTTTGGGGAAGCAGTTCGATGAGATCTCTGGGTTTAGCATCCTGTAAGTAACAAGGCCAGCTAATGACAGCAAGACAATGATGCCAATCTTCTTTCTAACCAATGCCACACATTTCCTTCACAGCTCAGGACTTTCTTAATATTTCAGTCTCTGTTCCAGATTCTTGGTCACTATCTGTGGCCTTCAACCCTCCACAAACTTTAAAAGCATCTCCTGAATGAGGTTATTTTCCTTATCCCTCCTTCTCCAGCCAGTTCCTCAAAGAAGTTTGCAATTGTGCCCCAAGCTTGAGCTGTTTCCTCTGCAGACTCAGCGTCTCATTTGCATTCACTCATCAGCGCTCATTTATATCTCAACAAAGCGATCACAGCTATGGAGATACGTTGTCTTTTCCCCCTCTACCTTCAAGCATTTGCAAGAAACCTTTTTAATTGGCTGCTGTGGCAAATACATGCACACACACAGGCAGATGTGCACACACAAATACACGCACGCACGTTCTACGCAAACCCACAGCAGCAGAAGCAACTTCGTGAACCATTTAATAAATCCTGCTTTTAACTACAGCTCCACAGAACCAAATATGGATGCAACTGCGTGCAAAAAAGGTGGGACACCTGCTCTGCACTGACCTTTCTGAACACCTGATTAATGCAAGTTAAATCTAGGAGAAATAGATTTTCTATTCAGAGCCCCATGTGTTTCAGAATGTACTATGGAAAGGGAATCTAAAGGAATAGCTAAGCTTTTTTTTTTTTTTTTTGGGTCAGAGCATTATTTGCATCAAGTTGCTTTAAGCAATTTTCCGAATTTCAATGAGTAATGATCATTTTACTAATTAAATTTTGTAGATGCATAAGAAAGAGATGAAAGTAGTGCTTTTTTTGCCATTACTCATTGACTTAACAGTGAGATTGTTAAATATCTCTCATGTGCTGTTAGGCTGCACAATTAGGCTTGAAATCAAGAAAACTTTCTCTGACAATCCTCAGTAATAATTCTGGGGAATGATAGCTGCTGTTTACTACTAGTTTATAGTACGTGTTTGTATATAAATGTTAATATTATCACTTAGTGATCGATATTAATTAACCAAAAAAATTATGCAGGCAGGAGCGCTAAAGCTTTAGGATGTTGCATGCTCTTTATCATCTTTAAATATAGCTTAAAAATGTGAGGAGTCATCTAATGCAATAGAGCTCAGGACTAAATAAATGTGTATGACTTCTTACAGCTCCATTTGATAGTTCACATTCATTTTTGCCACACAGATGAGATAAAGCACCCTAAACCACACTCCCTGTCTGCACTACCAACACACAGTGTTGCCCATCACTATACAGGGAGAAAAGAGTCATCCTTGTTTACATCTTCATGGTGCTAAAGAGTGGTTGACTTTTACTTTTTGATTTATGCCTTTTTGTTTATTAGTATGAATGAAATTGGACTGCACAGTAAACAAAAACATCTATCTTTCTTCCTAATTGGGAGGCAGTGCAAAACAGGGACAAGGTCAAGTATAAAATACTGCCTGAGAACCTTGCAGTCACTATGTCTCCAAAACCTTAGTCAAATCAAGTAAATTATTCTTTAATATATCTGTGAACAGAGTTTATAACCTCTGTGAAGTCAGTCCTAACTATGCGTTTGGCTATTTGGTCATAATAAATTTGTTTTCTGACCCATTGAGTCAAACAACTTAATTTCAAAATTAATCATTTCAGGCTTCAGACTCACTGGATCCAAGTGTGAGTCCAGCCATTCCCTTTAAATTTCATATCCTGAAACTTGGTGGTCTAGTGCTTTTTGCCCTTACATGACTCTTTGGTACTTAACTTTGTATTAGTTGGCCTATGAAATTAAATCTAAGAAGGCAGCATCCAAATCTTATCTCTTCAGTTACAAACGTTAGTACCAAATGCTCACTTTTCCTGCAATGGTTCCTTTTAATCAATATTATTATACACAACATGTTGTTGTTATACAGGATTTGTTATGTGTATTTGACTCAGCAAACTGACAAAACAGGAACAGGAATGCAGATTCGGATTATTTTTGTTTGGGGGTGGCAGTGCTGGTATTTTTAGGTTTCTTTCTAAATTGGATCTTGTCTAAATACTTTGGGTTTTGCTTAATGGGACAAAAGCCTCAACTTTTTGTTCATTTATCTCTGATAGTTTAGATAAACTTACTCTTTTGGGAGAGCCTTTATAATTTCAAAACATACATAATTTCAAAACATATATATTTCTATTGTTGCAAGGCATGGCTGCTGGCTGATATAATTTTATATGGTCATGACTTCAAAATACCTGGAGCAAAATTTGCATTTCTTATGAGAAAAGCAACTTAAGGTTGCACCAGTCTTTTTTCCTTACAAACTTCCCGTTCCAGGCACGAAGCTCCCTGACAACCCTGGCTATGTATGGATGCAGAGGATACAGGAGCACAGCTTCTGGAACACAAACAGACATGACTCCAGCAGGACAAAAGGCAGGAAAGCCTGACGGGCACCTCTGACTTCACTGCTTGGGTTCAAAAGCTCCCAAGGCCAGGAAGGTACTAGCTTATTCCAATGTGTTGCTACTCTTGCCAAACCTAGCGCAGGAGAGGGCTGGGAAGGAGTTAGAAGTCAGGAGCAGCCAGTGCCCAGCTGACCTGGGGCTTTCTGGAGCACTTTCAGGGCACTTCATTGTAGGCTCATGTCAAGCCTTCTCCCAGCTGAGAATCTGTGGCATGCAGCACTGCAGTGTGCATTTGCCCTGTGCATGGGAAAAGATTTTTTTATTAGGATGATTACAAAAGTTCTCATTCTGAACTCAGCAACTGTCATTCAGGGATGGGTAATTCACAGCACTACTTAGTGCTGTTTTGAGGCATTAGTGATGACTAATTCTTTGCTACTTGAACAGTCCTATCATTTGAGGCAAGCACTTATTACAGCATTTCTTATCTAGGGGAGGGAGGGAAGACTGCTTAACGTGATCCATTAGGACATTCAAGCTTTAAATAAAGTGACCACAAAGTCCTATCAACTCCCAGAAACACAGCAGCTGTACATATTTAATGTAATACAACACTATATTGTGGCAGAGATCCACTGTTTAAAACATGCATAAGGCAGGTGAAACGTGACTGTTTTGCTCTTCTGTTTGAAAAATGAGAAAGTAGAGTGGCATAACTCCTTAAAACACATAAATAAGCATTAGACTCATGGAAAAGACAGGTACGCTGCTGGAATAGCCGTAACAGAGCAAAGGTCAGCAGTTAAATCTGAAACTATTGCAGCCTGGTTCTTTTGATCTTATTCCTCAAGATCCCACTCCGTTACTAACAGGTGAAGTGCAAAACAAGAAGCATGAGGGTCTGCTGAGTTCTACTGTGCCTGTCTTAATTTAACAGCAGCACTTCCTAAATATTCTATCCTCTGATCATCTAATGCCATAAACACAAAGGCAGCTACTGATTTCCCCTGCTCTGTCAGATCCTGTGAAATTCCAGGCTCCACAGGTCCAAAGAGAAAGAAAATTTAACTCACTGGCTTAACTTTGAAGCAGTGCCAATCAACATGTTATCGATAATGTTTTCTCACCATGTTTTGCCAAGTCCTCCCATATGACATTTTGTTAGTTTGAAACCTCTTTAGTGAATAATAGGACATTTCACTGGGATATGCTGGTATATGAAAATATTAGGAACATCTATTGTAGTGTGTATATGTGTGTGTATGTATGTATATATATTTACACACACACATACAAATTAATGATTACAGAGATCTTTCTGGATGGAAATATTCAACATCTTCCAGAAGAAGTTAACAGAGATGTAGGAAAGGAAACCAAGGAAAATGTGAAGCTCTAATTCATCCTTTCTCATAATACAAGGACAAAAAAGCCTCCAATAAAGCACAAGGGTAATAAATAGTAAGTCAGGTGAAAGGGAACCTTTTGCTATACTGCCTCACTGATTGAATTCATGGTCATAAACTGTTACTGAATCCTGCTACTAATGGGTTACTAGAAGGTTGAAGTATGCCTATGCGTTATGGTAACATGCATTTATTTTCATATACTGGGGATCTAAACCTCCTGTTTCAGGATCTAAGCTGTAGGTGAAAAAGAATACAGCAAGTTCTTTCATCTGCCTCTCCAAGGTTTCCCAAATTATCATGTACTCATCAGTTCTGGACACACAGGACCACCTAACCAGGATCACTGACAATGCCTCCATTACTATGAAGTATCTTATCCATGTAAATTTGTGACTGGAAGTCACAGGAGCATCAGCTGACAGAGATCTGTATCCTGTCAGCCCAGAGTGCCTGGACTGTGCCATCCACTTTGTAAGGCACACTGAACTGCAGGTGCATAAATGTGCACATGTACACATGCACATACATCCATGCAAATTTATTTTCAAATGAGGAGCATCTAAGGAGCATGTATTTCCCTCCTCTACACTTCTTCTAGATAAAAAGAATGTAAACAACACTCTTCACAGAAGACTCATGTGACTTTTACTTGCTTATCTGCTCCAGTAGACACTATGAGCTTGATTCTCCAAGACTGCCACTGATATTCCACTCTACTGATTTTTGCAACCTAATTCTTCAGGCTTTTTTTTTTTTTTTTTTCTTTTTGGCAGGATGATGTGACCCAAATTTATAAAGGAGGTTAATTTGCTGTAACATTACATCTTGAGTCTAGAATCCATATGTACTTATTTGTTATTACGACAGATGTAAAAGACCAGATTTAGAGACCTGAAGTCAGTTTGAACTTGACAGGCTTGGAATGTTCTGAAGCATGAGGGTAAATGGCATCATTTAGGAAACCAAAATGAAAAGGGTTTCAAGAACGGTAAACATTTCTAAGACAATAAATCTACCCAAAGACTCACACTATTAAGCACAAAAGGACACAGCTACTTTTTTAACAACTAAAAATTTGAAGTGTTTCTTGTCTATTTTTCTTTAAGTGACATTACAAATTCTGCTGCAGAGAACAGCTGCTGAAGTAACCTAGAGGGCATTTTCAGGCACTGTGCTTCAGTGATTACAGCAATTTTTGTAGACATTCAATATTAGGATTGCTTTCTAATTTTAGATGGACTTAAATTTAAATTGAGTAGGAGGGGTTTTCACATTACTCTAGATGTTCTAACATTGCTTGCCCCAACCCAAAAACTGCATAGTGTCTGAATTTTGTAGCAATGATAATTTATTAAAAATGATACACTTGTAAAGAATGAAACTAGAGCTCACTAGCAGCAGTGAAAAGATATCCACTATTGTGATGGGACTGAGACTTAGGCCCTAAAAGCATTTACCCACTGGCCATGATCCCAATGCCATGGGACTTGGTGGCACCGCCCTACACAACCTTTCTCTATTTCTTTGATACTTCCTCTTAGTTGTGTATATGTAGGAAGTTCCTGAGACTCTAAGGCCAAATTTGGAGTCTTACGTTAATGCTTATTAGTATTTAAATTCCCTGACTCTCACAAAACCCAAGCATCAAGCTGAGAGAAACTGGAAGAAAGAAGGTTAGTAAAGGGCTGACAGTCCAACAGACAATACAGATGGAAAGTGGAGGGACTAGGTGAAACAGAGAAAACAAAAGAAAAGAGTTTCTATTAGATGCTAAATGAGACTCAGGCTGAGCCTGATTAAAGCCATGTCTATGTAGGTTACATCTTTCCTTATTTCTCTTACCTTGTTTCTCTTGAAATATGCTCTTCGGCAAGCTGCAAAGCACTTCTCACTGCAGAAGCATTTCACTTCACTTCCCATACTCAGGGAATAGCGCTTGATTCCAACTTTCTGGCACCAGGCACACATTATTTGTACATTTGACACATCATCTTCTACAACAAAAATATAAGAACAATGTTTACATGAGATGCAAACACCTTCCTCAGACATCTGCACACTTACTCTTAGATACAAACAGCAGCAGCTCGTCTCATTTCTAACTCCCTCACTGTCAGAGGGCAGAACTGTGCCTGCCTGTGATCACCAGCTTCATCCTCAGGCAGCCAATGACCTGTGCCAGCCAGACTCAGCAGACTGGCAAAGCTTCTAAAATGGCTGGAAAAGATGATTAGCTTCAAAAATGGTGCACTGCTGAAAATCTCTGGAAATCTCGAGAACTTTTTTAGCACGCTTAAGAGCGCACAAATCTTTATTAAATGAGTAACCAAGATTGAAGGTTTAGTGGGTATTGCTGCTTTGTGCTTGTTACTTACAGTCTGCTGTAGTGAGTCCCTGAGATGCTCTGCTCAGCAAGCTGGCGATAAAACACAGCCAGAAGGTGCTGCACCAAGGCAGGTCTCTAACACGAACCCTCTTCTAAATAAGAAGGAACATAAAACATCCCTTTTCTGCATTATTTTGAAATAATGACTAGCATACAAAACAGGGAGCTTCTGTGTGAATTCAGCAGTCACAGAAACACAAACTTGAGCAAGGCAGAAGATGCAGCACTGTGGCAAAATCTGCCAGATTACTTTTCAGTCATTATGCTCATTGGTCAAATTTTAATTCAGGCAGAGTTCCCAAGCCTTTTTTGAGCTCTTCTCTAATGTGTGTTACAAATGTGGCATGTGTGCCTTCTGCCATGTAAAAAGACACCAGAGCTTATTTACTAATGTGCAGCAATATCCTTGTGTGGTCATCATTCCCACCTTAGCTTCACAGACAACAGCAGTGAATAGTTTAGTCTACTAAACAGATCAAGTCAAGAAGTTAGCAGGAATCTGACTTTTTTAAAACTCAGAATTCTTCCGTTCTTATGTCCAGTTTATGATACTGGATGACCTTTCAGTTACAGACAGCAGCCATTGTCTAACTTCTGGGAAAAAATATCCCTGGAGACTAATTGTTAAAGCAGTTCCTAGTCCATGAGCTGTGGAGAATTCATAGCTTAGAGATTCTGTCATGCAGCCATCCTATTTCCCTATAAAGGATTTGTTTTTGAAGCTACGCTGTCATCATTCTGTAAAATTATTGGCAAACTAATTTTTAGCAGAGTGATTTGGCTCCTTTCCCTGAGTATCATAACTCAGAACTACGTGCTGCATTTTAGTCACCTTATTGGAATAAATATTGCCAGTTTAACAACTTTTTTCCTTCCACAAATTGTATTATGATTTACAGCTACAAATGAAATTCTACAACGTAAAATAATGACCTTTTAGTTTTAATCAGACTGCCTACCTTTAAACCTATATTTAAGGCCACGTTATGGCACAGATTTGTGTTTAATGTATTGTACCACTTACCCTTTACAGTGGGATTTGCCAGTATCATAAGCGCCTTGATATACTGAACATGAAGGGAAATCAAAACAATTTGGCCAAAATTATCACTAGCCATCTATAGGGTCAAAAAGCCTGCCCTGAGCTGGCTGTAACATAAGTCAGGCACACAGGGTTCTGCTATGCTGGTTTTGCATGGGATTGTCGCAGCTTTCTCTGCAGGCTGGTCTTGTCCAGGATGCCAACTACTCCAGCACAGACCTAGAGCTCTTTCCCCCATTCTTATCCTGAGCCATTTGAAGTACTTACCTTTTACAAAAGCACCCTGATTCAGCTAATTTTGCACCATAATAAACCAATGCCTTACAGACTGAACCTGCCCCTTTGAATGTACCAGGACAACAGAAGATCCTCTGAATCAAAGGAACCAGACAGCAGACTCTTGTTTCAGATAACAGTAACATATATTTCCCTACTGATAAGAAGTATTTTATCTCTGGAAAAGAGGAGATCTACCAGTGATACCTTTCTAATCGCCTTCATTTCTGGTGAGAGGAACTCTCATAAATGAAAAAAGAATATTACGGAGCTGAAAGAGAGTTCACTGGCAAAGTAGGCACTGAAGTACCTCTTTTTGAAGCAGGTTGGCTTGTCTGGGGCACAGTTTTTAACAGGAAACACAGAGATGCACCACTGGGATTCTCAGGGGCTTTCATGAGTGATTCGATAGGGGGAACACCTCAGCTGTCATTCAATTCCTGTTCAGTGATTCACAAGAACTGTCTCCCATGGATGATGAGAAAGATCCACACTATTGTTCATTTTTAATTACACAGGCTCCCAGCAGCAGCTGTTTACATGGAAAAGCCATGTTATTCACTTTTCTCCACTTTTCTGCAGGTAGTTATGCAGGACAGTCAGATTCAGTCCACCTCCTTCTACCAAAAACTTCCTCTAAGATACATCCTGGCAAGGGGAGGAGAGAGACCTTCTGTGTCAAGTTGCTGTCTTGCCATGCCCTGTCCAGCAGAGCTTCACCATCGCCTCACAGAGAAACCTGTGAAGCAGCATTGCTTCACTTATGGTCCATGGATATGACGATCAAAAAAATAGCACAGAATGGTCTATAAACTACTACTTCCAGCCACTGTATGCACTTCCAGGAAGTGATATGTGATATCCAGGAGGCATCATCAATTTTAGTCAAAATGGTCATCATTCTGAAAGAAGAAAGGGTGAAAGGGAGGGAAATAGTCTAGCTACATACAAAGAACTTCAACTATTTCTCTATTCTACTCCTTTCTCACCCTAGTCATCAAACAATGTAAACCTTTTCATTTCATGGTAACAGCAATAACAGAACCAGATGCCTCTTCAATTTAATAGACTCAGGAACACTGCTACAAAAGGATTAACTGAGTATGACCACATGAAGCAGCCAGGAAGTAGCAATACTTCAGAAGGGGGTTCAGAGTACACACTTCCTGGGATAGGACACTAATACATCACTTTTTAAGTCATCTTTGCTCCCTCAGGTGCACATTTGCCCAAGTCAATTTTTGATGAACTCTTTGTAATGCAGTTCATTAAGTGAAATAGAAAACATCCAGTATCACACGTCTATGGACCATCAATAGGAACTGTGTCCAGCCCAGCAGGAGGAAAAACTTGGTCTAAAATCAAATCCTTTCTTTCAGCTGCAAGTGAAGCTAAGAACAGCAGAGAAAGGAACCCATGCTTGGTACCTGGGACAGTACAGAGCTGTGCCCTAAGGCCTGGATGACAGCTGGGGACAATGATAAAGGTCCAAACCTGACTGTGTGCTTTCCTTCTTCATATCAGTTGTGGTAGAGATCTGAGCAGACCTTGTGAAAAGAACTATTAGGCATGTCTGTTACAGTGTATTAAGCTTAGC
The DNA here is from genome assembly GCF_009650955.1 of Corvus moneduloides. Classification (NCBI taxonomy): domain Eukaryota; kingdom Metazoa; phylum Chordata; class Aves; order Passeriformes; family Corvidae; genus Corvus; species Corvus moneduloides. Next base: position 47,437,010 of record NC_045478.1, on the reverse strand, counting down.
AACTAAAAAAGAGGACTGCAACATTAGCAGAAAGTAGTACTTCATGTATTTCTATGAGCAGTGAGAAGCAATAACGTAGTCTAAAAACACTAAGACTGTGTGAAATAAGAAAAGACAGACTCTTGGGATTTAAGTGCTGTCATCTGCTAAACACAAATTGGAATAATCTGAAACCAGAAATTTGTATCTTGCATTCCATTCAAGATAAAATTCCTCTCACTTTTTCACAGACTTTTGTTTTTCAAGGCCAAATTCTTTGAAAATCATTTTACCCGATTCCCGCCCTGCTTTCAGGAAAATGTATCAAATCCCTGTTCCTAGAGTGCTCAGCTAGAACAACTTGCTGCTAAGAGATCACAGGGAAGCAGGAAATTTCAAACCCAGTAGTTTAAGACTGGTTATCTGTCTTCAATCTTTATTCTAATCTTTTCCTGATGAGAACTGCACTAAGAAAGCTTCTCCACAATAATTATACCAGTTTATTACATCAGCAATGTTCTCTTTTGCTCATAGTCAGACTTTTGCTGGTAGTCTAGCTTAGCATATCTGCTTAAAGTAACATGAGCTCATCCTGACACCATGCCTACATCCATCATGTGAGCTCTCACTGGAGCAGCTCTTCTGATGAAGATCATTCACCATCACTTTTAGAACTCATATAGCCGTGCTGACACATGTTTGTAAAGTACAAAAATATCATTTGCAAGTCCTGGCACAGATCATTTTGAAGTGAAAGAAAATACTCTTTAATAACTGCTTTTTTTTTCCCCTCCATCTGGGCCTGCAACTTTATGACCTGCTTTTGCAAAGTGTTTAGCATGTTCTCAGATCTGTCACACTTACGACAGGTAGCATGGGCACTCTTACAGGTGAGACAAAGAGGAGATGGGACTGACACAACTGAATAGTAACAGGAGGGCATTCAGCAGAACATACATATTGCTGTCCTCTGTAATTAGACCAGGTAATAGAAAGATAAATTCTTTCTGTGTACTGCACAAGATCTAAATTTCCAGCCTCTACTTTTCTAGTTCTCAACTCTTCACAGGAAGAGATATTGTGGGAGTTAACAGTATTGTGTTTTTCTGCCTCTGGGTTGTGTCATTACAGGTGGAAGAAGTACTCCCTGCACCCACCACACAGATACTGTTCAGTTACATCTCCTTGTGGTTTTTAGCCTGTGTATTTTTCATAATGAACAATGCAATAAACACAGAGTGTTTGCAGTGTTAAATCATGTTCCCAAAGGGAGTAGTTTGTATAACAAGATAAAATTATCACATTATAATAACTAAATATGCATCAGTCTAAAGCATGCTTCAATTAATCATCAAAAGTTTGCACCGCCTCTTTAAGTCTTAATTAAGCAGAATGTTTGGTATTTTTTTCCTTTCAAACCAGTGTGAAGGAGCTGAAGAAAACTGTTCCTCTTAAACCCAATGAGCAGCAGTTTACACTAATCGATCTTATATGGAGACATAATTTAAAGAGGTGGGGGGAAGTGAAGGAAGGCAATGAGTACAATGGAGTAAATCCGGCATGAACAGCCCTGGCTCTTTAGCTAAGCAAGCCAGCATGACCTACAGTGTTTAGCGCAATGTTCCTAAAATCCCTAAAATTCTGGAGTTAAATCCTGATCAGTTTACTAAGTTTTGGGTTGCAACACTCTACTGTTTTGAACTAAGATGTATTTTCAATTTTAACTCCAGCTTCAAAAAGTTGGGTGAAACTAAATGCAGCTACAGCTCTAATCCTGCATGTTATGATGATTCAAGGGCAGGTACTTCAAAACCTTACTTTCCATATTTCCTTGCAAGAAATTCAGCAGGAGATACTCAATTCTTCTGGCAAGAACATCTCTCCTGAAGGTGCCCAACCACAGTACTGTTGTGCAGAAGGAAGACCAGGAGGACAGTGTTTGGGATTGAGATCTGAAGTACAGCACCTGGACTGAGTGAGCCTTTGTGAAACCTGTACCTTGACTGTGGTTGTTGATACAAAAAAATTTTCTGGCATCCCATCCCTCCTCCATGTCTCCCAACCAACCAGCTCATCTCTGGCATGAGTTTCATTCCACCACACTATCAGAAGCCATGTCTCTCCACTACTGCTTTCACCCACTTTCCTCTTTTTTTCTCTTTGCTGCATCCCACCCCCTCACAGAGGCAGCTTGGATTCCAGGTTTTCTGGGTAGGGAGCTATAATAGCCCTTTTACCTTGAGCTGGGAACTGCGCTCAATCCACTGGTATATACATCTTTAAATATTTTAGCTGCTTTCACTATTACTTTCTATTGAAAAGCTGCAAAACTTCCTTTTTAAAGACTTTAGATCTTGACTTGGGCATCTGCAGCAATAACAGTAAAGGCTCACTGTTTCCACTGGGACCTGCCAGGATTTCAGAATTGGATAATTCCGAGTTACCCGCCTGCTGCTCCTGAAATCCCAGATTGCCATTGAAGAAAACCAAGTAGCATGTATTCAGATTTTTCATCCCAAAGTAGTTCCTGAGGTTGTTGATCCCAAGCAAAGCAGAAGCACCATTACAGTCAATTTTCTTACACCCAAAATTCTTTAGCAAATGAATCTCAAACTAAAAAAAGTGAAGAAACAAAACTCCTGAGACATTGCTACAGATCCCCTTGTGATATCACCTTAAGTACTGATCCTCTAAACAGATGGGGCGTGTGACAAACTTAAGGTAGAAGAAGTGCCTAAAAAAAAGTAATTACCAGAGGAAGATTAAAATATAGGGCTGACAACAGAAAGCTCGATGCAGCCATCGCTATGGAAATACCTCAGAGCCTCTACCATGCATTTCCTTTTAAGGACCAGTCTCTTCAAGTTCACTACTCTGCCAATAAAGCAAAATGTCCCAGTCCCTTTTGAAAAAATCGTTTTGGGGAACCACAGCCTGCCTACGTTTTCTATGCATGAGCTGAGGCACATTCTTATGCATAGTTCAGTGGGGACTGAATGCACAACACAAAAGCTGGCAGTTAGGCAGGCTTTAAACATGCAAACAAAAAAAGCACCTATTTCAGCTAATAGAGGGGGAACTCCCTGTGTACTTTGAATATATGTTATTAAGGTGCATACATGGACTTTATGATTTTCTTTTTAGCACAAAGGAAACACTTGGCCCTCCACAGAGAGCAAAAGACATCAACAGTGGGCTAGATGGGGCAGGCATCCTGGCAACCACTGGCATTTAAAAACCTAGGCAGTAATAACTCTACGATCAGTGTAAATTTGATGATGTTTCAAACTGAAAACTAGAGACTATAGGATTTGTTGCAGTGGTTTCTATCAAAGGGTGAAGCCTACCTACAGTTAGAGAAATTGTAACGCTGTTCAGCAACCAGAAGATACTTGTGAAATACTGAAGAGGGATGCAGAGAATAGTAAAATGAAAGTCTCTTCCACATATAGACTTAACTAGATCTGATAGTGTAGTCTTTACTTAATGAAAACTGCCACTGGGTTCTGCCTGGAATCAAACTTCTTGGTACTGTAGTCATAGATGCAATTCCTCAGTGAATTTTGACAGATGATCTTGGAATTAATTTTTAGTGGCCTGCTAACTACCATTTAAAACCTCTTTAATGGTTTCAGATTCCTCCAATACAATTCAAGTATTGAGAGAGGTTACAGCAGGCAGTTCCAGAATGTTTGTAGGGCAGGAACTCTGCTTATTCCACTATGTTGCACAAAGTTACTCATCTGCACTTGTATTTACAAAATCTCCTATAAACTTTAATTCTAAAGCAATGCTAAACTATAACTCAGAAAATCACTCATTCCTTTGTATAAAATAACTAAATACTTGTTTTAGTATTTGAATCTGGTATTTCTTTGCCAGCTTTGGTAACAGGCTGATTTTACAAGGTAGTCAGCATTGGAAATGCTTCTGCTTCTCCTTTAAGACATTTTGCCTCACCAGATACAGTTCCTCCAGCCCAGTCCTCCTTCACTTCCACAAGTTTCTGATAACTTCTGGTACAACTCCAACCATTATAATTTGGAAATCACTGAATCCAACATTATGTAGAGACACTCATCAGTGGGTTGTAGAATTTACATCCCCTTTCCTTCAGTATCTTGTGAAAACCTTGGGAGGGAGCATTAGTTTTCCCTTGTACTTTTTCCCTCTGTGGAAAGTTCAGTCAACTACATGACATCACCCTTTCTGCCTCCCCTTCTACTGTGTCCCTTGGCAGTGACACAGTCACAGCACAGCATTGCAGGAAGCCAGTTCTTGTTTGGGATGCTCAGAGCAACAGGCACACTCTGTGCATCACTTGTACACAGAAGGACGCAGGAAAGGGAAGGATTTTGTCGACTCTCATGCTCAAAGGATAGACCAACCAGCAGCTGTATCCCCTACCAATGCACTGCTGTGGGGATCACAAAATAAAACAAATCAAAGAGCATTCAAAGAAATGGGAAAACTGAGACACCATAGCCTCCAGCAGGTGCCAGGGGAAGGAGGCAGCTTGTTCTCACCCACACTGAAAGAATTTTTTGCATTCTTCTTCGACTGCTCTTGATTTCAGCCTTCCTTCATCCCAGGTAACAAGAGTTGTCCAAACTTGCCCGAGCAAATGGGCAGAGTCACCCTAAGTGCCCTCTCAAATTCACTCTATCATTAAGGGTTGCAGAATAGCAGAAGGTTTGCACACTACATACTAAGGCCATATACCCTGCATAACTGTGGTGAGATTTTTAGTTCTAGGTCATTCCAGGCTATTGCATTTCTGTTCCTCAGTATTTCTACGCAAATTTTAAATTGGAAAAAACAACCAACCAAATAAACAAACAAAAAAACCCACCAGCTTTCTTTACATTGCTGTGCAGAAAATAAGAACCTTCTAACACCAAGTAGAACTAATCTTAGGATCAGTTTGTTGCAATAGGCTGTACTCAAGACTACCCCTGAAGATCACTCAGAATCTGCTGCCAGGTCTAAACATAGTTACCAGACTGCTGAGCAAGATGGACTCTTACCAGCCACATAGAGACTCTTACAGCAGCTCTCTGGAGGCTGCACTGACTTCTTATTTGCTTCCAGATGAAGGTTGGACAGCTGATGCTGGCTTATAAAGTCATGTCTGATTTGGGCACTGCTTGAGTGAGGTCTACCTGCCTGGTGCTGGAGATCAGAGGAGTGCTCTTGCAGACAGCTTCCACATCTGAGTAACTTGCATTCTCCTGGTAGAGGCTTCCCATGACTGGATTTAGCATCCTGCACTGACACACCATAACCTGAGTCTGTAGACACTCAGTGCACCACATAGGGCCCATGCATTTAACTCAGCATTTTTTGGGTTTAATTATGAGGTACAGCAAGGAGAGAGTGCCTTTATTGGAGCTGTTTATATTTGGTTAGTAGCACCCTAATGTTTTCCAGAATCATATAGGCAAATTGGAACCTTACATTTCATTTGACTAAAACAGAAATCTGAACAGCTTGAAGATAAAATTTTAGTCAGACTGCTCAAAATTGTTTGGTTTTCAAATTAAAAAAAACCAACCCAAAACAAAAAACACTTTACTACAAAATAGGCATGAAGGAAAAAAAGGTAATTTTGTTAACTCTTCAAGGTTTTAGCCTGGTCAGACAAAATATGAATGCAGACAGGACACTGTTCAAAGCTTTCCAGCATGCTTAAGGAAAACCTAATCTGCTGAAATCTTCAATGACAGCTTCCTAGACAGTTTAGGACCAACACTCCTTCCTCCTCTTTTCCAAACTGATAGCTGTTTCTGATAAAGAATCATATTTGCCTTCCTAGAAATCTTGTTTCCCTTGGCTTCCTGGCTGTGTCTTTTCTACCTCTGCAATTGCTATTGTCAGTGCAGATTGCAGAGTATCCTTCTTGTTTCTCTTCAGGTTTGTGAGCAGCCCCCATGCTCTGCTCTCTCTTCTTCCTCTTACCTGTATTGAATCCTATCAGCAAAAATTATTCAACTAATAATTCAACAGATCTGCATATCCTCTTCAGACCATTACACTCCTGTCCAAATGAATACCTCAGCCTGTCTTTCTGACACCTCTTTACTCATGCTGACCCTTCTGTTCAAGATCAATACAGCAAGAATTAAAGTCTTAATAATGTCTCCCTGAGTGCTCACTCCATATTATTTGCTCTATAAGGATGGACTGCACCATCTTTCCTATCCTTCAGGTCCATGATTTAGGTATCATTTTCACCTGTGGACACTCCCTTTTGAGCTATATTTAAGTCTTGTAGATTTTTCCCTGTACAATATCTAAAAGCTTTCTTCATCCATTAACAAACTCTGGATGCATCCTAATTCTTAGCCTCTCAGTCACTACAGTGCATTACCACCCGATGTTCTCTCTGGCCTGTAATGTAACCTTGTCCTCTTTGTGTCCACACAAAATCTGCTGCAAAGATCCCTTTTCCTGCCTAGCATTTTAACCTTGAAGCTTTCTCTTGGCCTCCTTCTGCCTCTCTCTCCTGTCCCCTTACTTCATTTATCCACTCAAACATGGATAAATGCTTTGGTGTTTGTGACAGTTCAGTCATAGCCTGTCTGTCCTCCATGCTGAAAATGTCAATCTTCACCTTATTAATTAACGATGTGAGTCTAACCATGTACCTGCTCAAGTCAAAGAAGCACCTTTGCGCTGTTTCCAAAGTCATCCCCTGTGCCTGCGATGGACTCCGAGAAAACATCCCCAGAGTTGCTCTTGTCTGGCTTTGTATCACTCTGAAGTTTTCTGCTTTGATGTAGTGCCCACAAAACGGTGTCAAAGTGCAGTGCCAAGACCACTGCCTCACACACTGGCTCTCCTGGCTCCTTTGTACTCCCTTTCCTACCAGTTGTTTCTTGCCAGGCTCTTTGGGATGATCATGACTAGGGCACCTACGCCCTAAGATAAAACAAAACCATTACTACCCATGCTTACTGCAAATCCCACAAAGGTTGTGATTCTCCTCCCCCTCCAACCCTCCCAAGCTTTGGTCTCTAAAACAAAGGTGAGATAAATACATTCATCTGCTCAGAAGTCATGGTAATCTAGTCCTCATTACCAATCGTGGGATAAAGTCAGAGGAGGCAGAGATTATGCATTTGTATCTCCTGTGCAGGTAAAACAATGATATTCATTGTTAATGAATTAAATAAAAACCTAAAGGTGGAAAACACTTACGAAAAGCTCTCTCTACACATTACCCTTAGAGGTACATTTGAACACAGGATCATATGTTGTAGGTGGACAGGCAAAGAACAGAAGGCAGTTGACTTGGCCAAGATTCCCTTGTGTCCACTTAACTACTGTTGCAGTAATTTGTTTTTCTACTTCATAGTTCAATCTCCTCCTGCTTTTTGGTGTCATAAAAACCCAGCAACTGTGGCAATCTGCACAATGCATGCTATAGCCTTGTGTTCACATACCACAAATTCAGCATTCTGGATTCAGTCGTGACTCAGATTGGAGTAGAAAATAGCTTGGGATGGCACAAGCCCTTGATTAAAGCTTTAGGGCCAAATCAACAACAGCTGAGGATCCAGCCCATATGGCCTGAGATCTTTAGCTGTGTAAAGGCTGCAGGAATGGGCCCAAATAGCTTTGGTAATTAGCAAATATCGTATAAAATAGATTGAAAGTCTTTGGCAGGGAGTGCATATTGAGTAACATTTGAAAATTATTCATAGCATATTAGATACTTCTTTAGAGATAAAACTCAATGGCATAACAATAATTTAGGAGGGGCAACTGCAGTCTATTACACGACCGACAACAGGCAAACACTTTCTTGGATCAATCAGTATTTTACAGCTACCTTTAGACAATGTTACAAAGGGCAGAGGTGACCATCTAACACCTGGGACCTGATCCTGCAAGCAGTTCTGCCTCTGCAGAAGCACCCTGGCACCTGGTGGCATCTCTTTAGCCCTGTGTGTGGAGAGCTGATGTTCTTGGGTAGGAGATGCATGTCACCCTGTATTCCTCAGTGCCTTGGTCACTAAAGAACAACCACACCACCACCCAGGGACGTCCATGGAAGCAGGACTCAGCCTGCTCCTATCTGGATTCACCAATTTTCACACCATGTGGAGCAGTAAACGATAACACAACAATTAATCACCCTGGTGTAGCCCTAAGAGCTCCTTTCACAGATTACGGTAAGCAGCATGCAGAGGGGAATAAATCATTTTTCATGCAAACTCTGAGGAATGGCATGTTAGAAAACCACTCCTGATAAAAATCTAATGAAAATGTAAAACATCTCAGTGCAGTCTCCTAGGTAGAGTCAAGATCATATTAAACCCTTGAGAGACAGCAGTCAGGGATTTCAATGGGAATCAAGAGACAGTTTTCTCAGTATGAGCTTGTTAACCAGATATAAAGACATGATACTGATTTGATGGCTTTTTCTCTTTCACTGCTTCCTTCATGCAGCCTATTTTTAATGTAATAATCTTCCATTAATTTAGTTAAAGGCTTTATTCACCAGAACAAAACCTTTTTTTTCCTAAAAGCAAATGCTGTTGAACTGCTGAGAACATAATCCAGCATGAGGAGTTTCACAAGCAGAGCAAGTTTGCTGTCATTGCATCTGCAGGAGTTTTTCAAGAATACTAAAGTGACTAAAGCCACTCTCCCGTTCGTTTTTAAAGTTCCCTGGGACTGGATTTTAATAATTTTGAAATCAGCCCTCTTGCTAAGACACTCTGATCCAGTAATCTCAGGACGTTGTCAATAACCAGTAACCATTTTTACATATTCATTAGCATTTACCTGCTGGTGGCTTTATGAAAGGTGGTGGAATTAATGGGACAATAATAGGTACATTCCCATGATCCTTCGACCCTGCTGGTGAGTCTGACAGTCCATTTCCTGTGGCAAGCCCTGGGTAGCTTGGGTTTATATTGTATGGTGAAATAACACTGTCCTCAGGTAATTTTGGTTTTGGCAAAGAATTTTCTGTAAAACACAAAGAACACATTGAACAGTATGACACATATATTTCTTAAATGGCCCTGCATACTTTCACCAATCTCTTCATTAAATTACTTACTCTAATATAAGAATGGTGCACAAAACCCCCAGATATTTTCCCTTTTAAAGAAATTGATACTTTCCAGTAATCTTCAGAAATGCTCAATTTTTTTCAAAATCAAACTCACACTTTCTTTCTGCAGAAGGTAAAAGGTGGGATTATTTTGTCATGCATATCCTTGGTATGCCTGATTTAGTCAACAGCATCCTACTCTTGCACTTCATTTCTACTGTTTGCATGGTGATCACACTCGGTGTACTGTGACTTCACCAGCACAAGGAGCATGAAATGAAGGAAAAAAGAATTCCTATTCTCTATAAATAATATGAGTAGTAATTATGAAAGAATTTAAAGAAAGGAACAAAATATTGAAATCACAGCAAAGTGTGCATAAAATGATGACAGTTATTATTATAATTCTTTAATCCCAAATCACCTCAGGATTCTTATTTGTAGGAATTTCTCTAATACACCTCTGCCATGGGGCACAACTTAATTCTTATTACTTCCTCTTCTCCCATGTCTCAGAACAAGATTTTTTTCCCCCTCCCAAAAACTGCATACACCAAAAATTTCTACCTGTCATAGGCATTTGACATCTATGGTACATAAAACATATGATTTGTATCATGTGCCGATAAAAAAAGTATGTCACAAATTTCATCAAGTATAGACTGGAGCTAGTAATCATTCAGTAAAAGATATATTTATTAAAACAGAAATAAATTAAGTGCATTACTACACAGGACCAAGTTTCTTCAAAGGTAGCTTAATAACATTACATTTTCAATGAAAAATAAATATTGATCACCAATGTTGTTATAGAACTAACAAGCTGCAAACATTCAATTTTAACACAATTAGGTTGTTTCACCTTACCTCTAATTTTTTCCCCTTTTTTCTAGCCATCTGTCCCTCAGCACTGGTCCCTCTGGAGTCAGTACTCACTGCAACACTCACTGAATACAGTGCTGCTGCTGTCTATCAGAAAGAAAACCCAAACACTGCTGTCCACGAACATAGTGAAAAGTAGCACTCCACCTGCATAAAAGCTGCTGGAATTTCCTCTCTTTACCTCACCTTTGATGAACTCCTGTTGGATAAGTCAAGACGCAGCAATTTTCTACTCTTCTCCTTATTCTGATGACAAGCCCCTATCCATTCCCTGAGACTGAGGAGTCAGAAGGCAAAAACTGAATGACTGAAGAAAACAACAAGATCTCATCCCTTACATTTTGAATCACAAAGATTCAGCAACGTCTCAAACAAATTCCATCCATGGAAAACTTATACCACACTACAGAAGACAGTATAGTACAAACATGGATGAGAAGCCTTTTGTGAACATTCACACTTGTTCCTACATGTGTGAATATTTCAGTTTAAAATCTTTCAACATTTTAAAAAGTTGTAGGCCAACCAGCCTTAGTATGGGAAGCAAAAGGGTTCCTTAAAGCCACCCTGCTAAGAAAGTGCTCCCTCCTTTCTCCAGTTGTGAGTAGTCTGTTGATACCACAGGAACTCAACTTTCAACTGACACACAAAAGGCATTATTTGTGAAGATACATATCAATACATAACAGTATATCAATATACTAACAGCAAATTTATTAAGTGACTTTCCTCGTAGCCTATTGGCTTCCCTGTACCACATGGTACTCTCAGATATTTTTATGTAAAGCAACCAAGACACAAGCTGCAGAACATGCTTCGAAATCCACACCAATTCAGACAGGTTGATTAATCCTTCTATTAATCCTTCTTTACATGAACACAGAAACACGAAGTCTCGTTACCTTTGAGAACAGAAATGTGCTGGCGGCTTTCCCCATCTGCTGAGTAGTTCCTGAATTCAATATCTTCTCCATCTTTCAGTTCTACCTTATCATAACCATACCAGCCAAGGAGCTCATTCATAGTGTTTTCAGCAAAGTTCTGAAAGAGAAAAATTACCTACTTATTTATGTAATCAATAACCATTTGGAAGGAAGGGAGGACTGCATAAATCGAACCATATCTGTGCTACATGAGGAAGTGTCAGGTTTGGCCCACCTCCTCAAAGACTAATGTTCATTTCATAACTCAAGTGCATAAAGTGAAATGCATTTAAATCTCCAACTGGCACATGTAATTATGACGGAGACTCATATGTCTGCAATTTAAAGAAAATGAAAAGGAGAGTTATTTATGACTTTTGCTCTGACATTCAATGTCAGAAATATTTTAACATACATTCCTCACACAAACTTGTCTGTGTTGCCATAAAATATTTAAGACTGCAGCAAGAGAATAAGAGAAAACCAGGATTTTTTTTTCAACCAGCAGTTAATCAATCTTATTGTGCTACAGTCTTTTCAGCTGGAGCAGGTCACTGACACAATTACAGTTCCTTGAGGTGCCCATGAACCAAATCAAATAAAATCACAGCAGACGTTTTTCCTCGGTTATAAACCCTTGCACAGTTGAAGCACTTAAAGATTCTTCACTGTGAAAGCATTTTACCATCATTTTTCATACAAATATCTCTTATATTTGTCTAAGAAAACCTTTCTCAATTTTGCCGTATTTATTTTCAAACCAATTTCCAAGCAGCTGTGTGGTTACATTTTATGTTTGTATGGAAATGCAAAGTCTGGAACATGACCGTCATAACCCTCAATTTCTATTAAAAATATGTCCTCTAGGTCATGAGGCAAAAGTGTTTCTGTAGAAAATGCTCATTACTGGGCCAGGAGATTTAGTGGAGTAAGAAATCTGCAGCCAGGCAACAAAGCTTTCTGAAACCAAATAGTGCCACAGAGCTGTACAGCTTATGGATTTAGGAAACTACCAAAGGAAACCAGCTAATGAATTATTGTGATGGCAAAGATCAGTTTAAAGTAGTATGACAACTGTAAGTCGAAACAAAAAAACCACACACAGAGCCTTTCTCTTTGATTTTCACTATTTTTGTATTAACACTCTTTAAAACAAATTCCAAACTTCATATTCCTCCAAGACTTCTAAAATAATGCTTCCGATAAGCACCGTCTCCCAGGACTCTGGCAAAGAAATAAGGAGAATACAACACCAATTCAAAACAAATGGTACATGTCAAATTTGCAGGTTGCCAGATTTTGTCTAGTAACTGCTCTATCTTAATTTTTGAGTGGGAGAAAGTCTAATGATAGAACACAGCAATTCTCCAGTCATTTAAACAAATAAATAAAATTAATCAGATGATAATTGCTTTCGAATTCAAAGCTACAGCAGGCGCTGTGCCCCAGAACCTCGGAGCGCTGCACCGCTCCTGGCTCATTCATCACACCAGATTACATAGGTGTTCCTGTCACTCAAGGAGCACTGTAAAGCAGCTATAAGCAATAAACACAAGCAATTTGTACTCTTTCAAGAGTATCATCTGTGCAATTATGCTACAAACGCATTTCAGGAAAAGAAAACCCAAAACAAAACCCCAGAGCAGACCCCTGAAACATCCATCTCCTTTTGGTTTTTCCCCTTTGCATTTTCACCTTACCATTTGATGGAAGTCACAATTCTGTGGCTGTCCTGGGCAGCCCCAAATTGCTGGAAAATATTCCATCATCCCACCTCTGCTTCTAGACTCAGCATTATAAGTATGCTATCTGAACTATGTCACTACTACAGTTTTCAATGAGTACAGTGCAGTGTAAATGTGGCTAACAACTACCTAACTCATTTGAATGATGCAGTGTTGTGTTTTAAATACTAGCAAAAATGGGGTGAAATTTTTCTATATGTTGTTTTTCATTGGTTTTTACGGTTTGTTTTTTTTTTAGCTTTTTAGAAAACTTATCTCTTAGCGCTGAAGAGTCCCAATGCACTCACCCTGTCTGTAACCTTTGGGAACCCAATAACAAAAGTACCTGCACCTGGGGAGTCAAATCTTACCTCTGCGGCTCACCCAAAATGACCTGAAAGGGTCCGGGGAGGCCCAAAGGCAAGGTCTGCCAGCTTTCCTTGCTTTGCTGAATTTCAGCTATGGAGAGACAGCCCTAGAGACTAATCTAGCAAGGTAGAGACCAATTGATGAAGTCGTACTGACTTAAACCCCATGCAACCAAATTAATTGAGTAGCTCTAAATTTGCCTCCTGTGGATGCTTTGTGTTTTATTTGCACTGCTGATCCACTCAGACAATGAATAATTTCTAATTACTTGTCAAGGAATACATAAGCAAGGTTGTATATATGTTTGTTTTTTCCTGAAAATTCATACATGTATCTGTCCCTTCAGAATGTAGTCAAAATGGTTGGGTTTGTAATGGCACCAAATTTAAGTACCTTTCACATCTCATTTAAACTATCCATGATAAGTGATGCAACAAAATGAACATTCATACTGACAAAAATAAATTGGATTTCAAAATCACACATCACAGAGATTTGACTCTTTTATAAAACAGCAAATCAATGGGGTCTTTTTTACTAACTTCAGTAAGAGTGCAATGAGGTTGCATGGCAGCAGTAACAAAGTAAGCACCTTTTTAACACTGATTTCCCAAAAAGAGTGTCTTGGGTTTAAAAAAAAAAAAAAAAGAAAGAAAAAAAGAAAAAACCAATTAAGCCATTCTCCTTCAAAATTTATCTTACCTACTGCAATGCTGGAGGTCACCCTTAATACCATTCTCTCAGTGCTAACAGCCAGAGCTTCATTACACCACACCTCATAGACAGCAAACGGAAAGCATGACCCTGTCCTCAGCAAGCCGAGTGTCAAATCTGAGAAATGTTATTTTCCACACTGACTCTCTTGCATAGATGGGTATCCAAAGAACAACAACATCACCTTCCCTCAGACTCCTGACTACAGCACCCATTCATAGTGATGTCTAACGCCCTGGCAGTTGAGATCATGCTGAAGCTGCTGCCCTGAGGCTGACCACTATTATTTCATTGTTTTCATGTATTTTCCCTTCTTCCATTTCAATGATAGACACAATCCACGGGGATTCAAGACATGGTAACAAGACGGGATTTGTAGAGACCAGTGTGGTCGCAATAGTCAAAACACAAATTATAAGATGAGATGAGATAATTTTTCTCTGTGTGAATGCAGGCGAGGGGGGAAAGAAGAAAAAGAAAAATAAGAGAGACAAAGACCAGTTCTTGGTGAAGCTAAGGAAAGGAAGAAAGCAAATTAATACATAACCTGCACATGCAGAGCAGAACCTCATTGAAAGATACACAAGTTTCAAAGGCTTAGTGAAAGGAAGGGTGATGATTGCAACAGTGAGGCTTGAGAAAAGGAGGAATGCGGACTCAACATTGGAGCAGGAAAGCAGAAGCAGCAGTGATCAAGCAGGCTTAGACAGGAGCCAGCAGAACTGCAAGATAATAGACCTGACAAAGACCAGGGAGGAGATGTGAAGGCAGGTGTGGATGACCAGATGAAGGATGTGCAAGGAGCTGCGATTCAGAGCTTCTGCAGGAACAGGACAGCGGAGGCATTAAGCTAGTCCATGCCTACTTTCAGACTCATTCTCCAAAAGGATGTGGAGCATATGCAGGATGAGGCTGCCACCCCAATCTCACAGCTGTGCCAAAGGGCTGGGATGATGAGAAAGACTAGCACAGAGAGAAAACCTTGCTCATAATCAATAAAATCCCAGGTCAGCAATCATACTGCTAAGCTGGGATCCTTACATCCACCTTACATCCAAAGGGAGCCCCCCCCTGCAGGGACCCATAGATTTCATTGCAAATGTACAGCGTGGAGCCGAACTTCACCCAGGTGGGGAGGCAATGCTCAGTCCCCTGTGGCCACCCACAGTGTGGGTCAGCATCTGAGCTGAGAAGACAACCACAGAAATCCTGTCCCACATCCTTCCATGCTCGTTCTGCCACACCATGCACCAAGCAGACAAGCTTTCGAGACCACAGCGGAAACACCAATCCCCTCTGCAGCTGCCAGTGCACCCAGGCACTTGGTCAACATCCCACAGGAGCCAAACCTCCTGCTCCTCTCTAGCTGACAGAGCACCACTGCGGCTGCTGAGCTGCCAGAGCATTCACTATGGCTGCGGCACAACCAGCTCATCCCTGCCAAAGGAACTGGCCCAAAAACACTCCAGTGGCCCCAGTCACACACCACAGCCAAAGCCCTTCCTTCCCAATAGATGGCCATTCAGCTTTTGCTCACTGCTAAGTCCAAACCATTTATCACCACTGTGGGGCAATGTGTAATTTACATGTTTTAACTGTATGATTTCTCTGTTCTTGTACTACACAGAAATATCTTCCCTACTGGAAAAGCCACGATAAGTAACTGTTATGCTCATTGGTATTTCTACTTGAATTTGCTTCCTATTCCTCTGAAAGATGAAGAAGAGTGAGTTGACTCGCTAGACTGTGGTTTCCCTCCTTTCTGAGTCTGACTTACACACTAGGCAGTCAAAATATAATCACATTTATTCCCACTTTAGGATTCATTCCATTGTAACAGGACACCTACAGTCTGATTTTTTTATATTACAATGCATCATTTCCCCAATCTTTGCTAATTAATACATTCTCAAGCTATGCCATGCATCTCTTTCCATCTTGGATCTCTTGTCTTTCCTTCTCTATGAACCTTATTCACAGGGGGCAAGGCCTGGCTTCACCGAATGAGGCCTGGCAAACACGGAGGCAGGAAATACAGGGGAGAATGAGTCTGTCAGACTCATTTTCTTCTAGGTTTTACTGCTGAATGTTTATTTCAGATCTGAGAGGAAGCATAGTGGCTCCATTCCATTTCCTTGCCTGCATAACCCACTCGGTGCAGAGCCCCACAAATTCACTTTTCACTTTCACTGCATCAAGGAAATAAAAATGTTTCTATACACCCAATACAAACTCGGATCTTTTTTCCCAGCTCTCACATTCTTTGCTTGTATATGTTGCTGCCATACTGAATTCTACGGTTAGACCTTTATGCTATCAGAAAGCAAAATTCCATGATGCTTTACTTTCCTTAGTCCTCTCATGGACGTTCAGTTCTGTATCACCCACTTTGTTTGGGGAAGCACTACTTCTGCAGTGCCCCGCCAGGTGAGGCTCTCTGTGCAGACAGGCAACCCCTTTGCAGCCGTCCCACAAAACTCCTTCCACGCAGACTCCACAGAAAAACCTTGGTCTCCTGAAATAATACAATTGATAAAGTCTGTCTGCTTTTCCACTTTCCCAAAGACATTTTTTGCTTTTCAGGAGAGAAGGGAGGAGTTTCCTTAGAATCTTCCGAGCGCTCTGAGCAAACTGGCTCGCTCCAGGCCCAGGGCTGCTACGCCTGCTTCACCGCTTTCCTCCTTCTGACAGTAGAACTTTCAAATGCCAAATGGGGACTATTTAAACACTAAACTGAAAGATATTCTGATGAATTTACTATTAAATGGTAACAGATGGGGCTCCCCTAAGCTTTAGGCACCGTGAACAAAGCCCCATTTTAGATATAAATTAGTTATTGAGAATATTTATAGACAGCAAACTCCTTGGGCACATGGAGCAGCCCTGTGAAATTACAACGCAAATTAATTGCTTACCTTTCAACTGCTAGAGACACGTGGATACATTGTCTCATTTGTGCAGAACTCCAGTGCAATTCAGTACTGGATGTAACCTCACTTCACAGCATGGCCGAGCACCTAGCTATCCCTCCTGAGCAACACTGCTTCCTGGCAGCAGGATGGCAAATGGAAATAAGCTGAGGAGAGATCGATGGGGGATCCACCACTGTGCCTCGACAAGTGCTTTCATCAATTAAACTTTTAAAAATATTTTGGTCTTAAAATAGTAGTGGGTTCCCTGATGACAACAGGTTTGGATCTATGAGGTGTTCTGTTATACACCAGCAAGTGAAAAATGGCACCAAACTGAATTTCAGAATAACTACCTGCTTTTCTTCCAAAGCGCGAGATGAATTCTACCTCTGTGAGAAAAACTGGAAAGTATCGTCTGAAGGAGGATGGAGGACAAAAGAAAAAATAACTAGAAAATAAGAAAGAGTGGCTGTAAAGGTCACAGTGTAACAAAACAGTTCCTCGTGAATATATTTTTCATTGAAACATAATATCAGAAAACTGTGCAGAGTCATGTACCTTTTGCACACAACATTGTATCAAATTAAAATTTGTTATAACCATCGTGTACATTAGGTTAGCGATAACAAAAACGTAACTCAATATCTGGCATAAGGAAAGAGTGAGCAACCTGAATATCCATCCAGTCGTGTTAAAACCACGCTGTGACACTGCTGTTGGAAAACACCAAAGCAAGCAGTTAGGTGTTGTGATCCTTCTTGAGTAAATATCTGACTGTATCAAACAGCAAATCTCGAAGGAAGTCTCTGTGATGAGGTAATATTATTGCTCATTCATAGTACCTTGAATTTGCTGTACTTAAAATAGATACTTGTACCAATGGCCTTTTTATTATCCAAAGGGGGGAAAAGAAAGAAATCACATATACACCAGTCCTTTTTCTTTCTGCTAGCAAAGGGAGGGAATTTGATCCAACATGGGCTGAAACCTGAGTAGGTCACTGTACACCATGATAAAATTCCCTAACCCCTGAGCCAAATTTCCCTGAGGGGGCCCTCCTACTTCTCCTTTACTTTCCAACTGACTTTTCCATTCCCTCTCTCGTCTTTTCCTCCCCTTCATCTCTTTCATTTCCCCTACCTTAAAGCCTTGATATCTGATCTGCTGCTGATACTCAAGTTACAGTTTTTACAGCTTAGGCTGTCTATTGCTGTATACATTCCTTTCTTTCTGCTCTGCCGTGATTACTTACCAGAGCTTATTTTACACTGGTCCAGATGAAAGCAGTTCAGATGAAGGGAAACAGTCAGCCTGTTTGAACATTACAGATACAAACCTACACAAGGGCACATTGTGCTCCCTCTGTCATTTCACTGCAAACATTTTGCACACTGTAACAAATTTGTTACGTTATTGTATTTTCTGGGTTTTTTAAGAACAAGTAGACATCTTAATTCATCAGTAAAGAAAAAGGGTAAGTGATCACCACAGGACTTTAACTTTCTCAACCAGTCAAAAATTCAAACTACTTTTTTTTCCTCCCCTTTATTTTTCCCCTTCTTAGGTGATAGCAGCCAACTGTCCTACTAAAAATGCACAGCATATATAGCATTGTTTACATTGAAAGGTGGGCCACAGAAGGTTCTGCCACCAGCTGTCCCACTCTCAACCAGAAATTACATGGGTTCAAAATGACCTTTCTACCCGCCTTCAGTTTTTAAGTCAGCTGAAATCTTGAGGTTCCTAACCTTAAGCAGTTATCCGTGATTAAGAAAGAGGAACTCTCTACATGAAGGTTAATGCCAGTGCTTAATACCAAAGCATTAGTTTAAAATTGTGTAATTTTTCTCCTTCACACAATGTTGTTTTTGTTTCTTCCTCACCCTTTCAGACAAACATCTGTTATACTGTAGAAGAACAACTATCTCCCAAACCGCTGAGTGCGCCTGCAGCCAAAGTAAACAAAACAAACCCAGAGGATCCAGCACAGTCAGCCTTTATATCCAGCCAGGATAACATTTCACATGTTTTGATTAAAATTAGCTAATTTGTAATTCTAGAACCTATGAAACTTAAAAGCTGCAATCCATATAGATCACGTTAGGCAATGCTCTGAGGGGCCAATGCCCTGTACTACAGACCTCTGCAGTCTTCAAAACTATGTGGGATTACAATGAGCAATGACTCTCCGGTGGCTGCACAGAGCCCTCTCCGAAAATAGGATGTGTCACATATCTCACAAAGAAAGATCCCGCTCCTCTGGACTTGAAGCTACTACAGTTTGTTTCCAAAGAGATGCAGCAACACATTATTTTGTTCATGCCCCTAATACTACTCTTGTCCACATTTACACTTGAAGTGCACGCAGCACCGTGTACACGCTCTTTACGCAGGCAGCAGGAGCAAGAACGCCTGCCTTGGGCAGGAAAGGGCACCTAGCCGAAACTAGTGGTGTGCAAAAGAGGGGAGAGGGGAGGGGACTGTGCATTCCCGTTTAATTTTACATTGGGAGATCAATGTTCTGGAAAGCAAAGATATTTTCACTAGGCATCATGCATATTTATACACTCGCCTATATAGTATACATACTATGTGAACGAGTGACATTTTCCAGGCAGTCTTCCACTTACAATCAGCCTTTTAATAAATGACATATTCAAATTAAATCTCAGCAGCTTTATCTCGTAGCCAGACTATGCTGTTTTAGTCACTTTATCTGCGCATTTAACAACAAGTTCAGCAGAAGTCTAGCAATACATTGTTACCAACTTTGGGGAATTAGAGACATCAAACAAACAGACATGAAACAGACGCGAAAACAGGCGCGAAAAATAGGACCGGTCAAGCCTGGAACAGCGACCTAATGATAAAAGAAGTTCCAAAATAGCGGGTTTGTGCCATCGCAGCCATCCCAACATCTGGAGCGGCCGCCAGAGCACAGCTGGACTGGCAGCGGTTCCTATCGGGCAGGACAGCCCTCCGCGCGGTAAATACACTTCCATCAAAAGCAGCCCTCGGACAAGCCACCTTCCAGCGACACCTCTGCGCTGCCATGAACCGCGGAGCGAAGCGGTACAGCAGAGGAGGAGGCGAGAGGGAGCAGGAAAGAAAAGGGGTCTCGGCGCTGAAGTGCGAGACTGATGCACGGCTCAGACCGCAACGTTTCACTTTGACAATTTAATTACACAGTTGCAGCTGGCTACTGAAAAATGGACAAAAATACAGTGTTTAAAAGAGATCCCTTTCTTTCCTAACTTTAAGGGCTTCCCAGCTACCTGAGGGGGTGGCTATAGAAAGAAAGAAAAAAAAAAAAAAAAAAAAGGCTCATCGTTGGCACCCGAGGAGCTTAAAAGCCCAACGAGAGAGAGTTATTTTTAAAAAATAAATAAAGCTGGTCAATGAACAGGATTTGCAGCCTGTGAATTCGTCTCTGTTTGCAGCCCAGGAGGCGGAGTTGAGACACATTCAGTGCATCCTACAAAAAAAAAAAAAATGACAAGAGATCCTTTCTTATTTCATCTCCATGCTCGGAGGCGGGGGGTGCGGGGGGGGACCCCGCTCCCGTCCCCATCACAGGCACCTACCTTCATCTCCTCGTTGATCTCCCGCTTCACCGGGTGAGCCGGCTTCCTGCTCCTTTTATTTTCGGGAGGTCTCCCTTCTTTCTCCATTTCTGCCATTTTTTGCGCCTACTTGGTGGTGGTGGTGGTGGAGATGAAATGGCTGCTGGTGCTCTGGGGGGGCCGGGAGGGGCGCGGGGGGGCGGCGGCGGCGGCTCTCAGTGGTGGCAGGCGGCGCCGCGGAGGGCCCGGGGGGAGCGCGGCGGCGGCGGGCGGGCGGGGGGCGCGGGCGGGCAGGGGCGCGGGTGCCCCGGCGAGTCAGCCATCTTCTGCCTCGCCGCCGGCCCGCATGGGAGCGGCGGGGCGGGCGGGCGGGAGGCAGCGCGGAGCGAGCCGGCCCCGCGCCTGCTGTGGCGCTGCTGGCGGGCTGCCGCGGAGGGGGCGGCGGAGGGAAGGGGGAGGCCGGCCCCGGACCGCCGGCGGGCGGGGCTTGCCGGCACCGAATCGGCCGCCGCTGCCCGCCATGGGAGCCGGGGAGGGGGGAGGCGCCGCGCCGAGCACCGGGCGGAGCGGAGCGCAGCGCAGCGGAGCGGAGGGGGCGGTGCGCACCCGCCCCCGCCCCCAGCCCGGGGTGGGGAGGGGGCCCGGTGCCCCCCACGAGCACCCGAGGGGTCTGCCCCGCCTGTGCCCCTCTGCGCAGCCGACCCGCCCCGTCCCGACCTGTCCCGTCCCGTCCGGTCCCGTCCCGTGCCCGCCGCCTTCAGCCGAGGCTCTTCCCCTGATCACTCCTGTTTTTCCTTTTATCTGCGGCGGGGAGGTGCGGATGAATGGTTTGGTGGGACGCGCTTCAGCGAGGAGGTGCCGGATTACAGCACACACTGTGGGCGATACATTGATTATTCCTAGGCTCTGCTTTCCCGCTTTCCCTGGCAGTCCCTGATTCCCCGATACAACGCATTATGGCACGGGGGTGTCCATTGTTCCGATAGTCAAAATTGTAATCGTACGGGATTTCTCATTATGACTACGGTGCACCTTAAAATGATACATTTTTTTTATAAAAACACCCAAACCCACAGTCGAAAGATAAACTGCGTTCCGTGTGGGCTTGAGTAGGCTTCCCATAAAAATCTCTGTTTAGCCTGTCAAAGACAAGTTCGGTTTGCGTGCAACAATGTCTAATTTACATTCTCTGTTTCCGAAGCTGTAAATCACTGGCACTTCATAGCATGAAAAGTTGAGCACAACTTTGTTCGTTTTGCTGCTAAAATGAGCCTTGCCTGCCTGCCTGTCAGAGCGATTAGAGACACAGGGCACATTTTCCCCCGTGACTTTGAGAATAAGAAGAAATGGGGATTTTGCACAGTCTCAGCTGTTAGAGCATCTACCATCTAAAGGTAAGATAGCAACCAGATTGATCCTGTAAAATCCTAGAGCACATCCGCAGTGGTAAGGTCACGGCCGCTGCGATGCGAAGGTGCTGCCACTCCCCTCGCTGCCTGAAAGAATCAGGCAGATGTTGGAAAAAACCCAGCCCTGATCGTTTGTTTTTCGCAGAGCAGCAGGACCTCGGAGAGACCCTAGAGAAGGCTCTGCTGACAGCAAAGAGTTGCAGGAGTTCAGCTGCAGCAGGGCTCGTGCTGTGGGCTCAGTCCATTCCGCGCACCCCAGGGAACACAAGGTCTGGGCTCAAACCCACCAAGCAGCAAGCACGAGAAGAAACCAAGGTTTATTTTGTTCTTGCTTGAAGTATTTTAAAATACAGTGATTTCTCAAACTTGTGGAAGCTAACTTGTGACTACAGGTAACCTCCAAAGGATGGTGCTTAATAGGGAGGTTTCCCTCCTCCTATGCCCCACCGCCACCAGCAAACTCACCTGTATGTTTTGCTTACCGTATTCTATTACAAACAAATTGGTACAGTTGATCTCTCATTAAGTACAGAAGATATTCCTAGTGTATTCTTTCACACGATAAGACAAGCAGCACAAGGGGAAGTTGCTTTTAAACACAACCTCACATGGCTCTTTGGAAAAAGCCAGCCAACCTCAGATGACTATTCTGCTTTGAACGGCCACCACCTTGCTGACACATTAAGTCATTTTAATGAAGAAGGCAAAACTAGTTCTTGTATTAGACATATTGCTAGTTTCTCTGTAGAGTGGATGGAGGAGTTTTAAGGAAAACCTTAGAACTTCTGCTAAACAGAGTATTGCCTCAAATGGTTGTTGTTCAGGGAAACATCAGAGGACTACTCCTAAACACTTACTATGTGTATTGTAATAAAGCACTGGCACTATTTCACTGCATAAGTTTAACAGGTTTGAGTTGCAATCTGACAAAAAGATTAATCTCAGACTCCCTGCATAAACAGAGCTTCCTTTAATGTTGGAAGATACTTTGGAGAAGGTATTTGCAAGCCCAGGTGATGTGAATTGACTAGAGCAGGTTACAGTGAGTAGACCAGAATGAATTGTCTTCAGGATCAAGTTTGTCATTCCAGTTTTCCTGACTAACACCTGAAGGTTTGGCTGCAAATTGAAGCACTTCCCACCCCTCTTACTACCAGTTCTGAATGCTAATTCTCACTTTTGATCACCAAAAGTAGCAGCTTTCAGTTGGGTTTTTTTCACAGTATTTTTCTGAATGCTTTTGAATGGAGATGTGAACTTATTTTCTCCTGACAGTAGGTTCATTTTCTCAGCTACTTCTGGTAAGCTCTTCAAAAAGAACCTCCAGTCCCCCAGTACCTTGTCAACCACCAGATGAAAGACACAGTCTTAAAACATACCCTGTTTTTCTCAGTATTGAATGTAGGACTGGGACAGATACAAAAGTTCTACCTCTCTGTGTCCTAATAATAATATCTCCATCTGACAGCAGGTTATTTCTGTGACTGTCACGATTCCTACTTTTCTAGAGCTGTTATTACCTTTATATATTGCATATTATTACACTGCATATTCTTGGGAAGTTGTTCTTCTAGTGATAGCATATGGAGGACCATCAACTGTCAACACAGAAGTTCATGCATTTAGAGTGCTCAGACTGTATCTGACACACATCGGAGGTACCGAAATAAGTTTTGGAAACCATCTAATTATTCCACTTGTTACTAAGGGGGAGGGAATGACTAACAAAAAGGAATGCTTTCAGGTTTTAGTGGTAGCTCGTGAATTCATCAGGGGAGACAGACTATCAGAATCTATGGAAGCCCAAGTGTTTGTCAGCCATACAATGGCATTGATCTGAATATCTCCAAAAAGCTATGAGAAAACAAATCTGCTATTTACATTACAGGCATCCTAACATTAAACACATTTACTGAAGTGTGGCAGGACCACATATTTTTTGTATGAAAACCTGTATTTTTTGGTAAAGGATCCTGGTTCAGTAGTTCTCAATATGGATTCTGCAAGCATCTTAAACAGGTGAATAAAGGTGACTGATTGGATCAATAGAACTGCTCAGATTTATTCCACGAGACAGAGATACCAGGGTATGTGGTATCAGTAAGCAGTTTGCAGCCAAAGATGAAACCCTGATCCTGTGGGAATCAGTGGAGATTTTGCTCCTGAGTTTAATGAAACCAAATTCCTTGTGAAATATCCAAGGTGATTTAAAATCAATGTATAAGAGTGTGTGCTCTCTCTAACCACAGTGCAATAGAGAAAGTCCCTCACTCTCATGACGGTTCAAGGGTTTGAAGCTGGTTGGTTTTTTGGTCACTTTCAAAATCAGGAAGAAACTATGGGATTCTGCCGTTTGGTGGTCCCTAAGTCGTGGCAAGAACCTGAGCTTTTCCTTCCATTGCTGGAGCACATGCTTTACACCCAAGGCTCCATAGTTTACCAATCCCCATATTTTTGTTCCATCATGGATTTGTTTCCAGCTCTGAATTTGCATTTGGGTTTTTGCAAGCACAATAATTTGGACTTCTGTAAAACAAGTATCGTTCATAAAATGACATGTGCAAATGAATTGCCTAAAATAAATCACCCCAGGTTTAATTTATATTCTATTATTCATAGTCCTATTTATCAGTGTTTACATGTTTTAAAAGGGGACCTATCCACATACCAGAGCTGCTTTTTAGGTAACACAAAAGAAATACTTTACTCCAAGTTCTTCATTTTGGCCTTTATTAATGCGTAAGTCGCTTTAATATTATTAATGAGCTATTTCTTCTCGGTTTTTGCCTGCTGGGGAGGACGAGATAAACAAGCAGGCCTGATTTTTCCAGCTGCTAAATATGTAAGCAGCACGACGGCTTCAAAGCGAAAGGTTTTAGAAGGCAACAGCAACAAGCGAACGGCGCTCTGGGGGCACTCTGGAAACAACGTGACGGTTTCAGAGGCAAAATCGGGACAAGAGGGATCATCCCCGGGGCCGCGGTGCTGCCCGGTGGGAGGCGGGGGCGGCAGGCGGGAGAAGGGGCCGTGGCCCCTCCGCCCCCGGCCCGAGGAGCAGCATCCCCGCCCGGCGGCTGCGGCGAGAGCTCCCCCTCCTGTCCCGCTTCTTCCCGGCACGGTGGGAAACTCATCATGGAGCCTCGGACACCGAAACGTATTTAAGCACCAGTCTGCGTGCGATTGTGCACGTATAAACCCACACGTCCACCCACACACACAGGGGGAAAGCTGAAGGTAAAAAGGGAGGCTGTTGTCTCTTTTTTTTCCCAAGTAACAGCCCCAGACTTTGCAGGCCAAAGTAAAGGTGCGGCCCGTAACTGGGTTCTCTTAATATTGCTGATAATTTACCTTATTATTTCCTGCTTGCCAAGGTGTTGTCAGCTCTCCATCAGCTTGCTTGGTAATGCCAGTCACCGTGGAAAACATATGTCTATGCAGTCTTTCACCTGTATCCGAGGGGAAGCCATAATAAACAGCAATTCAAATTCAGGTATTTGGTTTGCTGAAGTGTTTAATTAAACAAAGAAATTCATTATGTGAGTTCACAGAAAAGTCCCATTACGTTGATTTATTTTTTTTTTCGTTTGACTTGAAGTGGAAATGTTCCTCTGACTTTTTGTGTGGCACGCTAAGATGATAGATTATTTATGCCATCAGAAGCAAATATATGCAGTGAATAATTAAAATATTGGCTCCCGATATTTTTTTAATAAGTAGACAGCCATTTTCATACACATGGAAAACATATATATGAGTTTCTCTCTTGCTTCAGTTCCACCCAAACCCCACTTCCACTTCAGTGATGTTTTTTCACCCATACCTTGGAGAAGGGGTACATTCCACTCGTTCCTGAGCTTGGACAAACGCCCACAGCATTACTCACACACAGTAGTGTCTGTAGATGCCTTTCTGCTGTGGATACTAATCTCAATCCAGAGTTGCCTTAGACGATTAGAGGCTGTTCTGCAAAACGTCAAAAAGTAGCCTTTCCAAAGCAGACACAGTATGGCAGTTGAAATGGGAGTAGTGGCGGCTTTCCAAATACAAAGGTCTGGAAATGTTTGGAGATATTTTAATATGGATGAATATTTCATTTTTTTGTGCTGCTTTAGGGTATCAGTGTCAAATCTGTATGGATAAATGGCAAAACAGTGCCTTAACACTTAATGTTTTTGAAACTTCTGGCAAAAAGAGAGAAACTTTATGTAGTTTATTAAATTATTAATAACGATCGCTCTTTTGGCCTGAATCCTCACATAATTTGATAAACAGAAAGAAAAGTTAACTTGCTTCTATGATTCTTTGTTAAATACTTCCAAGTCTCCTGTTAAAATGCCTTTTTGTTTCTTGCTTATTTTCTCATGTTCCTTACAACAAAAGTAAGCAATAAGAAGTCTTTAGCATGAGAGAACACCCACGCTATTAAAAATCCACCAATATTAAACCTTTTTAAAAGGTAGCAAGGCATTAAAAAACCAATTAGTAAAAATATGCCCCAGACACCTGTACTGACTTTGGGGAAAAATCTTCATCATCTGTCTACTGCTACACTCAATCTATCCACTATGGTTACTCAGTGACTCTTCTGTGATGCTTTCATATTGAATACAATGCCAAAAATCAGATAGAGAAAAATAAAGGACCCATAGATGAGCAAAAAACTCAGACACATTATACCAGACTTGAACTTGGCTGTGGCAAACTTTGAGTTTGCAGCTTCATTATGGTTAAGGTCTGTACCTCAGAATTAAATGAATCTTTTCAAAAGAGATTTTGTGAATCTTTCAAAGCTTCATTTGGTCCAGAACAGTGCTCTACTTGCTCTGTCATATAGGTTGGTAAGAACATATACTACACCCTACTTCTTCGAGGGGTTCTTCATTCATTGGGGCTGACACCCAAAATGCTGATCTCCAGAGGCTGCTTTGGAGAAGGTCTGAGATACTGAGGCACCCTCCTACTCTGTGCGTGCTGCACCCCTGTTTCTTACACACATCAAGAGCAGGGAAGTGTCAAAGTCAGAAGCAAAACCAGTGAGGGGTGGAGACTTGTGCACTCCGCAACAGTCCTAAGCTGTAAACCTCCCTCTGAGGTGAACTGAGAATGTTTACAGCCAAGGCATATTCATTTCTTCACCTATTATTTCTTGACAATGACTGTTTCCTCCCCTTCTGATTCTTTTACTTCTCCACATAGAAGAAGGCAGGAAAGAGTCTTCTTGTTTTCACTTTAATACATAGGCAAGTCTCCCAGATGCTACAATGGCAGGAGAAGAAAGGAAGAGATTGTGTGGGATTGGGATACAGCAGAAAGTTCTCCCTTCTTTTTAATTCCATTCTTTTTTAAAATAGATTAATTTTGCTGATTCCTGAAAATAGTGGTACAGTACTCTACATCAAGTTCTTCCTAAAAAGTATCCTTCCTCTCTTTGTCTTTCTGTGAAGAATAAAAGAAATTTTTACAATAATGGTAATGGTTTATACATTTTCTCATAATCCTGTATTTCCCCTGTAAGCTTTGTTGCATGATATAGTATGTCAGTTTAAGTAACATCTGTCAAGGGATGGAAAGCAATTGCAGGTTCTTTTCATCCATAAAGTCATTCTGGAGTTTATTCATCCTTAATTTTCTTGTCATGCTTTCAAAAACATTACATCATTTTGTCCAAATTACCCCCTGCATTGAATACACAAGATACAGTGGGTTATTCATTTCTTTCCTGGACCCAAAGAAACATGTCAAGGTATCTACACTGATATATACTAAATGATTTAGAGTTGGTAAAAGTTGGGCTTTGACATGTCATTATTTGACAACTACTCTTCTACTGCAATGCTTGTTTTCCTGGCAGCATCTCCCCAGAATCCTACACGACATGTGATTCAATCTCTTGATCTTCTCAGTTATATTTACATTAATTTTACACATCCTAATACATAACGGCAATGCCTTCACATTGATGTGGTGAAAAGTCTGTCAAAAAATCCAAACGTATCTTGGGAATGCATAACAGAGATATATTCAGGACTAGGATGGGGCACATATTTAGCAAATCAAAGAATAGCTGAGATTGGAAGGGACCTCTGGAGATCATAGTCCAACCTCCCTGCTCAGAGCCGAGCAGGTTGGTTCTGTCTCCAGTCGTGTCTTGAATAAGTATGGAGACTCCATAGCATCTCTGTGCTGCCTCTTCCAGTGTTTGACCATATTCATAGTAAAAAAAAAGCTTTTTCTTATGTTTACATGGAATTTGGTGCACTTCAATTTGTGCCCATGTGCCTCTTGTCCTATCACTGAAAAAAGCCTGGTTCTGTCTTTTCTACTTACCTCCCCCCACTCAGGTATTTATACACATTTATCCTATCTCCCCTGGGCCTTCTCTTCTCACTAAACAATCCCAAATCTCTCAGCCTCCCAAACATCAGATGCTTCAGTCCCTTCATCATCTCCATGGCCTTTCACTGTCTTTGTTCCAGTGTGTCCATGTCTCTCTTATATTGCAGAGCTCAGACCCTGACCCAGAAGTCCAGGTGTGTCTCACCAGAGCTGAGTAGAGAGGAAGGATCACATCCATCAGCCTGCCAGCAGTGCTCTTCCTAACACACCAGCCATATTTGCTGCAAGGCTGCACTGCTGGCTCATGTTCAGCTTGTTGAATGCCAGGGTCCCCAGGGCCTTCTCTGCAAAAGCTGCTTTTTAGCTGCTTCCCCACCTGTGTTACTACAAATGTTGTTCTGATCTGCGTGCAGGATTTCACATTTCTTTGCTGAAATTCATGAGATTCTTGTCAGCCTGCTCTCCTGCATCTTATTAAATTTGTTTTGATTTATGATCGTTTTAGCTAATACTATTAGCTGGAAATATTTTGTTTTCATTAACTGTGTGGCTTTTCCTAATTAAGTCATGCATGTAACATTAATGATAATAATCTATGTCTCTTACCATAAGTAGATTTTTCTCAAAGACAGTCCTGAGAATCCTTCTCTACACAGGCAGGATCTTTTGCCTTAAAACATGATCAATGTTTGTATCCTTCTCCATCCAAGATTCTTGAAGTCAAGTGTGGTTATCGATTTCTTTTCACAGTGCTACTGGTTAAAGCAGAATTGACATGTTCTCATCACTCCCTTTCAGGTCACCAGAGGGTGTAGATGGGAGACAGTCACATACAACTTTCATCCCACCCAGATGGCTCAGCGAAGGCTGGCCACGGGGCTTCAGCTTTGGACAGCTTCTGGGAGCAGAGGGTCAGACATGCCATGCTTATTTTGATTAGCATGTACTGAAATCCTGCTCACACACACGGCAAACTCTGCCATGCTGGCGTTTATTCAAAGTATCACTAGAGGTCCCCAGGTGCACCACCATTCCTGCAAGCACAGGCAGCAGTGACTTGCAAAGCCAAGGCTCTGTATTATTTCTTCTTCATGGCCCTCAGGACAACATGAGAAGTTGCCTGCTGCACACTGTACATGTGTCACAGCTGGTGTCTCTTGAGCCCTGATGAGAGGAGCTGTAGACTGAAGTTTATTGGCTTTGCCCGAGCTGCCAACACTAAAACCAGGTCCAAGGCCAACTCCAAAACTTAGCCACTTGTGATTAGCTGGGGTCTTCTTGTCTGTTGTTAACTAGTGTTACAGCTAGCAGTTAGTATTACAGCTATTTCACAGATGAGAAATCATCAGGAGAGAGATAAAGTGACTAAACACATGTACTGAACACATGAAGAGACTCATGGCCTCAACTAGAACTCAGCTCTTATGTCTTGTAAGACAGTCCTGTCACCATCAGAACATGTAATCTAACCTTCTTGGAAAAAAATGAAATGTGAGCCTCCCTTTGAACCAGCTTGACTTTGAGCTCCCTCATGAAACACCAACAACCTTTGAAAGAACATGGGGATGGCACCATTGACAGATTTTGCCTCAGCTGGTTGCAAATAAAGTTATTTGAAATAACTGCCAAAGCCGTAATTTATCAGACTTTTTCACAGATTCCACAAAAGCAAGGAAATTCAAAGTTGAAAGGCTTTCTCCAGGCAGCACATGCCAGGCATTTGTGCATGAATTGCAGCAG
Source organism: Corvus moneduloides (assembly GCF_009650955.1). NCBI lineage: Eukaryota > Metazoa > Chordata > Aves > Passeriformes > Corvidae > Corvus > Corvus moneduloides. The sequence goes on along the minus strand of NC_045478.1, from coordinate 47,407,392 downwards.
GGGAAACGATATGTTTCTTTTAGAGCTGTTGTTGCCATCACGGAAAGCGAACAAGCATCTGTGCTTTGGAAATCAGTGGATGGAAGGTGTTCCGTGAAAGGCAGCATGTGGGAAAGCAGCTTAAAATGGTGAGAGTGTACGAAAGTAGCAGGAGTTCTGAATGCCATTGGGGAGAAGAAGTGGAACAAGGCTGACACATAGAAAGGTGGCGAGAAAGCAAAAAGAAATGCAAAGAGGATACACTGAAGGGAAAAAACCCACCCACTTTTGGCTAGAGAATAGGTCTGAACAAGTTCCAAGAGAGGAACAGAGAAAGAGAAAAAATTATAGGGTAGATAGAAAGCGTATCTATTAGATGATTGTGCAGGTGAAAATGTAAGTTAAAGTTTTGGTGTTTTACTGTGGAAACAGATACAAAGCTGAAAATCAGATGTCCCAGCAGGATTCCTGATATAGCAAATCTGTATATTTATAGTATGTGAAACCTGTAGGATGATTCTCCTCTGTAGCATTTGCCACTGATCATGAAAAAAAAGGGAAGATTCACATTTAGAAATATTTAATTAGAGAGTACTACTTACCTTAAATCACCGTAAGTAAGGGTTGCACTGCCAGTCCTAAGGTTCTTAATTTCACTCCAGGGCTGATGATTTCCTGTGTCACTACACTGTGGAGCTGAATCCAGAGTAACAATTTAATACTTGAGTGCCCAGAGTCAGGCAAATGCTTTGCATAAAAGTGTTCTCTTGTGCTTGTGGAGTGCCTGCAGCTCCCCCCAAGAGCTGGTGGGTGCTAAGCACCTCTGAAAACCAGGTCACTGTCACTCAAGAGCTCAGAAAGCAACTGAGGTGCCAAAGTTTAAGACTAAACTTACAAGTAAGCAACATCATTGTGGAAGAGTGTGTCTCTGAAGAACTGCTGTGCTTTTGGTCGTTGAATTTTGGTATGCGATAGGTATGCATTTGTAAATTAGATGCCTTTATAGCTTGTAACACCCTCCAGAAATTAGGATAAAAGAAAGAGGGCATTAGAGAGGAAAGAAGGAAAATGAGGGGAATTAATGAAACAGAAATGGATGGAGATGTTCAAGATTCTTTTAGACTAGTTTGGGCATGCCTCATTGGTTGTGAATGCAGATAGGAGGCTTAAAATAAATTAAATGAAGTGGGTTCTTCCACACAACAAAATAAAATGGGGGAACACAGTGTCCACAGGATTTGTTTGGAGGCAAAAAAGTCTAAACAGCTTCAAAGAAGAGCTTGGAAGAGCCAGACTTGGAAGATCTGAGAAATAGCTCCGTTTTCATTTATTAAAAACATTATAGACTTGACAGAGCATCTGGCTCAAGAAGTCTCCAAAGTGCAGTCACGTGGGAGGTGGGTGGACATAAAACAGGACATATTTCTCCATATTTGCATCATTTCTCATTCTATTGCCTCAATCATTTCATTCTGGCTCTTAGGGGAGACAGGGTGTACTAATTTAAATGTTCATCTGACTCAATGCTCTCCTCTATTTTGCTTTAGTAGCTCATGTTCTCCCTTCTGTAGGTTACTTAACTGTGCTGGCCTAAGTCAATTGTTCTTCCTCTTGTCCTCCTGCAGCAGTAACTATGACTGCTGTGATGTCCAAATATAAACCATTTTAGAGCATGTACTGAAGAGGAAGGCAGGCATTTTAATTACGGGGATTAAAAGGAGAACAGATGCAAGTACTCGACTGAGTGCTAGGTAAATATAAATGCATCGCCCCTTGTACCCTGAGAGTCATCACTCTTTGTCTCCAACAGACTGACATCAGGGTAAATTCAAAAGCAGAGGGAATAGTACTGCAAAATACCTATTTTTAACAGAAGTGTTTACCTAGACTGGGGTAAAGAGTATAGATAGCACAGTATATTATAGACGGATAACTTTTTAATTTCCCCGAAGCCATTTAGTCAGTGCTACTTAAAATGCATTATTTTGTTCAGACACAGAATTACAAGGATGGATTCAAATGGTTTTAACTTGAGTTTTCCAACTCAAATTGAAAAAACAGTTTCTTTATCATCCATGTTCACTTTCATATGTTGAGGCTTGGTTTCCAGACTGGCATTACTCTTCACCTGGTAATGAGGCAGTGAGTGGGCACAGAGGTAGAGAAGTCCCTTAGAAAACTGTTTCCTCCAGAGCTCTGGGCTTTAAAGTTGATCAGTAAACAGCAAGCCGGTGCTGAGTCTCTGGTGTGGAGTGCTCGTGCTGTGCAGCACTGCTCAGGAAGTGGGTAGTGGCTTTCTTGGGAACTGGATCTTTCAGGCATGTTTCAAAGGGGATTCATAAATAGAAAGGTACAGAAACCCAGGTGGAGGTAACAAAGACACCGGTGACTTCTGCAAAGTTTACTTCAGAGGAAATGTGCAGCCAGCCTTAGCTTCCAGTCTAAGTAAGAAAAAGAGAAAGACAGAAAAAGGTGTCCAAACCCAGGTTTGCCAGCAGAAAAAAACGTTTAGAGTTGTATCTATGTTTTGATTATCCATGTGAATAGCAAGCAGCAAACTATAAATAACACTTCATAAATTACATATATTTAGTCCCCGAGAAGTAAGCATTTTAACTGAGAAATGTTTCCATTTATTTATTTAAATCCACATAAAATGTGCAGGTTGTGTATGTTTGCCAGCTTCCTGGCCGTACTATGACTTTAATCCCTGGTTTCTATCACTACCTGATAACTGTTTCATTATTTAGGTGGAGTTTTTCAAACTATTTTTCACCTAACATAAACATTCTTTTTTTTTTTCCTGCAGGACCCTCCCAAATCACATCATCTTCTCTCATTTTAAGAGATACTGAGATGGAACTCACTGGAAAAAAAATCGATAGAAAATCTAGAAATTCATGGGGTAGGGAATTTAGTAGAGGGTACATGGGTAAGCTTTTGTTCAGCATGGCTGTCATTTCCTCTTTGCTGCATTTCACTCCTGTCCAAACCATGAATTCCTTAGGCAGGGGACCATCTCCTTTGTTCTGGTTTTGAAACATATCTGGTTGGAGTTTTCTACTGCTGTCAATGTTCAATTAAATACAAATAATAAATAGTTAATGGTTTGCTGAGCTGCAGAGGTGGGGCTAATCAGCTGAGATTTCATGGCGTGGTTAATGATGGATTAGGAATGGGGGAACTGATAAAGCTGAATATTTAAAGACTAATATTGTACAGGATGATGGATGTTTTGTCTGCTTTGATTGCGTATGACCAGAAACTAACAATGTGCTTATCTTCCTCCTCCTTCTTCTGTAGATTACTCGGCTCCAAAACATTGCTGATCTGAGTCCCTGTCCAAATTCCCCTGAGTGGAGCACTGCCCATCAGAGGAGATGGCCTGAGAGGCTCTTACAATTGAAACTGGGTAGGGAGGTGAGCAAACAGTGGCTCTAAGAAGGGGGTGCGTTATCAGCTGCACACTCGTCTGCTCCTGTTCATACTCAGCTTGCTGAAATGAAGGGATTTCAATTGATTCTGCTTTCTTTTGCAGTGCTGACTGATGAGCCAGCGAGGAGGGAGTTGTGTTCTAAGGGCATGTGGCACAGGAGGGGTTTGTCCCACTGCCTGTGTGGCGCTGCTGAGACCCAGCGGGAGCTTTGGATTCTCATCTGTGCCATGCACCGATGAACTATTGTATCCCTGATGAGCTACTGTGTCCCTGAGTCTGGTGTGCAGAGTGAAAAGAGTAACATACACCTTCTCTGTCAAAGGACCCCCATGTATCACAGATATATTTATTTGTTTTGGAAAAAAACATATGCATCCGTTATCATTTATTAACCAGCAACACATCAAGTTCTGATATTGGTATCTCAATAGGTATAATTAGGCTTAAAAAATAATACCTTTAAGTGTCAAATTCTGTCCAAGGGACGTGTCTCCTACTGAAACCAACTGATGCTAAATGATGGTGTTCTTTCAGTGTCTAACTATAGGATCAATACAGCCTTCGCCCTTGTCAGTAGTTCTGTCAGCTGCTAGGAAGACAGGCAGCCTCGTAGACAAGACACAGACAACGAGGTCAAGAGAAGTGGATTCTATTCTCAGTTTGCCTTAGGGCTTTTGCAAAGCCTTGGACAAATCACACAACCTCTCCATTAAACCTCCTGACTTCCAAAATGGAAATGATCATAACTGTCTGCTTTCCCAGGATGCCATGGAGTAAATCAATTCTTGGGAGGAGGGAAAGGGGGGAATAGGGGTGTGTGGGAACAACAACTGCATTGGTGCTTTGGAAGGAACAGACATATTTCTGTTTACTTTTATTTTTGTAAACAGTCTTAAGAGTGCAACTGGGATTTAACATATTAAAAAATTAAGCAACACTTAGAAGATTTGGTTATGCAGACAGGTTATAGTTACTACAATATATTAACATTGCTAGTCTCATTCTCCTACAGACATAATTTATTTTGGATAAGGCCAGGGCGACTATGAAAATTTGAAAGTTCAAATGTTCCCAATCAAATGAGAGTGCTTCGCAATTGTTTTACTTTAGATGGCAATCAGGAAAATATTTCCACGTTTCATGTACTAGAAAAGATATCCAGAGTTGGCATTAGTAGTGGCTTTGATGTATTCTCTGGTACATTGGTCCAGAGCATGCTGATATAAACAGAAGTGTCTCTTGACCTGTCATCTTTGTTCTTCAACTTTGATATTGGCCCCCTCCAGTGGCTTCTTTCTCCTCCTGGGGAGGCTTAAAAAGTCAATTGATACAGAAAAAAAAAAAAAAAAGTTTCAGTTTTCTTCTCTGCTTAAGACTCTAAAGAAATAGACATGTCTATTGTACAGTCACTGAAGCTCTTGAAATAGTGTGGGTTTTTCTCTACAGTCCTGCGGGGAAATGAGCAAAGAAAAAACCATAAAAGCATGTGGCTTTGTCCACAACTTATAATATGGTAAGTACATCATACTTTTGCTTCTGATGCGTTTTTTTGAGAGGAAAACTAAGAAACTTTGTTTCAGAAACAGGCAGTGCAAACAGCAATGCCTATGGGTAAGTGGGTCCATCATTGCCTATTATAGAACCCTGTCATTTGATGCCTGTAACTGTCAAATATTAGCTAATTTATAATGATTTTTTTCCTGTGATTGGTGTGTCAGCCTGAAGCTGATTTTTTATAGTTCACTCAGTTTGAAAAATGAGGTTAGCAAAAAAATACGTTCTCCTTGTATTAAAAAATATCACTGGGTTGCACGACTGAGAAATTCTCCATGCTCTAAACCTGAAATTTGGTAAAGAATTTGCCAAGGATTTGGTGGGTCCTACCCACAAACATGTATGATAAGAAGAGCCCATGAATAGGATGCAGGCTATGCAGACAAGAGGGTGATTGGAGGGTGAAATGATAAGGCTGTGACAAGATCGAAACAACAATAGCTTGTAGGGATGGTGTGTGGGACTGAAGCAAAGAAGTGAGGAGATTGGGAGAAAGAAACTATCAACTTGGACCAGGAGTCAAAAGTGAACTACTGAAGTAATACTCTTAGGTTGGTAAGAGAAGGGAAAGGGATGAAGGCATTGGGCTGAGAGACAGAAAGTCCTTAGGTATTACAGTACAATCTTCTCAAAGAGTCTCTGTGGTCAAGAAATAGTAATAAAAAAAGCTGGAAAATGACTGAAAAAATGTTTGCTTTATTTCTCTAGCAATTGCTGCTTTTAAAGAACATCAACCTACGGCTGGTGAATCCTGAGGAAGCCCTAGTGACAGTGTGCACTATTGTGGATATCAAGGGTCTTGCCCTAGTTCTAAATCATTTGGACTTAGAAGAATTTTACATAAAGAGTGAAGAGGCATTCAGATTTTTAGAATGTAAAACAAAGAACAGCAATTTTAAAAAGTTAAAGCCTCACACACTAGGAGAGGGTAGGTTTACTGTCCACAGAACCCTAATTCTCCTCAGTTTAAACGTGTTATTTTAAGCATACTTTAATTGTATAATCATGTTAAGTTTTTCACAGAACAGTAACCACATAAAGTGCAAGAATGGATATGGCTCAGGAAATGAATCAAGGAACTTGTCACCATTACAGGATGAGGTGCCTTGGTAGCTCCTCTTAAGTGCATCCCTCCGGCAATTTTCATTAACTTAGGCTTTCTACACAGAAACATGCCACTGTATTCTGTCATTTCTAAACTGTGTTTATGAGCTGAAACTCCCTATTTAGCAACAGTTTGTTCTGTGACACCAGCTAACTAAACTGCCTCAGTGGCAGCTCCTTCAAAGCAAAGCTTTATTCTCTCAGAGACAGGCAGCAGAGAAAGCAAAGATTTGACACCAGAAACGTAACTCTTTCCAGTTCTCACAGGTTTTCTCTATTCTAGTTTTTCCCCTCTTCATTGGGAGAGGCCACTTATTAGGTGCCACAGGCATGTCCAGTTGTTGTTGACTCCACAGTCAAAGCCCTTCCTTAGGACAGTACCTTTTACAGTTTTGGAGCTGTCTCAGGTGTCAGAGCAATAAACATCTTGTCATTGCTACTGAAAAAACATAGAAGTGTGTTCCTTTTTAGCAGCTTCTTCCTTGCAACTCCAAGAGTTATATTGCGCTTTCCTGGACACCTTTCTCTGCGATGGAATTGTTTTCTGTTTGCATCTTCCTTTACAGTATTCTTCAGTGTAACTCTCTTTAAATCATGTGGAATAATGCAAACAAAATAGTGACCTGTATCTTGTATTTCCAAAAATAAGAAATGTGATACCCTCATTTTCAACATGAATGTAGTCAATAGGACAGTTTTCTTATCAGAACTTTGCCTGATTCATTGTAACAAAGCCTTGAAGTTATAAAAGGAATGGATGTCAACAATTGTAAAGACAGAACAGATTATACTCTTGCTGAAGTACCTGTGGGCGTGAGGAAGTAATTTAAATCCAATTTCTGAAAATGGCCAGTGGATTTTCCTCCTCTGGGGCACAGAAAATCCATTCTCTGAATTCACAAAAGCTTTGGGGGTAGGTACCTGCAAAGAGGCATCAGTGATGGCTGTGCTTGGAATTAAGGAAAGACTACATGACATACAGCAGACCACACTGTAGAACTGCGGGACCCAGAAGGCTTCAGTTGGGCACTTCAAAGAGAGAGTTGGGCACTCTCTCTTCCGATGTTCACTGTTAGCTTGTAAGTACCGCCTCAGCTCACAAGCATGCTGCTCATAACCCCCCTCAGCTAGTTCACAGCAGAGAACCATAGAACAAAGCTACAATGCAAGGCAGAGCATGCAGTAAGTAAGGGCTGTTGATGCCATGCCTCAGACAGCTCCGGGAAGAGGCAAAAAAGAATATCCATACACTGCAATTATAGAAATATAGAATCATCAAAGTTGGAAAAGACCATCAAGGTCAGAACATCAGCTGTCAGTCCAAGCATCAGACCAGCACTGCCACCCCTAAACCACATCACCCAGCGCCAGATCCAGGTGCCTCCTAAGCACGCCCACGGTTGGTGACTCCACCACCTCCCTGGGCAACCTATTCCAATGCCTGACCACTCTAACAGCGAAAAAATTTCACAGAAATCATGACTGTGTAGCTAAAGACTACAGGCCGAACACTTCAGGCGGGACCCTGACCTCTCTTCCCCGCTGGTCCCTGCACGCAACCCGCGGGGCAGGCAGAGCACATCCCGCTCTGTGGGGCACCCCCAGCCAGCCAGCAGCCCGGGCAGGACCCTGCCCCACGGCTCTGGGAGGCGGCACACACAGAGCGCGGAGGAAAAGCAGCGCCCGGTTACCGCGGCGCGCCCTCAGGGCGAAGGGCAGCGGGAGCCGCTCCCGGCCTCGCCCCGCCCGTCTCCAGCCCCCGCCCCGCCGCCTCGCTTTACGGCCCGGCGTGTTTTGCGACGCCCAAGATGGCCGCCCCCAGGGCGCACTGAGCCCGCTCCGGCCGCCGCCGCCGCCGGGGTGACGGGGGGTACGGGTAGGGCCGGCCGGGGCACGGTCGGGGCGCTCCTCCGGTAGCGGGATTCGCCCGTGACCGCTCGGCGCGTGGAGCCCCGCCGGGGCTCGTAGTGGGAGAGCGGAGCGTCCCCGGGGAAACAGCATGTGGGGCGCCCTGCTGCGGCGCGGGGTCCGCGGCACCGGCGCGCTCCGGTGCCTGTCCTCGGGCGGCCCGCCCTGGAGCCAGGTGGTGTCGGAGGCCGAGAAGATCGTGGGCTATCCGACGTCCTTCATGAGCCTGCGGTGCCTGCTGAGCGACGAGCTCAGCAACATCGCCATGCAGGTCCGCAAGCTGGTGGGCACCAAGCACCCGCTGCTTGACACCGCCCGGTAAGCGCCGGTGGGAGCTGGCGGGGCACGGCGGAGCTGGGGCCGCCGGCAGCCCTCGGGAACCTTGGCAGAGCTCCTGGAAAGTTTTGGGCTTTGTCCGTGCTCGGCGTCGCCGCGCGGCCGCGTTGGGAGTGGGGTGTCCCCAGGGAAAGGCTGCCCCGGGGGCGGGAGATTTCGCCTCCGCTCCGGGATCCTCGTTTCCTTGCCGCAACAGGTTTTCCCTGCGCTTCTCCGCTGTCATTCGGAAGTTGCTTCGTTGTGACGCCACGTGCGGCGCTTCCCGGTGCGGGAATAAAAAATCCCTTGAAAAGTTCGGCTGCCTTGCTAACAGTTATGTGTTCTTTTAATATTAAGAACTATATTGCAAAGAAAACAAGGAAAAAAGCAGGGAAACTACTCAGCTTAAAAGCTCTAAATGACACTGCTCTGAGCCATGTATTTTGTTACCAAGTGTTTTGGAGTATCCAGCTGGGAGCTGCGAGTTTTTGTGTATTGTTGAGAATTTTAGGGTTGCTAAGCTGTTTATCCACTCTCATTTTTAAGGCAAACTAATGGAACTCTTGTATTCCTGCCAGTAAGCAGAAATTGGGGTTGTTGAACATGGTTTTCTTTGACTGTAAAACAAGAACTGATTGGCAGTGGGTTTTTTTATACAATAAAACTCCAGACGCTTACCAAAATGAAGGGGGAAAAAAAGTGCAATTTTCCAAGGACTTTTGGTTGTGGATTTGAGTGTTTTGGTTGTGTTTTTTGTTTGGTTTTGGGGGTTTTTGGTGGGTTTTGTTTGATAGAACTGTGTTTGCTATAACTGCAGCTATAGTAACATTAATAGAATCCAAGTTTAGTATACACAGTATTTTTTAACAGGCGTTAAGACAAAAATGAGCATTTGTTTAAAGCAGATGTTCTGCTTTACTTTTAAGGAACGGAAATTGTAGTTCTCTAGTGGTCCTTGGCAAATCCACGTTTGTGTTGTAATGATATAAAAACAAGATTTGTTTTTCAAGCTCTCTGTCTCTAAATCTGGTTGTCTTGAGTGAACAAAATGAGTACAGGGGACAAACAACTTTTTTAAAGAAACATGATTTTCAGGAAGGCGGGATTTAGACATTGGCCTTGAGTAGACTTTTCTGGAAGAAACAAATGAAATTGTTAATCACAATGGAAAGTACCTGACTTTAGAAAATGGTGGTGGAGGGGATTTTGTTGAACTTTTTATAAGTGAAGGTTGTGATATTATGATAAAGAGGAGGGATGAGAAGAAAATGCCCTTCTGTCTTTGTCATGTCAGTTGATGGAATGAAGAGAATAGGAGGAGTGAAGCACAATGTATTTGGGCTTTTAAATTTGCACTGCAGGCATGGAAGTGTCACAGAGACCTGCAGTGCTAAAGTGGAACTTTAGAGTGCCTGTTCCATGTGTGGTAGTTGCTGGTTTGTTTGTGAATGAAATTTCAATGCAGTATTTTGGGGCATGGTTGGAAATTTTGTGGTGGAGCTGTGATGTAAGGATTTGTTGGGGTTTTTTATTATTTTGACTGGGCTGCTTCAGGCTTAATTCTGTAAGCCTGTGGCTTGTGGAACACCACTAGGAATATAGTCATGCCCAGGCTCAGCAGGAATTCAATACATTGATTTTTAAAATTCGTGTATGTTTCAGAGTACACTACTAACCTGATGTGTTGTGCTGGAAATAAAAAGTATTTACTCACATTAAACTGAAACCCTGTGCCCTTGCTTTGGATCTTCTTATTTGGTTTCACTGGTTTTTCCAAGGGCTTTGTTGCAGATGGATTTCCAACGGCCTTGACCTTTGTATTACAAAAAGAGTTAATATCCTGCTGACAAGTTTTAGTACGCCCATAGTAATGCACAAATTGTACCTCACTCACCTTGTTTTATGGTGTAATTTTGCAATAAGGTGAAATTTGACCTTGTTCTTTCTCAATAATCTTGATAATTTATTTCTGAAATTTAAGTGTTGTATGTTTCAATATAAATGTGAGTGATTTTAGTTTTGGGTCTGAGATCTATGCCCTGATTTATCATAGCAATTTAGGAAACAGGTCGTGATTTTTCAATACTAGGAATTTTTAAAATATTTTAAAATCTGTCTCATTACTCATTCTTAAAAAGTAACAAAGGTTTCTTGTTGTGTGTTCAGACAAATGTTGTAAAGCATAGGTATCTAAAATATTTTATTTGATGATTTTTTTTTTAAATACTTAAGTGATTGATCTGCAGCTCTAATCTTTGAGACTCTGAGTGAGTAAATGCTATATATATATGAGAAATACTCCAACATTTAAGGAGATTTTTGTATTTGGAAACAACTGAAAAATATGTGCTGTAAAATTGATTAGTTGCATGTGCTGCTTCTCAAGTTTTTGAGATTATAAGTGGTGACAATCAAATTGATTGCTAGCTGTCAGTTCTAAACAATTTTCTTTAAGCTTCTTTGACTGGTGGCATTTTGTCATCAGTGGTTTTGTGTCTACCCTTCCTTCTTTCCTAAAGGCTTTGCCAGCTTTTGGAGTCTTCCTGAGACCATTAGGGGTTTCTTAAAGCAGAGGGCTCTCTACCAGTGCTCATCTGCATGGCATAGGTTCTGAGCTGAGACAGCATAGGACATAATTGCCACCACACTGAAAGCCTTCAGTGTAACTGTAGTGTTGATGAGTGTTTTTAACATTTTGCCAAGCTTTGGCTCACTAGGCTGTTGCAATGCAATGCCTGTGCTGAGAGCCTTGAAGAAGGCAGCTGAAAGGTATCTGTGCGAGACAGGACATGTGGAGAAACAGCTGTTGGGCCAGTATATGTTTCTCTGATGATCCCATCCATTTCTTCCTCTTGTTTGGATGCAGCACTGGCAGCTCCTGGGTGTAAGTGCCTGCTGTGAATCAGGACTGCAGCAGGTGTTCTTCTGGGATGATGTGTGACCCTGATACCTCCTACCAAGCTTATGCCTGGCCAGCAGCTTTAAGTCTGAGAGCTATTGCTGACCCTCCTCTTGGGAGGGCAGAGACGGGTAACTGAGCCCTGCAGTGATGGATTTGGGAGTTCTGTAATCCATGCGGTAAAGCTGAGTTTATATTTTGTTAATTTTTGTTTTATTTCTAAGGTTTTGGTTTTTTAAAAGTCAGCCATGTGAAGTGAACAGCCCCTGTACTAGCTTTGCCAGACTTATTAGAAGGAGGGCAAAATGTGAGGAAAAGGTTACGTTTCGTTTTAGAAAGGCTAATGTCTAGCGGTTAATGGATCATTGGAAACTGGGGTATCTGGATTAGATTCACAGCTGTGCTTTTGGCTCTCTGACTAGAGCAAGTCACTTAATTTTTCATACATGCATTTACTTATCTATGAAGTGAATAATGTAGCATCTGTTTTCTGGAGATGTTACACTTCATTCATTGCAGCCTGTATTGATCACTGTGATCTTTCAGTGGAAAATGGTGTATAAGCAATATTAACAAAGAATGCTTTAAAGAAATGCTATCATTAAAATTAAAATTTGCCTCTAATGGATACTCCGGAAACAAAATTGCAATCTGACTACTTCTGGATCTTTCTGTTTGTAGCCCTGTGAGTCACTGTATGGTTTTTCAGAGCTTTAAGATTTGCTATAATGAAGTGTCTTCAGCAGCTACTCAAAACTAGTATTTCTTGGTTTTTCTCTCTTCAGGCTTTGCTGGACTAAAGCAAAACTTTTTTCAGTGCTTGATTTTCACTTGAGAGGCAAACAAATCTATCTTTTCTCTTTCCCTTCTCCTTTCTAGGCTAGCAGACATCCCTCTTTGTATAGGAAAGAGTCTGTAATTGGCACAGTGATCTATTTTTTTCAAATACATAGTGTGAATAACATTTTCTTGATTACTTAATCTCCCTTGAGAAGGGTATAGCTTGCTGCAGATTGTAAACAGTAAACGTTATGGCCAATGCATCACTTATTATAATATCACTAAATGAAATGGAACACTTCATACATGTAAAATTATTATGAGGTACCATTTAGCTCCAGCCATTCTCTCATTAGCCTGCGGGAGGAATGATTATATTTTAGTTCTGTCAGAATTGTTTGTTGGTGATAAATGCTTAAGTAGGCATGGTTACAGTTTTCCTGGATTATTACAGAAATAAAAAGACTGGCTAGACCAGGTTTTGTTCTGTTGCAGCCCACTTGGTGTAGATCTCTAGACATTTTAAAGCCCAAAAATGTGATCCAGAGCACCTTCAAGATGATATGCTTTTTGTTGAAAATGTCTGATAACACTGGCTTCCTGATATTTAGTTCTGTTTCTTTATCAGCTAGAGATAGCTTACTTTGGTAACACATCTTGTAACTCCAGGTGTAGCATGCATCTACCTTCCTATGCAGGTGTCTGATTTCAGTGTAGACCTAGGCATTTGTTCCAGCCTGTTGTTGATGGAATTGTTATTGCCAATTTATATTTTGTCTTAACAGAATGGTGACGTTAAAATTGTCCTTTTTTTATAATTGAAGGTGGTGTGAGTGACTACGAATAGCTTTTTAGCAACTTGTTTCAAATGTAATTAATTTTTATTTTCTGAGCCAGAAAAATGATAGTGTCTATTTACTTGACAGTGGCTAATGAGGTACCTTTCTCTGAAAACAGCAGGCAGCTGGACACTCAAAGTGATAAGCAGAAGGTCTGCCCATCTTTGAGCTTCTACTACAGTCTTTTAAGTTTTACCAAGCTGCTTAATCTGTAATGGGCATGGGGTCATAAAGTCCTTCTCCTGCAATTGCCAGATTAGAAGTTAAAACACATTTGCTTTCACTAAATTTCATTCTATTTTCAGCTTGCTATAATGCTTTGTAAAAAAATATTTTTGCAGTAGAGAGATGTGATTTTTATGATTGTGGTCAGAATGCCTGTGAAGTTAGCTATGATATGGCAGCAGTGGCATTTCCTGTGTTCACTGCAGAAATCTGTTTGACTTCCTGGAAGCACTGGCTGCCACAGCTGGCATCCAGAGCACTTCTGCAGAAAGTGTAAGCAGTGATGTTAGAAATGCAGAAATATTTTACCTGCTTGATATGTTTGATACTATTTGCAAAATATACTGGTGGTTATAGGAAGTCTGGCTTTGTCCAGGAAGACTATTTCCCAAAGCATTGTGTATAGCTGATGGAAACAGAGGTGTTTTCAGGAGAGCTCCTGTTGATTGAATGACCAGAGTTAAATTCTTGGTTTGCCTCACCCCATCAAGAAATGTTTGTCTTTCAGGAATGCTGGCCCCTCCTAGCTAAGTTAGGTTTTGTGAATATCTCCCAGTCAGTTGTGATAGACTTGAAAAACCTTAATCATGTTACATAATTTAGAAATGTTGGTACTCCCTAGGGTTTTCTGTTACCATACTCACCATCAAGTAAATCTTTCTTAGACACCAAAACCAGTTTATTATGTATTTTGGCTGAAAGAACTCACAAAGAGCTATTGTGGTAAAGTTAACTTTGGAAGGTAAAAAGACTAGAAAGAAATTAAACCATTGCATATTTAATGGACTTTTTATGGACTGAAATTTCCTTCTGATTACTTCCATATTATTCCTTGTTCCTGTGGCCTTCAGTATGGTTCTCAGTCAGCCACCACTTAATACTGTCTTGTACAGTTAGGAGGAAGAGAGAATCCATTTTTGTAGGTCACAGTCTTCCTTTCTGCCATGATCAGGTAGAATGGGATGAATAGATATGTGCTGTTGGTTCTCTCTTCCAAATGTTGTGTTTCATTTTTCATTCTGAATAACTTTGATTAGTGTATGTTTTTTATTAGTTTTCTCCACCAACAATAAATATTACGCTCATATACTTAAATTCTCATATCCATCAGTTATTGCTGCTCTTTTGAAGAGCTGTCAGTAGATGAGTTGCATCAATACTTGTACACTTGGGCTTCAGGTTCACAGTTCATGTTTAAGGGATCTTAACTTTCTTTTTTTAGTTCTTTTAGACATTACACTTTGTTGGGTTTGGCAGTGATAATCTCATTCTGGAAGGTAAAACATATTAGCCAGTTTTCTGTCTGTCTTGTCTGTCTATCTATCTATCTATCTATCCACACACACACCCCCCCATTGTATTAGTAAATCCTAGCTCAGGAAGTCAAGGTAGCCATTGTCAGGATGGGTTTTCAGCTGTAGTGGTGCTGAGTTCTTATCATTCATTCATGGTATTTGTGTGGCAAAATGTATGTGAAGGATGTTTAATTGTACATTACAACACTTAATTTTGCTGAATATTTTGCCACCATAAGCAAAGTAGGATTGAGCAGAAAATCTGCAGTATGAATGTGCAAAAGCTAGACTGCAAATTAAATTCTCTTGCACTTGAATAGTTGGTTTTTTGCAGTGATTCTCATTTAAATATCTATGTTGAATCCAGGTTTCTGTGCTTATGAAGAATGTATTATTTCAGCATGTAGGATGGTCTTTGTAAACAGAGTGTACTTGGTAGGTGGTGATTCTGTTTGGGATTTTCTAATGGAATTATTTACAGTGAAAACTAATATGCTGTCATGGTATTGATAATTTCTGGTATTTGTATAGGGAGTCTGAAGGTTTCAGCAGAATTTCAAGTACAACTTGAAATTGTCTGATTAAATGGAAGACTGTGGGAGTTCTTAAGCTTGGGTTCTCAAGCATGGGACAAAGAAACTGAACGTATAATGCCCAGATCCAAGTGCCAATTAGCCTTGAAAGGATGTAGTGTGCCACACCTAGAGAAAACTTTGCTTTACTTTGGGCATGCAGTAGCCTAAAATGAAGGTAATTTTTAAAGTTCACATCTGTTCTTTCCTGCCTTCAAGTACAATTGATTTGTAATGCATGTGAATATTGAATACCAAGTTTAATGTACTAGTGAATGACTGTTAGGTCAATGTTTTCTCAACACAGGAAAAGAGTACTGAATAAGTGGAAATAGTTTCAAAATAATTCCTTCTGTAACACTGAAGAGAGTTTCCAAATATGCCTTTCTATAAAATGAAAATGAGAACCAATGTCAAAGAGTAATCAAAATTAATATTTGGGTTACTGGAAGTGGTTTTCACTCAGTGAATCTTCTATTTGGCAATGTTAAGTTAACCCCTTTACCTTACAGAAATAAGGGAAAAAGTACTTTACCTAGGTCTTTTTCTCTTTTTGAGGTCTGTATTTTGTAGCTTACAAATAGTGTTCTTCCCTGCTGTGCTGCCTGTTCTGTTGATGCTGTCTCTGAGTTGATTCTCTCCTTGCTTTGGAGGTCCTGGCAGTGGCAGAAGGTATCATTAACCTTGAGCATTTTCAGAGCTCCTCCAGAAACCATGGGTAACACTGTATCCTCTGCAGCACTTTGTAAATCTATCAAGGAAAATACAAGTTCAGGGAGGACAAATGTAAGCTCGGGAGTTAGATGTTTCCATACTTACACTATTGCTTTGTCCTAGGGGTGGCAGACCACTGTCTTAAATTATTAATATCTTTCCTTTACCCCACATCTGAGTGTCTTCGTTTCCCTCAGGGTAGGCAGACTGTCTGCAGTGCTTGCCCTAAAGGAACTCCTGCTAGAGACAAACCTGACAGACTATAAAGGAACACTATGAATTTAAAAATCAGATCTAATACAAAAAATAAGTTTAAAATCTGTAGCAGCTACTTTGCTGTCCTTGAATTGTCCCTGCCAATTGTCTGACATTGACAATCACTTTAGCTTGAATTTTTTTTTTTTCTTCTCTGTTGCTGTATGAAAGAATTTCATTTAAGGAAAGAAAAACTGATCATATAGGAAAACTGTTGAGACTCATTATATATGTGAGCTTTTATCAAACACATGCTGTGAACTACGTAGATTTTACTTATAATGATAGATAAAGCTTAGAAATTTGCCTCAATACTTTATTTAACTGAGAAACTCTAGGACCTTTTCAGCCTGCTGGTGGTTCTTCAGGTAAGCCACAGTCATCTTCAATCCTCAGCTATTCCTAAAGAAACATCAGGAGCTCCAGCTTTTGCATTCATCTTTCTCATTTCTTTTCCATGTAAATTACAAGTGGTGGTTGTTCCCATTTCCTTTCTCATTCCCCCAGTTCATTTCTTCAAAATAGCACTGGTTGGTTCTATTCTATGGCAGCTCTTCCATTTTGGGGAAAAACTAAGGAAGTCCTAAAGATAATCCTCTGTTTCTTAATAAAATGAAAGTTTCTACTTTGTTACATCTAATTTGTTTTGTTCCCCACCTTTTTCCCAGCTAGGGAAGGAACTCATACAGCTTGGCACCACTGATTCAGGTTTATTTTTCTAGTTAGAAATATGAACAAGCAAACACTTTAGCCTTCATTCCCCAGTTTGTTTCAAAAAGTACTGCCTTTAGAAGGAGCTGTCTTCAAGATCAAGTGGAAATTATTTTTGATTATTTGTTGGTTAAATGATCCTATAAGCGTGAGTTGATTGACTTGATAGCTGCCACTAAATATGCACAATAAATTAATTTTATAGAATCTGAACTCTTAAAAAAAAAAAAATCATTCTCCCTAACAGCTTCCATTATTTCTTTTCTAGATCTTCCCACTCATGGTGCAAAGTTCATGATATGACAGCTATCTTTTTCATTAACTGCCTGTTCAGAACACTCCATGAAACAATCATAATCAAAGGGTCGATACATCTATATGTTGTCATTGCTTCTTGAAATAGCTTATCTATTGCACCTTAAAAAAAATGGAAAGGAAGATTCTGTATTTCGGTCATAAAGTAGGACTGGGTTTGTAGCAGGCTGTGCTTGTGTAGAGCCATCCTGTAGGTGCATAGTCCTGGTTAAGGCAATTTGTGGGTGAATAGCCTATGCCAACACTCTTTGTGGTTGGTCATCATCTGAATGATTAGCTGGTAGCAGAAGCACCATGACTAGCTGATTTGGTAAGACTGCTTTTAATCAGACTTAACGGAAAGTTCAACTTGTTAAGAGCTAAATGAAAATTTTTGGCCAAATACACAAGCAAAGCCACAAGTGGAAAAATTGCCTCTTTTGCGCATTTGAAAAATGGCTGTGCTAGCATACGTTTGTTAGTGAGTATTTTTTTTTCCTAAAGATCCATTGTTTTCCTGTTAAATTAGTGTTGAACTTTGAGAGTGAATATGACAAGAGTTACTGTGTTTTTCTATTATGGAAATTCATATATTTTCATCGGCTAGGAACTAAAGGTTCCTGTGATATATCAGTGCATCTTACTTTATGCTTCTTATACAGGGTTAAAGCTTTTACCCCAGTAACCTTCCAGTCTCTTGATTCCCAAATGCTTTCTATTTAATGTGGTTTGTGAAGACTAAAATATATTGTGTGCATATTTTAAAAGGATTTTGGTGATGTTGATGCTACATTATGAAGTTCATATTTGGTTTTCTTTTAGAAGTTGACTTCTGAATATGATCTGTCTCGTATGACTATATTTCAGTAATTAAAAATTAATCTACAGGAAAAACAAGTCTTCCCCAAACCTGTGTTGCCTCATGGAAATGAAGCTGAAGTATTAATGGGCCCAGAGGTCAATTCATCATCTGTTCTTCATCCCCAGTTGTTAAAACCAGAAATACCAGGGAGGATTTGTATTCCATGTTTTATTGTCCACTGGAAGAACTTGTTGCTGTCTGATGATTTGTAAGTTTGGGAGTCATTGACAGACTCTGCAAGAAATTGGATGTCATCTCTCAGTAGGAGTAATAATGTGAAAAGACCATTTTCAGAAATAAGGCTCAGAAAACTTGAGAAAGCTGGTAGTATGGAGACCTTTAGGGTAATTGTGGGTGGAAGCCCTCCTTCCAATTCACATTTATTCAAGGAATGGAAGGCATTAAAGGAGTTTCTACTATTAGAATTTACAGTATATTTTATGTGTCTTTTGTCCATAATATAACTTCATAAAACTGAAACAAGTAGTCTTGCCAGTTGGAAAGTAGGAAATGAATCTGTGTAATGACTATAACGTGTCATAGCAACCAAGTTTTAAAATAGTCAGATTCCAAAATAATGTTATAAAAATTACATCAGAGGAAAAAAAAGTACTGTGTGTTATGTTATAGCAACAGAAACATGGCCTTATTTGTTTGTTTGTGAATCACTTGGGATCTCATTCTGCCTGTGGATTTTTGTGGGGGAACAGGGCTGGAGTTTATGTCCTAATACACAGTGTTTGCTTGAGGGGATGTGTGAGGTTATACTTTTTTTTTGTCATCTCATTCCTGTTACAGTTTGAGAGAGCTGAAGTTAATTTTTCCTGGTTTGAATTTATTTTCAAATAAAGCACCAACTGAATATTGACCTCCTTGATTGCTTTTCTTCTTTTAAGACTTTAAGAGTTCCCTTGAATCTCTGAGTCTTTTTCCAGAGCTTGTCAGGGAACGATAAAATTCTAGTAGCTGAAAATTATGAATGAACCTTCAAGAGGTTGGGGTTTTTTTTTAATTAATGCAAGCATAGCATTGTTGGTGGATGCCATCCTGCAGGAGGCTGTTCTGATGCTTCCCAGAGCTACAGTGAGATTCACAATGGGAGTATGTGCATCCCTCATCCCTCCTCTTCCTTGCATGTGCATGGTGATCCAAGCCCGGAGGAGCTGCTCCCTGAGGCTGAGTCAGGCTTATTCTCTACTGGAGAGCTGAGACTGTGGAGATCTTTTGTAAGGAAGCAGCTCACAATCACAGTGTATGTCCATAACTCTGTGAATGCAAGTGCTTGGCAACATAGTTCTGTGTCACATTCAAAGCTGGACCCAGAAATGGGATGGGCTGTCTTGCTCTGCTTGCACAGATGTTCTGCTTTATGAGATTAGTGCTTGTAGTTAGCTCCTTTGAATATGTTTTCATTTGAGGGCTCTGATTTCTAATTTAACATGTCTCATCCTCAGTCCCCAGTGTTCTTTCATATATACCATCTTCCTAATAGTTAATTTAGAAAAAAAACTTTTTCAGGTAGCTGCTAAGATGTAAACATGCGTTGGAACTAGGAGTTGAGGTGTCTTAATGACTATAATTGTTTCCTTCTCTTTCCTTCTTCTGTTGTAATTGCTAGGTGACTTACTTCCTAGAAATATCAAGTCTGGATTAATATATTGTCCTTGGGTGGTACCACTGCTTTAGATTACCTTGTGTGCATGTAGGTATTAAATATTGAAAGCTGTTTTCATGTTCTCATGTGATGGAGCTCTGTGTAAACAAGTCTTATTTACTGAGCAGTTTGGGAACATGTACACACCGGTTTGCCTTAGGAAATCTGCCATTTAAGCCTTTGTCCTGATTTTCGCTGGCTATAGTAAGTGGAGTGGTAGACAAGGAACCATAGCAGTGAGTGTTACTGAGAGGAAGAACCATTGTCCTGACATAGTGAAGAAAATCTGTTTAAGCTCATGAATAACTGAAATGCTTACCAACTACTGTCACTAATCCTCATGAAACAATTTTCAATCTTTTTTTTTTCCAAAGGCATTCAAAAGCAAAAGTCTCTGATGTTGTATAAAGTCTTTGCTTTCAAGATTTGTTCCCCATGTGTTCAATCTAGAGACAAACAAATATAACCCTTATAAATGTAAGCATTAGGAAAACAAGAAAATACGTTGAAGAAGTTTGAAGACAAATTACTACTTTGAATCTACATAGAATTAATGTTGCAATGCTATGGAGTGTAATGTAAATGTGAAACCTGTGAATGGTGTTGCTAATATCTGGGAGAGTTGTATGGTGTAAACCAGTTGTATGGTTTAAAAAAACCCCAAACAACCAAAAAAACCCCACTTCAGGGAGTGATGATGTGCAAGTTTTATCTGTTTTACAATTTCAAATGTGTATTGTTAAAGACAGGAGATGCTCAAACTTTATATATGTTTAATCTCAGCTTTATTATGAGTAATTTGGAGATGTTTCTACACTTCCATATCAAGAATGGAAACCCGTTTCCTCATTTGAGTGCTAAATAAACATTTCAGAGCTAGTCTAGCTCTAGACAGAGTTAAAGAAAGAGCAAGCTATCTCTCTTTTAGGTTTAAATTTCCCTTTTATGATTTTTATGAATTCAAAAACCATTGAATATTTATTTATTTTTGCTACTGAGACACAAAAGGCAGAAGCCTGCAGGCTTGGTGTGGTGTGGGTAGCCTATTGTGTTTCCATACCTGATGTAATTTTATTTAAAAATTGAATTTTGCATTAGATTACCTCAAAAACGTCATCGTTTGCTGATGTGAAGAATTTCAAATTCTTCCCTCCCCTGTGAATGATGAATTATTCTTTCACAAGAGATCTCAATTATTTTAATTAATTACTTTAGGCTTTAAATCTTTAAATTTTAGATTAAGTTACAGGTGAGTTAAGCTGTTCCCTGAGGAGGTTTTACTATGTTAACAGTGGAGAGGGATGATATTTGCTGCATAATTCTGTAATAGGCTGTTGTATGCTTCTCCATTGAACAAGTCTGCTATTTTGCTTTTGATTTCTGGTTTGTGTCCAGCATTTCAGGGATCAGCTTGGACAGTTAGAAGATATCACCAGAAACATATTTTCCTGTCTGCTGTGGAAGAGAAAGATTAGGACCCATTGAAATACATTGCTTTGTGAAGTTGAGGGCCACAGAAATTTAATGTAAAACCAAACGAGGAACTGCATACATGAAATTTTGTAGAAAATGGACAAAATACAGAGCCAGGTTTATTGGTGTTAATTTCATATCCTGATCTCAGTACGTATTCCCTTTGCTTAAACTATTTCTCATGTATGTATATAACTGGATACAATTACAAGAAGGTAACCTAATCATTGGCTTGTGGGCTGCGGGGATTGAACCAGTGCTTATTTTCCTCTTCTCGTGTATGATTACTTGTTGAAGATGTGATACATTTAGGTCATATTTGGCATGTGTTTAAAATGAGCCCAGGACTGATTTATGAGAAAGAGGGAATAACAAACCTAAATTGTGTTTTCCCATGTGTGAGTATTGTAGCCAAGCTGCAATTTATTTTGTAGTGTCTTAAGTTACAGTAAAAGATACATTCACAAAATAAAGTAGGGTAAATAGTTCAGCCATTACACCTTTTTTTTTTTTCTCTTTTTTTTAAAGTTAGCTTTCATCATTGTGCCTTTAATTGTGTTAATTACTGGGAAGAATTTTTTTGGAGTCTACTTGAAGAACAAGAGGGAGGAGAAACTGCCTTAAGCAAAGACTTTTTTGTGAGAACATTCTTACAGTATTTTATGGGAGAGATATCACTAAGAGAGTCTCTTTTAAAATCCCCATCTTCATACTTTTTTTAATATGCAAGTATTTTTAGTTTCCTAATAATCTTCCAGAATACCAGATTTCAATGCCTGCAGCCAGTGGGAGAGAGCAAAATTATCCTGTAATTAAATTTTTATCATATATTTTCATTTTTTGAATCTTTCAAAAGTGGGATGCTAAGTTAGATGAGTTCAGTTGTTGAACTTGGTGTGCTCTCCCAGTGTTCAATGGTTCAAGTGCTGGCTGCTCACATAAGAGGCCTGGGCTGGGTTCTTCATTCTGTCTGTGTGGCTGTTGGCAAGTCTTTTTCCCCGGAAAATTGTGGCAACTTGGTGTGTACAGTGCCACTTTAGGGGTATGGGCTCAGAACCTGGCAGGAGCGTAATGCCTCAGATACCGTGAGATCAGAACACATGTCCACATTCTTCTTCCCAGTCTGTGTGTTCTGGAAATCCCCCTGGGGAGCCAAAAAAAAAAAAAAAAAAAAATCAGTGTCCTAACCTGGAGCCTCTGCTTACCAGGGTGCAAGAGCTGAAATATTAACTGAAAAGTTTATGAAAAACTTAAATGTGGGTAATTGCATGTGATTGGAATTTGCCTATGATGTTGTGCAACTGATAAACTTCAGTTTTGTTGTGATGTTTTGGTGATTCCTTTTTAACGTTTTTGCTATCCACTATTGTGAATTCCTCTGTTCAAACACTACTGGCAGATAACTTGGAAAATGCTTGATTCTTCTCCCTACAAATGATATAAGATTGTTTTGGCTGTTACAAATTCAATATAACTCGGTTATTAATAAAAATGCAGTTTGGGATGTCAAATAGTGAAAACATTATTTACATAGATGCTGAAAGTCATAATGCAAAGTAAATGAGAACTTTTTATTGGCATCCTATGATACTGAAAAAAAAGAAAGTATTTGTTTATTTCATATGTAAAGAAAGTTGCTTCCAACCTGATTTATTTTTTTTTTTGCTTCATGCACAAGTGATCCTAACACATTTTTAGACTGAGGCAGAAGGTAATCTCCAAGTAACACTATCCTCCTATGCTATTTAAGGATGCATGCCCCACTGATAGTTTTTAAAGCACAAAATAATGATGACATACCATGCAGAGGTCTTGCTTGCCTGAGGCAAATAGTCTGAATGCACTAGATGCAGACTTCTGTTTGCTGATGAAAGTGTTGAAAAGGTGCTTGGTTTTGTTTGGTTTTTTTGTGTTGGATTTTTTTTTTTTTTTCAAGTGACAGTTATGTCTTTTAATTTGCTTTTAATTATACTGCATTCAATTAACAGCTGAAATATTTTACACAGAATAAGAAATGAAGCATAAGGTCCTCTGGAAAAGAAGTCTGGTGCTCAGTTTTGGCAAAAGTTGATTCAGTTGATTGCTTGATAATGGCAAAAAGAACACCAGGCAGTTTGGACAAAATGTGCCAAGCCAGGGGCAAGGTAGCTTTTCAAGCAAAGGAAAAGTCTCCTGACAGACTTCCTAGCAAGTGGGGAATTGGAGTGTTACCACTAAATTATTAGAGAAACAGTTAATGAGGGAGGAAGGAGCTAAGAAACCCACAGATTTCAGAAGGAAAAGGAAGAGGTGTATGTTACAGAAGTCAGATTGAAGAGGAGTCAGGGTGGAGTGTGTGCATGCTGAGGGCTCATCACACTAAGATTGTTAAAAACCCATGAAACAATTCCAGTTTGCATCCAGAGCATTCCAGTGGTTTCAAGAGGTTTTTGCCTGTGTAGTGCATCTGAAAGCTAAGAACCATATATGTTCTTTTCATAACTTTAAATTGAAAACAACAGAAAGATGTAGTTCAGTGGACAAGCAGCTCCTGTTATGGACAGCAGTTCATGAACTTCATTTGTCTTGCAGTGCATGTCTGAATTGTGCATACACAGTCTGACAGCCTTTCTTCAGCATCAGCATGTACCTGTCAAGTAAAGTTGGAAATACTTAGTTTTCTGGTTTGTGTCCAGGTTTTCATACTAATCTTCAGAGAACATACGATACATAAAGGAATGCAATGTAAATTTTTTTAATTCAAAAGGAATGTGAGTAATATACTAGAAGAACTATAGGGAAGAAGAACCTTTACTAACTAAAAGTGCAGAAGTACTGGTGGTATCTGAGCATGCCAATGACCAGGCATTAGCATATTGCTTATACACTTTTATGCAGGAATTAGAAATGCTTTCCTAGTTGGTTGGGACTTAAAAATATTTACTGTAATAGCTTTCTGTTTTGTAGTGAAGCAACTCCAATTTTAGACCCATGATTTGCTGAGGGATTTAATACTTCATCTGCAATCTTGTATTGGCTCTTGTAACTATTCTTTCACTTAAAACTTTTACAAAGCTTTTCCTTTGGCAAGGGAAGTTTCTGGTTATAGTGGGCTCTGATAAGTTTTATTCCTTTTATTATTCCTTTAGTTGTTATATTCTTGCTTATCAATCTTCTGGTTCAAAAGAGCACTATGGAAGAGGAGAAATGGGACAGAGCAAGAAAAACACAAAGAAATGTGATTCTTGTGATGAACAAATGAAAGCTGTGCTGAAATGGAGGATTATTATGGAAGATGTTGTTTGTCAGACCACTGTGTCTGTCACTGTGTCAGTGACCCATATAGACACTAGAGTTCAGAAATAAACCAATTTTTTTTTCTTTTCTCAGTTAAGTATCAAGACCATTTGTTCTGTATAGGATTAATACATAAGATATATTTATTATTGCTGTATTATTTTATTTGAGTTTTAATTGCCTCTTTGGGGAAGAAAAAATTTAAGGCAGAATAAAAAAAATCTTTGCATCTAGAAGAATATGACTAATACTTTTGTGAGCTTTTTTTTAAATGATTCAGGAGAAACTTGTAGATATATTTTCAGTTAATAAAACTTTTTCTGGATATATTGCATAATTATTTCAGAAAGCATGCAAGAGATCTTTTTGTTTTGGTTGACTTCTAAGTGATGCAGTAGGATAGTTTTAGCAAGAGGCTTAAGGCTCATTGTGTTGAGTGCAAGAGGCAGAGTTGGCCAGGGAGGTCTTGGATTGTGGTTTCACAAGCAGCTGAGTTGGTCTGGTTGGTTGCTGCAGGAAGGGAGAGATGACGCTCTTTTCTTCCCTGCTCTTGCCTGTCCCTCCTGTGCACTGGCTATGTATGATACTGGTCTGACCTTTCTGTGAACTACTGTGTAACTCCCTAATCCAGGAGAAGAAAAAACCAGGTGTTTTCTTCATTTTGGGTTTGTTTTCTGTTGTGGTGATCTAATTCGCTGATGGAGGTGGTTTATTGTGCACTCTCAATGCATGATATTTAGGTTCCTTAGCAAGGCTGCCTTCTTCTGGAGAAGTGACTACTTCCCTCTTTTTGTTGGCAGTTTGTACGGACACTTTTGTCCCCGCATCTGAAGTAGCAGCTGAGCTTCTAAACTCTGCAGCACCACCTGAGGTTCCTCTAGCTCTCTGCTAGTTTCTCTTTTAGCCGAAATAAAGCTTAAACAGTTCTGTTTCTCTCCTTGATTCCAAAATATGGGTGAATGGCCTCGCATATTGTAGTTGTCCTCCTTTGCTGTTACTGTTAGTGCACATTGGTTTTGCTTATTAATGTAGTTCTGCAAACAGCAGTGAAGAGAACTTCTAAATAATGAACTCGGGTTTCTGTCTAGATTTTCTCTGTTCACCCCCTCACTGCAGGATTGAGATAGTAGGGGAGCTCAACTGTTGGTATCTGGCAGGAGCAATCCTTCTCCATTTCATGATAATTTCATCTTCATGTAGAGATCAGTGTAGGAAAGGATGTGTTTGTCTTTCACAGGCTGTCTAGCCTTGTGAGGTGAATAGGTGTCAAGTATGCCTTGAATATTTTAACGACTGGTTTTGTCTTGGCCATAAAAAGAGAAGATTACATATCTATTTTCTTTTTAAGGATAGCCGAGGTCATGCTCAGTCACCTCTATATGTTTTCTGAAATTTAATTTGCCTTAGCAACTAAATGCATTTCAATGCTCTTTTTTAAATGCCTTGTCTGAAGAATCTCAGATAAGCTGAGATGGGAATGGCTGCCCTCCCAGACAGGGTAAGTGAGATGCTTAAAATCTTCCAGCTGTTTGTCAGATACTTAACTTTCTGCTCTGAAACTGCTGTACCATCTGGCTAGCTAAAAAAGGTGCACTGAGCAAAAAGAAAAGTATCTTTCCAATTCAGATGAGTTTGCTGGATCCTGTGAGATAATCAAGCCACAGATGATTATGGGAACAGTGAATTTTAAATTGTATAGGAATAGCTTCATAGAAAGCATGAAAGATTAAATTTGAATGAATTCATCTTCTGGGTATCTCAAAGGAGCAACAACACACCATCCTAAGTTTAAAGTCATATTTCTGTCTGTGACGTGAGTTTATCTGTTATTCAATCTTACGTGTAGACGATAGGCTTTGTTTCCTCTGTTAAGTATGCCATTTTACTTAAATTACTGGTGTTAACCATCCATTATTTTATACGATCTATTACAAATGCCTAATATTTGGTGAATAAAGGGTGGTTGTTTTTTGGTTTTTTTAATTTTTGAAGAGATCTGAAAGGTGCAGTGGGAGGACAGGGTAATTTTTATCAAATTTAAGTAATCAAGATGCTTAAAAGATGTGTTCTGTGGTACAATTTAATGAACAAGAAATGAATGCAGAGTAAAATACCTCCGACAAGAAAAATAGGGAAGAAATTTCTTAGTCCCTAGTGCCATCTGCAGGATTACTGCTGGAACAGGCAGGGAGAGCAGAGGAACAGAAATTTGAGTGACAGTTTGCAGTGTTTGATAAGAAAAGAAGAAAGTGTCACCTCCAACAAAACCTGAAGAAATACAATTTCTTTGTCATGCTGAGTTACATAAAAATGTATGTGTCAATTTGTTTTCGGCTTTTGAGCAGCATTAGGTTTGTTGGGAATACACTCTGTCATGAGGTTTCTCTACACATTTTGTTTTCTGCTTCTGCAGTAGCACATGGCTTAACCAGGCTTTCTTTCTTTGCACTTCTCGAAAGAAACATCAGTCATGTAAAAACACACATCCACTAGGAACCATTTTTGGTATGACTGGCCCTTTGGTGTGCTTCCTTTCTGAAAGCTGCCTCTTCAGAGAGGAGTAATGGACCCTAAATATTTTCCTAGTATTCCTTCCATTGGCATTTGTGTAAAGGTGCGTATCAGAAATAAAGATGTAAATCTGCAGCTCCCCTGCTAGGTCTCTGGTATTAGAAAGGAATTCTTTTCTCTACAGACCAGTAGGCAAGCTGGCTGTAGCTGTGTGTGTTGGCAGTAGGCAAATGATGTATATGTGAAAGGATAGAATGTAAATAACAACCAAGAAGAATCAAAGATGAGGGTTGGGAAAGAGGAAGTGTAAGCTGAAACCAGATGTGGGTAAGATGGAGGTGATAATGGTGATGGTATCTGGAAGATTGTTAAGCCCTACGAAGTTGCCGTGTGTGAAGAGTACATCCCTGCTCTTTGTCATGTGGCTTTGTCGAGAGCGTCCCCATCTGCTCTACAAGAGCTTAGCGTTCGCAAAGAGTGTTTTCTCTTGCCTCTCGCTGACAGAAAACTCTCCCTTGTCAGTGGCTGACCTGACCTCAATTACTTATCTATTCATCACTTTTCTCCTGGCTATGTGATACTCTTGGGCACAAAGCCTGCAGTTCCTCTGAAGCGCCAGCTGGTTTAGGGTCTTGTTGTGTGTCGTGCCAGCAGCGCTAGCTGCCACAAGTTGAATCTGATCTTTCTTTCTATGTTGACTTTCTGCAAAACACCAAACACAGGTGTCTGTTCTTGATCTTCAGAGTGCTTGCTGTTTGGGGTTCAACATGTGTAAAAGGCTACAGGAAGCTGCAGAGGGAAAGCTGTGGCTGCTTGCTGTGCTTTCTTGCATACTGGAGCCCTTTGGAGTGAAAGTCGTATGTAGCAGAACCTTCTCCAGGACTGGTCTCTCACCAGAAAAGTAGGTCCCTTTGAACCTAAGGACTTCTCAAGCCTCTGTTGGCACTTTTCTGGTAGGTATCTGTTGTACGTAGAAAATGAATCATGTAGATTTTTGGAGTACCATGGACTTGGGAACAAAAGCTTCAGCCTGTGTGTTTACATGTCTGTCAGGAGTTCGTTTTTACTATGTCAGTGTCTGTATCAGAGCTTGTTGCTGTGGGCAGCCTTTCTAATGAGCATAGGGAAATGAATGCTTCAGAAAGCACCATCTGTGGCATCCTGTGCTGTGTAAGTTTGATGGTTGTCCTTTTGGCTGTGCAGGAGGGAGATTAATGGTGCATGCTGACAGGTCTACAAGCATCACTACTGAATCTAAAGTTCAGTAGTCATTTTATTATCTACACCTTTGGATTGGTGTAGGGAAGTGAACATGGGAGGGAAATACCAGGAGTCCATTGAGGACTTTGCTGCTACAGAAGTTGAGATCAGACATATGATCTGTAAGTCAGGCATACAGGGTTGGTCTTGTGAGAACTTGAATTGAGGGATTCTCTTAATCTTTCCCTTAAAAAAATAGAGCTGATTTTTTTTCCCCAGATACGTGCACCACCAGAGAAGGGACACCAAGACTTGTACGACAAAAGCTGGGTTAGTAACGTGTTTAAACACTGAAAGAGCATCTTTACTCTTGAGGCTGTTCTGGTGATGAAAGCCACAAAGAAGCACTGTAGGAGGACCAGGGAGAGGTCTTTGTAAGGACTTTCTTCTGAAGTAAGTTTTTGCTTGTTTAGAAGAAAGAAAAAGGCTGTAGTAGAACTACATGTGCATGTTATTGAAAAACTATGCTTCTCTGGCCTGATTAACCTAGTATTATGTTTCAGAATTCTAAGAATTTTGCAATTCTGCATCAGTTCTTTTGCTTGGACCAGACTAAAAATGAAGTTCTGAAATGAATTTTTGCTCCTACAAGCCACCAGAGGAAAGTAAACAAATAGAATATCTTAGCTGTATTGTACGTGCAGTCTTTGTACGTAATGCATATTGAAGTAGTAGACTCCTGGCTTTGAGTTCTCTGAGGAATGCTATGCCTTTTTACTTTGCCCTTTTTTTAAATGAAGAATAAAATACGATAAAATATGAAAGTGAACTTCTGATGTAGATTGGGCATTATCATGAAGCAAGGATGTGTAGAAATGGCGCTGATGCTAAATGAACAAATTACAGGAATGTTGCCATTGGGCACTTTGTCATTTTTCACATTTGAAAGGCAGAAGTCTGCTTATATGAGAGCAGGTGTGATGAGATGTTTCCACATGGAAGCATCAGTCCATTTCTTGTGACAGTATATTTTAGTCTGCAGGATAATGCTGGCTCTCATTGTGACTTATGTCTTTCGTTTATTTTGATTCCATCTTTGTTTAGACTATTATTGGTGTTTAGAGAGCATGCAGGGATATGGAACAGTCTCAAACAGCACGTTGAAGTATGTGACATCTGTTCTGCTTCATTACAGAAAAAAATGTCCTTTCAAATATTTTAAAAGTATAAAAGAAATCAGTATTTATTTGTTGTTGCTTTTTAGATCTAAGTAGGAATCATAAATGGTGTGAGATCAGTAAAGTTTGGGCATAGCAAAAGGTGTTTCACTGTTTAAGGATATGTGTACTGTTCTTTACTGTACTTTAGCTTTATGTATGCATATAAGTGCTTTCTCAATTTATTTCCAAGGACTTGCAGAGAAGAGAATAATTCCATTAGGCAAGTTCTTGTAATGAAAACAGATGTACTTTTGGCCCAAGTTCTCTTCTAATTTGAATGTTTTTCTTTGAAAAGAATTTGCCCATGAATGTGTGCCTACTAAAAAGCAACCTTAGTGTGAACGTAAAAGCAGATGCCAAAGTTGATCCTTGATTAGAAGAGTTTTCATCTCAATTTTAAATTACTTAATTAGTCCTTCCCAATGACGAGGTGGGGAAGGTTTTCAGTGCAGCCTGCAAGAGTGCAACAGCGAGTTAGTGTTCACAATGGGAATGGTGTAGTTAAATCCTCACGCGTTGTGCTGAGTGTCAGTCACATCATGTCCGTTGTTAAGGTATGAACCTACTGGGCAAACTGCGAGAATTTCAGAGGGTTGCTTTAGACGTTATTAGGGCCAATAATTAGTTTTGTAAGTGAGCTATACATGTATAGTCATTACTTGTTCTGTGCTGTGCTTGGATTGCAATGAATTAAGTGACATTTTAAAAAATCCATTTAGGATGCTTATATAGCAGCTTAAATAATCAACATTTTGATACTTTTCTTCCAAAGCAAGAGCATAGAGGGAGATAAAAGATTTTTCTCTTTAACTCTGGTAAGATAATTTAACAAAAAAGAATTTTTCTTCCTTCCATAACTGTGAAAGAGACTACCTGGACTGAGTTCAGGGTTTTGGTTTCATCTCCTAGCTTCTTTGCATCTTTACTCCCCTCTTTATCTTTTCTTGTAAAGAACTAACTGGCTAAAGTGCCTTTTTTATTATCTTTTTATACATACATTTTTTTGTTACTTTAACGCTATTCATGGCTGTGGGAATCCTGCGAGTAGTGAACATCCTGAAACTGAATTTGTTATTCTAGTGTAGGGCCAGTCTCCCAACACAAAGCTTTCACTCAGCTGATGAGAGGAGCACCAGCTGATAAAAGTGGAAGATTGCTCTGTGGCCAGGAGTCAAGAAAGCCCTGGAGCCAGAGAGACAGGGAGCTTTCCCTGTATGGATTCCAGTTAAAATGTAAATTGAGGCGCTCTCATTTCCTCTAACTTTCTCTAGAACCCTCCAAGAGACCTTGTATACAGAATTGTGGCCTGATGGGATGGTGTTTTGATGCATTTTTGTAAAAAGAGGTATTTCTTTTGGAGACAAAGAACCAGCTCCCTTAAGACACTTTTTACTCCTGAGGGCTTTTTTTCTCTCTTCCCATTCTTCCTTTTTCTTTTTTTTCTGCAGCACCTTCTGCTGTACAACAATTGCATATTGTTCAAAAGGTTTCTGCAACAGCTTTCCAAAATGAAAAAAATTAAGACCTCTGACCAGGAGCAGAGGAGATTTTTCCTGGTTGTGGACTGCTGAGCTTACCTTGGGACCTCCAAAGACACATGTGGATCTATGTAGAATAAAATACTTATAAAATGACATTTGAATCTGATAGAGTTGGAGGATGCTTTAGGAAAAAATTAAACTAAGTGGAATTTTCCAAGCTGTCATGAAATTAATTTCAGTGTTCATTTGGGTGCAGGTTGTAGGAGTATCTCACTTGAAATGATAATCTACATTTACAAAAACAGTGTCATTTTTGTGCCAATTCAACAACAAAGTAAATTTAAATCCTACATGAGAAGAGGTGGGCAGATGTTAAACAGACTCCCAGAGTCACTTACGGTGGAAATTCTGTAAATTCCTTCCACGGTTTTAGCATGTATTTAGCTGCACAATAATGGTTTGGTGGGATTTTTTTAAGGACCAGGAAAGCAAAACCGCGTGCTAAATTTTCGGGTTCTGGCCATTGTATTGCCAGTGGTAGTGTATTGTAACTATTTTATCTCAACACATGGGATTGAGTCTTAAAACCAGAATTGTTTATAAAGGGTGTGCAGTGGGGTTACTGTTCATAAAATGAGCTGTGAACACTGAATAATGTGCATTCAAGTAGCCCAAAGCAAATGCAAAATAATGCAATTGGCTTGACCTTTTCTCAGTGCAGGTTAACCTGAGTCTAATTAGCCGAGGTTTGTCTCAGGCTAAAAGTGGACAGGAATCACAGCTTGGCTGAGTAGTAACTTTTTAACTCTTTGTAAGTTGCTTTTGTGTTTACATGCTGTGCTATTAGTGGGAAGCAAGGAGTTGGGGGTAGAACAAAGGAGGACAAACCGAAGTGCTCGTTGCAGCAGTGGTAGTCACCTGCTATAAATTTAAACTGAAGTTCAGCACTAAACATCTACTCGGTGTTGTGCAGAGGCTTCAGTAGCAGTCCAAACAGTTTTAGGAACAATCCCAAAAATAAAAAGGGATCAGTAACTTTGTATCAGCAGCACTGGGGGCTTTTTTGCTTTTCTCCTTTTTTGACATTGTGAGAAAATGAAGCTGAATTGTAAATGTGCAGGGTCAAAACTTATACGAGTGTCTAAAGTGAAGTTCTTAAGTTTTAGTTTTGTTTGGCTCTGTGGTATTGGGCGAACTACGTCTTCAATATCACATCTATTTCTTTAAACTTGTGTAATTATTATTAGCCATTATGAAAGTGATTTCGTTTCATAAGTGTTTCCTTCACTGACTCCAAATAAGCTCACTGAATTGGGGATTCAGTGCTCCAGGCTTAAAGTTTAGAACAAAGAAATACTCAGTTTTGAGACACTTGTTTTTTCTGTGCTCTGTAAATTCATAGATTTGTTAATTTGCTCTGAAAGTACTCTAGATACGCTTAAGAAATAAACTGTCAGTGGTGTTCTGAGGTAGCTGTTGTGGCAATGCACTTTTGTAACTTTTTCTTTCAAAATGTGAGTAGCAACTTTTTTTCTTCTTTTTTTTCTTTGAATGTTACGTGCTTTCCTTACTGTGTGTTCTGCAGTGAGAGGTCACTGCAGCTTGAAATACCAGTTGAAAAATTTGTAGCTTATACTGTCAAGTCACATCCAGAAGTTCATGCAAATTTTTGAAGTTCATTTCACTACCTTGTGTCAATTAATGTGTAACATAATGAAACTAAGAATTATACAGCTACATTCTAAATTTGCAGAATGACATGTAGCTAGCATGAAATTTGGTTTCACAAGTTATTAAAAAATTCCTTGTGTGAAGCTTTAAGCCCCACACTTGCAAATAACTTAGTTTAGGTAGTGGTGGTATGTGCCAGGTAGTCTGTGTGTTTATGCTTTTATATTGAGTGTGCTTCAAAATCTCCAACACTTCAGTCTAGTTTTTGTAGCTAGGAGTAAACATACCAAATAAACTGCCTCCAAATGGGAATGGTTTCATGCCATAGCTTTTCGTGCAGCCATGACAAAGTGAAAAGTGAGGTAAGAAAGTCTTGACTGGTAACTGGACTTGAAAACTATGTTAGCAAGTTAGCCATGAATTATTTGAAAATTCTTTGTATCGCTGGACATACGAGATAATTCATAATGTGACATGGATGATTTAATGATACACTTGTTATGTGTGCAGCATGCCTGGGGAATTATTGAAAAGATTTAGAAAAACATTCTAGGTTTATTGTGAAGAAAGAGGAGTCTTTTTTTTTTTTTTTTTTTTTTTTTTTTCCCCCCTTGTTAGGATTATGGCCAGCATCCCATCCATGTTCTCCTGTTCCTTGACTGCTTTGAAAACAGTTTTGGTCTGGAAAATAACCAGTTTTACTCTGAAGAAACACGTTTCTGTAAAAATGTAGGTGAAGTCTGAATTACAGAACACTTGTAGTTTTGTTGCAGCTTTTTTTACTTTTAACTCAAAAAAACAGCCTTCTGTTTTCATCTGAAACAGCTTTACTTGAAAGTTTTCAACACCTCTTGAGACTTATATAGGGTCTATAGCTGAAGAAAAAGCAGTGTAAGCCCATTCACAGGATAACAATCAACTAGGTTGGAAAATACCTTTGAGATCGAGTCTAAGCTATGACTGAACACCCCCATGTGAACTAGACCATTACACTGAGTGCCTCATCCAGTCTTTTCAACACCGCCAGGAACAGTGACTCCATCACCTCCTTGGGCAGCCCATTCCAATGCCAAATCACCTTTTCTGTGAAGAACTTCTTCCTAGTGTCCAACCTAAACCTCCCCTGGCACAGCTTAAGGCTTGTGTCCTCTTGTCACTTGTTGCCTGGGAGAAGAGACTGACGCCACCTGGCTACAGCCTCCTTTCAGGCAGTGTAGAGAGTGATAAGGTCACCCCTGAACCTCCTTTTCTCCAGGTTCAACAACGCCAGCTCCCTCAGGCACTCCTCACAGGACTTGTGCTCCAGATGTTTCACCAACCTTTTTGCACTTCTCTGGACATGCTCCAGCATCCTTCCTAAACTGTAGGCTCCAGAACTGGGCTCAAGGTGCAGCCTCACCTGTGCCAAGTACAGGGGAAGAACGACTTCCCTGGTCCTGCTGGCCACACTATTCCTGATACAGGCCAGGATGCCCTTGGCCTTCTTGGCCACATGGGCACACTCTTGGCTCTCGTTTGCCATGGTTCATGTCTGCCATTGATCAGTACCCCAAGGTCCCTTTCTGCTTGGCCGCTGTCCAGCCACTCTGTCGCCAACCTGTAGTGCTGCAGGGGGTTGTTGTGGCCAAAGTGCAGGACCTGGCATTTGGTCCTGTTAAACCTCATGTTGTTGGATTTGGCACTCTATCCAGGCTGTCCAGGTCCCTCTGCAGAGCCCTCCTATCCTCCAGCAAATCTACTCTCGAACCCAACTTGGTGTCATCTGCAGCTTTACTGATGATACATTTGATCCCCTCATCAAGATCATCAGTAGAGATATTAGACAGGAGAGGGCCCAACACAGACCCCTGAGGGACACCACTGGTCACTGGCTGCCAGCTGGATGCAGCACCATTCACCAGCACTCTCTGGGCCTGGCCATCCAGCCAGTTCTTAACCCAGCAAAGAGTGCACCTGTCCAAGCCGTGTGCTGCCAGCTTTTCCAGGAGTTTACTGTGGGAGACAGTGTCAAAGGCTTTGCTGAAGTCCAAATAGACAACATCCACAGCCTTTCCTTCATCCACCAGAGGGTCACCTGGTCATAAAAAGAGATCAGGTTGGTCAGGCAGGACCTGCCTCTCCTAAATCCATGCTGGCTGGGCCTGATTCCACAACTGTCCTGTAGGTCCTGTCTTTTTGATCACACTCAAGATGATACGTTCCATAATCTTGCTGGGCACCAAGGTCATGCTGACAGGACTGTAGTTTTCCCAGATCCTCCTTCTGGCCCTTCTTGTGGATGGGCATCACACTGGACAGCTTCCAGTCATCTGGGACCTCCCCAGTGAGCAAGGACTCGTGATAAATGATGGAGAGCAGCTTGGCGAACTCTCCCACCAATTCCCTCATTACCCTAGGATGAGTCCAATCTGGTCCCATAGACTTGGGAGCATCCAAGTGGCTCAGGAGATCACTGCTTCCTCCTGGATTACAGGGGGGCTATTCTGCTCTCCATCCCCATCTACCAGCTCAGGAGGCTGACTGTCCTGAGGATGGTCCTAGCTTATTGTTGAAAACTGAGGCCAAGGTGTTAAGTACCTCGGCCTTTTCCTCATCCTTGATAACTACATTCCCCACCATGTCAAATAAAGAATGGAAGTTTTCCTTGCCCCACCTTTTGCTACAAATGTATTTATAAAAACATTTTTTGTTATCTTTTACAGAAGTGGCTAGTTTAAGTTCTAATTGAGCTTTTGCCTCTCTGTTGTATTCGTTGATACTTCGAATAATAATTTTTTTATCCAAATTCTGCTCATTGATTTTTACATCAGGAAAAATTTCTGTTGTACTTTGCAGCTGACACAGCAGTGTACAGTACATCTAGTAATACACAGTATTTTGCCCTTGGCCTAGGAGACAGAAGGATCAGCCTATCCATTGCTTAAATGAAAAACTAACCTATGCAAACCCCCCGCTCCCCACATAAAACTAACACACAAGACTGCATGCATGTTTTGCTGGCAGTGGACTTTTGGTGGGTTTTTAATAGGAACCTCCATAGCAATGGTGCTTTATCTATGCACAACAATTGATTGGCATAACTGTAGCGCAAGAAGCTATTCTGGAGTAGGGTGTAGGCTCTCTTACAGAGTAAAAGTGGTTTTATTCTAGACCAATTCTGGTCCTTTCTGAACAGTCCAATTATTTAAAATTGCTCTCTTAAGTGTTGTTTGCCTATAGCTGCAGACGTGAGTAGTTTAAAGACTTGTAGCTGTGGTCCCCAAAGCAGCATCTTGTGAACGAATGTCTTGCTTATGTGATTCTTTGTAGCCCTGGGAAAGGAAAAGTCAAAACTGACAGTGCCACTGCTATACTGACACGGAGAGCAAGTTACTGTGATAACACTTTACAGGCCAGCTTGCTGAACATTTTTCCTGGGTCTGCAAATGTTTTGTATCACTGCTCTTTAGCTATTGGTGATAAACTTCATCTTTCAATTTACTCCATTTTCTTGTAAGAGAAAACAGTTATCGTTTTTTCAGTTGATGCCTGATGATACTCAGGATGTGGGATGTAGTTCCCTATGCCTAACTGAATTTATCCTTTCTGTATGTGTTCCAGTATAAGAAGCCCTGATGAATAGAGAATTCCATGAATAGGGTTCAGAAGGAAAGCGAGGAAAGCCAGTGGAACATCAGCTGTGTCTTCTGGTAATGGATGTTTTGGTCCCCCTTGAAAAAAAAGTCTCTTTGCCTGATTCCTTAGTGTGGATGATGACATCCCATGTCACCACTAGGGCTTAAGAACACACTTACCTGCTACCCATCACTAACATTTCAATTATTTTGCACAGAAATGCGATTGCTGATCACTGACCTGCAGTGGCTTATAACATTAGCCAACATCTTTGGATATTCATAAGCCGTGGTTGTGAAAGACACTTTCCTAGAGGCAGGAAAGAGATTTAGGTTGTGTTGGGAAAGATCTAACTTGAGTTGCTGTGTGCTTGTTACATGTTATTTACAAGACCAGTGCCCTGTCGATGTCTAGTTAATAAGTCTTTTCTCTCCCTTTCCCTCTATCTTTCCCCTTCAGGAAAATTCCGTGTGAAATTTTTTTTGTTTAAAAATAAGAGTAAATAGTAAGATACATGATTGGACCTTCACCGTTCAGGAATTGCTAATGTTGTGCTTGTAGTCTTGTGTATATTCTTGGAATAGTCATGCTACCCTCTTAGATGAAAGAATAGAATGCAACAAATGTTTTTGGTATTCTTTTTAGCTGCAGACTAACAATAGGATTGTAGCAGATCCCCAAGAAAAAGAAAGTGTATCAGAAGCACCAAGTCCTTGCTGTTGGAGGAAAGAGCTCATTTTCTTTCATTAGTGGTACTTTATCCTTTAGCTACATCAGTCCTGCAAAGAAGTACAATCATACGGGCTTCATCACTCCGTTAGAGTTACAGGATGCAGCTACTGTCTCTGCAAAATTGGAAGGAAATACAAGGCTAGCAAGGGAGTATTTGTTCCTGGCTCTGCTCATCTCGTAAGTTACATTGAAAACTCCCCTAAAAAGAGAGAATTCTAAGAGACTGTCAGAAGCACTTCACTTGTGCAGTCCTAAAACTGGAAAGCTAGTATCACTACAAACCATTTTTCCTGTGAAATTGGTAGAAGATCATTGACTCAAAGGAAGAATTAAAGGCCCAAGATAAGTTCTTTTTGCATTAGCACACTGTGTATTTATTACAGCAGTTTTAATAACAGAATATAGGGCAAGAGTAGAACTCTATTCTAAGTGTTTATGTTCATGGCTACTATTATATTTGAATATAACAAGCATAGTCTATGTAGATATAAAAATACTGCATAATTTCTATGTGATGAAAAAGGGATATTATGTAAAAAGAAAGACTTTGTGCTGTTTTATAAATTGTTCAATTGAAGCAATTTAAGTCATCAGTGTCTGACATTTTGATGACTCTGGATATACCTGGAATTACATATTGTGTATGTTACTTGTCATTTATACCAGCTCATTTGAATTTTCTGCTTGATCTGCTGTCTCAAATGCTCCTCTGCTTCAGAGCTAACTCAAAGTGTTACAAATTCCAAAGTCTTTGTTTTTATGGATTTTGAAGATGTGTGTGGTAAGTTTGATGCAGCATTATTGACTGACAAAAAAGAATTGAGGTGTTCCATATTTAGATGTTATCATATAAATGCTGTCATATGCTTCTTGCATTATTTTGCAGAAAGAATATTTTAAAATTTTCTGATTGTGGTGCTGCTGCAAGCATTATAGACCTGATAAGTTTGGAACAGCAGTTCTACAAAATCATTGTCACACATGGTATTTGCAAATATACATTAAAGATGGTGGGATATTTGGCTTATCTTAATATGAAGTGTTGGAAAGAGAGCTTGCCCTAATGCATGAAAGTGCACTGTAATTCTGGTCAAGGGCAGTATATTTTAGTCAATTTTATGTTAAAATTAGGAGATGTAACACACTAGGAATTAGCATGTCCTGTCTTTTATTGCCTGGAGGAAGCGTTTGCATTAAATCAGGACATTGTCATTCAAGTCTCTAGATGGCATTAGAAATTTCTTCTTGACACAGCCACCCAATTTCTGTCTGGTATGAAGGATGAATACAGTGCTTTTATTCTTTTATCAAAAGATAGGCTCCATGGAGTCAGTTCTAAAAAGGTCAATAAAGGGAACTAATTAAACTTTACTTGTTGAGAGTTTGCACCAGGATTGACATTTTCTATACACAGTCTATTAACATTTGCAAGTTCTTATTTTTAGATGGCTGACTTACCTATAACTGTCAGATGCACCCTTGACAGTTGAATTTTCATTTGCAGTCATTAAGTCTAGAGCAAGAATCTGATTACTTAAAGAATACACACTTTAATTTGATCCCAAGTTCTGCTTAGTGAATGTAACTAGTAACCACTGTTGTCCTGAAATTCAGTTGGCATTTAGTGTTGTTCTAGATCGTACTGTGTTAAAGTGCCCTCAGAAATTACTTTGTTTTCAAAGCAATGGGTGATTCTGTATGTATTTGTAGTGGTTGAGAATGGGAAATACTTTTGCTTAAGGACATTGTTCTCTGTATATTTGCTCTGTGTAAGTTAATGTAACCATAAAGTCTTCTCTGTGATTTAACAGGCTGTTAGTAAACTGAAGTACGTTTGCTGTCCAAGGTGGGCAAAACTGTGGCTCTCTCCAAAGATGTTATTGTTAGGAGTTATCTTGCTTATTGAAAAGTGTCACCAAGTACTAGCATTCTGTTCTGTAGCACTACTCAGCAGAAGGGTATTTCTGTAGTGAGGATGTTGGTCTTGCAAAGTGTGCAAACCTCACCATGGGCCTGAAGGATCCCATTTGATTTTTATCTGCTTCACTGTCTTGTGCCAGTCCTGAAAGAATAGGAGACCTGACTAGTAACTGATTTCAGGGGTTTGGGGGCTGAGGCTTGGTTTGCTTATTTTTTTTTTTTTGTGGCTTGCTACTAAAAGCCCTCTCTTCAGCACTTTATTATGTGGTGAAATGTACAGGCATTTTTGTGAATTATATCTTGCTCTGGGTCAGACTGTTCATTGTGTGTGGAGATTTTTTATTTTTTAAGTTTCTACTTTCTTTCTTCAGTGAAGTAAAAGTGTTTTCAGTTTCCTCACAGCAGGCTTGCATGTTTCTGCAGAAGTCTGTCGTGCGAGGAAGGACATTTATAATTTTTTTATTAGAGGAATGAGTAGCCAAAATACAATAAAGCATAGAAACAGATACTGGGCTTTAGTGGAGAATTTAATATCTTAGTTTTCTGCCTATTCTTTATTTCTGATCACTCATACTTCACCACAAAATACTAATCACGTTTCATTTTAGAAACCTCAGGATCCGCTGTGGCTGGCCTCATCGGCAGGAAGGAGATGTCTGAGCACAGACTTAGAGGCACTGAGAGGTTCTAGCATTCTAGCTGGCTACCTCCTAGTCTGGTGAGGAGAGAAAATGAAATCTCTGAAATTTTTTTGGACTGGCATCTAACAATGCTAAAAAGCAGTATTTGCCAACTAGCAAAAGCAAAGTTGATAGGTAAAGAAGATTGTTGAGAGCACTGTTTATTATAATGGTAGTGGTACTGGGTTGGGGTTTTTTTAAAAAAGCTCTGTATAATTCCAGTGGCTTGCTTCTTGGATATCTGTACATTTTTCATTTACATTTTGACATTTAAATTTACGATCCTGTAATTTTACAGCTCATCTTACATACGCTTTTTTCAATGGCAAATTGAAATCACAGATGAAGTGTGCTTGAGTACAGAAAAAAAATGTTTAGTGGGATGGGGGAAAAAAATGTTGTAGCACACAAACATATTCCTTGGCTGCAAGCTTGTATGTGCAAATTAGGCTCACTTATGAGAGCGACCTTTTTCATTTTTTCTTGTGCTAACATATCCCAAGGAAAGTGCATATGGTTCCTCAAAGTATTAAAATGTATCCCGCTGTTGGCATGGTAGGGAACACAGTTACCATACTCAAGAACTTGCCAGCAAACTGCAGTAAAGCTATAACTGGACTATTGAATTTGTGGTGAAAGCTTAGCGACTTTGCTAGAAGTTCTTTGGCTGTGACCCAAAGTTAAGTTCCGTCCTTCAGATGTAAGGTAACGTAGAAGAAAAAAAGTTGTTTACCACTTTTGTCATGCTCTCTCTCTTAATTCTTTAAAAGTATATAATTTTTGTAAGTCAAGTGTCTGAAAAGTATTTTCTGGTGAAGTATTTGCCTTGTGTTTTAAAGGAAACTTAGTAATTAGACCTCTATACATTAGAGCTAATAAACAGCGCTATTGCAAGAAGTGTAGTGCTAAGAAAATTTTATTTGAATGCATGGTATTGTTTTGACCAAGGATAGCCAAACAGAAGAATAGAACAGGCTGGCACCCATCAAAAATTTAAAATCTAGAGCATGTAATCAGTGTTTTTTTCCAAAACTGAAATTATGTATAGAGGTTTTAATTCATCTTATCAAGCATAAACTCAATTAATCAAATGATTTTATGTGTAAGCAGTACAAAATGACTGTTGCTGAAATCTTACAGAATGATGTAGAAATTGAAGCAAGAGTTTCAAGGCTGTCTGGTTGTGCTGAGATGGTAGTTCTCTCAAATTCATTAATATTTACTTATGGGAACATTTGTAGTTGCATGTCATAAGCAGAATGTCGTTAGTGTCATTGTGGTGATTAATCAAGTCACGGCACATCAGGCAATGTGTATATTGAATTTTGTCTTCTTTTCCATGGTCTCATGTGAACTAAGTGAGGTCAGGCATAGTTGGTGTTTAGCTAAAGGAACAGCTAGAAAACTGGCGGAGAAAAAACCGATTTTCACAGGTAACTTGTTAACTTGTTTCTGCAAGTCAGCACTCTATTAATATCGGCCAAATATCATTTGGGAAAAACTGTTTCATAGTACCTGATAAATTTGGCATGGAAGTTTAAAAAAGATACTGAAATCTGACATTTATGTAATGTTTTCCTCAGATGAGATGTAGCACTGCCAGATCTGTGCAATAGTTGCTACAAGTTTTTTGGAACACTTTTGGTTTTTCAGAGGGTGGTGGTGATTTATCTGAACCCCCCTTTTTATTTATTTATTTTTTAAGGTTCTACTTTAATTTTTTGAGAGAATTTCAAGAGGTGGTCATGAAACAGTATTTGTATTTCATTCCAGAGGTGGCTTATATAACTGGAAAACTGAAAGATAAAACAATGATTTCCAGTATTCCATTATATCTTTTTCTTCATAATTGCATTTGTTAATTTTTTTTCTTGAAATGTCAGTATACCCAGGAGAATAAAAAGCCTGGGAATTGTCATGGTTTCAAGTGAGTTATAGCTTTACATGGGTGCCTTTTGCCATTGACAATAATAACAGTGTGCTTTTGGTATAACTAAAGAGTATGTAAAATACACACAGATTTGCTTTCAGAAGATGTGTTTTCTTTTGTTGGTAGGGTGGTGTTGGTTTGGATAATACTACATTGCATTACTGAAAGCAGCACTTTGTTGATCTTCATTCCAGAAAAATTAGAAATCTTTTAAGATTTAAGATTCTAAGATTTAGTATTATTAATACTGAGCATAAAGATGCTTTTAGGTCTTTAAATAAGAAACAGATACTCTTCAAAATAAGGTCGACTTCCTGTAGCAATTTGAGTTGACATTTTTCATGTAACAAATTCTATCGTCATTTAAGATTTGTTTAAGCTACTGCTGAAAATGCAGGTCCTATTATGAGTTACTGTCTGCAGAAACTATTACTGTTGTGAGATACATGGCAAAATGTGTGCCAGGTTAGAGAAAAATATCTGGATAATCTATGTAATAATAAAAAACCCACATGTAAACTAAATATAAAAAAAAAAAAATTAGTTATCTTTCTGCATGTCTCAGGTTTCTCTCTCCTCACTCCCATTGCACTTTGTTTCAGCAAATGTTTAATATCAGTGCTGGATTCCTTTGTCGGAACCTGCCATTTCATTCTTACTTGTTTCCGTATCTCTTGGAGGCAGGATCAGATCCATGACATA
Organism: Corvus moneduloides; assembly: GCF_009650955.1. Classification (NCBI taxonomy): domain Eukaryota; kingdom Metazoa; phylum Chordata; class Aves; order Passeriformes; family Corvidae; genus Corvus; species Corvus moneduloides. The sequence goes on along the minus strand of NC_045478.1, from coordinate 47,365,585 downwards.
ACTTTCCTTCCTTGTGATTCTTAATTCTGGGACAGTTTTGCTTCTGGCAGTTTCACCTTGGGCTCTCTAGTTTTCCCTAGGTGGTGGACCTTGAAAAAAATCTTTCTTTTCAGATTACCTAAAGAAGATTCCTCTATTTTCACCTCTCCTATTACAATGGTTACTTGGAGGTTTTTCTGAGGTTGCCTGACGTATAATGAGCAACAGTTTCCCTCGTGCTATAGGTACCTGAAGTGGCAGATCTGCTTCTTCGAAGCAAATTGACAAAGCATGGCATGGCATTCATTTTTCATTTTTCTTTTCACTCTTGCTTCTACTCCAAGAATGACATTTTAGTAAGGTGTTCTCTTTTGGCAGTTCTGGAGTGGCTCTTTTTACGCCTCTGTTAGCAGTGCTGCCTTCCACTTGTTTGCCATGCTGTCAAAGTCGTTGGGAGTTAGAAGAGTCTTTGGGAGTTGTGGGGAGAAGTTAGGTTCTTGCTTCACATTCCAGCACTACTTCCTCCTGCCAGTTTTTTCTCTTGGAATCCAGATATTCCTACAGGCTAAGTTTCCTAACTTCCCCTCCAGACTCTGGCACCAGCCCATCTAGGAAAAACTGGGGTGGTCAGTACCACCACCACCTTTCCTGAGTAACTATGTAACTTCAGTAAAGCAGCTCCCTCTCTTTCTTTGTGTTGGTGTTCTGTCTTGGAATTGGGAATCATCTTTTTCTGTTATGGCCAATGCAAATAAAGCAGTCGGTGTGAGGGCTGAGTTGTCTTGTGTTACAGGTGAAGCCTGTGGTCCTTTTGAATGATAAAAATATGATTTTGCCTTTCACTCCCCACCCCATTCTGAATTCAGTGCTGTTCCATATACTTGCCAAACTGAAGTTCAGGTCCTTCAAACAGTGCTTGTTCTGCACTGTCACCCCTTTTAAAAGGGCTCTATTAAATTGTAACCTGATTTATTTGGAATACTAGTTAAAAGTTTTACCATACCTGTGTACTTTCAGCTGTCTTTGTAGCTTTCCAGCTTCTTTCCTGTCCTTCTTGAACGTGGGAATGATGCTTTCTTCCAGTCCTTGGGAACCTCCCCTGATTACCATGACTTTTTAAAGATCATGGAGTGACCTGGCAATAATATTAGGTAGTTTCTTCAGCACTTGTGGGTGCACATCTGACTTGTTTAAAAGTTCCATAACCTCATCCTCATTCATGTGCTACTGATCAAGTTTTATATATCAAAGATTAAACTGGATTTATGTTATTATGAAGCTAAATCACCTGGAGCATGGAAATGGTGAGTTTTGGTGCAGCCAGCAGGTGAACAATAGTATCCTATTGACAAAGTGACAAAGGTGTATTGGGATTGCTGGAATGTTGACCATGGCAGTGGCCAGTGGATTGATCCTTGAAGACATAGATGACAATAGGGACTTCTTGTCATCTGAATGTGTGCTTCTGAACAGGCTGTGCAACCAAACCACCCTAGGAAGTTTATGCTAAGTAGTGTTAGGTATCTACAGTTTAAGCACTGTTGGAAACTCTTGGGATTTTGGTGGAATGGACCCCACTGTTAAATTGTAGTTGTGTATCGTTTTCTGAGTACCAAACAGAAAAACATAAAACTACAAACACAAAAATTGTGTGTGATTATCTATCTGTACAATTTGTTACTTAATGCAGTGCAGGAAGACTTCTCATCCATACCCTAGCACATTTCTGGCTTCTCTGTGCATATAGAATTCTTGTTATCCTCTTGATCTTTGCCAAACATATTCACATCTTTAGTAGTTCACACGTTTCCAAAATGTATTATTGGTTGTTTTATGAAGTTGAGTGGGTTTTGAGAAGTTTGGGTTGTGTGGTGATTTTTTTGAATCTCGCTTATTAGTGATAACTGCTGTGATATTGGGAGCAGATTGGATAAGAGTGGACCTGGAAATTTGTACTTGCTATAAAGACAAGTTTTTAGATACTACAATTGTCCTTGAGATGCTGTTGTTTAGTGACAAAACCCCCACCAAACCACAAAGTTTCCATAAAGTAGTTAATAAAAATAAGCAATAGAGAATTTATGTGCCAGCCCTGATGGAAAGGACATGAATTTCAGTGGAAGCTGGATCAGAAATACTGATGTTTTTATTGTATTTTGATAATAAAATAATTTCTAATCTTCTTGGACTACCAGATTATTACCAGGGGATACTTTGATCTGAAATGTGTGATTTTGGCTCCTGACCTGATGTGAATTCTGCTTCTACCTTTCCTCTACTTTTTGCTTTTTCCCCTCATTTTTGGCACGAAACATATTAAACAGCTAAACCACTGGAGGAATCAGCTGAATTCAGCAGCAAAAATCTATGTTAGCTTGTACTGCCAGCAGTTGGTACTTCAGACTTTCCCAGAGAGGTACCAAATAGAATACTGTACCAAATCAAATTCTCTTGATACTTCCAACCATCTGTGGAAAAGAACTTTGGAAAAGAACTACTTGTGTATGGTGTGCCATAGCTATAACTGAAAGATTTAAATGCAAAGAGATTTCTTTCTTTTACAAATCACCTGCAAGAATAACCTCTGCTTGTTATGACATAATGAAGATGAGGTTACAGTTTGCTACATCTTCTCTGAATAATTCCAAGTGCAATACAATAATTCTGAAGTGCACTTTAATACCATGGATGTAAACAGTCACATTTCTATTTCTTGTTTGAATTCATTTTTTTAATCTCTGTCAGATTCATATTTGTGGTAGTAATGTACCTGCTGAGAAAACATTTATAAAAAGCTTTGCCAAAGAAATCTGCCTATATACACTACAGTGGCTTTACTGTTGAGAACCTTCAATGTTTATGGAAAAAACCCCATACTAGTTGAGCGAGTCCAATTTGTAGATTTTGTTGCTCAAATACCCAAGTTACTTAATAACTCTAATACAAGAGATAGAGTAGTACAGCAGTTCTATTGATATGTTGGCAAAGAAGCAAACATGACCGGTCTTTACCATCTGTTTATAATGCTATATAAAGAAGACCTTACTGGTTGCCATGGAAACCAGCATTTCCAAAACCACAAGTGTTTGCTTAAAATCTCAGGCCTTCTAAAGTCTTGCATTTTCTGAGGAAAAAAGAATTGAAAATATCTAAAGTTTCCAGTGATTTTTATTTCTTAACAGTTGTTTTGCTGTAAAATACTTTCAGTATTTTTGCCCTATATCTTCTTTCAAGACTTGAGAAATTTGAAGCATGCTGCTGGTAACTTAATGAGCTTATTTGATGCTTAGCAATGATCCACGAAAAGGTGACAGATATTTGTTGGGTTTTAGGTTGATCTTTGTGAAAGGAGGGGTTTTAATTCAGGTGAACAAGCCCAATTGTGATATTGACACAGTGGAGCGACAAATACAGAATTTGGCTGGTCACATTGAAAATACTCCTTAACCTGAGTAAAACCCAGATTCATCTCAATTATCAGAGGTGGTCACTTGGGTCTCACTGAAAAAAAAAGGCTCTCTAGAATCAGAAATCTAGAGAAAAACAGCAAATGAAGATAATAATGTTAAGAGTTATGGTCTAGGCGTGTCTGTGGTCTCCACTCTTGGCTTGAAATTGTTTTTTTTAAAAAGTTTTCTTTGATTACTTGGAACTATTGAAAAACCCCTAAGGTGTAGTATTTAGAAATCTATACATTTGTTATAGAATCTGGGAAATTTTTTTTCTCATTTGAGACTGTTCGTATTGCTGCCTTGCACTTTGTACTACTCATCTGCTATGTTTTAAGGTGTTTTTTTCCCCCACAAGCTTACAAAAGGCTTCTGCTTTATATAACCACTTAACTCTAGTAGGCAGTGACACTGTAGAGGTGCTGCATTTGGAGTAATGCTGATGGTTTTCAACTACCTAATTTCTATTTCTATCTAGAAGAAAGCTTTTTGTTTATGGCGCTCTTGGCATGTGTTTGGCTTGAGCTACTTGAAGGGAGAACAATCCATGGAAGCACAAAACTTGGAACCTCTTTCTCACTACTAGTAAAGAGCCTTCAGTGTTTTTAGGGCAGAAATATTTGTAATTAATTCATCTGAATAATGCTGAAAATCAGTGAAGTTGTTATCTAGAAATCTTATTCAGGATGGAAGGTTAAAAGAACTTTTCATATCATTCTGTCATGGCAATACATAGCCTAACGTTTTTGCCTTTTTATGTTTCATCCATTTGTAAAACATGCTGTGAGCATTTTCAGTCTGAGATAATGGCCAGGAGTTGACCTATTTCATTGTTACATTTTCCTAGAAAAGTTTATTTAATGCAAAATACATTTTTATGACAGGCTCTACAATTACAATATTGCTGAAGTGACACTGGACCTCCAAAGGTGTCTGAATTCATTAGCCTTCTGAAGCTAATCATCCTTCTGTCATTCACTGAACTCTTCCAAAATATTTGTATTCCTTTCACTTAGCAGATTATTCCTGCATCTGAGAGAGCCTGTTCCCAGAAAGGTAGTCTTGTGCTTGAGTCCACCTGTTGATACCAGTTGGTGGTGGGGTGTTAGACCTCCCACAAAGTTTAAATAAAGCAAATATTCATGGAGGAATCAGACACACAAAATTTAGGCTTCTGTCTAAATATTTGTGGTTAGAAAAATAAGGGTGCCAGACCTGCAAGCTACTCCTGGTCAAAGTAATTGCACTCAGATACTAACTGCATTTTTTGATGTTAGCTTGCCTACTATCCACATCACATTCCAAATCAAGCAGCGGACCAGGAAAAACAGCGGAGACTGGCAGTTGGTTTAAAAATACATTTTGGTGGTTTGTTTCCTGTATGGTGCCTTTATTGTCATCCTTAAGGTGGTCCTTTTTGCCCTGCCTCTACCACTCATGAGATTTGATGGGTGGAGAGTAGAATGACTTAAAATAATAATACTAGTAAATAATCTTGCTTACTGAATAATCAGTGTCTTTGAGACAAATGTCTGATTATAGCTGCCCTTTATTTTTACAGTGTGGTTTTTTCAGTGTCCATAGTAGGTATTTTTCAGATCTTAGATGACCGTGCAACCTCAAAACAGCCTTTTTCACACTTAAGTTTCAAACTGTTCCTATGCATTTGCATCTTCATTCAAATTAAAAAGATGATGGTTTTCTTCTTCTCACCAAGCAAGTATTTTTCCTGTTTGTCTTCATCTGGCCAGAAGTTTTGCAGAAAAATGGGACTTGATAATATGTGGGCTTTTTTGTTGTTGTTGTTGGGGGTTTTTGTTTGTTCGTTTTTGGGGCTTTTTTTGTTTGGTTTTGTTTTTTTTTTTTTTGGTGCGGCTTTGTTTCTTTGTTTGATTATTGGTTTTGTTTTTAAAAGTAACTCCTCGCATTGTTCATAGGGAATATCCTACCCTGAAGGAAAAATAAGTGCATCAAAACCCCTGAAAATAATACACAACTATGTAGCTGATCTTCATGGGAATGATTCAAACAACCTCTGTCTTTTTGGGAAATCAGATAAAGCTAGTAGGAGTGAATGGTAGACTGATACAAATGTCTAAATAGGGTTCTACAGTCTCCAGGGAAAAATTTGTGGTTTTTCATTTCAAGGATTCCAAGGGTGTATTGATTTCTAGGAGCTGCAAATGCTCAGTTACAATTAACTCCAAGGTACCAAGGCCAAGTATCTGTATTTTTCTTTGAGACTGATCAAAACCTGTTTCTTAACCTTTTATCTTTTGAATAAGATTTGGGTTTCGTGGGATCTTGCCCATTTGAATCTCCACAATTTTATTTAACCTTCTGACTTTTGTAGTTTCCTGGAAGGCTCCATCTTTTGTGGTCATTGTTGTGTTTTAGAAGTTGTTGGAATTTTCTTCTTGAAAGTAGTGCAGTATTTGGGATAGTTACTAAAGCCTGAAGAAATGAGTGCGTGTAGCAACTCCAGAAAGAGATCGGTCTCCCTTCCCATCATGAAGGGTGCTGTGGCTTTTCTTTGAAATTCTTGAAAAAGTTACGTGCAAGACTTTGTCTTGTGATCAATCACTTCTGGGAATGATGCAATTGACTCCAAATTCTGTGCACCTCCTGCCTCCTACCTGGGACTGTAGTTTTCCACACTCCTGGTCTGTGTGAAGATCACATTTAATAAGCAATAGACTGATGAAACTTTGGATGGAATTTTTCACCCTTATTTAAGAAATATTTCTCCTTGTAAGCAATATCCCATGAAAATTGAGCAGTTGGAGTCACTTGGGTTGGAAAGGACCCTAGGAGTTCACTTCCAGGAGCTTTCTGTTATAGAAGGTGCGCATTTGCAACCTTCTTCCAAGATAAAGCAATGAAGATCATCTTTGTTATGTTTCTATTCGCTTTGTGAAGAATATATTTAATATTTTAGAGACACAGTTTTTGTGGATTTCTGGGACTCTTGAATACCTGAATTTTATCCAAGCTGTATTTTAAATGATCTTTAGTCACTCTCTCCAGCCAAGTAGGTGTCTGAAACTTCATAAATGGAAGAAAAGGTACCCAAATTTATACAGTTCTTTGCATCCCAAAAAATATTGCAGCTTTTGCGGAACTGAGCATTTTGAGACCTCTTTTTTACTGAAGACCTTGGTTGCAATTCATTCCCAAGTACTCTTAAGTCTAAGAGTAGCCAAGTAAAAGCACAGATACAACATTTTCTGTGTTAGTTTTTCAGTGACTCTGCTTGTAGATGTGTAGCTGTGAACACATAAATTTCAGGCAAGTACTTCCTCACTGGGCCACAACCATTCTTGTTTTGCACATGACTAGGTTACTGTTTTGGCTTACTTTTAACTCTCCAAGCACCACACCACATAACAGTTGAAGTTATTAAAGTTTCTTTGTGTCATAAGTGAAGGTGACACTTCTAAATTGCCTTTTTAATTTTTTTGCCTTTGGATGAAAATGTAGTGCAGAGAAAGGCCCCTGTTGTCTTCACACCAGAGTTGTGTTTGGCTTTTTGTCTGTGAAGTCTTGTGTTTCTTTGTGATTGGCTTCACAAAGCTGATGGGGTGAGACCCCTTGTTTCTCAGAGGCAGGTGGAGCAGGGGGGCTGTTAAAGACTCCCTTGTAACCTGGTCTAAGAGCATCTTCCCACAAAGTGGGACGGTAACATCAGTTCCTCCAAGCCTGGCATGACACATTACACAAGTCTGCCCTTACTGGATAAACCCATTAATTACTAGGCAGTTATAGCATGGTGATGAGCCCCATCCCATTTTTCACAAGCATGTTTTTCAGGTAAGGAAATTTCCCAAACCTCAGTACTCATTTTCTGTATGCAAAGAGATGTTTAGTTGTCGAAGTCCAAGAATAAGTTTCTAAAACAAACGTTCTCATCTGCAGCCTCTAGTGGGCTTTTAAGTTGAGATGGCATGTAGGTTGCAGAGCATCCCTCCTTCTATCATTTCCTGTCAGCTGCATATTTAATGTGAATCCCATTTTTAAATTCTGTTCTCTCCATGTGAAGTAAGTTTGTCTCCTCTCCCCTTCTGAATCATGCTCAAAGCACATGTCATGACAAGGGTGATTCTCTACAGAAGCAGCTGTGGATGTTGGAATGGGCCAGGGTTTTTAGTATGTTCTGGAGAGATGTGCAGAAGGATATTTAATAAATACTTGAAACTTGAGTAGCAGGTAAAAATAAGTTGCTATAGACTGCTGTTAGAATATACTAAATGCATAAAATTGAATGCTCGCAGTATTTAAATATATGCATGTTTGAGTGTGATCATATGGTCAGATGGTGAATCCTATGATTCAGATATGCGCATCAATAATACAGTGGTTTAATATCCATTTAAAAAATGAGTATGTCAGAGAGTTTTCTCTTATTTACTTCTGACAAGTCATTAATAAAGCAAATTGGATAAAAGCCCTGAGGCTGGTATTTCTTGCATTTCTAATAAGGAAGCCAAGAATCTTGCCAAGTAGCTCCATGCCTTACCTCTAGTGCTAGATATAGAATTGCCAGTTATAATTCATTTCGAAAAAGTGGGTTGTGTTATTTTTCTAAATGTACCTGCACATGTAACCATGAGTGCATCCTGATAACCCTTCTATATTGAGTAAAATAGAAGGTACTTTCCTGAGATGTTACAGGCTGAAAACTGTTTATATTGTCACATCTGGGACTGTCAGTTTGAATAGAGGCGTTTCTTTTTCAGAATAGTTTGTAATTCAGCCCAAAACTAGCCTGGGCTTTCAATGACACTATCCTATGCTTATAAATCTTCTTCATCAGTGTAATTGATTTTGGTTGTGTTATAGACTTGCCCAGCTGCTTTTTATTAGGCTGTGTGAACAGATCATTTTTTTCCCCCCTCCTTTTGTTTGACAGCTGAACAGGAAAGGTAGAGGAATGGAATTTCTCTCTGTTTTCCTTCCCCTTGTAACTACATGGGGCTTGTGTATGGCCTGAAACAAAACGATTGATCTTGTCAGTTGGACACCTTCAATAGAATGCACGGAAAGGAAGGGCAAAAATCACCAGAGGAGCTGAGGAGGACAGTGATCTGTCCACTTCAGCCCCTACCAGCAGTCCTGTGGCCACCAAACATGCCTGTGTGGGGGTGGAGGGGCTCCTGCGAGGTAATTGATGAAAGGGCTGCAAACCCCACAGCTCCTGCTTCTTGGGTCATGAGCAGAACATGTGGGAAGTACTAACAGCGTTTATCTAAACATATAACAACCCCTTTCTGTCCCTTCCAAAATAAACATCAGTTTCGTTGGGGAGTTTGTTCTGCATTCTTCATAATTAATTACATTTGAATTAGCACTAGTACCCATGAGTATGGTCTCTTCTGCTACACCCACTTGCAGAGTCAGTTGACTTCACAGTTGCCTGTGCGGTTTTTTTTTTTTGGTTGGTTTTTTTTTTGCTGCCTTATCATACCATGAAATTACCCCCATGTCCAGCTCTTCCTTACAGTAACTGCTATAGTTGCCATGTTTCCTCTCTATTGTTTAAATTCACAGTTTATGATAATGAAAAAAAAGTGCTAGGAATGTGGTTTTGTCTCATGCAAATAATTTTTAAATCTTTGTGGTATTTAAATATTTAAATACAAATGAAGCTTGCAATGAATAGCAGATTTTTATTTTAATAAAAGTGTAAATTACCAATGCAGTTAAACCTGACGGTTACTGGAGGTTAAAATTCTACTGAAATAGCTGCACGTGTGGAGCAGTACACAAAGCACTAAGTGAAATGTTTGCTTGATTTATTCTGTGCAGCAGACGGACTCTGGTAGTAGGAGGTGTAATTTGCAGCACATTAGCTATTAGCCAGTGTCACTGCCTGAGTGGGTGGTGTGAGTCTCTTGTGCGTGTGCAGTGTCACACCGCGCATGTGTCGGAGCCAGGCGCTTCTCTCCTATGCTGTAAGATGGAGTTTTTTTGTGAACACTGTGCTGTATTTAAAACTGTGAATCTGCCAGTTTTCAGCTGGGTTACTCTGTCACACGGGTAATATGTAGAGTAAATGGCTTTCCCTTCCCTCCCCCAAATCCTGAATTGCAAAACGAAATTGTAGGGGTGTTTGACTTTCCTACCTTTTTCTGGTATGCAGTCCCCCGAGGATGAAGTATGTCATTTGCAGATAACCAGCCGGTAAACTTAAGAGGAAGCAAAATGATGCTAATGATTTTGGGGTTTTTTTGGGTACCCTATGCATGCACTTGTGTTGCTCAGCAGAGGTTTTCCAAAAGAGTGTCAGCTTGATGTATCTTTTTTTGTGTGTGCAATTTCACTTGGTTTGCTTTTAGTTCACTTTTTTCCCTGGAGGCACCTGTCTCCTGCCACATACCCATCAAGACTAATTGCACCATCTGGAAGACTTTTGTGTTGCTATTACTTGTGCAGGGTGTCTCTGGGGAGCTTAATTCAGAATGTGAATGTGACCCCTGAAGCCATGTCAAGTAACTGCAGTAGTTTCTAGTGTCTAAAGGATGATCACCGGAGGCTTTATTTGTTTCAAGTCTGATGTGGTTTGCTTTAGTGTGGATATGTTACATGTCAGTAACACAACATGTTATGAAAATGGAGGTAAACTTTTGACTACTGGTTTGGTAATTCATAGAAAATCCTGTCTAAAATTACATCCAAACCATATGTAACATAGAGGCTGTATGATTAGGTGTAGAAATGACAGCCATGTTACTCCTTATTACTTGATTTTGTTCTTCCCCCCCACCCACAGCTGTACTTTCCATTAACAGTTTTCTGCTAAGAATGTAAGGTATTCATTGCTAGTGGTGTTGCAAACACTAAACAGCACTGAACACTTGTTTTTGCTATTGCCACAGACTGAGTATGTTCAACACAGGTAATTTTCTTCTACTGTTCATCACCTAGACTGAATCAGGTAAAAGTGCTTCACTTCTAGTGTCTGTCTAGGCAGTGGTTTATTTAAAGGCCAGTGCTCCATGTTCCTACGATGAACACTTTTTATCTCTACTTTTGTAACATCCTGTCACTTGACAAGCTGTAGAGCACTGGGCATGAAAAACCAAAGTGTTCTGATTGTTCAAAATATCACTGTAATTTCCTATTTTTTTTAAAGTGTTATTAATTTCTCATTATATCTCTGCCTTTGGTAAGACACTGTGATTTTACCACATACATATGTGGAAAAAAGGAATTTTTTTCCTAAAACCACTTTTCTTTAAAAATGATGGAGTTTTAAATAGTGTTGAGGAAATATATTTGAATTCAGTTGCATCATCTATATAACTTCTGTGGTTGTGAGTAATGTGGTCAACTGAAATTCAAGCCAGAGAAGTACTTACACCACCACAAACAATTATGAATTGTATACAGATGCATACACACTATGTATTATTCATTATATGTATTTTCTGTTTTTTCCTGGGTAGTTTAATGTTCGTTGTGGCTCTGACTTCAGAAATCTATAGAGTTTTAAGTGTATAACTGTCTTGGCTGCATTCTGTTAACTGTATATTGGAGCATGATAAGAAACATTATGTATTTATGTGTTTGGTGAGAATAGAGATATGCTGGTTACAAATTCACAGAATGCTGAAGGCAAGCAGCTGTCCCCCTCCTCCTTAAAATCCCTCTCTACATGTACCCAGTAAACAAAATAAAGGTGCATGTCACAAGACCACAGTGTGTGTGCCTTGAGCAGAGATCTGAGCAGTGCAAGCTTTCATGGGTTTGAGTGGCTGGGAAGTACTGGGAGGCTGAACTGAAAACAGAGAATTTCTGCTTTGGGAAGTTATATAGAATTTCCCTTCCACTGCTTTTTATGTTGTTCTAGTCAGGGTTGCTGTGAGCATAAGGTATCCTGAGCTGCCAGGCTCACTGGGCACGCCTGACTTGTGCAGGGTGGACCAGCCTGTCAGTCTGCAGGTGAAGCAGATAGGATGTGGGCAGATTATAAAGGCACAGAAGTCATGGCCTCATTTGGCTAGTTAGATCTCACCAGAGCTAAAAGTGTTGTGGGTTGTGGTAAAAAGCCATACTGGCCTCCTCTTATCTTCACTGATCGTATCATTTGTAGGGTGTGGCCACACTGAGTGGGATCTTCGGCGTCGCTGGAGGGAGAAGTATTAGCCTGGAATTGGGTGTGTGGGTGTGAAGATCAATCCCAGAAGCTGACTAGCATCAGCTGCCTGGTTGGTCCTGCTCATTCTCCTCTGAGCATAGTTTGGACCATTTCCTCATCGCTGTAAAACAGGATGTAACGGCTCAAGCAGTCAAGATTTTATTTGCAGTAGCACAGGAACTTTCACACAGAAAGGTGCTATTTAAATTATTCTTCTTCATGTCTGTCTGTGTTAATGAAGTAGTGTACAGCAGATACTCTTGCATTGTGAAGTGTACACGTAATGACAAAGTCCAAATGAAACTTTAGATTGCATCCACTGTTTTCTTTATTCAAACATACTTGCACGATCAACATCCTAGATTTTTTTATTCAGCTGATTTAAAGACAGTTCCATTTTGATTTCCTTCAGTTATTAGGGCTAAACTTACACTCTGGGATAAAATGAGTTAAAGTGCCTAGTAATTTGTGATGTAGTTCTTCATATGATTTATTTAATAAATATTTAGATTATATCAGACATATAGGCTCTTATTTATTGGAAATTAGTATACAAATTTAATAGCATCTGGAATGTATTATCCTTTTGTCTAGCTGTACTGATGAATGTAGGAAGTAGAAAACAAGTTCGACAAGGACAGGAAGAATACTATTGGAGACATTGCAGTCAAAAAGGAAAGCTAAGCTCACTTTAAAACAAATTAACTTCTGAGGTGGTATATCTAAATGGTCATCTGGAATTGCTCTCAACAAATACGATTTTGAGGGCAGTTTCCTTCTGACCGCAAATTTAAAGTTGTAGCATTTGAAACCGGTTTTTTGTTTAAACCAGCTCATCTCTACTTCATTTATCTCTAACTTTTATTGTACATCTTTCATCAGTTTCTGCGTTTTCGTTATTTTCCTACAGTAGCTAGACCTGTTTTATGTACTCTGCCCTCTGTTCACAACCACTAAACGGTTTTCTTTCAGCATGTTACAGATTTTGGTTGCACCTTTCCTCCTTTGTCTTTCTTCTCATGAAGTAGGAGGCTTCTTTTGTTGGTTTTTTTTTTTTTTTTGTGCTTCAGACGAGAAACTGAAATCTCTTACATTCCTGTTACAGTAGATTACATTGAACTATTCTGAAATACTCCTGTCATGACATGACGTGAAATGCAAGGGACATGCTGCTCCTTGAAAATAATCAAGATTTAATTCTATCCTGAATACTTGTTTTTCTCTGCAATAGTAGGATTTTGTTGTAAGTGTCAGGTAAAGGATGACAAAAGATCATGATTCATAATTGCAATTTATTTCCCTGCAAACATGAATATTAAAGACTTGATGAATGGATGGCAGCCTGAGGTCTAAGTCTTTTTTTCCACTTTGGTACAGTGAACATGGATTGTGAAAATATGCTTCTTTTTTTTTTTTCTTCTTCCTTTTTTAGGGGTTTTGTGTACGATAGCCGAAACAATTTACAGATGCGAGGTTTGGTCGTCCTGCTTATTTCCAAAGCTGCTGGACCCAGCACAGCAGGACTCTCTTTCCAGCATGACATGGTCAGTGGAATTTATTCCAGGTATGTAGTATGATAGCTAAGTTATATTTGATGGGCAATTTCTTGGTGGTATCAAAGCATCCTAAATGGCCTGTTCACCTGTTAAGGGAAATCAGTACTTACCTAATTACAAAGCTTTGTTCCTTGGGCTTATTATAAGCTTTCCACAGTGAAAAGCATTTCCTACTCTTTGTATAACTGTTAGTATATCTTAATTGTGGTTTTTGGGCACAAAAAAATTGAAAACATTTGGGTCAAGATAGTTGAAAGTTTACATTAAGAGGTACTCAGAATAAAAAAAACCCCAATGCTAGAAAATATTTTTAAATAGAGTATTTTTTTTTTTATTTGCTCCAATGTTACTTGGGTACACCTGTTGGCTAGAAATTTCAGAGCGAGATGCCAGCCTTACGGGACACCGGTTCGTCTTACTGAGCACATAAGTTTTTGTATAGCCTGTTTGAAGGGTATTTTCCCATGCAGCAGCAGTGTAGAATAAAGTTTTTACCTCCCACATGTCACAGCAGATTTACTCAGCCTACCCTTATGGTTCCTTAGGCTCTCACTGAACTATTTCAGCTGTAAAGAGTTCCTAAATATTTTTTAAGCTTTTAAAATAAATTTCTTAATACTAGTAACAACAGTAATCAAAATCAGTGGTTGCTCTCCTTTGTATATTTGACAGTGAACTATTCAATTGAAGTAAGTAATGAGATCTGGTTGAAAAATTGTAAAACTTGATTTTTTAAAAATTCTTTGAAAAATTGTGTGTTGCTTGGTTGAGGGAACAAGACTTGTATTTTTTATTAATTGTGTTTCTGACCTCTGTGATATACTAAATGAGGATCCTTAGTGACATGTTTGCATACTGATTTCTTTCGAAATGTAGAGGTAGTATCATAGAGTTGAAAAGACCAAGTAAATAAAATTTAAAAAATATATGTAGTATCTTAAAATAGCAGAGAAGGAAAATATATATGAATTGGTACAGGCAGGAATAACAATAAGTAAGCAAAAGGACAAGGCTGTAAAGCAGGCTTGTTCTGGAAGGCTGTGTTGTCCTTTTAGCTGTTTAATTCCATTCTTATTTTGTTTCATCCCTAATGGCCCCTTAGGGTTGTAAAATTTTTATATTTATATGCAAATGATGCAGTATGAAAGCATAATTCTAGTTAGTTAATTATGGCACAGGAGGTATTTTAGTTTGTTTTGTAAATGATTAAAAAAATTACCTTAGTATGCCTCATAAAAGGAGAGAAAAAGCATTATTTTTTTGATAACTAAGTTCTTGAGTATGATGGTTCTGACCATGGAGGTAAAGTTTGAGCGTTTAAAGCTGCCGTTGGGAAGGTGACTAGTGGAAGTATTCATTAAGGAGCAAATAAGACCTTGAATTAATAATGAAGCGTTTGGTGTAAATGGACATCATTGGAGCGATGCCAGTTCAACCAGCTGAAAATCTAGCCTAATAATCTAAGTTTGAGCAAGTCAATAGCCATTATAATATCTAGTTCAGAGTTACAAAGGTACTCCAAAAACAAAGCAGTTTTGAATACGCCCACACAGGTTCACTTAAGGTTCATTACTGTCTGCAAAAGTGATGACTGTGGAGTTGTTAATTTAAATGGATTTTCAATGACACTTTTAAGTCCTGCAGCATGGTGTAAATACAAGAAAACATGCCACTGTGTTGCTTCATTTTGTGTCATAATGGTCAGTTCTTGCCCTCTACTGAAGTCGCTGTGGGCTTTGGCTTTGGACTCCTTTCTTTATTTAAGGTACTTTTAAATGCGAGTCTTATTTCTGATTTCCATTTCTCCGTTGTATATAGAGAATAGGCAGCTTGTAAAGTTGTGATCTTAAAGGGCTTTTGTGATATTTTTGACATGTATTACAAGTTGTGTTTTACAAACTGCCTTCTCCTGAAGAAGAACAAAAGGATGTTGTTTTCCATTAGTGCATTTTTGTCTGCTATCTGGGTTGCAATGTAATTGTATATGGTTTGTGTATATTGGACATATATGTCAAAGGGAAAGTATATCCCTCAGTGATATGAAGTGAAGAAATATGCTTAATCCTTCATTGCTTATATGTCTCCAACTTTGGAAAGTATTTTTTGGAAATAGGTTCTCACAGCTTTTCAGCTCAGCTGTAATCTATACAGCTCTTTTTGTTGCCATGCCATATAATTACTTCATCTTTATATATAATATTTTGCTGGAAATATTATTTCTGGCCCTGTAATGAGCATCTTCACTGCCTCATACTTATGTGCTGTGAACATTATATTGTGGACTATTAGCTGGGATATGGCTCACTTGATTTTAGGATACTTAGTAGTGATTAATTAATTGCATTTCTGAAATCTGAGCATGAGCTAAGTTGTTCCAGTACTTGTCAGCAATTGCAGCAGCCCAGTCTTTCTTTTCCCAGTGTTTGTGTTGGAACCAGTTCTTGTGCTGTATTTAAATATTCAGTCCTGCAGTAGATAGCCAGGTTACATCAGTCCTCTGTAACTGGTACTACACTAAATGTACAGTCTGTGACCAGGAAGATGTAACAGTGTGATAACCATTTAACTTAAAAAAACCACACAAAAATATGGTGGACGTTTTCATACTGGAATTTGGCATGTTCTGTGTAACCTCTTCTCACTATTTTATATTCTTAAATCACAATAAAGCAATACAAAAATTAAAGCCAAAAGATACTGAGAGCTGAATTTGGCATACAAAAAGAAAATATCCTATTCTCTTGTTCTCTAGATATGTCAATTCAAAGGACAATTGACCTAAATGTATAAAAATAGATTATCTAGCTTCCTAGCTGGCATCTGTTTTTCACTGGTACACAATGGAACAAAACCGATGCCTGCTACCAGAGAACAATCTTTTCCAGAATAATGAGGATTACAATTTAGGTAGTTACCGGAGCAGGGCTAGTGTAGTTAAATGGTGCTGCCTCTGGCCACCATTGCCTTCAGCTTTAGCACTTCATAATTTCCAAGAGTTGTGATCTGCCTGCATTAATCTGGGGCCATGGGGGTCATTGTATGCAAGGGTATCATAGTAACTGCTGGTTGCCTTATGAGCCATGCTGAAGATAAGGGAGGAAGTGTTATAAAAGCCTGCCTGGCATGCTTTACTCTGTACAGCCACCTCCCTGTCGTGTTGGCAGCAATCTGACTTTATTCCTATTGGCGGGGAAAAGAACCTGGCTTTACTTCCAGCTCAGCACCAGTGATCCCAAAAGAGGATGAAGAGAAGTAGCAGCATGATAAACAGCTCTCTATTTCAGCTGCTGGACAGATTTCCTAAAGTTGAAACTTTCTGCTGATCTCTTAGCATTAAAGAACATATTTCCTTGGCTACAGATGCATTGCAAATACAAGGATCAATTGTGTGCTCACTACAAAGTACGCAAACAGTATCATGTAAGAGTTTATGTCATCGCCTGTACTCAAGCAAAGCGTGCATCCCATATTCCCTTGAAACTCCTTACTTTGGTGCTGAAGAGAAAGCAGAACTCATGTTTGGGTTTAGGCAGAATCAAATTAACAATAATTTATCATGCTAATACTATGAGAGAGTACCTTAGATGTGACACAGGAGGCTAGAGCTTCATAAGGGCTTTGAGATCCAATTCCTAACTGGTGATTATACTAGAGTCTGACACTGTATTGCCTTCTCTCAGAGCAAAACTCACTTGGATAGTTAAGTATGCAGCTTCCTGTTATTTTACTTTGCTGCTGTAAGTGTGGTTGTAATTGAAACTCCAGGATCATGTGGTTTCTGAACACTGACAGCTTTATGCTTCATAGTGGAGCTACATTCTCACAGCTGAAGAGACCAAGACTGGCTTGGGTCCTCTCTCAATGCACCCAAAGGGGTATCTTTTTCTATTCACATCTGGCACTGCCAGACACTACTGCCTGGGGACTGAGGAATCTCCTTGCCTTTATATTGAGTAATGAATGCCTGACATAGCCTCTGTATTGCAGCTTAAAATGCAAGTGACACCAAAGAACTAACTTGGTCCATCTTTTCAGCCCTCGGTATCCTTGGCTCTAATACAGCAAGTTATTTTCTTCTCTCTGTTTTGCCTTTTTTCTTTTTTTCTTTCCCCCCATTAGTGCCAATTTTAAAAATACCCTCTAGTATTGACATCCATTGAGTCAGCTCTGCAGATTTCCTTGGATGCTTGTCAGAGGTTTAAAACAATTCTTTTTTTTTGTCAAATCTGCCTATGCATTCACACTGGTGGATCCTATGGTCATTGACAAGCAAAGACCTTTTTAATCAATATGTAGATTGGAATATAGAAAGTACTATTTCAGTTCTGTACTAAAACCTGGTAAATCCAGCAGATTGCTGATTTGGACTATTGATAGTGGACTCTGTCCTTGCACCTTCTTCCTCAGGATGATGCAGCTGACCTTTACAGCTCCAGGAATTCGTCGCTTTGTAAGATGAACTTGCTTTACTACAAGAAGGTACTCAACTGGATAAACTTGTCTCTGAATCAGAATCCTTCCTGCTGCATGGAAGAGTGGTGGCAATACTGTAGTGACAGGAATCATGAACATAGACTTCTTGTTCTTAGTGTTTTAATAATGATTTTGGAGCCACCATTGATGCTGCTTCCAATAAAAACCCATTTAAAAAGTAATTTGGCAGCAGATGCCAACTCCTTGTTATGGTGATGGGTCTTTTGCTTGTCATGTTCCAATAGTAAGTTGTCCTGAGTACCCATTTTTGGAGGCACACACACACACAGGGGTCACAGAGTCTGATTTCACATGCTCTTTGTCATTGTGGCTATACCAAAGTCATCTTGTTCTAACCTACTCTAAGGAACACTTAAAACTTAAATTCAAATCTTAACCAGAGGATTCATTCAGCCTTAGGTTGCTTTTTCTCTGAATGTTTCTTTGGTTGCAAAGAAGTCAGAGGGGATAGGTGTCTTTCTAAGGACTGTAAGGACAGAGGACATACTGCTCTGTTCCTTTGCTGTTCTGTCTACCATTCTCCCAGCTTCTTGCTAGATATGAAAACAAACCTCTGCCTTAATTTCCTTTCCCTGTGTTCCAAAGAGCTTTATGCCATCTTCAGAGAACGTTTGACCTTCCATTAACTTCCTTTGGGGTTAATCAGATGCTGCTGATAGTACATCTAGGTTCACAGCATAATTCAAGTTGGAAGGGATATCAGGAGGTCTGTAGACCCACTTCCTTCTGAAGCGGAGTCAGCAATGAGGTCAGACTCATCTACCTTTCTTCATGAAGGTCAGGTCTTTCAAAAACAGAGTCTTCTTCACAAGGTGATAATCAAGATATGTTTTAAACAGATGAGTGAGCATTCTACCCCCGGCATGTAGCCTCGTGCTTTGTGTCCAATGCTGTCATTGGTGTGCATTCATGAGTATGAAGCTCACAAGAGGCCACGCTGATGTTGGCATAATTTAGCCTGTTAGGTGTCTATGGTCATTTGAAAACTGAAGTATCCAAAGAACTTTCCATCCCAAGATTTTTAGAATTAAAAGTGGCGACTGTGTCAAGGCCTACTTTAAGAGCACAAGCGTAAAGGTCATGTCTGTCTTAGGGATATACCACTGTGTATTAGGGAAAAATTGCTCTGTATTAATGGGGACACTAGGAATTTCTTCTGTTTCTCACAGGTGACAGCTCACCATCTGCAGCTCTATCTGTTCTTCTCCAAAACCCATGCCATGGCAGTCATAACAGGGGTGATGCTGTGCTTGTTAGAGCAGTCTTTAATCGCCCATGCAGGGTCCTTGCCCGTGCAGGGGAACACAAAACAACCAGTGGGGAACGAGGCTGAGCAGGGGCAGGGAAACCCCATGTCTACCCCCAGAGCCCTTCTCCCAGGACCACACGGCAGGGGGGAAGGGACCCCGACATTTCACCTGTTTATTTTTAACAAAAAGAGATTTAAAACTTAACATTGAAAACAACTGGATAAACATGAGATAACAAGAACAGTTTCAAAACAAAACAAGCCACCCTCCTGAGTCTTTAAATGTCCAAACAGATTCTCTGGAACATCTTAAGGCTGACAGAAGGGAGACAGGACTCTCTGAGCACGCTTTGTGGGTAAACTGAGGCAGGAGAGGGTTTCTTCTATTTGTACCTGTTGGCACTCTAAACAACAATAATTAAATTCTTCCCTCCCCCTCTTCATCCCCCACTAGGCATTGGAAAGGGATTTTTGGGGAAACAATTGGCAAAGGCATGGTTTTGTGAGGGAATCCGTGGGTGAAAAAACTGATTGGGAATACTCTGGGGATAATAGGATATAGGGTAAAAGGGAAAGGTGGGATTAGGAAAGGGAGACTGTAGGGACTATTTATAATGGCGATATTGTCTAACATGACTACGATTTTTAGCATATATACTGCCTTTAACAGAAACACCATCAGGCCCAGTGACCTGCGATGCTTGTAACCCTTTTCTACCTTGCACAATTTTGAACTCTACTACTTCTCCATCTCCCAAGCTTGGGATGTATTTTTCAGGGTTATTCTTTTTAATAGCAGTTCTGTGAACGAATATGTCTTCTTGGTTGTCACATCTTGTTATAAAACCATAATTTTGTTAAACATTATACCATTTTACTATTCCTAAAGCCTTAGCTACGATGATTTTTTCCTTTTTCCGAGTGGCTGCTGTTTTCTGTCTCGCTGCATTTTTGCTTTCTCTTTCTCTTTCGCTCGCTCCCGTGTTGGAACTCCCAGGGTTGTCAGCGCTGCCGGGGCTGTCGGGGCTGCTGGTGCCTGTGTGCTCTTCCCGGGGTCGCATTCGGGGCCACGCGGGCTGGGCCGGGCCGCACCGCTCAGCTCCCAGCGCGCCGCTGCCTCCTCTGGTCGCAGCTGCGCTGCCGCTGCCTGGGGCTGCGCCCACGTCTCGGCCGGGCCCCCGAGCAACGACCCCCCTGCGCCCTGCTCCAGCGCACGTTTCGGCTGGGCGCAGCTCTGTTCCACCGCCACCGCTGCTGCCCGCCGTCCGCGCGCTGCTCCTCTCATGGGGCTCGCTCCACCACGCACTGCGCGGGGCCAGGTGGGCACCGCCGGGCCGCACCACTGCCACCGCGCCTCGCTCCGCTGCCAACACTGCAGCTCGCGTCGCTCCGCCCACGTGTGGGAACTGCCTCGCTGCTGCTCGCAGAGCGCGCGGTCCACATGGCCTGGGTCACACGGTCCCTGAAGCAGTTTTAATTTCGCAAGGGCACAGCTGACATTGTTCAACAGTCTCGGTAATTAAATAATATTCACGAAAATATCCTTCTATTGGCATATATTTTGACTCAGAAATTAACTGTGTCCAAATGATCTTCCAAAAGTCTTTGGTAAGAATCAAGTCCCAAGAAACGTAGAAAAAGTTCTTAAACAACCCTGACAGGAAATGTTTCAGTTCCTTTTGAGCTTGAATTAAGCTAAAATTTACAAATCGTTGTTCAAGAATCTTTTCAAGTTTAAGATAAATGTCCATATGCGGCTCGGAGAGCCAAGAGTCTTTCCACGGTTCCTCCATAGTTTAGAGATGGAACAGCGAAACAAAAACAGGAAGAGAAATCCAGCGTTTACTCACAAATCACAGTCACTGTCCTTAGGGATCGGTGTCTTGCCAGCATTTCTCTACCATTTTTTACAGTGGGGATACTGCAACATGTGTATCAATCAACGAGACCTGTGGAAAGAATATCTATGGACCAATTCTTGGTAGATGTTTCAGAGATGTTTATTTCTCCAGCCGCATGGCTGGAGCTCTGCCGAGGAACTGCGGCAATCACGGGACCAAGGGTCCTTGCCCGCGCAGGGGAACACAAAACAACCAATGGGAACGAGGCTGACCAGGGGCAGGGAAACCCCGTGTCTCCCCCCAGGGCCCCTCTCCCAGGGCTACATGGCATGGGGGAAGGGACCCCAACACAAATCAACATTGGTTGGTTCACTTTACTTATGCCTATGGCCTGGACTGCTGTTGCACTGGGATTTTATGGGTGAGAAGGATCTGAAATGGCAATACTCTGCTTTATGTATTTAGCATACCAGCATATGAGGTGTGAGGGCACCTTCTCTGGAAATTCAGAAAATGTAAAAGGTGTTCCACTTCGAGTGAAAAACAGAATAAATACTGCATGAGGATATGCACCTTTGGCTCTACATTCTCTTAGAGCTCCAGTTATTGACAAGTAGCTTCTGTCCTGTTCTTGTGAATGCAGCCAAACAGCTGAGAGACGCTAGTGCTCAGATGACTGTCACGTCTCCAGTTGTAGTAGATGGCTACAATAGCAAAGGGCTGCCTTCTGCTTTAGGAACGGGTCAATGCTCTCTGGCAAAACAGGTGTTTTACTGTGTAAGCTGGATCTCCACTTGCTCAGCTCACCAATGAAGTTTTGGCAGCAGATTCTTTCTACTGTAGGCAAGTTTAGAGATGTTTGTAATCTTAAATAGCTGTTTAAATGCTTTCCAACTGGAATGTGTTTCCACATTAATCTATATTTGATTTCAGAAATCAAATAGTTCCCCTTTAAAAGAAATAAAGGAAAAAGCAAATCCATTACAAAGCCTCTTGGCTAATTAGCCGTGGCAAGCATGAGTAAATTTTGATGAAGGTGGTGAGGTTTATTGTATTGTTAGAGTGTAAATGACACTTAAAGGTTAAATTTTACAAAATCCTTCTTTTTACCTTGCATGGTGGAGGCATATCTGTGGATGAATTCTCTTTGAGAGTTATTGTAAAAGGCAAAACACAAATGAAATAAAACCAAAGAAAAACCATACAAATTATGATTTCGGTACCTACAAAAATACAAAGAGCACAAGTGTGAGACTCTTCACCTCATTTCAGATCTTGCCCTTTTTTCAGTTTCTGTACTCTGAACTGCAGTGTGTGTTAACTTCAGAGATTGGATTTGACTGTTTCTTACCTTCATGTTTTCAAGTGAAAAAATGATTCCTAATTCTGCAATGGACTTCTATCATGTGAATAGTACTTTCATATTTGTAAGAAGTTGTTTTGTTTTTTTTTTCATTACTGCTTTTCTGAGTTTACTAATAATGGAAACCAAGTTAAATTTACCTTGACCTGGTGAAATGCAGAGGGAGTGGCTGTGAACCAAAGTTTGGGAGACCTCATGTTCCGTTGCACCTATCCCCATCAATGACTGCTAAATCATGGTAGAACATGCTTAAACAAAATAAAAAGCAATAAATGAGAAAAATTTAGTAAGACCAATAGTGTATGTAGGAACTCAAAACTCGAAGAAGGCAGAGCAGTTATCTTTTGTGTGATGTAAGTATTCAACCTGGGCGTTTTAGTGCAGAATAGCTGTTGCACTTTAAATTCACACTGGCTTACTGCACACAAGCCCTGGGTCTCAGCTGCAGATATTGCAGAGATTAATCTTATTAATGGAACTGCTAATTGGTGTTTGACTTCTAATTATAGTAACAATAGGCCATAACAATCAATCCTCACCTTTACTGGGGCACATTAGGACTCTTTATCATAAAAATGATTTTCTTTGGGACTTACTGTTCTTATTCCTATCTTCTGGAAGGCTGGCTTTCAGCAAAGGTACAGTATCCCATCTAGCAAGTACTTTGGAAGCTTAGCTAATTAACTGGTAGAGAAAATGCATGGTCCTAAAATATTCAATGTCTAAGTACATTAAGAAGTGCAATGCTCTTGACAAAATTGTTTGAAAGATAATGGGAAAAGTATGTCAAAATATGAGCAGTGATGTCTTTTATAATCTTTAAGAAATGTATAATTTTGTCTCCCAGTCCTTGTTAGCTTTCCCATAGCTTTTAGTGAGAGGAAATCTAAGCAGTTATTCTAAATTATTCTATTTAGTTTTTTCTCTCCAGGATAAATCCTGTGAGATTCATCATCTCATTTACATGATGAGTCTCAGGAGATGAAAAGCACATACAACTTGATTACATATTCCTATTGATCATCTTCCATCCACAACAATAAAAATCAACTCCAAATACAAATCTAACAATATTACTAATTCATTACAACCAGTACTTTTCTTCATTAACTTTTATTGTTTTCAGCATACTTAGCATGTGCAATACAGCAATTATATGTTGAAGAAGAAAAGGTATTCTCCTCACGTTGTAGAATAAATAAAAAGGCACTGCATTGGAGCTGATCAAAGACTGTTCAGAAATATGGGCTCAAATCTTGTTCAAAATAAGTCTGTATGGCACTAGATAGCTGAGCAAGGTAAACTCAGCATGTACATCACAAAGTGTATTCGGTTTCCATTTTACAAAGGAAGTAATTCAGTGTCAGAGAAAGCATGGTAGGGATGGCTTACCTTGGAGAAACTGTAATGGCGCCTCTGTCTGTCCAGCCCTCCCTTTTCTTGGAGCTTCTTTCTCCCATTGCTTGTGAAATGAGAACTGGACTGCCACAGTGTGCAGCATAGAATGCAACACCAGAGCAGCACCGCTGGAATTCTGCAGTGGGTCAGGAGCGGCTGTGGGAGCAAAAAAGCCCTGCTTTCACTCCAGTGGGAGCTTTTCAGAGAAAGGCCAGGTGACCTGTTGGTAACAAGACCCAGCACAGCCTTCCCTGGGGCATGGCATTGCCACACACCAGAGCACTTCACCACAGCTGTGTTTGCTGTAAAATCTTTCCCTTGCAACAGTTTTCTACTTGAGAACTTTCACATTTCCTTTACAAAAAGTATAATAGTATTTGCGAAGAGAAACTGGCAACCATCACCTAAGTACAAGCCACTGCTGTGATGAAAGCACACAACAGCTTTGGGGACTGCTTATCCATCAGAACTGTGACATCAGTGTGACCAATTGCTTTGCTCCCAAGTTCGTAAATAACTGTATCGATGTAACTTATTTGTCCTACAGTCCCAAAATATTTCCCATGCTTTTCTACATGCTGAAGTACCACCTATCCTCTTTCTGTCCTGTTAATGTCTCCCTTGACAAATTTTACAATGCAGTTATGCAGTTTCAATACAAATTTCTGCAATTCTTGGAAAATTGTAGCAATACGAAGTTAAGTATTACAAGGCATACTGCACCAATTAATTTATTTTCTTAGTATGATTTAGTCAGTACCCTGATATAATGTAACTGAAGATATTACAACATTTTTCATCTGCTGGGGTGGAGTTGAGAAGGTCTTCATTTTACTCCACAAGTATATGTACATGAAGATATGAGGCTGTATAAAGACTATCCAATGTTCTTTCTCTTCCACTTGAAATAATGGCATGTTCTGGACCCTAATCACATTAAGTGAATGAGTATTTCTTGTGGCTTCATTGGTATCTGGCCTTTAACCTTCAGTAGATTTTCATGTGGAATTTGACAGCTCTGAGATGCTTCTAGAGCAAACAATAATAAAAGAGAAAGGCAGCAATAATATGCTGGTGGTGTAGACAGGGCACTGTATTCCTGGACAGCAAAACTTGGTTATTTGTAATATATTCCAGTATAAAGGTGAGTGTGTGAGTACATAGATGAGAGCGATTGATGATTTGAGAAGAGGAATAAGGAGCTGGAGAACTAGGGATAAAGATTTCAAGAGTATGAACGCAGTATGGTATTCTTGCTGTGTTGTATTTGGGAAGGTGTTTATACAGTCAAAAGAGAAATTAGAAAGACGATTGGTTTTTTTATATGGTTTGCAGCAATTGAAAACTTCTGATCAGCAGTGCCAGCATGATTATGGAGCATCTTTGTTACATGTGAGATTTCATGAGCTTGATTGCCCGGTTCTTGAAGTCCATTTAAGTATTTGAAGTTATAGTTTTTAATTTTCCCAAAGACTTGGCCAAATTTGTATTTATTTTTGTGGAAAGAGAAGATGCAGTTAAAAAAAATTGTGCATCTATTACTGCCAGAAAGGGAATAAACATAAACAAGTTTTATTTTATACTGCATAGTATTTCTGATTTCTTTCTCATCATTGTTATGTTTCAAGTAGACACTGTTGTGTGGAAAGCTTGCTTCAGTCTCTTATCGCTGAAATTTCATTCTGGCTTTTGATATCCGTGCAACAGAACCAGTAAAAAAAGTTCAGCTATGCTCATATGCTGTTCCAGCAGGCAAATTAAATTTCAGCAAAGCTGCAGTATTAGTCGCAGTCAGGAAAGGATCCTATTTTGCGGACTCTGGTAGGAATTCTGCAGAAATAAAGTTTGCTGTTGAAGGTGGTGTATTAGCTGTCTCTCCATCATCACTCGCTTGGGGTTAATGTTGCTTGAATTGGTTGATGTCATTTTATCCCTTATTAAAGTGTGTAGATTGAATCATTCTGAAATGAAAGAACCAAAAAATGAAAGCATGAAATTTTCAGATACCTTATAGAACTGCTTTTAATAAGGTAAAAATAGATGGAAATTGTGCCAGTGGTATAATAGTAAGTCATTTTTTTTAATCAAAGGACAAATTTTTCTCAATATCACACCGTACTCCATTTGCATAAAGTATATACAAATAATAATGACAAAACTTTGCAGACCTCAACAGCACCAAATGCTTGTTACTATGCTGATATGGTCCCAGAAGCAGCAGTCATTGCCTTGCTCCAAAAGGTTTATTATCCTTTCCCTGCTGGCAATTCTGTCAACACACCTGGTGTAAGGGGCAAGGTCTCTGAGAAGTCTGCTCCCTGCCTTTAGCTATTAGTCTCTTTCCTTGTACATGGCAGGCAATACCCATCTGCTGCATACTTCTGCTTTGTGAAAAGCAAAAGTATTCCTGTAAAAAACCATTTTAATATGTGGTATTAATGTCCCTATCCAATTCTGAACATTGAAAGTTCAGGAGGGGAGAGAAGAGCACCTGTGATAATCATACTTTTAATTGCTGACTAACAGAAACGTAGTTACAGCTGTTCAGAATATGACAGGTTTGCTTCATAGTATGAGCTCTCTGTGGTTGTGCAAGCAGTATATGTTTGGATTTTTTAATCCCCTCTGTATCTTGGATATTTATGGGTATTTCAGAATACACAGTAATTCTTATATAAGCATGATAAAAAATATATATAGTTATTAAATAAATCCCAACCCTATCTGGTACACTGTATTCTGGTGATTTACATTTTATTTTTTAATGCCTTTTTCCTGTGCAGTTAGACATATGAACAATCTATTCTCTTAACAGGACTGCTCATTTATCAAGTGTTCATTCTTCACAGCCTAAAAAAGGTTACCTTCTTTGCTCTCACATAAAAAGGTTCCCCGTATTTCAGGTGTCATTAGTACTAGAGATTTAATGTCAAGGTTAGTGCACCTTGTCTTTCAGCTACATTGGATACAATTACAGACAAACTCTTCAGAGAGATTTCAGAGAAAAAGTGGAAGTGATAAGTCAAGCTGGCAGTCTCAGAATAGCTGACAGTGCACAGAAATGGGAATTTCTGTTAATAGTGGTTCAAACTATCTCCCATAGTCATTGCAAATAAAATTATAGCCATGCTTCAGTCTTGCAGAGCTGAGAAGTAACTAATAAAAAAGGTAAGATTCATAGAATTAATTGTTAGTAGCCTGTTTCTTGCATTTACCTGCAAGTGAGACCTTGCATTTCCCTTCATATCTTTGTAGCTGGTTTTAGTGCAAGTATTTAAATATTTTGGCTAAATAAACCACAGAATAGTCAAAACTATTTTTAAACCATGATGTGAAATTTCTTATGGAATAGATGCATGAGATATAATTGGAGGATACATGTTGTTGAGGGGCTGTAGAGCAAATATGGGTAATCCTGGATGGATGGGCACCCTGGTTGGTGCCCACAAGCAGTCTGGCTGACACATGCTGCCATCAAATGGGAAGGAATGTTGGTCATTTCTGTAACAAAATTCATGATTTTCTCCGTCATTGTGTTCCTTTTGATTTCTGCTGTGGTGATAGCAAGGTCATCCAGTCTACAAATGAATCCTTTGGTTCATACCTCATCTTTTGAGGGTTTTGGTCAACATACCTTATTCAGTTCTGAGTCTGACTGTGTATCCTTGCATCGTGTATCCTGCCATCACATTTTCCCAAAGCCATGCTACAGCAGCTGTTGCCAAAGCTTTTGATCACCTCCTATCTTGCCCTTTTTTTACTCTTGTTTACAATACCTAAAACTTGCTCACTTCAGTAAGCCAAAAGGAAGGCCTTCACGCTTACTCCATTGTAAACTCTTCTTTTGGCTTGCTGTTCTTTCACCCCATCGGTTTAAAATGTCTTATTTTTGCCTTTGACTATTAGAAATATAATCCATTTGTTTTAAGGGAACAGTGGTTGTTTTGTTGTTTCTAAACCAGTTGAAGTTGTGTAGAGGTGGGCTTTCTTGTGAGCAGTTTTTTTGAAGTTGGCTACTGGTGTTC
The DNA here is from genome assembly GCF_009650955.1 of Corvus moneduloides. Taxonomy (NCBI): domain Eukaryota; kingdom Metazoa; phylum Chordata; class Aves; order Passeriformes; family Corvidae; genus Corvus; species Corvus moneduloides. The sequence goes on along the minus strand of NC_045478.1, from coordinate 47,338,094 downwards.
ATTTTTGAATTAATGTTAGCATTTAAACTTAGTCTGCATTGTCTGGAAACTTAGCATGGAAATAACTATAAAACTTCTGTATTATGTTTGCTATTTAGACCTTTAAATTAGCCTGATGCCCATTGAGTTGTATAATGAATCAGGGCTTGCATTTGTTTTGCATTGCACAAGTTTCATATTTGCTTCATATTTGCTGGTGTCTGCCTGTAAAAGTGCCACCTTGTTACGGTAAGTGGTTTTGTCAGTAATAAAACTAACTGTACAAAGGGCAGGTAGTAGGATGACCTTTTTGCAAAATATTGTTGTTAACTAAATACAGTAAACAAGTTTTTTACCAGAGTACCTGTTCAGTTCTCGTAAGACTGGCATTGCCTGGAATTAATGGAATTCTTTTTAATTTTGTAAGCATTTTTTCTAAGACCCTATTAAATAAAACCTGCTTTGTGTCTTTCAAACAATTTCAAAACACAGATAAAATTTGTTGGTCAAATTTTGTGAGTGGGTTGTCAAACTGGAGATGTGCTGTTAACATTGGTCTGTGTTCTTTAGCTGCTGACTAAGCATTCACTGAGGATGCAAGAAGTCCAGGTTTGGCTTTCTTGAGAATTTGAAAGGATGCAAAAGTACTTCTCTGTCTGAATTTTCAGTAAATTTCTCTAAATAAAGGGATATAGGACATCTAGGTCAGGAATGCATGAGTTTGTAATGTTGTTTCCCTCCTAGTAAGTTACTTAGCTGAGCAGGATCTGGAGTCCAGGTGTCCCACCTTTCTCTCCTGGAGACTGACTTTTTTCACTCTTTGCCATCTGGCGGAATGAATAATTCAAGGTTTTGTGATGGCAGCATAACTCAGCAGGAGTGGCTGAGGAAGGAGGTGTGAGGATGCCCTGGCCATGAGAGCTGGGTGGCTGCCTGATGGGAGACCCAGATTTCCAAGTGATGCACTGCATGCTTCAAAAGAGGAGCTTGGACCCAAAAGACAATTCTCTGTAGTCATGTTGTCAGGTGGCAGATCCAGTACTTAAGTTCTTCCTCTCTTTCACAATTTTAAGACTTCCAAATGCTGGCTGTCACTTGGAGTTTGGGGGACATTGGCATGTTTTTGAGCGATAAACATATCTTTGCTTGTGCTGACAAATTTTCACTTTTGCCTCGTTACATCTTTTCACCCCCATACCATCTATAAACACAAAAAGGCAGGAAAATACGTCTCCAACAGTAATTTTCTAACTGGAAGCCAACATACACAGCTGAGTAGAAAGGTATTTTAAATCATCTTATAGGTGTTTTCTCAGAGATGACACTCTAGTTACTTGAGACAACTGTTTTTTCCACCTGCTGTGAAGGATGAGTTGCCTTTTGGTCACTTAAATATTTCCACGCTGTTAAAGCAGCAGATTGAAAAGCAGATGAGAAAGGTCAAAGCCAAGGCTGAAAGTTCAGTTTCAACTTTTAGTTTTCTGACTTTTGTCACTTTGTGTGACAACTTAACTGTTGTTTTCACTTAGCGTTATTAATTAAGTAGTACCGAGTTTACCCATTTAAAATCGGTTATCTTTCTTCACAGCAAATGACAGTGAATTTCATTCCTTTTGGTATCCTGTGTTAGATAATAGTTGAGAGAATAATAGATTCCAGGGACCTTTGATCTACCATTACTGTAAAATAAAAATAAAACTTAATATTTTTTTCCCACTGACTGTAATGATTTTAACCTTGTGTACTAATTTGAATGGGCTTGTGGGGGCAGAGTCTTAAATGAGACACAAATGAAGGAAAAATTGCTAATGCTGCCACTGTATATCTAATGAGCACTGTGTAATAAACCATAACCTCTTCAACATTTCTGTGGAAAATGGTGTGATTATTTTGGATGGCTGGCCCTCTGCATACGGCTCATTACCATCTGGCATAATGTGTATTGATATAGCCTGTAATTGTCAACTCTTATTTGACATGCTGCCTTTAATAAATGTGACTTGCATGGCTAGAACCTCCAAATGGTTATGCAGAAAACGGTAATTCAATAAAATATGTATACTTACGTAAAATACACACCCTTATATCCATAAAATAATTTTGTAGGTCTCTCTTTTCCTTTATTTCCTGTTCTTTGTGGGAATACTTGTATGTATTCCCAGGTTAGTACTGCATTACCAGTGTGGATACCTAAATATGTGAAGACAGGAATGAATCTTGAATGCAGCTTGTTTCCTCTTGCAGAACTTGCTGCAAATACATTTTGAAATATTTATTTTCTGTGCACTGTAAGACAGAATTAATATACCTGCTGTAATAAAATGGGTTCCCTGCCTGATGGTGGCTGTGTGTGTTCCTGTGCTGGGAATGGGAGGTAACTCTCATGGACCGAATGGCTCTGGTTTTGATGTTTCTCCTGATGAAGGTGGCTGAAATAAATGCATTTGTAAATTTCAGTGCTGAAAGTATTTATACCTCCTTAAAAGTAAATGGGCTTCTGGCCAATGGTAAGTTTTCAGATACAAGGACCAACGTATGCTGCCAAATCTAGGCATCTTTTGTTTATTATCTGAAAAGTTTCCTTTCCTTGCCTTTACTGTTCATTAATACATGAATAACTAAGAGATATCATTCTGGTAGTCAGATAGATTTTCCCCAACTGTAATCAATTTTAGTATTTGTGCAATGGGTGTTCATCAAGTGTTACCTTCAATTGCACCGTAGATGGAGAGTCCATTGTTGCTCTTTATAAGGGATTTTGGAAAGTGCCTTCCCTTTTTTCTTTTTGGATTTCCTTAGGTTCAGGCTACTGGATCTTATTTTATGTTTGCTTGATAATCAGCATGTTCTCTTGAATTTGTTGTCTGTAGTGTACATACTTAACCTTTTTTAAAATGTCTGTGACCAAATCTACTGATCCAATATCAGCCTTCTCCGTGCATGAAATAGCATTTGTTCCTCACTTCATCTGTTAGCTTTGCTTTGATTGTTAGTATGACTCTTTTCAACATTTTTGTCCTTTCTCAAATTCTTCTTGACTGAAGTTTTCAAGTAATAGTTTTTACTGGTATCAGAAACTCAGGGTTGACAGAAACACTACTTTTGCTAATATTCTTCCCTTAAGTCATCTGTGGATCCTACTGCACTCTGACCACAGTTGCATTCTGTATCTTAGCTGATTATCTTGGATGACCTGTTCCTTTACCCTCCTTCCACCCTTTTCCAAACTTTGGGTGCTTGTTTCTTGAGAGAGTCTCTAGTCCTGTATATATTTGGTGTGCGTTGAGATCTTTTGATCGACCTTTTTTTTTTTGTATTGCGTATTTTAACTTGAGTAAAGCATATTGAACCAGCTCAGTTGACTTTGTATTGAGGACTATTCATTCTCTTTGCTGTTTATTAGCTGTGTTATTCCTTTTCTGTTGCCTTCTCTCCTGAGTGTAAGTTCTCTGGACCTGCTAACTGTAAAATCTTACCCACTGCTGCTGTTCATGAGCATTATTCGCTTGTGGGCTAAGAAATATAAACACCTGCTTGTGTAAATGCATTGCTTAAAATACAACAGGCTTTCTAAAGTGCCTTGCCTTTATGTGGTTTTGTTTCTGCCTAACCTTACATAATGGACCAATGTGGTTCTTAAAGTTGTTCTTAGGTTTGAGGTTTTTTTAGTATATCCTTTTTTAAACTGCCTTTGCTCAGTTCCCTGTCCATCTCTGTATTTTCTCATCCAGTCCTTTATCAATTTTCTTCCTTGCCTAGTTTCTCTGGTTCGTATTTGGTCCTATCAGTTTTTCAGTTTGTCTAAGCTATATAGGGAAGGACTTACAGCTGATTTGGCTTTGTCTAAATCACAGGTTTTTTGCTTTTTGTTTTGTTTTTAATCAGCTTAGTCTTTTTAATTGGGGATTTGTGGCTTTTTGGTCATATAGTGAAATATTCATAAGGAGTTTCTGAAAAGTATTCAAATTTTTCTTTTTAATTTATCTGACTTATTCAGCTTGTTTTATCATTGAAAATATTGCTCATGTATAATATATGCCTGTGAATATTATCTGTTGTATTTATAAAGAATGTTTGTGTATTGGTTTGGAGTATATTGTTTTCATATAACAAATGTATTGAACTCATGTTCACTTTCCCCTAATTTTTCTGATATGAGGTCTTTGTAGCAAATTGAATCTTTAATATAGAGAATTCAAGTTAAATGCAACATTTCTTGAGCCAGCAGAATTCCTTTTAGAAATTCAACCTAGTGTCAATACATTGCCAATATACCTACCTATTGCTGATATACATTATTGCATGAGCATACTGAACACTGAATATCTGCATCATTATGTACAAAATGAGAGAAGTAGATCTTTGAAGAAGTAAACATCTTAGCTCGTGCTATTACTTGATGAAGTACTTAATGTGGTCTACATAGCTGTTCATATAGTCTATAGCAGATACCAAATGGAATTTCAACTTGGCTTTTATTAGAAGTTTAAATCTTGATAATTGCCTTATAAAACCAAAATATTGCATTTGACAGCTTTACTTCATTTTGGAAATGTGAATCTTCCCATAGGGATAACCAGCGATTTTAAAATGTGATTATGATATGTGATTTTATAAATTCGACAATATGCTTATAAATTAGGAGCTCTACATTTTATTACTGATTTTTGGCATCAGTGTTCAAGTAATCCAAGAAATCTTTTTCCAGATAACTTACTAATTTTTTCTTTCTGTCTTCAGGTGAATGCTCATGTTTTTTCCTTTGGTTTGATCAGTTAGGTTAAGCTAGCCATCCTTCCTTTAGAAAATAAAAAAGCCATAAAACCTAAGCTGTAAAGCTATTTTTTTTAACAATACTTATGTAAGTACTAGCTCATGTCTCAAGTCTGTTTCTTCTCTAGCAGTGTAGGAAGGATCTCTGAGAACCGGAAAAGTATTTGATATCTCCCTTTTTAACAGTTTCTAGTGCTTATGAAATCTGAAATAAGATAAAAAGCTATTTAAGCTTCTCATATCCGGGTTTGTGGGGATTAAAAAACATACCTAGGCCTGCCACCACTCCTCACTGTTCTTTTAATACCTGTCTCTTGCAGAATGTCCTTTGTATTCTTCTTGCTAATAAAGTCCCAACATGACAAGTTTGGTCTTTACGGCGAGTGTATCTAGATTCTTACCATGTCTGCCCAGCCCACCTGCTCCTCATTGTTCACACAGCTGCATTGTCACTGGTTTCTGGATCTTATAGTAGCTAGGTACCTCTTACTGAGCAGGTTTCCTCTTGGTATTCCCTTCTTTATTGGTCCCAGCCTGGGTGCCTGCCTCTGGGAACTGGAAAGCATCAGTTTGACGTAGTGATTCTGGTGGTATTTTCCTTCTGGCTTTTCAGATTAACACTTTTTCCTTTTAAACTGAGTTTGAGGTAGTGATCCTTACCAGGTCTTTGTCTAGATTCTCTCACCTGTTTTCCATAATTGATGCTTTTGTTTCTGAACTGGCATTATTAATCTTCTTTTAGGCTGTGTGACTTGAAAGGGGAATTGCTGCGATGAGGCCATCCAACCCAAGAAAAATGTGGTATAGGTTGTGATCACTGTTCTTTGGCCACTGATGCTGATTATAGGAATAAGCCAGACACAAGTTCACCAGTTAGGGCTTCGTTTTGCTGGGGATGATGGTGCAGATGTGGATTCTTGCAATCTGGTACAGGTAGCTGGCTCCCTCGAGGGCTCCTGGTGGTGGCCATGTTGGCACATTAGTGGCGCTAGTTGGAAACTGATACAAGTTGGTTCACTTGCATGTTGCATCTGGAGTACAAAGTGGGAATTGGTTGTTCTGTGATAGACCTAACAATGAAGCCAAGACCTGCAAAAACTCTTCTTTTAATTCCTGCACTAAGGAAGGGAACAGGACCTTGACTTCAAGTCAGGCTTCTCTTTCTCCACTGCCAGCTACCTACAATTCTTAAGGAAACTGGCTTGCCAAGTTCAAGTGAATGTCTGCCCACTAGAAATCAGAAAACATTTTCAAATCCTATAATGGGCTGAGGGAAGATCTTACTAAGACAAAATTTGCAAAAGAACCTAAGCAATAATCAGTGGTGGGGGTGACAGTGAAAATGTAAGGTCTTTCCAAAAATAAAGAAAAATACATGAAGGAGTATTGGTAGAAATTTTGCTTCCAAAACTTTGTGATACTAGGAAGGGAAGGAGATGAAAGAGGTAGGGTATGTAGACAGTTTAGACGGGTTGTTAGGAACGCAATTAAACAGCATACTCAACAAACTTCATGGAACTGATGCCTTTCAACTGGATTTATCCCTCAGGTGGAAGACACTCCTACAGTAGTTTAGTGACCAGGATAGAAGGAACCATGGAAGTCTTGGTCTCTAACCTTGTTAAAGGAAAGGAGTGGGTAGATGTTTTCTGCTGGAAAACAGACACATGAGCCATGGTACTGCAGTGAATATTTGGTGCTCTGCTCAAATCTGCTGCTTTACCCTGAAGATTTTTCCTGTTAGTGAAATCACGGCATCTGCCATACATGTTGACTGGCTTAAACACCTGCCTCCCTGCCATTTAATTTCTCATGAAAGAGACTATACACAGAAGATGGGAATGAGACTTTCCATCACTATGATGCTATTTGTTACTCACTAGGCTTTGTTCCTCTAATCATGGTTTGTTAACCATGGCATTGACTTCGACAGGTGAATGGAAAAAAGAGCTGTAAAAATCACTGCCCTTCCTTGCTGTGTAACTAAGTGGGCTATCTTGGTGCAGCACCCCACTAGTACCCAGAGCATACAAAATCAACTTGAATGTAGTTTAAGCACCTTCTTGTCTTAATAGAATTTTTCTTTCTGTTCACTGTTCACAAAAAAATGTAAAATCAGATACCAAGTGCTGCCCAAATACATTGTCAGTGCCTGAGATAATTACTTTAATTCTTTAGTTAATGCTTTTTCATGTGTAATTTTCCATTAAAGAACTACTTCTTTTTATTTCAGATTCATAGGTGTGTGTATATATAGATTATTATAGTTGTCACTGAAATGGAATTGATGCTGGTATTTTTAAATTTTTTTTTTAAATGCTGAATGTGAGGCTTTTCATCCAAATTAATCCTTTTTGTATTGAAGGGAAACTATTGAATTGACAATCACAAAGAAGATGTTCAAATCTTGGGTGTGTACTAGTAGTCACTTTAATACAAAGCTTCAATGATAAGAGTTCTTAAAGATTTATCTATCACTTTCATTGTCTTTGTTCATATTAGTTGCTTCAAAAATTTTCAAATATGGTTTTTAATGGCTAATTTAAGTCTTTGGCCCATTTCTGTGAAATATCATGCCTGAGAATGACATTTTTAATTATTAAATGTTTCTTTGCATAACCTGTCATCCCTTGAGAAGCCCAGTGTAGTTCTGATGGTTAGCTGATAATGAAAGGTAAACTGACTCAAGTTCTCTTGCTGTTACTGAGAACTTGAATTTCCATCACAAATACTGCTGAGGAGTATTTAAGCTGAAGTGCTCTTTTGTTCACAGCAATACAACTGTACTATTCAATATGTCTCTTTTATCATATGTTTTACAGAATCCTATTATTTCTTCCTAGAGTAGGACTTGAAATTAGGAACTGAAGTCACTTGTAAGAGCTCTTGAAGCAATGGTACTGGCTTCTTGAAGGCTGCTCAGAAGTTATCAAAGTTCACCAAAACATACTTAAATGTCAGTGATCTGTGTGCTTTCATTGCAGGATGGGAGCAAAGGGAGGGAATAGAAATTGCACTTGTTTTACTTGTTGCAGGATCTAATTGTCCATACAACTAAATTTTTGTTTTCCTAGTATTTTCCTGCAAGCTGGTGTTTCACAGTCCTAGTGTCAGTGTAGCTTCGATGGATGTTGCTGAAGTGCTTTTTAATTGCTCATAGTTAGTTTTTCCTTTGTGTTTCCAGGATGACATTTACAGCCTGAGGAGCTCATAATCTAAGGGATACTTTGTAGCAAGCATTTAACAGAGGTTTAGGTTAGGAGCACTGGTACTGAAAGTGCAGGAACAAGGAGTCAGAAGCAAGTGTTAAAACCACAGCAGCCAGTTAGGTTGTGACCCGTCAAAACTTCTTAGTAAGGTGCCCCAGGTATTGTGCAAGCCCCTGTACCATTGTCTTTGGAACAACCATTTCTTCATGTAATTGTACATGTGCTTGTGGGTTGATTTTTGTAAAGGGAGAAAGAATAGGTGTATGGCATGTGTGGAGATCAAAACAGTATCATTTCTTGAAATGTGATGCCTATAAGTGGAGTCTGGGGCATTTGGTGGTGTTTTGCAGGGAGTTCTTGCGTCAGAGGTGAAAGGCATGGAAGTGTGATAGCATTTGGTGAAAAAGCTTTCCTAGTACTTAGCCCACTTCCATTTAGGAACTTTGTGTGTTTAGAAATGTTGGCTGTTTTCTCAGTACTACCTTGTGCTGAGGTAAGTACACGTAATTCTTGTGGTAACCACTTCTTTGTTTTGTGACTGTGGGCTCTGGAGTGAAAACAGGATGGAAGCAGTCAGAGTTTATCATCCCTTTGCCCTGTTTCAAAGTCCAGTGTTGCTTAAACATTATTTTTTATGTTGGGATTGGCTGCTTTCAAGTATGAAAATAGTTAATCACAGAATTGTACTCCAGATGGAGAAAGCTGTGTATAGTCCTTCTTCAGCCATTTAGCAGCAACTTCATAACAGCAGTGTTTATTTGTTGGATGCTGGTCTTTACAAAGTCATGTCAAGGATCCTCCTGTATCAGTGGCACTGTGGACTTGTGATCATGCCTGGGTATTATAGAGATTATCACAAAAAGCATTACAAAATGTGTTGCCTGGGATTTCTGCAATAGCACTGATTCTTGTATTTTTAGTCTGCTAGGGAGAGAGAGTGGAAGAGCAGTATGTAAGATCAGAATTAGGCTTAGATTATCTGCCTAATATGGCTCTTGTTAGCACAAATAATGCAAATACCATTTGAAGAACAAACGGATTATAGAAAAAGAAATGAAAACATCCAGATCCTGAGCATTTGGAAAGCATGACACTGATGTATTTGTGTAACCTTTTCATGAAGAGCGATGCTGAAATCAAAGCGGGGATTTTGATTTCCTTCATTAAAAGCTTATTAAATGAAGAAAGAGGACAGTCGTTGTTTTGCTTCAATAGTTGGGGGTCACAGAGGCAGGCCTGGTCTCCTCAGGATATTAATGCCTGCTTTCAGCTGGGGGAAATGAGCCGTCGCCTGAGTTAGCTGCAGCTTTGTGTGCTCGTCACTAGGGATCCCCATATGTCCTGGGATCTGCGGCAGTCGGAAATGGCAGAGCTCGGCAGCAGGGAGCAGAGGGCTCTCATTGCTATTCATAACAGGTAGCTCGGCTCAATCTGCCCAGAGCAAGTCTGTTTAATGTTGATCAGCTGTCCATCTGATAAACTGAATTGATATGGACATTTCCTCCAAGGGCTGCCCTGACAATGACAGCAGGAGCATCGGGATGTCTTGTTAGTCTTTTTCTCTGAGCTTGAAAATTTATTAACCCTTTGTTAGAGCCGAGCCAAGCATGATTACAATAGTGCGACTGGGTTGTGTGAGTTTCTCCATCACCTCTTTGAAAAGCAGCCTCAACCTTCAGATTTCTTAACTACATGGAGAATGACTGTTTGTTTTTTGAATTGTTTTTCTTTGCATGGAGCCAACAATTTGTGAATTATAAAGGCAGCTTTTAAATCAGCTTAGTTTTTTTGTGCATGGCAAAATACATCAGGAACCTCTATTTATGCTCTCCCTCCAGCTCATCTGCCTTTTGTGTGCCTGCCCAGGCCGTGTGACTATCCCAGCTCTTCCTTCTTGCTAATTGGCAGTGACCACTGCCCTGAAACAGTTGCTGCTGGGGCTCTTTGCAGGTCACATATATTTGGGGCAGAAGGTTACTTTAGATTAATATGGTTTGGGACAGTTGGAACACATGTGCACTGTCCAGAGGAAACAGAATTAATTTGCTCAGCACTATGTTAGTACTGAGGCAGAATCTAACCTGAGCATGTACCAGCAGGTGTGTTTGTATGTGAAGGTATGGAGCAGTTTGGTTACTCAATGAATCAGTGCTTGGCCACTTCTGAATAAGTACAGAGAACATAACATGCCTTTGTACTATGTTGTAATTAATTAGAACTTTAAGGCCTTTAGTTATCTGTTTAGTTGAGGGCAGGGATTGCATTTTTGCTCATATGTGAAGTCTCCATGGCATAAAGGGAACTGCTTGAGTCAGAAAAGATGTGAATGTGCTGAAGATTTTGTAAAAATGAGTCCTATGTGTTTCCAGTGCTAAAAGGATGCTCCAGTGCGTTGCTCTGTTTCCCCCTCCCCTTATTCCTGCTCAGTTTTTATGTATGTTCAACACCTCATTGTCGTTCTGAGCTAAGGTGGCATCTCCGGGCTCCTTGGAGGGACAGTCACTGTCGAGGTCTACGGTTGAATTGTGGGAGGAGGCGAGGAGAGGGCTGGGCTAATGACTCTTTTCATGCCTTTTCCAAAATGTTAAAATAGAGAGCAAGCCTCTGTGGAATAACCTCTATGGCGAGGCTCACACAGGGATTTGTAACCCCTAAACCCAGAATGCAGCACACTGTGTTGTGAACCTATCCAATAAAACTGGCCTCTTTGCTAGACAGTCCCCTTTGCTGCTTCTGACTAAAACAACCAGTGAAATACCGTTAGTACACAGTTCTAAAATGTTCAGCTGTTTTTCCTCTCCTTCCCCTACCCCTACCCTTCCCCTTTGGTAGTATTGAGCTGCAAGGTATCCTGTTATTAATTTAACTCTAATTTGAGCGGTCGTTGACTGCAGCATTCTTAGGGTGTTTGGATTGGCTTGCTCAGGACTCCCCTGCTGATATGTCCTTTGTTTCTTTCCATCAGTACTTTCTGCTGGCATTTTTTTCATGTCAATGTCCCCCAAGCTTCTGGTAGACGAAACAAAAAAAGAAAGCACCATGAGGACTATATTGATTATTTTGCTTTATTTTGTGAAAGAATTCAAACAAAGGGCAGCATTCCCCGAAGTGGAACCTGTGGTACCTGCGGCTTGCCTGGAAATACTTAGTGATAGTTCTCTGTGTTTAACACCTCCTGGTCGTGGCTTCTAGAAGTACACAGAAGAGCTACATGATAATTAATAAAGTACCTGTTTAGTACATGTTGGTTGTTTATTTTCACTAAGAATCTCTGTTCTTCATAGCCTCAAACATAATTGTGCTTTTTCTTTCAGTCAAAGAAGTTTGGCTGAGATTACGGAGCTGATCCATACTGCCTTCCTGGTGCATCGTGGCATAGTAAACATTGGTGAGCTCAAGTCCTGTGATGGCCCACTGAAGGATATGCAGTTTGGGAATAAAATGGCTGTTTTGAGTGGAGATTTTCTTCTAGCAAATGCTTGCGCAAGCCTTGCACAGTTGCAGAATACCAAGGTAAAAAGAAAAAATTCCTCTACTGCCAATGGAAGTAAATATTAGCAAGTCTTTTGAAAGAGAGGCCCTCTAAAAAAATCAGCAGTTACGTATGTATATGTGGAGCATCATTTAAAAATTGTCATACTTAATGTTATAGCTGTAAATTTGACAGGCTGCTGCTGCTGTGAGTGTGTTTACCACTGTCATAGAATTACTGTGATGCAGTCTTTAGTATAGATTCTGAAGCACCGTAGTAATGGATGGGTGGTTAATTTGGTGAATTTAGGGTATATGCAGTGGCATCTTCATGACATGTCAGATTACAACACCTCTGGCAAACTGCCAGCTGAAGACATGTTTGGTCTTTTATTTTCTTTTACTTTGTGCTTTGTGAAAGGTTTGCTGTCTTAGATAATTTGGGGGGCAAAAGGCTTTACTGCTTTGTCTCAGGTGACTTTTGCTCTTAATTAAGTTACTTTGTTAGGGATTTGGATGCCCCTGAATATTGGATTGCCCTACTAATGTGGATGTACTGGCTTCTAAAGGACAGCTGCAATCCAACTGCTCAACCAAACTGTTTGAAACTTTACAGGGAGATGTTTTTAATGAGAAACAAGTTGTATATATGTATTACCTTAGAAAGTGAGACTGATGGAGATGTTAAGAGATAATGTCTCTAGACAGTTCTTCTTTTCACCCAATAGGATCAGCTACACAAAATCATTCTTGACCTGCATTTATCTAGCTTGCTCTTAAAACCTCCCGTGAAGGAGAGAGGTTCCTGGGCATCCCTATGCCAGCCTAGTGTAACACCTAACTGTATGGTGAAAAGCTAAGTGTTCCATTCCAATGGAAACAGGAAACAGTACTTTTTTGCAGAGGTGCTTTTCATACATTTGAAGATTGCTGCCATGTTGTAGCATAAAATAAATGTTTGTCCTGTGCAATTGTCAATAATCAGCATAGTTGTAATTGTGAGCCTAAGGAGTCTATTTTTAGATCCTTATGCTAAATCTCCTTGTGGTAGTTGAGTATTTCTGTACTCCTTTGATCATGAGTATGACAGTTTCTCTCAGAAGTGGTGTCATTTTCTAACACAGAGCTGAGATTCAAGAGGAGAGACAGAAAATTAGATGTCAATCTACTGGAATAGTGGGTTAAGCCATTATGGAGCTAACTTGTAGTAAGTATTAGAAAAAAAATTAAATAGTGCATACCACAATCAAAATGGGGTGTAACTGATTTTAGTAATTATCATTGATTTGTATCAGTTCATTTTTTTAAAATACCTTGCAAGTTTCTCAGCACAGACCAAAGGATTTAGCCCTACATCAATTTTCTCTTTCAACATAAGAGGAAACTTTTCTAAAACGTAGCAACTATTACTTTGCATTTAGTACATCATTAAGTATTGCAGCAGGAATGTATAATCCCTGAAGACTTGCCAGGAGACAAGCCTACAGTGAAATGAAGCACAAGTGCAAAGAAATACTTTTTTTTTTTTAAAGCAATCATTATACTGCATGTTGGAAAATTCTGCCAAAACATTTTAGCACTTTTTTTCATTTTTCTGACATCTAAATACTTTCATAGCTTCTACATACGATAAGTGGGATGCCATTATGGAAACTGATTGACTTAGTAAATTATTCTTTTTCATACGTCTAACCCTACTAGCAAAGTTAGAAAAATTGAAGTACAAGCTATAGAAATCTCTTGACAGGTGCAATGATTTAAACATACTGTATTTATTCTTTTGTAAATGATGAATTTTCAAATCTGGCATCTGTTTTTTAGCAGTGTGAAATAACTGTGACTTTTTTCCTTCATAATGTTTTGTGTTCTTTGATGTAAAAAGTAAAAATCACAGTACTGCTTTTTTTGCTGGCATTTAGCAAATTGGCTAATGAAATGAGCAGCATTTTACTGTGCATGGCACTGACCATGGTAGCTGTAACCTCCGCAGACATGCATAGCTGTTGTATAGATCAGAATTTAAATTAAAGGGGGTTTTAGCATAACTGAACTCACTGCTACCAAGATAATTTTATTGTGCTGGTAAATTCTTGTCTGAGCTTGTGCAGGATGCATTTATCTCTGTGCTTCTCTCGGGGCTGACAATTAGACATGAAATTCTGTAGTCATAATGAAATGCAGAGCTATTTTATAATTGCCAAGGGTAAAATTAGCGAAGTCAATTATTTTCCCTTAGGCTTTTCCCTGTAGATATTAAAAGGCTGCAAGGTAATTGCCTTAGGTAACACTTTGATTTTTAAATAACATTAAATATAGGAATTGTTGTTGTTAATTCGTAGTAATTTTCCTCTTCTTGCTACTGTTGTAGAATATAACTGTAATGATGTTAACAAGAATCAAGGCTCAGGATTTGCTTTTTTGGGATTTTCTTTTAAACTAGTGCTCATATCTCTCATAAGTTTGCTAAAGTTATGCCAAAGAAGGTTTTGGGGTGGTGTTTTGGGTTTCATAGTTTCTGGTCTCTGAGGTACAAGGACTCTAGATTTCCTGAAATGTCAGTTAGAAAGCCTCCTGTAAGATAAACTCTGCTGTTGTGCTATTACAAAATCATCTCAAATTTTGTTTTTTGAACATATAACAATTCAGAAGAAAGCACTCTCATTTTCTACTTTGTGAAATCATGATACATTAATTATGGATGCAAAGTTGGTATCAACTGAGGCTTTAAGTATTGAAGGGCAGATGCATGTGTATGCTTCATTTTTGTAATCATGGCAAAGTTCTACATCTTTTCAGTTAATAAAAACTGTTGAAAATGAGTACTATTTTCTTCAAAAACCTGTACAGTACAAAGTGTTAGATTGATCAGATCACATGTATTTACAATTCTTTGTACATTCATAACTTTTTGATCACCTTATATAAACTAACCTTTTGGATGGTGGCTCTTCTTGGCCTGCTGATTGCAGTGATAAATTATGTTGTTGATTGAAAATTATATGGATAAAACCTTACTTAAGAACTGCATGCTGTAGCAGATTGTTTATTGCTAATCCATGGATTTTAGAACAGAATTGAGCCCAAAGATGAATTGGTTTGGGATCTTTTAGCTGTTGTTATATCAGCAGTGGAATGGCGAACCTTTGGCAAGGGAGGGCATGTTTGTGTTTTGCTACTTAACTAACAGTGCCATAATGTGTGGAAATGTGCTGACTTATTGGATTGGGGTGTGTTTATATGGGATGACAGGGTTATTTTGCTAGGTTTTCTCATTTTGAGGTTGCAGTGCTCTGATACTAGGATCATGATAAGATATATATCTAAGATATATGTGGAAGTCATTGTAAACATGTAGGTGTGGGAGTGATGGAAAAGTAAATTATGTTTGCCTAACAAAATAGGGTACCTCCCAGCTATCTTGTGGGATATGTGACCATAAGCAGTTTTAAATAAATGTGCTAATAAATTATTAAGAACTGTAAAATGATCTGTTTAATGGGTAGTTCTTTGTTGCCATCTGAAGACAGTATATCTTTAACATTTGTTATCTTGCTTTGCCTAGCTAAGAATGTGGGGATGAAACTGCTAAAAGCAAATCTTTTGAATGAAAGTCCTCCTTTGACTCTGGTAGCAAAAAGTGTTAGTTTTGTCTTTGATTTCTGCTTAAGTAACCTGCACTTCCTATAATATTTTTAGGCCGGCATTGAGATGCAAACATAGCAAAAGTAACAAACATTAATTGGCATTTTTGTCACCTGGCAGCTGAATGTGGAGTATGGGCATTTTACCACAAGTGATGTGTGGATACTGACCTCGATATTATCAAATAATGTGCTTTTTCAGGGTTTATAACAGAGAGAAGAAGTTGGAAGAAATCTGTCACAGCATTAAAGCTGGTGCTTCCTTGAGCATCTGGATCATCAGTTGTCTTACAAAACTATAGAGGGGATGCTTAAAAAACGTAATTAAAACTAGTTTTGATGCTCTTACACTCTAAAGAGAGTGATGCATAGAACTTCAGAAGGCTGAAGTAGTGCATTTTAGTGCAATGCCTAGAAAATTGTAAAATAATCTGCAAATGCATTTCTTGCAGCTCCATAAACTGGTAAGAAGGCATCCCTTTGTATTTAAAGAAAGAAAACCCACAAACCAGCCAAACAACCGAAACAAAACCACTAAAACCCAACTTATACAAAACAGGAAATGAACCTCCCCAAAAGAAGAAAAAGCCTATCCCAAAAACCTGAAGTACATGTAATGGGTGTGTTATGATAGTGTTCTCTGTAGTTCTTACTGAAATCTTAAGAACTGACTCAATTTTTCACAGTATAATTCAGTCAGTTCTTCTTGAAATGATTAAACTCATCACAGAAACACTTCAAAATCTACAGGCTGAAAGCTTGGAATTGAATTTAGGAATCTTGTCTGTCAATGCAGAGTTCTGCCAGAAGACCACATTGTAGAGCATTATTTTATTAAGCGTTTTTTGTTCATAAATAAACAGTAGCACAGATGTAGTACTTACATAGTGGATCCATTTCCTTATGTTAAGTTTCTACATTCCTAAAGGCGTAAGTGTGTTGTTTATCAAATAAGCCTTGTGTTTACATAAACATCCGTAAGTTACTCATTTAAGTCTTCGTATGTCTTCCTGTTGCAACAACCGGAAGGTGCACTGCACTTCCTATAAGAACTGTTTATCTTGAACTATGGTTTCTACACCTGTAGCATCAGTTGTGGTCCTAGAGGACGGCTCAGGTTGGAACTTAAGCAGCTTGGTTCCCTGGTGTCCAGTGAAGGATACAGAGAATATCCTCTTTTCTGAAATGATGCCAGTTGCTCTTTTGATGTAGATTGACAGTTTTGAGAATTGACAAACAAGTCAGCTAGAATCTACAATTTTGATTTTTACATGTCATTTAACAAAGGTGGTACTTGTATGAGACTTTTTCTTTCCCTGAATGATGTCAAGAGAAGAACATAAACTTGTGAAAAAAACCCATCACGAATCTGCCAAGAAATACCCTTTTTTAATGGAAACTAAATGTTAATAGTTGCCAGTGTAAAAGCAACCATTAGCAGCTATTGACTTGTAATAGATTCAAATTACCATCCCTGAGAACAGTGCTTTTCATTTTGTTTGAGGTAAGTAGAAGGTCCTTCATAAATGTACTTGAGATAAGTTATTTTCAGAGCAATGGAAGTTATTTTGGAAGAGAGATTCTTCTTTATTTTCTCTGGTGGAAGATTTGAACCATAAATATCTGCTAAGTATATTTACAGTGTATATTTTTATTATATTTTACATAAAATAAACAAAGACCTTTATAATCTGAATTTTCCTACTGGGATTCAGTAGCTGTATTGATCAGAGAAGGCAGGATGAAAAAAACAGGGAGAAACGCTGAGAACCAGAAGTAATGTGCTTGCTCCCAGTACAGTGTTCATATAGAAAACTGAAGCGGTGATAAAACCATTTTCAAATCTTTTATATATTTTTAATTGTTTTTAACTCTTCGCCTTTGCTCACATATTGACTTTCTTTTTCTTCCCTACTACAAGCTGCTGTTAGAGCTGAGTATCTCTAAAATGATCAGCTTACAGAGCAGCTAGGTGACAGGAATTTGGTAAGAAGAAGAGATCAGATTAGATCAAATTAGATTAAGGGAAAGTTTATAAAGTTTGATAATGATGTTTTCTTCTTGAGGGGCAAAAAAAGAAGAAAAACAACCTTCAATTTTTTTTTGTAGAGAGCTGAATAAAGAGCTTTTCTGAAGCACTTTATCATGTCTGTCTTGCTGTACCTTCCCCTGAGGCACTGTTTGATGATGATGTACTGAACAAGATAGGGAGTAAGATAGTATCTATATTATTGAGTATTTTTGTTTTAATTTAGTATTTTAGAGTGCCACAGGGGTGTGTCTCAAAACCAGACACTACTGAAAAATATAGGTAAGTTTAAAGAGCTCTGAACTGATTTATGGAAAAGTATGCTTAAGAAGCATACTGGGATACTGGGAGAGAAGAAAACCAAGGAAGAAGTCTAATGTTTTTGAACTTTTAAACTAATGTTAGATGACACAGGGCAACATGATTGAATTATTGCAAAATAAAGTTCTTCTTTAGGCAACCCTAAATAAGCAGTTCTGTATCTTAAAATATTGAGATACATACTGAATATTGTTATTCAGTATATTGTTAGCATACCTTTTATTGGAGAATGCAAACACACTCTTTAAGTACTGAGAAATACATAATAATTGATAATTATGTATGAATCATAATGAAGAAAAGTGTTATTTGTTTTAATTATTATATTTAGATGGCACCGAAATGTACTAATTTACATGCCTTTGGAGAGGTAAATTTAGATTTCATTTACTGTAAAGTAAAACATAAAAGAGATTGTAATTGAAACAAACTTTATGTTCATTTAATGGACATGTATCGCTTTTTCTTCCCAATGTTCTCAAACACTGGATTTTTAATAAGATTCTTTAATAAATATTTTATTGACAATCATGTGAAATTTCTTTGGTAGAAAAAAGGCAATTTTTGTAATAGTTGATAAAAGTATTGAAGCATTAGGGTAAAAAAAAATCTTGCATGTTAGAGATAAAAGGTTAAAATCTATTGGAATCAGTACCTGATAATCAAATTTGTCCCACACTACTGCTGTACAACTTTTGTCTAGCATTTCTGCTATCATTAGAGGCAGCAGCTTTTACGATACTGATGATGATGATGATAAAACTGTAGAATGATGCTAGTGAGTCTCCCAATTACTGCATTGTACTCTTCCCATTGTCTCTTTTGATGCTTGTGTCTGTGGAACAGTTTCTTAGGAAGTGCATCTTTTGCCATTGTTCTCAAGAAGTAGCCCCTAAAATAACACCTGAGCAAATGAAGCATTCAGTTTTCTGAATATTTCACAGGGTTTTTTTTCTATTTCACTTTTGCTATGTATAGCCAGTAATATAATTGAGTATTTGTAAAATTTCATTACCTTAATGGCTGTGGTTATAAGTTTGAAAAGTAATCTTTTAGAGAAGTTAAATTAGAGGATTAAGTGACCCAGCTTATTAACTTATTAATTTAATAAAATTCTAAAGATAAGGCTTCATCTGTAATTGTGATAATGTTAGAAACAGTCTCCTTTTAGATCAGTAAGAGTCCTGTTGCATTGCAATGAATATCAGTTTTGAGATTAAAACTGCTTAACTTTGCCTTAATTCCTAATCAGTGCATTCCTCAAATAGGTTTATCCTTTACCTTAGTGGCCTTTTGCACCTGTACTGGTTTTTAAAGCTAATGCTTATGTTAAGCTTTCCCAAAGTTAGACTCTGCTGGGGTTAGTGTATGTCTGTATGGAAAGAGTATAATTTTTGGTGATTCTTGGCCATGGCACTACTGGAAAATTTTATGTTTATATTTCAGTCTGTTTTCTGTCCTCCCACTTCTGCATGAAAAAATACTTCTGAAAAAAAAAAAAAGAGTGATTTCTGCCACTTCCCTCATGGATGTCTGTGGCTTACAAACAGTACCTTGTAGCAGAATGATTGCTGCAGAACATGGAAAGACTGAAACTGAGACTGATAGCAGAATATGTCGTCATAGGTATCATTGTATCATCAAGTCTAGATTAGAGTCTTTCCCAAAAATACACTGCAAGAATATTTTTAAAGCATTGAGGCATGGTGCTGTCAAGAAAAGAATTGTGAGTGTTTGAGGTTCTGTCTCAATGTCATGTTGACCAAGCAACTAACAGCCTGAGGAGGAAGTTTTCCATTCAGTTCTGATGAATTTTCAGTGGCCTACCAAAGATCTTTACACCAGTTTGCACAAAGTCCATGCAATATTCTTGTGTCTGAATCATCTCACATCTGAATTTGCCTTCCTCATAGTAGCAATCAGACACATCTTTCTGCTTCTCTGGTCTGCCCAGCAGACCAAAGTCAATGTTTACTGCTTGAGTTCTTGAACCAAATACCTGTCATTAAACTAGGTAAATATTGTCTTTCTTGGAGGTAAACTGCACAGCTGTTTCTAACACCTGGTTAGTAGTTCTTTTTCTTATGGAACTGCTGTTTGCCTTGTAATTAACAGAATGGTCTGGGAAATACTGATATGCTATCTATGTGAAACAGAGGGCTTTTCAGAGATGACTGAGCATCAATGAAGAAGATAAAAACTAAAGAAACTGAAGAGAGGCTGAATCTGATGAAAGTCAAAGGTCATTCAGCATCTCAAGACAATCACTATACCTGGCAAATGAGTTCTGGGTAATTGGGGTCTGTTCCTCTTATGTTTGCTCCCTTAATATACAGCACCAAATTGGCAGTTGTCTGGTGGTGAACACAAGTACTTCAGGAGTCAAAAATATTTACAGGCTTTGAGATATATATGTGCATGTTACATACGTGTATGTGTGTGTGTGTATATATATATATAAAAAAATAAATCTAATGGAATATTAAAGCCAAGTTTTGGAAGAAAGGTTTTTTCTCTTTTTTTAGTCAAAACCCCTCACTTTTCAGAGAAATTGTCTTTGAAAGATTTAAGACAAACATTTAAAAGTGTCTGTATTTAATATTTCTGTGACAGTTAACAAGAATATGTATCCAAGATCAATGCCAGAATATGTAGCAAATAGATTTTCAAAAGAAAACAAAATTATTCTAAGAAATTGAAGCAATGAAAACTTTTGGGTATATGATGTTTTATTCTGCATGAGATGCATGTTGTGGGAAAGGACTCTCAAGAGCCAGCAGTACTGCCACTTCACCACTAAATTAGAATAGGTATTGGCACTGCCTGCTTTTCTTAAATAGAGATATTTGTTACAGCTTTTTCTTTCACAGCCATGAATAATCATCATGGAGGAATTTGCTGCTAAATAGCTTTGGCCCTTACCTAAATTATAATATGAAAATGAATTTTCACAGAACAGGTACATGAAATGAGAGTACTGGTGAAATCTCTTCAACAAAAGCACTGGAGGAGCTTATATAGGGAAGTGGTGGAGTCACCATCCATGGAGGTCTTTAAAAGATATGTAAATGTGACAGGACATGGTTTAGCACTGGACTTGACAGTCCTGGGTTTAGTTTGGACTTGATGATCTTAAAGGTCTTTTCTAACCTAATGATTCTGTGATTCTAAGGTGATGTCCTCCAGAAGTGATATTTGCAATGTCAACTTCATTCTCTTTATAGCTGAAGGAGTGGAAGAACACAAGTTCCATTTTCAAGGCTTTATTTGAAGTCTGTTTCTCAAACATAGTAAGATTCCTGTTGAGAGTGCATAGTAGGATAAAAAGCAATCAGATCTACATTGGGTGAAATGCTATCCTAGTATTATCTGAAACTACTTTTTTTTTTTTTGAGTGCATATTTAACATATATTAACTTTCATCTTTGGATATGTGGGGTATTCTAGAGGTGCATTTTCATGACAAGGCAGTTAATATACAGTTTTGCAGGACTGGAGGTTATGGTGGCTGGTATATAGTCAGCCTATATATATATATACACACACACATACATACATATATACACACATACATACATATATACACCTGGAGTGTGGCTTGAACAGGCAATACACTTTTAAAAAGTGAAAATACATTTTTGTGATGATTTGGTTGCAATTCAAAGCTGTTAGCAATGGCGATAAGAGTCTAAGATTAGTCTGGATGGCCTCTCTTAGTCTCCCAAGAACATAACTATTTATAATAGAGAAATCTGTTCCTAGTACAATCAGTAAACTTAACTCTTACCTGAGAGAGTATTTGTCACCAGCTCTGTAGCCTTAATTGTGTTATTTCAGAGATGAGAAAAGTTGTTGTTGGTGCTGCGGATGTAAATATGTAAAATCAACTGTGGTCTTCCTCCAGCAGCTGCTGGTGTCACAGATTGACAGGGAACTCTGGGGATCATGTAGTCCAAACCCCCTGCTCAAGCAGGGTCAGCTAGAGATAGTTGCCCAGAACTATGTCCAGACAGATTTTAAATATCACCAAAAACAGAGACTTGGCAACCCCTTTGGGCAACCTGATCCATTGTTGGATGGCCTCACAGTAGAATGTTTTCCTGTATCCAGATTGCATTTCATGTTTTCGTTTGTGCCTGTTGCCTCATCCTGTCAATGGGCACTGCTGAGGAGAATTTGGCTCCCTCACCTCCCATCAGGTGTTTATACCCATTGTACTGTAGAAGAGGCTAAAGTAGATATGCTTTGTAAATAGAGCAATAGATTATATATCTTCCCCTCTCTTTTCACTGCTGTAAAGCTTGTCTTTAAAGTGAACCTTTCCATGGTAAATTTTTTAGTAAAAGTGCCTTTACATCTGGAGTGGTTTTAGTGTAATAATGTGGTAAAATGCTTAAGGTTTTAGCAGTCATGTAAATGAGTTAATTGTATTTTTAATCAAAATGCTGATGTATTTGACTTCTTGTTGGCTAACAAGAATATTGAATTTCTGGGTGAACTGTAACTGCTTGTTAATATTAGTGTTTTGAAATTCAACAGCATTTCACTTGGAGCCTAGAATCTGCTACCCCTGGTAAAGCAGGTTGTTGATTTGTTTGTTTAACAAACATCTGCAGCTTCATTAAGTTGATTTCATCTGTCAGATGCTAAATGATCTTACTTCTGATTCACCTTTGTTCAGGTACAGACTGTTCAAAATAGTTAATGCTACTTGCAGGTACAATTTGTGTTACTCACTTTAATCCTCAATTCATTTGTGAGCATAGCCCAGTTTAATGGTTGTCTGCAGCAGCATGACTGGGAACAGTGTTTTATAGCCATGCTCTCCTGTCTCACTTATGGATGGGGAGGTGTTTATATCTACAAAGCCCTGTAGTCACGATACCTTCTTTGTTCACTGTTGAAATTACCCATCCAAAAGGGTCCAGCTGAAGTACTCGGGTATTTCTCTATCCTGGGTCACTCAGTTGTTGAGTACTTTAGTGCGAGGATATGCTGCCATGGATCTGCAGAGGTAGTAAGAAACCGTGAAAGGTATCACATGGAGGTAGACAAGGAAAGAATATTTCATCTGTTGGTTATGTTGTCATTAAGGAAAATGAGTGAATAATGCTCTAAAAGTCTTTACCCTGATTAAATACAATTCTGTAGATAGTGCTGGATCAGCATAAAAAGGGCAACCTAACTGGTGAAAATCCCTTAGGCAGACTGACCTTAAGGTAGATATTCAACAATATTAGCAGTTTTCAAATTGACAGCTGCTGATTATTTTTTATGTCTTAGAAGCACCTTTTTAACAAGTAGTGGGGTTGGGTGATGTGTTTACACTATATTGTTATATTATATTTTGCTACTAATTCATCATTAACAGAATTAAGAAAACCATAACTGTGTTTTCCAAGACCACCTAAAGCATTCTAGAAAGCAAATTGCTGTCCTTTCTGTGTGTATCAACTAAGAGAGAGCCAGCTTCAAAAAACAGTAAAGCTCAAGATGATTTCAAATAATAAATCCAATAGGATTTGATAAACATTAGATTAAAAAAAACATTCTGTAGGCTGGCACACTTGGTTACCTGTATGACTAATGATGTTTGAGGAGATTACCAGGAAAGAAAATTGAATTTCACTGTTCTTGGAACTCCTTGCAGTTTTCGCTCCTTTTTTTTTTTGTGTTGGTTTTTTTTTTAGGCGTTCTTGAGCAATCAAAATCCAATATCAGCACTTTGCTAAGTTTTGTCTTTAGCTTCCTAGTGTTGCAATGTTGCATGCAGTAGAGTATTTAAGGGCTTTCTGTGGAATTTTTAAGTGTTGAAGTATTTCCCAAATTAGTGCTTTTTTGGGGAAGGAAGTCAAATGCAAGCTGAAGGAATTTTTATCTGTGTATTTAATGGTTCCTGACCATCTAATTTTCTTCTTTATTTGTGTGGAGAAGTCCTGCTACATTTTTAAATCTACACATCAGCAGCAAGGATTGCGGTCTGTCATAGCAGATGTGTGAGGAAAGGATATTGTTTTAACATAAGGATGGAAGGAATTACTTGTGGCCCTTCTCAGAAGGAATTTGGCAAAGCTAAGGAAGTTTGTCAAAGAGAAATTGTGAGGGATGAAGAACAAAGATATACCCATTGCTGTGTTCTTCCTGGTGCTGTTTCCTGTCTTCCCACAAGAGCTTCATCCTTGCTGTGATGTTCCCCTTGAAAATATCCAATGGAGTCTGGAGAGACATGATATTACTACTCTGAAACAGAGTGGTCTGTGTAATCAATTCCATTTCGGCTGCTGAATTTAAAATAAAATGACCATTCTTTGAGTGGAGCTCAGATTCATTCCTTTTTGTAAACTAGAAGGAAAACCAGGAGAAAAACCATAAGTAGTGTTATGTTGCAGTAAACTTGAAACAAAGTATTTTGAAGATAAGTGAAGGGAGGAAAGTGCTCGAATTGCTAAACTGATGGCACCAATGTCATCTTTTCATCCAGGTTGTTTAAAAACCCTGGGAAGGATGAGTGGGGCTTGGAGTCCATTCTTTTTTACTGTGCTTGATGGAGTGTGAATAGTATTTTTTAACTCTGAAGAAAGTATTCTACTGAAATGTCTTATATTCTGTGATTTCCCTGCATTCCTTCCAGCGTAGAGTATCACTTCCATTAAAATACACCTCTTTTTCTATAGACAGAGTTGAATGTCCCAGGACAGTCAACTGCAGTCATGAACTGGGCTGCTGTACCTGCAACAGTGAACATGTGGCCCTATTCTGTAACACCATGTATGGTGCTTTGGGAATTCTGAACTCTGAATTATCTTACAGATATGTCCGCAGTAAACTACATGGAGTTCTGATTTCAGGAAAAGGAAGGAAGACAATCATTAAGTGATTGGTTGGATGTCCTGAGTAATTTTCTGAACTAAATGAATTACCAACATTTTTATTATTTCTTCAAGTAATATATAGAAATTTTAAGCTTGAGCAATTAGACTCAAAGTAAACTTAAAGAGCCTTGAAGGGGTTAAAGCTGTGCCTTTTTGACAAACAAGTTACTACACCAGAAAAGGGTAAATTAAGTTTCAACAAATTTCTGATTTTTAACCCTACAGAACTCTTCTGGAACTGAAACACAGCACAGTCTTTTGGACTATTTCATATTTGAATGAATTGGAGAGGTCAGAGCATGTGTTCTACCTTGCTGTGGAATAAGCAATCAAATGGTTGTGTCCAGAATTTACATCATGTTTTACACTTAGCCTGCCTAGATAGTAGGAGAGATTTTAGCTTTAACAATCTATCTCTTTTCCCTGTATTCATACTAAACTGATGGACTTTGTGTTGACTTTTAAGAAGCAGAAGAGATCACTTCCCTACAAAAAATGTTGAAGGAATACCTCCTTGGGAAAAAAAAAAAAACCCACACTAGCAGAACTGTCACAAAATGTGTTTAAAGGGTGTGAAATCACTTGCATGTGCATTTGTTAGCCCCTGGGCCATACCCAGTCGTGGGGACACTGGAGGAGCAGAAGACAGCACTTTGGAAGATGCTGATGCAGAGTGGAAAATGAAAAATAGAGTGGAAGTTTATTTTCTCTCAATGTGAGGTTGCTTCTGCTCATCTTGAGTACCTGTGAGGAGCCAGGCTTCTCAAAACCATGTTGAGGAGTGGAAAATAATGGGAAGAGAGGTTATGAATAGGCTGCCTTTGGTCTCTTTTGAGTTGCTGTTTTCAAGCACTAATTCTGGCAATCCTTTCTTCTCTTTCCTCATCTCTGAACTTTTTTTAAATGGAGCTCAACTGTCAAATTAAAAGAGAAGCAGTTGAGAGCACTTCATTTTTCATCTAACTTTCTTACTCCTCAGACTTGCATCTCAAAAATGTCAGCACTGGTCAGAAAGGCAGTGATGAGAATGAAGACAGCTTGGATACTGTTTTCTGCTCTTACACTGGCATACTGCATGATTTTCTGGAAAATCAGTTCACTGTTGCCATTTTCCCCTTATATAAAATGGTAGGGAATAAATTTAACAGGGGATGTTGATTACTTTCAGATTTTTTGATGGAAAGTGCTACATAAGAGCTAGACAGTGTATCATTCCATGAATACTACTGAATCTGTAATAATTTTTCTTCCTCTGTCATTTTGGGATGCAGAAGAAAATTGCCTGGTTTCCTCGTTTCTCATTTCTTTCCCCAGCTCTCAGGACCCCCAGCCACTGACGTTAAGCAGGAGATGCTTTTTGTAGATCAGATTAAGGATTGGTGAGGTAACAGAGCCTCATACAAGTATCTAACTGTGTTCTTGAAACTGGAATTTCATTCCTCTTAGTGATCTGTATGGCCTTGTATTTACCTTAAAAGTATTCTTTATATATATTTGGAGAGAAAGGAGGTAGTATTAATAGTAAATTCTCACTAACATATAGTGTTCAATATGTCACTGGTATTTAATATAATAAGGATTCTTCTAAACAGTTGATGTGTAATTCTCCTAAGATGTTTTATAAACTCTAAGAGGAAGAGGTACAATTGTTCACAAATGTTTCACCAAGCTTGCTTTAAGTCAGTTAAAATTGCCTTTGAGGGTAGACTTGCACTAAAATGAGGGAGGAGAGATGGAAAAAGAAACCCCAAAACAGGGTCCTGCTCAGTCTAGAGTTTCAGGCAAGAGAGGAAAAGGTTTAGTTATCCAGAGCCAGCTGCATTGTTAAAAGTTCATACTATCACTTTGACATTTAGAGTAGGACTCTATGTCTTTGTAAATTCCTCTTCGTATTACCAGTGTAGGTCTCTTAGCTCAGACCATTTCACAAACCATAACATTTTTGAGTGAGTGATTGATCTGTATTATGTGTCCTAGCCATCAGAAGAATCTTGGGATGTTGCTTGTATAAACTGTAATACAATCTGATCCTGGGCATTTAGTTACAGACTTTCATAGACCTATTGGCGATACTCAGTCCTCCTGGATTTGGGAATAAGGCTTATCTGATACCTTAAAAAACAGGGGGGGCAGGGGGTGAGTGTTGTTGTTCAAAAAAAAAAAAAAAAGAGCCCCTCATTTTCTCTGATCCCCACTTAAATAACTCAACACATCTGGTAACACTGTAGGATCATTGTCCTTTCAGTTCCTTCAAAGCTCATATTGCTACAATATTTCTTCGGTGTCTAGTTTCCTAAAGGGCAATGTGATTTTTTTTTTCAGGCTGTTTTTGTAGGTCTTGCAAATTAACCCATATGCATTGCAAGAAAAAACATGACTTTTAATCAGCACCATTTCTAAAGTTAGCGCTTGCTGTGTGTATATGAATATGTATATGAACCAGTGTTTAAAAAAAAGAAAACACAACCTTTCTGCTAGTATTCAAAACTAGCATACAAATGTGTTTTTATTATCAAATAAAGCGTGCCTAAATGTTAGAATATCTTTCTGTTAGGGCTTTTATCATTTGACTTCTTGTCTTCAGTTACAAGAATGATAACAATTGAAACTAAATCTTTTAATTCAGCAAGAACTACATTGAATTTTAGGAAGCAAAAAGAGGAATCAGATAAGACTCATATGCATAAGAAATTACACATTCAAGAAATTAAAACTTTGTGAGCAACCAAAGAGGTAGCCTTAAGGTGTGCTTATTTGAAATGCCCGCATTTAATTTTACAATAAATCTGAGTATTTTGTTCCAATTAAGATAGTTCATGTGCACAACTTTAAATTTTACAGTAGTTCCAGGGAGACCGTGGACTACTTGTTTTACATTCTGGATCAAGTTCAGATTTTTAGGCTTCGCTTGAATAAAATAAAAAGTCTGAACCCTGAAGATAATACAGATTGATAAATCTGATTTAAACATTCCCGTGTTGCAGACTTTCAGTGTATGTGGTACAGCTGAGCCTCAGGCCATGCGCTAAATACATCCACAGTGCATTCCCAGGGCACCCGAATACCAAGTGATCACGTTTGAAAGGTTACCTTTCTATGGATTCTGACTTTTCTGTATTAGCCACGAAGATTAGAATTTTAACAGCTCCCAAGGAGAGGTATTGTGAAGTATTTACTTGGCAGGAAAAAAACAAAACAAAACAAAGCCCAGATGAGGTACTGTCTCATATTCATGAACTGGGATTTATTAGTTCTGTGAACGTCCTTGTGAGAATACACTCTATAGTTCACACTGTAGGAAAAACAAGTCTTGTTTTTCATTTATATTAACTTAAAACTTTGATAGAAGAGTTACTGTAGTAGAGGTTTTAGGACAGACATATCACAGAATATATCTCAGTAAATCCTGAAGTCTTTCACAATTAGCTTTCTTCATGGTTTATCTCTCTGGAAATCTGGCAGTAGCTTTGTTAGTCAATTTGGTGATAATTAAAGATGTAAGGCTTTTTCTCCTTTTCTTTTACAGGTTGTGGAACTAATTTCAAGTGCTATTGGTGACTTAGTTCAAGGTATATATTATGAAAATTCAAAATCATCTGAGGTAAGAATTTCACTAGATTTATGTACCCAAGGCATTTGGTGATATTAATGTGTGACTATGGTAAATATGATGACTTTCTCACCTGTTTAAAAGGAGGGAGAGGGAGGAAGAGTTACTAGTCCTAGTGGGTTTCAGCAGTAACATCATTATGACACCTGTAAGCTCTGATGGAAGTTCTAGAAATGCTCAAGGAGGAACTATTTTGTCTTTGTGGGTGCTTAATAAAGTACTATCGTTTCATTACCAGGAGCTCTAGGCACACCTTACTACAGGCTTTCCAAATGCTTCCAGAGGTTCCTAGTCAAGGTTCTGTTAGAGGTATTTATTACAATGTTGTCAACATAATTAATATTTTCATGTCAAACCTGTTGTTTCCAAGCCCAAAGAGGTTTACAGAATGCTTCTTCATGAACTTATAACATGTCCTTTCTTCTGAGTTTTGTCCTGGAGTATTAGGAGTGTAGCACTGTGTTCTTCTCCATCAGAAGTCACCGTGCACATATTTCAGAAATTAGCATGGACCAAGAAAATAGCTGCCAGCGTTTCCCAACAAATAATCTTGTTTTTCTTTAAGGGCAATTGCAGATATTCTGTGTTATTGTCTGACAAGAACTGTAGTGAAAATTGGTCAAATTACATCTAGGTTTTTTTTATCTTTACTAGAATATTTAAGGAAATTTCTAGAGACCATTCTTGGAGTAGGCTTGCATATTGGAGCAAAAAAGAGTTTTTTTCATTTAATATGGCTGTATCTTAACACATGCAATAAAATCAGTAGTTTAAAGTTGCCATGACTTCTGCAGTTTTTATGATAGCAAGTTTTCAGTCCCTGATGAGTACTGTGTATATGTGAGTACCAATCTTGAAATCCACTGAAGCAGATAGATTCACTTCTAGTGGCATTGTCTCACGTGCCTTGGAGACCTGAGCCTTACGGTTCAGCAGGTGTTGTGTACTGAAATTGCAGCTCTGGTTTACTATTGCTGTGTTGTTGTATGTAGCAAAATTGATACTGTGGTAAAATCCTGTTCTCATGGGTTGCTGATACAGTAGATGCCTGCCCTGATGCCTCTGCACCAACCAAACCAGTGGGCAAGTGGAGAGTGCCACTGGATAACAGCACTGTGTTCTGGAGAGTGCTGCTCCCTTGGACACTCCCTGTCTGTCCTGCTCTGCAGCAGCAAAGTCATGTCACTAAAACTAAAACATGTCACCTCGCTGAGGTGTATCCCTGTCATTTTGACTGAAACCAGTAGGGAAGGGAATGACCATGCTGCTGAGCTGAGCGAGAGCCTCCAGCAGGACAGCAGTAATGGCACACTCAGGAGCTGCCTGGGGCCCACAGCTCCCTGGGATCCATAGAGAGGACAGCATGCCTGCAGTGTCCTCTGGCACCCCTCAGGAGTGGATCCTGGGTGGAAGCATGGCAGGAGGGCAATGCTGGGAACTTGGCAGTGCTTCTGCACCTGCTGTGTTTAACCTGTGGATAAACTGACCTCAGCCTTCAGTGTTGCTCCCAAGGATTGTGCTCACAGTTATCTGTTAAAATAGATGACTTCTTTGAGACTTTTTGTAAAGAATGGTTAAAATTTTGTTTTCCATATTCCAGCAGGTTTCTAGATACAAGTAGATTGCAGGTATATTTTAAAAACGCTCACCTACTTTCTACTTCTTCATGTGTAGAAATAAAGCTTTACAGATTCATCTCAGCAATGAAACTGCATTTTATTGTAACCATGGCCCCTGTATAAATGTGAAATCTTGTGGACTTATTTGGCTTCCTGCCACTGCTGAAGATATTAATGTTTTCTTTCTTAGTCATTCTTTTTCTGTTTTCTGTTGCCTTACTGAAGCCCTCCACATGTGTGGATTGCAAGGGGAAGTGTGAGATAAACTAAGTGCAGCTGCATGACATTTACCCTGCCCTGGCCCAATTACAAATAGCAAAGACTTATTTTGTTTCAGTGACTATTTCTGTCTAAGGAGAGTGGAAAGTACACTGTACCCTTCCTAAGGGGAACCCAGTTAACTCAAAACACAATTAGTGCGGTGGCGTAATAGAGACATTTACATGACAGTATCTGAAGTTCAGCCTTTATAATGGGTAGTGTGTGGCTTCTGATGAGACCTACAACAAGGTGTGGCATCTGCTTTAATTTTTTCTGTCTTGTTCTCTGAGAAATTTAGTTCCGTGTTGTGCTGAGACATATCCCTACTACTCTCCTCGTGCTGTTCTGACGGGGCAGTGTCCCATTCATGTCCTGAACATTTCTTTAGTGAAGACTGGCAAATAGACTTGTTCAGTTGTTGGTCTGTCTTATTTGTGTCCTTTGTGCATCTTTCCTCCTTCCCTAATTGCAATTTGGTTGAAAAAAAAATTGTGAACTACGTGTCCCAGAGGTAAGACAAATGCTTAAATCTGCTCCACAACTAAATCTCAAATGCCAATTTTTTTTTTCTTTTTAGGAATAGGGCACAGGGATGATAGCAATGGCATTTTCATTGCTGGGAATGTCTTAAATTTGGAAAAGCAGAAGGATATCTTCTCACCCTGTTTTTTTTTCCCTGAGGCAGGAAAACTGTACTTCGTATGTTAAATGTCCTTAATGCAGTTGTTTGTAGTTCTATGGTACCATAAAACAAACTACCTTAGCACTAAGATGTTTTGAACTTTGCTGAATGTCTACCTGAATGGTAGACAAAAATGCAAAAATATCTCTGCAAAGTTAACCTTTCTTTTCTGAGACCCTAAGTTCATGTTTACAAAAAAAAAGTTTCAGTGTTCTTCATTTGGACAGCCCAGTAGGAAAGTTGAAAGAATCATTTGACCTAACAAGACTGGCCTGATTTACTCCTGAATACGTATAATGGATATAATTATCTGACAGCTCCATTACCACTTTTTTTTTGCTCTGCACAACCACATGCAATCCTACAGCTGTCCCATGTTAGTACATTCTGTTTGATCATTCTTCATCTTTTCTGCATAGGCTAGTCATTAGATCTGTGTGGAACCAGGAAAGAAAAAGCTAATATTTAACTTTCCATCATTATTTGAAGTGACAATCCAAACTATGAAGTGTAGGCTTTGACACATCCTGAAGGTTAAGGCTTGTCATTCATGTTCAAAGTAACAAACAGCTGCTGTGGTTTAAGACATTGCATTAGCAATATTAAGCTTATATTGGACTATTAGCTGGAGCTGAAAGGGTTGATGTGATAAACTATTGCAGTTTTCTGTGCTAAATCCCTTCTCAGCCCAAAATTCTGCAAGTGAAGGACATTCTTCCCAGTTCCTGTTTGCCTTTCCTAAATCTAGGTCTAATTTGGGAGTAAAAATTTTGCCTTAGTGAGTGCAAAGGTGAAAGTTGTCAAGTCTGGCCGTCAGTTGTGATCGTGGTATCTATTTTTAGCAGGAAAAACCCATTGCTCTGAGTCTCTGTTTCCAAATTTTAGGAGGCTGAAGGCTTCTAAAAGATTTGCTAACTCAGAGAATACAGTCATATTTATAAACCCCCTCTGTTTTAATATTCCAGATCATTTAACAAATACTAATGGAGGTTACTTAATATTCCTGTCAGTTCACTGAACATGGGCAAGAGATACAAGGAAGCTCAAGGTCAAACAGCAGAACCAAGGGAGGGACTTCAGTGTATTGACTCTTCTGCTTTACCTTCCAGAATGTTCCTGTAATCTTAAAGCATGAGGGACTTTGAGGGGAAATCACTTGCTTGGGTTTTGGCGATTTTTCCTTGTCTTCAGACTATCTAGCTGATGATAAATGTGTGTTAGCAAAGCTCATTATAGTGTCAAAATGGAGCCATTATGTAAGACGGGACCGTTCCCAACATGTTCCACTGATGGCCAGAAGAGCTCTTAGGAATTTTTGGTGCAATTGTGTGAAAGTTTGCATAACTAATATGTAAAACAAGTTTAAAAAATAAATGCATTAGTAGCAAGTACTCATTGTATCAAACAGTGAATTAACAGGTATTTCTTTTAGATCACTGTAGGGTTTTTTAATGAAGATAAGTTTATTTTCTGGGAAAGGATGGGCTACATGCTGTGCCAATACTTCTTTGATGTTTTGTCCCTGGCCCTGCTTTGCGGAGTAATGTTTTGGAATACTGCACATGTTCATCAACTGGACTGCTATGAGTCTGTATTTTAAGTAAGGGATTCATTTCTAATTTTACTACAGGAGGTAAATCAAATATATTTTGAGTCATGTAAACCACCTTTTAGCAGGGCAGCAGAGCCAGAGTTTTCACTTTTTTTAAACAAATGTTTTTGTTGCAAGGCAAAAGGAAAGCGTAAAATATGGAATTTGAGTAAAGAGCATCTGTGAAAAGAATAGGAAAATGTGTTAGGGGAAAAAAAGCATAGCTAGAAAGAAGGCCAGTGTTATTTATTTACTGCTTTTGTTCTTTTAAATACTAAGTTTTTCCAGAGAGATTTAAAAGTAACAGATGTGAAGAGGTATTTATCTTTATGATAAGTTTACAAACTTCGTTTTTAAAACCGGGTCTTGTTTTTGTACAGTGTCATGATAAAAGTCGTCAGTGGCTTGCTTTATTGACCCATTTGCAGACACCCTTGTTCCTCCAAAAGCAGTGAAGACGGGTATTAATAGACCAATAAAACATGCCCTGTCATGTTCAGCAAGCATGAATACATCTGCTGAAAGCTTATGTGAACCATGTGTGAAATGTTTTACAGGGTCTTGCTGCTGGTAGAGTGATTCATAGTTGCATTGGATTTTATTTATGTAAAATAGAAGTTCTTGAATTACCTAATTTAAAACTTTGAATATGCAATGTAAAATTATTTCTGTGTGTTACTGTGGATTATTTGCCCATTGAGAACTGAACTAATGTTTGATATAAGTGATTCAGACATTTGGATCATTTTGTGCAACAGCAGATGGTTAAGAAAGAGCTGCCATGGTATGCAAATAAATGAAGGGCTCCCTTACAAACTATAGCTGAAGTTTAAAGTCTCCGACTTCTGCTCCTTCTTGGTTTTGCAAATGGGTTTGTGCACTTTTAAGACATGTTTTTCATTCATATTTCCTTAATACGTTTTTGGCTGAACCTCATATAAGAATCTTCGTCGGCGTGATAAACTGAGTTACTGTAAGTGTTGCTTTTGTACTGGGGATCCTTGATATGCTCACTAAGAGCTGCCCTTCCTGATGGTTATGATTGCATATTTTGTCCTGCAATTTCATTTTCTAGAAGTTTTTTGTTTCCTGAGATGATTGTTTTAAACAGGGTTTAAATTATGGAAGTAGTTTAATAAAAAAAAAATCTCAAATAGACAATTTCTAACAAAACAGTAACTGACCTTGCCAACAGTAAAATGGGAGCACCCTCAGCTGTTCTTCATTTCCCATTGGAAATGATGATCAACAGAGCTGGATTTGGATATTTTCCCTGTACTCTCTTGCTGACATTATGTAAACTGTAACTGAAGTTGGCTGTTTTCTTCCAGCGATGGTGAGGGGTTCAGCTCTCTTCATCCCACCACCTCCTGCCACCCTGACAGCATCAGGGGTGCTTGCGATCTGTACCCGTTTCTTGGTGACAGAACTTGTGAATGAGGTCATTCTGCAGGCATTAGTTAATCGAATGTCTGAGCACTATCAACTACAACTAAAATTAATTTGACTTCAGAGAGGTTTTTATATGAGAGTCTTAGGAGTCTTTTGGGCCAGGTGATGTCCGCTTTTATACACACTGCTGACAAAACAAAGCTTA
This sequence comes from Corvus moneduloides, assembly GCF_009650955.1. Classification (NCBI taxonomy): domain Eukaryota; kingdom Metazoa; phylum Chordata; class Aves; order Passeriformes; family Corvidae; genus Corvus; species Corvus moneduloides. Next base: position 47,304,439 of record NC_045478.1, on the reverse strand, counting down.
CAAAGCAGTGAAAATTTCTCTAGAAAGAAAGAGCTGTCAAGATGTCAGATTTTACAGCCTTTGCAATCTAGAACCGGTTAGGGTTTTCCCTTGATGTTTTTTAAATAGTGTTTAGATCTTGTCCTACATACCCTTGTAAGAATGTGGTGTGGTTGGTGGACACTTTATGTACAACATGAGAGTTAAGCTTGGAAAAAAATGGCATTGTTGGAAAATTTTGCTGAAGAAAGGATGTGTCTGCCTCTGTCTGAAGCAGCAGAAGCTTTAAGGGGTATGTGGTCATAAGAATTTTTGTGATTAAAATCAGCTATATTCTGGCAAGCAAGATCATATGCTAAAGCACATCCATATGGACATAACTGGCTTGTTTTGTAGCTCAGAGACTTAGAATAGTTATGTTTTTAAGATTTCAGTCTTCAAATTTGTGTTCAATTCTTGTGTGTTTTTTGAAGTTATATGCTCATTTTGGGTGCTTGAAGCTTTTGCATAATGTTCATGTAGTGGACAGTAACTTTTTCTGCCATGATTTCCAATCCTGTTAATGAAATTCATACTTGTTTAGGAATATAATTTTGTAAGAAATCATAGAATTAATTTTCTTGTATACATTGAGTTGCAGTGACTGTTTAAGCTTCTTCAATTCCTTCAGTTGATACTGGATAATGTCTGCATTGCTCTTGCTGCTCAAAGGCTTCAAAAAGCAAACATTTTCAACTTATGGATCTTCTGAAAGATTTCTTTAACTTCAAAATTGTTTCAGGATACCTTTCTAGAGTATTTTTTTCTTATTTGGATGTAAAACCAATGATTATAAAAATCACTGCCAATTTTCAATATCATCCAGCGAATTTCAGTAAATACTGTTTTTTCACTGAGCAGATTGGTTGTTAAGGAAAAGATTGTGTTTCGTCTTCCAACAGCTCCTGATTTTAAATTTAAAATAAATTGACCTATATCTAAATGGAAAAAAAAGGGACTTGATATATGGGAAACTACTTGAATTAAATGCTCATTTTGACATTTTGCCAGTCAGGGGAATTTGCACATGCTCTGGGCTGAGTTAAGATATTAAAACAAAAATACAGAAACAGAGGAAAGTTTAGGCTCGACTTTGTAAGTTGTTATATGCATAATAGCAAACATGTGGTTTCTCTGTTCTTCACTTTCCTTGTATAACTTAATAGTATGTCTGAAAGCAAAGGTATTTTGATACAGCTCTGTGTTACTTGGCATTGCAGAATTCTCCTACTTTTTCCATTAGTCTCAAATTATCTTCTCCCTTGTAACACAGCACTTCTGGGTGATATCCATAAGGGAGGAAAATTAGAGCTGAACGGATGGATTCTATTTCATTTGTTACTGATTTCATGACAGATAATACCTTGCTAGAAAACTATAGGGTCACACAGAATTACTTCTTGCTCATTTCTAAGTAATTTAATTGACATCACTTTGAGGGAAAAGATTTGTTGTACAAGAGGGGTTTTTATATTACTCTTTTAAAGAATATCTTTTGGCTTAGTGTATGTTACAGATGTAGCTGAACTGAGAAATTACAAAATTTTTAACATTTTTGTGCTTTAAATTTTTTTTTATGTAGCTTCTCATTACTGATTTTATTTTTTTCTAAGCAAAACAGCTGTGATCTTTTCTGGTTTGGGTTTTTTTCCCCCTCCTTAGAGAGTACCTGAGGGTGTGACAGTATGTAAGACAGATTAAAGTAATGTCTAGCTTTGAAGACATGAGTGAATTAGTGGCATATTAACACCTTATGAGTCAAAGGAATGGCAGCTGAATTTGGATTTTGGGAGAAAGTATTTGATTTGTGTTAATTAAAACACTGTGGAAAGTAATCCAAATAAATACTTTAGATACAAAAGATTTTGAGACGTGTTGACCTTACAGTCAAGGTGATAAAGTTCAGTAGATGCATCACTGAAATGCCTCTATCAGTCCCTGAGAAAGTTAATTAATCCCTGATACCCCTGACACTTCTAAATTGCAACTTTATTTATTTTTTAATACTTTCCATCATTCCTCACCCTTAATATGGGAGCAGAAGAGGTACAAGTCCTCCCTCACAAACCTTCATTTTTTTCAGTGCAGTCTATAAGAATTTTTAACACCTGTTGTAATTAGTTTTTTTCTTGACTACAAAGGAGAAATTGTAGGAACTTCTCAAGTTTGTTTGGGATTGTTGGTTCTTGGTAACTGGGAAGGGGCTGAACTTCAGGTGTACTCCAGGGTGGTCTGCTTTTTGAGTTTGTTTTGTTGTTTCGGAGTTTTGGTTGTGGGGGTTTTTCTCTCCCCAGTCCCTCATGAGGGCTATAGTTGGCTGTTAAAGTTCAGTGTGATGATACAGTCATTAAAAAAGATTTATATTGAATCTGTTGACAGCTCCACATATTTTGTATTTTTTGAGAAGAAAATTTTGTTTGAAGCTGCCAGTATATTTATTCTGATACTTTCGTGTATTCATCCCCAAAAGAATTTATTTGGCACCATGGCACCCAGAGTTCTGTTTGTTACTTACCACACATTACTCACCTGTGCCACACTGTTAACTTCTGTGAGCTGACACATGTTCAGTTTTGGTGTTTTCATGTTAGTCTTTGTTTCATTTTCAGGAGAACTGCCTTACAGATGACATCGGCATATCTAGGTGGAAGGAGCAGGTTTTCCTGTCACACAGTGCTTTGCTGGCAAAGAGCTGCCAGGCTGCAATGGAACTAGCAAAGCACAGCGTTGAGATCCAGGACATGGCATTCCAGTATGGCAAGCATATGTCTATGAGCCATAAGGTACACCTTTTCCTTTTGTTCTGGGAGCTTAAATATAGAAAGGCTTGTAAGATGTGTTGCTCGTGAGCTCTGTCATATACTGCATGACTTACGCTGTAGGCTTTGGCCAGCAGGTGAGTGTTGGGAAATTTGACTGCTGTATGGAGTGAGGATGTTTGCAGAAACTGTTGGTATGAACAGTGCTTGTGAACTACCAAAATTGCACTCCTGGCAACGGAGCTCATTACATTCAAGGCTCTGTTAACTTCCTCTAGCACATCTTTCTGCAGCAGCTTAAAACTTTACCTTCTCTGCTCCTGCATTATTCCGAAACCCACTGTCCCATTAACAGGAGTTGCAGGAGGAAACATGTCATAGGATATGTTAAATTGGAAGGGACCCACAAGGATCATCAAGTCCAACTCCTGGCCCTGCCCAGGACCATCCCCAAGAGCCACACCATGTGCCCAAGAGCATTGTCCAAATGCTTCTTAAACTCTCTCAAGCTGGTGCTGTGACCGCTTCCCTGGGGAGCCTGTTCCAGTGCCCAACCACCCTCTGGGTGAAAAACCTTTTTCTAATACCCAAACTAAACCTCCCCTGGCAAAACTTGGGGCCATTCCCTCGGGTCCTGTCACTGGTCACCACAGAAGAGATCAGTGCTTGCCCCTCCTGTTCCCCTCACAAGGAAGTTGTAGACTGCAATGAAGTCTCCCCTCAGTCTCCTCCAGGCTGAACAGACCAAGTGCCCTCAGCTGCTCCTCATATGGCTTCCCTCAAGGCCCTTCACCTTTGGACACTCTCCAATAGCTTAATGTCTTTCTTACATTGTGGCACCCCAGACTGCCCCCAGCACTGGAGGTGAGGCCGCCCAGTGCAGAGCAGAGCGGGACAATCCCCTCCCTTGCCTGGCTGGCGATGCTGTGCCTGATGCCCCCAGGACATTGTTGGCCCTCCTGGCTGCCAGGGCACAGCTGACTCGTGTTCAACTTGCCATTGACCAGGAGCCCCAGGTCCCTTTCCACAGCACTGCTTTCCAGCCTCTCATTCCCCAGTCTGTACGTAATGTGTTGGGTCTTGGCTGCCACCGTGCAGAGATTTGTACTGTAATGTTCAGCTGTCTGCAGCAGCATGGGCTGAGCCATATGCCCTCTGAATAACCCACTGTGGAGGGAACTTCCATAGAGGGCAGCTGGAAGATAAGGAGGGTGGGCAGGAGCAGCCGGCGCCTCTAAAGCAGTAGGATTTCCTGGACAAGGTCTCTGACCTCCCCTAGAAGACTTTCAGTCTGCAGCTAGAGTTAGTCCAGAGGAAAACACAGATCTGCTTCTGCTGTATTGCACCACTTGCGAGGTTAGATGTAGCTTGAGACAGGCAGACAGACGTCCCATCTGCTTCAGCTGAGTTGATTTATGCTGTTTCTAGTTCCTGCAAGAGAAGGAAGTGGTTTTATAAAGCACAGTTTTACTGCCACAGAAATGCCACTATATGCTATTACTAGGTACAATTCTACCAGTAAATTACTTCAAGTGCAGTTATCTCCTTAATATTTTGTGTATGCTTTAATATTAATATATTCACCATTGACACATAGTTGTGTATTGAGGATTGCATAATTTTCATAGAAAGCTCCTAGCTATATAGCATTTGCTCTGTCAGAAGGAAGGTCATACTGTGTCCACTTCCTCAGGTACTGAAAAGTAGAATGTAGTACCCTGCACAGATGAAAACCTGATCTTCTTCCCACCAAAGACTGGATCATTCTCTCCTTTATATTTTTTTGTTTCTTGCCACTCTGCAGTCTCCTACCTAGCTGTGTCCCATGGCTTGCCCAGCTCTGCAAGGTGTCCTTTATCTGTGTCTTTGCAGACTCTCTACATGCTTCTCTTTACCACATCTTTCCACCACTGCTTTGCTTTCAACATCTTTCTATCCCTCCCCCAAACTTGAAAAAGTGCAACCAGAGTACAAGTGTCAGAGTAGGAAGTGATAAGTAGGTGTAGAATCAGGATGTGGACCTCAGTTTGAGGGGTGTGTGGATACATATAGACTCTTCCTGGGAACTGAATGGGTGTGTTCTTCTTTTTCAGCTACATTCAGACCTGCAGCCATTTGTTAAAGAAAGTTCTACTGACACCATGGCCTTCAGTTTGAATTCTGCTCCTGCAATCCTTCATCAGGAATTCCTTGGAAGGGAGGCATGGCTTAAGCAGATTAGAGAGGTAAATTAAAGCACCGTTTAGAATTTCCTGGTTTTGCCATTTGTTTATCTCTTCCTATCTATACTTTCAATCTGCAAAAAAAACTTAGAAATTAACAAAAGGTTTACCTATGCTCTCCAGTGCATATCTCTTTCATCCACGCTTTCAACAAGGGGAAATTTAGGGACCTGACAGTCAAGCTCTCTCAGACTTTTGTATGTCAGTGTAACAGGCAGATTCATTTGCGTGGAGCATATGTGTGTTCCTCTGCGCTGCTTGTGCAGTCCCACGTCTTAGTGTAAAGCTACTTTCGCTGGCAGTGTAAAGCAGAGAACTTCAGCCATCACAGTGGTTGAGAGGTAGGCACACATTTCCTTTGCCAACATGATGCTGGGAGTAGTAATTTTCAATGGAAGGGGAAAGATCTGTGGGACTTGGCTTTCTGACCACCACAAAATAGATCTAGCTCTCTGATATTACTCTTCATTCTCTTATTTAGCTGGTTTTTTCCTCTAATTTTTACATGAGGAAGGCAATAAGAATAAAATAACTGTGTGGTAACTGTCTTGTACCACAGCAGGATTCAGGTCCATGAATAGCTTCCTGGGTATTGCTGAAGCACAAATAGATAACTGTAAAAGACAGCAAGAGGCGAAAGGGGGAGGGAGAAGCACCAAAATGGCCAAAATTAAGCATTCTGTTGAGTTCGTGCATCAGTTGGACATGTTTTGTCTGTCTAAACAACAGTGATGACTGCCATTTGGAAATTCATGCCTGTTGTTATACAGTTTGTTAGAAAGGCTGCTGCCTTCAATAAGAAGCTGGCTCTGTGCAAGCATATTCATTCAAGATGTGCTTGCCGATGGTTCCTTTCCTTGCTGGTTTGAAAGCAGGAATCAGGTACAGGATGTGGAGTCTAAACCTCTGCCTAGTTCTGCGTTCTAACCTGCCTTCACATACTGCAAACAAGAGGCGTGGTCTCTTCAGCTGTGAAATTTTGGGAGGTGTATGCAGAATCTACAGTATTAGAGTGGTATGGAATGGGGGGGAAATCTTAAAATAAAGTAAAGCTATTGTCACTTTGAAATTAGGGACTGGTAGCTGAGTAGTTCATAGTTCCTAATCACTGGTAGTGCCTGATGAGGAATTTTGGAATTCAACAGTAACAAAAGAAGGCTTATATGCAAGTCGAATGTAAATGGATTTGGATTATTGCAACTGGAGAATAATGGCATTTCCACAGCACAGTGTATAAAAGCTCTGAAACCATTTCCCATCTGCAGAATCTAGAGGAGGTTGCAGGACTCCAGGAGTGCCGTCTGTCTACTTACTAAATTTTCATACCAAAAATGGGCATTATAGAAACAATGAAGCAGTTCTCGGTGAAGGGGGTGGAGGTGCCAAGTGACATGTACTATGCAAAAGTATTTGCTATCTACTAGTACTATTGTACTTCATACATTTATTTTTATGCATACACATATATACTTTATACATGGTATTTACTGTGCTACCATTACTACCAACTACAATGTGGAACACCTAGTCCAGGAGCCTTTCTTGACTTGTGTTGGTTTAGAAAGGAAGATTATCTTTGATTAACTACAAGCTCTTTGAGATATCATCCACAGTCACATTCACTATGTATTCAGTGTAGGCCAAGCACTCAAACCAGAAACTTTCTCACGTTGGCAGCGCCCATAAGGGTACACTCATAAGCCACCCTCTCATGCAATGTAATTTCATAGAGTCGCAGAATGCCAGGTTGGAAGAGACCTTCAAGATCACTGAGTCCAACCCATGTCCTAACACCACCTCAACTAAACCATGGCACTGAGTGCCACATCTGATCTTTTTTTAAACACATCCAGGGATGGTGACTCCACCACCTCCCCAGGCAGACAATTCCGGTACTTTATCACTCTTTCAGTAAAAAACTTTTTCCTAACATCCAGCCTAAATTTCCCTTGGCAGAGCTTAAGACTGTGTCCTCTTGTTCTGTCAGTTGTTGGCTGGAAAAGGAGACCAACCCCCACCTGACCACAGCCACCTTTCAGGGAGTTGTAGAGAGTGAAAAGGTCACCTCTGAGTCTCCTTTTCTCCAGGCTAAACAACCCCAGCTCCCTCAGTCGTTCCTCACAGGGCTTGTGTTCCAAGCCCCTCACCAGCCTTGCTGCCCTCCTTTGGACAAGTTCAAGTGTCTCAACGTCCTTCTTGAGCTGAGGGGCCCAGAACTGGACACAGTACTTGAGGTGTGGCCTCACCAGTGCCGAGTACAAGGGAAGAATAACTTCCCTGGTCCTGCTGGTCACACAGTTTTTGATACCAGGATGCCATTGGCCTTCTTGGCCACCAGGGCACACTGCTGGCTCATGGTCTGTTGGCTGTTGACCTGTACCCCCAGGTCCCTTTCTGCCTGGGCACTGTCCAGCCACACCATCCCCAGCCTATAGTGTTGCAGGGGGTTATTGTGGCCAAAATGCAGGACTGGGCACTTGGACTTCTTAAACTTCATCCTATTGACTCTGCCCATCCATCCAACTGTTCCAGGTCTCTCTGCAAAGCTCTCCTACCTTCCAACAGATCGACACATGCTCCCAGCTTCGTGTCATCCACAAATTTACTAATGAAAGACTCAATACCCTCATCCATGTCATCAATAAAAATATTGAACAGAACTGGTCCCAGTACAGACCCCTGAGGGACACCACTGGTCACTGGCTGCCAGCTGGATGCGGCACCATTCACCAGCACTCTCTGGGCCCGGCCATCCAGCCAGTTCTTAACCCAGCAAAGAGTGCACCTGTCCAAGCCGTGTGCTGCCAGCTTTTCCAGGAGTTTACTGTGGGAGACAGTGTCAAAGGCTTTGCTGAAGTCCAAATAGACAACATCCACAGCCTTTCCTTCATCCACCAGAGGGTCACCTGGTCATAGAAAGAGATCAGGTTGGTCAGGCAGGACCTGCCTCTCCTAAACCCATGCTGACTGGGTCTGATCCCCCAGCCATCCTGTAGTGATGGCACTCAATATAAACTGCTCCATTACCTTGCCGGGTACCGAGGTCAGACTGACTGGCCTATAATTTCCAGGATCCTCTTTCCTACCCTTCTTGTGAATGGGCATCACCTGGCCAGCTTCCAGTCATCTGGAGCCTCACCAGTGAGCCAGGACTGTTGGTAAATGATGGAGAGTAGCTTTGCAAGCTCATCTGCCAGCTCCCTCATCACCCTGGGATGGATCCCATCTGGTCCCATAGATTTATGAACATCCAAGCGGCTCAGCAGTTCTCTGACTGTCTCCTCCTGGATAACGGGGGACCATCCTGCTCCCTGACACCATCTACCAGCCCAGGAGGACAGTTGTCCTGAGGACAAACCGTCTTTCCGATAAAGACCATGGCAAAGAAGGCGTTAAACACCTCCACCTTATCCCCATCTGCAGTCACTGAATTCCCTCCCACATCCGGTAGAGAACCAAGGTTGTTCTTGCCCTTCCTTTTGCTGCTAATGTATTTGTAAAAACGTTTTTTATTATCCTTCACAAAAGTTGCCAAATTAAGTTCTAACTGAGCTTCAACCTCTCCAATTTTTTTTCTACATGCCTTAACAACCCCCTTAAATATTTCCTGAGATACCTGACCCTCCTTCCAAAGATGATACATCCTCTTTTTATTCCTTAGTTCCTTCAAAAGCTCCTTGCCCATCCAGGCTGGACATTTGCCTCGTCGACTCATCTTTCAGCACACAGGGACAGTCTGTTCCTGTGCCCTCAAGATCTCTGTTTTGAAGCACGCCCACCCTTCCTGGACTCCCTTGTTTTTAAGGGCTGCTTCCCAAGGAACTCTCCAAATAAGTTTCCTGAACAGGCCAAAGTCTGCCTTCTGGAAGTCTAGTGTGAAAGTTTTATTGATGCCCCTCCTTATTTCACCAAATATTGAAAACTCTATAATTTCATGATCCCTATGCCCCAGACAGCCTCTGGGCCATTTGTATGGTTTTAATAGATAAAGCACATGCCATGCACTCAGGCCCTGTCAGAAGCTTAACCAGTTGAGCAAGTCTGATGTAAAAGGTAAAAAAACATCTGTGTGTGTGAGATGAAGGTCAGAAAAAGTCAGAGCCAAACTACTACTGTGAGGATAAAAAAAGAAAAAAAAGCAATGGTGCAGTTGTAGTAAAGAAGGCTTAGGAGACTGGATGAGGTTGCTGCACGGAGAAGCACAACAGCCATTGACTTGAATGCTTGGCAGGAGCAGATCATGAGAAAATATTCTTGCTGTTGGTAATGAGAACATTATGCAGCACAGGAGGAGGCACACTGAGCACACCTTTCCTGGTATTGCTGCGGCTGAAAAGCATCTTCCTCAAACACGTTGTCAGATTCTCTGCTGCGGTGTGAATCTGCATGTAGGCAATCACTTGTTAAGGAACATGCTTCTGGTGTGTTCTAATATACAGTGAAACTACTAGGTATATTTTGAAGAAGCTGTTAGATCCAATCAGGTGAATAAAAGTTGGCAAATCAAAGAAGATTGGAATATACAAATAAGGAAGCAGTTATTGGCAGTGGGTTTGCTACTCCCAAATGCTATCAGGCTGTTTTCTTAATATGCATTCCAGAAAAGCTGGCTCTTGAGAAGACTAAAGAGAGAAGCAAAGGGGTTTTGTGGATCAGTCCCCTTTCTCCTTCAGAAGAATCAGTTCTGTTATCTACAGTTCTCCTTCATGTTCTGTTTGCTTAGTATCTCATCAGGTCGTTTCTCTATTTTATTTTTCCTCCCTTACAAAAATTAATTCATATTCCAAGTCCGGGCCAGCTTGGCAGCATCTCTTTAAAGCTGTGCTTGCCACATAGTGTTTCTCTTCAGTGCAGGCCTCAGCTCTTCTCCTTATCCCAGCTGGTCTGCTCTTTTGGCTGATCTCTGAAGTTCCCACAAAGGACATGGAGAGGTAGTGGTCCTAATCTACATCTTTTCAGAAGACACATTGCAGATGAAGTGAGATTTGGGGTCTTCCCTTGAGGAAGCTAGAGGGAAAGAAACAGGTGATTTTTTTTTTTTTCCCCCCTCAATGTGCCTGGAAAGAGAAGAGCTGGAGTTGGATGAAGTGATAATGGCACATCTGTATCTGATCTCGGGGAAGGATTTTCAGGTTGGTTAAGTGGGAATCCTCTGGTTCTTGCAGAGCGCTGCCACTGAGTGAGAAAGATGTCTTCTCTTCTACATCATTCTGTGAAAAAATTCAAGAAGTTGGACTACATATTTGTCTGCATCTGGGCAAGAAGAAATTTAAAATTTATTTGTATTTCTCCCTGAATATGTTAGGAGTTACAGGTTGTATTTATCTCTCATTTACTCAAAGGGTGATGCTGATACTTAAATCCAAATCAGAAGCACCTCTAACCTGGGTGTAACAGCTCTGGCAGGATCCACCAGCCCCTTTTGAGAGCTCTAGACTATTGCCTCATGGAAGTCAGTACAGGTATTCAGAGAGTTCTCTTTAAAGAAAGTAAATCCTGTTGTTGCTGATAGGAAGTACGGTTTATTTCAGAATCTCAGGGGAGAGATTAATTAATGCAAACAGCAAGATTTCTTAAGACCAAAACATTTTGGATTCACCAAATGTTTAACTACAAGTCATACTAAAAAAGCCTAAAAATTACACTGAGTATCTGCAGCTCTCATCTGAAACAGAACCATGTTGTGTAAGCTGGTAACACGTTTGGTTGTACTTTAGGGTTTTCTGTATCAGATTCCTAAAGAAAGTAAGTTATGTTTAAAGTAGTAGCTCATTTAATAGCATTCTTTATTCTTGCAGCTCTAGTTTGTAGTATGTAGTGTCTGATAGAAGATCTCTTTCTTTTTAAGGCACAAGGAAAAGGAAACATCGTGGACTATAAGAAGGTTGGTAAATTACATTTATATCTCATTTTTAATATTTTCTAAAATATTTTCAAGGATATTTTTGACAGTTGAGAGAAACTTCCTTATTAAAGCTAGGTTGTAAGTTGAGTGTGTGGATATGAAGGGAGGGAGAATGGCTCGTGCAATTTTTTGATTTTAAAAAGCCGCAAAGAGACAGCTGTACTGTAACTATAAAATGTAGCTATTTAATAATTGTATTTTAATAATGTATCTAAAAATAGTAATTTAATAATGTAGTTATTGAATAATCATTTTTACTCTCATTTCTCTCATTTACTTCCTCAAACTCGATTTTCAGACCAGGCTTCTGATGGCTTTTGCAGTCCTTTTTTTCCTGGAGTCATTCGCGGGTTAGATCCTATCAGTGGTCTCTCTCTGTTGGTAGAGTACACTGCTAATTTTTTTTTTTAATCTCACCTTAGTTCCATGCCATCTCTTAAAAAAATATACACATACACGTGTTCTACAATAATTTGGTTTCTTGTGGTCCCCATTACAACTTTGAGCTTTACAGTGCTGTATTTGCTATTTCTCTATAATAAAGGCAGACCTGAACTAAGTAGCTTAACTACTACAAGTAACTGGGACACATTAAAACTCTTAAAGGGCCGCAGGAGATGGCTGACAAGCTTCCCCTGGTTAAATACTGGGGCACAGCGTGCTCGTGTTGGAGAGAGAAGATGACATTGTGTCCCCAGCTCAGTGAGCATGAGCCTGACTTGTTCTGAGTCTTAAGTAGATCATGAAGTCCAGTCAGTTGTGTCCAGCATTGGTGGGAAATAATTTATAAATTACTGAGCCACATGCACGATTGAGAATTGCTTCTTGAAGTGAGGCCTGAAGAGTGTTACAGCTCTGGCTGATTGCTGCTCATATGGAAGGCTAACACACAAGTACTGGTCAGATTATTATAATTATTCTGTATTAAGAAAAATTGCAATTCGGATTATTAAAAAACCTCTCTGCCCTTCCTTCCTCTTAGAACATAAGCAGGATATCAACCTTACTTTGCTATTTAAAATCATTGTGCTTTTAGGTTTTTCTCTACAACAGTCACAGTTGTATCAGTTTTCTTTCTTCTAAATCACCACTGAGAGCACCAAATTTATTTTTCAGATGTGTCTTGGGGAAACTCCTGTGAATATTTAAGATAGGTTACTTATTTTTGCAATTTCAGAATGGGTTTTCTTCTTTTAATTGTTAAAATTGTGATCCACATAGTGTCATTTCCATACTTTGACCAAAAAAAAAAGGCAAAGGGGAAAGAAAAGCATCTAAATTTGCTTAACTAAATTAAACATTTTTCAGAGTATTCTGTATTTTGACTGAAATTTTTTCATATCTTGGATCCTTCACATGGAATTAAAAAACTTAGAGTATGCTTAGGCAACTTGGACACTTGAATAAACAGTAAAGAAGGAGAGAAAGCCCTTCTGGTTTTATATTTTGAGCAATTGACTTCTGTCAGAAAGCACATGATTTTTGCTATCTTTGGGTATCTCTTGCTCAAGCCAAAGGTATTATGAGTTTAGTAACGATAGTGAAAAAATTCTGCATGATTTTTGTGAGTTCAAACAACAATCAGTTTTTGGGTTTTTTTTAGAAGTCAGTTTCAAAAACTTAGGCTATCACATCCCTCTTTTCCCTGTTTGTTGGTTTAAAGTAAAAGTGGTCATTAGTTATATCCATGCTAAATGAACTCAGGAACCTGTAGCTGTCCCGAGCAGAATAACTTCACCAGCATTTGCACACAGCCAATTAGAGGGCATGTTTTGCTGTACAAATTAGTATTTATTTTTTTGCTTTTTGTCATGTTGTCTTTTCTCCTGCATCAATAGAGTCGGTGCTTTGCACATTGCTCAGTCTTTTCTTCTCAGCATCACAGTCCCTTCTCATCTTTCTATTCAGTTGATACAGTTACTTTAACGTTCCTAATCAAATCTGGGAGCTTGTTTCTCTTTCTTCTCCTTTTTAATTTTGTAAAAGCAAAGATCACCAAAACTAGCTGTAGAACTTCTGAAAATTTTGATTATTTTTCTTCTCTTAGTTTTTATTATGAACTTCAGCGTGCCACTTAGTTGAGATAAAAATATTGTTCCTTTAGTTAAACTCATAAATATATGTATACAAAAGTTGTTAGCTATATAGCCCACTTAAGAAAGTTTTACCTTGCTTGCTGCATTTTCAGTTAAAATAATGAAGGTAAATTTGAGAAATTGAGATCCGCACGTTTAACATGCCTCCTTAAAAGGCAAAAATCTTATTTCAATTTTGAAGCTGCTTAAGAATTTTGAATTGTTCTTTTGATGGATTTTATATTGAAATGGTACCTCTGATTTTTTTCACTGATAAAAAAATACTTTTATTGTACCAGCAAGTTTAATGAGGTCTCTGACAGAAATATAGAAGTGAAATACTTTCTATTAATTTAATAACGTTTGAGACTGTCTTGTAAATAAGGTCACTATGTTCTGCAAAATTTTTTAGATTTTTTTTCCTCCCTGCTTTGCTCTATCTTCTTATCGGAAGGGTTTTGATATCACAAAAAGATTAAGGTCTGTGTTTCTGAATATATTCTCTCACATTAGTATCAGAGTGTTTCACCCTGTTTTTTCCTGTACCATCACACCACATCCAGACAAATTATTGATCCATCATTGTGGTGTTTGAAAGTCTCTTCCAGAGATGAAAAAAGTGTTTCAGCTGTTTTAGTGGTGTTTCTCAGATAACAAAAGGGAAAGTACTGATTTATGTCAGGAACAAATTTCATGTGTGCATTGAAAGAAACAGCAACTTTCTTGTCCCCCTCATTTGTATGTGGCAAAAATCTCAGACTTCTTAAAATCAAAAAGCTTTTGTCCATTTTACATCTACCTTGCATGCAAGCTGCAAGATGCAAGCTGTGTAATTCTCAAACAATAACCTGAGATTCTTAATTTAATTGTTACCACTTGATAATATTGATTAAAAACTGTCTGCTAAAAGTCGAGGCCTTAATGGTGCTTGGCATTATACAGGCTTGTTAAAGGAGTGTAACAGAGGCATAACTAGTAGCAGAAATGAGTAAGCTAGAAATAATTCTTGTTTTCTGGCCAAGGCTCTAGAAAAACGATAACCTAATACTAAATAAAGAAACAAATCCGGTATTTTGTAGCTGATGACGATGCTATGCAATTATTTGTTACTTTTCTAAATGCAATATTCAGGAAAGATAAATTAAGTCAAGTGAGAGAGGATGTAGCAAAACTTTATTTTTTTTTTACTGTACCCCTGACCATTTGCTCTGCTGTCTGTTATAGAGGCCTTTCATCCAAACTGGTATAGGAAGTATGGCACAGTGTGGCACAGTATGCTGTGACATACTTTCTTAGTTTGTATATGAAGTATTGTGCACTACATCAACTCCAGGAGCAGAGTTTGTACAGTGCTGGAAGAGCATGAGTCAGGATGGGGTAGATCCAGCTGTTCACACTGCATGGCACTAAAGGCTTGACTTCCCATATGGTAGGAAAGAGAGAAGAAGAATGGGAAAGGTCACATGTAGTTACAAGGAGGTTTCTCAGCAGTGCTCTACTGCCATGCTGCTAATAAATAACAGCAGCACGGTGCCATCCAGTTGTGCCAGCCAGTTGTGCCCTTGCCCACCCCACTGCTCACTGCCATGGCGAGTGCAGCCGTCCTGTGCAGTGCTGGCTGCGGCTCTGCCGCCCCGTGGTGTAAGGGACGCCCATCCCGTGGCTTTGTTTACATGCCAGGGAATCGTCATGAGGTGTGTCATGACTGTAGGCCACAGACTGTTCACTCTCTTGCTCCTGAAATGCAGCAGTTAAAAACAGAGGGTTGTTGTTTGTGGTGTTTATGACCCGGGTTGGTTTTGCATGAAGATTTGTCTTGTTTGTTTTGGAGCAACCACTGGTGTTAGTTCCTTTTGTTATGTATAATAAAAACCACAGCATAGTCAGTGATTTAATGAAGATGGGGTTTTTTAGATGTGTTAGTAGTATTGCAAAAGCATCCAAAACCATTCAGATTAAACAATTTTCTTATTTTTTGGAATTAATATCTGAATTATCAAGGTGTACATCCAGTACCAACAATCAGTTGCATCTTTGTTTGTAGTCAGTGGGTATTTTCCCACTTCCTTGGGATGAGAATCCAGCATAACTTTTGTTTCATTAAAGCAAATAATTATCACATGTTTTAACATAAATACCAAGTTGATTGCTTGTGTATGCTAAGATGACAATTAACAATCACTATTTTCAGTAGTGGGATTTAAGAAAATTACGCTTTTTGGTAAAGAGTCTTCACAACTGCCATTGTTTAGATTTAAAAGCTAGTGGGTCTTGCTAAGTTCATTGTGAAAGACATGGAAAGGCATTGGTGTCCCTTCTAAAATAACAAAGAGTCTGTACAATCAATCAGTGTCTCAGGATGGCTTGTGATTTTTTGGCAAAGCGTATTATAAGAGCTGTGTAACAGCAGTGTTCCCTGTAAGCAGGCCATCTTTCCTCTCCTGTTGGGGACAGCCCTCCCCACATTTGGTCTCACCCTAATTATAGTGTGGGTTTCAGTTTGAAGTAAAAAGAAAATTTTTCTGTTTGTCAGATGAATAAAGAAAATAAATTCTACTCTACTAATGGAGGCTTCTGCAGGGCGTTTGGGCCCTTTGAAGATGCATTTCTTTACCTTTTGTACAGAAACAGTTTCTCAGAAAATATTTGAAAAATACTGTCCCAGTTTCAGCTGGCATATCATGCTGCATATAGCCAACAAAGATTTTTAAAAAAATAAATTTAAATCCTATGATGCTGTGAAGTGATGTAAATAAATGGTTGTCCGGTGTTTTTTTGAGAAGGAAGAGCTCAACCCTATATCCAGCCACAAGAATGGATGCTGAAACATTCCAAAGTACTTCTTTATAAAACAAAGGAAAAAATGGACAATATTGATCTACTACCTATGAAATATGTTGATACTTTTTTAAGGTAACATTTCAGCAGTCTAAAACACCAGTGATTATTGAGCATGCTGTTCCCACAAAAGAGAAAACAAATTTAGAAAAGCCAGTGCAGAACACTGCAGGCGCTTAGAGCATTATTCAGTCACTCAGCCACAGATCAATTTAGA
Organism: Corvus moneduloides; assembly: GCF_009650955.1. Classification (NCBI taxonomy): domain Eukaryota; kingdom Metazoa; phylum Chordata; class Aves; order Passeriformes; family Corvidae; genus Corvus; species Corvus moneduloides. The sequence continues at coordinate 47,288,405 of NC_045478.1, read as the reverse complement.
TTTCGGGGTTTGGGGTTTCTTTTTGTTTCAGCAAGTACTGTGCGTTTCAGAAACACAAAATGTTTTAGCTCACTTCAGGGTCACAAAGAATGCATGATATTCAAAGATTTCAGTATATAACAAATTATCTGGTTTAAGATCATCCTTCTAAAACAACATCAAAGAAATCTGAAGTTACTTTTGATATTTTGCCATTGAAGTAATTAACCCTAGGTTGGACTATGGAAAAAAAATCAGGAATTTCAGTGTTCTCTTTCTCCCATTGCATTTAAAGTCTATTACAGCGAAAATATTCACCACGTATTCAATGAGTCTTCCTACCCCGCCCCACCCTGCCCCTGGTTTGTTGCTCCCTACAGGTAGTACTGTGTGAAAGGAATCTTCTTTCCTTTGGCTCATGAAGCAGAAATGTCTCAACAGAGAAGATTTGAAATCAGTTGACTTTGTACTTGAACACCTGCTTAGTTTTTGACTCCTTTAGTTCTTCAGTGTCCAAATCCAGCAGTTCCTAGCTTGCCTCTTTGACCTCTTGCTGCCCTCAGACCAGCTGTTCTGTCCAACAGCAATCCAGAGCAGTTGGTCTGAAAGGCAAATCCTTCATTTCTGTGGTATGGATGAGAAATCCTCTTTTTGCCTTTTTAAAACAAACAGACTGGGAAACATGGTACTTTGAACTCTATTCACAGAATCATACAGTAATTGAAGTTGGAAGGGACCTCTGGGTGATGTCTGGTGCAGCCTCTCGCTCAAAGCAGAGCCAGTGTGGGTTTGCTCAGTTAAGTTTTTTGTATCTGCAAGGGCACAGATTGCAAAGCAGTGCAGATATGTTGTGGAGGAGATCACGTCTCATCTGAGCCTAAACTTGGCTGTGCTATTGCAAGACTATTCTTTAAGCTGAATTTAAATAACCAAAACCCAGTTGGTGGTTTTTTCAGAGTCTTGGCACTTCTAGAATGAAGTACAGCTTTAATGGCAATGGTCTGAACAAAAGCTTGAAAGTAAAAATGCAGTATTCCAGCATATCTAGCAGTTCAACTGGAGAAAAGTATAGCTAAGCAATCTGTGTTTTGACTTGTATTCAGTTTTAATTACTGAATATCATTCTGAAGAAGATTGTGTGGATTAAATTGTTCCTGCAAGTGAAAATATGCACAAAATTAAATATGCCATATAAGTAGAGACTAAAAGAGCAGATTCTTATATTTAGAAGAAATTAATGAGGCAGCTTAAATAAAGTTTATAAAGTAAAAAATAAAAGCAGTTAATTTTGCTTTTCTGTTCATTTGCTGCAAAAATTAGCTGTTCCTATCCAAATTTTAAAATAATACATCTATACTGGATACATTGATTTTTTTTCTTCTGCATCCTTAGTTTGTGAAGTTCATTACATAAAATTATTGAAGCTCAAAATTTGAGAGAGAGTCTGAAAATGTAACTGTAATACAACTTAAGACTTAAATTAGGGGGCTTTTCCATACAGCAGGGCTACTGAAGCCTGGTTTCTTAAGGAGTTATTTCCTCTATTTCTTTAATAACTATCCCACTACAAAAAGCCAAATTTCTACTTTTTTTTTCCCTTGTACAACCCCAGCTGAGATAGAGGTAGCATGCAGTCTGGTTAGTTCAGACTGGTTTGCCTCTGTGTGTGCTTATTTGAGTTGACTAGCTGGTTCTGCAAATGGAATATAAAACAGGTACGTTTTTGAGGGCTATAAATTGTTCATTACGTAGGATGATCTCTAACTGAAAAGCTGGGGAAGGAGCTTGCCATATAAGCAGGTATTTTCCATTTCGATGTTCCTTGAACTTTGCTGGGAAACATTAACAGTGGATTAGGCTGATTTTTGTGTAGTGATTCCTCTGCCTATAGTTTGACACGAGCTTTGTGATTGTATTGGCTTCAAAGCAGTGTGTGTGTCTGAGGGCTTACACAAGACAAGCGTGTAAATGGATTGTGTCCTTGTGTTAGGATTCTCCCCCTTCCCAGACTCTGCTCTTTCAACTAAGTCATGGTACATATATGTGAGCATATATATGCCTAAGCTAAGCTCCTCTGGCTTTTGACCAATTTGAAGACTCTCTAGGATTTTCTTTCCTGTTTACATCCCAATATATACTGCCATAAATATTAGAAGCTATGCTAATCCTTTTTAATAAGCTTTAGCAAATCAGCAGAGTTTGCCTCAAGATGTGTGGGTTCTACTATCCCACAAGGTTGTGCCTCAAAGAAGGGGGAAGGGACACCTTTGCACGCTGCTAGAGCACCTCATCTCACCTATCCTCACCTTTACTGCAGAGCCCTGGAAATATGGCTGATTCTCACTCATTAGAAGACATGTTGAATTAGCTATGTGATGCATTTATGCCTCAGAGCAAGTTCCTTTCCAGCACACAGTGCAGGAAGATTCCAGCTGAAGAGGAGAATAAAATTTTTATGAATTGGGACTTGAACACTCAAGTGCTGTAATATGCTTTCAGCTAATTTCATCTTTAAATACAGATAATGAATCCACTTTCAGATAAGAAGCATCGTTCATTCTGTATGAATGCAAGTAGTATAGAAAGTGGGTGATTTACAATTTGGTCATATCTAGGATTTATATATGTGTATGTGTGTGTGTGTGTGTGTGTATGATTTAAACTAGATAGGTAAGGTGATACTGATGTATTTTCAAAATATTTTGGGCACTGAGCTGTTTATTGATGGAAAACATGCCTTAGGAAACTTCCCTCTATAGTTTGTTACTGTAGGTACCTGTATCCAAGAAAAGCCATTTTTTTAAAAAGCTGGTGCAGTGCAGTAAGACAGTTGTGAAAGCCAGGTGGGGCGTGTTAAAGATCATGAAATGCTGTAATGCTTTTGGAAGAATCAAAACCCAAAGATCCACCAGACCGTTGTTCCCAGGCTCTGGCATGAGGCATCAGGCTGTATTTTAGAGTAGAAAATGTGTTTCGTGTCAGTCTCATGATGCTGTTCAAGAAAACCTACTAATTAAAAATAAAAAAGCCCTTAATAAGAGCTATTTAGAGCTTCTGCTAAGTTCGGGTATGGGGAAACGAACATGTTTTGTTTTGTCAATTTTGTTTGTATTATTTCATAGGAAATTTAACCCATCATTTACCCAAGTTTTTTAGGTGCCAAATCTTTCCAGCAACTTGCTGTGAAATGTCAGTTATTCCGTGAAAGTATTTTCTTTCTCATATGGTGTATCATCAAGCCTTTGTCAAATTCTGTAGCCTTACTGGTAAGATGGAGTTCATGTGAGTTCAGTGTGATGGTTTACCACATTTTACTTACAAAATTTGCTTTTGTCCACTGTGACCAGTGTAATCACATGGTCTATAAATAGAAACCCCTATTACAAAATACAGTCATTCCACCTGTGTCATCCTGTGCTGATTTCCGAAAGCAGGGGATGGAATGGGTGTTCATAAAATGCAGGTTTTTACTGCAGGAAACCGGAGTGTGAGCGAATGGCTGGTTTGCCAGTTCTGCACAAAAGCTCTCAGGCAGTGGCTGAGGTATGAAATGCTCAGATACTTCAAAATTTTAATTTTTTTTTTTTTTTTTAGTTTAAGTGTGCCCTTTGGAGAGCCAGCATCTTTCAGGTGATGAAGTAACAGGTGGTGTAGTTTAAATTATGCACAGTTTCGCTGTAGTGGGGAGCTAAACAGAGCAGCTGAGAGGATTTAAGGGCTTTGTATGATGGCTTTGGCTTTGCCTTTACCTCGGGAAGAGGCGGTGGAAGCCCTGTGCTCCCAGAGATAACTGGGCACTGCTGAAACCCCCCCACACCGATGTGCCTGTGTTTTCCAACAGCTGCAGGAAGCAATCAAGGCTGGCAAAGGTGTGACATCTGCCATCGACCTCTGCCGCTGCCACGGAAACAGAGCACTGGCAGCCCTGGAGCGATTCCCTCCCTCGGAGGCCAGGGACGCCTTGGCCAACATTGTCTACGCCGTGACCAGGCTTCCCTGACCTGCCGCTCCGGGAGGAGCATCTCTCCCTCCACAGGTGGACACCAGTGCTGCCTCACACCTCTGATCACCTCATCCCATCCCGGCAGAGGAACGTGCACTCGCTGCCGCCGCCAGCAGCAAAATTCGGGAGAGGAAAGAAAAAAGGTCACAGACGGTTTTCGCTTGTCGTGCCAGAAGCGCACTTGAGGCTGCACCGGTAGAAATAATTAATGAGTCCCGTTTCCGTGACCTCAGCAAATGGACAGGAAATAAGTCGGTATTGATTGGGCACCAGCGGGGATGGCGCCAGGGCGGAGGCCGGTGGTTTTCCTGCCAGAGGGAGGGATAGAGAGAGGGAGGGATGGAAGGGCGTGAAGATCCAGGTGTCACAAGAAACCCGCTCAAACCTGCCCAGAGAGAGTGAGCTGCCGAAGCCGGGAATTAACATACCCTTATCCAAGGGGAAGGGCAGTTCGGCGGATTAATGGGGGAAAATCCCTCTCTGTCTATGAGCAGTCATGTCTCCTCACACTGTTTTTATGCATTCAAATGTAAAATTACCCTGTGCCTAATGAGTTCTGTATTTGAGAAACTTGCTGAGAAAATGTGTCAAGCATGGTAAGTAGGAGTTTTAAAATATTTAATCAAATATTAATTTGGCTCTGTTAAGGGAACTGAGTGCCTAGAGTTTATACTGTGCCTATGTAAAATGTTGCTCTGGGTCAAAGAATGAGGTTTTTCCAACACCTCTGGGGGAGGGAATATCCCTTCCTCAGATCCAGCAGTTTGTTTCAACGGTCTTACACTAAAGAGTTTTCTATGTTTGTGACACTTGTGTTAATTTAAGCCAAATAAATGTTAATTTGTAAGGCTAGACATCAGCCCTTGGCAGAAAGGAAGCAGGAATGCTCCTCTGTGAGTAGTCACTGCACTGAATAAAATGCAGAAAATACCAGAGAAGTTTTGAACCTCAGCAGGTTGGATTTTCAAGTCCAATTACAGCCAGCTTATAAGGTGTATCAGAAGCCTGCAATTTGAGACCGTCTCTGTTTTGTTCATAGGAGATGATTTTTGTGGTTTGCACACGTGCAATCTGAGAATGCCGTTGACAAGAAGGCTGAGTTTACATAAATGATCTAGATTGAGACTCAGCTACCTTTCTTCCTTCTGTGGTGTAATTACAGCCCAATCTGGAGACAGCTAGCACAGCAAACAGATTTCATTACATCCCTCACTCAAACACTAAGTGGAGTTATTTCTGTTAAATTCTCTCCTCCCTCCTTTTCCCCCTGCACTCCCTCCCTGTTGCACAGCTTGTTTGTCATAGATCAGCGTGTTGCATTCCACCAAATGCAAAATATAAATAAAAACTCTATCCTCTAAAAATATACTGAAAATACACCCTGTGTAATGTACATAATATTCTGTGTACATTCTGCCCACATTATACCATGATATTTCATGTACAATAAGCAACCTTGAGTCACAATCTTTGTTTAGGAGCAGAATCCGGAACTCAGGACTCACTTTGTTCTGGAGAATGGCTTCAACACCAGACCCCTTATTACTTGCACTTTCTCTCTTGCCTGCCCTGGCATTTTCTCTCTTCCCAAGACTCTGGCACTTCTCCCTGAGTTACTGTTGTTACTGAAACAGGGAGGCTGGAGACAGAAGAGAAACACTGAGAAGTGTGGTTTATTCCAGGCAGTTACCCATGAAGTTCCCTGAAGTTCTCCTAATAAAAAATGTGCTTGAACGAAATACCTAAACACAACCAGAGTCATATTTCAGCTTTCTTTGGCTCTTGTTTTTACATACTACATTAAGTAAGGGCCATTCATCATCTTTTCTTTGTCTTACATCTGTGTTAATTGGTTCATAATGGTTTAGGGCTGCAAAAAGCTCGGGTTGCTGGAGATATTCTGAGTCACTTCACCTCACCTGTGTGAAAAAAATACCAAACATAATGCAAAACTATGTACACCTCATTTATTTTTTCATGCAAGTGCAAGTTTTTATTTGTACTTGTTACCAATAAAAGGTAATCATCAAAAATTAATTACTTTTTTTTTGTATTTTTACCACAGTATGTTCTGATTGCTCCTGAATAATTCAACCTTAATTTAAAAAAACCAAACAAACAGTATGAGTTGTCGCTTATCAATATTACCAAGTAATCTTATATTTAAGGAATTTGCCTGTAATTCTTCAGAAATTTTTGTTGTCTTGTTTCCTCCAGGTAAACTACAAGCAAAGTATTGTACCCGTCTGTCAGACTCCGGGTGAATTAGTCAGTGCTGTGTTCTCATACACTGCTCACACCTCGTGCAGCTTCTGAGCAGTGTGTGACCTTCGGGCTGTTCTGATCTTACTTTTGTCCGCTTGGTTCCTTGTCCCCACCTACCTGTAAAGCAGGTCAGGGAGAGGGATGCCTGCGGTCTGAGGAAGGCATTCACACCATTTACTTCAGTCACCCAGCTACTCAACCAGACATTCCTGTTGGCTGCTCCTCTGAACTTATCACCAGTATGGATTTGCCGCACCATTCCACAGATGCACAAAATACAGGACAAGATCCCAGCTGCTTTTTAAACCAAATTAAAATTAAAAAGTTACCCTGATCCACTGCATCTTACTTCTGATGGAGTTAATTTTCTTCGTAGTATCCTATACAGTGCCATGTTTTGGATAGGTAACTAAAACAGCGTTGCTCACCCACTGTGCTCAGCAGTACTTGCACAGTGCCAAAACTTCCTCCGCTCCTCACTCCAACACCCAGGGAGGGGTTGGTTGTGGGCAAGGGGCTGGGACAGCTGACCTCAGAGATAGTCTGTGCTGTACAAGATCATGCTCAGCAGTATGGGGGTGGGGAGTGGAGATGTTCCAGGGGCCTCTTGCTTGGGCACTGTCTGGGCATCAATGGACGGGTATTGATTGCTTTTTCATTGCTTGTTTTTCATGGTTTTGTTTTCATTTTTTCCTCTTGTACCTATTAAACTGTCTTTAATTCAACCCACAAATTTTCTCACTGTTGCCCTTCTCTGCGGTAGTATGGAGACACTTCTCCATCTGTTAATGGTTAGGGATTTTTAGAAGAATCTGTTAAAATTGTGTCTTTTGTTGGTGGCATCAATTTCAGTTTCCCACTGAAATTCCCAATATTTTTGACCTTTAGGATTGTAGCCTCAAACTGTTCCAGGAACAGAAGTAGTTCAGTACAAAGCTCTTTCTGGTCTGAGAGTCTCCTTGCCCCCACTCGTACTCACTGAGCTGAAGCACCAGGAAATTCCAAGTGGAAATAGGCTCTTAATCATAAGGCACTTAGTAGACTGTCTTTATACCCTTCAGTTCCTCCTCACCTGTTTGTAAACACTCTTTGAATGATTTTGCATTTACTTTTAGTAAAGGAGCAAGTCATGCAAATACAAAAAACTCTTGTTTGCCTGCCTCTGGCCTCACACTGCCTCAGCTGGATAGAGAGGAATGCTGCTCCCTGTTCCTCTGTGCTGGGCACAGAGGGTGGGATGTACCACATCGAACTTGGCTGGACATGTCTAACCCCAGATGTGCTTCATCTCAGTCCTGAAAATACCTCTGTGAAGGACTGTATCCATCCTTGGACTACACAGAACTAAAAGCCTACAGTACATCCCACTGTGGGGGGCAGTGAGTGAGCAGCTCTGAGGTGCTTAGCTGCCATCCAACACAATTCATTTTGGTACCCAGAGTGGGACATACAGGGCTGAAGATAATAAGATGTTTGACCAGAGTGTGCTAGAGAGAACCTCTTATACCTGTTTAGCTATTGCTGTTCATGATGTTGACTTACTCACCCTTGATGCAGGTTTATTTGTTCCCTTACCCACTCCCTGTCATGCTCGAGAGTAAACGTGACGATTCAAGAGCTTGTTGAAGGCTGGGTTTGTCTTCTGCAGTTTGCTGTGCTGTGTAGCACTTGGTTGTGTTTTGCCTTGGAGAGCTATGATGAAAGCACTGGCCCTGAGCCTAATCTGGTATTTGGGCTCTGCGTTGCTGCTGTCCCAGTACTTTGGGAACCATCTCGTGGAGATAATTAACAATTACACCTTTTCCTCTGAGAGACAGTTTGTGGAGGAAACAATGGCACCTCCCCCTTCACCTCCTGCAGGGTAGTTGCTTTCCACCTTGTTACAATGACTTCAGTATTTTGAACACTCCTGGGTAATCAGAATATTCACATCAGTGTGTCTCAAGAATCTGTATCCAGCTTTTCCTAGGATTGAGTATTTAGGAATATCACACATGAATATGCCCTGAGGCTGTGTGGTCATGGGTAGCAAGGTATATAGAGCAGTTTTTACCTCTGATGGTGTGGGACCTGACCCCCAAACAAGTGCAGGATCCTGAAAAAGTGACAGTGCATTTGAGAAAATGATGCCCTGGCTGTGCTAAAGGGACACAACTTCTCACATGGTGCTGGGCCTGGCCTAAGCCTGCCAAGAACTGTTCAGCACCCTTAGAGGGCAGAGATGGTCTCTGGGTCTGGAGACACACAAAAAGCACCACGGCTAAGCCAGAGACCAGCCTCTCAACTCTTTACCCCTATAGTCAAGAAGAAACAATGGAGGCAGAAGTCAATTCCCTCAGTCAGGGAGAAAGCTTCTCCCAAGAGGGAGCAGGAGGATGAAGTGGAGGGGCAGCCTGCTGTGCAGCAGAACAGTCACAAGAACAGGAGCAGAAAGAAATCATAAACAAGCCAGAAATCATCAAGTCCTTATCCCTGAGGAAGCTGCAAGATACACACGAAGATTACAGCCTCAGCCTGGTGAGCTAATTATCAGCTGGCTGCTGCAGTGCTGTGGTACTGGAGCCAATAGCCAGGAATTAGAGAGCAAGGAAGCCCAGCAGCTGGGATCCCTCACAAGGGACTGGGGCATCAACAAAAGGACTGGAAAAGGATCAAAAATCAGCAGCCTCTGGAGGCAGCTTACTCTGAGGGTGAAGGAGAAGTATCCCCTTGAGAAAGATCTTGTAAACTATTAAGGCAAGAGTGGACAACTACTGAGAGTAGTGTCCAGTGTCTGAGGGAATTAGTGGTAGAGGTGATCTACAGCAGCCCGGATAACAACCAGGCATCTAAAGACCCAGATGAAATCCAGTGCCTGTGGTCCATGCAGTGAAAGTTTGTATGGAGCATGGTCATTGTATGCCAGCACCTGGTGCTGGTGACTTGGCCAGGCATCAAGGCCCCAGCTTTGGGTAGATTGGCCAGTCTGCTCCATCAATTCAAAGAGAATCTCTCTCCCACCCACCCTTGCAGGCCTGTGTCAGCTGGGGAGAGACTGTCCCAACAGTTCCAGCTATTCAAAGACAGTGTGTCTTCCTCCTTCTCCCTACCAGCCACCATCTAGGCTGGCAAGGGAGCTGTGCTCTGCTCAGGGGGAGGGTGCCATGTGCACATTTGTGTGCCACCCTGTGGTTCTGTCTGCATTACCATGAGGAGAGCATGGGGCAGTGGGATGCCTTGAATGTGGAAGCTGGGGTATGTGAATGTGGGTATGTGAGGAATTTGGTGGCCAAAAAAGGCCCATACAGGAGAATTACCACTCTGGTTGCTATTGAGCAGTTCCCCAGAGAGTGCAGAAGGACAGATACTGCCTTTGACAGTGAAGAACTTTGAAGTGAAGAACTTCTGGTTTGCAGAAAAAGGATCAGGTAATGAATACACCTTCCAGGACTTGAGGGGCCCTGCCTCTGGCCAGGTGGAGGAAAGGGGTTACCAGGTTTATTGGACTGCATGGACTTGATGGCCTGGCACACCTGATCAGCTGGCTGTGCTTCTCTTAATGTAACCTTCCATGTGCCTTGCCTTACTGGCGATAAAGAGTGCACACGTGGCCCATATCTGACTTAGTGTTGAGCTTGACAGAAGTTGCTAAAAGATTGAAAAGCTCTTGTCGGTTTAATGGAAACATTAAGGAAGTGTTCTCTGGAGCTGCTGGGGAGTGCTTCTTGCCCCAAGCGGTGCTAAAGAAGCCAGACCAGTGTTCTCAGGGGTACACCTGCTGGTGGGATCTCCCCGTGGCTTTTTCTTCTGAGCAGTATTTGAATTTTCATCAGCACAAAAGGCTAACTCAGGCAACTGTGCCATGCTGCAGATTTGCCAAGGAAGTGGCTTCTGGGTCAGAGCACTGGCTGTTGCTACTCTTGTCAGCTACTACAATCTCACAGAAGAGTGAGGCATCAAACTTTTTTTATTCTTTGTAGTCTTCAAAGTCTTTTACCTGCACAGTGTCTTACAAAAAATAAAGAGCTAAAGCTTTTCAGTCTCTCAAAGCAGTTCAAAGGAAAGAATATTTCCGGTTCTAGAAGTCATCTGTTCTGACGGTCTTTGAATTAAACTATCCTTTTTTTTTCCACCTTTCAGAAATCAATCCCTAAAATGCATTAATTATTTACATAATTAGCATTCACATGTTTCTCTTTTAGGCTAAGCCTGTTTCTCTAAAGCTAAGAGAAAGTGGCTATTAAGCTAAAATTCTTGCAGCAAATGCTTTTAAAATAAACAAAAATATAAAGTACAGAGCTTGCTGTGAGTTGTGAAGGGGAGAGGAGGGTGACAAACAAATTGGCATCGATACACCAAAGCGTCATGCAGTCACCTTTGTCCACCCCTTCATGCACTTGCATTTGTGCGTGACTCTGCCCGCAGCTCCCTGCGTTGCTGCCGTATTCCCAGCCCCTGACAGCAGCCGGAGAATGCTCGGGCTCCCCCCTGTGTAGGAGATCCCTTCTCTGCAGTTCGTGAAGTTGACTTTAATTCATGCCTATTTGCAAAATGCTTTTGTCAGTGTGCATCTCTTGGGGAAAAGCAACCTTTTTCTCCAAAACAGAAAGAGCGACAAGGCGGTTTACCTACTACACTGGAAAGCAGTGTTCTACCGACTTCACATGGTGAAATTGTCTGCAGGAGAAAAGAGGGATCGTATCATACAAGAACATTCATGTTGGCTAATAGTGACAGGCAGGTGTCCCACTCATAACTAGAAAAGTAGTTCTCAGATTTATCTGGTTTTTAAGAAATTTCTATATAAAATTCCATTTGAGGCATATTTTGATATATTGTGTAGGAGAATTACAATTTTGCAGCACCATTATAAAAAGTCTTACTTTGAAATTTCCTTCTTTACCCTACTCCACTTTGTCTTCTTCCCTTTACCCCTTGCCCCAAATATCAAAGACTGAAAATACTCTGCTTTATTATTAGAGCAATGCTCATCATTTTTTTGTTTTAAAATTGTACACGAAAGTATTTTACTTGCAACAAAAACAATATCTTAAAACTAGACTTTTTTATGCCTTCAATGACTACAGCAAATGACTGGCCTTGACTGCAAGGTTCAAATTTTAGCAGTTATTAAATGTCAAATTATAAAAATTAAATGTTAAGCAGAAGCCATTAGAAAAATCTAAAACAAGTTCCAATAGATTAGATTATTTTTTTTTTCCCCCAGAAAAGAATATGAACATTTATTTTGAAAAGCTTTACTCTCTGCAGAGGAGCATGATGTTTTTTCTATGTGACCAGCTTATCTGAAACACAGCGTGGTTAGGAAATGAGGCATTTTTCCCTCTTGGCTAGTTTTGATGAAAGCTCTCCAAGTTGCACATTGTGTCTGAACATTTCTTCATTCATAGCATGTGCCCATCGAAAACTGTTTTCTGTTTGCAGCATTTCAGCTGTACTATTTATAAGCTCGTTGAACAATGCTACTAGAGGCTGTAAAAGGTGTGTATTTCATATGCAAATCACTAGCAATAATTTTCTACAATTACACTTAGTTGCTTGCATCATTATTTTCATAAAAAATGGGTTTAGCAGGAGAACATTACAGAAAAAATGTCTGTATTAGTAAGATTTATTTTTAATCAAACAATTTTATTTATATCCAAAGTATAAAAACTGTGAATGTCCCTACGCCTGCTCACATGCTGTAAGACCACAAGCAATATACACGGCTTTTAGATGTAATATGCTAAGATATCTTTGCAGAAAAATAAACAGGGTTTAAACATCTAGTATTTCTTACAGATGACTGCTGCTGCTAAAAGTGATCACATTACTAATGATTAGAAGTATTTCTTACACAAACTTTTATGAAAAGTAATTGCTTTCAATCACATTCTATTGTAGTAATAACCACTAAGTGGCTGGTTTTTTTCTTCTTGTAAACCCAGGTCCCCACAACTACAGTTTTTATTAAAAATTCGGTCCAGATTGAATTTTCACCAATTTCAAAGGGAAATTCCTGTTGGATAAAATGCATTGACCTTTTAAATTCATGATTGTTCTCAAAGTCACTACTGTAGGGTATGACTAGGTTATATTAGATGGGTTATAACTAGATGAATTAAGGCATCGAGTAGCCATGAGGCAGAGATTCACGTTAGGACAAACTCAGAAGGGAAGATTCCCATCCATCCAAAGAGCAAGGTTCAGGAGTAGCTTCCCGGCAGTAGTGAGTGCAAAGACTGAGAAGGGAGGATCCCTAGCTGCTTCTAAGACACTGACTTTTTTTTATGAAAAGGACTGCCATGACAGAAGCAGTTGGAACTCAAAAAACCTCAAAAAGCTGTTTCAGTTTCAGGACCTGAAACAAAGAGGATTCCTACAATCTGAATATTGCTACTTTGATTGAAGAAAAAAGTAAGTTTACAGACAAAAGAAAAAAAAAGCTAAATCATCCAGCTGAGTTCTCAAAGAAACCTAGTTTTCTACATTGCTTCACAATTTTTTTCTAATATTGTTGCAAACATTTGAACTTACATATTTTAGTGCAGTATGAGTCTATGCAACTGGTCCAAAATACTCTTTCTCCATACAATGGGCAAGATACGGAACTGAGCGTTAAGCACACAAAGGAGAGTGTGCTGTTTGCTCGTGATTGGGAGATGTGGACGTCTTTGAGAGAACGGACTTTCCAGGCTGTATTTACCTCTTCTGGATGTAAAACGGAACTTGGCAAACAGACCTTTATGGGATAAATGTTTGATTGTTCAGAGTTAGTTATGGTGTCGATAATAGGATGACTGTGCATTAAGTGAGCATTACTTCTTTTTAAATGCAAAGCTGGGAAATAGCGCACAATGGCGCAGTTCTTGACTGAATTAACATAGAGTAAAGGGAACTGCGATTTCATTGCCAAGAGATTAAAAGAGGCTTATGCTTCCAAGACTGAAGTTGCTCAGATTTGTCAGTTTTTAAACAGTTATGGATGCAACTGATGTCTAAGTAAACTGCTGCAGCACAGAAGGAGAATTTAGGTTGCTCACTGGGTTGAGTTACTCTATTCTTGAAGCTCCTTTACATTTCTGCTGTACTCTTCCACTGCAGCTTCGATATGATTTTTATTTTAAGCTTTTATATAAAATTCTTCTTCCTTTAGTGCTCAAGTGTTACATATCTGCTGTCTTGCCAGTACACTCTGGTGCTACTTCAGGCTAGAAAAGGGTTTTCTTATAATGAGTGTTCATTTTTTTGAAACTTTTTCTCTGTGAGCTAAACTCTAAGATTTCCAACCCACACGCACTTGGAGATGAACTGACTTGTTTTTAAAATCCAAAGATGCCATTTATATTCTCTGTTTTGATATCCTTGATTCAGCAAGCAACACAATTATGATGCTTCTTGCCCATCTCTGTGAAGTCTAGCTAAACAGCAAATTTTGAAGTTTCCAGTGGCATCTATCATTGTATCTAAGAACAAGAAGCAGTGTTGCTGTAAAATTTAAAGAAACGCAGAATATCATGTAACAATTCTGTTTCTTGAGAAAAAAAAAAGGCAATTATATTAACTGGCACTTCCAAGTAGAGTAGTATTTTGCTGGCAGAACCCTCCAACACTGCTTGCAGCCACAAGAAGTTTAAAAATATAAATAAAGTTCAGGTGTCTGCCACTGTTCATTTCTGCCTGGGTCACAGCAATGTATGGATATTGCCCGCAGCATGTTACTTGTTCAGTATTGTCGCCTGTGGGCCAGCAGAAGTTCCAGATATTCCTGTGCAATGTGTCCATACATGTCCATGTCCTTTCAGTCTGACTGGCAGTGAAGAGCACGAAGTTATGCAAAGTTTGTTATCAAGTTGCCTTATTTGCCATTAAACATGCTAGTTTTATAAACGTTGAATTGCAGAACACATTTTACTGGAAATCAGATGAGTTAATTGGACCGATTTTTTAATGGTGCCTTTCAGACCCTTTTAATTCAAGGCAGAGGATTTTGGAACCTGCATTCTTTCTTCCCCCCCCCCCCCCCCCAATATATTCAGTCTCTTTGAAGTTTATTTATATCAAATACACACCTAAATAATTTAAGGTGAATTCCAAGCTGCCTAATTTAAGTATCTGCCCGATCTGGGTGAGTCAGTGCCTGACTCCTGCCACCGCTGGAGTTCCGAGACCAGCCGGGCACCCATGGGGCCGGGCCAGCCTCCCTGACGTCCCTCTAGAGGGCAATCCTGCCCGTTCCATCCAGCCCAGCTGAGCCCGAGCCAGCCCGGAGGAACCCGCAGTAAATGTGAGACTCCATCCACTTGGCTGTCCCCAGTGACAAGCACCCTTCCAGCAAAGGCTGGAACCACACTCAGGTTAAGAAATTGCACTGTATTCCAGAAAGCAGCCACTTGGCTCTGGGCTGCCTTGCAAGAGGGGGCACTTCCCCGGCCTGCTGCACGCACACTGTGGCCAGCAACACGGGAATCACTGAAAGTCAGCCCAAGAGCAGCAGAAAGAAAAGGTTACTGGTGTGGGCTTGTCTTTTTGCACAGGGGGCTTCTTTTACGATTAGAGTCTTAACATAAAATGTGTATAAGTTTCAGGGAACTGGCTCCACACCCCACTGTTTCTCATCTCCTTTCCTTCCAGACTCCATGACTCTTGCGTCTGGCTACAAGGTGGCCTAGTTTCAAGATGTGGTGAAGTGATAGACGATGTACTGGTACCATAGCAATACCTTTTACAGAATGAAACTCCCAAAATTAGTTCCTGCTGAAAGTGCTTTTGACATCTCATGCCACATCTCTGCCTACTGAGTGCTGTAGGCTATTGCAAAGATCTACAAGAAAGCCTTGCTGAATGTTTCGAGTTGGATTCTTGCTTATCCTAAATGTTTGTAGTGCAGGAAGCAAAAAGGCTTCTAAATTTAGGATCATTCTTCTGCTTCTTGTCGTCGTACCAAGCACCAACACACTGAGCTGTTCTGAATCCCAGCTCAGGGATGAGCCCTGGCAGCTCTTCCATCTCCCTGCCAGCCACCGTGGTTCCTCTCCCCTGCCCAGGGGAATCTCCAGCCGACTAGATCCTTTGAACTAACTCAGAGAAGGCATCCTCTGCGGAAGGCTGGCACCTTAGAGATCTACAAGTGAAAGTCTAAGGAGCTGCCACAGTCCACCCTTCGAGGACTCCATACAAGTGCAAACAGTGCTTTCAGCTTCCCTGGGGTTCTGAGCACATCGGTGTTGGTGGCATGACTGAAGTCTCACTGCAGTTTGGTCAAGTCAGTAATGGCCCATTGTATTCGAGAGCAATGGTGATCTTTTTACTGAAGAGTTTTCTTGCTAGAGCACCACTACTCCCCTCCCCGGTGACCTGGAATTTTTCAGAGTTTGCCGCAGTGTCACAGAGTGGCTTTTGAGCCAAAGGCACAAAGTGGGCGAAAGATGAACATTTGAATAAATGACGTGTATAGCACAAGTTCAAATGGTGAAAAGAAATGTGGCTTGTCTGGCTGGGAAGCCAATCTAAGCTTGCTACCTGCATTGCCTGGAGACAACTTGGCTCGCTCCCTTTCCATTGAGTACTGTTATTGCAACAATATGCTCGTGCTACTTTATGCTTAGCTGAGGCCCTTCAGGTCTCCTCCTGGGCTTGAGTCCCTAGTAGCTACAATGCCTCAGGCCAGCACTATAGAGCAGAAATGAGGTGGAGTTCAAACTGGCAAGTATTTTCTCAAGGGCT
Source organism: Corvus moneduloides (assembly GCF_009650955.1). Taxonomy (NCBI): domain Eukaryota; kingdom Metazoa; phylum Chordata; class Aves; order Passeriformes; family Corvidae; genus Corvus; species Corvus moneduloides. The sequence goes on along the minus strand of NC_045478.1, from coordinate 47,272,450 downwards.
CTGAAATTGAGTTTGGGATTCCACTGGCTTGCTCTTGCCTTATGGTTGCCTTTCCTCAGTCCCACTAAGTAAAGCATTCAAATAAAATCCAACTGAGATCTAGCACTACTTAGCAGCTGGGCCAGGTGTTAAAACACGGTACCCTTTAAGAAAAGCCTCAATTATCCTTGCAATAAAGGGAGGGGGCAAATCATACTGTAAACTTCCGTGCTCATAGTGCTAACAGGCTCAGAAAAGTTAGCGGGAAGTGCTCTTTATCTCCAAAGAGAGAATGATGCGATAACTGCAGAACACTTGTCTTGTTAATAAAATGTATCCTTCGTTGGAGTGATTCATCCGAGGAGTTACAATGCTGGTAGTTCCCGCTTTTAAGGGCTCCTTTGAACAGCTGTCTATCAACAGCAATGATAAAAGGAGCAGTCAAAGTTAAAATCAACAAACTATTATCTGTTAAAATTATTCATGGACTGTGACACTGTAAACACACCAAAAGTCCCAAATGCCAAATTTAGAAGAGCGACATAAGTGGAAGAACAAAATTTTAGAGAACTGCTTCTAAAGAAAGCGCCAAAAATCTGAAATGGTGAGGATTTTTTATTTTAAGAGGCACTCTTTGTATTGTTCAGTTCTGAGGAAACAGCATGTGATTAGGAAAGTGCTGAGCTATTTATGGGGCAGAAGATTTATCTGAGATCTTTCCCGGTTATTTCTCAGTTGACTTACGTGTTTTTGTATTGCTTTTTAATTTAAAAAAAAAAAAAAAGTTTGAGATAACAAACGAAAGGTTTATTAATCTGTTACATTCACAGCACTGCTCGAGTTCTACCTTCACATTTACTTGCCACTTGCCTGGTGTGCATTTGCCGTGTAACTTCTATCGGATACATCCTTCACGCTGCACAGAATCCATCATCATGGCAGTATCAGCCCTCACCTACTTATTTTATAATAAACACCTTTTATAAACATCTTTAGGCTGAACTTCTTTTACTCTGGGGAAAAAAAAAAAAGTAAAACAACTACAATATAATTAGAGCACTTGGCTGTGTACTTTTGTGAACAGCAAAATTAATCTATTTATTAGGAACGGCAGCACTGGCCGAGTTTATTGTGTAAGTAAAACATTTCACGCAAAGCTGCCAAGTTCCAAAGGTATGTTACATATAGCCAAAAAATATAACTGCCATAACTGGCCATAGGTTACAAAACCAGATTTCGCTCGCCCACATTTTTAAAAATTTTTTAATCTTTGGGAAACAGTTTGGTTTTCTACAAGCTGTTAGTCGAAAGGGCACGTATGATTTGGCAGACTAATGTAATGTCTTATATGCTCCTGTCAATTTCAGGGAAGATAAAATCTACAAGGATACTTAATTAAAAAAGAATGCAATGTCTGTTTTATAAATCACTGCTGCCATCTGCCCCCCAAACGCAGAGCATGGAAGCGGTCTCGTGTTTAACCAGCGTGGGAAAAAGACTGGATCTGAATTAAACCAACCTACTGAAATAACTTTTTTTTTTAAGTACAGGCTAACGCGGCACCAAACATCGGCGTTTGCTACTCGGCGCTGAGCACAGAAACCCGCGTTAAGGTCACATAAAGGCGGGCGGGCAGCGCTCCCACGGGTGCCGCCAGCTCCGGGCAGCGCCGGGGGCCGGAGCCTCCCGGGCCGGGCCGGGGCTGCGTGCGGGTGTCATAGCCCGCGTGTGCGAGGAGCTCTCGGTGCGTCCCCCAGCTCCGCCCGCAGGGCTGCCCCGGGGTGACCCACGGGCACGCCGGCTCGGGGACGGATTTACGGGATCCACAACCGGTGCGCCCGCGGCCGGGGTCTTGGGAACTACCGGTCGGTCCCTCCGCCGGCCCTGCCGGAGCCCGACATCCCTGCCGGGGATGGCCCGGATCCCCCCGGTTCTGTCGCAGCCTGGCGGCGGCGGGGCGCGAGTGGGCGGGTGGGTGTAGGGAAGGCGCGCGGGGGAGATGCGGGACCGTGTGCCCGCGCGCGGCCACGTGCTCGCCGCCACCTGCCGTGGGCACGCGCCCCCCCGCCGCCTCCCCCGCGCGCGCACGTGCACGGCCCGCCACCTGACTCTGCGGGGCGCGCGGGCGCCGCGTCCACGCGAGACGGCGCGGAGCGGCCGGGCCGGGGAGGGCGGCGGGGGGGACCGCGTTTTCCATGCGGCGGCGGCCGCCGGCAGCGAGCGCGCCCCGTCCCCGCCGGTCCCCGTCCCCGGTCCCGTCACGCGGGGCCGTGTCCCTCAGCGGTGGCGGCCCCACGCGCGGGCGCGGGGTCCCGGGGAGGGCGTGTCGCGGGGCGGGCGCGCGGCCCCCCCAGCGGCGGGGCCTCTGCCCGCGCGGCACCGAGTGGGCGGCGGGGCGCGCGCGGCGCGGGGGCGGGGGCGCGCGGGGTCTCCAGTGGGAACCGCGCGCGTTCCCAGTGGCAGCGCCGGGGAGGGCGGGGGGTGGGGAGCAAAGGGAGGGGGGAGGAGCGGGCCTCTCTCCCCCCCACCCCCGCTCCCTCCCTCCCCTGCCCCTGCCCCGGGGCGGCGGGTGGCGCTGGCCGCGGCGGGTCGGGGCTCGGTGTCCTTGTGCGGAAATGACACACGGTCCCGTCACGTCACGCGAGAGCGCAGCGCGCGGACCCTCGCACACAAAGAGCGGGGGGGAAGCGCGGGCACCAGCGGCGGCCGCTCCAGCCGCCCCCGCCGCCCCGGGGCTCCCGTGGCCCCGCGCGGAGCAGAGGTAAGTCCCGCTGCCGCCGCTGGCGGGGACGGACGCCGCTCCACGCACCCCACGGCGAGCGGGGAGCGCCGCCCCGGCGGGTGGGGGAGGAACGGGGAGGGGGAGACCGAGCGGGGGGGGGGGGGCGCGGGAGGCGCGGGGCCGGCCCCTCCCCTGGCTGCCCGCGGCCCGGGGCCGCGCGGGCGGAGGACTCTTTGTTCGCTGCTCCCGGCGGCGCTGCGGCGGCGCGGGTCGCGCGCTCCCGGCCCGGGTGCCTCCATCCGCGGGGCTGGGGGAGGGGGACGACGGGGAGCGGGAGGGAGAGTGGAACGGTCACGCCGCCGTCACCTCCAGCCTCACCTTAACCCCTTCCCCCCCCCTCCCCCCGCGCGCCGGCCACATAGATCCGCCCGGGCAGGGTTCGGACCGGAAGCACCAACCGCCGCCGCCGCCTCGGGCTCGTGGGTCTGACCGCGGAAGCGGCCGCGGCCGCGCCGCGTGCGGGGCGCGCGGGGGCGTCCCCCGCCGCAGTGCCCGCCCCCGGGCGGGGCCTCGCGCCGCCGCCGCCGCGCGCGCCGCTCCCACGTGGCGGCCGCTCCGCCGCCCCTCGGTGGGCACGGGGGGAACCTCGGCCGCGCGCGCGCTGCCGGGCACCGGCCGCCCCCGGCACGGGCCCGCCCCGGCACCGCCCCAGGGCTTCGCGGGCCCCCGGGGACGGCGCGGGGCCACGCGCTCCCGGGAGCCGGGGCCGGGGTCAGGGTCCCGCCTGTCCTATCGTAGGCGGTGGGAGGAGCGGCGGGCGGGTGGTTCCGCTGGAATTCGTGTCGGTCCTTGCTGGGTCGCGCTCTGAGGGGCCCGGTGAAGGGCATTGCGGGGGAACGGGCCGCCCTTGGCCCGATCATCTCCCCCCAGGTCACCCGCGGCTTCCCGTGCCCTGATCAGCCGCTGCCTCCGCCCAGGTCGCCGCTCACTGCCCCTGCCCCTGCCCCGATCACCGCCCGCTTCCCCTGCCCTGGTCGCACGCTGCCTCTACCCTACTTTTCCCTGCGGTGTGTCCACACAGCCCTTTGTAAATAGAAGGGAACAAACTCTGAACCAGCAGAATGCGAGCCGGCGGCAGGCCAACAGCCATGTGACGGCTTCCACATAGCGTTGACGCAGTCCCAGAGTTTTTTTGGATTGAAGTGTGAGTAGGGTTTGTCGCTGCCACCTATAAACACAGTGTATGCCTTGACCCTTGGGGCAGAGACATCTAAGCAGGGAAAGAAAAGCCTTTTCTCTGCTTCCAACTTGAATGATGTACATCTCAGGAAACAAATAATTACCAATATATGCTGATGCGTTTTCTTCTGCTGCTAAATCAAACTCAACATTGGACCAACTGAATTTTTATCTTTGCTAAGTATTTTCATAGTTTAGGTGAGTTCCGTGGATAAAAATAAACGAAAGTTGAATGTAGTTTGGAGGAGAATTTAAACTGTCTGCACAAAGTTCAGATGAAACAGTATTTTAAAATAAAAGTAGAGTGAGAGGGGAGAGAGGAAAGCAAAATGCTTTTAATAGACCAGTGGAAAACCCATGATTGAAGAAAAGACAAATTCATACATTAATGCTGGAAATAAACCAGGTTAGTGTTTTGCTGATCCCTGCAAGATTAAACTGCTGTTTGGTAAAAGTACAGAGGACAGATTGAGAAAACTTCAGTTTTAGGCAAATTGTGAGAAAACTGAGGAGAGGGATTTTATTTTTTCAAAAATTTGCTTAAACTGCATATTCAACTTAACTAAAAATATGAAAGACCCAAATTAAGAACATGTCCTATAAATCCTAGTGGAAAAATGCCCTTGTTGCAGGCTGGTTTCAGTGGAGACTTGAGGCTTCATGTCCTTCTCCACAGGGTAGCAAGAGGTTTTCAAACTATGTTAAGTATAGAGATTTTTATTGTCCATAAGAGTAATGCTTCCAGGAACATCTGCTGGTTCTTTAAAATTTTCTTCTTTGTAGTTTTAGAACTTATTATTCATGTATTTGCAGTCAGAACGTTTGTAATGTTGGAATATTGTTTCCTATGGTTTTTAATATTACAAGTGTCAGTACTGGATATCAAGAACAAACTTTATTGAGAAACAACACTGCAGCACCCCACTACCTCAAAATGGATAGAATAGAAAGCATTTGCTTTTAGTATTTGTTACATTGTCTACTTGCATTTTGCTCTTTGCTCAGTTAAATGAGGCAACATCCATATCTCAGTTTCTTTAAGACGGGTCATCAGTTTCAAATAAGTTACCTGTTGTTTGTTTGGTAGGGGTTTTTTATTAAGGTGGTTTCAGGTATTGGGCTTCTTCAACCCTCTGCTTCTTCAAAATTTATAAGGCCTTGACAAAATTACGTAAAATTTGAAGTCAAATCACTGGCTCATAGATGTGAAAAAAAGGCAAACATTGCCTCTAAGAAATACATTTTCCAGCTCAGTTTTGAAGTGGTATTTATGTCTAATTCAGTTGAATTGAATTTGAGTTGCATTGTTTTTTACAAAAAAATTGGAGGAATCAAGTGTACCCCGAGGATAATTGCAATATTGAAATTATTGAACCCAGTACTACAGCTAGGAAATAAAAGATGCAGATTACTTGGCTCCCAAAGCAGAATGCAGAACTCGCAGTTCTCTAGGTTTGCTTCTCAGCCCAGCAGGAGAGCTTTCCAAGAGACAGCCTGGAAAGCAGCATGCACCCTGAACAGGAGGCAGCTCCTGGGCAGCCTGAGCAGAGGGCACACGCCTCCAGTGCTTTTTGACTCCGAGACTGCAGAGCTGGCTGTTGGGAATCGTTGTTTCCTCTCATTATTTCCAACTGTTCTGTAGGAATCAGTCTTCTAAAACATCACGAGGGACAGAATTTCACACTGTCACCAGGCACTTGGAGCAGCCCTCTGCTCACCTGCTGCATGGAACGGGGCTGCTTCCACCTACCCACACCAGCTTTCAAGGCTCTGGGCTTCCCATGGGAAGCATTGGTTGCTTTCTGTGGTTCACCCAGGGCGTGTTTCGTATGAAGTACAGGCAGAGACCCAGAGACAGGGAGCCGGACCAGACACCTGAGTGTTCACTGAGATTTATTGATCAATCATTGTCACTTGCTGAGAATGAATATATGTACAGTGGTTTTGATTGGCTCTAGATAAATCACACTCTAATTACGTAGTGTAATACCATTGCAATTTTGTGAAGTCCTGTTACAGGATGGTATGTATAAGAGGAGTTGCTAATTTTGGCTGTTAAACAGCAGTTCAATGTACACATCTTGTTAAATTTAGCCAGTGTAATCTCCTTAAAAGATCAGCTTTTTTTTTTTGGTGTTCCTGTCATTTATTTAATTTTACTAGGATATCTGTGCTGTAAGAGGGGTGTTGTATCTTTCACCACATGCTGAAAGCAAAGGAAACTGAGCAGCTTATACCACACATGTTATCAAACACATATTTAATGTTACTAGCAAACAGGTATGTCTTAACATATGACCAAAATATAAAGAACAGTTGACCTCCTCAGAAGCAACACTCGAGTAGAAGACTTTTCATTATGACCTGAGTTATATATGAAGCAATGTACCACCGTGAGGCTTTAAAGGGAATAAACGTAAAACACAATGTCTCAACCCCTGTGCTTTTAATAACATTCTTAGGCTCGATAATGAAGAATTGGGGACATTCCTTCCAACCTACATGAAGAAGCTAAAATACTTAGTGGGATGATGTGCAAACAAGAAGGAACTTCTACACATTTACCATACGTTAGTGAACTGAACAGTACAATGTTATGCAACCATTTACATTCTAAACAGCAAGCTTCTATAAAACTGATAACCATCGTTATTGTTGTTGTTATTACTATTTAGTGTCTTATTTAAGATAATGATTAATTTTTGTTTATGATAACAATTAACAAGTGTGATGAAATCAGAATTGCTTTCTACCTGCAGCATGTGTACAGTTTTATACTTTCCTATGTGGTTTTCACACTATGTTTCTTCATTTGTTAGAACTTAGTATGTTAGATATGGGAGTTCAAAGAGTAAAGACTTAATTCTTTAGTTACAAACAGCAGAACAGCAGCATTTTTTTCTGGTGGAATTTTTTCATTTGTTTTTTAAGTTAGGATATTAAAGTGATCAGTCAGGCTTTCTTTAAGAATGATTGCAAGGGCAGAAAACTGCCTTCATCTTAACATTATGAGCAGGATCTTTTCTCCATGTGTTGTGCTTTTACAATGGTCAAAATCATAAGAGAGGTCAGGAAAGCATCCTCCGAGACAAACGCATGAGTAATTGTTAGGTGGTAAATAGGAGGAGGAGAATGCACGTTATGGGAAGATGTAACTTACGAATCAGTTAGGATTCAGTTTCGTTTTGTGTATCAATAACTAGGTACAGTTTCATGCTACTTTTAAGTAGCAGTGTGCATTATACTCAATGATATGAGACTGAAATACATTCTGAGTATGAGCAATTTGCTCCCTTACTCATAAAATCTGTTGTACCCCAGTGCTTTAAATCCTTAAGGCTTCAGTGCATTTTTTGGGTAGGTGCATTTTTAATAAATGGATTACATGTTTTGTTCTACATGCAAAAGCAGCATCAGGGTGGTAGTTAACACTAAATGCACAGAGAAACATTCAAAAACCTTGTTTTTAAGGTGTTCTTCCATACTTTGGAACTCCCAGCACTGCACTGTGTATTGAGCTTCTCTGTTAACCACGGGTAATGCCATTTGAGTGTGGAATGTCATTACCAAAGTGATACAACAATGCAGTTAAGTGAGAAGACCTGGTACAGTTTTGGAATAGAGGCAGATGTCTAAGCGAGAGTAATGGAAGTGGGGAGTGTTAAGTCCCTTCATTGAACTACCTTGTTCATTGCCTAGTCTGATGAGAAGGGAGAGCAGGATCTGTGGGAAGGGAATTTGGCCAATAGTGACAGCCAAGGTGTGCCGGGAACCCCCTTTTTTCCCTACTCCCTTGGATCTGGCTGTTGATGTAGCTGATGTTGTAGGTGTTTGGTGTGTTTTGGAATCCTTCTTCCGGAGGATTCACCAGAAAACAGGATGTACTGCAGCATCTGTCTGTATCCCAGCAAGATAGAGCTGCCAAGGCTGCTTGCTCTGCCAGTCACAGTTGCAGGCGTGGGCTCCCAACTTCAGCACAGAGTGTTCACTCTTTCCTAGAACTTGCTGACAGGTGTCCTGTGGATAGCATTGACTAATTATTAGGCTGAGGATGATAAGTATATTTATATTAGGTTTTGAAAGAAATGCATACAAGATTGAAATATGTTTTGCATACTCAACATGGTAAGGAACAGCTGCTGGGCATTTGCTTTGTATGGATTTCTTACTCAATTGCTTTTTGCAGTATTTTGCCCCAAGATCTTTAAGATTTTTTTTTACTTCAGCTTTGCTTATTCTCACAATCTGGGCCAGAATGCTACCTCAAAACAGACTTTGACACTGCTACCTCTTTTAAAGAGGAAATAATTATTATTCGTAAGTACTGATGCACAGCAAACAGTATTTTAAAGAGAATGAAATGTTTTATCTTTAGTGGACTTGAAACAAGCAACAAAATTACTGTTAACCTTATATATATGGGGATGCATGCATGGACATGCTCAGGATCAGATACAGACTTTCCCCCTTTCCATAAATCCTAATTTCCTATGGAAGCAATGACACAATTGCTCTGTTGGTGCCTCTCTGTTTGCTTGCTAGTCACTCAAATTTGAAGCGAGATGGTGAAATAAGTGAGATGGTTGAACGGAGCCAGTGGCTCGCTGGTATGGGGAGAGATTTTAATTCTTCCTTTCCATCACAAACCTTGTGTATACTCCTGAGCCGGGCCCTTTACCTCTATGAATTACAAGGAAAGTAACCTGGAAAAAAGAGAAGTGAGTTGTTTTCTGGCAGTTTATCAAGATGGAAGGTTAAGGTGGGCACCCATGCTTGACCGAGGGAGCAGGTGGGGCTGTGAGGCAGGAAATCAAAGGGACAATTGAATCCTGTCTCTTAACAGAAGCCATTATATGTTAGGTGTCCTTCATTTTCTCATAATACCAGAGTTCTTAAAAATCTCACAAAGAAGACAGGAAGCTAGATAAGGAAAGAGATTATTACTAGGGCTCCCAAAAATGAAAGAAGTTGGAGCTTGTGCTTTTTTTGGCACCAGAGAGCTCAGGTATGGAACAGAGTCTTTGTAGGCCTCATTGGTTCTGACACTTGTTTTGACTATTCACTTTTAGTTGTATTCTGGCAGTTTTCAAATTAAAAAAAAAAAAAACTAATAACACTGTATTTCAAATTTGTGAACCAATGTTTTGACTCAATATTATTTGACCTGAATTCAGGGTAGCTTTTGTCTTCCTGATGTTGTTTCCTTCAGGAAGTTAACTGTTGCTTTGCTTTAATTTTCACTTTTTTCCAGTGTTAAATAGTGGCTCTTCAGATCCTCATTTATCGTCTCCTTTCAGTTTGATTTTATTCTCTGATAGGAATTCTTCTAAAGCATCCTTCCTATTTCAATAGTAGTAATAGCAGGAATTAGAAAGAAAAGATAATTCCATGTATCCCTTCCTAAATATTTTATGTTGTTCTATCTACTGCCACCTTTTAGTCTTCTCTTCCGGCTTTGTGTTTAACATGTTTTACTGTTTTGCTCTGATACAGCAGTCTAGGATTACCTGAAAAATCATTCTGATTTCCATTTTAGATATTCTATACCTGTATTGGTAGATTTGCTTACTGTCACCTCAGACCCTCACAAAATGACAATGTGTCACACTCCTTTGAGTACTGGCACATGTTGGTCTTGTACCACAGCCCTCAGAGCCAAGCCTAGTACAGCATGGAAAAGTGCAAGGGAGATCCAGACAGTGACTATCAAAGTATGTGGGATATCAGGGTAAAATATGAACAGTTGGTACTGTGGGATTTTCTTAAGGTCCAGCAGAGCTTTTTGATGGTGCTGTAAGAAGTACACTGCTGTAGGATTTTTCATGAAGAGCTGTAGTGGCTTTGTCTAAATTTATAAATACTGTTGAGTTAGTAAGACATGGAATTAACCCATACCAGTGCTTATCAGGTGGTTTAGAAATTGGTGTGGGCTACTTAGTTTCACGCTGTTGTGTCTCTAGAGAGTTTGCAAAAGTTTAAGTGACATGATTACAGTACTGTTAAGCTGGCATAATTTATATATGGATCAATTAATAAATGCAAGTCCTGAAATAGGGAATTATGGTGGGTAAAGGGAGTCAGTATCTGAGGGGTCTGTAGTAGCTCTATGTTCAACTGAGAGAGACTTATTTTTATATGTGATGATGAAGACAATCTCATGTTATCCCCTTGAGGATGCCCTTTATAAGGCTCTATATAGGGGCCATGTGGAGGATCAGCACATCAAAGAGTATTTTGGCTTCAAGGGTGGCCCAGTATAAGCTGATTTTATAAATCTGTGCACCTTTTGTTTGGGTGTCACCCATTGTAAATCATACAAAATCTAATCCAGAATGGAACCTCATAGTTGCCATTACAGCCATCAAATTGCCTAGAAGTTGAAACTCATATCTACACAGGATTCGAGTGTTTACAGAATTTTTTAACAGTATTTTGAGATTAAAAAAAAATCTATTCAACCTTATTCAGGAGAGAGGTACAGACTGTTTCCCCCTTCACAACAGATTCTCTGTCTTTCTCTCCCGATCTCTCTTTTTAATTTCATTATAATTCCCACTCCTGGGCTGCATGTACACTTTTGATTGACTGGGTTTATTGACTTGCACTTGTAAAGCAATAATATTCTGGGGCCAGGTAAACACAATGCTGTGTGTAGAGGAGCATGAGCGCAGCGTGACAGTTTGCCAGTCACCCGCTTACCAGTCAAGAGTGTCAGTTTGCAGCTGCATGCCCTGTAAGGGTCAGTGGTATCTGATTAAGTTGTTTGCTTTGTAGATCTCCAAAGATTTAGAATATCTTTAGGAACATGTCCAGAGATTGATGATTGCCCCCAAGTAACTTGCAAAATTAGTTTTCAAGTACACAGAAATACAGCTGAGTTTTTCACATGAGAAGTAACACTAAAATCATGCTAGCATAATACATATATTTGGTTTTGCCTACAAAAATCACATTATTTTGAGGCTGACAGAGGAAAAGGACTTACTGTAGATCTGTGTGCATTATTCTGCTTGAATTGATGCAATCCATATCAAAATATCAAAGATTTTAAAATAAAAATTTGCTCCAGCATGTATGTTACTATCTATGATGTTTTCTTTCTATGATGATTTTGTGTCACCCACAAGGACAATATGAATGTTTGACTGTAATAGTAGTGATTTTGTACAGGGCAAAGAGTTTAATACAGTTGACATCCATTTATATACTGCCAAGACACTTTACAGAGAAGGCTAGAATGACTTTTACTTTTCTCCATACCAGAAAAAGACGTATGGTTTTAAATACTTTCCTACCTGCTGTATGTTATCGACAGTATAGTTTGCATGTTGACAGGTCTGTAGATGGCCATGAAGGTTATTGAAAATAACTAGTTGTTACAAATATACAGACTGGAAAGACTGGAAGTTTTCTGTGGGCTGTTAACTCACACTTTCTCTAGATGAAAAGTAATTACAAGAGGAGATGTAGATATTTCCTTATTCCAGACGATGCTGATATTTATTTTTGTATTTTTGTTTTGTTCTTTAGTGAGATAGAAGATGAATTCAGCTGAAATCACTGATGATGATGAAGGTAAACTATTATACTTCATACAACTTTTGATCAGGCAAAAACACTTGTTGATTTAAGGCCTTCGTCCCCTAATAAAGAATGTAGTTAGATCAAGACAAATTACATTAATGTTTTCTAAAAAGTTATCTAAAATAGGGCATTATCTTTGTTAGTCATTATTATTTCTGCTCTACATTCTTTCTCCCCTCAAAAAAAAATCTTCCTCCTGTATGTAACATTATTTGTTTATACTTTAGATTCTTCTTTGGAGAAGAAACTGTCATTTACTGGAAAACTGTATGATTTGACTTTGAGGTGGCCTCAACGTACACTTACCATAGAAGTCATAAAAATAATGAAGTTCTTCAAAACACGTTTCCATAAAAAGAAACAAACCACAGAACGTTGTAGTAAGGATGTCATGGTTTTCTGGAGAGGGTGCTTTATCTTTCTAAACCTTCTCTTTTTTCAGTAAAAATTCCTAAAAAAAATGTGAAAGTAGAAACAGAAAATGAAGATGAAGCTCTAGACTGCTCAGTAACTTCCAGATCTGCTGAGAAACACTCACTGGATGGCGCAGTGACTTGCCTACAGGATTCCAACAAACGGAAACAGACCTCCCTTGGCTGTGATGGGTCAGGAGGCCAGCAGGATGCCTTACCCAGCGTGAAGAAGAGACGCTTTACACAAGAGGTGACTTCTCTATACATGACTGATTTCCTAGGCTAAATTCACTGCTGCTATAAGTAGAATTCAAGTCTTGTAACTAAGTTTACATTGGTAATGAGTTTGTTGCAAATGTGGCTAATCTTAAGCCAGTTTGCACACGTCTGGGTATTCTCTAAATAACATGGGAGTGATCATATTTATGAAATACAGTTATAGGTTAATTCATTTATGTGAATTATGTTTTTGTTGTTCATCAGGTAACAGGAAGGGGCAGTGATTTGGAGTAACTTGGCATGTCTCTGATTACAGTCCCTCTCACGTCACACAGTCCTTCACCTAGATCCTCAGTGGCTGTAATTCATTCTTCTGTCACAAAGATTTAATGTCAATGACACCAGTATAAATTAGTGTATTACTTGAAAGATAAAAATGCAGGGATGCACAAGATGTGAGCCATATCAGGAGCAGAATGTATTACAACAACTGGTGTGGCATCCCACTTGGGACAATCCAGATGTTTCTCTAGCCAGTGATGGAGATGCCCAGTCTCTTCCATGATCCTGATCTAGTGTTTCTAGGCATGGTGGATTTTAATCTCTGCTGAAACTCAGCAAATTTCTTTTTGTCCTTGTTCTTTTCAGTAGGGAGAGCAGTGATCATCCATTCCTAGAAAAATCATCTGCATGTGGGAAAATTCATGTGATGTTGTCCACCCTCAGTCCTTCCTTTCTGAGATTAAAATTCTCTTTTTTCCATCTCTTCTTCAGAGGTCATCTTATATTTTTGTTGTTCCCTTTGAGAGTCCAGAAAGACTAGTGTTGGGCATTGGATAGTCGCATCTCTCCTGCCACTCTCTAGAGCAGTAAAATGACCTCCTGTTTTTCACACTCAGCACTTTATTAAAATAACCTAGATTCAAATTCATCCTCTTTTGAATAACTTCAGGCCCTGGGTTATATTTAGTTTGTGACCTATTCTAATGCACGTATCCTTTTCTGCTGTTCTGCTACCTAGCCAGTTAGTCCATGCTGTATTTGCACATTTCATGTCTCCTTTATAGCCATGTCTCCGTGTTTCTTTTTCTTGACTATCATCTCTCTGACTTCTTAGGGCTGTTTTTTCCCCTGAATGCCTGTGGTAGGTAGGTTTTAATCTTATTACACGGTTTCTTTCTTTTCCTTTCTCTTTTTCTTTTACAATTGTTTTCCTTGCATTCAGATTCTTAAAAGAGCTTTATAATGGTCTCTGAACTGTGCTTGCTTTGCATTTTCCCGTTTGCCATTAATAAATTTTAAAATTTAATTTGTAATTAATTATAACTTTGGATTTATAATATCAGAAATTGACCCAGTAATAACGATGAAAATTCATTCTTGGCTGACCCCAGTGAATCAGCATGTTTAGTTAAATAACCAACCAGAAATAGTCCTCAATCTTAACAGCATTTTTTAAAGTTAATTACTTTTCTAGTACCAGTATTTTGTTTTAATTGATGACTTTATTAACTATTTCTATTTAAAAAGTGGAAAAATCTTAATTATTTTCAAGAATGTTGTGCTTGTAGTATATTTTTACTGCACGTCACATAGGCATCTATCTATGATATAAACAGAACTGTATTTCTTTTGGGCTGGTAATTATATTAATTACTTTTTATCTGAAAACTTCACTTTTTTTTTTTTAATTCTGAATGCCACTTCATAATCAGAAATTAGTTTTCCCTGATTTTCTTTAAAAACACAAAGTGTAGAAGATTGTAAGTTTGAAAAATTCATGTGCAACGCTTTTTTCATGTGTCTGAAAGAATCTATGTTTCTTGCTCATGTATTTTTTATTCTTTACTCCTATGCTTGAATGTTATGCACTGTATTCTTACAGATTTAGACTTTGTTTATTAAGCATAACAAAGGTCATAAATGCTGGACTTGAGCACCAAACAGAACAATAACTAAGCAACTTTTAAAACTTGGCTTAGGATTCTAAGAGAGAATGTGAGAGACTATTTCACAATTTCTGGTATTGGTTGATGTTTTCCAAAATACTGCATTTTGCAAATGTTCATAAAATGTTTAGAACATAAAAACTTGCTGTGCAATTGTAGTATAAAAAGCAGCACTATCTTATGTACACTGAGTCTCATAGTCTCATACCTTTGCTTCTTTTTTGATTGTACATTAGAACTGATCATCTTAAATGGGTGCAGTATTATCTGAAATTCATGGATGTTTAAAAATCAGTGTTACAGAAAACTAATTAGTTAAATTGGAGAATTTACAAAAGCCATGTATTTATGGTGTGGATAGTGCTGTTCCCAGATGGAAACTATAGACAAGATAATTAAAAGCAAAGGAAAAGAAAATGAGAATGTGTCTGAACTAAGATACCCTTAAATATTTTTGAGGCCCAAATGTTTTGTCATCTGCTAGTAGAATGCTGGCTATGTGTTTCTGAAATGCAAATATTCTGAAATGCAAATCCATCGCGCAGCCAGATCCGACCACTGGGAGCTGCATTAGTGAAGGCAGAAGTTCAGCTGCCATCGTAGCAAAGATCTGCTGTAGTTCTTAGCATGAGCTCCAGAGCACCGTGTCCAAAACTGAGACTGCAAACGTTGATGATCTTACTGTCAAAATAATGAATTCATGTTCTTTAATACACATTCTGATTTGGCCTGACTTTGTGCGTGAGGTGCTCATTAATAGGAGTTACCCTCATATTGCCAAGTTTTATTATATAATTAATTAGGGAAAATAAACAGCACGGGGTCATATGAGAACTGACAGATCTCTGGTGGCCTGTGGCAAGCTATTTAGTAGCAAGGTATTTTAGTAGTAGAAAAGGAATTGAAAGAGTCATATGCTGTTTCTGAAGTAATATTTGGTATATTCTTGGTTAGCAGGAGTGTTAATGAAAGAGCCACTTAGGTGGTAGATCTCACTGTTTGTATAAGAAATGTTTTGTTTTGTTCTTTTGATCTAAAGTAGAAAAAAGCTTTGTAGTTCACTTTGGGTGCCTGACTGGGGAGCAGTACTGTGCTTACTGTCAGTGGAGATTTCCATGGCCTGCTTTCAGGTGATGTGGCAGAGCTTGTTACCACTTGGAACTACCTCTGTTTCTTCACTGACAAGTACAGGTGGTGTATGACAACTTCAGTCCCAGCGTAGGAGCCTGCAGTTAGGTGGGGGCAATGTGGATTTCAGTCTGCTCGCAGTCCGGTCGCTGTTCTGTGTGTGGGACTGTTCTATGAGTGAGACTGGAGTGGGACAGTCTTCTAAATGGGAGCTGGAAGTCAGGTGTCCTAGGCACCACCACAGCCAGGGATTCTGCACGCTGAAATACATCGCCTTTGCGTTATGTTTTCTTTTGATCATCTCTCCACACAGCTTTGGATGTGCAAACACGAGGTTCCATATGGAGGGTAATATGATGTGAGTGAGAGCAGAACTTGGAAACAGCTTCAGTTTAATTGAATGCTGGTTTCTAAACTTGGAGTGGAAACCAGCTTGTTCTTTCTGAGTCTCTTTTGAGTATACATTGCATTAGAAATTAAAAAATAATTAGATTCAATTTGTCGCTGCAGTAAGCAGATGCCAAGTGTGAGTACACATAGGGACCACACTGGTTTCAGGAGTTACAGTTCTGTTTCATAAGAAAGAAATCTTAATTCAAGTTCCTCACTGTAGGACATAATGGGGTCTTCACTAGAATTTCAAATTTCTTATGGCTCTCAGCTCACACCTGAAGTCTGTGTTTCATTTGTTTTAATACTTGAATGCAAATTCTGTAGTTTTTTATCTAATTAATGTTCTATAGAACAAGCCAAGAAAATTGTTTCAGTATAGAAACATTCACAAATCTGGGAGTGTTTTCTCATGTTTGAATTCTGTATGTTGGGTTTTGATTCTGTTGTATCTGCTTAACTTCTAAGAATTATTTGCAATATCCATGTGTTTGCAAAAAAAACCCCAATCACCCAAGCCTTACATATCTGCTGTGAGATGATGAAAATGCTTGGTTCCAGTTTCAAGCAATGAGAAATAATTACAAATAATTGAGAACATGAAGTCCTTAAGAATTCATTGCTGGTTTTACATAAATAATTTAGAAAATTAGAAATCCATGAATCCAAACTTCCTTGCCTTTCAGAAATAAATCTTCCCTTAGTCATCCTTTTTAAAAAGATAATACCAAGGTGCATTTCACTTTAAATTTTTATTATTTAAATACAATGCCTTTTAAAAAATAAGTAATTTCTAAGATTTGTGTAGTAGTTTTGCACCATTATAAAGATTTTTTAAAACCCTGTGTATAAACCTTTCACATCAGAAAAAAAGAGAATAAGCATAATTTTTGTGTTTTATAGCCTTTGTGACATTTTCAAAAACTAACCTAAAGAGAGTACTGGAATGTTAAATGCAGTTGTTGGAGGCAATGGCAAGGTCACAGGACTAGGAGTCAGAAAATCTAGATGCTATTCTTGGCTCTGTTGCTGACTTGTCGCCACCCAAATTCTCTACAGCCCAAGATCCTCATATGCAAGGTGAAGCCTAATGATACTTAATTTGGGGGAGTAATTAGAGCTCTGTGGGTAGAGAGTACTAAGAACTATTACTGCGTTTCTATTCCATGGAGAAAGCCATGAGCCAAAATAAAAAGGAAACCTAAATAATCCTTTACTGTATTTTTATTTTTCCTAGTGAATTTATTAATTTTTATTATTTAACACAACAAGTTCCCTGGAGAAAATTTGACTTTGCATATTTATGTAACAATGCCTGCTTAAAGGGCACATATTTATAGCTAGTATCTTTAAGGCAGTCTTACTAATACAGTGTTTATTCATTTGAAGGGCTCCCTTTCAAACATGAGGAACAGAGATGCTGGCTCACCCACTCAGGTAAATGCAGAGCAGCCAAACAAGAACAAGAATTCTAATGTAACATGGCTCTGTGAAGAAGAATCCTTCAGTGACATAATCACTCCATCTTATAAAAAACCTCTCTATGGCATCTCACACAAAATCACAGAGAAGAAGAACCCACCAGGAGCAGAGCAGTTTGCTTCTTATGAGTTGTTTGAAAAAATCAACCCCAGCAGTCCCTCGCAAATTCGGACTTTGAACGACCAACGCAAAAGAGACTCGACCACAGCCATTGCAGTAGCAGCAGCCACAGCAGATTCAGAATCAAATATATATTCTTTGATACAGAAAATGTTTTACACGCTGAACACCCTCAATACCAATATGACTCAGCTTCACAGTAAAGTTGACCTGTTGTCTCTGGAGGTTAGCAGAATTAAGAAGCAAGTCAGTCCATCAGAGTCTGTTGCAGACTTCAAGCCTCCCCCGGAGTACCAGCTGACTTCCACGGAACTCAAACAAATCATGGATCAAAGCACGTCAGGTGGAGACCTGGCTTGCCGGTTGCTCGTGCAGCTCTTCCCAGAGCTCTTCAGTGACGATGAGTTCGGCAGGAGCTGCAGTGCCTGTGGCTTTCTCAACAAAAGGAAACTTGAATCTCTTCATCTGCAGCTTATTCGTAACTATGTGGAAGTTTGTTATCCTTCAGTGAAGAATACAGCTGTGTGGCAGTTGGAGTGTTTGCCTCAAGTCAATGATTTTTTCAATAGATTTTGGGCTCAAAGGGAAATGGAAAACAGTCAGCAGAATGTGCAATCATCCAGTTTTTATGAGACTGAGCAGGTCGAATCCTCTCATTTTATGGAGGATAAAGACCAGGAAGAAGCTTTGTCTTTGGACAGGAGTAATGTCATTGCCTCAGATTACATGCTGGATGCTCAGGATCTCAATGAATTTTTAGATGAAGCTTCTTCACCAGGGGAGTTTTCTGTTTTTTTGTTACACAGACTGTTTCCAGAACTCTTTGACCACAGAAAATTAGCTGAAAGGTACAGCTGCTTTGGAGACTCTGGAAAACAACTGCTGGATCCTCATCGGCTTCAAATAATCCGTAGGTACACTGAAATTTACTTCCCAGATGTGCAAGAAGAAGAAGCCTGGTTGCAGCAGTGTGTTCAGCGAATAAATGATGAGCTTGAAAGTACGTATATGGATGGGAGTGAATGTGACCAGATGAGAGATGACTGTTACGATTCTTCTAGTTTACCAGATGATGTATCAATCATAAAAGTGGAAGACAGTTTTGAGTATGAAAAACCTGGCAGACGGTCAAAAAAAATTTGGCTTGTACCCATAGATTTTGACAAACTTGACTTTCCCCCTCCTGATTTTGATGTCCCTGTCCCGGACTACCTGTTGAACAAAGAACAGATTAAAAGCATATATGAAAGCAGTCTTTCCATAGGCAACTTTGCCTCTCGATTGCTTGTTCTCTTATTTCCTGAACTATTTACTCATGAAAACTTACGGAAGCAATACAACTGTAGCGGATCTTTAGGCAAGAAACAGCTCGACCCCACTAGAATTAAACTAATTCGACATTATGTGCAGATACTGTACCCCAGAGCAAAGAATGACAGAGTGTGGACATTGGAGTTTGTTGGGAAGCTTGACGAGAGGTGTCGACGAAGAGACACGGAGCAAAGGCGCTCGTACCAACAGCAACGGAAAATCCACGTGCCAGGGCCTGACAGGAGGGAATTTCTCACCTATGCAATAAACCCTGAGAGATTTCGGGAAGAATTTGAAGGGCCTCCACTGCCACCGGAAAGAAGTAGCAAGGATTTTTGCAAGATACCACTCGATGAACTTGTTGTTCCTAATCCAGACTTCCCTGTGCCTTCTCTGTATTTGTTGTCTGATAAGGAGATAAGAGAGATAGTGCAGCAGAGCCTGTCGGTTGGCAACTTTGCTGCCAGGCTCCTCGTAAGACTCTTTCCTGAACTCTTTACTCCGGAGAATCTGAGACTGCAGTACAACCATTCAGGTGCTTGTAATAAAAAACAGCTTGATCCCATCAGACTGAGATTGATCCGTCATTACGTGGAGGCAGTTTATCCTGTGGAGAAAATGGAAGAAGTGTGGCATTATGAATGTATACCGAGCATCGATGAAAGATGCCGGCGTCCTAACAGAAAAAAGTGTGATATACTAAAAAAAGCAAAGAAAGCAAAAAAAGTGACAGGCTCTTTAAACTGCTAAGACTTAGACCACTAAATTATTGTCAAGAGTATGCTTTGGTTTAGACAGAAGGGCCTGTCGGGAGCTGAGGGTTCTCAGCACCTGGGACAGTCAGGCACTAAATTTGTTGTGTTTCAATGTGTGTGTTGCATTTCTGTTGGCACCGCAGCAGTGGGAAGTGGCTGACTACATTTGTACATGGGTGGAGACCATCAGTGACAGCTATCAATGACTCGCTAAGAGCATGATACTCGCTGGTGCAAATACATGTATTGAAACTATTACCCCACTCCCCATTTCTGCATCTTCCTTTTCTATCACTTTCTAATAATAAAGAATTTTTTTTTTAATGGTTGTGCTCTTCAAGGGCAGTTTTTCGTTGTACCATTATAAACAGTATTTTTAATTCATTCAGATTTTGAAATGCGTAGACTAAGCTTAATTTAAATTTGAAAGTGCCATTTTCATTGGAAATCATTGGAATATTAGACTTTGCTTCTACAGTAACTGCATCTTCACACTTGTTTTGTTCTTCATGATCTTGAGGTACTGAAAGTAATAATACTGTGTCAAAGAGTGGGTCAGAATGGTGTCGTTTGCATTTTTGACTGTTACGTTGGTTTTATTTCTAAAATCAAGAATTAACTGTTGAAGAATTGAGACATGAGCATAGACACCATGTGAATGGGTTTTTTTGTATTGACACCACAAGCTTGATCGTGCCCCTGTGAGTTCTGTTATTTTTTTGTCCAGTGTAACTGCTGGAGTGACTGAGGATTGCTCGTCTTGAGTAGAGCCAGCAGAACAGACCCAAGCCCATACCCATGGAATGTCTTCCCATCACCTGCTTGGCACCCTGTTTGTAAAATAGCAAAAGCAACAGCAGCAACAAAAAGACCTGAAACAAGAACTTAAAAAAATTTTAGACCTTACTTTCTATCAAAATCATGATTCCAAAGGTTTCCAGTGTTGATACTGAATTGCATATATAAACAGTATGTGCAAAGATTGGTTTTGGGATGAAATCCAGTGTTTCAGGGTCCCACAGCATATGAGCTGTGGTAATGTAACTCATTCTTTCCATGAATGCAGCAGCATCTGGATATTTTGGGTGTAGGGATACTGAACTCCCTCACTTTGCCAAATTGTTTTAGTGTAATTAGTAGCTATTTGGAGACATAACTGTGTATGTATAACTTAGGTTCGTATGGTCAAGTTTGCATCATTAATATGTTCAAGTGTAACAAAGACCACCTAGAACCCAATATGGATTTGCTGTATGAATTGTCACTGGAGAGTGCTGCTTTAAAACTAGTTTTCTCTTTCTTTTTTTTTTTTTTTAATTTTAATACTGATAGAAATGGTGAGAGAGAGTCAAACATGGATTCTTAAGACAGTAAAGACAGTGGTTGCCTACAGAGCATCACTGGAACACCTTGGAGCAAGTGTTGATGTTCTCTGTGGTCCTTTTCTGTTGTTTACTTAGATGGGTCATAGCAAATTTTAAGTCAGTTCCAGTGTAATTTTCTATTTTAGCATTTGTAAGAAAGTACAAAATACTTGATATTTTTACTTCAGATTTTTAGAATTTATTGTTCTTAGACTCCTATTGATCCCTTAAAAAGGAAAACAAAATGGTTTTTCCTGATGGCAAGAACTAGTAAAAGTATTGTGTTAAACTGGGAGTAAATCATAGATAGTAGCATTTGCTCATTTTGCCCATGTGCTAGAAACATTCTCAAAGAATGTATGAAGAAAGTCATGAATGTACTAAATCACACACTGATACTGTTTATATCCATTTAAATGTTTCTGTTGGTTTAAGTAATAGCAGACCATACTCAAAATGGATATCAGAGCAAATACGGCTGTAATAAATCGAAATCATTTTACCAAAGATAAAGAACTGATACCACAATGTCTGCATCTGTTCATTTTAGTGCATAAATTTATCAAATTGAATGTATCAGAAACCAATACTCTCTTGTCATTGTATGCTACCTAGAAACTGTGAGATTTTTTTTACATGCACTTTTATGGGATATATAAAATAACAGAAGATACTAACGGCTGTTTAATTTGTGGTTGCAAATGGCTGGCCAAAAGGTAAGAAATACAATTTTATTTTCTTATCTTAATGTCATACATTTCAGCAGTTAGTGATGTCAAAGCTCCCAGAAGAATTCAATATATATTAAACTTTTTTACAAGGGATAGATGTTACTAGCTAGCATGCAAGTTTGAGACATACTGGCTTTTACTGTAGATGTTGATACTAAGTCAAAAAATCAGTCAATTCATATTATCTAAAAGGAGTGAAAAAACCAGTTTGATAACTGACCATAAAAATGATAATTTTTGAAAGTGGGTATAAAAATATTTTTGTTGTGACTTTTTTCTCTTCTTACTGCTGTGTACATTCCTTTTGTCCCACTCTTCACAACCCTTTCATGATTCATTTGATTGTATGATTTATAACTGATACCAAGAAAATATAGACATATAAATAGTGGCATCGTTCATTAACAAAAGCTCTTGCAGTGCATCTGAAGTACAGCCACTTCATCCAGTTGGTCAGTCTTGTAAATAAATTAAAGGTATATTATTTTCATACAAGAGGAATGTTGTCTGGTGATTGATTGGGTACAAGCAGGATTTTTTTCCTATAAAGTCTGTTACTAAGATCTGAGATAACCTTAGCTAGTCGGACAAATACATAAAGGAAAACACCTGAATTTGCTGCATCCAGTTAAAAAGATTTTTCTGTCTTTCAGACTGCTTCTGTTTAAAAGAATAAACTTAAAATTTTGAAAGTGAAACTGTGATAGTAGGGTTGCCAGATAGTGAACTGTGGGGCACATACGTAGCCATGCACACTGACTTCCTATGAATAAGCATTACTTTCTACGTACCCATTTAAGGTGGGTATCAAGTGTCTTTACTTCTTAACAGTTTAAACATATCAGCTTTCAGTAAGTATTGAGTAGCCAATTTCTAAGCTTCCTAAAAGAAACAGTGTAGTATGTATCATAATTCTTTATTTTTGCATCTTGGGCATCTTCTACAACTTAAACATTTCCTCAAAAGCTCTGTAAGAAATGTAAAACAACATTTCAATAAGGAGGTGAAGTACACATCAGATTATTGCGTTAAGTATATTCAGGTGACAGAATCAACAACAAATGTGTTGGCAACTGAGAAAAATCTTTGCTTGAAATCACTTTGTTGTGCTGATGCAGTACAGCCAACAGTGTTTCATGTTCTAAGAAATGTTTGTAACTTTTTTTATTATCTTCAAAATGCATACAATTTATTTCTTGGTACATTTTAAAAAATCTGTCGTTTGTCTCTTTTCAGTTATTGTTTGATGTTTATGCTATAGCAGTGAGAAACAGAATTGTGTGCTTCATGCTCTACAAAGGCACACCAGGTCTAATTTCATGCTGGAAGGGACTAACATGAATTCTACACCCCCAAGAAGCCCAGAAAATAATGTGAAGGTTTTATTTATAATTTATTTTCATTTAGATTTTGTTTGCTGATTAGAGGGATGTGGAGCAGCTAGAAAATTCAATGTCTTAAGCTTGCCTTGAGGACAGGGCATAAATTGACAAGTGTTCTTACTTTTAAAAGTACATTTTAGTTGATTGTGCTTAAAATTTGTGGAAGAACAAGTGTGGCAGGTTTTTCTGAGTGAAAGTGAAATTCCATCACTGTCATTGCCTACATTTCTTTACTGCCTTGGTTTGACTTTCTGATTTCTTTCCATTATTACTGCAACTCAGCACCAATGGAGTTAGAGATTTTTCCTCAGAAACATTCCGAAAGTATCTTTTTTAATGTGCCTGAAGTTGACAGAAATGAATAGATGAAGTTATGGTTTAGTTTCCTCTTAATTCTCTCTTAAAATTGACTTTGCTAAGAAGGCAGAACAAGCAAGTGCTGGAAGCAGCTGACTCCTAACAAAACCAAACCTCCATCACATTCACATTTTCCTTGTACTTCATCTGACAGGCAGGAGATTAGCACTTACACTGTATTATTTCTATCCACCATATTCCTTTTCATTTTTGTCATTTTCTGGATGCTGTCATTTCTAGCTAATGGCCATGAAAGCCTGTGACATGAGCAGACCACTTGCTTGGTCCGTTTCCTGGGCTGTTCCATCATGGGACTCTGGTCCCCACTGAGCATTTTTCTTTGATTAACAATTTGGAAGGAAGAACTTTGATTCCCACAGGAAGGGAAGAACTGTAATAGAAGAGAAATAAAGATGTTCTTTTTCCACTTCTCCCCTTTCTTACCCACACCCCAAGACAAAATTGAATAGAGCAAACCTGGTTTGTTTTTAGCTATGTTTTCTTTAATTTCTGTTTTAAAATTTAGTGAAACTGACTTCCCAGTCATAAAATGGGCAAAATCACTACATGTCCAACCACACTCAAATTGATGTTAATAGATGGAAACAAATTATTACTGAACATTGGAGGAAGATCAGCTAATTAGTATCTATACACACAGAACACGCACACACAAATGTCAAGTAATCACTCCCAATTTCCCGCTCAAATTTCATTATAGCAAAGCAACTGTTAGTCCTTGTTTCCAGAGGCATTTTGTAGTCGTGTGTTAGTGCTCCCTTCTCTGGAAGGCAAAATATTCCTTTAATTGTTTCGGGAATGTACCACTTTGATTAGCTCATAGGGTGGTGTGTTAGCAAGGTCTACAAGTGTTCCCTCTGAGAAGAAAATCCTAAGGTACCTGTCAGCAGTAGGAATGACTCACTTGATAGGATTGCATCCTGCGTTTGAAATCTGACCCCTTGTATAAAACCAAGAGTTTGGTATTACATCATGTAATGTCCCTTGTCTCTTGCTCCCTATCTCTCCTTGTTCCAAGAGTTAGAACAAAAGAGGGTAGTGCTTGTCTCTGTGCAGGAGCATGAAAACAGATGCATTTTAGCTTCAGTAGTGCTCAGATTTGCATGGCTCACGTGCATCCCTTTGCATTCCTTTCCCTTCCATGCCACCATAGACTGACCATTACAATTGGCCTGCACAGGCTGTTGAGCACTGTAATTTGGTAGGTGCTGAAGGCAGACTGTCCCGTTCTGACATGCCATTACGGGAAAAAACAACCAACCCCAAGAAACAAAACAATAAAAAAACCAAACCAGCCAACCAACAAAAAAACCCCAAACCCAGCTCCCCACCAGAAACACTTTGGTGCTTTTCTGTTCTAAGAAAAAAAGAATTGCTTATTATGTGTGGCCAGAGGGGTCAGGGTATACCCCATGCCTCTCTTTGTCAGTCTGTAGGCAGCAGAACTGGGAACCTATTCAGGAGTGTCAGTATGTGCCTGCTTTAGTTGACCAGTTTCTCTTCTGCCAGACCCAAGTCCAGCTGCTGTGGGAGCAATTCCCCACTATTCCTTCACGGGACCCTCTCTCCCATGCCCTGCTCCATAATGCAAGCTGGCCCACATGCAGCAGATGCTGTAGGTGTGTAGCACTGCTCCTGCAGCAGGTGAGACACACAAAGCTGCCAGGTAATGCTGCAGGCTGTGCTGCCCCTGCTTACCCTTCTTTAGGTCACAGTTTTAGCTCACATGATGTTTAAAGGCTGCAGAAACAAGTGGAACCTGCTTAGCAGGGTCTGACCCCAATAAAAAGGTCTGATCAATAGAGAACTTAACCAGGACAGATCAATGTAGCCAAGTGGAACAGCTACTCACCTTCCTGCTGTCATAGTTTTCCTCTGAGATCACCCTGCCTTGTGACTGAAGCTTTCTATTTTGAAACACATGGGTACAGTTCCCTCTCCAGCCGTTTCAATCCTGGAACCACAGAGGGCTGTCTCACACATCACAAGACTCCTTAGGAAGTCTGCCTTTCTTTTCCTTAGGTCATACCACTGGTGGATCAACACTTAAAACTTATGAAAGCCTGTTTCTACCTTCCACTGTTGTGAGGACCCGGTTTTGGTAGCAGTCTTGGAATCACAGAATGATTTGAACTGGACAGGACCTTTAAAGATCATCTAGTTCAACTCCCTGCCATAGGCAGGGACACTTTCCACCAGACCAGGTTGCTAAAAAACTCATCCAATCTGGCCTTGAAGATTTCCAGGGATGGGGGATCCACAATTTCTTTGGACAACTTGTTTCAATGTCTCACCACCTTCAATACATATAAAAAAAATTCTTCCTTATATCCAATGTAAATCTATCCTCTTTCAGTTAAAAACCAGTGCCCTTTGTCCTGTCACCACAGGCTCTGGTGAAAAGTCTCTGTCATCATTAGGAACAGGCTAAGGCTTGATTACTTGTGCTCTTGTCAACATTAGTTTCCAAAAAGCTTTTCCAGAAGTCAAAAAGTTACGGTTTTGGCATAATACTGTATTTATATTCTGTCCAATTCAAGAAATTACCCTGCTAAGTGCTCTTTCTTATGTTAATGGCTCTCAGGGATGCAACTTCCCTGTCCATCTTCGATGCCAGGAAGGTGTTGATTATTTTGTTGTTGTTGTTACTGTTTCTATCCTGCACAGAGCAGACCCTTTCAGAAAGTTAATGTCTTCACATCCGTACCTTAGCTATCCCCAAGTCCCAGAGCATTGCTGGCATTTTTTGAGTGGGGTCTTTCTCTGGCCCTGCATGCTCTGGTGTAAGCTGCTACTGCTGGCGGTGACAGGCAGTGTGTACATGCTGACAAGCATTTGACAGGTTGCTGACCAGCAACTGGAGCTCACTGACATATTACAACACACCTCTCTACTTGTTTCTCTCAGCATCCCTGGAGATTGCGGCAGCCACTTAGAATAGCAAGAATAAGTGGAATTGGGGAACAGAGGATGCATCTCATTTATAAGTTCCACAGCAGCCAGTGCAAGCTCCAACAGAGTGGTGACAGCAATGCCCACAATGAAAGTACAGCCTGCCATCTTCCTCTGGGTGCTTGCTCTGCAGAGTCCCTTCACTTCTGCAGAGTTAGGAACACCAAAATCCCCTAGGAAAGCTTTCCAGGATCATGTCCTCTTAAGAATAATTTTTTTTAAAGATCACTATGCCTGTAAATCAATAGCTAGACATGTATCTGCATCTTTAAACATCTACACAATCAGAAAAAAAATCCCAAACCAAACAAAACAAAATGAAAACCCCAAAACCAACCAAACAAAAAAAATCCCAACAAAACTAAACCAAAACAGCACATATTTTAGGTATGCCTGAAGAAAGCAAGAAATTATTTTAAATCCTTCACTCAGCAGCCATCACTTTCAGGCTATGGAGAGGTACACCCTGCTTAAACACAGCTATTGAGTAGCTGTTGGTGTGAAAGAACAAGTGTCCTGGAATATGCTCCTGCTGTCTCTTCAGGACTATCTTTGTCCTTCTGGGCTTTCCAGACTAGGTTGGGAGCAGACCCAAACTGGATGAACAGTAGCTACCTGCTCCTACTGGCCAGCTTTCCTGCAGACACACACCTGTGTGTGGCTGTCTAAACATATATAAACAAGAAAAAAATCTGTCTGCTTCACAGATCATCCAACAAGTTGTGTTGGAGGAAGCACATGTTTAAGGTCACCAGTGCAAGTGGTTATTCCTGAGATACCTAAGTGACAGCATTTTCCTGTAGTAATACAGATGTGAGCTTCTCACCCCAGTATGGTCTGACCTTTACTCAGCTCTTTAAAGTGCCTAAGTATTAAATATCCACGTAAATGCCACAATGAAATTAATACATGACAATCTGAGATTTCATCTTCCTCTGTGGTTAGTTAAACAGTAAAAATCAGCAGTACTACACACAGCTCCTAACTGATGTCTTCTGCATGAGAGCAGAGTATCACTGCCATGATTCACTCACAGTTTCCTGACACACCTGGTGAGAAGACTGGCCTGGCTGAACAGAGAGCTTTGGCTGGAACTCGGAAAAAAAGGAGAGTTTATGACCTCTGGAAGAAGCGGTGGGCAACTCAGGAAGACTACAGGGATGTTCTGAGGTTATGCAGAGACAAAAGTGGAAGAAACTAGAACTTAATCTGGCTACTGCCATGACATATATTAAAAAATGTTTCTATAAATACATTAGCAACAAAAGGTTGGCTAAGAAGAATCTGCATCATTTATTGGATGGGTGCAGGGGGAAATGTAGTGACAAAGAAATCTGAGGTACTTAATGCCTTCTTTGCCTCAGTCTCTTAATAGTAAGAAGAGTTGTTCTGCAGGTACTCAGACCCCTGAGCTGGACAACAGGGAGAAGAATGTAGCCCCCATAATCCAAGGGGAAATGGTCAGTGACCTGCTGTACCATTTAGACACACACACGTCTATGGTGCTGAACGGGATCCACCCAGTTGTACTCAGGGAGCTGGTGGAAGAGCTCACTGAGCCTCTTTCTATCCTTTACCCACAGTCCTGCCTCACCACAGAAGCCCCAGGTCACTGGAGGTCAGTCAGTGTGATGATCATTTACAAGAAGGGTTGGAAGGAGGATCTGGGAAACTCCAGACCTGTCAACCTGACTTCAGTGCTGGGGAAGGTCATGGAGCAGATAATCTTGAGCGCATCATATGGCATGTGCAGCACAACCATGGAATTGGGCCCAGCCAACATGGGTTTGTGAAAGGAAGGTCCTGCTTGACCAACCTGATCTCCATCTATGATAAAGCCACCTCCTTACTGGATGAGGGAAGGGCTGTGGATGTTGTCTACTTGGACTTTAGCAGAGCTTTTGACACCATTTCCCACAGCATTCTAGAGAAACCAGCTGCTTATGGCTTGGACAGGTGCACTGTTCACTGGGTAAAAAACCTTTTGGATGGCCAGGTCCAGAGAATGACGGGGAATGGAGTTACATCCAGCTGGTGGCCAGTCACCAGTGGGGTTCCCCAGGGTACTGGGGCCAGTCCTGTTTAATTTCTTTTTCAGTCATCTGGACAAGGGGATCAAGTGCTCCCTCACTACTTTATAAATGACACCAAGTTGGGTAGGAGTGTTGATCAGCTTGGGAGCAGGAAGGCTCTGCAGAGGGATCTGGACAGGCTGGATCAATGGGCTGAGGCCAATTGTGTGAGGTTCAACAAGGCCAAGCGCTGGGTCCTGCCCTTGGGTCACAACAACCCCAGGCAGTGCCACAGGCTGGGGCAGAGTGGCTGGAAAGCTGCCCAGGGGAAAAGGACCTGGGGGTGCTGGTCAACAGCAGCTGAACATGAGCCAGCTGTGCCCAGGTGGCCAAGAAGGACAACGGCATCCTGGCCTGGATCAAAAAGAGTGTGGCCAGGATGAGTAAGGAAATGATTGTCCCCCTGTACCCAGCACTGGTGAGGCCACACCTTGAGTGCTGTGTCCAGTTCTGGGCCCCTCACAAAAAGACATTGAGGGGCTAGAGGGCAAAGGAGCTGCTGAAGGGTCTGGAGCACAGGTCTCCTGAGAAGCAACTGAGCCAGCTGGGATTGTTTAGCCTGGCAAAAAGAGGCTCAGAAAGGAGGTTGCAGGAAGGTGGGGGATGGTCTCTTCTCCCAGACAAGTGATTTGACAAGAGGAAATAGCCCCAAGTTGCACCAAGCGATTTCTAGATTGGACATTAGCAAAGATTTCTTCACTGAAAGGGTTGTCAAGCATTGGAATAGGCTGCCCGGGGAAGTGGTGGAGTCACCATCCCTGGAGTATTTACATGATGTGTAGATGTGGCACTTAGAGGCATGACTTAGTGATGGGCTTGGCAGTGCTGGGTTATTGGCTGGACTCAATGACCTCGTCTTTTCCAACATAAACTATTCTGATTCTATGATTCTCTGTCACCATGAAGTTTCCTGCTTAGAAATATGTCACCGCAATCAGTATCCTGCTGTATTCTTGGTATAGCAGCAGCGTATATAAACATGGAGTTGGCACTGTTAACCTTTAATTAAGATTAAATAATGAAAAAGAAAGCAATTTTATATAATTGAGGGCTTTAGCCCTAACTATTTCATGAATATAGAGATAACGAAAGCCGTTCTGCTTGTTGTGATGTCAGCTTTAATGTAACCTTTCTGATCAACAAAATTAGACAGCAATTAAATAGTGATCAAATTAGTCTTTATTGGTTCATTATTTATAAGAAACTTCCTGGAAATATAAGTGTTGGATCTTTTAACCTACAGTACCACAAAACAAAGCTAACAGCAAGAAGTGACAGGCTTTATTGCATGATTATTGATGTACGCAGCAGAGGGAGATAACATTCTGACACAAGCCCTTAAAAAAGGGTACTGTAATTTTGTTTAACCAAAATTCATATTTAACAAAAAATATGTTTTTCTGCAAAAATCTTATGCTGCCACATGCATAACCCCTTGTTATTTAAGTACATCCTGTTTGGGCACTTTTAAGTTTTTCCAACGTCTCAAAATGACTTTGTATTTTTCACTTTCAGTTTTGTCAGATAATTTTTTTAAGACTACCCGCATAACTACAGCAGTTCCTGTTTCTTTATCTTCACCTATTATGAGATCCAGTGTGTCACCAAGTTTCACCTGGAAACAGAAGGAGAAGATGAGTGATTATAAACATTCCCTGGGGAAAACAAATCCCTGCAATCTTCCATTTTTTCCACTTAATATTCTTATCTCACAGGAGAGGAGGAAGGCAGCCAATACCAGACCTATTATAGATCCTCCAGCTATGAACTTCTAGGAAAGCCGTGGCAATATGCAATTACATGTCTCATGACCCTCCCTGCCAAGAGCTTCACGGTTCGTGTTATACAACCAACACCTAACTCTGTGAAAAAGGTTTCATGTATGTCTTTTTTTCCTGAAGTGTGCTTCCCACCAATCTTTTTCTATCAACACAGACACAGACTAGCAAAATGCAAATTTCTTCCTTGTGCCTTTAAAACAGTTTAAGTGTTTCAAAGAACAGTGTGCTCAGCAACTGCCTGTGCTCCTCTCAAAGGTCACAGATGCAGTACACCTCTCATAAACCAGCCTTAACTCTATGAAATCAGGAATCAAAACTTCCCATCATATTGCCCTTTGGTGACAGCAGCCACCATCGAGATTACCCTCACACAAACAAAGGGCTGGTAGAAGTACGTGTCTGGTGACCCTCCTGCCTCTCTCCCAACTGTGGTCCTGTGTGCACTATTACAGGTTCAGCAACCTTCTCTCAGCTACCCCAGTTTCAACCCTTTTCTATCATCAAACTCTCCTTTTCTTTAATCATGTGTCTGCTCCACCAATATCTCAGATTTAATCATTCCTACTCCATCAACCTCACATACACATCACTTCCTTCAGCAGCTTAAAATGTTCTGCCCTTGCTGCCTTCTCCTGACTTTCAGCCTTAGATTTGACTCTCCAACAACACAAGTTTCCTGTCTACCTTAGGTAATAACGTTTTACCCAGGGAATCAGTCACACCATCCCCCCCAGGTGGAAGTGGTGCTAGCAATGCCATGCATTCCCCTTTGCAGAGTGATCTAGAGAGAGAAGATCATGCCTTAGCTATTTTCTTGTACTATATTAAAAAAAAATTAAATTTAAAGAAGTCTTACAGTTCTACTTTTCTTCCATAGTTTTTCTCCATTCAGCCTGAGTTCATGATTGTAGAATGCATCTTCTACTTTACTGAAGAAAAATAAGGTTTTATTGCAGTTACAGTGTGCAGCAAACCAAATGCAATTGTTGCTTTGCAGAAACACAACACCACCATTCATTGGCAAGGCACATTTCCACAACTCTAATTTGTGTGTAAAGGACACCTTCACTTAAGGTCAGAACAGACTTGAACTGGAAGTAAAGAAAAGGTCTTTCACAGATATTAAATTAAATAATAGCATATAGTTGCTCTGTGCCAGAAAAGCTGTTTCTAGAGATCTCTCTGCTGAGTATTGAAAGAATCATGTCCCCTTTCCTGCACCAGCCAGTTTAATAATTTGTAAGGGATCAAGTTATACTAATATTCTGTTTTAACAACATAGTGATATCAGACTTCTGCAGGCTGCATTAGATCAAACATTGTGATACATTTATATACTGCACATTTACCTGGTGGACCTGGTACTTGAAGCTTATACTCACCATCCCCTATTTCACCATTCATTAAACAGTGCATTATTTTACTCCCTCAATCTCAAATGAGATCTTTTTGTATTACTCAGTACAGTATTATGTATTTTCTTAATTTTAAATAAATAGTAAGTGATACAAAATGCAATCTTAGAAATACTGCAGATAGAGCAAAGCAAAATCAGGCTGTTTCAAGGGAGGCAGGGTGAAATAAACAGGAACATCCATACATCAGAGAATCAAGAAAGCTCCACCAAAAAAAAAAACCCAAATACTGAGTTATTCCAGCAATAAAAGGTTATCAAAAGTAAAATTTTAGAGGCATGATATCTTTCTCACTAGCAAGTTGTTTCTTCTGTACTTACTTTCTTGCCATGTCTAAACCAGCTTTCAAGATCACATCATATCGAAGAGACTGCACTACTTTTTCAAGATCCTTGTAATCTTTTACTGCATTGGGGTCATTTTCAAATTCATCTTCCAAATTACTTTCATCTTCATCCTCTTCTTCCTCCTCCTCTTCTTGTACGCTTTGTCTGCTCCTTTTAGAGCTTTTGCTGCTTTTGTTCCGCAGAGAAAGTACTGATATATACTCTGGAGAGAGTCTTAGTGCACTGAGCTTGACTGGGGAAAAACTGAAACATCTTCTGTAGTTTACTGTGCTTGCTTGACAGCTACAGACTATGGTTCTCCTCCAAGCGGGATACAGTTCATTTGAGGGAAATTTCTCCCACAGTCCAAACCAGACATTTAGTTTTCTGAAAGTGGTGATGGGGAGCCTGAAGCCAGTCATAGCATACCCTAAAATAAAACAAACATTCATATGTAAAAATAAGCAACTGCTTTGACAGATTGAAAGGATTTCCCCACATATGGCATAACAGTTACTACAAAAAGATGATTATCCAGTTCCCCATACAGCAATGCATCACCTGAAAGCAGGTATCCCTTTCTCATACACTGGCCACCACGACAAAGAGCTAAGACACCAGATGAGAAACAAACACAGAAAAGCCCAGCGGAATACTCTGTTTGTAATTCCTTCTCTGGTGTTCAATATTAACTGTTCAAACACATTTGTGGCACTTTCCTCCCCACATCTGAAATACAATTCACAAAATACACAGAAACGACGCTATCTGTGTCATAAAAAGCACGGGGAGATCTATATTTATCATGAGTCATTGTCAATACAAGCAAGTCGCTGAACTCTGCAAGCAAGCAAATCCAGAAAAGCCGAAAGCTGCTTAACTTCAGTTTCTGCTTGGACCACAACACTCCTGCGTGGCAAAACGCTGCGCAACTTCCCCCCGTTTCTCCAAACGGGAACTGGCACCGTGGTACTGCTCGGCAGAAGTAAGAGGGCTCTATGTACCGCAACAGGAGTGACACCAGGAGTGACCCGGCAACAGCAGGCTCATGTGCCAGCTCCCCGGTGCTGCTGCTCCTCTCTCCAACCTGGGACAAGTAGGTGGAAACACCCCCAAACACCCCAGATGTCTTTCAACGCTCTCAGAAACTGATTTACAGTGCCTACTAGCTGGGTGCTGCGCTGGCTTTTACTGTGATCTTACATCCATGGAAACACGTTTCCTTATGAGATTAGAGTTCGGTTTCCCCGCAGCCGTGACCTCTGCCGAAATCTGCAACGAGGCGGTATTTGTGGTCGAGAAAAAAGCCCTGATCAATGAGGGCAATAACTGGGCAAATAAAAATAACCACACCTCCCCTGGCCTTTTTCTTGTCTCTAAATATGTGAACTTAAAATACATGACATATAGTTTGTATTGTAGGATAGTACAGTGCTCGCAGAAGACACAGGCCTCTCCTCAGTTCGGGGGCAGATTCCAATAGTTATTTGGACGTGCAGTTAGTTATTATTGCTTCTTTTTAGCGCTCGACCTTAGTTTGTTCCCCGCTGGCCAGCGGGTACAAGCGGGCCCGGAGGGCCATGAGCCCGCCCCGCACACGAAGAGCGCCCTCTCCGCCTCGTTGGAACCCTCGGGCGGGCAGAGCCTCGCCCGGCACCCCCCGCCGCGGGCCGGCCCCTGACCCGCCGCCGGGGCGCTCGGTGCCGGCGGGAGCGGGCGGCCCCGCCTTCCCTGGCGGCTGCCCCGGGAGGCCGCACGGGCCTGGCCGCCGCCCGCCCGCCGCCGCCACCCGGCCCCGCGACCTCGAAGCCGCGGCGCGCCCGCCCCGGCCCCGCCGGAGAGGCGGCCCGCGGGGCGGCGTTACCTGGGTGCCGCGGGCGCCTCGGGCCCGGGCCGCGCCGCCGTCCCCGCGCCGCCGCTCGCCGGCCGGAGGCGGAGCCGGAGGCGGAGCCGGAGCCGGAGCCGCCGCAGCCCCGGCTCGGCGCCCTCTGCCGGGGCAGGGGCCCGGCGGACCCGCTCCGCGCCCCGGGGCGGGACGGGCAGGATGGGCGGCGCGGGGGCGCTCGTTTCTCCGCCCGCTGCCCGCCGATTTGGGAGCCGAGGTGGCTCTCACAGAATCACAGGAAGGGTCAGGTTGAAAGGCACCACAGTGGATCATCTGGGCCAACCTCCCTGCTCAAGCAAGGTCATTCCAGAGCTATGGCACAGGATTGTGTCCAGGAAGTTGTTGAGTATCTCCAATGAAGGAGGCTGCACAACCTCTCTAGGCAGCCTGTTCCAGTGCTCGGTTACCCGAGCAGGAAAGAAGTTCTTCCTCGTGTTCAGGTGAAACTTCCTGTGCATCGTTTTCTGCCTGTTGCCTCGTGACCTAATGGTTGGCACCACCAAGAAGAGCCTGGGTCCATCCTCTTGGCATCCCCCCCGTAGATATTTGGGGCTGACTCTCTCCTTCTGCATACTGTGCCCGCCAGTTTGGGAGCAGAGGTTCGAGAGAGCTGGGAGAGAGGCAGGAGGGCAGCAGGCTGAAGTGGGTATCCTGCCAATCCCTCCTAGGCAAACCGCGAGGTCCCCTGCGCTTGGGCCAACCTCTGCCCTGTCCTCTGCTGGAAGACTGGTCCAGTCACCGATGGTCTCCTGCCCCACTGAGAAGTGCCAGAGCTCTTTCCCATTATAATTTTCCTGGCTTTCTAGGGAAGTTCTTTCTGTGTTTTCAGCCCCTCATGCTCTGCCCACATGCCCAAACCAGAAAACTGTGAAAATCTCCCACTGGGGAAATGACTCCAGCAGATGCTAAAGTTTCCCGACCACAGACTGATTCGAAGGGCTTGGCCACCATGACAATCTAATCCAAACCCCTTTGTGGCCTAAGGTTTCCCCTTATCTTTTTTACTTTCCTTCACATGACATCTCCCTCTTTTACTCCGCATCTCCATTACTGGTGGTAATTCATAATTCCTTCTCTTCGGAGCTCAGAAACTAGGAGAGGTCCATCCCTTCTTCTGCCTTCTCCCACATTTCTCTATGCTTTGCACCAACCACACCTCTCTGTGTGCTTCTGAATGCTCCAGTTTCTCAGTATCTGGGGAATTATCTGTATCCATACAGAATAGGCACAGAATGCAACCAGATTGGTAGCATCTTGCCCTGATGTATGTGGCTGCACAAGGTTCAGGGTAATTTTGGCAGATGGAAAAGCTCCTCAACTTTACAGTTCTGCTTTAAAATGCCTGTCACCTCACCTGACAGAACAATTGTCTCTTGGAAAATTACTGGCAAATCTGAAAAGTGATACAACTGTGGAGCTACTGCTGCACAGCAGCTGTGCAGTTAACATGGGCATTATAAGTGATTGCTTCATTTTACATGTGTACAAACTTTGTCACAGTCTGTACAGATGTACATAAAATGTTCAACATAAAATGTTTGAATGGGAGGTTTTTATGTCAGGGATATTTGGTAATGGAGCAATTCATGGGCAAAGCTATTTCCTCTCTTTAGAAAGTTCACTGGGAAGAAGTCTCTGAACACCTTTGTGTCTTTATGTATTTTGAATGTTCCAGTGCCAAGTTATGTGAGATTCTGACCAATTTCAGTTGAGAATATAGCCTCTAACTTTTTAGCACTTTCCCCCAATGTATCTTAAAATATACATACATGCATACTTACTGAGGGGGGAAAAAAGGTCAGTAAGAGTAACTTTCTTGCATTCATAGCGGCATACAGTGAGTCAGAACAGAAAAGAATGTCAAGAGCAGTGTGGGGATTCCCTGAGCAGAAATGCTACCTTCTCTAAGGAGGAAAAAAATCCATAGCTAAAATCCAACAAAAACCACCCCAAGCCTATCTTTCCATACACCCCATTCTCTTAAAATCTTTTGGAATTTGATTTGTCTCATGTAGGATTAAAGTAATGATCTAACATTGCTAAGAGTGAAGTTAACTTACTCTGAGTAAACAAAAATATATGTATTAGTTCTTTGCTATGTTATTCAGGCATTATACATCCTTATTACACCTTTGTCTTGAAAGGCAAGGTAAAGAGTGTGCCTGAAGTCAGCCCCTCTTTTATATTTTAAAATATGATGAAATAGTGCATCTCGCAGAAGCAGAAATTAATCAGATGCAGAGGAAATGTGAGTTGGTTGTCATGAACAGGCATCAGGAATCTGATTTATCTCATCATTTCACAACCCCAAAGAGACGTCACCTCTGTCACTCTTGCTTAATTTCCTTGTCCAGCTATGTGGGCAACTGTTCCAGTTGTACTAGTTGGAGTCATGAAAGCAGCTGCTTACCAAGGTTTTTTTGGGATTTTTTTTTCCCCCCCAGGATTCATTCAGCCCTGGACTGTAGAGGAACTTCAATGTCTCCCAGGTCTTCTTGTTGTCAGACTCCCTCCATGCTGCAGAATGGAAGGGCCATGAAAGCCCTTGTACAAGATTTGTACTGCAGATAGGTGAGTGCTTCGGAACTCCCAACCTGGGTCAGTATGTGCATTTTTTAATGAAAAAAACAATGCGAAAATGAAGTTAAGAATGATTAATCCTGCTTTAATTATATGGAATTGTAATTATAACCAAAATGTTCCGAGGGGGAGAAGACCTCAGTGTAATTTTTCTCTTCTCCCAGTTTACCATTAGATGGCAGCGAAAAGCTCTTCTCGAAGCTGCCATGGGCTCAGACTTCCCTCACAAGAGGCTTTGCTCAAGCACAAATCAGTCATACCTATCTCTGAGCAGGATGTTTTTTAAGCTGCTTTCAGGTGATTTGAATTTCTTTTTTTTTTTTTAATATGACACCTCAGCAACATACAGTCAAAAGTTTCAGCTTTGGTAAGAAACAGTGATCATTCATTTCTGGCATATTTGTGGTGGTCTAATTTTTTTTTAAATTAGTCTGATCAAGATGTGTTCTTTTTCCCATAGCTATTCTCATAGAAATGCTTAATTTTTTTCTTTCAGTGGAGTCATCTCCTCTCTAGGAAGGGTAATTCCTCTCTTGTTTGGTTTTCATTTTGTGTGTTTCAATATACTCCCTATGCCGTTCACTCACAAGGAGATTAGTCTTTTAGGTTTGGTAGCTCAGAGAGAAAATTCTCCGTAACTTTTGACCTGTATGTTGGAATCTGTAACTGGGAATTCCCTCCCCACTGCCTAGGGTTTTTTGTTACGTTTGTTTTCCTGCAAGGCCATCAAGTGACAGTGCTGGATCTGCTGACACCCATTGCATCTCAAAATAAAGAGCCCCATGCTGCCATTCAAGTGCTGTGAGTAGCTCTAACATTCTGCAGTGCACATCTCACCAGATTACTTGTCTCTGCAGATTTAGCTTCAGCATTGCATTGTTGAGACCATGTGCTTTTTAAGTTACACTGCTTATTTCAAGGTGAGAAGGTGACTGGACAGTGTTCTATGCATATTTATGCTGCCTGGCCAAACAGAGTGTCCCCACATGGGCATCACCTTTAAGTTTGTCCATATTCATTTGAATAATGAGCTTCCTGGCTGCTAATTCACCACTTTCCAGTGTCACACCTATTGTAGCTGCTTAGATGTTCTTTTTTCTTAGTCCAAATCCTAGAGACAATTCCTCTAGCTGGTTACTTGCCTCCCATCTGTGACCAAGTAATCCTATCATCTCTTTTTCTAAAGCCCCTCTCTGAAAAATAATCTTTCATGCAGCACAAGCTTCCTTTCCAGCCCTTCCAGTACTGCCTTTTCAGTTGGCACGCTGCTCTAAACTTCCCTTTCTCACGCATTTGCCCATATAATCTACTGTACCATCTTTTACTATAAAACATTATGTTTATTCTCTTTAGGATACCTTTAATGTATCCAGCTCCTATCCCAGTACACTGGAACTTGGCTGTTTCTCTCTACTTACCAACTCTTTCTGTTGCCATTTCATCTCTTGCAATAACAACTGCATTATGAACTTCTGTCCATTTGTTCTTGCAGCCACATTGGCGTCCTGCATAGAGAATCCCTTTCCAGAAGTGAGCAAGGTTTCACAAAGCACCTTTATTTGCAGTTTACTTATTCCTTGAAAACCCATCTTAGACATTAAAGATGGGTAATTAGAGGAGTAAGGGAAGGTGTATGAGTTTCAGGTATTGTTTTGTATTTCTTTAAGTGATGGAGATATAGCCACTTGTTAATGTAGCATTCTCTCTTTTTTTTCCCCCATCCTTTTCACTACCCAACTAATCTGGCTTTTGTCTTCCTGTTGTCTTTTAAAGTAGGAGGCCACATTGAGCCATAATAAGAAAGAAACTGGAGGTGGGCAGTGCAGATTGCTCTGACCAGCACTGAAGAAGTGATGGAGGCCACTCTATCAGTCAGAGCACGGTGAACCACCTAAACCAGAAATACAGTGCTGCCTTGCCAGTGAAAACTGGTGTTACATCAGTGGTTAAGCAAATGGGAGGAAAACAGTGAGTAACTTCCTTCAGACGCTCTGGTATTAAATCCAGCTACACCAACATTAAAAGCTCTGCAGTTTCACTGCTAATTCTTTAATTTCCCCATTTGGTGAGAGGTTTGCAGTGAGATTTGTTTGGTTGTTTCCCCCTCACTTTCTTGTTTGCTAATTGTCTAAAACACAGTAATTTTTTGGTAGGAAAAGTTATTGTGCTGTTTCCTAAGACAGGCTTTGAGACTTTCATTCATTCTCTGGTGAATGTGTTCAGGTCCTGCTGGTGTTGGTTGCTGCTCTAGGATTTATCTAGCTACCACTAACAGTGGATGGAAAATGCAATAAAAAGCAAAAGCAATCAATTAAACATTCATTATTTTAACCTTATTTACTAGCCATAAAACAACATAGTCCATGAGCAAATGTTAAGTAGTTTGAATTATTTGTTTACTTCTATGTTTCCTCTGTATTCTCCTCAGATGAATGTCTTTAGTTATTAGAAAATAATGTTCTGTTCTCTAATTGATAGTAACTAGTTCAAGATATACACATGCAAGTTTAGCATTATTAATTTCCAATGGGGAAATTTCAATTGTTCCTCCATCTGTGTATAATTAAAGTTTCCTTAAAATAAGCAAACAAAAAGCCCCAAACAAAACCAAATCAACAATGTTTTGTGTCAGGTTTGCTTTTAAAAGCAGAAAAAAGGCTATGAAAAGTACTTCAGCTTCCATTGTGACTAGGGGACCTAGTTTTCATGATTAGCATTTATAAACAGAAAAATGGATCTGTTTCAATGCACTCTTGACACACACACACACACACATAAAGAAATAATACCAATAAAGGTGCAATAAGGAGGGATAGAATGTCGGAATAATATTACTTGGTGTCAAGGCCACCCCGCCCTTTCACAATGTCCAGCTCCAGAGGTGTAAAAGATGTGTAAATCGCATAGTAGGAAGATCTGGGATGATTTATCTCCCAGGGAAGCATGTCCTTGCAACACTAGCTGTTTAAACTCTGGGTGTTCTCATCACTGTGTGACCACTCCTCTGCACATTGCATAATGATATCCTGTGATAAAGTATTCACCATTTAAAAGATACATGAAGTCTTAACACTCCTAGTGATACATGATACATGTTTCCTTTCAGCTGTTCATCTTTTCAAATCCTAGACTAGTCCATTTTTCTATAATGAAATGGAAAGAAGAGCTGATCTACTTACGTTTTAATCCTATTTGTTCTTATTTTGGCTTACAACTGTGTCTTCACATCCAACTTTAGATCTTCCTGTTTATCAGATTTCTCCATGGTTCATTCTCATTACTTTGCTGTCTTTGCCTGTCTTCTACTCAAACTAGAAATTACCCAGAAAAGCTTACAAAAGAATAAGCCCTTCAGGATGTCATGCAGTGGTCATGACTAGGAATGAATTCTGAACCTGGGTACTCCATAAGACAGCTCTCTTTTCATATAGACTTTCTTCTTGATAACTGTGGGTAAAAATCAGCCCTGTTCAGTGGCAAAGAAAAGGCAGCAAATAAACAATGACAACAGAAAACCAAACCACAAAACCAAGGAAACAATATGGAAGCAGAAGTATACAATATTCAAATTGCAAGGTACAGATATTCAACATTGCTCAAAAGAAGATAGACTTCCACTGCTATCAGAAAAAAATGCTTCGTATGCAGGGCTGAAAACTTAGGTCGTGTAAAGTGTCAGGGATAGAAGAAATCCCAGCAGTCATAAACTAATGATGATGATTAAAATGACTAATAAGGATGCAGAGATTTTCAGTGTATATTTTTTAATTTGTTTGGAAAGAAGCACAGTGAAGTAGAAGTATAGTATGAGCATAACTAACTTTCTATCCCCAGATAATAGAGG
This sequence comes from Corvus moneduloides, assembly GCF_009650955.1. Taxonomy (NCBI): domain Eukaryota; kingdom Metazoa; phylum Chordata; class Aves; order Passeriformes; family Corvidae; genus Corvus; species Corvus moneduloides. The sequence continues at coordinate 47,232,449 of NC_045478.1, read as the reverse complement.
TAATGCAGAATATCAAATCCAGTGGAAGGAATCACAGACTTACAAAGCTAGTACTCAAGATGATGGTAAGGAGAACTTGGCTGCAATAATTGCAATTACTAATAAGTCTTATCGTAGAAGGAAGATTCAGGGAGATGGGGAAAGTGCTAACATTGCACAGTTGCTCAAGAACTGGAGTGAGATAATCTCAAAACTGCATCAAACCACGAACAAAACAAAAAAGCTGCGAAAAATTATTCTTTCTAAGCTGCATCAATGGAGTTGTTGGATGCTGAATTCTCATCTTGAGTAGAGTGTGCTACTTTGGAATACACCATCTAATTAAGACAGATCTGAGAGAGTACAAAGGAAAGTGACAAAAAAGCATAAAACTCCTGTGAAGAAAGGTTGAAGGAACTGAATCTGTTCCTCAAGCTACGGGAAAATATAGTGGCAAATGTCAGAGCGTATCATCTACACTCTTTTGGTAGTCAGTGAAGAGATGTCAGCATCTCCAGGAAGTGATTAATCTGTTTCAGATGTCTGTATTGAAATGAGATTAATTACATCATAGAAGCACTTGTTTCCTTTAATCATCTATCAAGGGTTTCCAGGGAGACTCACTGAGATGTAGATGGCTGCTGTCATGCGACCCTTCCTTCCTCCTCTCAGTGCAAAGTGTCTGACATGTTTTCAACCAGTAAACACTTTGTTACAAGTCTGGTCATCATTATTTTCCATGCACTTTACTAGGCAATGCGATTAATCATTGCAATGCAACGCAAACTTGAAGCAAAGAGGACTTTGTGTTGTGAGAAATACTCTGCAAAGATAGTTTGGCAAACAAACAGGAGGCCTGTGGGCTGTGGAATACCCTTCACTGATTTTTTCTGAGTATAATGTTTAAACTTCCCTCAAATCAGAAGATGGAATAAATGACCTTTGATCCTTCTTACTTCTTCTTGTCTGTAGACCTGTTATCTGACATGATGCCTCATGAGTGAAGGAAAGTTCTGTCTTGGTTTTGTCCTATTCCAAGTAGCATGATCCCAAACAATTCCTGAGCATGATTCAGGGGTTGGCCCAGGCCAGGGACAACTACCTACCAATAGACAGTTTAGACTTAGCCTCCATTTTCTGGAGACTGGGAGAGTTTAATAGGGTGGACAGGGTTAGACATGCCAGTTGGCCTGAAGGCCAAAGAACAGGCTCTGCTACCATTTAATTTGTTTGTATTGATGTCACCCAAGAGTTTGTTTGACTTAGGGAGAAAGGTGTGCTTTCAAGCACATCTGAAGCCACACCTAATTGTGTAAGCTGACACCATCCCTTGGAGTCAAAAGATCCATGAGCATTAAAGCAGCAAACCTTACACATTTCTTCTTGAGACTGTGTCTGGAATCTCAATTTCCCTTCTGCTCAAACTTCCAGGCTTATGATCCCAGGTCTGGAAATCATGGCTTTGCTTACTTCCATAACAATACTGCTAAGTAACCAGCCCAATGCCTTTGTCTCAGAGCAACACAGAAGGGAAACAGTGCCACTGCTGGAATCCTGGCTCTGCATCATGGCAGCAAGGCCCATGTCTGAAGACATGTATGGTTGAATCTAATCAACATTTATTACCAATAAATGGAGATTTACAGTACCAGCAATCATGCCTTCCATTAAAAGCTTTACTTATATAAATTTAATATAAACCCTCAACTGGAAGAGGAAATGCAATCCTCAATATATTTTCCAAGTTCTTACTCAAGACACATGCCAAACAGCTTTGTCCAGTTGTCTAAAATCAGTCTCAACCAGTCCCATCAGTATTTGAGTCTTGTTCTGCAATGACAGTGAATGTGCAACTATAAGAAAGGTGCTTCAAAATAACTGGCAAATTCTGATTATATGGCTGGAGCCACTGCAAGACAGGTCCTTTCCACTAAACAAGCAGCAAGAGAAGGGTCAACCTAACTAATGAAATGTTAGGAAACATTAGGAAATACTGACGTGAGTTTCTCAAGGCAAAACCATCTAAAAATGGACACCAAGGAAACATATCACCAGATGATGTCAGCTTAGATCAGCATTTGTGGGCTAGTTGATGAACACTGCAAAAATGGATTTCTCCAAATCTGTCTTTTGAAAAAACATCAGGTTCTAATACATAAATACACAACAAGTTCACATAGCTTATAATATGACTCAGGTGAGTACTGAGAGCTGCAGTAACCTGAGCTTGAAATGGGTGAAGACACTGAGAGGAGCCACAAGTTCTAATATATGAGTAGTAAGTTCTAGTCTATGCACAACCAAGGAGAGTGAAGAGCTGACTGAGGAGCACAGGATCCAGTGATTCTCATTGGCAATTGATGCTCCTAGAATATTTTAGATGGATCAAGACCAGCATCTAAAAGGTAAGAGTAAATTAATGGATAAGTCAAAATTATTTCTCATTAATTCCACTTATTGCTCTGACTACACTTATTTTGCTAAAGCTTTTATTTAAATGTAATGTATTTGAATAAATTACTTATATATCTTGTAGACTTCTCCTCTGCCTCCTTTTATAGACAACTGTTGGGTTTTTTTCTGCCAGTTGTTTTAGCTGATCTTGTTTTCCAGTACATTATGCAAAGCAGCACAAGTTTTGCTTCTGCTCACTGAACTGAAAGCTATGCTTATTGCGAAGTTCAGTCAGCTTAAGACTCACTGGTGGAATATACATATGAACTTACATTTAACTCAAAAGACCAAAGTAATTTTCTCCCTTCTCTTTGCTAACCTTTCTTATCAAAAATTATGTATTTAACTGGGAGAGGTGCCGAGTACTAATCTGACCTACGGAAAAAGAGAAAGGAAGCAGAACAGTGGGGATTTAACAGTATTTAACACTGTGTCTCAGCATGATGAGAGCTCTAAGAGCGCCTGGTATCAGAGGTTGGTTGATTGAGGGAGTGTACTGTCTTTTCTGAAAGAAAAATATCTGAAGTTCCTTTTGGCCACCAGGTAGCAGTACTTCACTTTGTACGGTTCTCAGCTCACAGCATTCCTTGCCTTGTCGAAGAATCCATATGTTGGATTCTGGACTCTTGCTCAGATATATCTTTTGCAGACTTCATGCTAGACTTCAGCTGAAAAAAAAAAGATTTTGGAATTAGGAATGCAGGTGATTTATGTGCTCAGGAGGAATCAAGAATATTGCAGCTTTCCTGAATGGGGAAAGGTGGTTGTATAAATCTAATGGAGTATAGGCATTGTAATTTCCAATGACAAAAGTTTATATGAAAATCTTGGGTTTAAAATATTTTTAGCATTTATTCCTTGCTGACAGTACATTTCCTTATTTGTAATAGTATTTCAGGAATATTTCAGAAAGGCATCTTTGTGGCCTCAGAACATAAACTTTCTGTAGTTTTATAATTCCAGTAATTTACCATTTCTGCCAAGTGTTTTTAAACCTCTGCATTTTTCTTTATTTTTAAGTAGAGGAACGGACTTTACAATATTTTTAGCAAAATGGAAGATACCCTCATTTTCACTGAAACTTGTTAAAACACCAGAAGTGCAATACACTGTATAATAATAATAATAATAATAATAATAATAATTTTCAGTTGTATCATGCTGTATGTCAACTTACAAGAACTGTGCATCATCCTTTTTTTTTATGGTTGCAGTTCAAGACCTCAGGCAAGTTGCACAGCTAGAGAGAATGGGAAAGGCCATCTGACTGTTCTTTCCTCATTCTCATCTGTCCTGGTGTTGACATTTAAGTGTCTCAGCTGCTGCTTCAACCTGAAACAGCCAGTTATGATCCCTACAGGATCATGCAACAGCTGTATCACTTCCTTTTCTCCCAAAAAAGATGGGAAGGATAATAATGGAAACTATCTCTGTCAGCTTTACACTAGAATATTCTTTGTTTTAGCTATTGTAGAGCCCTAACTGGATTCCCTTCATTTTTCATTTCCTTCAGGGAATCTGGTGTCAGAATCATGTGAGCCCTGACTTTACTGCTGTGATTCACATGACCTCTCTCACAGGGAATTTCACTTTTCTGTAGTGTCAGGCTTATCTACTGAATGAAAAGGTGACCTCCCCTCCCATTTGTGATTCATTTAACTATGACAGCCAAAACTAACTGTTTGCAAGGGAAAGTAGTGATAGAAATGTTTTCAGCTTTATCACTCTGTCATTTTAAGTCCACCACAGTTCTCTTTCTTCTCTCCTTGTATCTCCACAATCATGAAAACCCATCTTCTGGCATCCAGCTTTCAGCAGACAACCAGTGAATGTTCAGAGACATAAGATGATGAATTTGTTCCCATAGTTACTCTATTGATAGACTATGTCTCTTATAGTTAAGAACTGGACTATGACTATGATCAGAATGAGGGAAATGTTGCTTCAAAAGTGCTTCAGACTTAGCATAGCTTTTAAAAGCTCTCTCATCTTGGTATAGAATGAGGATTGCTGTCTTGGGTGGTACAGCTTACAAAATGCCTTTATTTCTGGAAAAATAAAATAACTATAGCTTTGTTGGGCATTCTGAAGGAATTAATATAAGACTTAGTTTGGAACAATATATTCGTGTCCAACACAAGTCCCAGCACCTGGTTCAACAGCGCATCTCTCCACGTTTCCTGTGCTTTTGGACTGAGTTCTAGCAATGCCTTTGGAAACTCTTCGAAAGCAGTCCAGCCCCTGAAGATAGCCAATGAGTTATGTAGTGCTGGACTTGGGTATCTCTTCACACTGTTCTGAGATAAACACAGACCTATCCAACTTTGAAACCTGTCGATTTGTCTGAGCCAACAGAAAATCTTGCCCTTCTTTTAAATAGAAATAACTGCTTTGTGACAATAGAATTAGCACATTGGTGTGTCTTTTTTGTAGTTTATAAAGTGGACACAGACTATTTTTGTTCAGTTGGCCATACACTGAGACATCTGAAAGATTGTGCCAGGGCCTCACCAAATCAATCTTTAGTCAGTTAGGGGGAGAGATACAATATAAGTACAGCATTTACTGTGCTGGAAGGTAGAACCTATACAGAGGTTACAGCTGGAAGAACTTTGTGTTCCACTTGTTACACAGGTTTCTTTAAAGAATAATGGTAATAATAAAATATTTAGATCCAAAGAGTGCTTGAAATTGCAGCCTGTGGTCTGAAGCCTGAGCACTAATGGTGAGGCAGCTCTGAACAAGATGGGATCTTAACTCCTCAGTTTTTCATCCACTGCTCCTGCCATTTAGAAATATTTACAGCCGTCCTTATCTTTCCTTCTCTCACTCATGATTTATTTTTTTTTTTTAATGGAAAAAGGCTGGTGTTTTTGTAAACAAGCGTTTCTCTGGAGTAACTGCAGCTCAAAGCGCCACAGCCCTGTGCCAGTCCCTCCATACCAGAGCACGACGCCAGCACTAGAGAGGGGCCAGCGCCTGTAAGAACCAAAGGGGGCAAGCAGAGCTCCCGTGTCTGTCGGAGAGGGGCCGGCAGGACCCGAGCCGGGCCGGGGGAGCGGAGCCCGCAGCAGCGCGGGACGAGGGTGCGGCAGCGACTTGCGGGGCCCCGGCGGGCACGGAGGGCGGGAGCAGAGGTGTGGGGCGGAGGAGGGGGGAAGGCGGCGGCGGGGCGTCACGGGAGCCCTCGCTGCTATAAAAGGGCCGGGTGCGGCGGAGCGGCGCATCCCTCTCGCCCGCAGCCACAGCGGCAGGAGCAGCACCAGCATCGCGGCGGGACAGCATCAGATGGGCATGGGGACGGCGCTGGCGGCGCGGCTCGGCCTGGGGCTCCTGCTCCTTGCCCTCCTCCTTCCCACGCAGGTGAGCCCCGGAGCGGCTCGGCGCTTGCCCTCCGCCGGCCCCACGAGAGGGGCGGGGGAGCGGCCGCGCCGAGACCCTCCCCGTGGCTCCCCGCCGCGGCGGCCGCCTCGGGAGCGGCGAGGGGCGGGTTTCTCCCGAGAGGAGCTCCCGCTCGTGTGCGCCATTCCGGAGCCCGCCGCGGCGCCCCGCGGGCCGCCGTGGGTGGCGGGCGGGTCCTCCGCCCCGGGGCGGCGGCGGCGGGCGAGAGGAACGAGCCCGGGCAGCCCCGGCTGCGGACGGGGCGGGGATGGGCGCGGACGGGCGGCGGGGCGAGCGCGGAGCCCTGGGACGGCAGCGGCGGTGCGGTGGATTATCCCGGCCAAAACAAAAAAGATGAAGTTAGAGTTCACCGCCCTTTCTTTCCCTTGCGATCCCCGAGGGAAAGTCGCGGCACTGTGGTATGAGCGGCAGCTGAGCGCTCGTTCCCCCGCTGATTACAGGGAGAACGATCCCTCCAAACCCGAGAGAGCGCCGGGAAGGCACCAGTGTTGCAGCGGGAGCCGGGTCTGACCCTCCCCCCACCAAAGCTGCGGGGCTTTGGGTCCGGTCCTGGGCTCGGTTCCCGGCAGGAGTGGGACGTTTAGGGGCTGGAAGCAAAGGCGCCAGCCTCTGGCTGCTGCGCTGGCCGAGCCTTGCCCTTGGCACAAAGGTAATGGATGCAGGAGCGATCCGCTTCTCTTTAAGTGGCCAAGGCGAGCGGGGCTCCCAGATTCCGTATCGGTGTGTCGTTCCTAAAGACCACCTCTTCAAAAGGGTGAATACCAAAATATCAGAAAAATGAACAGCAACGGCATTGCTGGATGGTGTTCCCTCCTCCTCTTCTCTTTGTTTGCAAGGAAGGGCATTATCCCTACTCCATTGTGCTCAGTGGAGTCTTGCCCTTGGCAGTGATGAGAGGAGAATCAGACCCTTTGGGTTACTGGTATTTGTCACATTCACGTTGAGAAAACCTCTGCGGTCCCATCTACTGTGACGTTGTGGAACTTGGCTATAAGCCTATCCTCTTCCACCCCCCCCCACCCCCCCCCAAAAAAAAAAAAAAAAAAGAGAGAAACTAGTGGGGTTTTTGTTTAAAACCAAGAAAACTTTAAAAATACATAACCAAGAGTGCAATGATGGTGGAGTCTTTGTGTGAAGACTGAAAAAAATTCTAGGGCAGGTTGGGACTTGCCGTGTAGGTTATTAACTCAGCAATTCGTTATTGATCACTTTCAGACCGGTTTCAACAGAAACTTCAGCACAGCGATTTTTATCCTGCAGTGCTAAATTGCTTCCAGCATGGTGCCAGTTGCCAAAAATGCTAACTACCAGAAGCTTTACACCATCCTTACGTTTTTCTATTGTATGCTTTTTTTTTAGTAAAAAATACTGAAAGAAAGTGCTTATGCAGTTTTCTAATAAATTTAACATTGACTTCATAGCTTCAGTATTGAGGGATTTTTTTTTTTTCTGCTGATCTATTTTCTCAGCAGCACTAGAAATGTGAGAAAATAAGAACACCTTTTGTAGACAGAATTACTTATTAAACTAACTAACCTCTTTAAAAAAAAATGTTTTTACTTGAATTAACTCTTAAGAGCTTACCAGAATGCTCTGGTAGAACACAAGTTTGCTGCCATGCTGAAGCCAATCTTTCTGTATTATGCTCATTTCTGGGGAGGAGATAATGGGATTCTTGCTCTTGTTTTTTATCCTTGTGTTTCACGTGCTTTTTTCCATGGGAATAAAAATACTTTAGGTTATCTTTGAAAGTTTTTTTGTGCATATGTAGAAAATCATTTGATATTGAAGTTGCACAGTTTTTATTCTGGCCCTATAATGAAGAGTTACGAGGGGAAAAGGGTATTTTTTTTATTTTGCTTTCTATCAGCATTTTTAAAATTTGCTAATATATGGTCTTTTCACTGCCCTTTTTTTTGTATGTTCTAGAATGCTGATAGGTTGTGATTTAATCAGTATGGTTTCATTGTTCTAACTTCTGCAGCTCAGTGCTACCACAGCAAGATAAGAGAGGCTGAAATATTAAACCCACTCACATAAAGCCCCACCATTGCTTCAAAAGAAGCCACAAACCAGCCCCAGAAACAGTATCAATAGATTCTTGACCATCGTTTCCTCATTTTTTGTTTGTGGCTTAGTCTGAAAAGGCAGACTGCAATTCATGCAGTTGTTTGAAAATCTTTCTTATCCTAAGATTTGTCTTTACATAGCTCTATATTTGCACTTTTTTTTTTTTGGTGAGGTTTTTTGAAACCTATTTATCTTCTAATTTAGGGAAGGATTTCCGTAAAGTAATAGCTATGTAAAAAGATTTAGAAAAATACTAGATTTAGTTCTTTAACAAATCCCACGAATGCAATTCAAAATGTCTTTGTCCTTAACTGCACAATGAAAGGCGTGAGCATTTGTATATATCATCTGAGTACTGTGACTGAGTGGGGCTACACGGTGTTCATTGCTACGAATCTGTTTCTGATTTTTAAAAAAAGACAATATAACCCTTTTTGTTACTTCCCCTCCTCTCCACATTTTAGATCTACTGTGGTCCCAATGGAACAAGTCCAACACCTTCAAACAATTCTTCAGCAAGTTCCACTTCTCTGTCAGCTGTCACAAATTCAGTGAACAATACCACCACTCACGGACATGGAAATTCTCTTCACTCAACCACAAGTCTTTTTTTCATTCTCTCAGTTTCGCTTCTGTATTTTTGCTGTTAAGAGACTCTGGCATGGAAATGGCTACTACTCCCCACCCCGTTTCCTGAACCACCTGAGATGGCTAGATCTCCAACCCAGCATGAGAAGAAATGAATCCAAACTCCACATCAAACCAGCTTGGTTCCACTTCATACTCAAATTAGTACCAGTCTGACCTAGAGAAGCACTCAGTATTCTGACTTTCAAAGCTGACCAATGTGAAAAGACCAGCTTCAGCAAGGAGGTAAAATTATGAGATCTTTCACCAAATGAGTTGGAATCTGGAAAACAAGATGGAAGCAAAAAGAGACAGTACTGACAAACCAAATTTAAAGCTGAGAAGAAATACAGTATCTTATAATAAGGATGGATGATAACACTCCATGAAGAAAAAAGGCTAAAGAGTTTATCTACCATTTAGAATAAGGACTTGAAGAGTTTTATTTTTTGTTTAGGTTCCAAAAAGTCAACAGGCTCAGAGAACCCCTAGAAAACACAGAAAAGCTCAAATGATTCTGTTTCTTGCACAGCCTATATGGTTATAACTTATGGATATTAGGGTGCATGAAAAACAAACATCAGTAAGAAGGGTTTCTTCTAGATTTCATTTGTATGAAATTGTTACAAGGCTAAAATAGAATAACAAATTTTTGTAAGCATCCTCTTATTTAACCCCTGATTCCTAACCAACTGGTTAGCCAGGCAGGGCTAGTTTTGAAATAGCTAAAACCCCACCAGTTTTCATAAGAGTGGAATTATTTATGGTGGGAATTTGAATTTGACATTTTATTTAAATTGTTTGTATATTAAACCATAAGTGCCAGAGAAAGGAGGTGTGGAAACATTAGAAAAAGTACCAGGAGCTTTTTGTAAATGAAATTCAGAAAAAAACGAACAAACAAAAAAGTTAATGGATGTATGTCTCCTCTTTCCTTTATTTCTCCTCCCAAGCTCTACAAGTTGTGTAAGTTTTTTTGCTCCTGGAACTTTCCTTAATTATGAAGGATTTATGAAATCTTATGAGTAAAGTTATAGTGCTTTTTTTTTTTTTTTTTTTTTTTTTTTTTTTTTTTGGCACAAGGTGAATAACTTACTGGTTTTTGAAGAGTTTTAATTGTGATAGTCTACTTTAAACCTGGGCTAATATTTGCGGTGGGGAGAAGGAATGGGGAGAGGAGAGCAAACCGCCAAAGAAAAAGAAATTAAATGAACAGGTGTTTGGAATATGAAGACTGGAGTCTTAATTTAATCACTGAATTTAAAAGTTACGTTTGTAAATACTACTTTTTAAAAATTTTTTTCTGAATCAAAATTGCTACACTTGCACAGATTGTTTCTGTATCATCCAACACTTTAGAAAATAGTATCTGGTACTTGATCAAAACAAGCTTTGTTGAGGAAGTTCAACTACCTTGATGATGATACCTTGTCAGAAAAAAATTAACTATGTTGATATGATCACATGTGAGTGTACATGACCATACCACTGTCTGTAGATATTTATCTCAGTATAAGATCATGTCAAACATGAGTGGCTCTCTTAATTTTTTTTTAATACACATCTGTCTTTCAGTTACATTCCCACCAATTCACAGTATCATATATTAGTAGCAAGCTAACACAAATTCATGTCAGTGAGTGTACATGGACATTTCCTTATGCTTATCATTTGTATCCAGTAAAATGTTAATGATTGTATTTTGTGTTTGTGTAATAATGCTTTGATTTATTAGGTACTGATTTTCATTGGAAAAACCTGTAAATAAAACAGTGGACAGGCAATGCATTCTAGATGCACTTCCAGACACTTCTACAAAAACTTGTACCTTGCCTGCGTTAAGTGAATGAACTGTTAACCAAGATGGTATATGTGATTAAAAACCTCAAGGTCTAGAAATGCTGAAGTGTAATTAGTTTTATTTCTCTGGAAGGTTTTCTGCCACTGGGAGTCTGGATTTCACTTTGAAACCAGGGAGTGAGATTTGATTAGCATCTCTAGTAGCTGTAGTAAGTTTTCCATACTTATTACAGCCTCTTCCCTTTCAAAGTATGACTATATTTTCATGTTAGACAAACAGTGCTTAGACAGAGTTTTCCTTTATTTCTTTTGCTGGCAGTGAGCAACTTTCCTTATGATGGCTAAAGCTCTTTCTCAGCTTCTGGTTATCAAGCAATGTGAATTAACTGCTTAAAAGTTTCTGACTCCCACAGAGTACACTAACACAATAGGCATATCCCAATAATACAAATTGAGCCATGCTTGATGAAGGACAGACGCTGGAAGAGGTAGGAATTTATGCAAAATTTTTCTGAAAAGCCAAAATTAACTAGATGAGCATTCAGTAACAAATAGTTGCAGTTCATGGCATTCCAAATCTGTGTCTGTGTTGTTTTTCAGGTATGTTCCTTTCTAATACCCCTTAAATGCCCAAGGATATTCTGTGTGATTATCTTCACTCCCTAGATGTGGAGAAACACATTTTAAAGTGCCTAAGCACTTAGGCATGCTGCACATGGGTCTGCATTTGTCAGTGGGAATGAGGCCCCTGGAGAGGCCTCCCCAGGCTCGGGAGGGAATGCGACGTGGCAGGCTTTTGCTTCTTTTCCTTTACTTTTCCGGTAGGCTGAACAAACCCAAGGAGCAGGATAAGTTTATCAAAGCTCGCTGTTTAACTAAATTTTGGAACGTGCAGGGAGTATCAAAGCACATTGTTCCTTTGTTTAGCTTTTCTCCAAATGCTCCAGGAGAAAGCAGGAAGTTAACCAACCAACCTGGCTGTGTACCTTTTCTTAAAAACATAAAACTAAAAATAACCTCTCTCCAAAGACAGGCAGACAAGGAGAAAGGCTGCAACAATGGGCCTTAATTCTGTGATATGCCAAAAGAAGTGTCTGAAGTTTTTGTGAAATCATCAAACAAAATGGGATGCTTGGCTTAATTGGTGCCATGGTTTTTAAAAACTTTTTAAATTTGAGAAATAGAGCCAGATTGCTCTTTAATAGCGTCTAAGCTGTTTAAATTCTCTTGAGTTTTAGAGTTTTCACTGGACCAGATGAGTGATTTAGAAAAATGATATGGTAACCTTTGTTCTGTTCCATTCCATCACAGGACAATGGAATCAGTGATGAAGAAATCCAGCCAGGGAATGAGGATGTGATGGATGTATTTAACAAAGCAGGGAAGGTGGGCGGGGAGGGAGGAGAATGGAGCCTACGCACTTCACAACTATTTAATTTTTTTAAATGACACCTACAATAACTACAGCCAGCTCTTACCTATGCCTCTGACTTTCACAGATCTGTCCAGCTGAAGGATATGATATTGCAATGACTCTGAAAAAATACTGCTCTGTCTGATGCATGGCACTGCTTTCTTTGTAAACATATGCTAGCCACATATGTCCTGAATAAAGTATAGTGTTATTATTTGAATGAAAATACCTAAAATGAGCACTTAGAGTTTGTGTGCAGCTTACTATTCCTTCCTTCACAGCATCATACTCTGAATAGCCTTTAAATTTTTCCAAATTGCAGTTTTCAGCTAGTTTAGAAATCCACGGGGACGTTGAATGAACAACTTCCATTCAACAAAAATCTCTACAAGGTGAAGTATTTTGGGCCAGATCCAACACCACTGCTAGTGGCTTCCTTGTTTCCAGCAAGATGCAGCCCTGTCCCCTGAGCCTTTCTCCACACAAGAACAGTGTACATGCGATGCTGTGTTGTACTGAGGGTAGTCCCCCTTTGTCCACGTGGGGATGGGACATTGTTAATGTCTCAATAAATGAACTCAGGGTTATTTTGACAAGCCATTCCCAACTCTTAGCCTAATCCATCAAATTAGGGTTTGCCTGTACAATGCAAATACTCTCAAGCTGGCTGGAGACAGCGGCATGCTCTCTAATGGTATTAGTACATTGCTTAATATGGAGTAATTTCTCCCAAGAGTCGTTCTTATGCAGCCTGTTGGCCGCTGGAAGGGCTCATGGGAACAAACATTTGCGGGGCTGGGGCTCTTTGTCGTGCATCTTTCCAAGTCAGCCTTTCCCTGCACTCGGGTTACACCAGGCTCTGCAGTGAGCTCACAATAACACCTTGTATCTGAAAGTGAGGATGTATGTGAATGTGCTTGTATTAGAGGCAGTTCAGAGTGATTTGCATTTTGTGTGCATTCAGGCTTATAGGGAGTTGATTTCCCATACACGACTGAAATGATTTAGGTAGCAGACTTTATCATCCAGCATCTTGATTGTAATGGATACAATTGGGAATGTTTCTTGGTTTTGCATTAAAGATAACTTTGAAACAGGAGCTGTCAGCTCTGCCTTGTAGCAGCACAAAGCTCTTCATTCTAGGACACACATTATGTTTGAGGCACTGTACAGGTCTACTGAGCCCCGACAGATGAAGGGGCTGGTTATTTTAAATCCATCAGTTTATCTACAGCAGTTTGAAGAGCAGCACTAGGCTTTCTGCAGTACGTGCTTTGAGATGTGGTCTTTTCATCATTATGCAGTAGCCTCGGGAAAGATACTTGATCCTTACTTTGGTTATCAGCCTTCAGTTTTCCAAGTGAAGCCCTCAGCATCCTGCTCATGAATGCATAATTGCTCTGGTTTAGACTTCATCAAAACCTCCAGAATGAATGACCTGGAGTTGAAGAAAAAACCTGATAGATTCCATACTCTCCAATCAAAATCCTAAACTAACAAAATCTCGTCTGTGAAGGGTCATTCAATTCTCTCTTGAATCCAGTAATACTCCCTGCAATGTATGTGCTACAAATACATGAATAAAACATTTTCAGGCTTTTCAGAAGTGAAACGAGACTCTTTCTTTTATGCTTTCAGCTTAGCAGGAGCTATGCTTTAACAACTGATGGGTGTACAATATAAAATTTGAGCACACAGCAGAATTAAATCGTGGTAGCTTGGTTTTGCTGCATAAACTGAATGATCACATTCCACCAAAATCTCTCTTGAATGACCTAGTGTGAGAAGTATTCTTTATGTGGCACAAATTATTAAAGGAAGCAACGCCTCTGTAAAGCAATTGTTCTGCTTCCCGCTTTTCAACCCCTCTCACTGAAAGCACAGCGTGGACTTTTTTCAGATTGCTTAGTGTGCATAGCCTGGACTTAAAGTCTGTGTTCATCATGCTGAAATATGTAAACTTCACATGACAAAAACTGTATATTTTTTTTTACTGAGTTGTATAAAATGCAGACGGTTTTTGAGGCGTAAGACTGAACCTTGAGTTCAGAGGGATATGCATACCCAAGTACAATAACAAACGCATATTGTGTGATTGCTTGGACTAGTAGAATTCAAAACTGAGTACATACAGCTCATTATAGCAATTAAAGCCATAATAGCAAGAATTTAAAAAACAAAAATTAGAATGGGTTGATAACATGTTGTGAGAACCTTCCTTGTTTTCGGAGTCAGGGAGAATTTCCTCTGAAAGCAAATTATCTGGTAGCTGTTCAGTTACAAAGACAGTCTGAGGGATGTTAGTAGAATGAAAATGGACTTCATTGAATCATACAACATGATACAGAATATAGAACTGTTGGAGTCTTTGCTCAAACATGGCAGTTTCAGTGTTTCAATGCTTCAGTACAAAGAAGTTTTTGAACAATGAGCAAGAAGAGTCCTTTGGCAGGGCTGTGCAAGTAATGCAAAGAAGAGATGACATCATTATTCTGAGACATGACAATGACATTTGCTGTCATGCATCTACTAGCTACATTTTTTAAAATACATTTTCTAAAACTTGCTGGAATTTTGTGTCCTTTTATGTTTCCAACAGTATCTTCAACTTACTTTTTTAAAACTGATGTCACTACTCTGATTTTGTTGGTTTTCCTGTTTCAGGAAACTAATACAAAATTACATGCAACACAGCAATTTTTTTCACATTGGAATTAGTCTCCATTCCAAAATTCTCAGGCTCGTGTAAGATGTGCCCTCTTGCAAAATGCCATCAGTAAATGAGCCAAACTGAAGCATTAGCAGGATGACAGACAGGTAATAATCTTCCCTTCTAGTTTGTTTTTTTACTGAAATTAACATATCAAAAGAACATTCAGCTATTTTCAGAACACAAACTCCACAGTAATGTAGGCCTGTTAAACTGGCACCGATCCGAGGCCTCTGACACAGTTTCACTGTAAGCAAAAGCACATTGCCAGCATGGTGGAGGAACAGGATGAGAGGTAAAGCATCCACACATGCTCCTTGGACCTCACTGAGATGTCAGCTTTGATCCCAAAACGTGTGATTCATTCCACCAGGGATTTGGTGGATTTTGCTAGGCAGCTGATGGGGGTCTGTGACTTTAATTAGTATTTCAATGTGTTTATGTTTAGCAGGTCTGTTCTTACTCAGCAGTGCAGGCTGACATTGTTCAAGTTCTACTTCATTCCTTTTTCTTTCCCTCCAGTCTGATATGAAGCATTCCACAGAGCAGAGGCAGTCTGTGCTGAGAGCTTGCAGAACACCTAGTAGGCATTAGCCATTCATCAGCAGGTTTTACCCCACTTTCTGTAACAGCAGCAATTAAAGCCCAGGTCTTCGAAGGTAATTTGGTGCCTGACTTGAATTTCTGTTAAGATCAGTGTCCTTGCAGGTTGCAGTCTGACTGCCCTCAGTGTAAAATCACTGTATAATACTGAAAGGTTTTATGGATCTCACAGGATCTCTGCTTATTTTTCTCTTCTGTTTCCCTTGCCTGCTTGTGTTGCTTCCTGTACTCTAGAACCTCTGACTGCTATGGCAGAAGGAGTGTTTGTAAATTCTGTTCCACCAAGGTGGTGTCTTTCATGTCTGCTGCAGTTGGATGGGGAGGATTTAATGAGGTCAGAGCTGCCCAGTCTCCACAGTCTGCCTGCACTCCCGTCCCAGGATTTCCTACATGGGGATCACATCCATTCCAGATCAGCCACACTCCTTTGGTGTTTCAACCCAGGGACAGCTGAGGGCCTCAGCCAAGTCCCAGTTTTGGGCTTGAGCCAATCATTGTGCTGAAGACCAGAATGGTGGGTTTATATCGATTTCTGACAAGAAAGAAGGAGGGGCTGAGTGAAAGGCTGATGAACTGACAATATGGAAAATTGCATTCTTTTCCAGCTGGACCCTTCAAATTTTATTTCCAGTGGCACTGAAATACTGTATTTACTCTTACTTATCAGCTAAGCATAGCTAATTATAGTGAATATAGTATTATATGTCCATATAAATATGGACATATATATCTAGTATAGCAAATTATAGCTAATAATTTATAGCTAAGTGCCTTTTAAAATGGTTTCAGCCCTGAAGAGCTTGCAGTCTTACTTCAGAAACAGACACAGCAGATGGGTTGACAAGAAAAAAGTGATTCCTCATAAACCCAGCACACCCTAGCCTTTGGGACGTGAGGGCAATGGGTGGTCCCTCGGCTCCTTACCTCCCACCTGGAATTGGCAAGGCTCCTGTGCGAGGCGCACTGCCCTGGGGCAGGAGGGAGCTGCTGGCTGTGGATAAGGAGCAGGGCAAACAGCAGCGGCTGCCACCCTATTCAGGGAGGGAGCTGAAGCGGAGGGCAGGGAGCATCCTGCCTCTGCACCTGTGGGGAACCGGGAGCCCATCGCCGTGGCACCCACTCCTGAACTCCCTGGCTTCACAAGCAGAGCCAGCAGGTGATGAACAGGCTGAGGGAAATGATTGCTACCCTTCATTCATCTCTCTGTGAGCACATTTGCCATAAAATGTGTAGTTTGGAGACCACAGAGTAGAATGGGAGAGGCCCGAGGAAAGCCATAGTGGTGGTCTTGGTACTGGAACAAGTCAGGAGGAGAGGCTTGGGGAACTGGGTTTGTTCCATCTGGGGAAGGGAGGAAAAAATGGGGTTTAATTGCTGTCCTGCACATGACAGGGTGGGGCATCAGGGAGACCGGGGAGAGGGCAGTGTTTGGGTTAGCAGGTAGTGGATTTGCTGGGGAAAAGGACACGGTAAAAAATAAAGAAATTTCTGAAAAATGCTTAAGGCAAACCCTTCAAAAGAAATCTTACTAGCTCCAAATAAGAAGCCCTGTGTCCAGTTTTGGACACTGAAGTTAGCAGATATGAACTGGTAAAATTCGGAGTAGAGCAATGAAAGTCACAACAGCTGTAGATGGAAAAAAGTAGAAAGAGTGGAGCATATTTAGGTACAAAAAGAGAAGTAGGAAGCATTGAAAGCTGTAGGTGAAAGACAGTTGCTGAGATACAGGGGCAGAGCCTCTCCTTCCTGTGTGTTGTGAAGATAACAAGTCACGTTCACAAGCATTGACCTAGGCTGCTGGGGAAGGTTGAGGATGTTTCTGAAAGCAGGTTAGATAAACACCATTTTGAAATAATTCAGATCTAGCTGATCATACCTTTGGGCAAGAGGAAGGCTGGAGGGCCTCTCACAGCCCTTCTTTCCCCTCTGATTCCAGGATAGTAGTGTTGATGCAATCCCAGAGCATGAAGAGTACACATTCAGAATCCCTCCTTTCCTCTCAACAGAAATTTTCGTCTGTGCAAAATACCCCTTTAAACCAAATACTTAGAATTAATAATTCTAAGCTGTTCTAATTTCCCACTTTTGTGAGTACTGCCTCCTTCAATCAGTTGCTTCAGTATTGAAAATTCAGGTTGTCAGCTGGATAACACAAACAAGTTTACATGTGGGACCTGAGTGAGACTTCACCTTTCTGTGTGCCCAGTATATAGTTCTCTGTTTCCTATGTGCCACACATTTCTGTGAAGATGTGCATGCACCACGTGGTCATGTAAGCCTAAAGTCAGTTAGCCAGGCTAGAAATTATGTGAGCTTTAAATAATAAAAAAGCTATCATTGCTTTGATGGCATGAGGGAGACGGTAAGGAAGTTCAAAGAAGTTGTTTCTTAATGCTTTATTCCTTGAAATATGCTTCTGTATGAGCAACACTTAAATCAAATGATGATAAGGCATTTGTCAAATGCCTCAAATTTACTGAGCTTGAAATTGGAAGAGGAGTTACTGAAATTTTAGTAAGTGCACAGGAAACCTGGAGCTTATAATATACTATGAAAGGTTTGTTTGTTTTGTCTAATTTACATCTTTCAACCTTTCATTTTCTGTAGAAGGAGGTAGAATACGAATTGCTTTTTTTAACGCAGCAAAGACTCTCTAAAGGTTACTATAGTCTGTAGTCCGTTCAGCACATTCAAAATGCAAATTAGTTCCACATGAGAGTCTTTTTGTGGGGCTTTTCATTACAGGGGGACATGTAAAGCACTCAAATTTCTTTTTTAATTTCAGATAAAGGTGGATCAAAAAGTGGATAGATCTCTTTATTTGTATTTTTAAGAGTCTTTTTAATACTTTTTTCCTATCAAACATGAAAAGGAAAATAGTTGCTTTTCTAGGCATTTGGGGACCCCTTTGAAGCACGGAGCAAAGGAATGCTTAATACTTTGAAACTATGTATTATTGAAACTATCAATTACTTTAACATTTTTTCAAAGGCAAAACAGGATCCTCACCAGACCAGCTTTGTGTCCCGTTTTTCTTGTTCTGAGAGATTGTCTATCTGTATTGTAATGAGAAGATGGTCAGACTAGCTTAAAGTTTAGCACTTTTTACTTTTCATCTTCAAAATGATTTGTGAACATCAAGCAAGCATATCAACTTGAGTTTCTCTAGAGGATACTTGTGTTGAATACAAGCAACAGATCATGACTTTTTGTAAAATCTTATGGCAATCATTATATACTAGTGTTAATTTTAAAACCTTACAAAAATTAAATAGGACAAAATCGTTGGGGTTTTTTTTTAATTGCAAGCTAAAATAACACCTGTTGGATTTCTAGTGAGAAATAACATTGTCTGCTGAAGATTAAGTATTACTGAGGCCTGGCTTTGTAATTTTAACTCAGGTTTTTGTTGAAGTCAAAGATTGCAGCACTGAATTCTGTTTGAAGCAATTGTTTTATTATTTGCCATATGTAGGGTTGATTAAAGTTTTTGTGACTCCTCCCATTCATCTTGTTCTTGGTTACATTGTACTACCAGTTTTAGAATTCATCAACAGAGTGAAAAGTCTACCTTGAATATATCCTGACAAGAAAGGGAAGAGATCATAAAAACCTGATATCACAGAGGTTTATTGTGAGAAAATTCTGTTGGGGAGGTGGTTCTTATTCTCTAAAAAGCTCTGATTTATCAGGAAATGTAAAGATTGTGGTGCTAGAAAAGGTGATGGAGAGGAGAAATGGACCAGTTAATTGTTCAGTTCTGATACTCGGTACGGCTGTATGCTTATTTAATAAGGCTTGACTCATGATGTGTGCAGTGGTTAAAATAATGAAAACCTCTTCATCTCCAAGGAAGAAATAATTTAAAAAAGTCAAGGAAACTGCACCTGGAAGATTTCTAAGGAGGAGTGACACCACTGCTTTTATATTGTTGAACATTCAACATATTTGTGTAAGCAAGAATGTGATGATGTAAGGAGGAATATAAATGAGATATAAAGTTCTCTGACTATATGTTATTTGGTTTATGTGCCCTTTCTTATTTTCTTTTTATTTTTCTTTGGAAACAATCTCCTTTTTTTTTTTTTTCATCCATTTTCTTGTTTTGTTTTAAATGTTGATATTTTTTTTTCCTTGTGATATTCATTGCCATAATCTGTGGCTGATCTTTACTCTATTCAAGTTAGCCATAATCCTCCTCCCTCCCAGTCCTAAATTGTGCATACACTTCTATGGCCTAGAAATTGACACCGTACTTTAAAGATTTGTTCCCCTTCTTTTTTTCTCCATTCCCTGGATTTTTTTCACCTCCAGGAGAAATTCTTACTTTTAAATAATTGGGCAGAATTCATCTCTTTCAAAGATTTATGTAAAAATTCTGTTATCTTCCTCTGTTTTAAAATCACAAATGGATAATGCAGATGTTGAAATATTCTGAAGATCTTGAATCATTACAAAAGCTCTGTAATTATATTTATTAATAATGATCTTCATTAGCAAATTCTTTGAGTTTACATTGCTCCTTTCATCCACAAGACTTATGGTACTATATAGTAAAACATCCAATACAGCTTAAGATATCCCTGGAAGAAAAATGAGTCCTCAGACTTGTCTGAATCTGTGCAAGAGGAGCTCTAAGTGAAGGCTGCTTACAAGACAGGAGCTGTGGGCCAGGTTAGAAGACAGAATAATTCTCATGTGACCTGACTTCTTTCCCCCCGGTACGTTCCAACCACAAGATTTTTTTTTTTTTTGGTGCAATTTTGAAAGAGCTTTATCTACATCTCTCTGTCACAAGCATTGCCCAGGGGAGAGTGAGACAGCTGGAGAACAAGAGAAGTGGGGGTTTCTCTGGTCAGACCCTGGCCAGCTGCTCCTGGGGTGACAGAGGCTTGTGCTTGGTGTGGGGCAGTGCTGTGTGCCTCCTTTTGCTCCGCTCCTTGAGGAACAACTGCCAGAAGCTGGAGACAGCTCTACTTGAACATGCACCTGAATTTCTTTCTGAGTTTAAGCCCATGACATAGCTCTGCTTTGGAAGCACTCTGTGACACCCTTAAATAGAGAAACACATTCTGGTGTTGTATCAAATGCCTCTAACTTGTGCCTAGAAAAGAGAGACAGAAATGAAGTCACCAGGACTGACTGTGACAGCCATTGTGAATGTGCAATATTTTCTTTTAATAACAGAGAGCAAAGATGTTCACAAGGTGTTGTTTGGGGCTTTTTACCCACCCTGGCACTGGAACACTGCATAGCTTCCAATTAACCACTGTTTTGCTGGAGCTAGAGCAAAAATCAACATCTACTCTTCTGGGGAAGTCAAATGCCTGAGTTATTTGTCATGAATGGCTTCTGCTAATGGCATGATATTTTACCTTACAAATAACCAGAAGTTTGCATTGATCCATGAGAGTGTGAGGGAAGGCCTAGTTACCTATTAGATATTGTACCTCACTAATGAACAGATTAAGCTTCTGTCCATGGTGTTTCCTCACAGTGCAGAGACTTTTTCTGGCCTTTTTTGGGTGGGCGGGGAGTGGTGGTGAGTGATACCACGATGACACCAAGAAGTCAGGTGCTGACACCTGAATCAAGGATATAAAATACTTCATTTGGTGCACAGTTGCTTTTTGCACCTTCTAGACTGGAACCTTTTTCCTTTTTTTTCAATTCAACACGTTAGAGCAGCTCCTCTTGGGGCTTAAGCAAGGGAGATACCACAACCTTTGAGCTGCTTTCCTCACAGGAATCCCACTTTGCATTGCTTGGAGGAGGAGAAATTTCTTGGTTGCTGACGGAGTCCCTTCTCTTCAGGTGGGGTATGATTATTCACCTGCTATTTCCAATGGAACGCAAGGTCCTTTGATCAGGTGAGATAGCAGCAGCATTTCTCAGGGGCTTGGAAGTGGTGTTCTACAGGAATTGGACAACCTTTTGCTGAACCTAGCAATTTCTTTCACTTTCCAGACTTGCCAGTTCTGCAGCCCATTCTGTGACTAGTCAAGGTGGCACTAGGAGCACTACACATGGATTATAACCCTGCTACCTCTTGCATAAACAACAAGCAAGATGACCCTGCTGCAAAGACCTTACACTTGAAGCTATTTGCTGTTGATGCTTTAAGGCAGATACCTGCCTTTTTGTACCTCATTGTTCATTTTCGCTCTTCAATTTTACCTCAATCCCTCATATCTGACAGATTATTTTGTAAGAATTATCAAATGAGTATTCTTGATTCTTCATGATATTGTGAATAGGAATTATCCCTTTGCTTTGAAAACTGTGATGTGTCCAAGTATCCTTCTCATCTTCGGACAGCATGAAGAATATCAGAAACTTTCAGCACCCTCTTAGTTACTGCCTTCTTTTATTTCACTGCTGGAAGTGAGCCCTTCAACCAGTGACATCCATCCATTTCTTTGTTTTAATAAAAACTGTTTGAGGATGCTAAAAATGATGAAGCCTTTATATGACAGCTCTTCTCAGACATTTGCTGAGCATCATTCACCAAAATACCTTTTGGTTGTGTGCAGATACATAAATATGCCATCTGAGCTGAAGGAGGATGTAGAAATGATTCTTCTGCGCTGGCACAGCTTCAGGTATGGGGCTAGAACACTTGCAAGTGTGAGAGCCATTACTGCAGCTTGGTCTGAGTCTTCCCAGCAGGCTCAGAGGCCTCTCTGGCCCAGTGCAGTGGTGCCTGAGCTGCATGACTGACTCCCTTCTGTAGGCAATGATTTTCTCTTGCAATCTGGCTTTACCCTTCTGGGCTGAAACAATCCAACTTGTCCTTCACTCCCATTAGAGAGTCATTTGGATACAAGCAAAGCAGAAAACTACTGATGAATAAGTTCAGAAAACTTGGAATAAAACACTTTTTTTTATCCTAACCGTAATTTCATGTGACCATATGAACTGGCTGCAGTGTAATGAGGAATTGGGAGGGTAATTCAAGAGCCCACCTGGCAGAAGAATAACACATGATCTGTTTAAAACAAAAAGAAATTGTGGCATCAAACTGTATTCTGTCCTGATTTCAAATGCAAATTATGCTCAAGAAATGTGAAAGGCCAAATGGTAGATAGAAAATGAAAATTCTTTGTTCCTGAGAGTACACATCATGCAAAGGCAACGTTTTCTGAATCTTATTCACACTTTTGACTTTATTGTTGAGAATAGTCTCTAGTTCCTGTGATTGATAAAACAGACACCTAAAGTGGTAGGAATCATCACGCAACAGAAGGACTGTGGGATATTCTTAGTCTGAAAAGTTTCCATCCAATAAGAGACTAAATTGTGTGAAGTAGATTGATGGTAAGGAAAACTGAGTCCTGACAGTAAATGTCAGGGAAGATATATTAATGTACAGTAATGGAGTAGGAAATAGCCTTTTTTTTTTCTTCTATTGCAACTTCAGTAATTACTTGCACAAAATGTCTACTAAATGTCTTTTAAAAAGACATGAACTAAGCTACCCTATTCCTTATATAAAAGCTTGAAGTAGGCTAAAGACTAATTGGACACAGTGTAGAAAGAAAAACTGATATAAGAGGATCCCAGATAATTTGTAATCTTGAAGCTGACTTTAATACAGTGATTTCTTTCTTCTTTTGGCTTTTTTAGGAGAATTAGGCAAAACATTCAGTGATTTCTTTTATAATTTTAATGCTTTTTTTTCTTCTTTTTTTTGAAGAAAAATGAGGAGAACCTGCAGCATGTTCCCAGTGTCACTCTTTTTTGAGTGACCATGACCAACCACGACCAACATGGTTGACATGAATGTCCTTACCTGAATGCCCTCTCTTGTGAGGTGTTAGAGCAGAAGTGGATGAAGAACAGCCATTCCATCCCATGGAAAATTCTTGAGGTTTCTGAAGTCTTTCTGTATCTTTTGTGGGAACAAAATACAAAGCAGCCCCTTTCAAATGCTTCTGTGAAAGAGAGCTGCGTTGACATGCCTACTTTGAGCTCAAAGCCCTCAGGTCTCCAGTTGGAGGTTTTCACTTTGGTCACAAGCAAGACTCTCTTGAAAAGTTCATGTTCTTCTGAGATGTTTCATCTTTGATGTAGTGGGATATTTGGCTAAGTACCACTTTGAAAGTGTTCGTAGTAGGTGCCATTGTGCTAGGATGAGAGGAACTTAAGTGGGGAGAGCAGATAGATGAGGAATTATGAAAGACCCGGAAAAGGAACATGAACACATAATAAGGTGTTAGCTCTGTGCAGGATCCAGCCTACTTAAATTGAGACTTAGGAGCCCAAAGCCTAAGGCTCAGACAGTAACCCACCCTGTCTGCTTCTTGCACTGCAAGGTGCCTGTGTACTGTGCCTGAAAACTTCCTGGGCACTTACTGTAGTGATCTATTCACGCCTAAAAGCGCCTGTTAGAAAAGAGACAGGCAACTCCCCCTCCCCAAAGCTGCCATGGTTCAGGCAGGCAGGCACCTGCATGGCATGGCTGCTTTGGCGTGGCCTGAAGTCCTGGGTGTGACTGAGGCTGTGACTCCTCTGGCTGACGGGTCAGTGTGGCGGAGGGATTGGACACCCTGCTCCTGAGGATGAGTCAGACTTGGCTGTGGTGCCCAAGTCCTCACGCTGAGTGTCTGGAGTGGGGTTTCCCCCAAATTCTCCAAGGCCCAGGGTTTAGAGAGATGTCTTCAGTGTAGAAAGCCTAAATTCCATCTCTCTTGGGCTAAGCAGGGTTTAGAAATCTTGCCTTTTGTTTAATCAAATACTATCACCAGGAGAGGATGGAGACATCTTGCACTTCCCATGAGTTCTTTCCACTCACAGTAGAAAGGAGCAGCTTCATGCACAGAAAACCTCCCTGCACATCTCCAGAGAATGTGCTGGAAATGTATGCAGTTAGGGCAGGTGGACTGGCCAGTGTCCTGCCAAGGGATCTAAAGCACAAGGGATTTTTGCACAGCAGTGTGTAAAATGAGCACTGAAGTCAGGTCTTTATTACACCTCTTTATTGCAAATCTGTTTCTATATTCTTCAGCCTCCAGCATCAGTGGTGGTAAGATCAGGCTTTTTGTATGCTGCTGCCTTGCAAACATACTGATGTGCCTTCATAATTGTAGCTGACGTGATATGCAGCACAAGTGATACCTCATCCTGCTGCAAGTGCTGAGTGTGGAATACAGTGATTGCTTTAAAAGGTATTCGTATTTGTGTTGATTGTGTTATTTTTGTATTATACAAATAAATGGACTCTTGTGGAAATGGAGGTATAAATCTAATTAATCATGGAATCATAGAGTGGTTTGTGCTGGAAGGGACTTTAAGGATCATCTTCTACTAGGCCAGGTTACTCACAGCCCCATCCAGCCTGGTCTTGAATACCCCTGGGACAGGGAGTCTACAAACTCTCTGGGCAACCTGTTCTAGTGCCTCGCCACCCTCACAGTCAAGAATTCCTTCCTAATACCTATTCTAAAACTGCCCTCTTTCAGTTTCAGGCCATTTCCCCTTGTCCTATCATACATGTCCTTACGAAAAGTCCCTCTCCAATCTTCTTGCAAGCACCCTTTAGGTACTAGAAGACTGCTGTCTCTTCTCCAGGCTGAGCAACCCCGGTTCTATTAGTCTGTCTTCACAGGAATTAAATGTTGGACAGAAGAATGTTCATGTTCCGGTCTAGTGCAGTTGCAATACCTGTTCAGTGCTAGGAAGAAGAAAAAAAAAGTGTCAAAGCTGGTAAGGTTTGGATTTCCAAACAGATTTCCAGCTGTTCCAGGTATAATAATCTATATCAGAAAGCATCTCTCTGTGAATCATATTTTCAGATAACAGCAAATCAGGAACCCAGAAAAAACTTGTTGAAGGTGTTGCACCACACACACACAAGTGGAGCATCTGGATGTAAATGTCACTGTCTGTGGTGCATCCTTCCCCATAGAGAGTAAAAATATTTAATTTTCATAACAGGAACAGTCTAATATAAAAGCTCTATTACTCTTTAAGGTTCATATATAGTAAACTAGAAAATTTTAAAAAACCCTGCTCTTCAAAAGAATTACAGATACAGATGGTATTTGTGGATCCTGTACATTCTCACAAGATCTTTCAGTTTTGTCTGAGAGTTTGTCCTAAAAGATGGCTTGGTGCCAAAGCTAGTGGCAGGTATTTATGGTATTCAGTTAACTTGGTTCCAGCTCTACCCTATATTCCATCTTTGGCTGAATGGTTACTTCTGTACCCTGTTCCTCATCTAGAGAAGCAGTGTCATGTATCTTTTCCCTTCTAGAGTGTAAGTTTCTCTGCTCTGGCGATGTCTTTTATGACGAGTAGGGAGGATGCAATCTTGTTCAGTGCCTCTGGATTTCCACAGTATGCAATTATCAATGTTAATGTCTCCAAATTGAGGAAGTGATTGGGTCTAGCAGACTGCTTTGTTGTTTGTTTGTTGTGTAATTATCAGCATTCATTACAAACAGGTAGGTCTAATTTTTCCAGCTCTCAGCAAGCTGACTTCAGTGATGGTATTATGGGTTGGGTTAAACTGACTGGAACTGGTGAGTGAAATGGCTGCCCTTCTGTTATGAATAAATTCAACAAACACAGAGCTAGGCAGATTAAAAAAAAAAAGAAAGGAATGAAAACAGGACTTGTTCAGTATGTGAACTCTGGATTTGAGCTGCTCACAGAGGAGTTGAAAGCATGGAGCTTTGGTGGGATTTCCCAGGGTATTGTGATGCCATGATGACTTTTTGCCTTTTCTTTTATACCCCTGTTATACCTTTTTACAACTTCTGTATTCCCAGTGCTTTTTGCCTACATTCTTGGACTTGTTTATTCAGCTAAGAGACTAAACATTTTAGAAGCTTTGTAGCTAGGGATCAGTGTGCCCCAGACCCCAAGGTCCTCTCCAGAACATATTCTGTAAACTGAGATAGAACCATCCAGGGGAAGGTTCTTTGGGAAGGGGGGGACTCATTCAAGCCTCTCATTGGGAAGTTTTTTATAGATATGCTAATTAGTAAGACTAATAATGATATACCAGATATTTTGGGGGTGTGCATTGCGGTGTGCATTTCGGTGCATTTGACCGGGACGTGTGCACCTAAGGATCTTTAAAATAAATACCAAGGTAAAATCCCTTTTCCCCTTCTAACCGTGTATGACTCTTGATTTTAAGACCAGGAAAAGGCATCAATTCTTTAACCAGGTGCATGCAGTGTTCTCCAGTGAGCAAATAGCAGATGAGAGAGAGACACAGAAAACAATAAAATTGGAAATATGATTTAAGAAAATATATGCAAGAGAGAAAGCATTTAAGCGGTGTCAATAGAAATCAAGAGCAAGGAGCAAAGAATCACCTGCTGTACCCAGAGATACGGGGTTCTGGCCAGCCCACAGGAGTACACAGGGTTGTATCAAAGAGCTGTCCTTGGCTGAAGTGCTCTAGCAGTTATATTTCATCAGAAAAAATGTTCTTGCTCCAGCACACTGCTGTGTATCCTCTCTGTGGTGCAGATGGGAGGCTGAAGCTACACTGATGGTCTGCCTAACAAACTCCTTGTAAATTTATAATCAGTCAGAAACAAAAGCTAGACAGGAAACATTTTGTAAAAAATGAAATCCCTTCATACTTAGACATATCTAAGGGTGATAATGTTTGGAAGGGAAAAATACCATTGTTCAGGAGAATACCTGGCCATCGGTTCTTGTCCTCCTGTCTTTTCCCTGCTTTAGTATGGGTGCTACAGCTTGACAAAGACACGTGATGTGCTCACAAGCACAGAATCATGTTCTCAGGTGTGCAGGCAGATCACCTGGACCCAGAGCAGCCCATAGCCCCTGGACAGCCGCCAGTTTAGAGCCAAATCACAGTGGCTGTGTGGTGGGATGTGGTGGGAGGCCCTGGGGAAGCAGGGAGGGAAATGAGCCGTGCGTGTCTCTGGTGCCAGTGTGTGCGGAGCCGGGAGGGACTGGGTGCATTGCCCGGGGGGCTGAGGGCTCGAAAACAAGCCCTGCTGCTCGGTGCGGGCACAATGGCTCCTTTGTTCACCGTGGTGGGAAGGAGTAGCTCGGTGCGGAGGATGCCGTGGGGAAGGTTGCCAGGTGGCAGGCAGGGCCACCGTGACGCCCTGCCCGACGCAGGGCTGCAGCCAGCGCTGAGTGTAGGAGAGAGAGAGAGAAAAAAATCAGCTCTTTAGAAGTAAATTCTCCAAGAAAATGTGCAAAAAGAGGCACTGGCACTGTTTGGAAAACCAAGGCAATGTTTCACTTGATCTCAATAGTAGGAGAAAGCAGAAAGTGTTTATTGTTCATTCATACGCTGAGGGTGGTTTGGCTGGGGGGGAGGTAAACCAGGCTCTGTGCAAGTTTATATAGGTTACTGTGCCAAGAGAAATTACGAGGTGTCGCAGAAGGGCAGTTTGGAGAGGCGTATGGTCCTGACCTTAATAAAGGCAGATGTTACTTGTGTGACACGACAGGTAATTCCTACATGCCCTTAATTTTGTAATAAAGAGTACAATAACGCTCAGATGGCTAAAGTATTATCTTGGGATGCACGGCAAGGCAATTTCTGTTGCACAGTTATTCAGCTGAAATGGCTTAAAGCACTTCATGTGTAGTAAACACCAGTCCTGACATTTGCACCCACTAAAGAAATAACCTCTTGTTCACACACTTCCTAAGTTTGATACAGGAAAACAAGATCACAAGTATGGATTTTTCATGCAGGTCAAGGTCTGAACTGCAGGAAATAACATTGGGTTTTGAAATTGCCACTGGTGATGCAGAGTAGCCATCCAAATGCACAAATGAGAATGGATTTCAAAGTTTTCTTGGCTGCAAACAGAATAAATAAACAGTGGACAGAGGAAGTAGGAAGTATTTAGTGCTGGACTTACTTTGGCCCCACTAATATTTTGCTTGATTGCTGCAGTCAGTTCAAATATTGTATCCTAAGCACAGGGTAGATTGACAGAGAGAAGAAAGCCCCAGTTCATCCTTTATAAACGTTATCAAGGCTGTATCAAGGGCGCTGAGACAGTTGTTTGACTGTTAGAAAATATGCAAAGAGGTATTTCCCCTGTGAGTTTTGTCCCACTCTTTATTTGTGCTTCTACATGCCGTTAGTGCCATGGCTGTATCAGGGTGTTACAAATTCCTCCCCCTTTAACCACAGCCAGTGTTTTTAAGGCTGGCGCTCTGAGGCCAGTTTCTGATCTCTGGTGTCATGAAGGAAATGCGAGAAGGGTTTACTGCACCACCCAGGGTTTGCTCCTGCACAAGCAAAAGGAGGAGTGGGAGGTGGATGGGCAGAGACTGTCAAAGAAAGCATTAAGGGGGAGCAATAGTTAAAAAAAAACCCAACAAAACAAAGAGTAAGAATAAAACCTACAGCAATACTTCTTTTTTATGCATAGTGTTTTGTTTAAGTCTCTTGATGATGTTTTGTGCGTGCTTCCTCCTGTCTTATTTCTTAGTCTATTATCATAAGAGCAGGTCATGTAAGATTTTCAGGTCTCTCTGATACAGGTGCCACTTAAAAAGTTGACTGAATATTCTACCCTGTGCTTCTGTATATTTTGCTTCTCTGCACACACTTTGCTCATAGTAGTTAAAATTCCAGTGGGCTGCCCTCCCATTAGAATACCTTTAATGTTTTATTGGGATACCTCCTACTTGAGATGGTTTAACACATAAAGGTGCTTCACTCGTTTGAGAAAAAAATAAGCTATATTGCTGATGCAGAGGCAAGATTGTTTGGGTGGCTCTCCTGTAGATTGCTCTTTATGCAAATGGTGCCTTGGGAACGGGCAGATTAACGTGTTTCAGGGCAGGATGGAGATGCAAATGTTGCATCTACTTGCCTGGGAGTGCTCTGCTGCAAGAAGGGAAACCAGCTTTCAGGCACATAGCTGACTTCTCTCTTTCTGTCCGAAAGTAAGTGTCCTGAAAAATAATTACTCATTTAAAGTAAGGAAGGAAAGTCCAGCGTGCCTGTTCCTGAGCACTCTGCTTTCTTTAAGAAGAAAAAGCTTGAACCACCATCCTGCTGAGGATGAAGAGGGGAAGAAAAGTAAAACTGGAAAAGGTGATGTAAACTAAAAAATAACAAAGAGAGTGGATGAAATCTGAACGTAAAAAAATGTAAACTCACTCAGGTTAGTTCTCTTGAATGACTAGAACAGGCTTTTCTATGACTACTAAAACACATGGGTAGCTGCTGGTTGAAAAGGGCATTTTCCAAGCCAGTCTAAGGAAAAAGAAAGCTGCACTTTGGTAAAGGGAAAAGAGACCAGACCATCCAAGCTGAGAGCAGAGAGAGGCAGAATTGAGCTCCAAAGATTTTGATTAAACCTTTTTCTGAGGATCAGCCTTGTCTGGGTTTTCTCAGTCCTTATTTTAACATGCTTGATGACTGCAAGAATCTTTTTCTAAGTGTTCCCGTTGGGTTTCTTGGTCTTGTTTTGGTTTGATAGTTTGCTTTGGTTTGATTTCTTCTATTATCATTATTTATCAAAGCTTATTAATAGTGCAAAAAATGCTTTGTGCAAACTGCTGTGTAGATGTAACTGTGTTGCCAGGGTGCAGCTGCTGACACAATCGTGGTGGGACATTTGGCTGCCTGCCCTGAGGGGTCTCCTCCAGACTCCAGACTCCAGACGCAGAGCTGGGGCTTTTTTTGTGAGGCAGTGTGACACGTTTGTCCTCACCCACTGTCCTCCTCAAAAGGCAGTGGAACATGCTTCATGAATTGCTGAACATCTCAGGGGAAATTGAAGACCCTGGAACCCACCTGAAGTCTCTGAAAGAACTGGAAGGTTTTTGGGGATGAAATAGAGTATTCTCCAGCTCTGCTGCCTGCAGGACTCTCAGCAAAGGCCTGATTCAGTACTAGAATTCACTCTTCAGTAGTGTCTGTTTGTGCTCCATGGAGATGCCTGCAAGGGGCTGACTGAGCAGACTCGTTTTTCATGCCAGCATTTCAGTATGACAAAAGAGGGAATGGCACCTGGGGGGGTCTGAGGATAATTCCAACACATGGGTGTGTGTAGAAAACCTTGTTGTAGCTACCAGTAACCATGGCACAGATTTTCTGTTTGCCACCCTTACACACAGCACTTTCTTTGTCACTGAATTAGTTTCCGAACAACTTGCTGTTATCCTGGTTGTCAGTGTACCCATGGAGTGCAGCAGAAGATTAAGGGAGGCTTAAAGAAAGACTGAGGCACCACAGGTATTGCAAAGAGCTAATGGGACTTTCTTCATTGGAAAGAAAATCTTTTCACAGCCCCATTGAAATGGCGAAGCCCTTTTACTCAGCCTCTCTGCAAGGAGCAAGCTGTTGACAGCATTCCTTCAGAATGTATTATCCCAACTGGTGCCTGTAAACCAGGCCTCTGCCACTGCTATTTTGACATGTCTGTGTAATAACTATCTTTCCAGCTATATAACTGAAATATTATTGCTGCTTCATCTATGACCTTAGTTAACAGCCTGCTGTGAAACTGAAGTAAACTTTCAAGTCCAGTGCTATGGTACAGGCCTGCTATGCCTGCCTAATTTAATCAAAATGTCTGGAAAACTGTCAGCATCTGAAGAACAAAATGCCGTTTGCTGTCGTGCAACAGCTCTTACTGGAATCTCCTTAAGTACTACTGAAAGAGAGCAGATATCCAGCTCTTCCATTTGCCCTCCCTTTCATCTGTCCAGAGGAGCACAGTCCATTTCCTCCACTGATTGAATTTAGGACTGAAAATTCAATTTGAGAAGAAGAGTGGAACTGGAGATTTATTTTGGTATGTAAAAGTCTGGGGGTTTACTTGTTGGTTTCGGTTTGAGGTGGCTTTTTTGTGTGGGTGAGAAGGGTCCTCTGAGGTGTGGTGGCAACTTGGAGCAAGATTTGGCAGTCCTACATGCTGTCCATTGTCCAGGCTGGAGAACAGATAAGGCAGACAGGGAATATGAAGGCTTGAGTGATGCATAAGGGGGTGAAAGTAATCGTGCCTAGAATAAACGGGCCATCATTCCTAAACATAAATAGGTTTCCACATTTTCTCCAAAGTACTATCTAGAAAAGGATGGAAAAATAAGAGGGAAGGGAATAGTCAGTACCCATTTTCTACTTGAATTAAATTTTCATTTGCAAAAAAAAGTGGGGGAGGAGACAAAAATCATGAAAGTATGGCATAATACGTTAGTTGCACCAGAAATAATGAGTGATTAGATCCAAGCTGTTGAGGAAAGTTAAAGGAGAAAGGTGTTAGCAAAGCATCAAGGGAAGTGTCTATAAACCACATTTTTGAGGCCTTGCTGAACAGTATTACACAGGGTATTCAATACAAGCTAATTTGCTCAATTGGGAAGTCTCAGGTGGAAGTATAAGAACACTTTGGAAGTAAAATGATGATATACTTCCTTCCCAGCCTCCAAATTTCAAAGAGATCAAGTTTTTCATAATTAAGAACTGAAGACACCAAAACATGTCTGTTAGCTCATTGTAGTCATATGGGACTGAAAATAATTCTAAGCCAGCTGTGAAAAGGAAGAAGAGATCCAGGTGCCTGGGACAGATGGACACACCAATCTGCTGTTTTGGTGGCACAGCTCAGGATTTCTGAGCTGTGAATTTACGAGCAACCTTGGCTGTCAATTTAAAATTAAACTAAATGAAGCTGCTCTCTGAAAATGCAAGCACATTCTGAAAAAAAAGCACATTATGAAAGGTGGGAATAAAAAGGTATTGTTACAATTTTGAGGAATAATTTGTTTGGGGTTTGTTGTTGTAGTTGTGGTTGATTGGTTGGTTTTGGGCTAGTATTAAACAAGAGAGCATGGGCAACAATTTCTTTTCATTCTACATCTTAAAATTATGTCTGTTTGCTCTGGCAATGTTCTAGTTAACTGAAAGCCCAGCCTGAGCAAGATTCTGCACAGAAGATGGTTACAAAAAGGACTCCAAAGGTGGCAGTATCCTTTAGGCAGCAGCGAGAAAAGGTAATGCTGACACCTTTCTTGCACCAGGCTCATGTGTCAGCGATCAGGGAAGCCTGGGACAGAGTTTCTTATTAGGTTTCTGTAATATGATGCACACTCAGATAAGCAAGCCACTCTTTTTTTCTTTTTTTTTTTTGTGCCTACATCTCTTCTGAGCAAGGAAGAGGGAAATCTAGGGGAGTCTGGCGGGATTTCTGTCCTCTTCTTTTTTAGGGCCAGGGGCCAGGAATAGAAGACTCTAACGGGAGACAGTGACCAGGAGCAGTCAGAGGTACTTGTGTAAGCACATTCTGCCATGTGCTACTTTAGAGTGAGTCTCTGCCAAGATCTACTTACTGATAAAACTCAGCCTTCTGCATGTCTTGAAAACAAGGATTAGAGTATTAGGGACATGATGCTGGAAGCAAGTCTGGAGTTCAGATAGAAATGTGTAGATATGCTGAAGGAAAGGGAAGAGCAGCTGCATAGGCTGCTCAAAGTTTGCCCAACAAAAACACCTAGAGCATGAGCAGTTTAATGAGAAGGTTGACCACCCAAAACAGAGAAACTTATCATTTGATGGAGTAGATTGATCTTGAAATACAGACAATCACTAAAACAAGCAAACAAAAAAAGGAGTTGGTGACGGAGGAGGGAAGACATGCTGCAGGTGAAGAGGACATGGAATTCCCATCAAGGATATAGTTATGCTGAGTTTGTGAAGAGAAAACATCGCTGACAATTGGTGTGAGTGCCCCGCAGTCTCAGTGACAAAGGACAGCTTGACTGAGAAGGAAGGAGATTTCTTTGGGGTTATAGGGAGCTGCAGCCCCCAACATAAAAGCCAGAAGAGCAGCAAAATCTAAGAGAGTCTTTGAACTAGAAGGTTCAGAGGAGGACCACAAAGATGATCAGAGAGCTAGAACACCTCTGCTATGAAGACAAGCTGAGAGAGATGGAGAAGAAAAGGCTTCAGGGAGACGTACGGCAGCCTTCCAGTACTTAAAGGGGGCCTAAAAGAAATCTGGAGACAGAATTGTTCAAGTCCAGGTTGGACAGGGCTTTGAGCAACCTGGTCTAATGGAAGGTGTCCCTGTGCATGGCAGCAGGATTGGAACTAAATTATCTTTATGGTCCATTCCAACTCAAACCATTCTACGAAAACAAAACATCTGAACTTTTAGAGGTGGATATGGTCACACTGGAAATGTAAGCAAAAATCTCAATAAATGGAACTCTTCACAGCCTTCTTCTTCACCTGGGCCGCTCCAATGGCTCAGATGTCCATGGCTGACCTGAAAGAAGAAGGGAGACCCTATTGAAACAGGAAAGAGGGAGTGTGTGTGTGTTTGCGTGTGTGTGTAAGAGTTTTCATGAATAGAAACTCTTCTTGCATCAGAGTTTTGGTGCCTAGGTAATGGGGCCATATCCTGGAGACACTGGGAGGGGTAGCATGGTTTGATAAAGATTGTAATGTGATATGTAGGTTTCAGGTGTGGGTGTTGGGCAGGTGGTGAGAGGATCCATACTGACCAGGAGGTGCTGTAGCAATGAAGAGGTGGTAGAATTCAAGAGATCTGTATTTTGTGACATGCTGAGCCTCATCCCTGTGCTATACACAGCAGTGTTCCCTGTTGTCCCTCCTTCCTGGAACTCTCTATCATGGGAAGTCAGCAAGCACTCTGGCTTTTAGTTCTGTAAATGAAAAGTCCATCTGTTATTGCAGTTGTGGGATCACTTTCATTTTGAGACTTCTCTGAACACTGTTCCACAGTTGTGATCACCTCTCTTAAAACTATAGGCTCTTATCCTTTTATAAGAGAAGTAACTGTCCCCTCCTTTGACGCACTCCTGCTGCCTGCCTAGGGGGTTTTGTTGGTGCTGCCCAGAAGTGCTATTGCTGCCCAGAAATGTGCTTGAATACATCTATAAGATTTTCTCACTCATAAATAACAGGTTTGTTAGTGTAATTTCTTGCTTATGCCACTTAAACACAAGCTTGAAGTATTCAGTCTGTTCCTAACAACACTGATGTCAAATTTGTGTATGTTAGATTACATGGGAGTTTCTGCTGACTCTTCTCAATTTATCTCCACCTGTTCCTCTGCTATCCCAGAGAACAAGAGAATGAGGAAGAAGTAGGATAACTTGGGTAAAGAAAAACCAAGGACAATGCAAAACCTTTGTATATTTACTTGCCTTCTGTCAACTATGTTCCTGCTCCTCAGACCTAGTTCTACCTCTCTGCATTAGGTTAAACAAGGGTTAAAAACTGCCTCTGTTCTGGAGTCACTGTTTAGGGCATCCCAGGAATGCTGAGTCTCATTAATATTTGTACCACAGTGGCCACAAGTCAGTCATGGTCTGGTTAAAGCTGTAGATGGTACACGATAGACGCAACTGCTGGGGCGTGATACTCACACAGTGTGTTCCTGTCCTTGAGATGGAGAGAGACAGTGTGGAAATGAAGGAAACTATCCCTTCCCATAGTGCACCCTCAAGCTCCTCTGATGTAAAATATTTCCATTTGGAAAATGTCACTTTGCAATTGAAATGAGACCTTAATTCAGAAAAATACTGGTTTCCACGTTGCCCATGGGCAACCACTGGGCAAAAGTAGCTGTGAAAGTGGCACCACTTTCCATTTGGCTGTGGATCCCGTGTATGTGCTGGAGCTCTGCTCCCAGGAGGCCCCACACCCACCAGCCTTGGTTATTCTGG
Organism: Corvus moneduloides; assembly: GCF_009650955.1. Classification (NCBI taxonomy): domain Eukaryota; kingdom Metazoa; phylum Chordata; class Aves; order Passeriformes; family Corvidae; genus Corvus; species Corvus moneduloides. Next base: position 47,197,725 of record NC_045478.1, on the reverse strand, counting down.
GATGTGATGAGGGAAGGCTGGAGACTCCTGAGAGCTCACTTAACACACAGGGACTCTCTCCTCCCTCTAGCTGGTGCCTGGCAATGTATTCCCACAACAAAATTTTTAATTAGAACCTTTTGCCTCAGGAGTCAGTACATGTGGAGCTAAACTTACTTCTTGGCTTCAGTGAAGTTTCACTTTCTTCCCTAATCATTTGTTATTGTCTTTCTTCAAACAGGTGCTAGATACACTCCCTTCTCATGTGTCTAAATTGTGTCTCATCAGCATGGGTGAGTGAGCTGCCTGTGAGACACTGCCCACTGCTCTGCTGCCTTTACTGTGGTAACTGGACTGGTGAAACTTGTGGGAGTGTAAGGGAGGCTCATACATTCTTCTTAGATTAAACATTTACTGGAGAAAAGTTGGGCTACTGTTGCAGGAATCCATACACCTGCTTCACTTAGCAAAGTGCAGTCTGGATGGGCCTGCCAAGTGCCACTCCTTGACAAGAACCAGGAGCCGCACAAGAGTGTTGGAGCCCTTGGATATCTGCAACACGAGCACATCTTCTTCGCAGTTCTTAAGGGATTTGTTCTGGTTTTTGCTGTTGGCTTTACTGCAGTTGCAAAGTGCAGGGATTCCTCTGGCATGCAGATCTAATTAGGCAGAAATATAGAAAAATCATGAACAAAGCCTTTTTTTTCCCCCTAAAATCTTACAGTCCAAAGCGTGCCTTATAATTAAGAGATATTTAGAAAGCCCTCGATAGAAAGGATGAAGGATGGAAATCGCTGTCACATTTGCAACCTGTATTTCAGGCCACATGAGATAGAAATCTAAGAAAAAATTCTGGACTTTGAATATTTAATTTCTTTTCTTTAGACAGGAAATGATCAGGTACCAGCTTTTCATGTAGGCAAAGGCAGTGTTATTGATACACACTGATATTGGAACTTTATGCTACTTCTTTTTTCTTAAAACCTAGTGTTTATGAGGACTAACTGCAACACATATTGGACAATTAGCTCAGAAATAATCAGAGTTGCACATTCAGGTATTACCAGGCATTTCCATACAGACAAAAACTGCAGCTGATTGACAACTGTCCCTTCCCAAACAATAACACTACTTCATATAATAAAGAAGGAATTTTTTTTTTGTTAAAACTCCAAAAGAGAAAATTAGAGATCTTTATGTTGCCTCATTTATAGACATACAGAAGGTTTTGGCAGTTTGGTAACTGATGTAATGTTTATTCTTTCAATAAACTATTTTAAAATTGGTTTTTAGGCCATACTTGTAATTCACATGAATACCAGAAAAACCAGAATGGCTGCAGCACCTCTTCAGGACCACGAGGTACTGAACTATGCCTACAGCTCTGCACAACTCACATGAGTGCTTCACACTGTGCTTGCACACTGAGCAACACCGGCAGGAGAAGTGACAGGTGAATTTTTAGATCACTGCAGTGCTTAAACTTAGAGTGATCTGCAGCTTTACCTGCTGAAACCTTGATTGCTGGTTATCTACACCCTAATGCTATCAGAGGAGCCTCCCTGGCTCTCTGTGCTGATGGCAGTGGCTCACTCTGCCACGATACTGAGTACAGACCTCTTCACAGCTTAAGATGTTTGTACATTGTAAAGCTGGAACAGCTAAGCCAGGCAGATTCTCAGCAAGGCCCACTAATACTAAATAGAAGTGACATTTTCTACCAGAAAAGAAATTATTCTTCAGGAGAACACTGATTATTTTGGAAAATGAGCGAATATTTTCCTCCAGAATAATCCACCCACTCAGAGAAATCCTTGTCTCTGTGCTGTTGTTTTCAGCTGGTGCTCCCACTTCTCTTCTAAACATCTCTGGTCGCTCCTTGCCATCCAAGGGAACACTTGTGACCCAGCAGTTCCTCCTGCTCTGTTTCCCACAGCACGGTGGCTGTGCCAAGCCCCAGCTGTGTGTGCCCCAGAAGTGTGCCCCATCTGCAGGCTTTTTCCCTGCAGGTTTATTTTTGTGTGTAGGGGTAAACTCTATTTTTCCTCTGCAGAAGAGAAGAACCTGTGTGTGGGCTGCTGCGTGTGTCACAGTGGAGCAGCTGGCAGGTGGTAACTTGTTTATCCGCAAGAAAGAGAGCTGCTCCTGAGCTTTCCCTGCTACCCCAGCTGCTCCTAGGCTGGGGCTTGCCTGCAGAAACAGCATGAGAGTCAGACCTCTGAGAACTGGAGGTTGTCAGGGGAGAGAGGGGGAGTGGGCAAGGACGAATGAGGGCTGTGGTTGTGCACTTGGGACATGAAGGGCTATGAGGATTTGTGGGACAGAAAAAGAGGGGGGTTGAAAAGTTTTGTGTTGATTTGGGTAAACCAGTGTAGAGAGACTAAAGGGGAACAGAGGGCAGGCAAACTCATTATTCTACAAAATAATTTCCAGCCCTGCCCCAAACTGGCCCAGCTCCTACATCTCCTATGAGCTTGGAAGAAGGCATGAACCACACTATGACTGCCTCCCAGTCTCCTGCACCCATCCCTACAGCGTGTGGCACCTCTGCCAAGCAAGGGAGGAGCTACAGAAGTGTCCATGGCCCTTGGGCTGCTCCTGCTGCCTGTTTCCCACTCAAACATGGGGAAGAGCTGGTGCCTTCATGTTCTCCTGGGGATGGACACATGCTTATATTCTGGCTTTGGCTGCTCATTACAGTTGGAATTTCCCGGGGTACAAGACTTATCCTCGCCACTCCCTTGGTCTGCTTGGGTTTGGGATAAGGTCTCAACTTTATTTCTGAGGCCTTTATCAGAGTATAATGTTTTTCTCACTGCTGGCAGTGGCTGGAAAATTATAGTTGCCATTGTAATCAGCCAGAGTTGGAGATACTCATCACTTCTCTAGATGGACCCTGAGGTGTGGGATGCCTAACTGGGGAGTCTGGAAGTCAGACATCTGAACCTGAGCTGGTCACCCTAGTCACTTATTTATACATAAGATAAAGCTCTCATTTCACATGTTTTCCTCTGGCCTAGAAGACCCGGGTGGTTCAGCTGTTAAGTGATTTATATTGCAGCCACCAGTGAGTCAAAATCTTCCAGAGATGATGAGTTTGGCAAAACTTACTTTTGATCTTTCATCAGACTGATAAACTACCTTTGCAGGGAAGGCTGGCCTCACAGTCAGGTGCTCAGGAGTGTATTGCATTAAACTGCTCTGCTATTTACTGCCCTGCTGACTGATGGCAGAGAAAACACATGGTGATTTCTGCTTTGGTTTCCTCAGTTGCACAACACCCTACTAGTTCTTTAGGATTACAGGAGCTGAGTTCTTTGATGTTGCAACTCGAGGCTATTGTAGGTTTGGTTTACTCTATGGTTTTAACTCTTCTGGAAGGCTCCAGTGAGTTTCCATGCAGATTGCAAGAGCAGGATTACTTCAGGAGCCCTCCTCTCTGATGAGAAAATGCTCTCAGCAGGCCCTGCCTCCTCAGGCAGGAAAGACAATAGGTTTGCTTGGCAGTATCTGAATGTTTATCAGGTATTCTAAATTCATTAAATGAAATGGAATGGGACTTTTAGCAGTATTATTAGCAAGATGACTATAATTTAAGGGAGTGGGAGAGTGCTTCATTTCCTACCTTTAGTAATAAACTGAAAATAAAACGTAAATGTCAAGTGGTAATGTAGCAGTGTGCTTAGCAACCAGATGATCAAATGTTAGGAAAATGCCAGCAGCAGTAAGTCAGAGCTGCCTGCTTGCGTGTTTGTGTGCATGTAAATAATCTTCCTTCCTCAACTAGGGCCTAAGTGTTAAGGTTATTTTGCTCCCCTTTTTTCTAATCCAAAGATTAAAATACAGCAGAGAGACAATATAACTTTGACAGAAAGGCAGCCCCAAAATCTCCAGATACAGTAAAATGCCTTAATACTAGCATGGCAATCAAAGTGGTATTAGGCAGGATAGAAATGTGACAGACTTTTCATACCCTTCACAAAGCTGAAGTTGGTATGAAGAGGGGGTATCTGCTAAGCATGACATTGTAAGCAGTGCCCTTAGGCTTTGAGATATTAGGTCAACTATGTTTGTGGGGATTTAGACAAAAAAAGTATGTGAAGGGACAGCCTTGCACCTTAGGATGTTTGTGAGCCCTTCATATCCATTAGAAAATCTTGAGGCAGAGAGAAGGCTCTCCTAGGGTTTGAAGAAAGCTTGTTGGACACATCATGAGGAAGCAACGGAATTATTTCACAAGCTACCCAAGCTTTAGTGCTCGATCATGGTATGGACTTATTAACCACTATTTCCCTGCCTTCATGTTTTCCTGACTATACCATATTACATTTCTTCCCAGATATTTGTAGTGTTACCAGTCCTTGCTCATATACTCTCAAGATTTTTTCTGGATTTTTTTTTTCCTGTTTAATCACCCTCTCTAGGGCATTACACAATTTGTGTTGCTTTTCACTGAACTATCTGTATTTTATCAATATCTTTTTGAAAATAAGCTACCCAGGTCTTACTGTGACATATGCTCTCATGTGAGCAGTAACTATTACTCCCATTCCTGGAACAGCTGCATTTTATAAAGCAAAGAGATTTTTTTTCCTTCCGGCCATTTCAAGCAACCTGCAAACACCAAAGGACTGAGCAACTCCACAAGAAAGCTCTTCCTATGGTATCATGTCTAAGTTTTATCCATGAACATGCAGCTAGATGTGGTGCTAGGAAGCCATAAACATCTATGGGCATCACTAGTGAAAAAGGGCCCCCAGCTTTTTCCCAGACAGCATGGAGATTTCTGGAAAACCTGCAATGAATGTAACACAGGCAGAGTGCCTGCTGTTGCACTGCTTCCCAGTGCAGCCACTTACTGGTTTGAGGGGTTGACAGGCTGAAAGGGCCTGGGTAAACACAGTGCCTTGTTTAGGTCTTTGTAACTGTTGGATGGATTAAATTTTACTCATCATGCTCTGCCTCGCCCTGCCCCTCTTCCTGTATCGATTTTCTTCATGTGGGGTAGGAGAGTTTTTGTTCACCTGGGAGCAAAAGCCCTGGCCTCCCGCTGTCCTGCCTGCCTTGGATCTGAGCCCGAGCACTGCCTGCCTCCTTCCCATTTCAGCCCTCTTCCTCAAAGGAAAGGCCAGGGATACCAGCACTGTTTTATGCTGTTATTCATCGCCAAAATAAAAGCCAATGTTCTCACTGACTTCACTGAGCACGGAAAACCGTGTTACTTTAGGGGGGCTGTTATTTTATTGTTTTTTAGAAGGAGATATGTGATTTACTGTAGAGTCCTCTGTGTTGTCTTTACATCCAATTGGTTCCAAGTGAAGGCTTGTGTCATGAAAGTACAGGTATCATCTGTCAACCCAAAAGGAAGCCTGAGACCATGAGTACCTAACATCTTTTTCAGTCTTTCGTCTCCCCTGTGCCTGTGCTGAAGGCTGTACTCCTCGATAATGACTAGATCTAGGCAGGAGCTGGATTATTCCTCTTATGAGAAAATCCCAGGGTTCCCAAACCTTCTATTTGTTACTAAATTGACTAGAATAAAAGAAAAAAACTTTTTTTCTGTGAAAAAAGGAGAAAGCAATCAAAAGGAAACAAAAATAAAACTGTTCTGATTTTGATGGTCGTCTTAAAATTTTGAATACATGAATTTTAAAAGCTTAGAAAAGTTTTACAAATCCTTTTGCAAATGAAAGAGCATATGCTAAAAGAAAATAAAAGAGCAGATGCTACTTCTAAAGACAGTGTTTACATTCCAACTTTCTCTCAAAACAAAGCCGCCTTCCCTTTTAAAGAACATTTCTCTAAGAAAAATCTCTCGCAAAGTAAGCAGTCGATGCCTGTTAGCTCACTTTTCCCACCTGTGTTTTGGTTTGCTTAGCTTCCCTAAAGCCTTCTGGGGTGCAAAATCAGCCAGAAATCACCTTGCACATGGACTATTACATGCCATACATGGATTTGCTTTTCTAAGTGAGTGCCATGAAGCCATTGGTAGGGATTTTGTAGCTAGATTTTTTTGTAGCTGAAGGCTGCTGGCACAGGGGGCTGCAGGCTGTGGAAATGCTGCACTTGTGGCATGGGCAGCAACAGCAGTCTTGGCGTGGTCCTCAGTGGAGACACAATGGAGACACAGTGTTGGCTTGCTTGCTAGAAACCAGAGAGGGAGTGGTTTTTAATGAATGTTATTACTAAAAATATCAGATATTTAGAGAAAAAGTAGTCTATGAAACCTGTATTATTGTCTTCTCCCAGAGAGGTAAAGAAGGGAGAATGACTGTGGCCACCTTATTTTGCTGTTGCTATTTTTTAATACCATATCACCAGCAGCAGAAGACTCTGGTGAAATGCATGGTTCCTGTACTGACTTCCATTTAAAAATTTTGTATCCAGATAATGACCAATTTAAGTTGCAATGATCTGAAAATTGCAAGTATAGCTAACCAACAGAATGATGAACTATTTGATGAAAAGAAGATCTGTTGGCCGCACATAAAAAGTCCTCTCAAGTCTTTGGGTGTGTAACTAGAAATCATCAGTTGCATCCTTTTGGGGTCTCCTGTTGGTGACCAGTGCAGTGTACATCCTGAGTCCTGTGTGATGATGTGGTGTTCTGCTGCCTCAAGTGAAGTGAATTTTTCACCCTGGCAGTACCTCTCCAGTCTGGTCTGAGCTACAATGCAGCAATCCTCTCACCTTCACAAAGTCACAGCCCAGGTAGGGTTATTCTGTGTAACTGATGTGTTACAGGGGGGCACAGATCGTGGCATAGTCTCCAGTTTGTTGGAAGAACTTAGATTCAGTGAGGAAAAGTGAGCTAACCAGGAAGCTTGGAAATTTTGTCCAGACACTGAAGTGGGGCCGAGGTTAAAGCATCAAAATATCTGGACTGCTGATATAAGAGAATTCCTGGAAGCCTGAACACCACTGCTTTCTGCAACATTGTGAGTTGGTTTTGCTGGCTTTTTTGCTGTTAATGCCACTTGTGCTCAATTAATAGTTAATTAATGTGAGCAAAACTGCAGCAGGGAAGAACATAATAATGAGTCTGCTTGCTCTCTTCACTCCCAACAAAAAAATAATGCAAGCCTTTAGTTTCTCCTTGAAGATTTGAAAGCCCAAATAGTGAATTTGTATATTCTTTGCGTGTTCATGTGCATAAAATTAAATAATTTGTGTACAAGGTGGATGTTAATGAAATAGAATTTTAAGGATTTTACTAATTTTGTAATTTTTTTCCAAAATCTTTGTGGCTTTTATTATTTTTTTCTTGGATGTAGGAAGAAATATTTTAGGAATTAGAATCAGCATCACAGTCTGGGGAATTTTTCTTAATGTACTTGCCAGGTCATGTTTCACAGCCCTGTTTTTTTGGGTATTCGTTTGGGTTTTTTCAGAAGATTTAAAGTGAATACAACTGATACTGACTTCTGATTGGCAACGAATGAGTTCAGTGCAGTTTTTTTCTGTCATTAATTTTAGCCAGTGATATTTTTGCTAAGATCTCTCTTCACTGCTCTCTAAATTGCAATTACTCTCCTGTATGGGAATAAATGTTGCCTATACAAATTCTCCTGTATGGTTTTATGTAGACTTAATTTAACATATTGATCTCATCTCACTTGAGGCTAGAAGTAGAGCATCTCTCATGTTCTCACATTTTAAAATTAGTTCTGCCAGATTCGCTGTGATTAATTTTTCAAGAGAATTTAACTTTCAGAAATAAGGGAACTATCAGAGGGTTCGCCTTAATGAAGCTGTTTCCATTCTGCTCTTCCATGACTGATAGGTTTTAAACAAAAATACTGTGATGAAAAAGGAACTTTAGAGAGAAATAATCTCTTAAGATATTCAATGTACCAGAATTAGCTCCCTTCTCTAGGAGGCTGAACATGTGAGTATATACATATCATAACTTTTCAGAGGGTTTTTTGTCTTATTGCTATGTTTTGCACAAAACACTTCAACTGTCATTTAATCGGCTTAATAAACTTTCTTAGGAAGATTAATAGATTCACAAAGTTCCTAAGAGGATTTAGAGACATTACTAATCACAGAGCTAGGAGACTGGCAGTAGTTAGTTTTAAAAAAACCAATTAAGCAATTTGACGAGACTGCAAGCATAGTTCTGCAGAGCTCACTCTCTGTAGTGTGTGTGTGAGAGAAAGAAAATATTTTCTGTCAAAATGTCTGTGAAGAGCTGCTTGCTGTGTGCATTGTACATGGGCTGCATCTGGGATGTCAAGTCCAAAGTCTGCCCCTCTGGTCTTTTTAATGGGATGGGGTACATACAGTGAGTGCTGTCAATCCAGGACCAGGGATGGGCAATTCACAGTAAGAGCCCACAGCCAGTTATAGAATTTTTTCCAATTTGTGTGGTCAACTCTTTGGGGGGAAAAAAAAAATAACATCAAATAGAAAAGCTGTACAGTTAATTGCCAAAAAATGTCACTCTCTTGTGTTGGTTCCTTTGGTTGGACTGATGCATCTGGCCAGACTGGATTGCAGCAGTAATGGACCCCTCTGCTGGCACCCACCTCAAAGGCAGACAGGCTCACAGGGAAGGAAAGAGAAGAAAAGGAGGTTTCAGGATTAGAGGTGGAGGCATTTCTAGAGCCAATGGCTTAAAAAGAAGTGGATTCTTCTATGGGAGGCAAAATATTTATCAAACTGCAAAAAGCTTTTGCATTCACCTACTCTGATCTTCCAGATACCACCAACCCTGGACCTTCCTTAATTCCCATTTTGAGTCAGTATATTATAGCTTAGAATTTAAAAAAAACTTTGAGTTAGAGAGAAGCAACCAGAAAACCCGAGAGTCTACTCCAGTATCTGACAGCATGTAAAATTAAAACTTTTTATCTTTTTATTTTGTGTGCCCTTGGGTTCCACCCTGTTACATGGAACGTATCTCTGTACCTCTTGTTCTGTGTGGTTGGTATTTACAGTCAAATATACATTACAGATATGTAGTCAGATGGGACTTACTCAATAAAGATACAGATCTCTGGATACGGATATCTGTGTTTGAAGTATATTTTCCAGTTCTTTGGTTGTGTTAACCTCTATTAACCTCTTCCACAATTGTGGGCATTAGAATTAGTCAGAGATCTCTAATACCCATTAAAAACACAGAGGCAAAATGCCATCTTTGATGCTGCCCTATACTACTGTTGCTCACTGTGGGGTTGTGCTGTCTCTTTCAGCTGGTTTCATCAGGGATCCGGCTCAGCTGATCATCCCCAGCAATACCCAATTTCTTATCAGAGATGCTCTTCCTGGAAGAGAGGCTTTCAGGCTATGAGTGTGGCATGCATGCTTTGTTTCTAGATGTTTGACTTCAAGGTTTTTTTATCTTAATATTTGTATCTTATTCTCTCTACTCTTGTGCCCTGTCCCCTGAGTTGCTCCCTTTCTCTGTTCTTCAGGTCACTTGCATACTTTTGTCAGTATCAGCTTTTTACCTCCATTTCACTGCTAAAAATGCTGCAGAATTAATATCTTCACGAACCTGTTAGAAACCCACCTCCTCAATTACGATACCTTGTTTATAGCACCCATGCTTGTAATTTGGTGTTCAATGTTGACTCTTTTTTCCTCCAATTTTTTTTACTATATTAAAATACCTTACATATACAAGAAGTTAATATACCAGTGCTATTAATTTTACCACCAAACTTGTAATATTACAAAAAGGTCATCAAATTTATTGGGCAAAATTGATTTTCCATAAAACTGTATTACTGGCATTACCTGTCTCATCCACTTTTACATCCTAATAACCATCTCTCCTGTCAGGTTATCAGTTATACTGACTAGGATTGTTGCCCAGCTGATGCAGTATTTATTTATTTTAACTTCCTTTGGTGAGTCTTGGCACAATATTAGCACTTGTCCTGGGTTGCAGTGTATTCTATTACCATCCCCATCAGCTGTTGAAACCAGGTGGGGCAGTGTTTCCTTGCCTCCTCCCCCCAGACTATCTTTCTGTTAATTGCCCATCATTGTCCTGCCGCCTGACTCAGAGATAACTCCCTCCGGACTATCTTCTGTTAATGAGCCTAATCAACACTTTGCCTCATGACTCATTACCTCATTGTGAGATGCTCCACCCAGAGGGAGGAACCAAGCATCCCATCGTGGATATAATCTGAGGCTGAACACCAGAGACACCGGCTTCCCACTGGATTTCCAGAGGACAGGAGCTACACAGCCACCACTGGACTTCCTGAGGAAGAGCAGACTGTTTTACTACAGGATCACTGCTTCAGAGGACTGCAGCCACCATTCTACCAGACTGCTACCACCACCCTGCCTAGCAGTGTGTCAGGTTGTACCTTGACTCTGTCAGTTTGACAGTGTTTTCTTTTACCTTTTTTTCCCCTTTTCTTTAATTTCCATTAAATTGTTATTCTGACTTGGTGCCTCCCACTGCTTTGTTTTCAAACTAGTACAGCACTCTTTCCAACCTTTTGAACTTCTCTAATATTCAATGAGCTATTGAAAACTGACATATTGTCTGATTTGTATAATTTCTTGACCAACACTTTTTGATATTTGGGTACATTGCTTCAGGTTTAGAATTAAAAAAAAAAAATTAAATTTTGTTTAGATTTAACTATTTGTTATCTTTCTCAGTTACAGATGAAATAAAAAGCTTCTTACCAGCCTCTGGTTTAACTGTACCATCTGTTTTTTTGAGGGTTTTTTTTTTCAAATTGAAACTGAGCAAGGAACTTTTGTACTCTAACTTCCTAGGTAAAAGATACAAAACTATTTTAAAACCAATATAGAAAATGGAGATGTAAGTCAAATAAAGTTATCTGAATAGAAGACATAAACAGAATATTTGTATAAACCTATAGAGGGATAATGAGTGACCAAAAGTCCTGTACTTTCAAAGTCGTCTAGTAGAAATCTGCTTGTATACCCTTAAAAAGATTTAAACATAGCCTTAGATGTCAGAAAGATCCTCATCAGGTTAGTGGAAATACAAAATATCCCACTTGCTTAATAACAAATGTGGATTAAGGCAGAGAGATTCTTTGCTGTGAGATACTGTTCCCAATGAGAGGGAGAAAAGTGCCAGCAGGAGAGAAGCATGGAAGAGTTTGCACTTGAGTTTAAAAGCTTCAGTGTTTCCTGCCTGGAAGGGAAAGGACTCCTGGGGAACCTACCCAGCACTGATGGACAGGAATGAGAGGAGATTAGGAAATACTCCAACCTCGTGGCTGACTTCCCGCTGAGGGGCAGATGATGTGAACAACCAGGTTTGCAAAGGAAGGTGAATAATGGTATTGCAAGTACCAAGAAGCCCTCAGGGTGCATTGCAGCCTGCAGTTCTTTGGATCAGCAGGGTAGGAACTGTGCTACCGCCACGTATCCGTTGTGATAAACACACAAAATGAAGTCATGCAGCACCTGGAGGGGAATAATGTCACTCTGTAGGTATCTTTCCCAAGCCCTCAGATGCGCTTCTTGCAGGTCAGGTGTACAGTTTAGAGGGATAAATATATGGTGAGGAAGAGAGAGAGAGAGAGGATCCTTTATGGCTTGCTGTCTTCCTGATATGGCACCTCATCTTCCTCACCTGGGCAACAAAACAGAGAATGGAGCAGTTTTGTGTTTTCTACCCAGGAACAGCATACTAGTGGAATAAAGCTCTGCAGCCAAAGGTAAATTTGGTTTTGTAATAAAAATGGTTTTACAAAGAAATTCAGAAAACAGGAAAGTAGACTCCTCCTGGAAACCAGCCCTTTCCTCCTCTTGTCCCCGATAATTTAAACATATTGACCAATTCCAGCCTTGTCTGACAGAAAGATTTGAGAAATTAGGCTCCTACTGACTTTGTCAAAAGAGCTGCTGTGAGGCGCCATCCCAGGTCTGATGGAAGGTGCAGCACATGCACAGTCCTTGTTAGCCATCAGAGAGTCCACACTGTTGTTTACCTTCAGGATGTGAAGCACAGTACGCTGGGTCTTGCTTTGTTTGCTTATTCCACATCCTATGATTCTTAATCTAAAACATTAATGATGGAACAATTTTCTGCTTATTCCTTCATTTACCTGGACCTGAACACAAAACTGCACTGACCCTTTTTCATTGAAGGAGAAATTTTGTTGAAAAATATTTCTGAAAGGGTGTAGTTAAGTTTGTCTGTAAACATTTTTGGTGCTTGTTAATATTTATGCTACAGCACTCTACCCTGAAATGCTCTTGGGGAGGTGGGCTGGTCACTCATCTGCTCCATGGATAACCTTTTTTGGGATGAAGTGTGGGAGGGTTGTTTTTGCTGATGGAAAGCTGATCTACCATCTGCAAGATTTTAGAAAAGATGCTGTTACAAATGTGTTACAGTTTCTTTTTTAGTATTCATTAGCATCCCTGAAAAGAAAAGGGAGTTCGGGTCACACGAATCCCAGTCCCCAACACCTTCATGAAGACAAGCTGATTCGTTTTCTAGGGCAAATGCTTACCTAGACTTATTTCTTCAATTATATTGAAACACTTATTTGTTATACATCATAATGGAGCAGTTATAGAAGTCCTGTGAGCAAACACAAGCCACCCTTTCTCCAGGCGCGTTGTGAAAGTGACAGCAGGGTCACCTGGACACCTCTTCAGAGGCAGTGAATTGGTGTGAATTACCAATATCACATGAACACCTCCTGCATCCAGCTGTGGATGTGAGAGGAGGAAAGAGGGGGCTGCAGGAACCCTCCATATGGGCTGTGCCCCTCTCAGGGCTGAGCCCAAGCCTACTGCAATCCTGTACCTGCTGCAGATGCTGCCTCATTGGAATAGCATCATCTTTGGTCACACTGCACTCGTTGCATCTCCACTGTCACCGAGGCTCACATGCAAATGGCTATGTTCATTAGCAAGAGCAGCATTGAAAGTATTTTCTTACTCTCTGTGTGACTTATTTAAGGGAAAGTGACATTTCTCTTTATTTTGATGTAGCAGCTTCACTTAAACCCTCAGGTACCTTACTGCCAATTCACTAAAACTTCTGTGTATGCCTAATGTGTTCTTTCAAGGATAACTTTTTCAAAGTTAGAATTCAGTTTAGTTACCATCAAAGCAGTAAAATCCAGTATTTCAATGTTGCTGTTAAGACTTAATAAAGTCATTAATTGTGCTAGTGCCAGCAGGGTATCCTTGCAAATTTGAAGAACAAAGGCAGTTATTTTGTAATATGCACATTCCAGGACATTTAAATTATTGACCAGGTACGTAAATAATTGATGGCTCACAAAAGTATCACTGCAAGAGCCCTGGAAAGCATTGCATTCATTTGCTGGGGAGATGGTGGGGTCAGGACTTGTGTAGTGAATAATGATTCATTCTTTCCTTCCCCACTCGAATGCCATTATCCCGCTCAGCTGCGTGAACAGTACATTTAGGCTCCAGCTGAGGAGCAACGCTTGACGCATGCCCTGAGTATGAGGAACATTGTGTAAAGGTGCCTTTTAGTGACAAACATGTGAGTCTGTTTTCATTTCTGTCCTCTCCCCAGGATAAAGTGGCCTTGGAAATGAGGAAGCTCTGTGACTTTCTCAAAGTACAAGCTGACAAAAAGAAAACAACTGTGTCCGTTAAGGAAAACTGACCCTTACATGTCATCCTCTTGCTGCCTCTGCTTTGTGTCTTGCCTCCTGCAGCCCCAACATCTCTGTCCGGGCATAGCCATCACAGGTAGGACTCCTGTGATGAGTGCAGTGCCATGGCTGCTTGGGATGGCACAGAGATGTCAGCTCTGGGGGAAAGGTGTGGGAACCTACCTCATACGCAGCCTGTGTCGAGCACGGGAACTGGGGTGGTTTTGGCTGTGGATTACAGACAACAATGCAGCCACATTTGGAGACCTCTAATGCCAGGCTCTCCCTATCAAGGAATGCCAAACCACTGGTGGCATGAAGCAAGCAGTGGTCCCTAGGCACTGCCCTACACAGGCAGGCTGAATTCCCATGCCCCTACTATGTCCTTGGCACAGGGCTTGCCAGGGCTGTGTTTGGGTCTCCTTTGGAGCCAGGTGAGGGAGGGACATGGCTATGAGCTAGCTGGTGCCCAGGGTGGTGCCCCCTGAGGTCCCCTTGCCTCTAAGGCGGTGCAGGAAGCAGTGTCAATGAGCTACGGATCCACAGGACCACATGTGAGCAAAACCCATACTGCACAATTTAGAAACATGAAAGTATTTGTGAAGTTGACTAGAAAGATGTAATATCCAAAAGCATATAGGTCACTTGAGAGGCAAAAGTCCTTGGTGCAGTCTCGAGTGGGAAATTTATCCCCTTTCCTAATAGCTCATGCTGTTGTGGATGCTGTTGAAGCTGTGCCCACACAAATACTGAAACACTTTTTAAAGTCAGCTCAAGTCATCAGTCACTTAGGCTGATGTTTTTCCTTACCCAGCTTGTGCCACAGGCTTGCTGACCCTTTTCTTCATGTACCAAAACAGAAGGAGGGCATGGAAACATGAGAAGTGATGGGTGCCTAGAAGCAGAGATGCACGAACATGATGAAAGGTGACCTGAGCTCACTCTGGGCAGTGGGGTGCTCCAGCAAAGGGTGAGAAGAGCAAGGAAAGGCCAGTGGGAAGCCCAGAGGAGAGAACACCAAATGAGTTTAGAAACCCTTACTCAGGAGGAAGATATAGTGTGTCCTTCCTTGCCAAATGAGAAACAGGAACAATTTAAAAGTCAGGAACAGTGTTGAAAGGTGAATTATAAAGAAAGAGACTGAGTCTTCTGGAAGGAGACAGTCCCTGAGGGGACCTGCAGCTGCCGCAGCCTGAGACAGTGCTCTCCCGGGGCAATGGAGCCTTACCATTCACCTTCCTCACGGATCAGATGCTCTCAGCACTAGTTATTACCCTATTAAATCTCTCCAGATTGGCCTCCCCTTTGGCCTTTAAGTGCAGCATTCCAAAAGGGACTTAATAGAGTGCTGGAAAGAATGAAATTATGCCTTCTCCTGTCTCTCACAAGTGGCAACCCTCTCAGTGTGCCCCAGGCTTATACAGCTTCATGCTACTCGTACATAAGAAAGTTTGGACACATTTTACAGCCCAGGTCTTTTGTCAATCCTTGTTTTATACTTGATTTCTCTCCTTCTGCAGTGTAGCATTAGCACTTGTCCTTGCTGAATCTCTTCACAGTGATTTCATACCCTCCTCCCAAGTTATTATTGGTCACTTTTAGCTCTAACCCTGCCCTTCAAGGCGTTTGCAATTTACAGTTTGTTGTTATCCACTCCGCGAACCATCATTTAGTTGTTAATAAAAACATTGAGTGAAGGAGAGCTGACAGTCTCTCTCCCCATCTGACAGTGACTCACCAATAGCCCCTGTGTCAAAAGCAGGTTTTTTGCCCGTACCTCAGTCTGGTTACAGCTAGACCATGTTGCTAAAGCTTGTTTATGAGGATGTCATGTGAGATGATTTTAACTCGAGTATATAGCTTTCCCCTCAGCCACCAGCCTGGTTACCTTGTCAGAAAAGGACACTAGATTCATCTGGTGTAAGTTTTTGACAAAACAGAACTATTTGGGCTGTTTGCTTGATCCCTTTGTCATCTTGTGGGTACATGTGGACTGACTGTTCCCTTGTTTTCCTGGGATACCGGTCAGTCTGTTCTGGCATTCCCATGTCCTTCTTTGTTTCAAATTTGCCTTCTGTAGATCTCTCCTCTCTTATACATAGTATTGAGAATAACTGGTAGTGATTTGAGGTTTTGTTGGCATGGCATATTGTAATGAAACATGCTCATGTATAACCACCCACCTGGGGAAGGCTGGGTGCTGTCTCAGAGTCTCGTAGAGTTTCAAAAACTGACACATCTTCCTCAGTTCTGGGAAGGTCAGTGATTGGTCAGAGTAAATAACCCAGCTGTAGATGAGAAATAACCTCAGGGACGTGAGAAATGGGGAGGGGAGAATTAGGCTTTGTAATGACAGCAGTGTTTCTGACAAGCTGATAGTAGCATGATACATAGCAAAACTTACAAAGAACTGCTGCTGTGAGAAGGTGAGTCTTCTGGCAGTCTTTCTTTTTGCTGACTGCTGCTTGCAGGCACAAAATGAGAAGTATGACACAAGCCTTCCAGAGATGTTTGCACTTCGGAAGACCTGAGTTGCTCTGCTCTTTGGGCGGTTACTTTCTCAATCCTGTTTATAGGTGATATCCAGAAATTCATCAAAGTCAGGGAAATTGGTGGCATATTTGTTCCCCCAGGCCTCTGATTCCTCCTAAACCTAGGGATTCACCTGGGGCAGACATGACTGCAAGAATATCAGGAGCAAAGATAACAATATACTTAAAATATTTAAACAGACTGAGATAATAAATTTGAAGTCAGAGAGCTCTCCTATGCTTTTGAAGATCTATTCTTAATTTGAAGTACTCTAATGTATAAACCCTACGTATTGTAAGAAAATCAGAAAACAGATGTAATTTAATGTGTCTACCTGAACATCATCACCTTGTTAAGTCTAAGCTAGTCATCCTAAGCTTTATTTACATCAGTGGAGAGAAACAGGCCCCTCGAGAAGGTAATTCATCAGACCCACTTAATTTACATCACTTTGTGGGTCATTCTCTTGAGGTATCTCTAGCTCTCTATTGTGTATGCGTGGAGCTTAGGATGATGTGGATAACTTCAAGATGTCCATGTTATAAAAAACAACTCTTCTTTAAGCATGTCTGAACTTGCTTTAAGAAATAGTAAGAGTTTGGGGGCTATTTCAATCTTTGTTTTAAAAAAAAATACATTACCAACAGTAATAGGAGAACCAATGAAAGCAAGTTAATATGCTTTAGCTGCAGGCTGTTGGGCCCAGGAGAATTCAGGAATATTCAAATTTCATTTTTCTGAAAGGCAAACTAATTACTATTGTCAATTTTAATGTTATAAAGCTTCGAGCAAATACAAAAACATTCAAAGATCAGTCATTTATGCGTTTCATTCAGTACAGAAGTAGCTGAACATTTGTTTTCCTGATCTTTTATGCCTACTTTATTGTCATATGTTGTTTGACATTCAGGAAATAGCACAATGTTTTAATCAACAATGTAAGATTGCATTAAAACTTGATGGCCCATGGCTTAATGGCAAAACTGAGTAATTAAAGCTGTGGCGTAAGTAATGGTTGGAGGCAAGTTCTGGTAAGATTTCTCCTGCAAACAAGGAAACTTCCAGGACTTACCCACCCACATCCAGGGACATGGAGGTGGAGGAGCCATTTGTATTTCTTTCCTCTGCCCTGGTGTGTGCTGTGAGCCAACCAGACCTTCCAATTGTCATGAATGATGGGGTACACATCAAGATGGCAGTGCTGATGGCAGTGAGACTGTTACCTAGCTTGCCAGACATGCTACTCTTTGGACTGCTAGTCCTGTAATTGGGATAAACAAGAGCAAGGATACCCTTATTGCTAAATATTGAAGATGTTTCTGGTGCATGCAGAGCAGGCAAACTGCTCTGACCACCCCCACATGGGTATCGTGTGTCTCTGACAAGTTAAAAGAAGGATTTTCATTACAGCCAAGAAGAAAATCCATACTGAAGCAACCTGGCATGAGATAGGTCTCTGGCTGTGTCCTGGAGCCCTCTTCCTCCTCTCTCACTGTCACAAGTCAGCGAATATGTCAGGTGTGAAAGATGCCTTAATCTTCAGCTTTGCTGTCACATGCAGTATAAACTGTGATTTAAAACTTGTGTCTAGAGTGTCTTCCTCTGTGTGTGTGTGTGTGTGTGTAATAAAGTAAAAACCATTTCTGGTACTTTAGAGAACATTACCTTCCCAGAAATGTTTGTCAGCCCCACACTTTCACCACTCGGATCTCTCGGGGTCGCCCACTGTACATAGCAGTAAGGAAAGGGAGTGTCATGGGAAGGAAGAGGGTCACTCGATTTTCCATCTTCTAGCTCTGTTTCTCATAATGCCATCATCTCACAAGTGTGGAGGTGTTTGAAAATGAGACCTTTGAAACCAACGCCCATGTGGCAATGTCCTTCGAAGGAGTCAGGGAGTGACATGACATAAACATACCTCTCTGAGGATAGTGACTAACAGAGCTCTGAAATTTGGCTAGATCTTGGAAAGAACTGGGAAGAGTGAGGCTACATCAGAGATGTGCTAGACAACACCTCACACATCTCTGGGGCTGCATTTCAACCAGCAAATTGAACATAGTGCTTAGAGGTCTTCCTTCGTGAAATGTAATATTACTTACTAGAAAAGCTCTCTGCATAATGTTCCTAATCCCTCTATGGAATTGAATATCCATTAATTTTGCATCTGAAAAATGGCTTTTTAAAATCTGAAAGGTAAGACATGCTTAAGGTTTGTAGCACAGTGGCTGTAGCATCCTGCAAGTTCTTTTCCTCTTCCACAGGACATTTTTTTGAAGGCATTTACTCGTTTTACAGAAACACAGAATCACAGAATAGTTAGGGTTGGGAGGGACATCTGGAGATCATCTAGTCCACAGCAGGGCCACCTAGAGCAGGTGACACAGGAACACATCCAGGTGGGCTTTGGAACATCTCCAGAGAGGGAGAATCCACAACCTCCCTGGGCAGCCTGTTCCAGTGCTCTGCCACTCTCAATGTAAAGAAGTTCTTCCTCATGTTGAGGTGGAACTCCTTGTGTTCCTTGTCCTGTCACTGGGTACCACCAAAAAGAATCTGGCACCATCCTCTTGACACTTGCCTTGGAGATATTTATCTGCATTAATGGGATTCCCACTCAGTCTTCTCTTCTCCAGACTAAACAGGCCCAGCTCTCACAGTATCTCCTGATAAGAAAGATGCTCCAGACCCCTCATCATCTCTCTGGCCCCCTGCTGGACAAGTGATTTCAATTAGCTTTCAAAATCATTTGGACGCGTGTATGGATCTCATGGATCATTAACAGAAAAAATAAAATCCTGACCAAAGTATGCTCTTGTTCATGTAATGTTTGCTTCCTTCTTCATAGAAACTGAATTAAGTTCTTGGTTTTTCAAAAGGAATGTGATTGCAGTAGCAATACTATGGCAGGCAGAAAAAACCCCTGCAATCCATATCCCTTTTGTCATTCAGTGTAGAATGATTTGAAGCAAAGGACCAGATATTTATCACTGTACCCAAACAAGACCTCATGGTACTTGCTTTGGGAATTAGAATAATTTTCTTAAACTATTTTTAAGATATTTTTCTTGGTCTAGAGATAAACTAAATTAATTTGGCTCCTACATGGTACTTCTCATCTAATAATAGTATTTTTCTGTGTTATAGCATAATAACTACTCTAAGTAGTAAAAAATAATGCAGTCCTTCTTTTTTTCTTTGTGAGATGCAGGTTTTGTCCTCTATCTGTCTGTATGTTTCTGCTGGTTAATAAACAGGGAAAAAAGAACCACAGCTCTGATCCTTGAGGCCTTTCTTTTAGAGGCTGAGCCCTGAATGTGGGATCCCTCAGTAAAAGATCTTAATTATTCTCTTCACACGCACGCTGGAGACACTCTGCAACCAGTCTTCAGTTTCTGTATTTCATTTGAAATGGACAGAAGAAATAAAGTAATTTTGCACTGATATTTACAGCACAGTTCACCTCATCAGTATGTAGCAGCAGAGGTGAGAAGAAGCCCACACTTATCTTAATCAAAAGATTGCCCGTGCTGCAATAGCATTCATTTGTTCATTCATGTTGCTCCTTGTCCAGAAAGATCATTCAGGAAAGAAAAAACTGATTTAGAGTACAAAAATAAATGCATTTACCTAGCAACTAATTGGATTTATTCCAGTACTTGGTGAACCCCCTGTGGAGCAATTCTTATTGATTTGTCATGGAACCTATCAAAAGACCTTTTCCAACTATAGATGTGCTGTATGTGAGACTGAAACTGGTGAACCCTATCGTGCTCTGTTCCTGGAAACCTTTCTGCTCCTGAGATCAAAAGAAAATATTAAGAGGTTTATTATTGTCATGTCCTTTTCACATGCTGGTATCTCTTAGCTCAAATAATTTAGATGCTTCTCAAGCGAAGTTGGCAAAGTCTTCAGAGTGGGAGAAATTATTTACTTGTGTGCACAGGTTTGCTACCAGGCGGTATTCAAAAAAATAGCCATGCTAATTATGGGCTGAGATAAGGTCTACAGTCTGGCTAAGTTAATCATAAACTGAGTTCTGCCTTTCACAACACCATTAAAAAAATAAAACAACCCAAAACCAAGAAAAACACCTCAACCTCTTTTGTAATTCCAACCAAAGTTTCAACAGGAAAGAATTAAGGGTGCTTGTACTGAGAGTATCTGTACAACCAAGTGCTTCTGTACATGCAGAGCTGTGGTCAGGTTTTGCCTAATGAGCTCTGAAGGCTCTCTTGTAATGGCCTGGTAGCACTAATTTTTGCTCTGAGACCATTTAGATGTCCATACTGATAAGTAAGCAGATTCCAGGAAGGCAACCCCTCCTCCACTGCCACAGCAGTGTTTGGAGAGTTATTCAACGAAGAATGGGAAAACCACACTGAGAGCATTGCGAGAAGAGTATTGAATGGTCTAATTGAGAAGGAAAGAGTGAGCGGTAAAGCTGATGTAACAGAAATGATGGGAAGAGACATGCCTGAAAACACTTGAAATTTATGGTGTTCTCATTCTTTTTTTTTATACTCCAGAGCATTGTGATTTACATTCAAACAGCCTGGTAGGTTTAAATTTTAAATGAAGCTTGCTTAGAATTATGAATAAGGCCATTAAGTATTGCCTTAATAACCTTTTATTGCATGGAACAACTTCTATAATTGCAACAGGGAAAAGAACTTCAAGCATTTGCATTTGAGTAATTGATGGGCAATTTACAATGTTTGTTTTCTATTTTCTGGGGAGAAATGAAAGGGCCCTAATTCTGTTGTTGACATTTGTTTTTCTCTAATGGGATTTTCAGAATCCAGTCCCATCGATCCAGTGTGCAGAATTAGTAGCCAGCGAGTTTGAACCATGGAAGAGGTAAATGAGAATTTCTTGGGATGAGAAGTGGGGATCTAGCTTGGGCAAAGTAGTCTGTGCACACTTACTGCTGCTCCATAGGGCTGTCAGCTCCACTGGTCTTACTAGAGCTGCATCTTGCTTTTGATTCTAAGGTTGTAACAACTCAGACACCAACCCTGAATACCAGATAATCCCCAGGGATTAGGAAATGAGAAATGGGACTGAGAAAGGGTTCTTTAAAAAAGCAAGTTGCAATAGCTGTCCTGTACATGGGGAACTACATGGTCCCACTTGTGTGACTGCTGAATCAGAGCAAAGACTACACAGAATAGGAAGGGCAGATTGATTGGCATCATCCTGGCGCTGTAAAGTGGCATTTAAATGCAGAAACTCAGATTAAAAGATTGCAGTGAATCAGAACCCCAGCTGACATCAGCTATGCTAGGAGTTTGACTTGAAACTTGCGATGCGGGCTCTGAAAGTCTTCATGGATTTCACTTTCCTCTCCAGGTTCCTTCAGGTCAAGTCGTGATTTACTGGTGCTGCCCATACAATCTTTGTTGGTGGATAAATATTGTGGGTGTTCTTAGCCAGGCAGTTTTCAAAAGCACTAAATATTTTTTAATGTTTTAATTGATTTTTGGCCAAAAAAAGAGGAAAGCGGAAAAGAAACTAAAAGCACGGGGCAGCACAAGACAGAAGTACCAGTATTCAGATTCTGCTAATGCAGGTGAATTTCCTAGGAAAAATACTCTGATGAAATAGGAGCTTGAAGTAGTCCAATGCAAAAGTGGCAGAGAGTGAAGAACACCTAATGAAAGGCATCTACAGTGACAGAAATGGTGTTTGGTAAGGCACAAAGCAGAAACTTCAAATTCCTTTGGAATGTTCCAAGAAGTCTCAGGAATTTGGGAGCTTATGTTTATTAATAACACACTATGTTTTCTGCAGGAGCTCAAAACTGAGTTAACTGTGATCCATGACCTCTCGTTTATGTACTTGGAGAACTGAAGGTTTTAACTACAACACCAATTTTTGAAGGTGCTTCAGAAGAGATCTGGAATACTACAGATAAATAGATAAATACATCTGCTATGTCTGTAGCAGGCAAATCACTAGGACCTGCACCAAAGAAAAGCGTACACATGGCTAAATAGGATATATAGGGGATGAGCAAACACTGCCAAAGCTTCTTCCTCAGAAACATATCAGAACTGCTTTTCTGAAGAGTTCAGCGGGGATATTGGTATAGGAGACGCAGCTGCTCAGCCAACAAAAGGCATGCAACAAGGCTTTAAACCAGGCTGCTGTGGGCATTCATCTTTGAGATATACAACTAGCTAAATGAAGAGGAAAGAGAAGTCAGGAGTTGTGGATAGTTTTCACACTGAATTCCAGCCAGCAGAGATTAATACAGCTTTATGTTGGGGGAGAGTGGTGTTCAAGGTCAATGAAAGGTCTGAACAGGCAAAGTGATCAAACAAGCAGTAAGATATTCAGGATAGTAAAGGTGAGGGCTAAATGTGAAGGATCTCCTCATTCTGTGTGATGAAATGGCAGGTAAAATCCAACATAGATAAATATCAAGGGAGGCAAAACACCTTCTGATTTCACAGTGCTGGAATCTGAGCTGCCTTTTTTGAAAAGAGACATTGGGGTTATTGCAGACAATGCCAGGAAACTTTGGAAGTGGGAACTAAACAGATTGGGGGGGAGGAGGGGGGGGCGGTGTGGCCATTTTCTCGTTGCATACTCCTGTTGTATTCCACTAACCTCATTCCAGCTCCCAGAAAAGGTATAATAGAACTGGGAAAGGCAGAGAAGAGGGAGTGAAGGGCTGAAATCAAACAAGGAATGACTAAATAGCCACTTTTCAACCTGGGAGCGAGCTGACTGAGAGAGAGTCTGGAAGGTATTTATAATATTGCTAGTGGGTACAAAGAACAAGGCTAGGGAGAAATGCTTGTTGTCTCTTGCAGCACAATAGCTAGGAGTCCTCAAACAAAACTTGTACGTGGCACATTCCAAACAGACAAAACAGCTAACTTTTAGGAAACATGCAAATAAACTGTGGAACTTCTGACACAGGAATTTGTGAGTCTGAGGTTTATAACTCTTCAAAATGCAACTGGATAAATGATTGAAAAAGAATATTCAGAGGTGCCAGGTTTGACCCCAGAGACCCTTGCATGGTGGACTGGGATATGTACCAAGGAAGCTCAGTGCAAACACAGCTGCTCTTGGACATCAGTGTGGGCCACTGACGGAGACAGAGCAGTGGAAAATATGAACCCGTGAGGTCCCCAAGTGTAACTGTTTTTCTGTTCTTATGTTAACATTCTTCCAGTCTTCAGATAATGAAAAATGCCAAAACAATGAATGTGTTTTGCCTTTGTTTCTCACTGGAGATTAGACCTGGTGGAAAACAGACATTGGACACAAGAGTGCATCCAGACCGTGTGACCTCTAGTTATGACTTGCTGGAAGTGGAGTCACCCCAGCAGACATTATACAGTGTGCTGTCAAAAAGATAATTTCCCTGTGACTATCTTGGCATTCTATTTGGCAAGTACTGTGCAGCGTGTCTCTGGAACTGAAATTTTAGTATATTAAGTTTGAACGTCTACCAGTTTTCACAAGCTGAGCCAGAGAAAGCGCAGAGCTTTTGCTTTTCTCCCTGCTAAAGCTAAAAGGTCACAGCATACAAATTCAACTGGTAAGTGGCTTATAGGTGAGTGTACAAGAAGGTAAGATGTGAAGCTGAGTAATAAAGAAGTATCATAAAGGGTTTTTTCCCCCCCTCCCCCTCCTTACCTTATCCTTATCCACCAAATCTGTGGTGATCTGCCTTCTTATACTTTCAGGTGTGGAAGAATGAAAAATCCAGCAGTTCTTAAAAAAGTTAAGCCCAGACTTTTGTTTTACATTAAACCAGTTTTGAGCTACAGCAACCAATACTCAAGTTGGACTTAAAATTGACATGCCACCATACTACATGTGAGAGTTATTCCGTGGAGCAGCCTCTACAGCTGAGGTAGCTGTTTCCAAGTTCCTAAATGTGCATTTCATCTTCAGCAGACCCTCTCTGGGGGCAGCAGCTAGTGACTCCCTGTACACAGAAGCTACACGAAGTTGAACTCTACACCCATGCTACTTCCTTGGGCATCTGTTTCTTGGAAGCCTTAAACACAGGCTGAAAAACAAACCTGAAAAAAGCACCCCATAACTGTAAATAAAAGCCATATCCTGGGGAAAACTGCAGGCTTTCCCCTTCAGTGTCTTCATGTACAGCCAAGCTTTGCTGCAGGAATAGCAACCTGGGATTAAAATCCTGGTTCATGAGCAGGGCCACAATTTTCAGTGACTGTGGCAGATGGTTCAGACCTTTGCTGCAGAGAATAGAGGAGGATTCTTAGTACTGTAAGGCAGGACTGGAGGTCTAGCTCATTTTCCTGTTGGAGTAACAAAGGAGAGGAGTCCTAGTTAGGTGTTCAGCGCAGTTTTCCTCGTAAAAGCAAAAAAGGTTTTCACTACAAATGTTTTCATAATTTCCAGCAAACCAGGAAGATTGCAGAAATCAACTGAGAATGGGGATTTTGATACAGAGCTGTCATCTGCAAATGACAGTCACAGGCTGTGCTGGTAAAACAACTTGTTACAGATCAATTTGTGATGTATTTTTTCCTTTTTTCCTGCCTTTCTTCTTTTCCAGTGTTTTATATGAGATGATTCTTACCCTGAGATGACTGCTAAGATCTTATATAGATCTCACTGGTTTATAAAGAAGCGCAAGAGAAGATCTTTTGCTGGTTTGGTTTTTTTTCCTTTCCCCCCATTTTTATATAAAAATAAATTGTGGCTCAAAGGTTGATGAACTTGCACAGAGCAAGAAGTAAGAACAGGTCCAGTGTTTCTCATTTCCCTCTACCTTGGCATTTTATCTGCTGACTTGCATTCACTCTTGCACAACAAACAGCACAGCTAATGCCAGATTTGGCTCTGTGCATCAAGACCTATCACGGACTGCTGTACTCTTCATACATGCCAGTCACTTCATCCAAAGCTCTCGCCCATCCATCATTTCCCAGAGGTCAGTTCTTGTATTTGCCATGCAAAAGCTGATATATTCCATTTGCTATTTACTTTCACAGTGGAAGATTCTAGGTTTTGACAAGTTATTCTGGTCACTTCCTGGACACCTCTTCAGGTAGAGTCTTCTTCCTTGTCATTGCCATCATCAGGACCAGCATAGATACCAAGCAGGGACAAGGCAGGAGATACTGTGGGATTCTGTCTTTTTCCTTCATGGTGCAGAAACGTTTTTGATATTTTTTGGCCCATGCTGGAAAATTCCTATCAAGCAATCTTTGTGGAGTAACTCAGGGCAGCTGGTCAGAAGGACGGTTTGGTGTGCAGTGTGCATGACTGAAAATCTCATCTGAAGCCTGCAGAAGGCTTTATTCAATAAAATGCATTCAAGCTTAAAGTAAAAGTCAGTGCATCACGGGTCTTAAAAAAAAAATATTAGGAATATTAATGGAAGCAAATTTCTTCTACTACTTGTCATAAAAAAAATATTAGGAATATTAATGGAAGCAAATTTCTTCTACTACTTGTCATCACTTCCCACACTCCAAATCACATCTTAAGAACACCCCATTGATGCTGCTCTTTTTTCATTTCCACATTGGCAGGTGTCACTGGAATAAATGTCTTGACAAGCAGTTGTCATAATTCCTTTTTCCTCTTCCTTTAGATAGTAACTGACTACTGAAGTGCCAGTTTTCCCACACGTTGTGTCATACATTTAGAATGCATTATGTATTAAATTACTTTGAAATAGTCGGCAAACGAGCTGGCATCTCTCTGATAACTCCCGAGGAAGCCAAACATAATATGCATACACTTTTAAATTATCTATAAGCAGTTCTGTTCAGTTTTCAAGGGTGAATGCTCAGCTCTGTTTCACTTCCAATGCATTTTTGTTTTAAGCTCATATTTAAATGTGAATGTAGTAGTGCATAAGGGAAAAAAAGAAAATTAATAATGTTAGTGTTTCCACAAACAGTTTCAGTTTTTATACTTCAAATAAGACAAAGAAGCATAGGTAGAATTTTAAAAACTACAAATTTTGAAGAGATTTTAAAGTAGGATCTAAAACTGTATAGTTAAAAAATTATATTCTCTAGAAAGTAAATGCAAATTCTAACTTTTAATGGCATTTTGCCACTTTGCCTTTAAGTGCTGCTTTTTCTCTATCAACACCCTTCTTGAATTTTAAAATGATACTACTCACTAAGTTTTTTTTTTATTAAAATGATATGTAAAAAAGACCTAGATGAATAACTATGATAAAGCTCATAGTAAAGTGGGGAAAATACTTTCACATGAAAGATGATCCTACCATGACTGCTTGGGCCAAAGAAAAATATGAGTAAGAGACCTGAAGCATGGCCCTGCAGAAACGGTCCCCACTGCTGTGAGGAGATGGGCTGCTGTGCTTATCCAAACAACTGGCAATAGAGACACTGCAGGATAAGTGATTTCACAGCCATCCAGTAATGGTGTCCCCTTGTATGACTGCGACAATATGTCTTGAATCAGGCTGTAAATAGATGTTTCTCTGATTATCATCAAGGTGAGGGTTTGGGAGACACATTACCAAAGCTACCGCTTGAATGAAGTGCAGAATAATATGATTCCAGGGCAAGGGAGAGATTTGCAAACAGAATTTCAGGGGAACTTCAAGAAGGGACCTGGAAAATGAAAGGAAAAAAAATAATAGGATTAAGAACTTGAGAGTCCCTCTTGAGCTCATATCTTGAGGCATGCAAGAAAAGGACAAATAGGTATAGCTTGTCTGATAGATATATAGACATTAATTGTGTAAAACATACGTTTCTTTCATTTCTGACTTTAAAAAGCCTTTGAACTGCCTTATTAATTTTGGCTTCTGCAATTAACCATGAAAGAAAATGAAAGTATTTATCCTGGCTTGTGCAAAGAGTGATACTGAGATATAAGAGTGATTTTGAGATATAAGTTAACATCAAGTTATTTCCTGGTTATCATGATAATCTCTGAACCACACAAGTGCCCGGGCACTTCAGTGTTTTTCCCTAAAGCAGGGAAATTGAAATGGGGTGTATTCACTAAAGATGTTGGCAGACTGTTTGAAAGCTGGTCACATGGAAATTTAATAGAAGGTGTCTCTTCAGAGCACAGCATGAAATAAAGAGGACCTGGTGAACCTGTAATCAGCACTTCCTCAAAAAATTATAATCAATACATTGTAAATAAATGTTTCAGGAACTCTGTCTTGGAGAAGATAATAACCTTCTACCTCAGCACTTGCTCTAAACCAAAATGTTTGTTACCATGACCTGATTATGGTAATTTAATTTCCATTAAACACAGAACAAAACAGAGAAGTGGTTTCCTAATGGGTCTTGAACACAGAGAAAAATCCCAGTCTAAATAACTAGTGTAACATCTCAGTGTACTTGGAACTAACTCTAAAGGTCTCACTGTCTCTGTAACATGGTAGACAACCTTCACAGCAGCTCTATCTGAGGAGTACTCAGTACTCTGAACTAACTCTAAAGGTCTCACTGTCTCTGTAACATGGTAGACAACCTTCACAGCAGCTCTATCTGAGGAGTACTCAGTACTCTGACATCATTCAGTATCCATTTATAGAAGGGAAGCAGGATTTCCCTCTCAGCCCAGGCCTTTGCCAGTTGCTTGTGTTCTAGTCTTTTTCCTTTCCTTGTTTACACTTCATTCTCTGGCCCATAGAAGTGCCCTGGCTCCTCTCCTTACCCATCATTGATAGCTGTCATACAGATCTAGGAGGGCCTGGCATCCTTAAGCATCATCCAAACTCTGGGTGGATATTTACATTATTTTCTTCCTTTGTATCTTCTCCTAAAAACTGTTCACCTGTATTGTTTGTGTGTATTTTGTGAACAGATGTCTTTATTTTCTTAGTTTGCTTTTATTTTAACCTTGCTTTCCTTACAGTGATTTTAAAGTAATTATCTCTTAAAATCCTTCTGGCAATCTTATCTTTTAAGATAATGGCTGTTTTTCAGGTTCACAAGCTCCATACCATACTCCACAGGTGATCTCAAAGTGGCTCTGTCTCTGCCTACCTTTGGAGAGTAGTTTGAAGTTGGTTAACAAGGGTTCAGGAAGAGGAAATGTTTCCTGCTTGTCATTGTCAGCCAGAAAAGTCCTCTTGTATGTAGCAAACATGGAGAAGACCACCTTCTCTCCAAGGGATTGATTTCTCTTCTGAAGGAAAAAAGATGGATGTTTAGAATAGAGAACATCAGTTCCTCAATGAGCATTGGGCCTGATTTAACAGTGCAATTATTTTAGTTCATATTTTCTTCATTTAATCCACTTAAACTAGAAAAAAAAAATAGAAGGTTGGGATGGGAAGGCAGAAATAAGATAAATTCAGCTTCAGGGTAGTTAATTGGGCATAGCTGATAATATAACCGAGGCAGCACAGAACTGAAGAAAAGTCATTTACCCCCGGCCTAAGAAGGTTTTGCAGCCTGTGCTGTCCTCAATACTACTTCAGGTGTTTTACATGTGGCACCTGCCTAATTCAGCCAGCTTAGGCACATCTACTCAAACTGCACTTGAGCAACTCACATAGACATAGCATCTGTTTTATGGGTAGCATTTTGAATATTCATTGGGAGCTAATTCTGCCTCCCAGATACTAAATGGAGTGTGACTCTTGGCTTCAGTGACAGGCAATCACTCACACAAACACCCTCCCTCTTGAATATTCAGTTAGACAGTATGGCTTGGAGCACTGTGTATGACGATATGAATACAATCTTTGGAGATGATGCGGACTTTAAATTGGTGGTAAAGTCAGCAAAAAGCTGTGCTAGGGTACTAAGGACTAAATAAAAATACAGTTGGCTAGCTTAATTGTCACTGACAGTGAAATTACATGCCATTGGTAGAATAATGGAGTTGAAATATCGCTGCATTACTTGTACTTATTTCTGTGAATCAGCCTCTTGAATGGTCCATGGCAAATGAATAGGCACCAAGTTTACAGTCAGAAATAGCTCACTCTTACAGCTGCATGTCCTGTAATCAGACACTCTGCAAGGAGGAGCAGTCAGTGCTCCCCCCATACATTATATTGAATCTCATCATTTAATCAACCATGTCTGGGAAAGGATGAGCATAGAAAAAATTACTTTCTGTAATCATCTGAGAAGCCCTGATCTTAGTGTTGCAGATGGCTCTTTTCAGCTAAGTAATTAAGTACAACGTGTAAGAAGTGTGTATTACATACAGCAGTTGACTAAACACTAGCAAAGAGTAGAGGAACAATTTTACAGTTCCCAGATGAAAAGAGGAGCATTCCCCAAATGTGACTTTAGGAAACATAACCACTGCTGGTAGTGGCAATCTCCCAGTTTCCTACCTCTGGTTCTTGAGAGGTGAGAGGAAACAAACCCAGACCAGATGCTCATACATTAGAAATTTTCACTGCTCTGCTGAGTTTCAGCCTCGCTAGGCCAGTCTTTGCCACCTGACCAACAGACCTAAACAAATTTTTTAACTATTGCAAGCACTTAAATAGACAGAATTCTCTTTCAGTTCACAGGTAGATTTAACTCTGAAGTGAAGATAATGGTAATAATAATAAAAAAAAATTTCCTTAGAACAGATACAAGAAATCCCATGTTATGCTATACCCTTGAAAGTCCTTTTCACGAAGCAATAAATCATAATGCCATAAAGGCAGCATGTATGAAAATTTGCCCATTATTCAAGATCCTGGTCTTCCAGGTTAGTAAGAAAGTTTAAAAGATTTATCTGACTAAATGTAGATGTCTACATATGAATTACTCACCTTCAGCTGTCTTCACAGAAATTCAGTTGAAAATGTAATAGGTTCATGATGAATATGATTCATGGCATCACAGAGGAGATTTTGAAATTTAGCTCAAGAGGAATTGTTCCTTCTGAGTACCTGTTGTCCTCCATCAGACACAAAGGAGTTCCAGAGTGTTTAGACATCTGCAGTGTAATTATCTAGATCTGACTTAAAGTAAATTGTGCTCCGTCATCTGTGACTTCAAATTTTTGCCTGCAACCACAATAACAAAAATGTTTGGGAATCACTCCTGGTTCAAATACCAAAACAACCTAAACTGTGATAGTGCTGGGATGCTCTATGATACTGCCTATATTTGCGCTGCAAACTCAGGAGAAGCAAAGCCACTTTGTGAAACCCTGCAACACCCCTTTTTCCTCCGATGCCAAGTCAATGCTAACCACATGTAAGTGCAAACAATCCCTCTAGCAAGCAGCTGTGCTGAGTCTTCTTTGCTTGGACATCTGTTTCCTCATCATCCCCCACAAGAAATGTTTGTTTCCAGGAGGCCTCATTTGGAGCACATCTGTTGTGAGGGGTCTCTGACTACATTAATGGAAGTATTGGGTTTGAGGTTTTTAACTATAAAGTACCAAATGCTCAGCTTTACTGCTTACCCTCAAAAACTCACTGGACTATTGCTGAAGGTGATGCTGAGACAGAACCACAGATTTGTGCTTGGTTTTGGTGCAAGTTAGAATCTGCTGGCTTTCATAATATAGCTAATATCACCTTCATATTCCAAAAATACTGCCAGTCTATGGCTCTGGATGTATGGGCCAGAGTAGTTTGTTTCCACCGATAGACTTTACAAGGCTTACAGTGATGTATAGAGGGGTGGTTCTCTAGGAGGAGGCAGATACTGAAAACCCTTGTGAAGATGTTGATAGTCACTGAGCTTTGTGTGGTGCCAGCATTGGAGCTGAGACCAGGGTCTGGGTTTGGAAGATGAGTGCTGAAGAGGTTATTTTATCGCTGGCCAAGTACTCATGTTCTGAACTAAGGAATGGTGCCTGAAACAGACAGATTAATGATGTAAAGTATCTGTGGGGTAGTGTTCACTTCGGGTGTAGTTGAGGCTATGCTTTGGCTTTGCTTACTGTTCAGATCTGTCAGAGATACAAATGCTAGGTACTTCTGGGTGTCAAAAATTACTTTTGAAGGGAGTCTTGGGTGGGGTTGCAATGGCAGTTTCAGGGGTTATAGTTAAGTTTAGCCTCCCCTTAAGGTGATGGACAGCTAGGTTGGACAATCAGGCTTTCATCTGTAGAAGGAATGTCTCTCTGGCCTGAGTTATGGGCTGGTTGCAAAAGAGAAGCCTATTTTGTGTCTTTCTGTGGCCTTCAGCTAAGGCAGAGGTTACAGCTAGCAAGGCCTGATGGAAAGTAGATATTTTTGTGGCAGTTTATGGTTGGGACCAGTAGCCAGAGGGTAAGACCTCATTCTCTTTTCAAGCTATGATAAGTATCTTGGGACTCTAACTATGGCCAGACATAATGATAGGGAAATAGACAGCAGGGCCAGAAGACCAATGTTTAAAGGTGCAATACAGTAGGCACTGTGGACTAAGATACAGGCTTGTGCCAGGAGGGAAGAATATTTCATGCTTCTCTACAGTCTACAGAAGGGTTTCAAAGATATGATCAATTTTACGGCCTGAAATACTAGTTTGACTCTTTGACTCCTTAGAGGTGCTGTGTCTAGGAATCAAGCAGATATAGGCTTTATAGCCTCTTAATCCAGTCTGTAACTATTCCAACTGGATTTGGACTTTTGGCTACCAGGTCCTTACAAGTTTGGCTTAATCTGAGAACATGAAGACTCTGTCTAGGACAAAGGGCTGTGCAAAATCTTGGTAGTTTTGGATGGTTTTCATATTACTTTGACATCTTCAGAAGGTTATACACACATATATAAATGATCCATGTGTGTGTATACTTTATTAATTGATTTTCTGTGTTTGTGTAAAGGGTTAATAATCTACCTTGTGCTAGGACTGGTACAGTTATTAACAGCAGGTCCTGAAGACTTCAGGTTTTATGGCTACAGTCTTCAAGGCTTTATCTCTCACAGTGAGAACCATTGCTAGAAGGGAAAAATATCTTACTTTGGATTTGTTTGTTTGTTTGTGTCCAGATAGTTCTCTCTGTGTTAAGACTAAAGCCTAACTTTATGGGTGGGAATAAAGTCAAAAGGTTTTGTATTTTGAACTATATACATTTAGTATGCAGGGCTAGTCTAAGCCAAAGTCTTGTCAGTGAGCCTTTAACAGTGAATAGTAGAGAGGAATTGTTTCCCCACCACTGTTGTGCAGTAACCACACTCCAGATAGTAGCTGTACCAAGAGACACATCCCAGTAGCTGATGGATAAGGAGTATAAGGAGTGTGCTTCCTTTTGGTATCAGTCCTCATCCTAATCTGCTAGGCCTGACAAGATCGTAGTCCTCCAGTCTCTGCTCTCCGTAAATGAGCCATAACCACAAACCCTGGCCACAGGCTTAATAATAATAAGCAACTTATCAAACAAGAAGAAAGATCATACTTTCCTATTGGTAGCAGTCCAGTCCACAGGCATTTCAGTATCTGTGACTCCAACTAGCTCTTCAGTTGAATCTTGTCTTAATTATATAGCCCAGAGCTGTCTCTTCTCTGCAGTTCTCCCTTAAACTTAGAGTACCAAAGAAAACACACATGGCCCCACATCTCATCTTCAGGAGTGGCCCTCACATCACTAAACTGAGACTTTCAGCCCCTTTTCCTTAACTCTCATCCCCTCTCCAGTCTTAATCTTAGGTGTAAATAATTTTTCAGGAGATATAAAGATCATTTTAGCTACAGAGATGAATGGATGACTAGCTTTAAACCAGTTTCTTTACAACATGAATTCCATCCCACTCCTCTGCATGTGACATGACAAAGATGCTCCTGCTCTCAGTAATTGCAATCATAAGAAGTAGCCTAACCTTTTTTCACAAATGTTCTAGAAATTGGAAAATAAAGGAAAAATGAAGCAGGACCCAGAAAATGTCCTAGAAATTTGATCCTTCCAGTTCAGAGCTCCACATCTGAGTCCATTCTGAGGTTAGTCTTGTTTAGGGCCAGAGAGATTCCTGCTACAGCAACAACAATCTATTTTCAGCATTTATCCTTATTCCAATTCAGAGTGCCTTCTAGTTTACTGTAATCTTTGGTCACCTGCACATTGCAACCCTCTCTCCAGCACCAGTTCTAGCTGCAAACCTAACAATAACCCAGAAATATCTACCTGGACAAGAAAAAAAGAAAAAAAGTATAAGTTATTCTGTTCCTTGCTTGACCACATTTGTTTTCCTTATCAGCGGACCATGCAGAAACGAGCCTTGCCTCCATTGCTGCCTGTGTTCATGCCTTATCTCTGTTCCAGCTCATTCTATTTCCTGCCCTACAAGTGACACAAGGGTTGTTTGCCTACCTCTGAGCTTTTCTTTGGTCAAAGATGTGTGAGAGAATGGTGGGTCCAATCCTTTAAATACAGCAGCTGTTGCAGGGAAACACCCAAGATTAACTACTTACAGACCTCCTGGACATTATTTTGTTTCAGGAAGAAGACAAGGACAATGAGTTCCTGGTAGTCTTTGTACTAAAGATCTCTGAAGCCGTTGTCCAAACTCTCTACTTCTGGGTAATGAGAGCAGAAAATGAGTAAGAACTCATCCAGGTATTTGCTTTCCTTGAGTACTTGGAAAATAATGGTGCTTTTCATGGTATCCAGTCCAACTGGTGCCTGGCTGGGGGCAAGCAAAGCTACATCAGCGTCCATCTGTGCTGCAGCCTCTGTGGCTCACCAGCTGGGCCAGGCAGATGAGCCAAAAGCTGCCAACTCTTTGGAGAGGGGGCAAGAGAATCCCTAGAGGGAGGAAGAGCTGTTGCAGCACCATCACACTTCAAAGTGCAAATACAGTGTCACACAGCCACCCATCACCTAGGGGATAACTTTATCACCAACGACTACAGGACATGTTAGATTAACTTTGTATCTGCTGGAAGCAAGAAAAGCTGTAGATAAATGAGGGCTGATCAGATTTTTTGCATCATCACGGAGTATCCCAGGTTCTTGTGCTGTTTCTCAGGCTCTGGCAATGGTCCATGAAGTTGGATGCTGATAATCTTTCTTTAGTTTTCTTCACCACTCATCTTTTCTCATCAATTTCTCTTTACAAGTTCCTTTGCACTATGCAAAACTGTTTTTTACACCCAGTCAGAGGTTTTATCGCATCTACTGTGGATATCTTACTCTGATTTTTATTTCTTTTAACTTGCTACAGTCTCTGAGCTGCCTCTATCCAGTTTATGTTCTTACTGAGCTAGATTAAATAAAAGTAAGACCTTTTCTTGTACAAGGTCATTTTTTCTCAGGTCCTTGCATAGCAGTTTATCTAGCCAGGTTGTTTTGGAACCCACAATATCACGTGAATAACAATGCCTCCCATTGTGGCTGGCAACCCTCTGCTAAAACCTGTTCAGGAATCTCCAACAACAGACTGTCCTGCAGACTTTGGGGCATTAGCAAAACAGATTTACAGAACCAGATGCCCCTTTAAGGGTGAGAATACACCTGGAGGTGGCCTTTCAGATTTGTTTTGACTGCAAAGTGTTTGTTTGCGTGCACCAAAGCTGCCTATGGTACAGCCCAGTACATGGTATGTGGGAATGATTAGTGGATTACCTTTAAAAGCATGTTGTAGCTCTGATTTTAAAATCTGTTGTAGACTTACACAGTAATATCCTTAGACTGACTTCAGTAACCCCTACATGGACCACTGAATGGCCTACATGGCCATTCTCTGCCCTGATACTCCTGCTACTTTAGGGTGTCAGGCAATACAATCACCTCCCCCATCTTCCACACTATGTTTTTAACCTTCCCGAATTCCTTAGCAAGAGGGGAGTCCTCTCATCCCTCCTGGGAACAGCAGCAGTTTTCCCTTGCTTCTCATCCTGTCTATGTCCCTGCTGCCCCTGTTACCTCCTGCCAGCACATAGGCAAATGAGACCTGCTTACACCTGAGTTAACCTTTAGTCCTCACACACAGGTCTTACACTAGTCCTTGCAATTTTCAGAGCCACCTGCAAAGTTTGGACTTTACTGGCAGTAACCCTAAATCCTTCTCAACCTCAAAGCTGAAGTAAAACCTTCCACCCCATGCACTATTCATATGACCTTCTCTTTAGTGCAAATCAAGCTCTTCACTCTCTGCTTTCCTAAACAATAAATCTTAACCTATCCCTAATCCCAGTGCAAGCAGTAATCCTGTTACCCCAGCATGATCTAGTATGCCAAATGACTGTGACTTTTTGGAGCCTGTAGCTTAATGGCTTGGGTTTTTTTTTTAATTGAACTGTAGGTCATTATAGTCAGTGTCATTGCTTTTCTCGTTTGTTGCCAATTCTCTTGTTGATGCTAATGAGCAAATAAAAAGCACATGCAGGCTGAGTTAGCAGTCAGGTTATACCAACAGCAGGGACTAAGAGGGCTGTTTTAGCATTCAAAGTCAACAGAACTACAATTTGGGGGTGGAATTGGGTATCAGGGTAGGGCAGAAAGCCTTAACACTGGTTGTACCAATGTTTCTGGGCAGTGATGAGAGTATGAGGAAGTTTGGATTTGCAGTTAGGCTGTTATGTGTTGGAGGGACTGGTTTGCTGCTGGACCCCACAGAGCACACACAGGTGGTCTGGAAAGGGCTCTCCTGGCTGGGATACTGCCCACACCAGCACCCAGTGCTTTTCTGTGAATAATGAAGGGGATTTTGTGTTTCTTTCCCCTGGCCTAATTTAGGGCAGGGCAGTTTGGTCAGAGGTTCCTTGCACCTGGTGTGGCACTGGTGTCAGTGAGCAGTGTATGGACTGAGAAAATCCCACTACGGTGTCTGTATTACAGAAGCTTGTCCAAGAGCAGATGAGGTGCAGACATCATTCGACAGACATGGTAACCAAGATTTTAACTTACCAAGGATTAATATTTATGCCATGGTAGTATCACCAGCAAAATGCAGGCTCTAGGAGTTTTATTCCCACAAGGATTAGAGAGAATTGAAGTACAAGTGCCTCCTTCATCATCCCTGTTAATTTAAGTGAGCACCTGAAACTTGCATACCTTGCCAGCAGACCTGAGCCAGCATAACAGGTTCTACTTGGAGTTGCCATAGCATCTTGTTTAACCTAAAAAACAACAGACCTGACATTTTCTTGATGTGGCGAGAGGTTAATTTTGCTGAGCCAAAGGGCCTGCAGATAAACAGCGATCCCGTGATAAAGAGGCATTTGCAATGATGGAGGTCCTTAAAAATGCTAGGATTCGTATAAGAGAAAAAATTATACAAACATATTAACACGATACCTGTAAAAACTGAATCTAAGTCTTGTTGAAACAGGTCATATTGGCAAGCCTAGAGAATGAATTCACTGGTTATGTAGGGCTAGCAGCAATTCATTTACCACAATTTACAACACAAGCCTGTTTGAAGGCTGAATTCATCACGGGGGGCTTAAAGGGAGTCTGCAAACATATCCCAAGCAGTTGGATTTTTCTGAGTGATGATGAAATTGAGGATTTAAAGGGCAACTTTTAAAAATGTATTCGTATTTCTGAATCTCTCAGCTGCTGATGGAGAGAGGGTAGAAGAACTGTGCTGTGTGGCCTGTTTTCAGCCTTATGTGGATATGGGGCTGCGTCTCAGCCTGAGACATTACATACAGTGTCTAATCCTCTAAACCATAAAATCTCACGTGAATAGTGCCATTGATGAAGCTTGCAGGTAAGGGCTGCTTGTGTGAATGACTGCTTGAAGGACCCAGCCCTCTAATTTCAGTCTGTAGGGAACTTTCTTAGCTGTGTTTTGTGTAAAAACACCTAAAAATCAGATCCTAATAACATTCCTGGCAGACTTGCTGCTGTGGTGTAGAAGGTATTGCTGATATTTAGCTGATGGCTATGACTGTGGAAAACGATGAACGGATTAAGGCTCTCAGTGGAGCTGATCCAATTGCACTGGGAGCAGACGTCGCTCCCAAGTGTTCGTGCGGCTGAACCCTGGGACTGGGGATAGAAAACAGAGGCAATCCACGAAAACACTATGAAACACAGTGAAACTGACCTTCCAGTCTCAATTTTATGCCCAAAGGAGAAGGTGGGAGGTAGGAAAGAGGGAAAGACTGGTTAATAAACCTGTGTTCATGATGTGAGTCATTCCTCTAGTGTCTGCAAAGAACCAGTTAATTTATCTGCCAGGGATAAATTAACACTGTAACTGCTTTGCCAGGGTAATTATCTTACAAGCTAAAAGGAAATGAGAAGTTGTTCCTTAATAGCTTTTTCTACAATGAACTGCTTCAAACATTGGCAGTAAAAATAATGGAGATGAGGAGGTGTGCGGGGAGTGAGACCAGTGTCTTGCTAGTAGTGAGGTTTGTTCATTCTTACAGAAACTGGAGGGATGCAAATTTTATGCCCTAAGATACATTGGATATATGTGGCAGAGAACTGTCTTGGGTTAAGAAACTTGGGGAGTCTTCTTCCTTAACAAGTTTGCTCTGTTGCATACAAGGACTGTTTCATTTTAAATACTTCACATGAATATGAACTATTGATCATTCCAACTAAGATATATAGGTTGGTTGGTTCTGATGTTTTGGTGTTTTTTTTTTCCTTTACCATTTAATATCTTCTTTCATGCTAGGCATAACTGGAGAGATAATTCACATAATCATTTGGACTAATATTCCAATACAGTACTACATTTTTTTTTGTCATAAAACACTTTTTCTAGTGCACCCAGGGAAAGGAATATTAAACCCAATATATTCCTGGGAAAGTGAATTTGAAGGCTTCAGAGACCCAAACTCTAATTCTGTGTCTCTTTGCTCTTCTTTGGAAGTTTCAAATGATGCCACAAATTTGGTTGTGGGCTCTAGCTGTGGAATATATCAATGGCTATAAGCATATGCAACTTGATCTGCAGAGAGCTGACAGGTAGTCATTTATCACATGATAAGCTTATTACTAGACGTTTCTCTAGGCAGAATCAAACATTTAAGTATTGTTATAAAGACCTCTGCAGGCAAGTGTTGTGGGATTTAAAATTTTAGTCTGCAAATCTCACAGGATTTAAATGTCACGTACTAAAATGCTGCAATATAGGTAAAGGAGAGATGAGCTTTTTGGAGGCAGTAGTCGAAGCAGGAAGAACCAAGAAACTCACACTGGGAATATTTGTACCTGCAGCTTCCCACTCAAACCCAGTATTTACTGTGAGCAGCCTTTCAGAGGCTGTCTAGTGTGACAGTTGCTTGAATTAAATGCCAATTATTCATTACTTAGTCACCGAAATGTCTGACAGTGCATCAGTTTCTTAGCAATTGTACAGCTGGTTAGGGAAAAAATAATCAATACAACACCTACTCAGCAGAATTTATTGATTTTTAGTCAAAACTAAAATGTTATGCAGAGATGGTTCTGATTCAGTGGAAGCTACAAATAGATATTTTCTCCTGGGACCACTGTACTTGATGAAAGGGGGTGCTGCAGCTCCTCTGCCAGGGGCTGCTATCCCAGCTGAGCTCCTGGTCAAGTGCTCCCTAAGGCCCGTCCTGCAAAATCAATCCTGGCAAATCAAAGGGGTGGATGGGGGATAACGAGCTTGATTGTTTAAATTCTGCTTAAATGAATGAGGGAGTGGTCAGGTAGGAGAATCCTGGGAAACAGTAACCTCTTTCCCTTGTTTGGCTGGACTTGGAGAGAACGCCCAGAAGCCTGAGTGCCTGTGACACCTGGGTGTCTATGAACCAGGTTTGCTTTTGTCTTTATTTTGACTCCAGACAACTTGTTTTACTGGTTCCTCTGTTAGGTACCCAGTGGTACAGCCTGGGGATTTCCAAGCCCCCTATCTCTGGGGCACTTGGGCAAGTAGAGGTTCTTTGGTGGTATTTGGTGGAGATACTAAATATTTTTTATACTGATAGAGTTTTGAGTTGTGCTGGAGACAAAACTATTTCAAAAGGCTGAAGTCTTCTGCACAGAGGAGTCTGATCTCTCAAGATGTCTCTGACTGTTTTGAAATTAAAACGATATTTTGACTGAAAGTACATGAAAAGGCAGGCTCAAAAAGTGCTGGAGACTGAGATAAGAGGTGGTTCCTGTGCAAAATAGGCAATTCTACTTGGCTGACACAGTGTTATCGGAAACTGGTAGGATGGTGAAATGAGGTTGGAAACTCTCTTCAGGGAGAAATAATTTCAGCAAGCTTTGGAAAATCTTACAGACTTTTCTGGTACTCTCTGTCACCCCTCTTCTTCCCTCGTTATCTCTCTGAAGTAGGAAGAGTAGCATAGACAAAGGTTTGGTATGCAGTAATCTTCTCAAAACCTTAATGAAGAAAGCACTTTGGGGCAAAGAATTGAATGGAAGCAATAGAAAACTAGTTTGCCATGAAATGGCTGGAAATAATACATTTATGGCACTTCTCTGAATTTCTTTATTACTGAAGAGTGTTTGAAATACAGAGCCTTCCTGTGTTGTGCCAGCAGGGCAGTGGGTCTCCCACACTGTGGTTACATGGGAGCATATGGCTTCTATATGAAGAAAGTAGTATATCACAAATAAGGCCAGCAGAAGATGATTTTGTCCTCAAGTCTCTTATTGGTGGCAGTAATTCAAAAGATTAGATACTCAAATTTTGAAATCTGGAAAGTTTGTGAGCTTTGGGGTAAAATTTATTGGAATCTTGTAAAGAATTGCAGGAAGAACTGTGCTTTCAATCTGTGTTTAAATCCATTAAATCATGTAACCTAAGAAAATGCATTAGTTTCCTAATTCTATATTTTCAGTAAAATGTGGTCTTATCTAATTTTGTTAATTTCTTTTCATAATTCTTGATTTATATACCTATTAATTAGGTTCTTGTATACTTTTTGAAACAACATTTGTTGATTTCAAATCAGTTGGCCCAGGAGAGAGTAAGGAATCACAGGAAAAGTAAGATTTTGATGGGGAAGAAATCTGTCTACTGGATTCTCAACTAGAGAGCCAACGTTGCCTGAGAAAGCAGGGGTAGTTAGAATTTGTAGTTAGAGTTTCAACAACAATATTCTGTGTATTGGGTTTGTTTCCTGGAAAATCCTACATTGCTCAGATACAGCCCAAAGCATCTCCTATTGATTTTGAATGGGCTGGAGATTTTTATAATCATCCCAACATTGGGGGAGAGGCAAAGAAGACTGAGAGCTAGAGAATTAAATTATAACTGAGTATGATTGATTATATCTGTATTTTTTCACTTTGTTAATAATATATTTTTCTCAGAATAGTTTGTCTTATGTGCCAAGATGTCAGGAAAATGTTTGTTCAGTGTTATGGATCTTATTTTAGGCTAGAAAAGGAGATGAGTAAGTAATACCAAACCTGTCTTAACTTGTATATATATCCTCAGTTACTGAGGACTTTCATACAAAGCTGGATCTTTTCATACCTCCAGGGTACATAGGTGTGATGCACTTTTCACGCTGTTATCTGTTTCATGCACAAACATTTTGAAGATTGCTCTGCAATCATTAGACCATTCTACTCACTTGTGGAGCTTTCTTTATATATTCAGTACCTTCTCTCTCAAAAGATAGAAATAGTCACAGATTCCACAGTGTAACAGGAGAACCACCAAGTCGACTGGTTAGTGTCACTGAAATCTAGCATTTCTTGATTGAAGGTTTTGCCTCCAAATGCAACCGAGAATGAAGATATGTCTGCATGCATGGGTGCTTGGGGAGGGGGGGGGGGGTGGTGGGGTGTTTTTGTTTTTAATTATTAGAGTCTGAAGATCTCTGGGTAGATATATTGTGTTTATAAAGTGGTATGTTTTTGGGGTGAATTGTTAAATTTTGGATGTTAGGGAAAAAAAATTATTTCCTCAGCTCCTGCTGCATATAAATTAAAACAAACATATAGGTTTGAATGAGAACAGAAGCTGACATGTAGGTATATAAATAGGCATGACACAGAAGCAAAAAGCCCAGGTTGAGTTTCTATGACTCCTTTGTGATGACCTCTAAGGGTTATCACTGTTGAATGCTGGCAGAATTGTGTGACCAAGAGACATTTGCCTCTAAGCCAGCACAAGGAAGCCCTGGAGAACCTCCGCCAGGTGTTGTGCTGGGA
This sequence comes from Corvus moneduloides, assembly GCF_009650955.1. Lineage (NCBI taxonomy): Eukaryota > Metazoa > Chordata > Aves > Passeriformes > Corvidae > Corvus > Corvus moneduloides. The sequence continues at coordinate 47,156,671 of NC_045478.1, read as the reverse complement.
GCTGAGAGAGATCCCCTCATCATTCCTGGAAGAGGAGTTTGTCCTCCAGTTGACAGCAAAGGATCTCCATGGAGTCCTCAGCAGTAGGTCCCCTCCATCAGGAGATGCTGCAGGGGGACACCTTTGTATCCATTCCAACACAAGGGTCAGGATGTGCATCAGCTGATCAGTGCTCTTGGAGAATGGGGGCAGTGAAACAAAAATTGGATGAAACTAGAATATAATGTTACTGAAGTTGGCCAAAACCCAGTAATTCATTACTACTGGCTACACTACTGGTGGCATTGCACCTGGCATGCTGGTTTAAGCAAGTGTGCTGTCCAGAAACTTCCATTACCTTGTGGAGACATGAGTTGTTATATTAGAGTTCTTCATCTTAGGAGGTGGTCATAAGAAAGTTTAGTGCTGAAACTAGAAGAGTTATACCAGAAATAAAATGCATAAGGTCATTGAAAATGCTTACACAAGCGTGTGTGGTTATTAGGTTATAAAAAAACCTTTAATTTAGTAAAATATCTGCTGTTTAGGAAAGGCTGGAATTCATATAAAGGTTGCTCTGGGACTTAAAATCTATTAAAAAGAATTATGAATAATTACTTGTGGTAAATGTTACTGACATCGAGTCATAGGGTCTGATGTACATTGGTTTAATGTTCTAAATAACAGGTCTTAAAATCCAGATTCTTCTACTTGCAAGTGTCCCTAATAACCTGATAAATTAAATCTTAGATTAACACTTCGTTGGATTAAAGTAATCAAATACATTCCTTAGAATCTGCATGACTCTTTTATAATGGTTCAGCTGTGTTTTTCAGAAATAATTAGAAACTAAAAAATTTTGAAAATCTGGAGTCTCACTTTCTCATAACTTCTGAAGAATGGGTTAGTTTTTCTTCTTCTGCCTTTTTCTTTCTTTGCTCACAGAAACAGCGTTGCTGAGCAAAGATGGGTGTGGTGCTTTTGTGTGTCTCCAGCTCAGGACGTGGACAGCAGCTGTTGCTGTGGGTGGAGAGAGCAGATCAGGAGAATGTGGCTGGAAGGGCTCAGGATGGACTTCTGTGTACTGAGGGGGTGTGAGCAGCTACTGCTTATTTTCAGGAGCATCCCTTGCTCCACCTGCGTTGTGGGGCGAGTGTCATAGTTACGATTTAAGGATCGATCTTCAGTAGGATCTGTTTTCTCTGTAGGCGCTTTTCTTTAGTGTGAGGAGCCTGAGACTTTGGATAAGAACAAGAAAATCTGTCTTCTAAAGAAAAACCTGTTAAGCCACAGCTGAGGATGACAGATTTTACCCATGAAATCACTGAATTGCACTGTACATTAAGCGCCTGTACCCCAGGTAAAGAAATCTTCTGTGAGGAGGAGAACTTCTGAAAAGTTAATATTAGTGACTATGTAAGTATAATATGCTTTATTGGGAAAGTCAGTTCAGCGTTTCACAAAGTGTGTTGTGCTAGAGAGTGATGGAATGCCATTTCACTCGAGCATGGCATGGAAATTTCTGTGCAGAAGTCATAACAAGGCCCTCTGGAAATATTCATTTCACAGCCTATAAATAGGTGAGACCACCAGCCCCGTAAAGGGTTACTAGGTTGCTGGCACTTTCTGGGCAGGCAGGGAAGTCATAAAATGAGGATTTCTTTACCTGGTTGTGGAACTGGAAAGAGAAAAACATTGCTTTCAGAACTGGGGAAGAGAACTGAGCGAGAACTCCAAAAAGACATGAGGAGCAGCGTGCCTTCAGAAGACCGGAGTGGAGGCTCCATGGGTGTCTTCTGAAGGCTGGAGAGCCCGGCTGAGCGAACAACAGAGAAGGATTTTACTCCTCCAGAAAGGTTCTCTGACTTCCTGTCACAGACAATGCCAGAAGGTTGGGTACCCACCATTTGTTGAGACACCAAGTCTTCTGAATTTGATCAAACAAGAGTTTACATTGCAAAGGATCTGAAACATCATTAGTTCCACATTGAAATACACTTTAAATTTACTTTCATTTCTAAAATAGATATAAAACTCTAGAACCCGTGATTATGCTTAACTGCTCGAGCTTCTGGGATTTGGCAGTGACTTTAATTCAATTTTTCACTACTTAAATACTAACTAAATAGAGTAGATCCGTGGCTGGTTGTGAAACAAGACCAGTTTGAAATACTAGTGATGTGTTATTGGTTTGACCAGTATCCATGGATCAGGACCATGAGTACAAAGGTAGCATTTCCCCCAATATATCTGCTCTTGCCTGTGTTGGAAGAGATGCTCTTTCTCACCTTCCTGAGAGGAAGAATGACTTTGCACAGATCAGTTTAGGTGCGTGGACATAAGGCTTATCAGCACATGCAGAAAATATTTCTTTGACTGATGGGGTACTGTCAGATGTAGAGGAGCAGGCAAGCAGAACAGATTAGAAAAAATAATTGTAATATAATTTGTACAATAAAAACTCAGTAAGTTTGTGCAAAGAACAACAAAAATCAGCATTGTAAAAGCAGCAAACAGGAATCATACTCTGCAGCCATTCACATAAATATCTTTACTATGACAACAAATTCAATATAATTTTCTACTCATTTCTGAAGCAGCATAAGTTTTTAGAATGAGAGCTCCATTTACTGTGAATAACATGATCCTCTTTCAATTTAGAAAACAATTAAAGATAGTGGCTACTGATGCCTCAAAACCTAGGAAATATCCAAGTGTTTCCAACATTTATTGTTGGGTAGGTAGAAAAGAGTAATATGGTCTCTACAAGAATATATTCAAGACCTTATTTAAACAGCATTATGAATATACAAAAATGTAACAAATACACTACAAGCAGGTGACTGGGGCTTAACCTGACCTACTTCTGCTTGCAGTTTCTACAGCTGATGCTACTGTTTAGAAAACACAATTTTCCCGAAAATTGGTAGACAATAAGAAGAAAGACTTGCTTTTAGCTGCTCTTCTAGATCACAGGCAGCTTAAATCAGGGGACAAACATATTCCTCAAGTAGATTTGGCAAAACCTTTTGCTTGTTTTTCTGCAGATCTGAAAAAGAAAAGGCTTGGAAATCATTCTGTCAGCTCTCAACACATGGAAGTGTTCAGGTACACCTTAGTAAGAAATATGTTTAACTTGCAGGGAGCAGGAGCAGGATCAGGAAGTATTTTACAGCTCCTGTAAGTTATTTCTGTCCATTAGGTAAGGGTTCAGTAATTAAACTTTGTTTATTTAAGGATGAAGAAGAGACTCTTTCAGTGATTGCATAATGTTTCTCTTTAACAGAATATAGTATGTTTTCTGATAGTCTTAAAATCAAAATAGTCACATCCTGACTGTGGTACATTAGAAGAACTTCTATAAATCCATTAGACCATTAAAAAATTGATGATCAATATTTTGGTTGTAAGTGCACCTATGCACAAACACATCATTGCCCATGTCTGTACTAGCTCTGAAATACCTGACTTCCTTCTGATTCTAGAAAATGAACACATTAGGTTAATTTGACCACTTTCCCCAAGAAAACAGTGCAGACTCCAGGCAATTCTACTGTTTACTAGAGCTTACAGATTTGACAGAGGTTGGACACTGTCTGAGCAGTGTTCTGTACTGAGAGACCAAGGAGAATGTGTTTACATGCTGTGAGAGTATTATTTTGGTAATGATATAATTTTCAGACCTGTAAAACCTTATTTTCTGGATTATTCAAAGTCTACAAGTACTACATTCATATCTACTTCTATAATAGCTGAAAGACTACTTCCCTTGAGTAAACTGACTTGGGCAATCTAAAGAAAACTTCGAATCAGTACAATCATTATTTATAACTTTGAACTAATTTATATTGCATGTATAAGGAATGGATTTTTTAAAAATCTAAATGGATAAATGTTGCTTTGAGTAATAGATAATTATATGTGAGGGCATAAAACTTGCCTTTGCCGGAAAAGTACCTGACCTGTTGAGAAACATTTTCCTAAAAACTCTCTTAAATTGAACTTTGTCAATGAAATAGATTTTTGTAGGGGAATGAATAGTTTATTGTGTCTCAGGTGATTATGACAAAAAGGACACCTCACCTCACAGTAAGTTTAGGCAACAGCAAAAGCTTTCCATCAAAGTTTCTAGGCTTTCAGCAGATTCAACAAGTGTCAGTAAATGCATGTACTGAGTTGAATTCTGGAGGAGAGGTGGTAAATTATTTCGTGGGATCCTTTTAGCTTTGCTTTCTGTTATTCATTCTTTCCCATCACCTCACCCACTCTGCTCCCCCTATCCCCCATCAAGGAGCTGATACTTAGTCCTTTTCAAAAAAGGAGTGAGTTTAGACATCCCTGAAAAATCTGTGCCACTTTGGTTATAGCCCTGAGGTTTCTGTATCACAAACAATGAGTCAACTATTAAATCAGGTGCCAAAGCACCTTATGGAGTTGGCTCTTGTCTAGGGCTTTGTTTGTGGATATGCTTTCCTCTCACTGTCAGACTGAGCACGTAAATCCCCAAATGTGGGCTTTCTGCCCTGGCCCATTTGCGGAGTCAAAGCCACTCAATCCCCTCGAGGCAAACCAGGCAGACACTACTGGCTTATTCACGGGGAAAGTAGATTGATAAACCAACCTTTAAAGGCCATCTGGATTCGAGATGGGATGGACTAGATGAATTCAACTTGTCTGACATACCCTTCTTAAAGGAACTTGTCCTCCTGTGATTTTCATTTCAAACAGAGAAGTGCTCATGCCTGACAGACAGTATTTTGTCTTTGGCATTCTTAGAGTAATGGCTTTCTGCCTCAGGATCAGGTTCTAATCCATTTGTTTCTCTCTTTGAAAGAGCATGACAAAAAGAGAGGGTAACCAGGGCAAGCATATACATTTTAAAATACATTCCAAAGCATTTTAATGTTATTCATTAGTAGCTTCACCCACATTTCACCAGCTGGTGTCTAGCCTTACTGAGGAGTGTTCTGTCAGATTATAGTTATATTGTAATTTCCTGGGCACTTCAGATCTTGAAATTAGGCTGAGTGCCCTATAATTCTCTCAGGCTGTACCTAGTAGCCTTCTTTGGCAGTCAGGTAACACACTTGCTTTCTGTGTGTTTGCTAAAGGTTTCAGATTGCTTTGTACTATTTTAAACAATGGTATCTTGATATTCTTTAGACTTTGTTTCAGTGCTTGGTGCAATTTATGTTGCATTTAATCAGTGGTGCCTGCGAGATTGTCTTTGTTCCTTTACAATGTAAGTTAATTCCCAATAACACTACTTAAAATAATAGCTAACTTGCAAAGTCAGAAAAAGAACAATCTCTTTGAAAAATCAGGATAAGTGAGAATGAACACAACTTTACTCCTTGATTTACAAATGGAAAAATAAAATTTGATGTATAATTACTTATTTAATCTCTAACTGAACATAGGCACTAACTTTCTAATGAGCGCAAATACACGTATTAATTGAAAAGTTAAAAAATATATTACAGATGTTTAGGGGTTTGTTGATTAACCAGTCTGGTTCTTTTAACCAGTGGCTCAAAACTAATAACGAAATAAGCACATTGCACAATGTTACATCTGGGGAGTGCTTAAAGAGGAGGAAAAGGTTGTTCTTGCCTTCTGACCGGCTACAGCCTCTAGTGGAGATAACTTGAGGACTTCCACAAATGCTGATGGTATGGGTCTTAATGGGAACCTACACTGAAGCAGAAATTCAATTCAGTTTGAATTTGTATTGTATTTTCTCTCCCTTCTGGACATGCATACTGGAATCTGGCACTGTCTGAGAGGACAAACTGTCTGAAGGACTCAAGATGGACATGTAGGGATCAATCAGATAAAATATAGGATGCAGAAGCAATTCAATGAAAATTAATTATTTGAGCCACAGCCACGTCGAGCCTTTCCCCTTCTTATAGGCAGCCATAAATCTATAAAGATTAAACTATCCTTCCCTTCTCAAGTTTTGCCAAGAAGTTACACAGAACTTCCTGATCAGCATTTTTCTTGATGCTTTTTGCAAAGCTTGGTGTTATAACTCATCTTTATTTAAGCCTGGAATAGTGCCAGAAGAGTTGTAGCTCAGTCATTTCAGGAGGCAATTTCTGACACTTGCCCAGTCCAAAAGGAAATAAAACTTGCAAAAAATTTATTTGCAATGTCTGGATAGCTCCTTGTGATTGCAGCCTTTGCAAAAGAGAGTACAGAGGCTGCTTCCTCCTGGTGCCTCCAGGAGAACACGCCACCCTGATGGTTCAGGGAAGAGGTGGAGCTGAGGTGTCACCCTCAGCATTAACCCAGGTGTGTCTGGCCTTCAAGGGAGGGAATAAGGCCCTAAAGCCGATGGTAAAGTCCAGCTTCTCCTGCTCTACTCCTCTACACCTCCACCTGAATCTTTTGGCATCATTAAAATCAAAGGGAACTGGTGAAAAGTCTGCCTAGAACTTTCTAAAATCCTAATCAGCCTCCTTTCAGGTCACATAGCATTGATAGCTGGGAGTGGCCCTGGTTTCATCTTTTTTTGATCAATACAACTGCATCAGAGGCTGCTGGTACCCGGAGGGAGGGAAGTGGGTGCAGTACAGTGCAGGTTTATGCATCTCAATGAGCTGTGTGACCAGAACACAACAGCACGGAGTGTTTGGGATACACAGACCCTCAGAAACAGAGACTAGCAGTGTTCAAAAGTGTCTCATTGTTGAGAAGTCCTAGCCAGGCAGCTCTGCAGCTTTTTGTAGGTAACATTTTCTAGCTCTTACGTTTTATGAGCGATGCTTAGGCACAGTAGAAGTGGCCAGGGTGTGAAAAGAACAAACAGTTCAATGTCAAGAGCAAATCATGTGGCTGCGAGTCAGCCTGCTTGCTTGCCGCACTGAAAGTGCAGCCAGGTTACAGCTGGAAATTCCCACTCGGGACATAAAATTACAAACTGTTTTGCACCGAAAATAGCAGAGGTGTGGGAAGAGACAGTCATCCACTACAGCAGGGAAACCCTCATGTTCTTGAGAGGGTTTCAAGAAGATGAGAAATCAGATTTTGGGGTGAAGGTGAAGTGGCAAAGGTACCTGGAGACTTCAGTGCAGTCTCCCAGAGATCTGGAGCCGGAGGCAGCTATTGACCGAGCCACTGTGCTGTGCTGCCCACGCCTGCCTCCAGGCTTTCTCTGGCAGCAGCCCTATCCCACTGAGCACCCCAGTCCTACTGCCTGTGCCTGTTGCCCTGCTGCCTCTGGGCAGCCGCCGGCACACAGCAGGTGGTCACAGCAGGGCCCAGTCAGGCACTGGGGACTTGCTGCCAAAGCCTGTTTTGCACAGGCACATTCTGGCAGAAGAAACTCAAAGAGCTTTAGGGATGTTTATTTTTACTTCCACCCTTCTTCTTGCTTATTTTTGGCAAAGGTATACGCTGCACTTGCTTTAGCAGAGGATTGATGAAATGTAGCTGTCCCTTCTTGACGTTATGCTGTTCTCGGGGCAGCAGGACTCACTTCTGCTTTCTCTCCCTGTTTAACAGTTAATGATCTGGAAAAAAAAAACAAGGGGTAAGGTGACATTGGCAGCGCTGCAGCTCCCGGGGGAGATGGGCTCTCTGTGGGAGCTTGTGCCCTCTCTGGCTGTCAGGGGCCAGTAAGTAAAGTAGCTGCTGGTGTTCCCAAATAGCAGCCACTTCTCATTACATCTTTTATCCTTGAGACTGGAATGGGAAGGTAATACTGGGAACTGCAGAATATCTTCTTTGAAAGCCATTCTGAACAAGGCTTGACTTAATTTACCATTCTGGACTTTCAGAAGACATACAATTTTCTCTCAGAAAATGTATGTTCAAGAGATATAAACAGCCAGCTGCTGTTCTAAAATTGTCACCTCATCATAACTGCTCAGGTATCAAGAATGTCAGCAGTACAGCAGGTCGATGAGAGCAAGGGACTTTACCTCCCACCCTGGATAGAAACACCATGATCACAGTAACGATATTCTGATTCTCTAGTTTATAGCAGAGAAAAGAATCAGAGGTGTCAAGGAAGATATTTCAGTTCTATACTCTTAAAAATGTTTCAAGACTATTTATATTTTTCAGTTAGGTGAATTGCTGGAAGATTAAAAGTTTTATTTCTTCCATGAATCCAAGTAAATGTGAAGCATTGATTTAAAAATAAATAAGCATTGATTCCTTTAGTCTCTGTCGCTTTAGCACTCACAGTGGCAGCTCTGCTTGGAGAAGGTGAACAAGGTACTTTGCTGGCTTTTAAGTCACACAGAAGAGAAGACAAGGCTCTTCCTGCTCAAATTCTTGATGGTGCACTGCAAAATGATATGATAATTACATCACGTTGAGCACATGTTCACAAAGTCAGCAACTCAGTTTTGCTTAGCTTGCAGTATGCCATGGGCATTTGGGATGCTTTTTCATTTGCTGGTGTGATGGAATCTTTTACATGTCAGTGTGGCTTTGGGACTGTAGTCTGGAGATAATCAGGAGGTATCTGCATGGTATTTTCAGTTAGACCTTCTCCTTCTGCTCCTTCAGCCAAATCATACATATATACTCTTAATACTATATTTCAGGTTTGGTATCAGTCTCTTTTGCTATCCCTTTGTTTCTGAGAAGAGTTCTACTGCATTTTTTTACTGAGGGATGATCAAGAAGTGCAGTCCCCAGGCTTCAAAAGCATAAAAATATTGTTGGTTCAGATGCTTCACTTCAGAAAGGTGAAACCACAGCAATTCAGACTTCTCAATTTCCCTGTGTCCCATCATGTGAGACACCTTGAGTTAGGTTATTTGATCTGGAAGGGCAAGGTGCTTGCACAACTGGTCACTTGTGGGGGGATGCAACGAGGAGGCCCAGGCTGGTGTGTCTGCTCCCCTGGTGAAATAAGAAAGGACATGGGGCTCAGTGATGAGCAATGCTGCAGTGGGGTGGGGAGAGGCTGTGGCACGGTGCTGCTGCCAAGGGCACCAGTGGTGCTGGAAGAGCAGTGCAGGACTGCAGCCATCAGACAGGTCTGATCTCTGGACATGGAGCTGAGTGGGCCCAGGGGATTCAGAGTCAGATTTGGGGAAAATACTTCCTCACAGTACTCATGGTGCTTGCTAAGTCATGAGCTCTTTAATTAATTCCCAATAACCATGATTCCAGGTCCGGATCAGCATTCATGGAGGCTGCTGGGAACTGGTTGCACACTCACTACTTGTGCCAGCAGGTTTCCTCATGTGAGCAGTCCCTGGTAACTGTGGTAAAGGATGTGGGCAAGGCAGGCTGGTCAGAGCATCTCTTTGGAAGTCATTGAAAGCTTTAGGAAAGAGACTATCCTGTCTGTGAGCTGACTGTGGAGGAGGCAGGGAGTAACTATTGCTTAAAATGCAGCTCCAAAATACAGGAACCTCTTCTAGTTTCACATTTCATGCTCTTTAGGACATGCCTACAGAGCACAGCTTATTCTGCTATGACCTGTCAGGTAGATAAAGTGGAACAAGATCATTAAAGTGGGTACAGTATAAAGAAAGCAAGATTTGTATAGAAAAGTAGTAGCCCTTGTTACAGCAACCAGTGTACTAGAAAATAAACAGAGAAGTTTTCAGGTACTTGGGCCTTTTCCCAGATTGTCTGCTCCTTACACAACCACAGGTACAGACATGGTTACTACAACACTGTGGATGTGCTGTAGTAACACAGCCGTTCCCAGGTGGGAAAGGAAATACATAGGTAGCAAGTCCTGCAGTGGGTGGTTGTATTTAAAAAAAAAACCAAAACCCCCAAAAAAACCCCAAACAACTGAAGAAACCCCACAAGCAAAAAAACCCCAAAGTAAACCACTTTAACTAAAACAACTGAACTCTTCCCAGCTCAGTTCAGCTTTAAATCAGAATTCAGAGCAAAGTTTCTCCTGCCACGTATTACCAAAACACGACTTTGCAAACAAGTTCAAATTTTCCACATCCACTTCTGCAGAGCAGAGAAGAGCATAAGCTTTTCCATTGCACTGTAAAGCTGGTAATTCCTTTTGCTGACAGATCAAGTTACACAAGGCATGTACACCTGGATGCTTGGTGACAACTGGTATCTGAAGGTTCCATCAGTGCTCCTGCCTGCAATGATATGAGGTCAGGGCAGGCTGGAAAGTCCAAGCAGTCACTCTGAAAATTGATAAGTTTCATACAGTTGTGAATAATATGGTCATACATTTGTTTTCCTGATGCTTGTCGTATATTCTCAGTGTTTTTATGCAGTGTCTGGATTTCATGCTATCTAAAATGTCCACATCACCAGTTCATCAATATGCCATAGGAATTATAAACGATGAACCTGGAAGGTTTTGACCACTGGCTAGAATGTAACTGGAATTCAGAGAGGAATATGTTTTAGTAACACAATTATTTATGAAAAAGCTAAAAAACCTCATTATTCAACTGATTGTCTGCAGCTTGGTGACCAAGGAGTCCATTGAAATGCGCAAGGCAATTTGTGCTTTGCAAACACCATTGATTTAGTCTGGCTGCCAAATTCAGGAATTAATGCTGTAGCGATTTGTGCATGTTTCATGTTTTCATAGCCATAGATCTGGAGACATAGCTCCAAAATCAAAAACAAGCCCTTAAATTTGGGAGGAGTGGGGGAATACTGAGCTCCACAGAGCAATGATGAAAGACTAAAATGCTGGATGCCATTCAGCCATGCTTGTTAAGGCAGATTGTACTTTTGTTCTTGAGGGCTATTTTCTAGACTTTTAAAAAATTTATTTCTTTTACTTTCTTCCAACAGACTGGCAAGGAAATATTTCAGAACTACTATAGCCTCGCAGTGGTATTGACTTTGAATTTAATTGAGTTTCTCTATGCATTTGAAATTATGAGGAGGTCATTAACTGTGAGGTTTGTATTGGGCTAAGCACACTGAGTAAGAAGTGGTCATGGAGAATGCAAAAAACATCTCCTAAGCAAGAGAACGCTTCAGATGTGTGAGGAAAAAAGTTTTGGCTTTCAAACTGGTGGAATAGAAAATAGTTCTTTTAGGACACTCAACTGAAAAGTTGCTTATTTGATCTCCCAAGAAGATGGAAGATCTTTCAGCACAAAATGCTGGATTAGGAAGGAATCATTTCTGTTCTGAGAGTAAGGGAATACTGCAGCTGAGATTTTTATTCTACAAAGACATATAAAGGGCTAGCAGCAGAACATTGTGCTACTGCATTGGCAAGATGACAAGATTTGAAAGTGGCAGATATTAAATAAACAGGTGGAAATACAATTCCTTAAATTGGGTTTTGTTTCTTTTTATTTCTCTATTTTTGTCACTTTCTTTCATTATTGCTGTTAAGGACTAATTATGCTACGATTTGTATTGCAATGTGTAAGAATAATTGGTCCTGTTTCAAAGCACATCCTATAAAAGAACCATGTTACAAGGCATTGATGGGAAAGTGCTAAATCCATTCTTGTTTGGTGTGCAATATATCTCTGGTAAGACACAGTACAAATTTCAAGAATGGGTTTCTGTGGTTTTGATTATTTATGCAGAATAACATCCTGCTGAAATTTGGGATCATACCAGAAATCAAAGATAGGACTGCATCATTAATGCCTGAATTTATGTGGAATAAAACAACTTCAACCTTTAACTGCCCTTTGATATTTTTAATGTAACATTTCCTATAAAAGAAGGAAAGCTAAGAGCAAGGATATGGATACACACAAAAATTGTTTTTGCTTTAAAGGTTCATTTCACTCTACCTTCCTCTTAAGTGGAAAAACTACTCATGGAGTAAGATTTTGGGTTTTTTTTGAAGGGGGGAGGAGTAGGCAAAGCAGCACATGGTCAACTATTAACCAGAGTAATGTCAGAAACCACTTGTCCATGCTGAAGAAAGGCTGCAGGCATAAATTTGTTTAATGTCTCCTGCCTTTGGTTGCAGGGCAGAAGGAAGGTTCCTCCTCTTGGAGCGTTTCTGGTGAGTAGGCAGCCTCTGAGCTGGCTAGGAAAACTCTGCGGCTTCTACCTCTAGGAGAAAGGGACTGCTGGGAAACAAATGGGCACCCATTTAACTCCAAGCCATGCCATGGTGTAGTGGTTTGGTCCAAAATACTCATTACTGTTTATCTGCTGTGAGATAAGAATTAGGAGAAATGCAAAACAGGCACCAAACTTGAAAGAACATAAAGAAGTTTATTAACAGACCTAAAAGGAGAAAAAAAAATTATACCACCTTCAGAACTCTCCTCCTCCCCCCACCTTCCTCCCTTCTCCCACTGACAATGTGAAAAAGACAACCCTTAAGACGTTCAGTCTGTTTACCACTTCCATAATAACCTTGTTCAGTCCATTTAGAAAGAGAAGTCTCTTCTTGCTCATGCTATGAAAACATTATCACAACGAGACAGCTGCCCACTTCCAAATATTGTTCAGTCCATTTAGGAAGAGGAGTCTCTCTGCCTGCGTGTGAGTCCTTTCCCCCGACTTGCAGCTTTTCCCGCAACTGCTTTCGAGGGTCCACTCTTGAAGTTTTCTGGGGTACAATTTTAAGGTTGGGTCGTTCAGAAACAAAAACAGAGGCCCTTCTCCTTCCCTGGGAGCAAAGGGTCTTCATCATCTTCATCTTTAGGACTATCTCTGGGAGCATCTCTAGGAACTGAGGTTTTCTCCTTTCCCATTTGGAGCAAAAGTCCTCATCTGGTTCATCTCTCCCTGTCCAAACTTCTCATGAAATTACAGCTGCGTCAGCATCTGCCTATCTCAGCGCAGGTGCTTTTGCTCACGAGTTGAACACTCCACCCCCCATATCTTCATGAAATTACAACAGGATACTCTGATATATCATAGCTTCACAACAGAATTTCAGCTTTAAGCATCTCCTCTCTCTCTTCCCTCAGGTTTTCAGCTCTTCACAGCAATAAAAGGGTTACTCTCACCTCGGCCTTGCAGCTTTGCAGCTGGAATGTTGAATTTTTCTTATCGCAGTGGAGAGGGGGGAGAGCCGAGCCGCTCCAGCTGCCCACGGCAAGGCAGTGGGGGGGGGTTCCATGGCTGGAACAGGTCCATGGCTTCAGGATGGCCGTGGCCCGGCCCGGCCTGGCCCAAGCAGGGCCTGGCCGGGCCCGCTGGCCCCCGCACGGGGCCCGCAGCCACCTGTGCCAGCACCGGAAACGAGAGAGAGCTTGGAGGGGGAGTTTGCCTATTCTTAAATGTGGATCACAGAGGTGATCACAACTTTAAATGGCTTAGAGAACTGTCCATATTCAAACTGGCCAGCTGATAGGTTCTAGACAATTACAATGTAAGTTTCTCACTATCATGCTACTTAACTTATGACTTAATACTTGCTTTGCCCAGTATTCCTCCTAATTAATCATTATCTCACAGTAGATAAACAGTAATGAGTATTTTGGACCAAACCACTACACTAAATTGGTGTTTCCGCCCGGTTACAAACCGAACCCGCGACACATGGTGAATAACACCAACTCACATGCCCAAGGACATGAGGGGAAATAATTTAGCTGCTTGAGCCAATGTGAGGGTCCTAGATAATAAACAGAGAAACTGGAATTGCTAATTTATGAATGTAACTGCAATAGAGACGGCGTTCCTGGAACTTGATGGGAATTTCTGGTGATTGAAATCTTTAAATCACAGGTAAAAATCTCTTAAGAATGGCTTAGTGGACAGAAGGGACTAAGAAATGGCACAATATGACCAAAAACTAAAAAAATACATGAATAATTTACTAGTGACAAATAACAAAGAGATTATCTCATGGACTGATTTCCCATTGTGAAAAGAGCAAGATGGAGTAGGATTTTCCCTCTGTGAGAGAAAAAAACCCTACTTTTTATGAGGAACAGGTGACTGGCTCTTTCAGTTACTATCTATAATGTATAGGAGGAAAAGAAAATTGTGGGTTTTGTGGGAGACATTAATCCAAACGCCATATGCTGCCAGTCTCATGCTGCCAGCACTGAAACATCTTCAGAATCACTAGATAATATTCTTAATTTTCTTTCTTAAAGATGATAGCTCCAGACATCAGGGAAACTCTAGACTTTTGCCTCAGCAGAGGAGAGGAAACACAGTAGTAAAAATTAGTGGTACAATAAATAAAAATGTTCATAACTTGATTATGTTTGTTCAAGGAAAACAGAATGCAAATTAGTAGTTTTAGCTGGCACAATTTCACAAAGTGGGAAACAATTCTGAACTAAGTCATTTGGGGGAAAAAATGTAAATTATAATTGTAAAATGTCTAAGAATATTTTACAGGCTGCCTAATAAGCCATAACTGAGAAAAAAATAAGGGTACATTAGTTTCAAGAAAAATGACAACATCCTGGCTGAGAGGGAACTGTTAAAACAATAATCCTCCTCTCTGTGAATATAAAACAAGTAGAAGAATGGGGAAGCTGAGAGTAACAAATACAGGACATAAAGTTCTAACTGGAAAAGCTGATGCACCTCTTTCCATAGGGTAAGGTACTAAATATGTGGAATAAGGTAAGATATTAAACACTTAGGAAAGCCTAGAGCTTAAGAATAAAAACCCACCTTCCCTCCTCAGCCCAGCTGGGCTTCTGGTCACCTACTGGTGCCGTTGGTAAAACAAAATCTTTGTCACTAATAGCAGAGAAAGGACTTAAAGGTATTTATAGATACAAAACAGAGATGCCATAGCTATTTCATATGACTGTGTATCTTGCGCTCTGGTAATAAATTGGGCGGTTGCTAAATTGCAGCTAAACATTTGAAAAGGCATAACTTCCTTCCAGGAAATGTAGCGGGCTGAGAAGCCTCTGTGGTGAGTGGTGGTGTGGCCACCAGGGAAGCCCTGAGGAAGGAGGGGAGGAAGATACATCCCAGACCCATTAGGACTTCAGCGGGCACTGCCAGCCATAAGTCTGTTAGATCTTAGTCAGAGGAAAAATAGCAGAAACCACGATGGGGGGACTGGAATGATAACAATTTGAAAACGATATATTGAGTGTCAACAGATTGATAGAAACATTTTCCTGTCAGACTTCAGAGGTTTGTAATGTTGTTATAAGAGGTGGCTGATATATATTATAATGTTGCCACTGTATATTTAGAGTTGCAGAGTGATTTTTTTTTTTTTCCTTGGATGGTATTTGACACTTGTGTAGAAATTGGGAGTGATAGAAAAGCAGTATAGCACACTAAAATAAGTAAAACCGCCTTCAGCAGGATAGTAAGAAAAATTATTGACTTCAAGTGGAGTCTCTGAGTACTGGCCTTCTCCTTGTAATGTTTCATCAAACTCCTGAAGTGCAACCTCTGCCCTGAGGCCTGACCGAGCTCTCTGAAGTAGTGACATGGGTAGAGAGCTAAGTCACTTCTGAAATAGATCAGTTTGAAAATTACATCTTCAGTGTCCCTGTGCAGCTGGTCTTCCTCAGTTAAGCAGAGAAAACCAAACCTTCCCAGCTACCAGTAAAGACTAATATATTGAAAACAGAATAATGTATCAGATGTTTTAAAAGTGGCATATGGGTAGGAACTTGACAGTGTTAGCCTTATAGAAACAGTTAGATATCTCCAAGGGATATTCATGAATAATGAAACTCATTTTCAGGTTTCATCTTCGGAGAGTTCATAATGTTTCAGAACTGTTTCTTGGCAATGTTCTTTAGTGGTAATTATAGGAAAAGGTTAGTGCTTGCAGCAGGTCCTCGAAAAAAAAGACTTAAAAATGGAATAGATCAATAGAACAATTAAGTAGTATTGAGTCTTTTTGTCCCCCACCCATACATTGTGCTGATACTTAGGGCAATGGCAGCAATTTCTGTCTGTAAGAACTGGAGCTTGAGATGAGTTAAATTCTCACGTATTTAATAAGATTGAAGAATGCTCTAAAATGGCTTTGAGGTGTTGTTAATTCAATAACGCACTCACTCTGGTAATACTAGACTGCATGGAAATGTGATGTTTGTTTAGTGAGTTTGCTCACGAGAGCCAGAGCCAGTAGTTTAGGAAATGTCTGTGCTTTCAGAGTAAAGAATACCAGGAGAAGGAAATTTTGGACAAGTCTATAGGGAAGAGTACCCATTACTACATTCACTGATGCCTCTTCTTGATAACAGCATGATCAGTCCACTTACACCAAGCAGAATGAGTTCTGAAAGGTTTTTTCCATCATCTGAGGTCTATCAATGAATTCCATATTTGTTGGCCAAATTCATTAGGAAATCTTGGGTTTGAATGGAACAAATTGAGTGGCGATGAAGGGCAGGAGTCAGAAATGGTCTACATGAAAACTGCTAAGGTTGCACAGAGAATAGTTACTTAAAGTTCCTCTATGCCATAACTTGTCTTAGGGTCTCACTTTTAAAGAAGAAAGGGAAATAATTATCTTCTTTATTTTCAGTTATGTTGCTAGTTCAGTGCAGGTTCAGCTGAAGTCTGTTTTTCACCAGGTTCAAAGTACTAAATAGATCTAGTCTTAATCCTTTAGTGCTCCAATTCGCTCTTGCTGAGGCAAGCAACACACCTCCCCTTCATCAGGCTGTTTGTAAATATAACTGTGCTTGAAGAGCAAATGCATTAGAATATTTTGCTGAGTTGCTTGCAAAAACTATTTCCTCCTTTGGTATTCCATTTGTCTACTCTCATCTCTTAAGGCATGCTCACCTCCTCACCACTGTTCCTCCCTCCGTGGCATGTATATGAAAAGGAGAATTTGATTTCAGAGAAAAACATGCTGTGTTCAAGAAATACACTTGGCACCTGCAATATCTCAGTATATATTCTGGGGACAAAACCAAGAGTAGTTTTGTTTAAGAGTAGTGTGTTTCACCAAGTTCCTCCCCCAAGAGAGATACTGGGAGGTGTAATCTCTTCTCCTTTTGGCTGAAGATGAGGACAGCCTCTTTGCTTGTTCTCTGAGGGGGTCTCTCTTGCCAGGATGTGCTGTGGTCCTGCTGGGCTGCCCTCAGGTGAGATGGTCTTGTGGCAAAGATGTGCAGCACTTTTGGCTACAACACAGAGTGAATGTCTTTTTGGCTTTGTAAGTGATTCTGTCAGATGGATGCTTTAAGTCCCAAACCAAAGAGGCATGAGCAGAGCTGTGTTTTTGTTCCACCCTGTTAGTGTTTAGACATGTTCTCCATAGCAGGCCTTGGGATATGTTATCGATCTGATTGCAATTGTATTTCACACAGCCCTTGCAGCTTTTATAAGCTCCTCACACTCTCCACGTGCATGCTGCTATGGTGCTCCAAGAACCTTGTGATTGATTTAAAGATTCAAGACTGGGATGGGAAATGAAGAAACATAAATTTCTCCCTGAGTCCTTTGAAGCCAATACTTCTGGAGAGGCACCAGGTCTGCCCTCAAATCTCTCCAAAGACAGCCTTTGCCCTGGTGTACTGGGCAGCCCTCTCAGGGACAGCTTTTCCTCCTAAATATGTTCTCTGACTTGTGTAACCAAGCAGGTGGAGTCCAGCAAACTTCCCACCTCCATTTGTCTGCAAGCAGGCTAGCTGGTGTCCGTGGAAGCAGGCAGATTGGCTCAGAGATGATGCTTCTTCTGAAGGGCCTTTTGAGGTATTTTGTGCTCTCCCTGAGCCAGGCAAAGTCCACATCATCAGCGTGGTTGTCAGGGGACAGACAACCCTAAATGGAAGATCTGGGATGAAGTGTAGCTTACAGCTTAGTTCAACAATGTGGACATCCCTCTGCCTGTCACATTCCTGACTGGGGTTGCAATAGATGATTTTGTTGCTTGTCTATTTAAATACCGTGAAGTTAGATGTTTTCTTCTATAAAGGAAATGACATAGTTTTAAATGCTGTGTGAAAAAAGCACAGCACAAATTCTGCAACACAATTGTGCTTTTCCCCCCGGCTTTTCTGCCAAAGTTATATGACTACAATATCCTTTTAAAGTAGTATCATCTTCCCTGTGTAAGTGATGCCATTTCCCCTCATGGCATATCCTCTCCACTCCTCTGGGGCTAAGTCTTAATTTTCATCACTAAACAAAATTCTACACTTTTTGTATTAACAGTAAAGTAACGTAATGGCCCCTCTTTCCAACCCCAGTTGCAGTGACCATCTGGAGACCTCCCTGTTCAACTTTGGATGAACTTCAGCTGAAGTGTGAGAGCTGCTTTGGCTCCCTACAAGCTGTTCCAAGCCTCATTGTTGCTATTAGCAGTTTGTCTTAGTGACAAGGCTGCATTTTGCCTATTGAAGGTTCGGTTTTAGTGATTCAGCGTGTTTCCATTGTCCACAACTGAGAGTAGATCATTCAGGCTCTTATGTTTCCAGTGCTGTGGATACAATAGCTCATTATCCTGGGGTGGCTTTTTTGTTGGGGTTTTGGATAGATGCATAATAGATGCAAGCTCTTTTCAGGGGCAAGTTCTTTTCTTGATATCCATGCACAGTGTTTATTGCAATGGGATTCTATGTGATTTTAGCCTTCAAAGCAAGCCAGTCATGGGATAGAGTGAGGGCTGAAACCCCAAGTTATTTTAAGAAAGGCTTCAGCTCCTCAGCCTGTATCTAGCTTTGTCAATAGGTGATTGCCTCTACACGATTCATCTGGGCACAGGGGAGACTTACAGAGGCCACACAGGAGAAGATGGATTTTAGTGTCCTTTAAGTCCACTGGCAGCAGTGGCTTGGAAAATGATTGCAATGAGGAAAGTAAAGTTATTTGAAGGACACATTCTTTGTTTCTGATGACATGAAGCTGGGAGTTACTGTCAAAACAGTGGAGAGTTGGACTCTACAGGAAAAACTGGAAAACTCTGATAATCTGAATAGCAATGATGAGAAGGAGTGCAAGGTCATGAACCTAGAGGCTTAATAATGAGCTCCCAGCTCCTACGGGAAATGCTTATCCACTGAAAGCAACGAAGGCAGAACAAGCCCTGAGTGCACTGGTTAATCATAAATTGGCTCTGAGCTATGGGTATGGTGTAATGTGGCTAAGTAATGGACGAGTGTGACTCCAGAGTGTTCTGGAGAAGAATTTTTCAGGAGTGGCAGGGAAATATTAATGCTGTTCTGCTTGTAAAACTGCACCTGGAATTACCTTTACAATACTTGTCACCTGTGTTGGAAGACATGGATTCAGCTGGAGCAGGTGCAGTGGATTAGCACAGGGCACTCTGCAGGAGTAAACTGTTCTAGCAGAATAAAGGCTAAGGAAGAATGTAACTGTGCTCTATAAATACAAGAGTGAATTAAACACATCAAGTGAGAAGGGTTTATTTAAACAAAAAACCAATACTGCCTTGAGTAAACAGGTGTGTGTGGCTTGGCTGTGATTTAAGTTTCTAAACAAAAGGTTCTTGAATACTAATAGGAGAAAGAAACAAAAAATACTTGTTAGATTTTTATAATGGAGATGACTGTATGAAATGGTTATCTATGAAGAGAAATCAAGCCCATATGGTCCCTTTTGCAGTGTGTTCCTAGGCTTCCTGAAGTGTATTGATAAAAACATGCTTTGATCTTTGTTAAACATGTATTTTATGTGTCTGTGTCATACATTATATGTGCCTGAGTAGCACGTATTTTGGCACTTAAAGCTTGTGAATGAAGTCCTAAACACTCTGATCATGGACTAAATCAAGCTGCCTCTCTGTTCAGAGAGGTACAATTTATAAAAGGTACCCACCTTCAAAGATTTCAACTTAGGAACGTGAAGTCAGGGACTCTCCTTCACCAGAATACTTCTGATTAGCTTTGTGTGTCCTTTCCAACTTGGAGTATTCTGAGATTATGTGTGCTTCCTCATCCCCAAGTCCTTCATCTCTTCAATCTTCCTCTCCCAAGTCTAGCTACTTGAATGAGCTTTTATGACACTTAATGCTTTCCCTCTTTTGTGTGCTTTCTACCTCCTGATGTTTCTCAGCTTGCCTAGATGACGTTTCTGTGCTTCTCAGTGTCACTTCCCAAGCAGAAACGTCCCCTCCTGGGTGACAAAGTGAAGAGCCTACAGCTTTTCCTCCATACAGTGCAGTGCAGGAGCTTTGGAACTGGTGTTAGCAGACAGCAGCTGCAACCCAGCAGTTGTGCCAGGTCACAGAACAGTGTGGGCAGGTGCTCGGTTGCTGCCAGCCAGTACTGAGCACCTACTGCCTCTGCTCCTGCTCCCTTATCTTACACCCTCCTGGCAGCAGCCTTTCAGACAGTCTGTCCTCTGTCCTTTCCTTTCCACCATAATGCACCATCCCCTGAAAGGGGCCTCTAGCTGAGGAGTCCTCATTGTGCCCCAGGTGTCTGAACTGGCACACATGACAGTACCCTGTACACCATGTGTCACTATCAGTGCAGCAAGGCAGGACACACAAATCCCTTCATCACTGGCTCTCACACACAGTGACATACAAGAACAGTCTCTTCAGATGAAAAAGATTCAGTTTCCAGCTCTTTGAAATCCATTTCATCACATGTTGTGCTGTTGACTTGGCTTGTGACTCCCTACAGCACTTGCACCCTTACTGTGTGGGTATCAGACCATAGCCCACACTGTAAAAGGGCACAGGACATGGCAAAGTGCCCTGGCTGGGTTCCTGCTGCCTTCCCTGAGTGCCCTGCACTCCTGAGCTGAAGACACCTTTTACTGCTGTTCAACAGCGAGTACATGAGGATGCCTGTGCTGGGTGGGAAAAAAACCTTTCTTCTGCTTACAAAGAAAGGTTAGCTTGGAATCGCTTAATTGCATCTGGACGTTAGTCAATTGAAGGTGTGGTGAGCTAATTAAGATTGTGTTTTTCATTTGCTGCCTCTTTCTAACATTCTTGTAACTGGATACCTTCTTTTTTATTTGAGAGACAGATGGAAAAATAACAAACTTAGATAAACGTTTTTTGCTCCTCTGACTTTTTTGCTTTTTTCCTTGCCCTCTCTGGTGGCATTGTGGGCATCAATTTAACATGAAGCATGACTGCCATGTAACTCCAGCTGGGATTTTTAGGCATGCTGTGCACACCTCTTCCTCCCTTTTCAGTTGCCTATCTGTATGCGAGTCCAGTGGTACTGCTGTCAGTATTCTGGAGGGAAAAGCTGAGGGGGAGGCCTGTGGGAGTCCCCAGGTAAGGTACAAAGCCCATTCCCTATTGCAGCTTTCCAGACAGATTAGTTCCTGTGTGAATCATAAAACTCGTGGAGAAATGACTAACACTGTGGAAGGGGAAGTTATAACGAATTTGCAGTTGCATGATACTTGAAAACTAGAAATGCAGGAACAGAGAAGTAGCAGCACTTAGGTTAAATTTTGCTTTGAATTTCTCCTTTTCATGAGTGCTCTTAAAGAGGGCGAGGGAAAAACTCATATGGGGAAACTGCATAAAGTGCAGTATCAGACAGCAATTGTATTTAAAAACATCTTAAGCAAAAGCTCTTAACAATTTTCCTCTTTTTTTATTTTTATTAAAAAATAACTTTTCCACTATACAATGTCCTTACAGGTTCTCATTACGTGAAGAAAAAACAATTTGCACCGAAATCCAGATTACTTGTTTGCTAAAGCTCTAGCTTTTGTTTCTTTCAGGAAACACTGGAATTATCTGGGCTCACAGTGTGCTAAGGTTACACCTACCTCCCACTGTGGCTGTGCTGCAACACCATGAAACTTCCAACTCTATTATTTCAGTGAATTGTTTTTCAAGACAGCCGTACAATATGTTTGTATAGGCAGGGTTTTGGGGTTTTCCTTTTTTTATTTATTTTTTTAGCTCCAGATCTTCCTGCTCCTTGGAATTCCTTTACTTCTGTAACAAGGGGTTTTGAGAGTCTAATTATATGGCATAGAAATTTTTCTGTTCATAACTCTGGAGCCATGACTTGGCCTGAGGAGAAGCTGCACAAAGCTCTGCTCCAAGATACCCCTCACAGCCACAATACCTATAGATAGGCTGGGGTGTTATGCTCCTTTGGGAACTGCCAGGGGGTCCAGAGTCAACTACCAGTTTTTCTAATATAAAGACAGCAGAAGTCTCTTAGCTATTCTCCTGCACAGTGTAAGGAACTCCTGCTTACATCCTCAAGCAGCTTGACCAAACTGGTTCCTAAGTTCTTACCTCTGTTTGGTGAAATCGCAGCCTTAGAAAGGGGAGGGCAGAAAGAGCATAGGCGCACGTCCTAAAAATGCAAACCAGCTAGGAATGGGAGGAGGACAGAAACCTTGTTGGGGCTGCTATGAATCTGATAACCCAGAAATTTAATTATCTACCCAGGAGTTTGGTTTTTAAGTCTCTACAATTGTTAATTCAACTGCTAACATCCAGTTATAAATGCCAGGCAGAATGGGTGTCTGGTTGGTGGGTACCTCCCCCACTGTGTATTTCGCCACACAGTCGTTCTATGCTCAGAAATCTGCCAGCAGCCAAAACTCTGAGGGACCTGTGTCAGAACAGGTAATTGCTGTGATCTTCTGAATGCTCCTTTAGAGACTTCTGCAGATTGGAATTGGAGCCCCACTTCTAAAAAAAGGTAGTGCAGATACAGGCACCCTCCACCTACCCCTCCTCTAACTGCTTGGGAAATATGAGTGGGAATCTATGCCTTAATCCACTTTTCCCATCAGGTATCCCTTTATATCAGAGGAGGTTTTAAGAGAAAGACTGCCAAGCATAACCAGTGATCTTTCGGTGGGTCAGAAGTCAGTCCAGAATTAATTACCAAGGGAAAGCACAGTTCTCAGCTTGTTCTCTTCCGTAACACTCCAAGGTGCTTTGTGTCTCTCCAGGAATGCTCTCCACAGCCAGGATTTAATCTCAAACTCTGGGCCAAAGACACTGACCTTTACTTTCAGAAACAGCAAGTGGTAGGTCTGGTTTGGGATGTGACTGCACATCAAAGAGCAGCTATTCCAAGGTATATATCCAGGTGTAGCAACTTGGATAACCTCACCAAGAGCCTCTGGTCAGCAAGCTGCTGTAAGACAAGATGCATGATTACAGCACACCTAAATTACTCAACAAGTCAATAGCGAAAGTATTTTATTAGGATCCTCAATTCATCATTACCCCCTAATAGAAAAAACAAGTTCCCTAAAGACTATGGAAAAAGTCAGAGTGAGGCTGCAAATAGGCTGTACCTTGATTTTTAGTATTTAAAAATTTAATTTAGCTTTTTAAATGTGGGGGTTTTAGTTTTGTACCATTTTAATCGTGTGGAAAAGGTCTTGAAAAAGCTCACTTTGGCATACAGAAAATTCACCAACTCATCTGCAACTTTTAGAAATAAGCTTTTTCTATTTTACATGGGGGACAATACAGTATATGGCAAGATGTAATTCAGGAAGATTCTTTATGTTTCCACAGGAGATTCCACCTCAGTCATTTTCCCCCCTCTATACCTTTTACATCTGTGCTTATACATGCTGTAGACTATGATTGAAAGTGAATCTGATGCAAAAACATCTACAAATTTCATCCTTCGTGTTTTTAACTTTCAAGAAATGCAAACTGCAACATTTGAAACAGGTTAATAGTTGTTTAGTAAGTCTTCCAGTCTACAAGATATGATGGTTTGGAAATTCAGTTCAAATTACTATTGTGTTGAATGACATGAAGGAATAGGTGGCGTTACTCCTACAGGGAGTCACACTGATTAAGATCTCTTTCTTAGTAAGTATTGAAGTATTGATTATAAAGAACAGTGATGAAGGAAAAAGAAAATAACTACTCAAGGACTACTACTACACACCTTTCCCCAGAAGATACCTGGAATTCATCATTCTTACATGGATGTAATCTGTATGATTTGTAAATCCAGAGGTTATTTTCACCTCCTGCACAAGTTAGCTAGAAGTAGGGAATATTTCTGGTTTTTTTAAATGAAATAACATTGCCACATCTTGAATTTTGATAAAAAATGGATCTAAATGCAGGTGTGATTTAGCTTTCTCACAATGACCTTAATAAGCATCACGTGTAGATGAGGCATTAGGGATATGACTGAGTGGTGAACTTTACAGTGCTGGGTTGGACTTGATGACCTTAGAAGTCTTTTCTAATCTAAAGGATTCTGTGGTTCTATGTTATTCCCTTGTTTCCTTTTGTATTTAACTCTTGGTGAACAGATCCTTGCTACCTTTTTTCCAACAGAGCTTGTCTGGTTGTTGTCATTACAAAGTCTACACTCCATAAGGTAACTAAGCCCTTTGGCAACAACAGAGTTTTCACACAAAAGTTCAGGTAATTAATCAGTCAGATACCTTACACACCCTCTGGGGATGAAAAAATCAGCTTCACAGGCATAAGATACGTAATTTCAACTTGGTGATTTAATATCAGTAAGAAATGGCTCTTAATGACATAAGCATGTTTACTTAATGATTCACTTTGCCTTAATTACACAGTAACAACCTGTCTTGATTCCATCATGAATTACTGCATAACGTCGTCTTAGATCATTACTTCTGCAAAAGACAATTAATGGCAGAAATACATTTTTAGACCATCCCCACCGCTTTCTTACTCTACCTGACTAGCAAGTCCCATGCTATGAAAAAGAAGCAGATTTCTGATGCTGAAAGACACCATTGTCATGCCTCTTTACTTCTTCTAGTTGAATCATTGGGAATTGTACTTGTTTTTCAAACCATTTGGCCACAGTGAGAAGCTGCTTCTCCTGGAATGAACGTCCGATGAACTGAAGCCCAAGTGGCAAGCCTCTCTCTGAAAGAGCTGTAGGAACATTTATGGCTGGCAGTCCTGAAAGAAAAAAAAAATACACATGCAAAGACTTACTATTAAACCTTAGAGTAATTTTTGTATCAATTTTAAGAGAACAAGAAAAAAAATTATGTAGAGAAAAAAGATTAGCTAAAATAATTTGATTCAATGAAATGAATGCTAGATGATCACAAGAAATTATTAGAGAGATTTAAGGAGTCAGCATCCTCTGAAAAAGATAATCAGTTCTCCTTAGAGATTTCTGTCTCTGGAACAGATTCATCTTACCTGCAGCCCACACTCAGCTCCAAGGTGCCCCACTTTAAAATCTAGTCTTACATTTTCAAGGATTTAATAGACTATCCTTATACCTGGTTATCACTGCAAGACTTACACCATGGGAGTGAAATACCTTGATTCTAAAGAGAAGGTTAGACGGCTAAAGGGACCAGACATTTAAAATGACTAGGCAGGGGAAAACATAACTGAATTCCTGTCCCTACTCACCAGCCATGTTTGCAGCCTGTGTCAGGACGTCATCTTGAGCACTGCGGGTCCTGTTGTCTTCTTGGATGAATTCTGTGTACGGTGCTGCATCACTCAGAGTGGTGGGAGTGAGTAAAATATCAACACCACTCCTGAAAACCTTCGCAAAGTCATTGGCAATGAGACGTCTCACCTTCTGTGCCTTGACAAAATACTTCTCATAGTTCCTAGAAAGAAATAGGGACATAAGGGCCTGACACTTTAATTCCCAAAATACAGAACTTTATTTCTTAGTTACTGTGGAAAAGACAAGCCCAGTAATCCTTTTGGACAAAATTTTGACTCACACTGGTACTTGGGTTTTTGATATACCAGAAGCTTAGTCACCACACATGTTTATGTTCTCATAGCAGTGAAGCTGTCAGAGAAAGAAATGAGGGCATACAGCTGAAGAAAGGTGAAAGGAAAACAAAACCCTAGTTTACAATAATTAACTAAAAATGAAAACAACACTTTTATGACTATTTGGAAAGTAAACTGCATATTGAATTTCACAGAATCATGGAAAATGCTGAGTTGGAAGGGACACATCAATATCATGGAGTCCAACTCCCAGCCCTGTGCAGGACACCCCAAGAACCACACAATGTGCCTGAGAGCACAACTCAGACTGGCTTGGTGCTGTGACCACTTCCCTGGGGAGTCTGCTTCAGTGCTCAACCACCCCCTGGGTGAAAAGCTGGTATCTAACCTAATTTCACTGTAGAGCAGCACAGCAAAATATAGAACTACACAGGTCTGAAAAATAGGAATTAACCATCTAGGATTCAATCCAGCAAGATACTTGAAGCATATGAAAAAGTCCCATCATCTGTGGAGGACTCCAAATGGATTTAAAACTATGTATCTGATTGTAGTATACATCTCTGTAGAATACTATAAAGACTTTACCCTTTTTTTTCCCCTCATGTAAACATGTGGTCTACGGATTTCTATCTTTACACAAGTCTGGAGCAGAAACACATTAGTCAGCTTCATGTCTATTGTTCCTTTTAATTTCATATGCAGAACTGGTAGATGTGGAATCTTAAATTCAGAGAAGTTCAGTTTCAAAGGTAACTGTCATCTAAACCCTCAGCTATTTGGGAAAGAAAAATTAAAGTGAAAGAAAAATGGAGGGGTGTATTATCAACTGCTAGATGCTAGAGTGTTTATAGATAAAACAACTGAAACTGCCCAAATCCCACTTTGTTAGAGTAATCTAAAGATTTAAGATTCCAAGAATCAGCAATGAAAAGGGTTATAATCAATACACAGCAGATTTAAGCTAATAAATTATAATGGGAATTAGACCTTTTCCTACAATCACTTCAGAAGTCAACCTAGCTATTAATTTCAGAAAGTCCCTAAATGCCACATCTACATGTCTATTTAATATCTCCAGGGATGGGGAGTTCACCACTTCCCTTGACAGCCAGTTCCAACACTTGACAACCCTTACAGTGAAGACATTTCTCCTAATATCCAATGCAAACCTCATGGTGTGCAACATAAGGCTGTTTCCTCTTCTCGTATCACTTGTTACCTGGGAGAAGAGACCGACTCCTACCTCACCACAAACTCCTTTCAGGTAGTTGTAGAGAGAGCGATAAGGTCCCTCCTTTGCTCCAGGCTAAACAACCCCATCTCCCTCAGCCGCTCCTCATAAGACTTGTGCTCCAGATCCTTCAGCAGCTTCACTGCCCTTCTCTGGACACATTCTGGCACCTCAATGTCCTTCTTGTTGGGAGTGGCCCAGAATTTGGGACACAGCACTTGCCAGTGCTGAGTGCTGAGGGACAACCATTGCCCTGGTCCTGCTGGCCACTCTACTGCTGATCCAGGCCAGGATGCCGTTGTCCTTCTTGGCCACCTGGGCACAGCTGGCTCATGTTCAGCTGCTGTTGACCAGCACCCCCCAGGTCCTTTTCCCCTGGGCAGCTTTCCAGCCACTCTGCACCAGCCTGTGGCACTGCCTGGGGTTGTTGTGACCCAAGGGCAGGACCCGGCGCTTGGCCTGGTTGAACCTCACACAACTGGCCTCAGCCCATTGATCCAGCCTGTCCAGATCCCTCTGCAGAGCCTTCCTGCCCTCCTGCAAATCAACACTACCACTCAAATGAGAGTTGTCTGCAAACTTTGCCGATCCCCCTTGTCCACATTGTCTCTAAAGATGTTAACCAGAACTTTCTGAACAATCACCTGGTCATTTTAAAGCTTTTGAAAAGCAAGATAAAAATAATAAGCTGTAAAAGGCACCATTTGCAGGAGACACAAATGGGTTTCTCTTACTACTTATTCTAAGAATGCTTTCTGAACCCTGCACTCTGTTCTTCAAAAGTAATTTACTGTAGAACAGGAACAGAACTCCCCTGTTCAATCTTGGTGGAAGCCAATTGTGTATTCCTTCACAGAAGAGTTAACTATGTGAATTTTAAAGCAGCCTTAGGAAAGCTGATCTCGACAGTTGTAAGCAGAGGGAGCACACTTGGCAGGAATATCGGCATTCCATAAAAGCTGGTTGTTGCAGACTGACTGACAACATTCCTGTCTCTGAGAGCAATTAGAAGTCACATCTGATGAATACTGTTGCTGACAGAGCTCTTTCAAAGTAAGCGCACTACAGAGACTGATTATATGCCTAATATTTTTGTTAGTATCTGAACAAATTCAGACAGAGAAAAACAGCAGTTTTACTAACATAAATTAGGACTGGATAAGGATTGAAAACTAAAAACGTACAATTGATCCATGCACCAGCTTCGCTACGTGAGCTGGATAAAACCCTGACTTCTGTAAAGACATCAGTTCAGTATTTCTGCCAGTGCTTCTCTTTCCCTGTACATTGAGGCAGAGAGCTGCAGTTAATTTAATTGCTTTGTCTCTGGCTTTCTCTAAAAGACCTCTCTACAATGTACCAGCAGTTTTTCTATGCAGTTTTAATGACATTAACAGCTAAAGAACTTCTAACACTAGGACAGTAATGACTTCAGTATGATTTCAATGTCATACCATAGGGTAGATTTCTGCCTAATTTAACTAATGGATGCCAATAATGCTCTGGTAGGAGAAAAAAATATCACTAAATTGTTTTACTTATTTAATTTAGGAGGCTTATTGGTAAGACTCAGGGAAAACATTTTCGTTCATTATTAACAGTTCACTAGGTTTTATAGAGCTAAAGCAATAATAAAAATACTAGTGTAAGGGCAATTTCTTTTTCATGTCATGATGAACAATTAATCACCATTTGCTCAAAAATTTGTTACCCTGGCAAAGCTGAATTTCAAGATGTTCTTACTGTTTCAACAAGAAGTAGTTTCCTGACAGAATCCTTCCTCTTACAACATCATTGAAGCCTTCTCGCCGTGTTGCAGCATACATACTTTCTGTGGAGTCCTTCTTGTCAGAACGGTGTCCTGAAAAGAAAAGGCATTTTGGGTATTAACACTTCTTGTAATCCTTAAGATTCAATAACATCAGGTAAGGTTATACATAGTAATACAACAGGTCACTGTTTGCTGCAGTCTGACATGCTACTATTGTGGAAAAAAACCAAAACATATTCCTGTTTTATTGTGGAAACTAACTAAACTAGATTTTGAGCCCAGACACTGATATGCCTAGTACCAAAATTTATTAAAATATGTATCTATTTACACATTTTTATCTGCACAAGGTTTTTTATTATAGTCCACCTTGGGGAAATAACATCAAGCATCCAACCATAAACAAAAACATCTATAAAAACAAACACTTTAACATGGCATCCAGCAGTGTTTCCACTGTCTGAGAAAAAAAGTTTTTTCAAAACCCTTACCATATTCCAGCCCATCAAACCTGGCCATATTTGATGCCACTTCTGCTGTGCACAGCACATGATAGCAGACAATTGAGTAACGAGTATGTGGTAGGCTCACTTCGACCACTTTAGCACCTGCATTCTTGAAGAGGTCAGCAGCCTTTGACCAGAGACCCAGTATTTCACTAGACAGCCCTGGTGCATGATATTCCTTAGTGGAAAAACAAGAAAAGGAGTTATTTTACAGACTGGTTTACTTCTAATAGCAACCAAGACACAAATACTCCTTGCTAAAAATACACTGAAACCATTACCTCACCACTATATGATTTAAAGTACTTATTCAAGCTTTTTGCATCTACTAAATCCTATACAATCAAAGAGTATTAAATTAACAGGATTTAGTCTTCTTAAGAGTATTATGTTCATCTCAGTAGGATCAACATATGTATCACAGATCATGGAATTTCAGCAGTTTCTTCTGAAGAAGTAATTGCCCAGTTATCTCCTTATTTATCTATCAAGACTGTACTGCACTGCTCTGCAGTCATGGGTAGAAATTCTTCAGGTCTGAATCCTAAAAAAACTAGGGCTGCTGCAAGCAGGAAAGATAAAAAGAAATGGCCACACCATATCAGTGGCAACTGGCACACCTCAGTGAAACAAATAAAACCACCCACCAAAGAAGAACTACAATCAAGGGGCTGGGAGAAGACTTCGATTAGCTACATTCCTCTTTCACAGCCAAATTACAGATATTCAATTAAAATTCCCTATTTTTGAAGATACTTGCTTTAGTTCTAACCCACAGCACCAGGGTCATAGTACTGTCTGATTTCTGAGTAGCTATGACACATGTTCAATGTATACGTGGATCTGTTTCGAATACCCTGCAGCAGGAGAAAAAACTGTCCAAAGGATAGGAATAATTAACCAATATCACCATTTTAGATTTATCAAAATTTAAACAGTATGCAGCTGAGCAATTTTCTAGGCGTGTAATTTTTACATTTCACAGATTGTGAATAATTGGTCAGTGGACATCTCTGCTTATCAAATTAAATCTTTTGGTATGCCAGTTCCATCTTAGGTTCCAATACTGAGAATCCAACCAATAAACATTATTCACATTGTCTCTTTGAAGGCAGAGCCTTTATTAAATTAAAAATAGGCTGAAGTCCCAAACTTTGTTCCTAAATTTCAAGTACTCTTATAGTTACAAACATGATTGAATTGCGTACACCAGATGCCAAATTACAGATGTCTTTCAGTTCTTTTTAGAACTCTGCAAATCACAGCTCCTTATGCCATTCATTTGCCTTTAAAATTCTGCTCTGTATTAACACAGTGCCATTTAGGCAAGTACCTCTAAACTCTGCACAAACCAGTACCAAGCTCACTGCATGGGAAGGCACCAAAAGCAACTTGAGGTTACAGAGGTGACTAATGAAAGAGCAACAGAGAGAACCAAGAACTGAAGTTCCCCATTTCCCCTGAAGTTCCTGACAGTGCTTCCCACCATGATGAGAAAACGTTTTAGATGATGCATTAGTGCATGTGTGCT
Source organism: Corvus moneduloides (assembly GCF_009650955.1). NCBI lineage: Eukaryota > Metazoa > Chordata > Aves > Passeriformes > Corvidae > Corvus > Corvus moneduloides. The sequence goes on along the minus strand of NC_045478.1, from coordinate 47,126,164 downwards.
CCAAACTGCCTGAACAGGCAACAGAGCACACACATACTGCTCTTTTCCAGGAGCTGCTTGCACTGCCTTCACTGTTTCAAATCACAAGAGACTAGGAGGTGGTGGGAAGACACAAGTATTTTTTTGGTAAGTGTCTTTTATTTGCTCTTCCTGTCCACAACTGTTAACAGGATTTAAGTGTTACCTTTGGAATTCCTATTGAAAGCTTGCTGACATCAGTCAAATTAGGTAGTTCAAACGGCCTAAAGTCATCCTGAATTGTGGTAGAGTCCTTAGGATCATGTCCAGCAAGTGAACCTGAAATATGACACAACATGTGAAGGCCAGGAAAACGTACATTAGTTAGTCAGGATTCAGTTTGTTTAGAGGACATGCTGTAAACGAAGATGTATGACATGGTAATACCTAACAAAACCGCTGCATCATCCACACATCTGGTTAGGATTCCTGGCACATCCATGGAGTTCACTAGAGGAATGAGACCATGGCGAGAGATCAGTCCATATGTTGGCTTTAAACCTACAACACCACAGTGAGCAGCAGGGTTTCGGGTAGATCCTCCTGTGTCTGACCCTAAGGCTCTATGGTTTCAAAAGGATCATCATTAGTAAGATAATTCAGAACATTTTCAAATCATAAGAATGTGTGGCTTTAAGATGCACGGATTTAAAATTCTCTGAATTCTTCCAGACCAGAAGTCATCATCACACAGCCTAAATTACAGTCTGCTCTCTATGGATATCTTTTTTCTGTTCTCTGATTTTTCTTAGGGTCTCTGAATTAGCCATTAGGAGTCCAGTTCTCTTCACAAAGCAGAGGCAGATAGGTAGAATTCAGAGCATCTGAAAATGGCCCCAAGTATCTTCTTCTGCCTTCTCTGTTGGTCTGTTCCAATACTGTGGACTCCAAATGATACATTTCATGTGATTTAGGGTACAATTTTCAACACTGATGTCTTATTTATTGGATAGCCAATGCACCATGAATCAGCATTTTCCAGTATAAAAATGAAGAGCGACACTTCTTGCCCCTAACAAGAGAGCATACTTTGGAAAGATGTTTTTCCTGTTTCCAAATCTACAAAGACTGATCAGAACTCCCAGTTTACAGTAGCTTAGGTACAATTAAAACACATAGGTGCAATTAAAACACAGTATTTTATTATTATTAATAATTATTTTGAAGTTGACTTCCATTTTTTGTTCGCAGGTGAAACCTTGTTCTTTCTAAATTGAAATTTTTATTTCAAAAATTGTATTGAAATGAAACATGCTTTTCTCTTGTTTTTAGTAAGTTTAACTCAAGCAGCATTAAAAAGATACAGCAGTTTTTATTCAAAATCTTTGCCAAAACAAATTTAAACTTCAGAAATAGGTATCATTTTTATCGAAGTGAGTATATGACTGTTCCCATAGGCATTTGTTTCTGACATAGCTGTACCAATTCAATTGACTTTTCTGAAGTGGAATTTTTTTCAAAGTTTTTCTGTTGATGTAAAACAACCTCTATTTTATAGCATTTTTGGACATTCAAATCTCAAATTGAAAATACAAAGTCTGGCAGCATTCCTGGTGCTTGAAAGACACTAATAGGGTGGATATACAATAGGTTATAGGCAATAAAATAGCTGGACAAAAAAATCTCCCTGATCTGACAATGTGCTGAGCAGTGCAAAATGGGTGCCCAGGAACATAAGGAAAGGTGCCAGACCCTCTCAGGATCAGCCCATTCTGGCTCAGGATAAAGACCAGCAGTCCTTGGGAATGGCTGCACAGAGTTCAATTTCAACAGTATTAAAATGTTCGGTAGGTTATATCCCAGTAAAGGATAATTAAGGAAGCTGCAATCAACATTAGCAAGAATATTTTAACAACAAAACAGAAGCTTGTAATGTAGTCTATGGGTAAACAAGGATAGAGTAAGTACAGAGCATTTTTAAAAACCTTCCAATTAAGAGCACAATTGAAATAATCTTCTATAAAACATGCTTCAACATGTAGCTCTAAATTAAATGCAAGGTGTAAAGGTTTGTGATTAGTTTTCTTTTAACAGTCAGAGGGGGAAGATAGTATAGACAACTGATTTGCTAAATAGTGTGTTGCTATTCCATACAGTTAATAATTACTATTAAAAAAACATCCAGCTTGTTTAAATTCCTTTAGGAAAAAACCTCCAACCATAAACACACACTTGCCTAAAAAAACCTCCCAACACTAAAACTGTCTTCTAACTTAAAAAGAGGAAAGTTTGTACGTTTGTAGCAAGTACTCAGTACTCTTGTTATATCAGGGGTTTGAAAGCTTTTAGGTCCCAAATCTCACGTACTATTACGTAACTATGCTATAAAAACAAAGGAGAGGAGGAAAGATTATCATACTGCTACAAATTAAGGGATCTCTTAATTTGCTGAATTACATTTTCAGTGTGCATTTGTGTTAATGCACCTAGTGAGGAAGAGGATGTGTCACAAACCCCATAAGACTTTTTTAAAGAGATTTTATTCTTGGGAATAAGAATAAAACTGTCACTCCTTTACTGCCATCATAATTTTATTTCACACAGTGCAAAGTGGCCATACCACTGAATAATGATTGAAATGAGTAAATCTAAATTTGCCTGCAAGGATTAATTCTGGCTTCATGATATGCCACAAATTAACTAGGGATGCTGAAATAAATTTTTGCATGCCAGTGCCAATAACCCTCCTATTCATACTAGCACATAAGAAAATTATAAAATTAAAACATTCCAACATATTTTGAGACATTTAGGGAAAGACCATTTTAAAAGCCTCTTACGCAAAACACGTGAAAGATGACACAGCAGCCGCGCTGCCTCCTGAGCTCCCTCCTGTTATTACCCAGCTAGACTCTTCGTCTTCAGAATGGGATTTTGGGACAGACTTTTCCTTGTACTGTTTTGAATAACTCCAGGGATTTCTGACTGGTCCAAATACTCCATCCGTACTCCCAGATCTAAGATAGTCAGACAGGACAAATACAGACAGAAGTGACAGATGACACACTGTATTCACCAATTTAATTATTTTAATCCAATTCCTCATCATCCTTGCAAATTCAATTTCAACAGAAGAAGACTGGTGTATGTAAATCCTTATGCAGTCAACTTCTACAACATTACCACTGTAAAATTTATAGCTCTTCATCAGTTTCTGACACAGAACCTGAACTGGTACCCCTTTCTAACTTCTGCTAATGACACTGAAATTAACACAGTCACAAAGACATAAAACTGATTTAAGCTATGTAAAAGTAAAGGAGCACATCTCTTTCAAAACAAAGGTGTTCTGTTTCTCCAGCCCTCCATTTGATGTAAGATCACAGTCTTGAGGAAAAACATGCTGCTAGAGGTGGAGAAAAAGCTGCACAATACCAGGAACAAGCATTTCTCTGAAATGACAAACTCTTATTCACCCTGTAGCCCTCTGCAGAGGCCACACTTCACTGGTTCAGAATGCCAGACTGGCTTCTCAGAAACTGGTTTCAATCAGCTTGTGTCACCTAAGTGTGAGCTGCCACCAGAAGCAAGAGCAGGGGGTACTTTCCTCCTTCCTCAGGACCCCTACGCCATGCTCTCCCTGACTCCAAGGTGCCAGTGTTATCAGCTAAATCATCAAACAGAACAGGCAACTGACAGCAGTTGAAAACCAACCTTATTGAGACATCATTACTTTAGAGCTGGATCCGCCCCCTGATCAAGAGATCATGCAAACGCACAGACCCGAAATGAATGAGAAGCCAGTACTGGGATAAGCCTTTTTAGGAGAATCCTGTGCTTTTATGAACCTGTTGTAATACCATGTAATCAGGTTTCTCCCAAGCTTTTGCCTGCTCTTCCTCTAAGGAATAGCTTTTTTACATGCAAATTACTTTACTCAAAACAATACAGTCAAAGTATTTCCACCCCATCCATGTGAATTTCCAATCAAACCTTGGACTTTGGTTTAAGTAAAATAAAACCAAAACACAGCACTGATTGTTTTTCACAGGTAATTAAAGTCCCAGAAATTCCCTTCCAGACCTAGCAGTGATGCCCATCCCTAACAGCCCAATGCTGTTCTCTGCTACACTTGGCTGCCTTCACTGATATGCAGAAGAATCAATTTGTAGGAGCATTTTTGAATGTGCTCCTGACAAAAAGTCACCAACAGTAGCTTAGGCAACCTAAAAGTGCTGCTCTCAATTAGCCCGTGTGCAGCAAGTCAGGGAGTACCCATACAAATTACTCCAGTGGCTGACTGGCAGAGGCAGTGACTGCCAGCGAGGGCATGACAATAATCACCTAAGGGCAAAAAGCCATCAGTAAGGAGAGACAAAAAGGCAGCAATTACCTGTGTTGTAACCAATTCTACTAACACACTTAATCTAGAAGAAGGCCACTTGTCCTTGGCCTTCTGCAAAGGCTGGACCGCTTCCTACGTTTCGAGCACAGCAACATCTGAACGCAATGTTCACAAAACTCAGCGTCTGTCTCATTTACACAACACTCTAAATGCTCAGGGAGAAGTTCATGCAGCTCTGTGTACCCTTCCAGTAAGTATTCATTATTGTCTCGCCTCACAGTAACACTAGTTAAGGATTACAGGTAGATGGTGTGTATGCTGTTTTATGTACAATCACACATTAAAAATAATAAATATCACTCACCCCATTGCAAATTCATCTAGGTTTGTTTTACCTAAAAGCACAGCTCCCTGATCCAGTAATTTCTGAACTACTGTAGCATTGTAAGGAGAAATATAACCTGAAAATAATCAGAACAATTAAGAGCAACTGGTGAGATACAAATTATTTTTACAAGTAGCTACTCTGAACATTTTGCAGCTGTCATTACCACTTAGACCTTACATAACCTAGGATGAGAACTATGACAGTGACATGAGACCTCAGGTAGTAAGCAATTCACTTTGTGAATGATGACAGGGGCTTCTCCATTCCCACCTTCATCAGCAACAAGGACATCACTCCTAATACTCATTGCAATCAATCATAACAGGTCTGAGAACGTGCTTTAAGGAACAGCATCTCAGGTAATATAACAATTTTTACAACAGCGAAGTCATATTTTGTTTCTTCTGCTATTAAAAAAACCATGAGCAGATTAAGGGTCTGCTAATCTACTTCTGCTATCTTCCACAAGGATTAATATAAAGTTTTACTTTGTGCAGAATAAAACAGACATAAGAAACGTTTCCTATTTTTGCTTTTACTATAAAAATATTGTAATGTCTTGGAAACGTTCATGGCATGTTAATAGAAACAATGAGTTTAGGAAATTTAAAAAAAAAGCCTTAAAAGCATTATAGAACGCGTTTGTATATTGGGATTGTTAATGTCTACTCTTCCTACAGCCATATGAAAAAACTATTTAAGTCAACAATTATAAACAGAACAACAACAAAAAAGGACTGTCTTTGGGTTTCACTAGGCAGAACAATACTGACTGCTCTCCTCTAGACCTAAAAGCAATGTGAAGGTAAATGTGAATTTTGGAACCATTTAATTGTAGTATATAGGTTTTTATTATAACTGTTGTTAAATGCATGCAAATATAAATAAAGAGATAATGTCTTAGAAGAAGAAAAAGATCTATCTGTAATACTTGATGAACTTGGCTAGTGAAACTGGATAAATGTATTTCCTCAAGTGACTCCAGCTCATTTTTTGAAAATACTTGGATTTCTGGAAGACTCCACTCCATAAAACCCTCTAAAGAGCAAAAGATCTGATTTCACTTTAAAAGCCTTACTGTACCTTTTAGCATATTTGATGCACATGTTGTCTCAATGCCAGCTGTATTAAAGTTGTCTTTTACTGCAATAGGAATTCCATCTAGAATGCCCAGTGGCTGACCTGCATTAGGAATGACGGTAAAACAACACAGATTAAAGCAAAATGGGTGCCATATCTATACATGGTGCTCTCATCAACTACTATTTATTTTACACGTCCCTTTGGGTGGTTTTTGGAAGCAAGATTGCTCTCCACTTGGCATTTGATGGTTGTCTGTTCCATTTTCAAGAACCATCTTCCATTCCAACTCAAGCATTGAGCACTCTGCCCAAACCAGACCCGGCCTCACAGAGCAGAGCTCCAAGCCCTGCAGATGGGCAGCTGCCTTCATCCAGGCTGCCTATCCCAAAGGAGCGCATACCTCTTCCAGTGTGACCACACAGTGCTTATTTCAGCCATAGGTGCTGCTAAATCCACTCCATCACTAGGCTGGGAGCAATAAACTCTGCCTACCTGACATACACAGTACGTATGACCTGAAAAAGTACTGAAGCAGAGAAAATCTTTCCCAAGTGATTGATTATCCATCATCCAAAAAACCTGAACCAACAAACAACCCCACAAAAAAAACCCAAACCAAAAACTAAAAGGCCTACATCAGGAAGCAAAACAACCTGGCTGACAATTTTATTAAGCTGCCAGAGGACAGCAAGTGTCACCCAGGAAGAAAAAGATGTACTCTATTGAGTGAAAATCTACCTTCCCTGCCTTTCTTGAAATGCAAAGGAAAATTAGGATGCCCAGCTTCTAAAATGCTGCAGATAACAGGACTGAAAGCTGTTCTGTTCGCCAATTAATAACTGCAATTAACAAAGCTGCTTTATTTTAATTTGCTTTCTTAATTAAAAACTCAACAGGTTGTGCCAGCTGTTTGTCTATCCCAGTCAGGAGACCTGTGAATGACTACTGCATCTGCCTATTCACGGTACCTGTTGGCTACACATTCCAAATGAACTGCTGATGGAAAGAAGAAGCAGGCACCAAGTAGCAGTGCTGTCCAAAAGGCACAGAGCCTATTTAACCTGCAGTGCCTTGTTTGGTCCAGGTTTTGCCTCAGATTTTTGGACTAAATACTCTCCTGAGTGCCAAGTGTACACCCACGAGCACCCACAGAAACCTCAAGCGTGAGCCTCATCCCCCAGCAGTGAAACAAGCCAAGACAGCTCCTTTAAAAAGCAAAGGTGCTTCGCCTAACACAGACGGTTCCTCCACAGCAGCTTTTTAAGGACTGATATTACTTACAAACCAACATACCTCTTTTATATCTTTCCTCTGATTCTTCAGCCTGCTTCAAAGCGGTCTCTTCCGCTACGGTAATGTAGGCATTCAGAAACTTGGTGCTTTTGATGCGGGCCAGGCACCGCTGGCAGAGCTCCGTGGGAGTGACTTGTCCTTCCTTCAACGCCGCCGACACCTGAGAGCGCAGCCCGTCTTTCAGGACAGCCGGGCGACAGAGGCCGCGCCGGGGCGGTACGGGGAGAAAGCGCGATCCCCGCTGAGGGAAGAAGCCCACGGGAACGGCTCTCCCGGGCCGCCTCGGGGAGGGGGGACGCGAGGGGACCCCGGTCACCTTGCGAACCGGCCCCGCTCCTCGGCACCCCCACCCCGCTCCTCGGCACCCCCAGCAGGCGCGCAGGCCCCACTCACCTGTCGGAGAGAGGCGCGCAGCATAGCTCCCCCTTCCCACCGCCGCCGCCTCACGCCCACCGAGCGACCGCAACCCCAACCCTTCCCCCGGCACGGCGGCCGCGCGCCGCCATCTTGCCGCAACACCCCGCGGCACCATTGGCTGGGCGGCCAAGAAGGCGGCCGCCCATTGGCTGCGGGTGCCGCCCGGGCTGAGCGCTGTGGCGAGCGGGAGCCACCCGGCCCGGTCCCGATTCCGATCCTTACCCCGATCGCCAACCCGCGGCTGGGCCCGGCCCGGCCCGGCCGCCCCGGTCATGCTGTCGTGGGGAGCCGCGAGCGGGCGGGCGCTGCGCTGGGCGAGCGGGCGGGCGCCGGCCCGTGGGCTCCGCGCCTCTCCGCGAGCGCGGACCGCCATGCCTAGCTGGGTCATAGACCGGTACGGCAGCAACGAGGTGCTGCGCTTCACCAGGGACATGGTGTTCCCCATCATACATTTCCCGAACGAGGTCATCATTAAGGTTCACGCTGCGAGCCTGAACCCCATCGACCTCAGCATGAGAAGTAAGTGCCGAGCCCGGGCAGCCGCGGCTGGGCTGCCGGGATGGCAGGGGCTGTGCTGGGGCTGCGGCTCCAGTGGCCCCCGGTGCTCCGAGTCGTGCCAGGACACCGTCCTGCCCCGGCACACACCTGTCTCGGCAGTGTCCAGGGGTGCCTCAACACACGTGTTTGCCCGAGCTCTGTGGGAAACCGTAACTTTTCTAAGGGTCTCAGGGAAGAACGATACCAAAAAAAATTTTATTCAAGTTCTTAGGGGAGAACGATACAAAAAGCCACTGACAAAAGTGTGAGTGTGTTGCGAGGGTGAACTGTTAATTGAGTGATTGTGGTGCTGCTGTGTTGACCGAGAGACTTGCCCGGTCAAGGAGCAGCATTCCCCCTAAGTGATGCTGGATTTTCCCATCTCTTTGAGGTGAATGGGGCTGGAGGTCCGAGGTACTAGCAAGTCGGCATAGGCGACCGAAGGCAAACCGTGTCGTTCATGCCCATCGTGAATTGGCATCTGGGAACGTGCTGACATCCCGCCCAGAAAATCTGTCACTTTCACTGCCCGACTCTTTGTATTTGACACATTTAATTAGATTTTCTTCCCCGGTTACTGGGTTTGAAACACAAAAAGGAAGTTGTGGTAGTAGAATACCTTATACTTCATGTGCAGAAGTGCTTGCATATTAAATCAGATGCAGTAGAATAAGGAAATATATCTGCAGGAAGCCCTCTGATAGATCTGTGATCTGTGGTTTGGGTCTCTAATAAATGAATTTTTAAAAATCCTTGTATATGGTTGGGAGTTTGGTGATGGGACATTTTCCGTCTGAGGATTCCTGTTAAGACACTTTCTAGCACGGTACGGCCCTTAGGCAGAGTTGTCCAAACTCTGGGGATACATGCTCAAATGCAGGTTATTTTTAGGCTGAATACAGTTGTTAGATGGGGAATTCTGAGACTTCACAGCATTTGTCTGTTGCTTGCTGAAGAGACGTCCAGGTTATTCATCTTAGGAGATGTGCCTTAACATTTTTTTACATTTGCTCTTTATTTGTAAAATCTGTAAAAGTATAAAATATTGCAGATTTCTTGCATGCTTCAGTTGTAACAGAAATGAGGCACGTTACGTGTAGACAATGCTTTCTAATAGGAATTAGGCAATTAATAAATGAGCACTCAGTGTGATGTGGTTGATTCCATGTTTTGTAGGTGGTTATGGTGCAACTGCATTAAATATGAAGCGGGATCCCCTGAAACTGAAAACTGGCGAGACTGAATTTCCTCTAACACTTGGTCGAGATGTCTCTGGTGTTGTTATGGAATGTGGACTGGGTGTGTCTTATTTCAAACCTGGAGATGAGGTGATACCACCAATCTTTTATTTTTTTTCCAAAACGTATAGTTAAAATATACTATAGGATGTTCAGCATTTGTTTTCCTCTTAATTATTTTTTTTAATGCTGTTGCACTCTTAATAAGGCCTATCTGGCAGTAAATTCCTAGAATATTTTCTTCCCTTCATTTTTTCTCTGAAAAGCATGGTCTTTCAGACACTTGCTTCTGCAACTTAATTTCCCCTCTGTGTTTTGAGTTTTTGGTCCATTTCAGTGGTGGCAAGAGTGGAATTTGTTTCTAAGTGCATACTCAAAATACCACTTTGTTTTTAATTGAAGATAGAATTCTAACAAGAAGGGATTTGTTTTTATTTTTCATAAGTAACTTGGAGTAGGAACTTCGGCTTAACCCAAGAAGCACTTCACGGATGCCTAAACAAATACTGATACTGTTTGCTTTCACCTTCATCAGTTGCTTTCACATTTCACCAGTTTTAATACAGCAAATCCTGATTCTGCACCCTCCTTGCCCCTCTAATCTGGGCTTTCCTGGCATGGGAGTAGTTTGGGGGGCTTGAAAAATTATGTCTTATGCACACTGCAATGGTACATTTTATTTACATAGCCCTCCAGTCCTTCATTTAGTCAGTTTTGTGATTTTTTTTTTTGTGTAAAGCAAGCTAAAGCTGGTTTCTGATAAATAATGAAGACATTCTGTAAATTGGAAAAAAGCTTTCTTTAATGAAGGAAATTTCTGTGTACGTACAATTGTGCACAGAGTTACAAAAATTGATGGTTGTTTTCTATTTGGTTTTAGGTGTGGGCAGCAATTCCCCCATGGAAACAGGGTACTCTGTCAGAATTCGTGGTAGCTAGTGGAAACGAGGTAAACTTTCAAAACTGTGGCTAACGGACAAAACTCCAAAGTTGTAAAAACTGGCATTTTTCTTCTTCAGTATCTAAGTAACTTTATTTCTTAGTGCTTGTATTGATTTGTACTCCAGCTAGTTTTGAAGGTGGCTGAAAATGTGCAATACACGATCTCCAATTCAGTAAAGCGTGCTTAAATATTTCAGTGTCACATGGGAGCTGCTGTGTGACTTAGATATGATTTTATTTCAGGTGTCTTTTAAGCCAAAGTGTCTCAGTCACACAGAAGCTGCTGCCTTACCATATGTTGGTCTCACTGCGTGGTCTGCACTTAACCAAGTGGGAGGACTGAACCAAAGTAACTGTAGTGGGAAAAGGTAAGTAAATAGTTCTGGTGCTAAAACTGAAGTTTTTCATTTTTATATTGATGAGCTGCTTCTATGACACGTCCAGCAGTGATAAAGACTTATACCATGACATTCATAAAGATCAGCTGCCTGAGGATGATGGATTCTGTCTACACAGCTGCCAAGAGAGGCTTCTTTAGAGGAAGGCTCAGATGAGGTCCCTATATAGAGGTAAAAAATGCCCTGAGAAGTTGTGGATGCTGCCACATCCACAAGTGGAAGTGTTTAAGGCCAGGTTGGGTGGAGCTCTGGGCAACCTGGTCTAGTGAAAGGTGTTCCTGTCTACAGCAGGGCATTTAGAACTAGATGATCTTTGAGGTCCTGTCCAACCCAGGCCATTTTATGATTCTGTCATAATCCAGTGTATATCTAGTGTATGGGCTATATAGAGAATTTAAGGATGTTATCTCCAGGAATTTCTAGGGACTTCACCTTTTTAGGACAGCTAGGCAAATGTAATATCCTCTCAGTTATACTGGCAACTCACAAAAGGCCCTCTCAAGGACAGAGGTGTGGTTCACTCACTTCCTGCATGTGTGGGCCATTTGGAACAGACTGGTTTTCCCACTTTTTAGAGAAAAATGAGCAGCTGATGAACTCTTACTTGACCTACAGGCCAGAACTTTGATGAGGTCAGGAATGCAGACAAGAAAAGGAGAATGTGCAAGACGAGCAGCCAATCAAATAGAAAGATTGACTTTGTTTATCAGTCTGTTAATCTGACAATGGCAGATGAAAAATGCACTGAAGGATTGGAGCAAATACCATTTTTCTCCTGATAATTGAAATTTTCAGTTATGTTGACCTTTGGATGTTTGAGTAAATAGATAGCAAGATCTTCAGAATGGAAATAAAGACAAAAGTAAAACTATGGGAGTTGAAAAAAAATAGTTAAAGTTACTATGCTGCATCACAGATTTAGGTCATAAAGTAATTACTGGGCAGTAGGAGTCTGGATGCTTGACCTCTTCTTATCTTGACTGATAGTTTGTAATGCAACACATTGCGAAGGATAGTAGATCTATGGAAATTCTTCACCCACATCTTTAGAAGACAATTGAATGAGTGGTTGTTCATCTGTCACAGTGACCTTCATCATGAAAATATTGAGTAATTGTTTATTCTAAAGATAAACAATGTTTTGAGAAAACAAAATTGCGAAATTTAAAGGAGTTTCAAAGAGACATCATTGAAATTAACTTCCAGCTAATAACAAAATTCCTAAGATCACCTTACTTTTTATTTTTCAGTATTTAGGCATTTTATTATCTTAACTTTCACATGCAAATAGAATTAATCTAAAGATACACTGATAAACTAGCCTTGTTTAAAGTGTCTTTCCAAACTACAGGTAAGTGTTTAGATTGTTAATGGTAAAATTCAAACTGCATTTGTAATGTGTCTTTACATTTAATATTTATTTTTATGTTCCAAATAAAATTTTAATTACTCTGTCAGCAAAAAACCTGATTTTAATGTACTTAAAAATATTATGCTTCCTATCTATAAATTTTGAACTGTAAAGCCAGCAGCAAATTACTTATGTGATGGTACCTTTTTTCCCCTGAAAAATTACTTGTAGGAAGGTATTTAAAATGCATGGAAGGGGCTGTGCAAAATTATGTTCCATGAATTCTCAAGTCAATAATTTAAAAATACAAGAATTTATACAGTGTTTCCTAATTTCTTTAGATCATATAAATGGTAAGAAGTTACCTACATATGTGATTTTATGTCAGTCTTTTTGTCTCCTTTAGTTGTATGTAAATAGCTATGTAGAAGGGTGTATATGCATACAAAAATGTGTCTTATTTTGGCAGAGCAGCCTGTATTCCTTGATGAAAGCTACTTCACTGGTGCTTTATTGCAGTGTTAAGACATCTTAAAAGCAGTGAGATTTTTCTGTTGGTGTGTATTGTTCTCTTTGCCTCTTTTAAGGCGTTAGTGTGAGCTAACCACAAATACTTGCTGTTATTCCAGTGTCTGGCTGTACATTGATCTGACAGATTATCTGCTCCATCTGCACATACTTTCACAGGTTACATTTTTACAAGTTACCTGAGGTGTGCTCTCATTATTTTGTGAACCCTCCTGCTTCACTGTAATTCCAGTCATTTTTCCATAGCTTTTATTCTATACCACTGTAATTAATGTCAGTATTCTTTTACAAGCTAAAAGTGAATGTTCTTACTATCCAAAATGTTCAAAATGACTCTGTTCTCTGTGGACACCTGGACAGCTTCTCAGATGTGCCACTGACCTGTTTCAGTAGAAAGGGAATATGCTTGTTCAAGACTGGCTTAAATATCTTGCTTTCTGTATTCACAAAATGCAGAATAAAAACAAACCTGACAGTTTGAGAAGTTCTTCAAAGTGCTTACATTGCTATTAAGTAAAAGTCTTTATGTAAATACAGAGGCGATATCTTAGACTTTCATGTATGCTGGGCAGAGTTGCTGGATTCTGTTAATGTAAGCTACCAAATGTACACTCCTGGTTTATATGGTTACAGTGAAAATTTGAATGGTATCATAAGAATATATTTTTTTCACTGTCTGTGTGTTATTTCATCTGTATGTTTTTCATCTGTGTATTTTATCTGTTGAGAAGTACAAATTGGGTGTAGGTTGTAAAACTTCCTGATAGGGTAAACACTGCTTGATCCAGGAATAAATTTCTTGGGGACATTTTGTTGGCATAATCAAATGAAATATAATTTTATATCTAAATAAAGTTGATATATTTAATCAATAAATACATTAATTTTATAACTATATAAAATTGATGCATTTATTCAATTTTTATTTTGCATGTAACTCAGTCACTGAAAGTTGTTAATTGTTTATAATCCAGAGAAAATACTAGTCCTTGATCTCTACATCCACTCCCCATCCTCAGTGTGTTCTGGTGGGAGGCACATACAGCCAAAACAGGTCCTGCCAGTCTGATGCTTGTTTCTGACCACACCATAGTTTCAAGCAGGGCCCAGGGAGATGGGCTAAACTTTCAAATCTCATGGTATGCTTATCTGGAGAGATCTGCTCCCTATGATCATTTGAACTGCTGGAGCCCTGTGGGGGCTTGGTGAATATTGTCCCGTTGTCAGAAGGGAGGAAAGCCTGGGGTACGAATGTTCATTTTGTTGTTTTGAAAGAATTGGTTCTCTTGGATCTCTGTCCAGGTCAGAAGATTTGTTAGATTTGTTCCCTAGTGCACATGCTTAGATATTATAGTTTACTACTGAGCTCACCCTTGCAGTGAAAACAAGTAGTTTCTATGATATGTTTTCTCCTGACTGTGTTTTCCTGAGGCAGTGCAAACAACACTGTTCCTGCTTCAGCACTTGCCACCATCTGTGGTCCTTCAGTACTGTCCTACCAGGTCCTGTACCTTCAAACACTCCCTGACTTACTTGTATGTCTTACTATTGTCAGTGCTGTAAAAATGCTAATCTGTTGAGAGGCTGCACATGGATCTCCTGTGCAGATGTAGTTTGTCTCCGAAATGAAAAGCTTTCTTGAAGTCATAATGTGTGGAGAGAGTTTTAATAATTGGAAGATGTGGTAGAAAATAGCCCATGTAACATAGGAACAAACTGAATCTGAAAGCATTTCTATGTGAAGAATCTTGAGGGCTTTTATTGAAGGGGAGAATAAAAAAAGTCCTAGCCAAGCTGCTCCCCAAACTGAAAATCTTACCTAAATCCTTTGAGGAAATTGTACATTTTAAGATGACAGCTTTCCCCCAAATATGTGGTAGAAGAAACGCCCTTCAACTAAGGAGTAAAATTGTAAAGGCGGTTTGAAAAGGTTTCTTTGAAAGGATTTCATTTTGACTGTCCTTTTTAAGGATAAAGATGGGCTTAACCCAATATCTTGAGTGTGGTATCCCGGAGCCTTTTCAAGTATACTAAAGTCAAAATATGCATGTTGCTCCGGGCATCTGTCGTTAGAAGCCTGGTTCTGAGGATAAGTACATTTTGGCAGATTTAAAAGCTGCAGGCTTTGTGGTTTCATATTCTTAATCTGAATTTTGCAGCTTGGATCTGTGAAATGGGAGGGAACAGAATCTGATCAGTTACAAAGGAAGAAGCATTTTAAAATGGATAGTGTGACCAAAGCCAAGTCTCTTAAGCTACTTCAAAGAACTTTTGTAAACTGAGACTCCAGATTGTATAGTACAGTTTTGTACTGTAAAAAGCAATTTCCTTCAACATCCTTCACTGTGAGATTTAAAACAGGAATGTCATCAGCTTCTGAAGATTCTGAGATTTTTCTGGCAAACAGAAGCTCTGAGAAACATGATGTTCCCCAATCCTATGCCAGGACTTCATCTTGGATCTTCCTTTTGTCCTAGAATTAGCAAATAGATCCAAAGTCCCAGCACTGTTTGCAACTTGAACTTCAAGGTTGTCTTACTAATTCACTTTCTGATGTTATTTAATAAAGTATTTAGATGAAATTTTTGAACAGTGATTAGTCTTCTAGCAGTAAGGTCCTCACACAAGTAAACTTGTTTTAATTTTTTTGAAATTTAGGGTCATCAGTTAAAATGAACTCTCAATTGCTAATAATTTGGTAATCTACTCCTTCATTTTCTTGCTTGTGTGCCAGTTTCCACAATCTGGCATTTACAGGGTCTTGTTGAGATGTACTGGAAAGAACTAGAAAAATTCTAGTGCTTTTTTTCTAGAGAAAAAGACACCTATCTTAATTTAATAGAAATTAAACTTGTTAATGGTAAGGGTACTTCATTGTATTTTTGTCTTTTAGATAAACATTATGCAATATGGGAAAATTATGTTCCATATGTTCTGCAGTTTGCAATCTCCTTAAATAATGTGATACTAAACTACTTTCTCTCTTAGATAAGACTGATTTTTGTGATTTTTTTCTTTAGGAGATATGACAGTGGAGTCTGGGAGACAGAAAGGACTTTTAATTGATTTTGCCCCAAACTAAACAATTATGTTTGGGAAAGTGAGGACAGGTACAGGGGTTTTGAGGGATATAAATGCTACTACCTGACAGCTCCACTGCCTGCATTTAGTGGAAAGCACATGTGAGGAAGTCTCTTTGGCTGTGCTGAGATAATGCTTTTGGGACAGGACACATGATCAGCAAATGTTAAGTCACATTTTTGGCTATCTGAACAGTTAACAACTCTTGAATAACATTGATTGACAAAACCAATCTTTTGCTAAAAATAATTCAGTGTCAGAGATGTATAAGAAACATTAGAATACATAGTTACTGTAGAATTCATTTAAAGAACTATTAAATATATTTTAATTTTCTCTTACAGAGTATTAATATTAGGAGCTTCAGGAGGAGTTGGTACATTTGCTGTACAGGTAATATAAACCAGCATGCCCAGGACGAATCTTCAAGCGTTTCAGTAAGAAAAAAAAAAATAACAGAAGGGAATTGAGAGAAGGAATAGAGAAATAGCAAGCTACTGATCAATCTGCCTGAACGAGCTGATTGATATTTCCAAAAGTAGAGTATTTTCAGATTTATTGCTTTCCATTTATTATGTTGTATTATTTTAAGGTAGGAAGCAGGGACTTTCAAAGAAAGGAGTTGTGTGTAAAATCACATTTCACAATTTGGGTGCATGAAATCTCTGAATGGTGTGACTTGAAATATGTAGCCTGTTCTCATTATCTTTCAGTCAGCTCTGTGCTCTAAATATGAACAGAACTTGGCGTATGAGTAGAAAAACTGATGGAGAACGTATCACCTACCACAACTGCTGTAGTTGGTCAAATGATGTGATGAGGCTTTTGTGTGCAGTGGATGTAAAGCACAGAGGCTTAGATTTACTTTCCCTCACTGTCTTTGCTCTGCTGCCCTTTTGTCTGTCTTTGTTCCAGTAGCTCTAAACTTTGGAAAGTCACTATGCTCTTTTGTTGATTCATTAGTTGTGGAACATACTCTTTCATGCTCTCAGTTAATTTGGGGGTTTTGGTTCTAATTAGTGTCATGCTGAAACATCTTTCTTTCAAGATTATAAAAAATACAGAAGTCGGGTGATTGCATCACTACTTTCCATGTTACTGGGCCATAAGCACAGAGGTTTACAGCAGAATTTTTTGTGGTGTGCTATTTGCCTGGTCAGTAATAAAGCAGGTCAGTAATAAAGTCGGTATGAAAGGCTGACCAGCCACTGACTAGTTACAATTTGTAACTGATCAATCCTGAATAAACTACGTTAATTAATCTGGAATAAAGGTAAAAAGTATTACTGTGAATGAAAAAATGAGATGCCAAAAGAGATAAATAACTAGCAAAAATCCTTTACTTTACTATAGCTTTTGGAGTAGAAGATAACCTGATACTGACCCTGTGGTAAATCAGAGATGACTTCCTTCTTTTTCTTCTTACTAGTACTTAGCCTATTTGCAGTAATATGAAATACTTAAAGGATGTATTTAATAATATTTAATGGTACCTCTGGTGACGGTTTGGTAGATTGGCAACTTGGACAGTACGTCTTGGTGTATGTTTAGCTGGCAGATTCAGATGGCAAACTGAGAGCCTTATTTGTCATGAGACCTGGTATCTTTCAGTGGCATTAAAAAACCCCCACACTCCTCCTTCACACCAACTCCTTCCCCACAACCACCTTCAATATTGATAAATTCTAGCCATTATTTTGTCTGTGGGATTTGTGACAAATTATCTGGTATTGGAACAGTCTCCCTACTCCCTATTAAAGGTGCTCATTTGTTATATAAATATAATGAGACTTTGGCTTTTTAAGTTGTTCTCAGTATTTCACTAAATTTTAATTTTTGGACTTGTTTTTTTTTATACTTGTTTTTAGCTAATGAAGGCCTGGGATGCTCACGTGACAGCAGTTTGCTCTCATGATGCCAGCACACTGGTGAAGAAGCTTGGAGCAGATGACGTGGTTGATTATA
Source organism: Corvus moneduloides (assembly GCF_009650955.1). Classification (NCBI taxonomy): domain Eukaryota; kingdom Metazoa; phylum Chordata; class Aves; order Passeriformes; family Corvidae; genus Corvus; species Corvus moneduloides. The sequence continues at coordinate 47,108,640 of NC_045478.1, read as the reverse complement.
AATCTAGAAATCTGGAAGAGCAGCTTAAAACATTACCCTTGTGAGTGTTTGTGTAGCTTAATACTGAGATGAAGGAGTTGGCAGTCAGACCTTCTGCCCTTTGATTGCTTGACTCTGTCAGAACTCCCTCATTTTTTCCCCCCATTTTTAAAGCATTGTTTTGTAAAGCAGATTCACCTTTTTGAATGCAATTTGCAAGTGAGTATGCCCAGCACAGATTTCATTGTAAGACTAAGCCAGTAAATTGAGCTTGTGGAGACAAGCTCACTTGCACGTGCTTCTCTTCAATGACTGTGATATGAACAGTTTTGTAGCTTCCATCCAAGTATCTTGGACAATATACAATGCATGAATAAATTAAAATAAGTCTGTGAAATGCTGAGTGAAGCTGGTAAATATAAAATTGGTCTTCTAGAGGGAACAACTATATCATGAAGCAGTGACTTGCCACTGTGCAACTCAACTGCGAGTAAATTTCTGTTCTGTAACATTCGGTACAGCTGCCTCTGATAAACAATCACATTTATCTTGTCGCAGCAGCTATGTTTAAACTAGCCTGGGAGTTTTCTCTAGAACAGAAGTATTTTTTGCTTTTGTAATCTTTCCATCTGTTTAAACGTAGTCTGCTGTGACTTATATTTGAATATGGTATTTACAGTGCTCTTCTTAGCTAGATCGAGCTAACTTTCTGGGAGGGTGAAGAGAAGCTGCTCAATCTGTGGGAGAATTTTATTGGTAACTGTGCTAAGAAGCCATGTGCCTTTTAACTGTAATGCACTTGTCAGCAGGCCTGAGGGCAGTTGCAAGGGTAGTGACACTGTCTGTATGGGAGGATGGACTTTGCAGTCAGTGCTAAATTTGCCTTTGTGCAGCTCAACACTTTAAATGCTAAATACCCATTCTAGCAAGTGACCCTTTTGAAGAGATATCAACAACAGTGTTCTGGGGTGCAGTTTAATGATGCAACTAGGCTGATCAGTCAGATCTACTGAGAGGGATGCTCCTACTTCCCTCCCCTTTTCAGTTGTACTGACTCTTCAGAACCCATAGTCAGCTACCCTTTCCAGGAGCATTAGTTTTCATGATCTTCTCTTGTTGGCAGCTAACTGTTACGTTAACTGAACTTTGAATGTGAAATCACACCTTTGGAAGACAGGCAGGAAAACTGTCATTCCAGAGAGATAAGGACATTTCTATTTAGTTTGCATAAGGTATTTTACCTCATATTTGTAGGTTATTTAGATTAGAGGTATGTGTATATATGTATCTGTTGCAGTCTGGAGATTGCTGAAAATTTACTGATGAAAAGAGAATGAGTTGTGTATTTAACAGAACAGGTGCATAGCTCCCTGTTGCCCAATTCAGCCTTTACAGGCTCACATGCTGGGATAATGAGAAGGAATACTGAAACTGTGGCTTTTTGCCAGAGGCTGCATATACCCATTCCATGGGGAGAAGGTTTTAGATCCTTTGCATTGTTAGGTTCAATGTTAAATAGGTAGATGTGAAGATAAGAGCTGTCAGGAGAGGTAAAAGGGCCCCTAAATAAATAAGGAGGTCAAAAAAACCTTGGAGAAGTGAAGCTGAGAACTGGGTCACAGAAAGGATGCGAGGAAATAAGTGTTAGTAGAATAATTTGTTTACGTAATTTTAGCCACTGGAACTGCCTTTCATGTGAGTACAGCATGTACAAGAGCTGTTCCTAGTTGAGGGCATGAGTCCAGACTCATGTACGTACCATATTGTTCAGAGCTAGACCTCAAGACTGTTCCAGTAGTCTCTGTGGGAGGGCTGAAGAGATAGAGCTCTAGAAGGCTTTAAGCAAGTACAGAATGTAGTCATGCATCTAAGTTTGCTTTTGGGAGTTTAAGTGTACTTTTTAAATAGCCTGTGTCTGCTGCACAGTGAATGGGCAATAACCTGTAAATTTCAATCCCATTGTACATTAAGCTGGGACTTCGCTGAAGTTCTGGGACATTCTTAGTGCTATCTTGCAGGCTGATTATTTTATTGCATTGCAGTGACATGTAAATGTGAAATATAGCTGGTTTCTGCTATTAACTAACTTAATTACGGTGAAGTTGTTTTTCCCATATTGAGATTTTAAACCTGTTCTTTATATGTCTGCAGGTTTGATTTTATCCTAGATAATGTTGGCGGATCCAATGAGAAGTGGGCACTAGATCGCTTGAAGAAATGGTCAGGAGCAACATATGTTACCTTAGTGACACCTTTCCTGATCAATATGGACAAACTTGGAGTGGCTGATGGCATGTTGCAAACAGGAGTCACTGTTGGTTCCAAAACTCTCAAGGTATTTGACAAAATCCTATGTACTTTGATATTTTGCAGTACTTTAGTGACTACTTCTGTGGCCTGGATGTCAGTCACAGAGCTCATGGAGAGGCAGCTGTTGCATTGTCCTCATATGTCATTAAGTACTGAAAGAAATGTGTTGGGGTGGTGCTGCTGGGTGTATGTAGTAGTTTGGGGAGCTTTGAAGTTTGATTCCTTATTGTGCCTTTTCCATTGATTCCATTGGGGCCTTTTCCCTATGGCCTCCCTAGTGAGTCCTGCTGACAGCCAGGGTTTCATAGTAAACACAGCAAATCCCTGCCTCACTGAAGTGAGGGCAGTTTTGTTACTTGCTTTAGGCCGGTCAGGCTTTCTCTCAAAACATTGTTCCATGACTGATTCTCTTCATCCTGTTCCAGCACCAGAGAGTAATAAGAGTGGTCGAGGGTGGCTAGGAAGTCTTTCATCTCTTTCGTGTTCATGTGTCTGGATGGTGATACTGATTTTTCTAGTTTTCATAAGTGGATCTTAAAACATTCTGCCAGTGGCCAGATCAGTGGGGCTTTTTAGAAAGTTTCCCTTTCTTCCCTGTGCTCGTGTACTCGCTCTCCAAATGAATGCTTTTCAAGCAGTTGCTATGGTATTCCTGCAAAGGCTTGGCTGAACAGGATTTTAAGTCCTGCAGCAGTACTTTCACAAGAAAGATAAAATGAAAAGGCAGGGAAGAAATAATGTAATATTATTTTTCAGATTGCGTGTTTCCATGATGAAGAGAATTCTATGCCGTATATAAAAATCATGTCTCTTTGGCAGATGATGGCTCTTACTCTTGTAATAGTTTACTCAGAGGAGATGCTCTTGACTTGTGCCTGTGAGATCTTCCCAAAATGCTTTTCATGTGAGCTGCCATCTGTCACTGGACAGTGATGACTTTGCAGATAAGATGGTGGAAAATGAAGTCACTGATACTGAAGTGGAAGGTTCTAAATGTCACATTGCTGGGTTTATTTCACCCCCTTTGTGAATGTACATGAACACATAACATAGTTTCTCTCTTATGTAACAAATAATGCTGTTTCTAGCTGCAGAGACAAGGTAATTGTTTTCCTCTACTAGCTGACTTGTGTAATTGGACACAAAATTCACCCTGATCCTATTGTGGAACACAACATCCTAGTCTGTGCATTTAATCCACATGCTTAGGTGCCATTTTTTTCAGACACTAGTATATAATTTCCATGTCTTTTTCTTGTTACTTCTTTAGAGATTCTGTCATTAATTTTAGTTCCCATTTCAGTTTGCTCTCATGACTTTTTAATAGATTTTGTGATCTTTCTTGCAGCATCTCCTTAAAGGAGTCCATTATCGGTGGGCATTTTTCATGCCAAGTGGCCCAAATTTGGATGAAATAGCAGAACTGGTTGATTCTGGAAAGGTATGTCAGTGAAGGTTACTTGCGTATTTGTGCTGGAAGAGATGCTGCTTGGACTTAAAAATGATGGAGTTCACTACTGGGAAATAAAATGTTATGAGAGTCACGGTGAGGAAAACTAGTTGAGAATCAACTTGTTCCAGTTTCTGATTTCTGCCTTTTGCATGGAATTTAGGAGTTCATGGTCCTTAAGACTGTTCTGCCTTCTCCCTCTTGAGCGTACATCTTTAAAAACACAAAGCTTACAAAGTTACGAGGAGTAAAGTCCAGTGATTGTTTGTTTTTGCCAGTGGGAATCATTTAATATGAACTCTGTATGAAAATTATGTTTTAAGAGTTCTCCTTTGGTTCATTTGGGCAGAATAACATGGCTGTGTATCTGCATATGCAAAATTGCTCAGCCTGGATGGTTGGGCATCCTGCCCGAAGTGTGCGCAGAACTAGAATATTCTGGTTATTGCGGGTAATAGATGATATCCATTGGCAGAGTGGTGACAGGAATCTTGTGTTTCATTATTTCAGTGCTGCAGAGTATGATGTTTGTGCTAATTCAGCACAGGGACTTGGAATATTGTGAGCATTCATAAGCTTCTGGGGAATCTTAGTGGACTTGGGGGAAAAGCCAAGATAGATTACGGTGTGTTTTTGTGATCTTTTCAGGTTTATGAGCTTCTTACAAAATATATTGTGGGAGTGAACAGTTTATTTCCTATGTTTTGGATTGTGTGGTGATACAGGTCCCAGCAGTGTCCTCTTTGGGAATTTTGGCAACATGAAATTATCCAAGAGTAGAGAATATGAACAACTGCTGTTAATCTTTCTGTGTGGTACCTAAGCAGAAGAGTAAGCAGAATCTGCCATGAGTGCTGGTAATTCCAGTATGTGAACTGCCATCTTGTGCTCAAAATTTGTGCATATTAGTAAAATTTAGATTTCTCAGAGTGTTGATCCCCTTTCTTTAGTATGCAATATGTTCCGGAGTTTGGAAAAGAGTAAATAAACTGCTGTTGTACTTAAGATCTGATTGCTTCTACTTTGCCACCTCAGTGCTGCTGGTAAGAAAAAGTTCTCTGCTTTGCATTATGTCCAGTGCCATAGGCATAATCCTGTGGTCAAGAAAGAAGCTGTAGAAGGTGGTCCTCATCCTGTGATTGCATTCCGTCACACTGCTAAATTATAAGTGTCTAAGAAAAAGAAATGCCCTTGTATTTGTTCTTACCATTTGTCCTGCTCTCAGCCAGTTGCAATTTGTTTTGTGTTCTTCTCCTAGCTTGTATGCAAAACAAATGCAGAATATGCTCATGAAAGCCTCTTGGAAAACACCTGTTTATGCAATAGAGATAGGGCTTAATCAGTGTTCTTTGCTTAGTAACCTGGACAGGTGAATTGCAATGCCACTTAAAAGGTACGTCATACATACATGAATGTCCTGATGTACTTCTGGTTGTAAGATGATCATGAGGACAAAGATGTTTGCTTGGTCTTTTACTCTCTGTGCACAAACAGGTCCTAACGTCAGACTGTTTGTCTGCAGAGTCATTATTCTAGCAGCATTTTACTCTATTTTGTGCAATGTTGTAAACATTTGAGCTGTCATCAGGATTTTGTAAGACCCAGTTGTGTTCCATTTAGACAGCTATTAATAAGACTATGACCTTTCTTGTTTAGACACAAGAGTTCTCTTAAATGGACAGACCATACATTCAGAAGAGTAGGTGCTTGGAAAAAAAGGCAGGAGAGAATCACTGGAGAAATTGTACCACAATTTCCTATAAGTAAGTGAAAATAAATGTTTATGTTTGAATAGGAAAGAATAAAGGAGAAAGAAAAAAGCACAAAGCAATGAAGTGTATCAAGAAGGCTTGGGGAAGCCAGCAAATTGAGTTCATGTAGTTGAACTTGTTACCTTTGAGTGAATATTTTTGAGTAATGCAGGGGGCTTTTTTTAAATGTTAGTCTTTTCTGTTAAAGACATCTTAATTTTGAGATTGTATGAAGTGTGAATAAGAGAGCAATTAGAAAGCTCCTGAAAATGAGCAGCTTTTTTGTCAGGAATAAATGATGAGGGGGGATTAAACGTAGGAAATTAAAAAGAGATGATGGTTTAAAGAGATATTACAGTGAAGCATTGAAGAGCATACCTCTGAAACATTTACACATCATTTTGATTTTACAGTGTTTCTCCTTACAGTCCTTCTGCACCAACAGAGATTTTTAGTTCTGATGAGTTCATCATGTTCCTTTGTGAAAGCAAAAGGATTCTCAATCCTTCAGTGGATGAGCAACAAGCAATTTTGTTTAAAGTGACTTGGTTTTCACCTGGATGATCTTTGCAGCAAGGAACAGAGGTTTGCAAAATGTCAGCTCTGAGGAGGAGTTCTTTTCACAGCCTTTTTTTAATGGGGAGGAGAAGGAGAGGATTTGATGAGTTGGTAGTACAAGGAAAAGAGAATAATTTTCCTTGTGTAATTTACCTGCACATCAGTCAGTTTTGGGAATTGTAAAACCATTTTCAGTTTATGAGCTGTTTTCTCTGCCTTGAAGCTGGACATCTTTCAAAGAGACTATTGCAAGACTGAGGGTCTGGGAGACTGCTGCAGCAGTTGTGGGCATGGAGAAAATCCAGTATTTCCTTGACAAATTTTAGAGATACTGGCTACTTTCTCTACTCCTGGGGAATCCCTGTTGTGGTTTGAATTGCAGCAGTTAATTATGACTCAGTAAGGACTGTCTTAATGTGGGCTCCACCAAATAAGTTGACGAAGCCCATGTCAGAAGCTGCTGTGTCTCTTTACACGGTAGAATGTTCCTGGTGAATTACTAATTCTCATCTAAAGACAACTGAAATCAACAGAGCCTTTAATTCAGGACACAGATCTGCTGTCCGGTGAAGCATCATCACTGAAAGGCTCATTAGGAATTAATTTGGTGTATTTGTGATCAGTGTTGTGGATTTAACATTGACAATTTCCGGTTTTGCTGCTTGCCCAGAATTTTCCTCCTAAGGACATGTCATATAGTCCTTGGTGAAAATAGGCCAAATTCATATAAGTACTTAAGTTGGTAGAAAGCCTCTAACATAACTGAGCACTAACTTTGCCTTTTATAAAGCCTGGTGGAGGAAGGCAGGCTCAGAAGTCTCCTTAGTGTCATAAGCAGGAGCACTGAGTGTGTTGTGTGTTCCTGCTGGATCATGATAGGATGTGGGTTAACCTGCAGCCCAACAGAAATGTGACATTTTCATTTTAATTCAGTGCTATTTAAATGCAGTACAAGTGTGTGTGCAGTGTTTCTGGTGACTTAATACTCTTTCCTTCTGGGTGTTGTTGCATTAGATGGGCTGATGGGTAAAAGTTGTTTTTGCAGAAGGAAGGCTAAAGGGCAAACAGAGTCTCCAGTCATGAAATGGATAGATCATTCTCTCTGATGTTTGCTTTTTAGATAGATGTTCCAGCACAGGCACCCACAGGAAGAACAACTGCATGCCTATATTAATGTAATTTGTGAGTAGTGTTGATTATACATTTTGCTGAAGGCACTAGATGCTTTGGACTTAGCACCTGCTGTTATGGTTTGGAGGGCAGGATGCTGACTGTTCTTTGGCCCTGCTGCTGTCCTCTTGTGCAATGCTGAACAAATCACATAACATTTTGCTACCATAATTTCTTGATCTCCTAATGTGGGCTTAATGCCCTTTATCCAGCTTCGGTGATTTACTCTGAGATACCTTGTTAAAATATGGAATTCAATTGTTTTCTGTTCCTGGTCTTTCCTATCCAGGAAGTAAATAACACAAATGGATATGGTCATCCACTTTGACATGCCATGGGTTCTGAGAGTTGGCCATGATTTAAGATGGTTTATACCTACTGCTAGTGTAGGTCATCACAGCTTCTGGACTCGGTATCCTAACCTGTGTGTATTGATTTGCTTCCAATTCATCTTGTTACAGTTCTGCAAGTAACTTTTTCCCTGGCCCTTATTGTACTATTGCTGTATTTCTCTCACCTGTATGAATATCAAACAGTGAATGTAACACTGAGTCTTTGGCTGCTCTCCAAACATGGTATCTATAGATGTGGCCTTTTCTACAGTAATTCCAGACTTTATGACTGTGCTGAGGTATCCTAAGGTACCTGAGAACTCGCCCTCGCGTGGTGCCTGCTTTAGTCTCTCTTAGAAAAGGCACTAGGGTGCCTAAGTACAGGGATTTCTACACTTAAATGTCTAAATTAACTAGAGATCAGTCCTTCTCCCCACTCTCTGTAGTCACTCACACCTGCTCTGATGACCATCTTTCTTCATGCTAAATTGCAAAGCTTGCACCTTTTTTTTTGCTTTGCTTTTAATTTTGTGTTTTCTTGTTGCAGTGCATTTGCTTGCCAGGTTGGTTGGCTAGAGCACAGAGATGTTGACCGAGGAGGGGTTGCCAAAAGCTCTGTTCAGCCCTTTTTCTTCCAAAAAGAACCTCTATCTGCATTTTGTCATGGCCACCAAAAAAAAAACCCACTGTGATTTTTATTAAAACACAGCTGCTCCTGTTCCTCCAGGACATGGTAGCTTGCTTATGCTCTTCATGAAAGTGCTGTGTGGTTACATCACAAAGTGTCTGTGAAGGGCACTAATGGAAATTTCACATACTGTGGGAGATAGGGTTTGAATATGTAAATTCACATACTCCACAATGAGGTCTGGAAAAATTTCATCGTTGTCTACCAGGCATTTAATCAGATGAATTCCCTTAACCTGATGTAATTGTATATTGTGTGGAAAGTCAGTCCTGGTGTTCTGAGCTCTAGCCCCCTAGTGTAGGAGGGAATTGTGCCTAGTGCAGGTATAAAGTGTGGGGTCAACAAGGCAGCTCTTGTCTGCTGTGAGTTTAACTTGCTGAGACCTAAGGAGATGTGGATCATGCAGGACCAATTTCTAATCTCTATATATGATATGCTTTCATATGTAAATATGTATTTATATACAACTGTACTAAAGTTGGTTCTGTCTTAAGTATATGGTGACATTGCCCCAGATTGCTTTAATTACCAGCATAAATATCAGGACAATTACCAAGAATGTGCCTGACAGGGGATTCCAGAAGAGATGAATTGCTTTTCCTTTAGTCAACAGTTTTTCAGCATGGTCCAGTACGTAACTAAACCCAGGATCCTCCTTATTTCTGTTGATTTAAGCTTGGGCTAGGCTGGCACACATTGCAGTTCTGGGCTTGTCCCAGTTTCTTACTGCTCTTCATTGTGTTCTGTAGAAGCTGTTCTACCAGGGCTACTTAACAAACAAGAGATTTTTGAAGCCTCTTCTATGCTCTGAACTGTACCCTGATAGCCTGCTTAACTGGGATTTGCCTGCTAGCATTTGAATAATTGTACATGATACTCATGAGTTCCTGTGGGCTACTGTTAGAGATTTGATATGAAAGAACCTACTTTGGCTTAATAACCAAACAAATAAGATCTGATAATACAGTTGTTGGTAAGATGGCTGTGGGATTAGACCCTGGGACACTTGCCTTCCATTCCCATTTCTTAACCACTGCAGCACCATTTTTCTTATGGGTGTATTGTTGGATCAGTTTTACTTCATTTAGGTATTTGGGATAGAAATATCATGTACCTGATGTCCTTTAATGTGCTCATGGATGAAAGTGCATATTCTCTGAAGTACAAGTTAATAAAAAACACAGCAAGGAAGTTTTTTACAAAACATTCAAAGATGGGGCTCTGAGCAACTTGGTCTAGTGGAAGGTGTCCCTGCCTATGGCAGGGGGAGCTGGACTTGGGTTCCAACCCAAACCATCCTACGATTGTATGCTGGTACTGTGCAGTTGCAATGCTACCTGTACATGTGACCAGAGCCAGCTGTTCCAGAAGGTGAGAACTTCAGTCTTTGTCTTCAGTGAGGGCTGACCCTAGGACTTGCTGTTGGCAAGCAGTATGAGGCTCAGCATACATTGTTGCATGCCATTTTAAGGGGAAGAAAGGATGAAGAAAGGGGTGAGAGTAAGATCCAAAGAGCGTGGAACATGAGTACAGCAGAGAAGATGCTCAGCTAAAGCAGGAGTGTCCCAAAACAGCATCATTTTTCCCTATGGGAAGACAATAAAGTAACAAATGGATAACCAGTTGTTTAGTTCCAGGACAACGACTGTTCTTTTTAATGATTTCTATTCAAGATTCTTGTTGACATTGATGAGAGACTCACTAAAGGCCAAAGGAGACTATCGAGCTCTGCCTTTGTGCTCACAGACCGCATTTAGGCACGGTGGTAATTTCTGGAGGAATATGGCCTTTGTCTTTTAACTCAGCTAGTCAAAACAGCAGGCAGGTCTTTTCCATTCCAGGAAGCCCTCAGGAGGATTTTGATGTCTGGTGGAGCACATCCCAGCTTTTGTTCTGTGCACGTACAAGTACCTTTCCTGCGGGGTGCCGTACGGGAGCCTGAGCAGCCTCAGCAAGGCATAGGAAGGGGATGTGCTGTGGGAAGCAGCAGCTGGGAGGGAGGGAGGCAGTCACCCAAGCAAGGCTGCCCGGCAGCTCTGACACGGGCATCCTTTGCAGACCTGGGGGAGAGCCAGTGCACTGTCACTGTCCTTTGAGTGAGGGCACTTTTGTCCTTCCGCGCTTTGAACTAGGCTTGCGCTCAGTTCGTCGCTCTCCTGAGAATTTCAAGGCTCTCGCTCCCCCTCCAGTGGCAGGAAAGAGCTCCACGCGCTGGAGCGACTTGTTGCTACTATGAGGGTCAAAGCTGTCTCCATTCCTTTCATGTTTTTTCACTTGTCCCTTCCTGATAAATTCAAAATGTGTCCTTGTTACCGCAGAAAGTGAGACCTCCAAGGATGGGCCTGAATTTGTCATGAGTAGGAGTGTGTTCCTGCTGACCAGTCCACTCCTGCCAGTGCTGTTCACTGCCTTGCTGCATTCAGAGGTGGAGGGGCTGGGACACCACCTCTGTGCTGTGTGTAGGATAGCCTTAATCAGCATCAGCAGTTACTCTTTTTATTTTTCCAAACCCATGAGTTCATTTCAAGAGACCTGAGATTCGTTTCTATAGTATGTCCTGCATCAGAGAGAATGAAGAGGAGGAAAATACCTTTCAGGCCCAATCTGTTTTCAGATAAACATTTCAATGTGGGTATGTGTAATCCTTTCTCTCCCAGACTTTAGTTTAATCCCTTTTCCCTGAACAAATAGGTGTCCTCTGGCAAGGACCTGATGCGTGGCTGTAAATAGGCAGTGTTTTTGTTATCCAGTTAATCTCCATTTATTATCACACATTCAACAAACAGCAGACGCTCCCCTACTTGTTTGTCTGTTCACAGGAAGAAATTTTATCTTAGTCAGTGGATTATGGTAAAGGCTGAGTGAATCACTGTGCTGCAACACGGTCAGCCCTTTCAGGGTTATTCAAACAATGGGACTGTCCAGCCAGTCAGATAAAATGTTTAATGCTCTAGATTGCCAGGATCATCAATTCGGTATTCATGTCTCTCTGTAGCACTGCCTAAAGCCAGCATTTAAATGAAGCTAGAGGTTACATCAATGTAGCAGATGGGCTTTGAGCATGTGGTGGCTGCAATACACACGGTGTTTTGAACTGTGAGGCTCCTCTGAATCACTGTGTCACCACTTTTCAAATGCAATGCTTTGAACTCTACCCAGCAGGTTGAGTATGTAACCCTCTGTGAGGGTTATAAGCTGCAATCTACAGTAAGGGACTGCGGGTTAGCAGACCAGTGAAGTGTCTTGTTTATGTTTTCTCAGTTGCTGCACATGTCTGAAGTTAACTTCTGCCTTTCCCTGGAATCCCTTGCACTTTACATCCCCTGTGCTGCTGCTCTGCTTTCTTCCCTGAATACTTTCCACCTCCTCCTAGACTGTTGCCATGTCAGGGTCATCTGTGTCCATGCTCCAGCAGGCTGGGTTTCTATATCTCTTTTTTTCCCCTTAATTGAAGCACAGCATTGTACACAACTGCCACCAACAATGAGTACTGTACAAGTGCTTGGCTCAGCAAGGTTCGTGAACTGTGTTTTCCCAAGCATCTGCTGTGAAAGCAAGGGTTGGTCTTCCTCAAAACAGTACTGATCAGCAGCACGTTCCTCCTGCTGATGGTCACGGCAGCTGCAGCTGCACTCAGATGCTCAGTTTACCCCAAACCGTTGTCTGATTCAGTGTTTTTGCTGCCTTGGGTTCACGTCCCTGACTTTGCTGATGTCCAAGACAACATTTCTATTTTGTGCTGGATGCTGACCAGACATGAGTTTGTCTTGAACATGATCATTTATAGCCAACATTTCTTCCTCAGTTGGGGTATCTTTGTGGCCCCTCTGCTGTGTGTTACTGCTCACTTTGCTAGAGGTTGGTTTACAGATATTGTCCAGGCAGAACAAGGGAAATAAATTACTCAGCCTTTTATGTTGCTGCATGGCAAGTTCAAGGCACTTGGTAACTATATTTATTTGCACAGTTGGTCTCAAAGTCTGCTAATTCTAATGCATTCTTTGGAGGGGGTTTATTCACTCCTGATTTTCTGCCTTGTACAGTTTCACCCTATGGCTAAGCTTGCCTTGACAAAATAAAAAGGAAAATCTAGTAATAATATTAGGAGATACTGTGGTACAAGTTGGAGTACTGATGTCTTGGATTACTGTTATCATACAGGCAAAGCCAGCAGTTATTTAAGTGCAAGTAGTGGACATCAAAGTAAGGCACAATGTGTAAATGAAGGGGAAATTAAGAGATTTGAGAAAAGGACCTCCCTGAGCATGGACAGCTATCAGATAGCATTTGTTGTGCCATTGGGGAGGGTGCTGGATGGACAGCACTGCTGCTTGTAAAGTGTGTGTGTATGAAAACCTCTCCTTGGTAGTGCTGCACACTCACCTTCTAAGCAGCATGTCTGAAAGTAAAACTCTTTGTCTTCTGGTAAAAGCAAGGCAGCTTTTTGAAAGACAGCACCGTTCCAATGCTGGCACATTGTTTGTGTCCTTACTGCTGCTGTATTCCTTTTCTGTCAAGCAAGACGCATGTCCTGCCAGCACAGGGAAATTACCAGTTCTGGAGTATTCAACAAGAGATGGTGCATGCTCACAGCTATAAGGAAAATGCAGAAAATATTTTTTCCCTGACACAAGTGAATAGGATCTTCTAGCACTGTAAATAGTGTGTTTGGATCTTTGGTACTTCAAATCTTCATCACTGCAAGCGCTAGCTGCAGACTCATCTACTGGTCATGTTTTCCTCTGGTAAGAGGATTAGGATCAGTGCAAGAACATGCACTGGGCTGGTATTATGGAATCCAAGGTAAAGGACCAACCTCAGGGTAGGCAGATCTTTGGTAGGAGGTGTGGGAGGTACTTTTGTATACAAATCTTATTTTGGCATTTGGAATGCTGACTCAGAACTTGACAGTAGAAAAAAACCTCTTCCCTTGGACCAGCAGTGACAAATATTTTTTAGAAGAGCTGGAATTTCTTCTGCTTCTGTTGGTACACTGTGCTATCTAAAGAAAATGCTTATAGGGGTTTCAGGCTCCTTAGTTAATTATGGGGAGAGTGAATAAGTAGTTTCACTGTTGTTAGAAATGAGTCTAAAACAATCTAGAAGGCCACTCTACAAAATTAATGCCAGAACAGCAGTTGATGCAAGCTGGGCTTAATAATGATTTATGCCTCCTGGAATACCCAGTGGCTGAGTTTTCAAGTGTAGCTAAATGATTTCAGCAACAAACAGTGGTGAACTTTTTTTTTTTTGTACTTCAGTTGTGGTCTTTTAAGGGTACTGAGCCATGTACTGATGCAGATAGGCATCAGATTTATAGATATGTTTAAAATATCTGACAGTGTGAGAATTCGTGGGTTTAACAAGAAAACCAGTAGAGAAATACGAGAAAAAAAATGTTCTTTCTGTCAGTATATCATTGTGGACAACAAAAAGTTAAACCACAGTGTCAGTTTTTGAAAGGATGAAAACGTTAGAGCCTTACTTGGTGACTTTAGTGGTAGAAGCCCCAGGTAAGGGCTCTAAACTGTGCTGGTAAAGGTGTTTCAAAACTCGGGCAAAGAGCAGCAGAAAGCCTGCTTCTGTGTGCAGAGGTATCTCTGAAAAATCTTAAAATCTAGTGGCTACAGGGCAAGTTCTGTCCTAACTACCTTAAAGAAACCTCCCCCCTCTCTTCCTACAGTTTTGAAGTGCGAGGATGATGCATTACTTTATTCCTAATATAGAGACATTTTTTCTTTATTCTGTAGATTCAACCAGTTATTGATGAAGTCTTCTCTTTTTCTGAAGTTCCAAAGGCCTTTCTGAAATTGGAAGGAGGACATGCACGTGGAAAAACAGTGATCAATGTAATTAGTAGACAATAAAGTATCTCTAATCATTATTGTGCCTGCAGTCAGTCCTTGAACATGAATTGGTATGTAGCAAGTGTTTCTTTTTTAAAAGCTCATACAGGATGCATAACTTAAAGTCTTGTTTTAGAAAAGCCTGTGATTCCTTTGCATGGTGCCTGTTAACAAGCAGACAAGACATACTAATGTCCCTTAGGCATTTCTATCTGAAAACCATGTTAAAAGTGTAACTGTGACTTTTGCAGAACACCCCTCACTCTTGGAATAAGAGGAACAGTCTGCAGCATTTTCCTTTTGTACATCTTGGCGCTTTTCTTTCCCAGATGTAAGTCCTGAAATGGACACCCTTATCTACTTGTCCATATGAAACCTGTGCTGTTTTTCCTTGGCCTTTCCTAGTTTTATTTACCTTCACTAATGTAGATTATTACTCAAGCTATTTCATTCTCAGAACTAAATGGTTACATCACTGTCTCAAGACTGATACTTTGATCTTGTTATGGCAACTCTCTCATGACATAGCTAATCTAAATAGAAGCATGGAACAAAATCAATCTGTAACTGATAATTATTCTAATTGCCCAACTCCTGGCCCAGATTCAGCTGACTGCAGTGCTTATGCAGGTAGGGTAGACATGATTTTGTCAGTAGCCAGGAGCCCTTGTTCCTGCTGTGTCCCATCACTGCTGGTGAAGTACTGGAGGGGGTGTTTGTGTCTGGTGGGCTGGTTTTAAACTTGCCATTTTGCCAGAGATGGGCTATGGAGTAACTTCCCCTGCAATTATGCAGGTGGATTGAAGGAAAATGGCAACCTCTTGAGTGAGAGCTGTCCATTTGCTGCAGTGCAGCTGTGGTGGTGCACAAACCATGTCATGCAGCACTTCCACCTGCAGACGGAAGTGGCAGCCATGTGAATGGTGACCCCATGCACAAATGCACTGAACACGTGCTTGCATAGAAGAATCACCCATTCCTCAGAGCCTGCAGCTATTCTACACCATGTATTCACTCCTCAGGGGCTGGCTGTCACAGAGGAATTATGGACAGAGATGGGCACAAGATGAACCATAAAATTCACCTTTCTACCTTTAAAAATAATTTCAATAAAAAGTTACCTAACTTAAATTTATTTTTAAAATGCTATATTATATATAGCAAGAGCACATCAATATGACAAAGTACCACTGTTTGGAACCAGTAACAACATATTTTCTATTAAGGACTAAAAGCAGCACATTTCAGAGCAACAAAACTTCAGTGCGTCTTTACAAAAGGAAGAAAATTAGTAAGGCACTTCCTCTAGGGTGGTAAAAGCACCAGGCAATACAATAGTAATGAAAATGTTAATTTTAAACAGACTTACTATGCAAGACAAAGGCCTGGATGCTCCTAGGAGCAGCTTGTAATAACACTGGTCTAAGCCAGAACAAAACACAGCAGCATAGTACAAGAGTTTGTTTGTATTTTACCTTTTTGCCAACATTATTAAGGAAAACTAACATGACCAGGTTCAAAGCAGGGCAACAGAAGGACCTCTTTCAGTCATCAGGACGTCCTACTTGTCACAAGTTCTTTACTAAACCAGTTACACTTACTTGGAATGGGCACAGCCTTTGTGGCTGGGCACATATCCAGGCTTGGCTGTGCCCTTTCCTAGGGGAGTCTGACACTTCTGTCCAATGGGGAGCCAGCAGCCCCCCACAAACATTGCTCTCTAACATCACCAGAATGTTTGGGGAGTCTGGCATTCTCCATGGTAAGCCCAACAGGCAATGGCTGGAAAACTCAGTAACCACAGTGCTTATGTTGGAGTCATCTTTAGTGATATTTTCCCTAAGAATTCTTGTTTTCTATAAGATTTTGGAGTTCAGGAAGACTCTACTTACTGAAACTGTTTTAAAAGGTACAAATGTGACATGGCAAAGAAGAAAAATAGCCACAACTCAAGAAGTTAGGCAACCTAGAAAATGGGCAAATTCTTCATATTTCAATGCATCCTTTTGCCAGCCCTCTCTTTTTCTAACAAAATATCTGCTACTTTACATCCTCTATACATGAGAAAATCTAGAATTTTTTCTGCATTTAGGACTTACTATATTAGCTTACTAACTAAACTTGAAGCCACATGTTAAAAATTCTTTGGATGTGCTGTACTAGCAGTCTTTAAATTTTCAGTAAACATAAGTTTGTTCCAGTGAACCAAATATATTAATTTCCCGTAGTGAATATTTCTCTATACTACAGCTCATAGGTCCACGTTGCTACAGCCACATATACACTGCACTCCTGTCCTTTGTAAAATAGGTTACACTTACTGACTATTCTGGGTTAACTACACACTGACAGAATTGTAACTCCATGTGGTCTCACCCGTGTTTAGTTGTCCCATTCTAGTCTGAGGCATACTGCCACTTTCTATCCAACACTGAGTTGTAAGGATTCAAAAAAAAAAAGGTTTTGAGATACCCAAGCTTTTATAGGGATAATAATCTTGGATAGGGAGGTGAAATCATTCTGTTGCTTGTTCTTTTTAAAATTGTGAAGAAAAGACAAAACTCTCATTGTTGATCCTGTATCCTCCAGAGATGGCAGTGCTGATTCCAGTGTCCAGAATAGTGGCCAATTCAAACATCATCTTTCCTTCTTTGGGTTTATACAACCAGCGGTTCCCAACACTGCGTTAACTTTTCTTCACTGGCTGTGTTGACAACGACATGGTCACAATCATACTGTGTGCCTCCTGTAGAGAGAAATTTCAAAGAGGGGAGATTATCTTTGAAATAAGAGACAAATACTCTAGGTCTCAGAAAAGCTCTAGTAAGAGCTGGTGTAGACAGTTTCTCTTCAACCCATGGATCTGAGAAGACAAATGTATTTTCATCACTGCCTGCTTTTGGAATTCATTTTGAAACAGTTTTTGAATTAACCAGGATCAATCTGCCTTATTCTCTCCACCCCTTCAGTAATTCAGTTTTTTGGCTTTTTCAGCCTGGATGGAAAGGGAAAGAAACACTGAAATACACTCAGTATTGCAGTGTTGAAGACTGTCACTTCCCAAAAGTCACGCTTGACTAATTCAGTTTTCCTGCAACAGTTGTCAATTGTCACTTGGCTCTGAAAATGGAGTGAAGATGTTTAGATGATGAAGTAAGTCCTGCTACTAACAGACAATATGCATGTGACCATGTCAGAGACGAGGTCTGGCACTGGTTTACTCCTTGCCATTATAATCCTTTATTTTGACCAGAATGTTCAGCTGTTTGCACTGGCAGCTGAACATATCTGAAAGCAAAATAAGAACATTTCTTAGAAGAGCTTAATCTGCTTACACGATGCAATGCCAAACACGTTCTCATAGAAGAGCACCATTAATATTCTGACTTAAGAAACTGGGAAGCAAAGACACATTTGACTAGAGCTGAAAGTCAGAATTGATGGTTTTTTCCCTCAGATCTGGTACGTATTGCAGAAATGTAGGACACGTGCATCTCCTGTAGTACAACACACCTGCAAAGCAAGTGGTATTCCCACTGGAAGCAGCCATCTGAGCCAACCATTTATACAAAGCACTGCAATGCTCCCACGACCACTGTCTTTGTGTTCTGCACCCCAATTGCCTCACCCTCCCTGACTGAGCAAAAGACAAACTTGACAGCTGAAAGCTTGTGTTGAATGTAACACACTGAGCTATGTAGCTCATGTTATTTTTTGTAGCTCAGTTAGCACTGTGAGTGCAAAATTTGTTTTTAAGTGGTGTCTGATAGAATGTAAACACGCTAAAATGGGAAAAGATGGGATTTTTTTTTCAGTGGACGGAGAGACTGTTTGCTTTGATAGCGTGGTGCTCTGGACAAGGCTTTGTGCTGTGCCAGTTTGTCCACAAGGTGGCACTGGCAACTGCACAGTTAAACAACTGCGTTCATTTGCTGAGGAATTCTTTAATGCACAATTCGTGGTCCAGAATGGATCAGCAGAATTGGCAGGAACAGGCAATGTTCCTACTAGGCTTTCTCAAATAAAAGCCACATGTATCTACTGTTTTGTATTTACTGTACAGATTTACTTTGTTTTAAAGCTAAGAGTGCATCTATACTTCCACCACCAGACCTACCCTTTGTGAACTTCTTCAGTTATAAATGCAGAATACATAATTGCCTTCAACATGATTAACTGAAGAAAAGGCAATGCAATAGTATTTCTGCTTGTTTGGTGCCACTTAGAATGGGCTTTAAAAAAAGGTATGCAGTCATTGTGACTAGACTCTCCTTGAACTGGAGTGGTTTTGTTAAGTTTATAGTTAATCTTCATTAGCTTTTTGTGGCAGTAAAGAGAATTTGTGACCATTTGTGCCACTGTTGTATTATGGTCAGACACCAGATAACCCTGATCTCACAGTTCTGACAGTCCTACCCAGCTGTGGTGGGTGATTGTGCCACTCTGCTCTGTGCTCACCCTGAGTGAGCAGCCTCACCTTGAGTCCTGTGTGCAATTTTGGGCACCACAATATAAAAAAGATACAAAGCTATTAGAGAGCATCCAAAGGAGGCTACAAAGAAGGTGAAGGGCCTTGAGGGGAAGCCATACGAGGAGCAGCTGAGGGCACTTGGTCTGTTCAGCCTGGAGGAGAGTGAGGAGAGACCTCACTGCAGTTTACAACTTCCTTGTGAGGAGAAGAGGGGCAGACACTGATCTCTTCTCTGGTGACCAGTGGCAGGACCTGAGGGAATGGCCTGAAGCTGCATCAGGGAGTTTTAGGTTGGATATTAGGAAAAGGTTCTTCCCACAGAGGGTGTTTGAACGCTGAAGGAGGCTCTCCAGGAAAGAGGTCACAGCACCAAGCCCAACAGAGTTCAAGAAGCGTTTGGACAATGCTGTCAGGCACATGGTGTGGCTCTTGGGGTGTCCTGTGCAGGGCCTGGAGTTGAGCTTTGATGATCCTTATAGGTCCCTTCCAACTCAGGATATTCTATGATTCTAGGAGTTCAGTGCTGTTTAGTTCTAAAATGCTGACTGTTGACTATGATATTTTTCTGGTTGGTTTGGGGTTT
Organism: Corvus moneduloides; assembly: GCF_009650955.1. Lineage (NCBI taxonomy): Eukaryota > Metazoa > Chordata > Aves > Passeriformes > Corvidae > Corvus > Corvus moneduloides. The sequence goes on along the minus strand of NC_045478.1, from coordinate 47,089,502 downwards.
TTTTTTGGGGGGGGTGGTGGTTGTAATTGATGTAATTAATGTCATAGCATCAATTAAGAATTAATTTTAAAACAGCTAAAATATTAATAGAAATAGAATAAAACAGATATAGAAAATGTTTACTCCCCTCACCCCAAAAAGCAATTATGTAAGAACATTTGATTATGCTAATTCTCCTAATCATTCAATTTTCTACTTTTCAGACTTTCTGTGAAGCTCTGAAAACAAAGTTCAGAAACAGTATCTACACAAATCAAATTACTATGACAAAAGTGACTCCAAAATACACATCAAGTGCTCACAGACCCTAGGCTGCTATGGCAGAGTCTCATGCTTGCCATAGCAGCATAACTATTAATAAACAAAAAACCCCCACCTTTTTGCATCTAATCACATCAGTATACAAGCCTGCCATTGCTTTCCTAATATCCTTTGGCTATTTCATCTACAACTACTAGGTAAGAAAATTTGCTCTATAGAAATTAAAGTTAATGAGAAGTTAGGTTGTTCTTGCTTCAGCATTTTAAGTAAACATATTCACATTGCCCAAAAATTAACTGAGGCTATCTACAGTGAGTGGACACTGAGAACACAAGATAAGCAAGTACTGTGAGTTACTAAATGGTATGTAGGAGAAATGAAATGAAGTCTTAGGGCCTGTATAATTCAGAAGGTCAGACTAGCTGATCGGGTCTTTTTTGCTTCTAGATTAAAGCAACTAAAGCACTATCCTTAATTTATAGGCACGTTTAGTGTCTATCCCACTGCAAATACCATGTAATTAAGACCCAGTGTAATGAGATAACATTTGCTTACCTTTGATATCTAAAACCAGCTTGGGTTTCATCTTGCTATAAATTCTGCCATCGGGACTAATATGCCAATATTGTTTGTCTTCATTCCGCTCAAATGACAGACCAAGTTTAGAGCCAGGAGTTATAAGATTTCCAACAATTGTCAAGCAGCAATCCTCTGCCATCTGTGTCATCAGGAAGGCAACAGCAATTATTCAAAATGGCCTTACTTCTAGTGTCAGCTGGTTTTTTTTATCAAATAGGAGAGATAGCATCAGGTGAGAATAGAATTTAGGAATTACTTTCCCTCAATGAATCTATTTTTGCCCCAAACTCAAGACTCATTTTTCTTTTGTTCCTGTTTCTGCTGACACTCTCCACTACACAGGAACTGTAAAATAACTACCCTGTATCAGATCAAAAGGAACAATTAGCACCTGTCTCTAGCAGCAGCCAATAACCAAAGATTACATTGATACTGTGGAAGATTACATTGACCGAACTCTTGTATGCAGTATGTTCCTGGTTATCTCTTCAGTCTACAGCAATTGCCAGCCCAGAAGCTTTTCCATGCATCCCCATATCTTTAATGCTCATTTTCCGTCCCATGTGTAAATTTATTAGTCACTACCCACCAAGATCAGTGATTTTACATGAACACTCTTGTGTATCGTAACCCTTCGATACTGTGGTAAGCAGTTCCAAATCCTAACTACCACTATTTTAAAAAAATTAGGAATAATTTGATATGCAACTAGTTTCATTTGATACTCTCCTCATCCCTTGATCATTTCAAGGGATGTCTTGTCCATGCTATGTTTGCAGAGACTTCAAGCATACCATCCTTCAAATGGCTAAAATGTCCTCGCTATTTTGTCTCTTCCTTCCATAGAGGTTCTCCATTTCCTCTGAACATTCTTTTTTCTTTCAATCACTTTTAGTTTTGCAGTAACCTTTTCAGATAAAGGCCATAACTGCACAGTATCAAGTGTATGCATTTCACAGGGTATCACAGTAATATTTGCTTCTTTATTCTACACTCTTTTCCTAGTCACTTGTATTACTTGATTCCAAAAGTCTGCAAATGTATTCTTGGTTAAAAAAAGAGCTGGCAAAAATTAAGCTTACTTCAAAGGATTATTAAGGCTGTATTACTAAGTAACAGTCAATTTTTCTAGATAAAGCGATTTTCAGTAGATCACCACAAGCTGTGCCTTTTAACTACTGAATGCACTTCTGTGGCAGGTTAAACACTCATCTGCCATTGTTGAAATGGCCCTAAATTATTTTTACAAGTGCTTTTGAAAGCACTATTTCTTGAAAAAGTCATACTTCTGACTATTATAACCTAGGATTCGAGTAAGTCGATTTAGTTGTGAAATTCCCGTTTGTATCTGAAGCATTCTCTAGTGGAACTAGGAAAACTCTGAGCTTAGACATTAGGTCCACTGGGCCAGTACTTCACCCATCTCCAAGAAACTCATAAAAAGTAAGGAAACCTGCATTCACATCTATTTCTGAAAAAAGGAGCAGATTGACTTTCATATCCTGCTTACTGGTTATCCCACATACTTAAAACGGCCCTTCCTTGAAAACCCCAGGCACAACCCAAGGTACTGTGACACAGTCATTGAGATGACCCAAGCTTACAGGAAGGTGCAGGTTCTTCCAGTGACCTATGTCTGCCTATGTGCAGGTAGCCCAGTTTTCTTTGTAATATGTGGTAAACCCCAATTTTTGGTTTGTGCAAAATGGATTTACTATCATTCGCCAGAAAGATGGCAGAGCTCTGTAACAGTTCAGTCACTTAAGATCAAAGTTGCCAGCTTGCACTCTGCACTAAGCTACCTGATTGCTATACAGCACAAGCTGTGTATTTTCTGTGCACAGAAGAATTGCTTTGTGAGATACAGAAAAAGGGGCAAAAACCAGGAGCATTTATCCAAAGCCGTATAATACAGCACTGCCTCAATATGAAAACTTTCAGTGACATGTTTGAGAGGCACCATCAAAAGAGAAGTCTTTTGTATGTGATATTAAAGCTTTTAGCTTACTTTGCATCATTTTGCTGTCTGCATAAATCCCTTTTACAACTGCATGTGTCCTGTAAACATGTCTGAACAATGCCTTAGCTTATTAACAGTAAGATTCTTCCCTCCAGCATAGATGACATAGTTATAAATGGCTCCTTTGAAGTTATACAATCCTATAGAAAAAGTTCACATGATTCTTTGCAGTCAAGCTGTTTAACAGTATTAAAGTAACTTAATTTTCTTTTGGGTGGCATCCCTACCTAAGACTGTTCATGCTTAAACATTGTATGAACTGCGCATACCTCTGCTCACCTCAATGACAATTTGCACGTGATTAGTTTTATGGACTGTGAGAAAAGTAAGGCTTCATTTGGAAACTTGTACAGAGGAAAGGAAAAAGGATGGATTTGACAAATACAGGGATAGAGAACAAACAAAAAAAACCCAAAACAAAACAAAAAAAAAACCCCCACTCCCAAACAGCTCAAGAGAGTGGGATTTTATCTTTAAGCTTGCCTAAATGCAGAAGAGGATATCAATCTACATTACACTAACTGTCCTACCACAAGGTATGCATAGTTCAAAATATTATCAGTACTTGAAAAAGTCTCCCCTGCTTGGATACTTCTGCAATATTTTCTCTCAAAATTTCAATTATATCAAAAAAGTATCATACAACTAGTTTGTTGTTGTTTGTTTTTCACCTGAAAAAGCCAGAGTTGATCAAAACAAAACCCACAAAAACCAACTCCCAACAGAAAGATTACATTATAATTGAAACAGATTAAGCCTATAAAATAAATGAAGATTCTGCAGTAGGAACTAAATTCCTAAAGCCCTACAGTTGGAGAGGAAAAGAGAAAATGCACATTGAACTCAAACCTTACCCGACACCTTATGAATCCATCCTGATAAACCCAGATTTGATCATCTGAGTCTGTATCTTCTGCAACCTGTATTCTGAGAAGATTCAGATTATCTAGGTTTCCATCAGCTGACATGAATTTTCCCGTTTCCTTGTTTCGAAGCCTGAAGTACACACGTTTCTGCAGAAAACAAAAGAACTCTTTAACCACAATCTCAGCAGAGAAGATATCCTGCTCTGGGTTAACTTCAGAGCAGCTACTGTCAGTGCTGAACCCCAAAACTCCCTCTTTCTTTCTGAAACCTTGACTTTTTTATTCAATGATTTAATTCAGAAGCCCATAAACATCTTGGGCAAGACAAGCTTTGAGAACTCGCCACTCTGCATGGAGAGTTTTAGGCTTTCCTAAGCACTGAAATCAGCACACAGTGGAAAGCTAAAAATTTTTAATTCAGAGCAGAACTAACTTCTCTCTGCTAACTCCTATAGATGCTCTGAGCTTTTATTAAGGGTTCACTTGTGTGGCCCATTACACATGAACACCTCTGTTCAGACAAGCTCTCAGCAGGGCAGTCAAAATGCATTATTCCTAACTCTGCTTAGGGCTATACAAAGACAAAGCTATGACAGCAAGAAAATGCAGTTGGTTACAGGTACAAGTACCCTGTGAATTAGAAAAAGCTGTTTCTCCAAGGAAATATGGCTCAGCAAGAACCTCAGATGTTAAAGCTCCCAGGACTGCTGCACCATTGGACAAGATCATATGGTCCTTATTTAGAGAACAAAATGAACAGGGCATGACAAGAATAAATTTTGCATTAGATTTGCAAATCATTCTGCCAAGTAATAAGCAGGGAGGGACCTTCCCTCCTAAATCAATACAAAATCACTACTAACTGAAGTATCTTTTTTTTTTTTTCCCCCCAGTTTTCTTGTTGTTCCGTAAAAAATACAGATATGCCAACAACCAGTCTGGGTGCTAGTTATGAAACAAGTTACAATACTTTATATATAGCAGTTATAGCCATTATTTATTAATCCTTAATTAATCCTTATATGCTGTCTTCTGTACTTTGGTTTAAAGGATGTTCCTAATGAACAGTTTAAGCAGTGTAACTGCAAAGCCATGTAGCATAATCAAACAGCTTTTATTACACACAAAATTCTGGAGTGATTTCTTTACACAATTGCCAATGCTGAAGTTTGTCACATGCCTGTGACAAGGCTGTAACACTGCTTTCAACTGCATAATATCTCCTCAACCCCATAACAAGATATAAATTAGTACTTGATAAGCTCATGTCAAAGCCTACTCACCTGCAGTAAAGGTCTCAGAGAACCTATCTGACAAAAGCCACTGGCTTTATACCAATCTGGAATTTCATTTGGTGTTAACAACATCTGACGTCCCCTGTAATTAGTGTGTTCGTAAATTATCCATCTATGAGGAGAAAAAATAAGACAATGTTTTAACTGCCAAATTCTGCTTTGGAATCAATAAATGAGTTTAATAGAAGTCTGTCCCACAACATAGTAGTGTTTAGCTTTGGAAAGCCAGTGACCTTTGTAACAGGCCTTAAAAAATAATAACATTACATCCTGATTTAGATCAGCCACATTAACATGAGTACACAGGAGTTCAGATTTTAGAGTCCTATTATTTAAAAATTACAAGCTGAATGAAACAAAGCATTTTCTTGAGAACCCAACTTGTAAATACCATTTGTTTTCAGGAGGCACTGTGACTCCTCAAGGAGCATAGATCTATATGCCACATGTGCTGTATATGCTACACTGCTGCAGGTGCAGAACCAGCTGTTTTCCAGCTGTTTTGTGTATCTGAACTTGGCCAGGCCTGGTGTGCGTGAGAAAGAACTACTATGGATGCAGACTGGAACAAGCAAATACTGGAAACTGCAACAGGGTGAAGTTCTCTCAGGTATTTGGGTAGAGGTTTTATTTCATAACACCTCTCTTCTTTCCAAATACCTGAAAAGGTGGTGGGGAAGAGATAGAGCAAGAGTGCACATAGAAAAATTTTGTTTAGCGTTCCATAGCGTGCATCCAACTATGCTTAAAATCACACATTGAGTGTAATCTGTCAGAACCCAACTTCTGATTCTCCATTATTGGCACAACCAGTGAATTATGGCTGGGCTTCAAAATAGGCTGCAATACAGTGCAATTTGTAGAGTTTTCTCACACTGATGTGCTGGGACGGTCCAGTGGCCATGGGGGTTTGAGCACATGAACACTCAATATGCAAGTTTTCAGGTTACCTCCTTCCACTGACTGATTTGTCACCAGACATCTCCATCCAGAAGCACACTCACTTTAATTTTGGTGGTTTTTCACTGCCTAATACACATCTAGCCGCAGGTATGAAATTAAGAGAATTATAAATGGTGGTCTCTTAGCAAAGGAAGAGAAGATGAAACCCTCTTCAATAAGGGAGGCAGCAGGGGCAAGGAAACTGTAAACCCTGTACTTTGACACATTTCAGCAGCTGACATTGCTATAATGAAATCAGAATTTTCATATAATATTCTGTGTTTCCAGTGATCCACCAGAAAAAACACCCCACACATATTCATTGGACAGGAAACGCACACAATGCACTATTCCATTACCTGGAATCATGACATTGGCAAAGGAGTAACTTGATGTTTGACTTCATGTTATGGAAAGTGAGAATCAACTATATTGTGGTAATGGGTGAAAGACACTGAAACCTTAGGAGGCTTCAGAATACAAATATGTACTTTTTCTTACTACCTTTGTGTCAAAGTTCAGTTCAGTGTGCTAAGGAAACCCTTTGACCAGCTTACCCAGATGGGGAAAATGGTTTGCTCTACAGATTTATTATAGCTATCCACTTGAGGGCAGTCTTAAGCTACCCAACAGCATCTCTCTAGCACACACCTTGGAAATTCCTCTCTTCAAAAGAACACATTTAAATGCAAAGCAACAGTAACATGGATCTATCATTAAAAACAAAAAAAACCACCAAAACTGGAGGCAAGTATCTTAGAGGTAGAGGTTAACAACAGGGGGAAAAAAACCCAAAAAGAGAACGTAACAGATCTGCTGGAATCCTAAAATATAGGACAGTAGTTTCAAAAATGCTTCCAAACAGCTTTTAAATTTCATCACAGACTATTTTTTACATGATCTTCAAGGGTATACTCAGAGAACACAACTGCTTGAAAACACCTACCAAATCTAACTGCTAGATTCTCATCCAGTTCCTGAAGTAAAAGGGACTATTACTACTAACACCAAAATAGGTGAGATCATGGTCTAATTGCACCTCTGTGTCCATAGTAGAGGTTAAAGGATGAACATGAAGACTTATTAAAAAACATCTTGAACTTATGACACAGAACACAAACTAAATTATTTTTTTATGTCTGAAACCTAAACCAAGAGCATAGAAGTTGGTTTTAAGGATGCTATCCAAGCTGATTTTTATAATAGGACATGAGAGAAGATGCAAGTTTCCTTGACAGCTTTATTCAAATTCATTTCAACTTTAGTACAGGACATGAGTCAATGATAACATATTGTTGAAACAGGATATGAAAATGCTCTGTAAGAAGAAATGGCATTAATGCACTACACACATTATGAAACTCTAATTTTACATTGTGTGATTCCATTTCACCTGTAAATTTGAATAAGTACATCACTCTAAAGAATCAAAAGGTGATTTTAAACTTACATGCCGCCGAGGACTTGAATTGAAGCTATTCGAGGATTGTATCCCAGGAACTGAAGATTTAAGATTTCTGTACTGAATTCGATTTTCTTTCCTTGGAAACCCATCTTTTCAAAAAGAGCTATGCAGGGCTCAGACAGCTCCTGCAAAAGGAAGATGAGTGCTTTTATAGGGTGTTGGAACTCCAGATGGTGACTGTGAACATCAGTACTCCACATAAGCCCTTTTATTTCAGAGGTTTCTTCTTGATTGTTTAAGATCCAAAAAACCCTGAATGTTTTTGCTCTTCAGCTCTCTATTTAAACTTGAAAAGTCATAAAAAACCCTTATACAAGTCACACAAGGGATCTTCTTGCATGGAACATAAAACTTCCTTATTTTAAGGCACAAAGATCTCTTTGGCTGATTCTTGCACAATACCTTAAGTATGTTTTAAAATACATTTTAATCAGTGCCAAATCTCTCTTCCATTGCACTAACCCCCACTCAAGGGAATTTTCATATAAAGAGCTGAACAGACAGTAAGATAATACTGATTTCTACAGCTTCAAATGGTGACACCTTGTCAGCACTGCTTATCACTTAACTGCATTAATTTTTAACTTTTACAGTAGGTTACGGCAACATCAATCTCTGACTAGACAAAAGATTCAAGATTCATATTACTGAGGTAAAATTCATGACAAGTGAAAATTATAACATCTGAATCCTCCAAATCGCTTTGGGGAGATGATTCTTCTCCATCTCTGTCAAAGCGCTTCTGGTGTCAAAGGGATTCTGCCCACATGAAGCTCCCTGCATCACTGAATCCAATTTGAATGTCTTCTGGAAAAGGAACCTTGGACTCTTTTCTGTGGGGCAAGGTATCTTTAGTGGACTGGAAATAACCTCTCATAATGAAGGCCTTCCTGTGGAAGCTGGGAGGTAGGGTTTGAAGTTCCCCAGGGTAAAGTCAATTAAGCCTGAGTGTCCTGGTGTTACAGTGTACACTCAGACACAAATGACACTGCCACTCCCTTTCTCATAAATCTTCCAGCAACGACTGCATAAAAACCAACACCACAGCCAGAAGAGCTCCTTACTTCTGGCATGTGTTCAGTGCACTCACATCAACTGGATCAGGAACGCCTGACATGACGCAAAGTCTCGACAGACTCCCATCAGCCTCAGGCATGGAAACAGGCCCTCCAAGGCAGATCTGGCTCCATGCATGCATGGCAGCTCATATATGCATGCTTCCATATGAATTTATTAGTCAAGACATCCCATCTACCAATTTCTAATGCCTAAATTCCTCTTTAATCTTCCTTTAGATGTTTAAGGGCTCAGATGACAGCGTTGTGTGAGTGTCACCATTATCTGTCCAGCGGTCCAGGTTACCACACAGCAGCTGAGCTATGCTTCCTGATAGCATACATGCTGCTAGGCTGTGGAAAATGCCAGGAGAGGCCTTTTCACTTTACTCCAAAATCAGAGTATGCTCAGCCCCACCATGAAAGGCAACACCAGTTAGACTGTCATGCATCACCACAGGTAAAGAGCCCAGCAGGACTAGTCACACTGTGATGATGTCCCAGTGTCTCTGAACTCTAAGCCCTTTTACCGACTGGCACCTGCCCTCTGAGATATGCAACTTCTCAGGCAACAGCCTTTCAACCTCATGTAGTGCTTTAGAAATAATCTACTTGCAAAGAAAACAGAAACAGAAAAGGAAATCCTCCAATTTTCTGCCACACCTTACACTGGGCATTTTTTTGATTCAGCAGCAACACTGTTACATAAAACACTTCCCACAGAGAGAAGTGCAAGGTCAGCTCATGAATTTTCTTTCAGTACTTCCCATCTACTGTACCAAGCTGGTGTTCCTGTATATCTACATTTAGTTATTCCACAGAGTTGCTCATTAAAAAGTAATTTCAAATGACTGTTCAAGCATAAACCACATTCACAGCTGTTTTTTATAGTATGTTCAGGAAAAAGAACGTGTCAAACTCAAGAAGGAAAAATACTATTTTGTATCTGCAGCATAACCATGTGGAGCATGCAAAGCAAGCACAACCAAGATATAGTGGCATGAAAACCCCAAAAACCTTGAGCTTATGAACAACCCTTTGCATAGTTTTGTAAGTTCCCTGATTTAAAAAAGCCCTTTTAGCTTTCACTTACAAGTGTATCAAATATCCCTTTAATTTCCTTTTTTTATTTTTTTTAATGGTTCCTTACAAAAAGATCCCTGCAAAGGGGAGCTTAACTAGATAAATACACTAACATGACATTAAAATAGCAAAGGTGCTTCTTGTATAGAAATGTCGCAGAAAAATCCTGAGGAAAGTTACAGAAGCAGCAGATGGTGGGGAGGAATTAAGATTGGCACTGCCAAAATACAGGCCCAAAATAAGTCTGAGAGGTGAAACCAGGAGCTAAAGTAATAAGGTTCAAGCTTTTGGAAAATCATGAAAAATAAACAATATAAATAGTTAAATAGAAATTATCATTCTTTCTGTACTGGTTTGCTAATAAACCAATGAGCAAAGTAACCCATTTTCCTCTTCTCTGCAGATAGGGAGCCTCTGAAGAAGGAAGCAGCAGCACATGATTTGCAGGCAGATGCAGGTCTGTGCTACTGTCTGAAGTGTGACAAAATGCTAGAACAAGTTTCACAAGTGTAAAGAACTTAAAGAAGCGCAGAACTGGCATTTATGTTTTAACGCAACAGTCTGTCACAAATAGTAAATCTTTCAAAAGTAAGCTGATCCTTCCGGCTTGAAACAAGCATTCTAAACCCAGGAACTACTGACATGTACAGAAAAACCTATTTTAATTCATGATGATCACCCACCTAGCTTGGCTAGAAACAATTCTATTGTTTTTAATAGGATCTGTCTACTAGACAGAGAGTTCAGAAGGCAGACATTCTTGCTGCAGTTGTTTGTTTACAGAGTACATCAAAATTCTCCAGAGACATGAAAGAGGATGACACATTTTAGCTCTCCTTCATCAACTGCTACACTGCTGACAGGTTACTAAAATTACAGTGGAGTGCAATAAAGCTGCCAAATTCAATACAGAGTTATCTTCAAGAAGATATTCAATAGTGAACTCCTCCTTTTTTAAAATGAGGACCATCTCCTCATGTTGCTGTTAAGTTCCTGGAATCTTGACCACATTTTGCTAGTAATTACTTCGATCTTAAAAGATACTTGCAGATTCCATAAGTGATCCATCATAATGATTGGTTATAAGCTTGAACTCGTTCCGGGCCACTGATGAGTTACAAAATATGTAAATGTAATTTAGTTTGTATCCACAACACATAACATCACTGCCTGATTTTGCCAAATAGTATTGGGTGTTGCTTTACCTTATCTAGAAGAGTCCATTATTTTGTGATTAACTCAAATTCCATTGTCCTGATGATACCAACAGTGTTTTATAATTACATGTATTTCATGCAAAGTTGCTTAAATTAGCCTGTTTTTTCAATATGCATCAAAAACAAGGCCCATGGTACAGATATTTCTTCACACTGTCCTACCACTTTCTCAACCCGTTCTAAGTGGTTTCTCTTACTGGGAAATAGACTTGATTCTTTACAGAAGTTCTTTTATAAGCTGTTTTTAAGAACAGGGATCCCAGGCAACTGCTTCTGTGACATCTTCTCCTTTACAAAAACAGCACAGAGGTCAAAAAAACCTGACTTAATGCAGCTAGGACATTTAACTGCTACTGCACAGAAAAAAATCAAACCCAAACAAACAAACAACACCCCCCCAACCCAAACCCTCCTCTGTTGCATGTTTGAATTTTTACTGTTGCAAGAAATGGGGAATTATCGCTGTCTTATCATTACAGTATTTCTAATATGTTTACTTACAATATTTATGATCCGTAAAGATTTTAGAACTGCTTGGGGTGAACAACCCATTGCCGTCAGATCAGGATAGATCCCTTCTTCTAACACATACTGGTTGCCAGCAAATTCCTCCTTGTCATACACTATGCAGCTGCAGAAAGGAGGAGAATAAATTTCCTCTTAAGACATCTGTGCCAGTAAAATGCAGAAACATTATTTACAATGTTTTGTCCTGAAAGACATGCAAACTGCAAAGCATTGTTCTCTGTAAGTCCCCATATATGAACCACCCCAGGTGTTAGAAAGCTGGTTGTTTTTCTAAAACTTCTACCATTTTAGTGATTTTGCAGTATTCATTCAATATAACTTACCTGCCATCTAAAATTTTTGAAGACTTCACAGCAAATGAATCGATACATCTTGTGTTTTTTTCAAATATTTGGCAGTTACCCTTGAATTCAGGCTCTGAAAATAACTGGACCTTTAAAAAGTTATAAACATATTTAAGGAAATTCATTCTTCTGTCTTCAGTTACATCTCTACCATTAATTCTATAATTAGATAGAAACATACTTAAAACACCCAGACTTCCTTGGTTACCTATGTTTGTTACCTCTTCAGTGTTGCAATACTTGTTCAAGAGAGCAAGGTTACAATTCCAAAAATTACTTCTGGCTGTACATCACTTAGTAACATACAAAATAATTAAAACAACACTAACGAATATAGCTCCTTGGTCTATCTGCTGGGTAAGATGTTTAAATTCCCACAGAATGGCCAGAATAGGCACACATTTTATTAAAGGGCCATTAAAAGTTTTCTTTTATATTATCAATCTGCTTAATCTCAAAAATGCATACTCTTCCCAGTAAATGAAAACTCTCTGCTTTGCAGAACACTAACGGTGCATAATCCTGGCAATGGACTCAGACAGCATGCCAAGAGGCATGGTATATATTCCCAGGGTAGATTGGCTTTATGGGCCTGTTACAGCTATAGACACAGCCTCATGTTGGCTCTTTCTCTGCTCCAAGGATCAGAGAGGATACATCCCCCAGAGTCTTTTGCCCTTATTAAAAAAAAATTCTAAGCAGCAAACTTGCTAATTTGGTTAGAGGATAATTAGCCATGATCACACAGAAGTCATTCACATTACTGCATGCCTACCAGCTTTATTCACTCTTAATAGAGATAGGAGTGTGGGCAGGTACAGCGTTCTCCAAAGAGGAACACGCTGACGATGGATGCAGTCTCTTGGCTGCAAGCCTCTACTTCTTTGTTTCCTTAGGATAAGGTCTTCCTTAGGATAGGGTCTTAATAGGCACATAATATACAGATGCAAATAATTTTTCATGCACACAGCTGAAAATAAGCAGCCTTGAGATTTTTATTCCCCATAGTTTATGCATTATGCCTGTGCAGGAGATTCCAGTGAAGCGTGCTACTAATCAGGAGTAGCAAACCAGGACAGCTAAGAATTGTCTCCTTAGTTTTTAGTTCCATGATATACTCACCATTTTCACTGAAATGAAAATAAAAATAACTTTGTACAGGGACAAAGGTTCGGCATTAAGAAGGATGAAAAAGCTGTCCATTAGCTTTACTGTCAAAACTACATATTAGTACTTGCACACAGGAGACAATCCAATGTAGAAATATATTAACTCACTGAACAGACAAGTTCTCCCTGCCATTTCCTTCCCTTAACTTATTGACAAAGGTGGCATTAACTTTTAAGCACAACTCAGCAGTATTTGTGAGTGAACAACTCCTTTCAAGTACAACCACCACTAGCAAAACTGTTAACCAAAGAAATAGGTTCAAAAGGAGTTAAGTCAGCTGTACCAAGAAGAACAAAATCTATCCTGTAGAGCCCTCACCTCAGCAACAGACTCCAGGTCCTGCACCTCTGCATAGAGAGCTGCGGGCTCCAGCTCCTCAGAACAATCACTGGCACCCCAAAACACCTCAGTCGCTGAACCAAAACATTGCCAGTGCCCTAAGAAAGTTCTGATGGCAACTGTGTATTAAATCCCACCTTCCTTGGGTCTTAATGTGCCTTACTCAAGAGGTTTGGAAAGTAGCCTTCCTTCGCCTGCAGTTTTCACTCTGTCTGACTAGTCAGCCGTCTATGCAAATACCTGATGAGTCTTCCACTGGACAAATAGCCATTCCTTCATTTACACGTTAGAGACACTACACAGTATGTTTCATGTGCTTAGAGAAGTGTCTTACCTTGACTTTACCCCTTTCACTTCCAACAATATCCTGCAAAAGTTTTGAGGGGAAAAAGTGAAAAAAAAAATTTCAACAGTGATAAAATAACATACAAAATTTACTGTTAATTATTGTTTAAATAATGTAAATAAACTGAACTTGATAGAAAAAGTAGAGTTCCAAATACTTCAGAGAAGCTTGCAAAACAAGTATAAAGTTAGCTCCTTACCACAACAATGGGTTGAACTGAAGATATTTTGCAATTCTTTCCCCCCCATGCCTCAATGCTGGGATACAGCCCTTTAGCCAGTATATACTGCTCCCCTGTAAACTCAGGATTCTCATAAGCCACCCATCTGAAAGAGAAAGAAGAGGAGGGTGGTTGGTAGAAGTCACACTACTGTTCCAAAATATAGATGTGTATGTTCATAACTGTCTTAATGTAAGAACAAATAAAAAATACGAAGTGCCAAATTGTGATGCTGTTAAAACCCTGAGCAAAGCAGTGTATCTGATACTGCAAACCCCATGCAAATTTTACTACCTTCTTCAGTATGTTGATACAAATCAGAGTGAATTAGCTAAAGCAAACCACAAGTTCAGACACATCATCTGCTACATATCCTAGAAGTTATCTCCAGTAAGAATATTCCAAGATGTTTTACAATGATATTATTTTACCTAGGTCAAGTTCTTCTCTAAAAAATACCCCAAAAACCAGACAGATACCAGAATACAGCTTTTCCAACAAAACCAACTTTCAGAGTCATCTAGACAGTAAATGTAGCAATACTGTTTTTTAATGTTGCCTGTAGCCTTGGTTCACTTTTGTTTAAGCAAATACACACCCCAACAGAATGCTGAGCTGCAACAACAGGCATATATGCTAATCAGAGCAGACTTCCCTGCTAGGAATCAGAGACAGCAAGAAGAACATCCTTGAAAGTTAAGCATTAAAACCACCACAAATTTGACCAGATCAATGTATTTAAATGCAAAGCCATTATTGTAACTGCTCAGTTAGATCTGATGCTTGACATAGGCCACAAACTGAGATCTGCATCAAGTCTTCTGTCTCAGTTGGAATGTGCCTTTTTTGAAAGACTTTCAACTTTTGAGATGATACACACTTGAAGTATTGGAAAAGCAACCAAATCACTGCATATATCTCTCTGATGTCCAATTACCCCTGCAGTGCTTTAGGTCCAATTTTAAATATCTGGTATCAGTTAGTCTGGCTATGCATAGTCTACTACATTCAATAAATCTTCTACTACAGTGTTCTTCTAACCCTGGTTCCATACTGAGAGCCCAAAGAGAGCACCTCCTGCACCTATACTACCTTTGATTTAGTGATAACCTGCAGAACTTCTCTTGCCTTTCACTACTACATTTCCTAAACTTTCTCATACTTACACTCTTTTTTTCCTGTTTGGTTGTTTTTTGAGTGCCCATACTCGAACAGACCACAGCAGCAGCTGCGTTTTGTTCATTAAATTTATGCAGGAATCAGGACATCTTGCTGGTTCCTGGTTCTACATGGAAATCTTCTACTCAGAGTCAACCTGCTTTTAATTTTAGCCGGTGTGGTGCATAACGAGTGTATGCTAGGTTATGCCAAAATCCACTTTCAGTGGGCTCAGAAACTTACTGAGTTTCAACACTAACAAAAAATTTCATATCATAAAGCAGTAAAATTATACAGATCTTAAAGTCTGCAAGGGAAGATAACTCTCAACATTGAAATTCCGCATAAATTATCTATGTGTGTCAATCAAGTGGATTCTACTAAGCTGCAGTTTTATTCCAAGTACAAATGCCACAGTGTCTGCAGATACAAGAAGCGGGATAGCCTCAAAGTGAAATAAAGCTGCATCAACATGTGCCAAGAGTATGGACTTTGTTTTACTTGTCCATGGCAAACACTCAGACAATGATTCACATATATCACTATTCACATGTCTTGGTTTGCCTCAGATATAATCAATTATTCCACCTTGTTACACACTAATTACTTACGGCATATTTCAAGACCCATTTCAAACTCACCTCAGAGTAATTCATCAGAGAGACATTGGTATGTACAATAAATTGAGCAGAGAGTTCAAATTTCTCAGGTGTGTCTATACCTGTATACCACATGTACCAAAAGCAGTGAAAATGAGGTTTCCTTAAACAATTTCTTCAGCAGACATTCATTAGATTGTTCAATGCACAAGTGCCAGGATACAGCTATGGTGCATGGTAGTTGTACTCAATTGAGATCTATGCAAACAAGTGTTTCTGATACAAAGTGAATTGTAAGACATGTCAGCAGCCTCCTAAGAATCCCTTGATAGCAGTTATTTAGTTTCCCCCATCTAAAAAGAAGCCTGAATGCAGAAGTAATCAACAAATCTCACTTGCATATGTTTACATTTAAATAAATGGGATTTAAATAATTAAGTGCCACTCTTCTATCCAACTCAGCCCATGCAGTTAGACACTTCCTAGAGTCAGGGCTTAATGGTGAAACACTTGTGCTTCTCCATTCAGAAGCCCATATAACCTGCTTAAAGTAGTAATAACATCATCAAGGACAGGCAGCTGAATTCAGTACCAGCTAAACCTGTCAGACCTCAAGACTATCCCTAGGAAGGAGCACTGCCTTAATCCAACTTCTCACTTAACAGAAAGACCTGGAGAGCAAGACATTGCCTCCATGTCTGAGCAAGAGAGACACACTCCAGCTGCCAGGCACAACAAAAACTGAAATACTGCTCTGCAGCATGGCAGCAACCATCCTGCCCCACAGGGAGTGAGCTCTCCTGACACAACAGATTTTGTAACCCCCAGACGTACAAACTGCCTTAGCGAGGCTGAGCAGTAGCTCCCTCCCAGGTTGCTGGCAGGAGGGTGCTGGAGACCTTTACTCCTGGGCATCATCCATGCCCCTGAAACCAGAAGTAGCGTTAAGCTTTGATTATGTATTGTTAGTACTATTACACACAGAGAATCTTTCTCCAAAAACCTCTATGTATGACATCTAGGAAGTGCAGCTCCAAACAGGGTCTGAAAGTAGAGCCAAGAAAATAATCCAGACACAGGTAACTCATTGTGGATACAGTATTGCTGCTAGCAAGAGTTTTTCTTGCTACTTTCTAAGCCCTGTGAGATGCTTTTCTCTCTCACGAAGAGATTAGCAGAAGTTCTGTAAACTATGAACGCCTGCAACCTTGTAGAACTATGTTTAAGGTATAGTAGAAAAATATTTTGACAATGGATGTTTAGGATTTCTAGCCAATCAACCCAGGGGGTGGCTGATCCTTTGTCCAATTAGACTGTGAAGAAAAAGTCTATAAAAGAGTTTGTAAAATAATTAAATAATCTTGCCACACAATTCCTGCCTGCTGCGTCTTCTCCCCTCTCCTCCCTACGGCTGCGGGCTACAGTAATAACTCACCAAAAATCGGATTTGCCCTCAGTTGGCCCAGGACTCACCTTGTCTAACTTTAGGAGGGAGGTCAGAAAGTTAACTGGCACTTGCACATTTGTACCATAATTAACAGATAGGATGAGGTAGTAAAATTCTGTTTATAGCAAAGAGAAAACAGGTTCATCATGCTCCTTTGTGACTGTGATCCCAGTATCCCAGGGACCTGCAAACTTTAATTTTGTGACTCCTTGAAAGTTTTTTTTTTCTGAACATCAGTTCAGTTATAGAGAGAAGTTAAAACTTTGTTTGAAGTGTTCTCCAATGGGGTAACCAGGGGTACTTGCCCTTTTTAGCTCCCAGTGGAGGTTTGTTCTTGTACCATGTGTCTCTTCAGTTTCACTTGTGTTACCTTCCTGAAGGCATCTAGATTAAATTTACTACACCTTCTGGTTTCTGTATATGAACCACTCATTACCTAATTATTTCCTTAATATCACTATCCATATGTACACTGGAAGCAGCCAAATCTACATTGTGGATTAATTACTTGAAAACTAGGGGAAAACCAGGCTGATAACACAACCACAGTAAACGGATGACTACATAAAATAAACAAATCTGGAAAAATTCCTCCAGCAAGTTCAAAAGGAATCAACTGAAAGACAAGAACTTCTTCAGGAGTTCTGCAAAAAGTTTGGTGTGTTTATGGATAAAGAAAAAGCACATTTCAAACATGCAGTTCCTATGATTTTCATCACTATTAAATATAAACCTGAAGAAGTTTTTAAGCTTAAGGGGAAATCAAAATAGTACAACACTTGATTTTAGTACTTGCTTGAACTTGTAAAGGGTGTTACCTGTTGCTAGTAAATAGTTCCATTTTCCGCCACTTCAACTTCTGCTAGTTTGGAAATAAAGATCAAACCCTACTTAAAAGAAGAAAGGCCTCTCCTATTTTCAGGCAGCCTAGATTGCTTTGTCCCACCCTAATGGCAGAAAAATAATTTTTGAATTTTATGTTTGGCCAGTCTTCAAAAAATGCTCAAGGGCAAAACATTTTCACTTTTAAAGAAGTACATTTTCATTTTTCAAAAAGTCAATCCTCATCTCCTTAGGATATATTTTTCAGGATGTCTTTACAATGGATTTAGCAAAGACATGAAAATATTGCTTGGAAACACAATAGCTAACAATTTTAATGCAGCTAATGCTAAATTACCCCAAAATGGAATAGTCACTCCCCAAATGCAAAGCTAGGCTGTCTCCAGCAATACAGTTTAGATCTGCAGCTGAGCTCAGAACTTGTTCAGTAGTATCTGTGCACTGCAGTGTCAGGCTTTCTTTTCTTTGAGATACCCTTTAAATTACAGAGCAATCAAATTAATTATGTGGGAAATGCAGATCATCTGTTATCTTACTGCTCTAACTGCTTACCCAGATACCTGTAGTTAAAAAATTGCAATGAAAGGTTCAGGGCTTCTTACATTTTTGACTTCTTATTTTAATTAAGTGTTTTCAATATGATACCAGGAAGGTTACTTCAAAATATTATGACAAGCTTTTACTGATTCTGTCACAGTTCACTATGTCATAATCTGCATTACAGTCTAAACAGCTCAGGAAATTGCTCAATAGATTATTCATTGCTCTATGACAGATTTCTTGGAAGATATAAAAAAATCTTCTACCTGAACAGATGGTTAACACTTAAAATGAAGCACTGTATTGCCAAACACGACTTCACACAGATCATTCAAGCTTTCTGACACATTAACATTTTGTAACATCACCACAAAACCCCCAAACACTCACAACCTCTCTGAAAACAGGCTCTTAAAAGCTGAGCGCTAACCACTTGTTATGAACAATGCATCTGAACTTTTAAAAAGGTTATTGCTACAAATTACATCTTTTGGAGACTACAAGGTGAGATTACTGGAGCGGTAGCAGAGAAGTTTTGTTCATAATGACTTCTAGCCTCCTTTGCCATCAGCGTATTAAACTTACTCTTAATTACTAGAATGCTCAAACTCACATATGATTCCTATCTCAGATGCAACAGACACATTTACTAGAATGACTACATGAAGGGCATGATAGGTAACCCACAATTTGTTTCCCAACCTTCAGAGGCCACTCTTTCCTATGAATCTCCCTTGCATATTACAGAAGACAAAAGAGCACAGTGACTTCAAAGGTCACCAGGCAGAAAAAAACCTGCTGTCACACCATATTCATACACAAGTTAAAAGCATTCCTCTGGAATGCACGGAGCTTGATTCTGCAACCTTTATCCAAACAAAACTTGCAGAGATATAGCACAGATAACACATGGAAAGATTTAGGGTGTGGCAGGTAAAGCAGAGCTTCCAGCAAGTCACCTGCCTGCATACCAGGCAGGAAGACAGACTGTACATCTCAAGTTCTTTTGGTTCTGATACTTTATTGCAGCCATGATTGCTAATACTTGTCTGCATTTCCAAAATTCTTTGATACAGTCTGCAAGGCTGTGAAACTCAATTTGCAATTGATGGACTCAACTAATCAAACAGCAAAGTCTATCAACTGATCAACTGCATGTGATAGCACTCATGGCACAAAGAGTTGGTTTGTTAATGGCCATGGCTAATACAGAGTTTTGGGAACCATATGTTAAAAAAACCCCAACAAACAATAAAAACCAGCACCATTGCACTAAACCACTGTTAACCTATAGGATTCACTGCAAAAGCAATGTTAATTTTCAGAACAGTTACTCTCCCTAGTATCAAAATGTATTAGTGAGCATGGTGAAAATTATCTCTATTTAACACACAAGTGAGAGAAAGAGCAAGGAATCTACCTCTGGTCAAATGCAAGAAGCCTGGAAATTAGTTTTAAACCTGGAAATTATTTCCATAACAATTTTGCTGTTGAAATGCTTAAATGCAGCCACAAGAACAAGCTATTTCTCCCTCTTTTGATGAAATGTTATCTCATGCTTTCATACTTTGTGTATCACAAAGTCAGTGCTTCCTGGGACCATCTTATCTTACTGTGAGAAGAAAGATGATTTACTGTACATATTCACTCAAACTTTACTTTTCACATTCTGTGGTCAAGGGCAGAAAATTTTATCTGAAGACCCCACATAGAAGTCAGAGGGCTGAAAAACATCTGCAAACACTATCAATTTCTATAAAGACCAGCATATCTAAAATGAAAGAGTGAATAAAAATATCACTTACATGCCACTTAGCACATTTATAGACTGTGTCCTCAGCCCATATCCAGTGTCTTTCAAATTGGAAATGATACCTAACACATTGATATTGGAACCCTTTGATCCAAAGTCTTTTTCACTGTACATTATCATATGGCAGCTTGTGAAGTCCTGTTAAAACAAAGAGAAGCACCATAAGGAAAGTGGCACATGACATCTCAGAGCATTCAGAAGATGCCTACTACGTGTTCTTGGAACTTACACCAACAATTGGTCGCAGGGACTGCAACTCCTCATCGTAGCCACCCCAGTCTGTCCAATCCCGATACGCTCCTTCTTCCAGCAGGTACTGATGGCCTTCAAACCCAGGCTTCTCGTAAGCAACCCAACTGAACAACAACAACAGCAAAGTCTGCATGTGCAAATGGACAAGTGCCACTCCATGCTTTCGTGAAGCAGGTACAGATGTGTGACATTTATTCTTTTGCTGTGAATATTTTCAAATTTAACCCTGGTGTGTGCCTCAACCCAAAAACTAGGAAAACAAAATAAACAGGGACTGGATTTGTCCACTGCAACTTCCAACCTGTGGAGTTACTACTTCAGCTGAAGGGTAAATATGACTTTTCCACACTTACACTCCTCCCAGTACTTTCATGGATCCCACTGATGTGAGTGGAAGCCTTGTCTTGTCTTCTGATTCCTTGTCATCAAGCATAAAGATCTCTGATTCTATTTCCACATGTCTTCCTTCAAAGAAAGGTTTCTCATAAACAATTACCTGTAGTGGAAATGAAGCAAAAGAAAAGTTGCAGGGAGGATGATAAGTTCTGACAATAGACAGTTCCTTTTGGATGGGCACATAGAGGGAGAATGCAAAATGAGGAAACCAACTAGTGGGATCCTTTACAAGAGGTCTTTCCACTAGAGATGCAACATGAGGGCTTGAGCATTCATTACCTATCTGCATTATCTGGATTGCTATTAATACTGTCATATATGTATGTGATGGATGCAGAAATATGACAGAAATGGCAGTTTCATGGTGTGGTCACATACAAAAGGACTACCCAGTAAACCCTCAGTAGCTGGTATACAATCAAAGCATACTTATGAATTACCCGTGTGTCGTTCATGTGCTGTAAAATAGCTTTGGACAATCAAATAAATACTGACTTTTACCTTTGGCTCCCCACTGAATTCAACTTTGCGACCACCCTGCCAAAGAAAAAAGAAGAAGAAATAATTAAACTAACTTATATATATTATGCCTACTTATGCCTAACTATATATATAAGTTATGATATATAATAATATCATAACTTAGGCAACTTGTAGATATCTTTAAGAGTCATCAATTCTTTACAAAAAGGCAGGACTAATGTGAAATATTCTTTAAAGGGCACCAGTGAAAATAAAAGGCAGATTAATGGCAGAGATGAATACAATCAAAAGTTCAAGAATTTTATAGACTAAAAAGTTTGGGTTTTTTAAAAGAGTTAGATTTTTGTAAATCTTGAAAAATCTAGCCACCTTAATATGTTATATAGAACACACAAACATAGGTCATTTAACTTGTAAGTAATAACAGTATTTTACCATTTTCAAGGGTCTCATGGACCTAATGTAGGCTTCCTTCTTCTCCCAAAACAACAAATTAGGATATTCACCAGGCTCCAACATTAAAGGGACTCCCTGGAAACCAGGTTCTTCATAAAGAAGCCATCTAAAAGTAGAGGGGGTGCAGGGACAAAAGCAAGAGATAAAAACCCCAGAACATTTCTGAACAGTAAAGAACAAGACAATATGCTTACTTCAGGAAAGAGATCATTGTATCCTTAACAAAACTTTGTTTCTTTACCACCAAAACTGCCAGCTAACAGCTGGCATACTGACAAGCTTCTGTCCCCCAAAGGAGCCACCAATAAAACATGCTTTTTGTTTGACCAGGCCAAAAAACCCAAAACAAATCAGCGAACAGTAAGAATTTCACTCTATCTTATCTGAAGGCAACCATATTTAGACTGAAATATCAAGATTTAAGGTTATTCTAGTATTTTTTAGAATAGTTTTAAAGTGCAGAACCAATTTACAAGATGTAAA
This sequence comes from Corvus moneduloides, assembly GCF_009650955.1. Classification (NCBI taxonomy): domain Eukaryota; kingdom Metazoa; phylum Chordata; class Aves; order Passeriformes; family Corvidae; genus Corvus; species Corvus moneduloides. The sequence continues at coordinate 47,067,302 of NC_045478.1, read as the reverse complement.
AAAATCTCTACTAAACTCGACTTGTATTTGATGTAAAATCTGCTCAATAAAAAAATTCTGACCTTATGTTATTTACTAATACATAGAAAATCCTGACAACTCCTTAGAAATCTGCTTCCTCATGGTTTGTGTCTGCTAATAAATCTACTTTGAAAGCCGTAACTTCGAGAATTCTTGACAGGGGCAGCAAAAGTAGTTTTTCAAAGCTTTTTCAAAAAAAACCTTACCCAGTAATCACTTAATGGAAACAAAAAATCTTACTGCTGATCTCTGCCTAAAGATGTCAGAGTATTTCTTCAATTCAAATTTACTGATCTCAGAGAAGTGCAGTGTGGAGCAGCATAAAACACATATAAACAGCAACACTTTTTGCAGCCAACCCTTTAATCGTGTAAGGATCATAATGTACAAATCTGGTGATATCAAAGATATTAAAATAATCCATCACTCTGTCATGCATTAAAGGGAGATTCTAAGCTAATGTAAAGTGGCACGAATTGGTATATTTTCATTGCAGATACATGGCTGAAAGAAACAAACAAGGTGCTTTAGTTTTGTTACTGTCTATAGCTGAATGTTTGATATATTGTGTGCCCTGTATTCACACCAGTCAGTAAGCCCTTGGCTTGTGGATGGTCACACATGGTATTTCCAAGGGCTCAGTACTGGGGTGAATTCTGTTTAATACCTTAATATCAATGATTTGGATGAGGGGATTTGAGTGTTCCCTCAGCTGTTTTGCAGATGACAAGAAGTTGGGTGGGAGTGTTGATCTGCTGAAGAGTAAGAAAGCTCTACAAAGGGATCTGGATCAATGGGCTGAGGCCAATGGGATGAGGTCCAACATGGCAAAGTGCTGGGTCACAACATCCCCAAGCAGTGCTCCAGGATTGGGGAAGAGTGGCTGAAAAGCTGCTTGTCAGAAAAAGACCTGGGGGTGCTGGTCAACAGCAGTTGTACGTAAGCCAGCATGTGCCCAGGTGGCCAAGAAGGCCAGTGGCACCTGGTCTGTATCAGCAATAGCGTGGCCAGCAGGACCAGGGCAGTGATTGTCCCCCTGTACTTGGCACTGGTGAGGCCACACCTCAAATCCTGTGTTTCAGGATCTGTTTTGGGCCTCTTGCTACACAAAGGACACTGAGGTGCTGGATCATGTCTAGAAGGGGACAGTGGAGCTGGTGAAATGTCTGGAGCACAGGTCTAATGAAGTGTGGCTGAGGGAGCTGGAGGTGTTCAGCCTGGAAAGAATGAGACTCTGGGGAGACCTCATTGCTCTTTAGAACTGCTTTGAAAGGAGGTTGTAGCCAGGTAGTCTCTTCCCACAAGTAACAAGTGACTGGAGAAGAGGAAGTGGCCTCAAGTTGCACCTGTGGAGGTTTAGACTGGATATTAGGAAAAAATTATTCACTGAAAGAGTTGCCAAATCACAGGAACAGGCTGCTCAGGGGAGTGGTGGAGTCAGCATCCCTGTAGGTATTTAAAAGATGTGCAGTAATGGTGCTTAGGGACATGGTTTAGTGGGGCTTGGGGAGTGTTGGGTTAATGGTTGGACTGAATGGTCTTATAAGGCCTTTTCCAACCTAAAGGATTCTATGACTAAGTTCACTGCAAGAACTGACACACATGGAAGAACAAGGAGAGAGTACAGTCAGAAGATAAAGGGGCATTGACTCGTTTTTCTTGGCAGCTTTTAACAAACAACAATTAAGCATGAACACTGGGAAACTTTATGATGATACAACCACACCCACATGGCAAGGTGACTCAGCATCAGAGCCTCCCTCACCTGCCAATACAGTGAACTATGTCATGCCTGTAAACGAAAGGCAAAAACCCCCCCACCCTGCAACATGCAAAAAAGCAGCAGCCATCTGCTGAATTTCTCATGGAAGCAACTTCTTTCTACTCTGGACTAATGAACAGATATCTGAGAAAGACAGTTGAAAAATAATCTATTTCACTTCCTGGTGCGAATATTAGTCTGCTTTCCTTCAGGGATCCAAACGCAAGGGAGAGATGTTAAGACAGCAAGAGTTTACGTGGATTTAGTAAAACAGTGCTGTTACACTGATGCAAAAAAAAGAGACAGCTCAGAGATGTGCACAGGCTCTGCCTCCTTTAAAATAAAAAATTGTAATTTTACTAGTAACAGATAGCTTTTAAGTGACACAGAAATAAAGTAGAGAAGTAGATGGACTTAACAATCAACCTCCAAATAACGTATCTGATCTCATTACTCTTGCGAGACATGTAATTTGGATTAAGGTTGCAGTTCACAAGAAATAACTTCCCATCAGAGAACCAACTACTTGGACATCTTCAAATTTGCATATATACCAAAATGCTTCATTTTTTTCCACAAGTCAAGGTGTAAATATTTACTCAGATAAAATACCCTTTGGCTAACAACAAAGAGGTCCATATATCATGTGGCATATTTGAAACATCTTTGCAGTGGTATGTAACACGTGCCTTTAGCTGGGCAGTTTTTGATAGTTAGACCACTTGCAGCAAGGCAAGTGCTATCAGTGCCCAAATGTAAGAGCTAACAACCAAGGTCTGTACACCCTGTAAGAAGTTTTGCAGGATCCAACATGGTTGGAAGTGGCTCCAGTCTCACTTTTTCTGAAAGAAGCCTCTCTCTTCTGCATACTTTTCCCAGTACTACTTTGAGGCATGTTTTCCATAATAAACAAACTTGTAAATCATTAAGTCATGAAAACTAATATTGGTTCAGCGCCTGGAATTTTCCTTAGAGGCCTCCTTTCTCATAAAAGCTTGCTGGGTTCACAATATTACCCTCCTAACTCAGATGGCCAGATAGTTTCAGGTGACATAACATATTTGTCTTAAACATCATCATAAAAACCCAGATCAAAATGCACTATGAAATACAGGAATGTCACGTATGGACTCTCCAAAGCACTAAGCCATATTTTATAATAGAAGGACTTCAAAAATTTTCTTCATTTAGTAGGTTGATTTCAAGTTTAGAAGAAAGCAAGTGGGAAATGTGGTCTTATTATATATATATATATATATATATATATATATAAAATAACAGTTCATTCCCCACCCTCACTTATGGTAAGATTGCTTGAATGAGAAACAGCAAGAGAGGCAAACTCTTATTCCTTGGCTACAAATACGCTGGGATTATTCAGTATTTGCTACACGCAAGCAGAAGAAAATCTGGCTCTAACAAAACATTCTAAGAGGTCAGACTTCCCAAGAGTGAAGCATTACAGTGATGTACTAACACTACTGTCAACAAATACTTCCAAAATACAGGACTAGAATAAATACAGCCCGCTCGCAAGTCTGACAGGTGTAATCAAGGGTTTGAACCAAATTCTTTTCATTGCACTACACATTCATACAGAGCTACATACTTACATGCCCCAATGTACTTTAATAGAACAAGTCTTCTGAGTGGTTCCAAACACCCCTGTTTCTTCAGTGTCATCAAAAAAGGAAGTCACGATTCCTAACCCTTCAGGCTCTGTATACAAATCAATTTGGCAAACCCTGTAATCCTGAAAAATGAAGATTGCCATAATCACTTGATCTGTGCTGTGAGTTCTGTAATTACTGTGCATAACTAAATCAGTTTTGAAACACCTGTTTATTTTAAATTGTTTCCCCCCTTGTCAATTACTACTGCTATTAGATGCCTATAATAAAAGTATAGATAAGCCAGTTTGCCTGTCTCTGTTTGAACCAAGACAGTCAGTCAATCTCTCTTCAGCATTTACACTGTTTACTTTCTGCCATCTAGGCAGGAATGCATCTTCTTTCATCAGTTAACGTCTCCTCTAGCAAATTAAATCCTAAGATAACACCAAACAAGCCATCCTTGAAGAGAACTGCAACTTAAACAAGAACTGTAGTTACAAGCAATACATATTCCTCCTTTTTCTTTCCTAGTCAAATAACTTTATAGCTCGTGCTTGTTTTGGCAACCTGCAACTGTAACCGCTTAATGGTAGGTTAAAAGTGCATGTAGAAAGGCTGTTGCCCCATGTGTGAAACTCACTGGTAAGTTTGCCCATACCGGGCAAACCAAAGTTTGGTGTTTGACATTGAAGTTTGTATTGAGTGCAAATTTGGTTTGTATTGGAATAAAAAGAAAAAGCTGTATTTCAAAAATACAGAATTATTGATGGTTTTCTGGGATGCTTTTCCTGAGACTGACCAGACTATAAACCATATGCTGCATGTAGCATTTTGGTGGCTATTCTAATAAAGCCCACCAAGTTTCATTCCAATCCTATCCTTCCTGTTGATGTTACCACAATCCCCATTGCGCAAAAGCCCCCACATGCATTTTGTGATTAAACATGAAATTCAGCATGGAAGATTGTTTCATGCAATTGTAGCTCATGTTACACTTGTGTCCTAATAGACCAATCACACTCTGTATCAGTATAAAACATCACTACACATTAAGTTCCATGCAAGATTTTTTTTTACTTGTATTACTTGCCTTAACAACATGTCTTATTGAACCGATCACTGCAGGCTTTTGAGACTTGCAGTCACTTTGCTCTTCGGAAGTACCTGCACCCCAAATATCTGTGAGTTCCAACTCTCCTTCTTCCAATGGAATAGAAGGGCCTTCAAAATTTGGTTTCTCGTAGAGTATCCAGCTTAAAATAAATTTTAAAAATCTAATTTTTAATGGTGCTTTATCAAGTGATTTGCAAAAATCTTGTTCCCACTTAAGACATTGTTTCATACACAGTGCTGTTTCCAGACCCTTCCCATTTCCCCAATACAGCTTATTTGCCCAACACTGCTGATGCAAGCCCTTTCCAACCTCTGTGATACCTTTAAAAGCAATTATAAAAACAAAGATGTCTACTGCTGAATCGTACTTTCACAAAAAACTCCTCCACCTTTTTAAATCAATAATTTGGAGCAGCAAGGACTACTGTCTCTGAAGACCAGACTTTGTATGAGATACTAATCATAACCTATGTGTGCATCAGAAAACAATGACACTGCAGACTGCTGCATCATGTATAAACAGACAAGTTGCTTGGATCCTGTGAACAACAGCCTGGAGTTCCACAGGAGCTGGCGTAGATGTGCCAGAGACTGCTCAGAAGACAAGGATAACTTCATTTTTAATGGCAGATTGGAATATATAACTAAATAGGAACTTTATCCATCTGCAAATACAAACCCTTCACTCAAGCTCTCAATGGAAGGAGGAAAAAACCCTCTAGACCACGCTGGAAAAGACAACCTGGTTTACACAGATCAAAAGGTTTTCATTCCAGTTTTCTAAAGCTAAACAGCAATCAGTGTGCTTCCCAGTACCTCCTACTGCAGCTAGCCCTTGTGTCTGCAACTTACTATCAGATAATTACTTTTGAGAACCTGCTATTTGACTGCATTATAGCCTGGCCACAGCATAACTTGCCATGCTAGCCACACTACTAATGGCCCCTCTGCTGATGATGCTATGAAGAAAGTAGGAGATGAACTTGTTTTGAATTACTCTTGAGCAATATAGCTTTTAGAGAAAAATCCCTCCTTTTGTCAAGAAACAGTCAATTATCCCTATAGCATCATCTTATTCCTTTGGTCATGAAATTAATCATGTAAGACCTGGCTTTAAACTTGTTTGCTAGCCTTTTAGTCCAATCCAAATACCATCCAAGAATCCCTAACGACCAGAAGAGATGAAGGGCAAAATAGCTGGACAGAAATCTGTCATTTCATCCCCCACCTATGCCTGGTGAAATCTTGCATCCCTCCAGATGGTAACACTCACTCAACTGGTCAGTAAAATAGGTTTTTCAGCTCAGAACTTCCTGTTGCAGAGGTAAAATGCTGTATTTCTTGCTCACAGCATGTTACATTACCATTTACAAGGCAGATTTACTGTGAATTACTTGCCAGTTCTGTTTCAAAACATTTTTGGAAGAGTAAAAATTGATCTCTTACCATCCTCTGATGACTTTAACTAAAATTGTGGGTGACAGAACCCAAGAACTGCAATCCGGAACATCATGAAAAACTTCAATGCCAGCTTTTTGATAATCTGAGTCACAGTATATCACCAGCTGTGTTAAAAAAAAACAAAACAGAAAAACACACCAACAACATATAGTTCTATCTTCCTAGGCTTTACATACAGAAAGGAACAGTAAAACCATTAAAACTGATCTTACCTTGCCAGGTCTGGGATTGATTTTACTTTGTCCATTTCTTGGAAGTGTCTAATAGACAGTGAGGAGAGAAAAATCACAAAAAAACCCCACAAAATCAAAAATTTTCAATAATTATACTCAGCTATAAAAAAAGGTCTAGTAGAACAAAATAAAAACTACTCTGAATAGTAAAAGCTGGTAACCTTTCAACTATACCTACTTACCGCTTCCATCTCTACTTCCTCTTGCAGAGCACCTTGCCATAAATGTATAAATTTACATGCTTTTTTAACCTCTGAATTATCATCTCACTGAAGTCGACTAACGTCAGATTTGAAGCCCTTTAAAATCCTCCGGATTAGATTTCTATATACTCTAGGAGTTCAATACCAAGAGACTACTTTAAAAATTGGCATTGATAAATGCCAAGCTGTACAATGATAAAGATGAATTTAAATGTCTAAAAGTGTCAAGCCATAAAACATGAAGTATTTTGAAGGAATAGATCATAAGGCTGAGGGGGCATGATGGCACATACATGTATGAGCTAACTAGCATAATCAGTTTTGTGATGAACACCTTGTAACAGGTTTCCTTAAAGAGCGTGAGACTGTGCACTAAGCGACAAACTAAAAATATTCAGAACAAATAAAACACACTGAGGTGTACAAAAATCGAAAACAATGTTGAAGTCAGCAGTAAATTATATGATATAGAATATTTGGGAAACTTGTGGTTGCATCACGTCATCTTCAAACCAATAAAGGTAGCATCGAAATTAGGTGTTTGGTTTCCTAGCAAGGACATGAGTGCTCATTCTGGGACAGGGTCCTGCTCTTCTAGGAATTATTCACACAAACAAAAAGACCAAAGCAGATCCTGCCCCTAAATAGGCAACCAGCAATATGTGCAAGGAATTAACGAGAACATAGTAGTTACCATGCAGAGCAGGCAGTGGTCGTAAGACAGAGTTCTTAACCACCACCAGGTTTTTGTAGGCATCATCGAGACAGGTTGAAGCATGACTGGTTTTTTAGCCTGCGCTTCAATTCCAGTTCAAACTTGTTCTGTGTTTTGAGGAATGCCAAAGTCATTGTTTTGGACTACCCTTACTCTTTCCTTCACATTGCCGAGTAGCCATTGCATCACCACTTTCTTAGTCAGTGGAAGATGCACAGTAAGTACGCCTCATAGAAACATTTTTGATTCCCAACTTGAGCAAGATAATTCAGTCAGCAACAGTGCCACACTGCCACAGAAGTCCAGAAACCCTTTGAAGCCTAAAGGGATTCTCTCAAGTGCAGTCTTAGGTATGTACACACTCCTCTGCTATAACAGGCCTCCACACTCTACTGCAAAACTGAAACCACTCAAGAACAACAGTTTAAGTAGCAAAATCCAAACTAAAACAGTACTAGACATTTAGCTTTAAATTCAAGTTTTAAATCCAAGCAGGACTGTCAGAGTAAGAAAGCCTGTTTAACTGGCAACATAAACCTACACTACTGTAAATTTTCATCTCCACACTAATTAAGAAAACTTCCCGTAATAGCCTACGTTCTCAAAACTGCAAGGTACCATGGATGGTTGCCTCCTGCAAGGTGATGAAGAAAGGGGCTATTTCTACTACCTCACTCCTTTTAGTAGAACTGTTACAGCAGATAACCATTAGCTTTGGAAAGTATTTCTCCAACTTCTTACATGCTGCGTCAATTCCACAGGTCACATTCATGTGGCTATTAAACTTTGGAAAATGTATTTCTTCCCATGGTTCTTAGATCTCCTGATTATAGTTTTCCTCTCAGGTCACAATAAGGGCTTACATCAACAGAAATAGCAAATACTACAGGGCATTTGTTCATCATTTTAAAAACAGAAATTACAAATATATTCCACATTAAAGTTGCTTTGAAGGGAAAACATAGGTCTGTCTTCAGTCATGAGGAACAGATGCTTGTAATCAGAGCAAGGGACAGCCCTCTGCTGTAACAGCACTTTCAATAATGCCTACTATCCAGCTCTTAAATTATTCTTAAAGAATATATATTTTTCTGCCAAACGCATGGGAATACAACAGAAGGCTAAAATGAAAAATTTGCTCTGTTACTTATTTAACAGTACAATGGCTGAATGTCTTGTTGGAAGAGAATACAGATTACTGTCAACAGAAGATTTCTGAAGTTCACAGAAAGCATTCTAGTAATTTGCAATAAAAAATTAAAGTTAGCGTAAGATTTGTTTCAATATAATACAAAATCAAGTACGAAGACATATTCAGACATATGCTTTTCATTCATATTTGCAAAAAGTCTCAAAATAAATACCCCTTAGTCATGTTGATAGATGCCATCTCATTTTCAGATAAAACTGGTACCATACCTGAGTTCACCTCAATGTATTTGTAAACTATATGTATCCCAAAGAGGGGAAAAAAACCAATGCATGCACATTGCCTTTCGAAAACATAAAAGCTGGATAACTTTGCAGGCAGCTTTTAAAAAACACAATACTTACATCCACATCTAATAAACCAGGGGGGACATTTGATTCATATCTGCTTGTCCCTAACCAGCTGGAAAAACTTTTTTCAGGGTTGCTGTAGTTGGGCATTTGTAAACTTAGCTCTTTTTTTGCACTATCTGCTTGCAGGAACTTCTCCACAAAACTTGGAAACTTCATATCTGAAAGAGACTGAATTGCAAAATCAAAATTAACAGTCATTCAGCAGCAGACAAACATTGTTTCATTTCCTGAATGATCTTTATTACCTCAGATTTTTGAGGCATGATGAATGGCCCAGAAGCATCCTGTTGTAAAGGAAGCATCCCTGAGGAGTCAGTTGCAAAAGTTGTTGTGTTATTTACTGAAGTGACAGAAGGACTGTAAAACTTTTCTTTAGAAGACAGCAAGCTTGAGAAGAGGGAGCTTTTTTCAAGCCGTGATCTCTTAACTTCACCATCTGTACAATCAGTGTTCTCTTTTCCATTTATTTCTTGAGTAAAGGCAGGTTCCTCTCTACATGACTGAAGAGACTTGAATATGATACTTTGCTCTGTTGATGCACGCTTGGGCCTGACTCTGGCTATTGTTTCCAGGCTTTGCATTTTAATTTGTTGTGCTGGTAACAGATCCTGTGTTTTTTCCCTCCTCAGTCCCAAACCAAAAGTAAATACACTAGGATCAAATACTTTCTCTAAGTTATCTTCATGAATTGGAGGCATTGCAAAGTGGGGTGCTGGAGACTTTGGAAGCTTTGATCTCTTCTTTTTCTGGGGTAAGCAAACTGAGGTGTCTAAGTTTTTTATTGTTTCAGCAAACTTCTTCATGTCAGATGGGGAATCAAAAATGCTGTCATCTTCAGCAGATCCATTACAGGTTTTGCCTGGGCTCTTTTGTGTGTTGGTGTTGTGCTCTGATTCCAATATACTGTCTTGACTGCTGTCGTCATACTGCAGTGCTGCAAAATTCAAATCTCCTGGCTTTACCTTTTTATCTCCATTTTCCATCTTGTTAAATTCTGATCTGGAAACCTGATGAGATGGTAGAGGATATTTATCATTATTGCAAGGTGATAAAGCCTCTGTGTTTGGCAGCATCTTTTCTTCATTTCTGTGGAATTCTGAGCTTGTGTAATTTCTTTGGTAGAAAGGATCTTGAGCATTTTCACTTTTAACAGGTGAGTGCAAAGACAGTTTAAAAGGTGAACTTTCTTTCTTTGCTGTGGTTAATTCTGGTTCTGGTTGCTTCAGAGAGGCACTACTAGCATCACTTTTGCTGCTTTGGTTAAAAAGGGATATGGCAGCTTTTACTTTAAGTTCTGGTGTCTTCCCAATATCCTCATAGGGGGCAAAGCCTTCTTCATTTTTGCCTTTTAACTCTGCAGTGCTTTCTTTCTCCTGCGTGCCGTTCTCAAATAACTTCTGACGACTGCTTTGCTTATTTAAAATTTTATCAGGCTGTTCATTTTCCTTAGGTTGTTTTCCAAATTTCAGCTTTGCTCTGCCAACGAATGTGCTTGGTACAGTACTATTTTTTGAGGCAGGGATGTCAGTAGGCCTCTGACTCTGGTTAGCACATTTGTTTTCAAACAAGGAAATTTTGTTGGCAATGTTGCTGTTAGTTTTATTAACTGGTTTTTCAAGAATATCCTGCTCACTTTCTAAGCTGTCTTGATTTGTAGGTGTTTTAAAATTCAGCTCTATGTTCTTCGGTTTGGCTGGACTACAGGAGGCAAAGTGACACAGAGTGACAGCTTTAATTCATCTTGAACAGGCTTGTAACAATTTTCAAAACAATAAAATAGAGCATTATAAACCATAGACTTAATTTGAATTTTGGTATCTCAAAAGGAATCAACTAAAAGAGGTGTAACTACATGGATGAAAAAAGATTAGACACTAAATAAGGAACATATATTTCAAACATACTTAGTTCTTTAAGGTTAGTAAAACAAAAAACACAACAGCCTACAGCATCTGCAATTGAGGCAGAGAACACAAGTACTTATGACTGACAGAACATTAAAATTTAGTAGTGAATAGGGAGAATAAATTATAAACATGCAATTCCCTGCAGAGTTTAGAAAACAAATCCCAATTCATTAAGGTGATAATGAGTTGGTTAACATTTGCATATTCTCTCCAATGAGTTTTGAAGATGTCTGCCCAGATTCTTTTTCTGCACCTACACTGCAGAAGCAACCTTAAATTGAGTGAAAGAATTCTTCCACTCTCATTAGTGCTTGCAGAAAATGTCAGCTGTCCCCAAGCACTGCATCACCACCTTGGCTAAGCAAACACCACATGTGAGCACTCTTCCACTTCCTTCAGGTAAACTTAGCTAACAATTTAAATTGTGTAAACTAACCCTAATAATTTCACGAGAATTGAATTTGGAAACATAAAACTTCTCTGTCAGAGTGGACAGGAATGCATGTACAAGTACATAGCATACAGTGCTCCTGTGCTATGGCAGAAGGCTGCTGATGCGTAGCTGAGTGTTTCAAGCCTCCTTTCTTCTGAATACCTACAACCAGGAAAAATTATTTGTCCATGTAACTTGCTACTGCATACTGTACAGTATGGATGCCAAAGAGCAGGAGCAGAGGAAATTTCCAGCTGCTGAAGCATTTTGTGAAGTTTTCCTTTCTCATGCTTTAGCTGAGAAACAGTGAAAGACGGTTTTGTAAACTAACTCTCTATCTTGCACCTGCACGGTCTTGTTTTGGTTCACTGAAGAAAATATTTTGAAATAGGCGTTGTAGCATTCAGCCAATCACTCTGGGAGGTGTATGGTCAAGCAGCCAATAATGTCATTTCTCTATTGCAAACCAAGTTATATAAACGAGGTGATAATTAATTAACTAATCCCATTTATCCTGGGCTTGAATTCCATGTCATGATTCTCACCGTCCCTGGGGACAACAGCAACAGTACAGTATGAACAGCTGTGAAGATGCAAGGCAGATGGCTTCAAAATTTATCAGTCAGATCTATGGCATGTCAAAGAGCCCACCATCACCTCAAAGACAGTCCTGTTCTCCAAAGAGGAATCTGGGGACACTCAGTGATAGGGGAACACTGCCCTATATGAAAACTGACAAAGGTGGGAGATAAAAAGAAAATAGCGTGCAGCAATCTCCAGAGTCCCAAATGTTCTACCAATCAATGGATGATTCCGGTATTCCAGTACTTTCTTCTTTTTTTACCTACACAAACTGTGTTCACTGAGTTCTCAGGCAGCTGTTTAGCTCAAGAAAGAGGTGTGAGATACAGGAACAACCCAAAAAGTGAGATCCTTTCCTGTCTTCCTCAAGCAATCCATCCCAAGTAAGAAATTAAACCCTACTAATGCAAGACTCCCCATTGTACAAGCTTTATTTCTTGGGAATACCACGAGGAACAAACTAACTGAAATAACAGAAGGAATTGAAAATAGTTACCTAAGAATCTATACAGAGAGCAACTGTTAAAAATCATAGACTTTTAAGAGGTTGGAATGGATCTTAAGAGATCATCTAGTCCCAGCTCCACTGCCAGGGGCAGGGACACCTCCCACTAGACCAGGTTGCTCAAAGCCTTATCCAACCTGGCTTTGAACACTGCCAGGGCTGGGGCATCCACAACCTCCCCAGGCAACCTTTTGTAGTGTCTCACCACCCCTAAGTAAAAAGTTTCTTCCCTAATATCTAACCTAAACTTCCTGTCTCTCAGTTTTCACCCAGTACTCTTTGTCCTATCATTACAGTTCCTGGCAAAGAGTCCCTTTCCAGCTTCCCTGTAGACCCCTCCTTCAGATACTGCAAGGTTATGATGTCTCTACACAACCTTCTCTTCTCTGAGAAGGCCCAACTCCCTCAGCCTGTCTCCATAGGGAAGGTGCTCCAGTCCTCTTATCAACTTTGTGGCCTCCTGTGGGTTTGCTCCAACAGTTCCATTTCCTTCTTATCATCATGTCTTTTCAGAGAAGACTTCCCAACAGTGCTCCCTGTAACTACCAGCCTACTCAAGCTGGTTCACAGCCGGAAGGCTCTTATGAAGAATGCATGATCAACAAAAGAGGAAATAGCAAACTTAAAAGCAACTGTCCGTACTTCAGATAGGTCCTAATAAAACACGCTTGGAAAACTTACGGAAGAACAGAAAAACAAAATGTTCCTGAAAGAGGGGAGGTATGGAGGGAATTATCATACAGCATTAGATGAAATACATTGAGGCCCTACTTTTGATTTTAACTACATCTGGTTTTTCCTAAGCTTTTAAAAATTAAATTATTCTATGATTTTTCTCTTTGGAAAATGAACATAGGTTGCAAGGGACCTCTAAAGGTCAGCTAGTCCAACTTCCTATTCAAAACAGGGACAGCTTCAAAGTTAGATCAAGTTCCTGAAGGCTCTGCCTGACCAAGTTTTGAATCACTTCACGGATCAAGATTTCACAACCTTCCTAGTGAAGCATTGCAGCAGGGCAGCCACTGTTGCTGTGAATTTTTTTTGCCTTATATGCCAATAAAACTTCACTGTTACAACTTGCAGCTGTGGCTGTTGTCCCTTCACTCTACAGCTCAGGGACAAATGTGGCTCTGCCTTCTCTATAGGTAGTGAGAGATGACTGAGGTCTACCTGTATCCTTCTCTTCTCTCAGTTGAAGAAACCAAGCTGCTTCAGCTTCTCCCCATATGTGATTTGCTCCAGAGCTGTCACCTTCTTTAATGGCTCACCGCTAGACTCATTCCAATTTGGGAACATCTCTCTTGTACCAGAAGAGAGTTGGAAGGGGAGGAAGTGCTACAACTCAATATAGGGACCCAAATGCAGACTCACGAGCACCAAATACCTTGTCCTTTGACCTGCTGGCTATGCTCCTGCCTATGGAGCAACAGGCTTAGCCTTCACCTGCTACAATGCCCTACTGACACGTGTGAATTTCCTGCTCACCAGGACCCTTCATATCCTTTCCTGATCAGAAAAAAAGAATGTACCTATCCTCTTCTTTTACCTGTATTTTTAAGAGGTAATACTAATGGCCCAATTGTCTTAAATTCATTCCCATTCCACCCTTTTGTCAGCCTGTCACTTGTGCTACTACATGCATTTATTTCAACATAACAATACATATCTTCCCGATAAAATCCATGTCTCTTTGTATGCCCTGACACAAGTAAGTTTAATGGCTAGCAGTGATACTTACCAACCACACCTAAAACCTATTTTAAATGAAGAGCTAACCCCTCAAAGGTATAGCTTCAAGCTTTGCAAATTTATGCAGAAACAACCACTTCAACACTTTGTATTTTATATTCTGCAGTATTTCTGTGCAGCAGCCGCCAAACAGCTGAGACCAAAGAGCAAGAGAAAGCTCAGCCCCGCAGCTCTACTCACTACAGCTGGCCTCCTCTAACTAATCTTTTCATTACACCTTTTTCCACACTACAAAATACTGATTTTAAATACAGCCAAAAGATGCACTTTATTGCAAGAACTGAATTTCTAAGCTTGTTTAAAAGGAGATGTTGTTTGAGTATCCTTTAAGTACAAGTATCCTTTCATCTCATATGGGGAAAAAGCATTGAAAGATGGATTCACTTAACAGTACAAATGCTTTTCCTAACAAACAGTCCAATGTGGCTGATTCTTACTACCCATTCCTGATCTGCAACGCCAGGAACAAGCAGGCACAAGAGAAATACCAATGTCCTTCTCTTTGGCTACACCTTGCAGCTAAACTGAGAAGCAAGCAGTTAAACCTCTCCCAGTCATAAATGGAAGGTGAGTCATACGTCAAGCATGCAACTGGTGCCAAAAAACTCTGATGCCAAAATATCAGATTGAGGTGAGCAAAGAAAAATGGCATGTGAAAAGAGCAGAATAATTCAGCAAGTGGGCTTAAATGTAAAGGCAACTACAAAACCATGTCTGAACATAAAGTATGACAACTGAAGCCAAGTTTTCTGCTAAGCACATCAAAGTAACTACTGCCTGAGGTTTTATTTGCCAATTAAGGCTTACCATCAACCTCATTTTAGTCTCAAATCTGATAGGTTTCCCTTTCAAAAGCTAGAAGCAAAGTATCCAGTGGCTTTCAAGTTATCCAGTACAGAGATATAAATGGAGAAAAGATAGAAAATGCTATCTTTATTTACAGGAAACCTGCATTTCTGGAGGTGACTGGAGAAACTGACCTGTTTTGAAATGGTTTCTAAAGAAATTTGATTCCCAGAATTGGCACAATGTCATTAGTAAGAGACACCGTGCATTTTTAAGGGAGAACTACTTGTATTATACAAAATCCATCTTACAGGGGGCCAAGGAACCTGTAAGTAAATGTGTATTTTTCAACGTGAAAGGAATTAATGTGAACTACCTAACAACAATTTTTTAACCTTTGAAAATGGGAAAGTTATCTTTTCAAAGCAATAACTAGAGAACAAAAACACACCATCTTCTAGTAATGGCACCAACTTTTCCTTTCCCATTTTACAGCACCTTAAACCACAGCCAGGTTTATAGTTCGTATGCTCTAATGAATGACTACAAATTATACCAGATCACCTGAGCATGTAACTCTGGCTAGAGAAAGAGTTTGGTGCTGTGCAATGGCAGCTTGAGATGCATCAGGAACCTTGCAGGCAACACGGCAGTCTACACCCAGGGCTAAAGTCCTGATAGCAGCAGATAAGGCCAAGACACAGTGTCACACACCTGACAAAATGGGATGAAATAGAACAGGCTGTTTATTCGTTAAAATTTGGTCTCTTTTAGAAAGGACACCTATCTGTTACTTTATGAGTACAGTAAAAGATAATTCATTGTACAGCAAGCCCAGGAGATACAACGAAAAATGAAATCCAGCTATGCAGGCACTTATAACTTCATCATCACTATAACAGAGAAAAAACATCATCACTATAACAGAGAAAAAACAATATGAAAGCTACCCTTTCTTTGAAGCTACGAAGATACAAACTCAGGAGTTTAAGATCTGCAATCTATACTGCCAGATGGCAAAGCATCACCAAGAACAAAAACGCCACAGTTTAACTTTCAATATTCGGCTTTTTAAATTTAAGTTACAAATTAACAGCTCAGATGTAGAGTGTTACAAATTGTGCAAAGGAAATTGCTCTGTGCTTCTCAGATGTGGGAAGCATAACTGGAAACAGAAATGTCTCTTAAACCATCACGTTGAACCTTCACACCTCTCTAAAACAATGACAATTATGAACACACGGTGTACCTCAGGTGGGCCTACAGGATTCGGTGTACCCCAACACCTGTACCTGAACATGCCAGAATGAGGAGTGCAATAGCACACAGCACACAGCTGTGACAACCAAACAACAGAAATGAATAACACAATAAAATCATTCCCTGTGGATGAGAATGCAGAAGAATCCAAGAAATCAATCACTGGCCTCATACTAGTGATAACAGCGAACTTTATAAATACAGCCAATTCTTTATAATCCTAAGGAAAGTTCTGATCACCTGTTTGACAGAGACAGTTTCTTCAAGTGTAAAACCAAATACTGGAAACGAATATATGCATAATTCTGCAAATACCTGATGTTATTCACATGCATCAAAATTTAAATGATTCATCCTGCACATACTTAAGAAAGCAACCATATGTATTCAAATCTCTGGAGTGTGATCAATCATATAATTTGAACAATCAAGTTCTACATTGCATCCTACATTTCTTCATAAAATAATAGCAGAACTTAGGCTGTTTCATGGAAAACCTGAACACATTTCTTATTCAAAGATTTTCACATACAAAATATTCAACCACATTCTGATTTGGTTACAGAGCAAAAAATAACATTAAGGTCAACAATAGTTGAATTATTCTGATCCACAACAATGATGACTGAGCAGCTTTCATATATGTTAAGTTATTCCATATAATGGAATGGACAAAGACATTCCCTATCCATTTAAAAAATGAAAAAATGAATTATTTTTCTAATACATGCAGACTACAGTGCTTGTTAAGTGGCAGCTTTAATTATGGTAACTTTTTTTTTTTTTAAGGCAGTTCTTAACTGAAAACAATTTAGGTTGATAACAGATACACAGCTGGTGTTTCTATAGATTCTATACCCAGACACAAGCAAAACTACAGCTACAAGGACAAGGTAAACTTGTTTGTTACTTACAGGCTAATCTTTGTTGTAACTGTTCTGGAAGCATCCAAACTCTTCAGCTTCGACGTGTCTAAATCAGAATTTGTCTGTCTCTCAGCTGACAGACACAGGTCTCCATTTTTAATCCCATCAGTATGCAAGAAAGCTCTTCCATCTGGACCATTACCATGCTTTACTACCTTGGTATCATTTCTGCCTTCAGCAAACACCAAGGCATTGTCTTCTGTCTTAGTAGCCAAAGAAGCTTTGGGAGACTCCAAACTGTCTTCCCCAAAAGCCACAGGTATAGCTCCCTTTTCCACTGAAGTTCTTTTTGTTACTGGGTTGGTCTCTGGCAATGCTAATGGTTGCCTTTTTGAAGAGTAATCTTTCACCTGACCCTTCAATCCAGTAGGGGAAATGGGTACAGAATCCGACTGATTCTTTTTATATGATCTTCTCCTTGCAGAAGTTGTGTTTGAGATCTGCTGCTTGCCCTTGTCAGCTTCAGCTTTAGATGCCCCTTTGTGAGCAGATCCAACTTTTAGGTCCTGATTATTACCTGAGGAAGAGGAATTTCTTTCAGGAGTCTGTTGAAGAGACCTCACTTTTCGTTCAGAGTTTATTATCTTGTCTGAAAACACCTCAGAATGGGCATCATCCTCAAAAACAGGTTCTTCTCTTGCCGTATTCTCAGCCTGGTTTCTCTCTCCATTTGGAATGTCACTAGATGACTGAGACTTTCTCCGTTTTCCAGATCTTTTACTAGCAGATTTTTTATCCATTGTGTCTGAATCACTACAATTTTCTTCTGATTTGAGAGTCACGGGTTCATTAAGGAGTTCGTCGGTTTTCCTTAGATAGATATCAACTGTTAACACTCTAGCAGAATATGCGTGTTCACTCGCTGCAGATTCCAACTCGTATGGCAAATCCTTTGGTTTTGCATGCCCAGGCTCCTCAGACACCCACGTGCTCACAAGCTGCTTGTGGCTTAAGATACTCTTTTCTAAGTCTTCACTAGACAAATTTCTCAAGCTCTGTATGAAATCTGGAGTTGTGGAATTACTTATATCTGTGATGGATTCTTTCTCCAGTCCCAGTGTTTCCACATTCAGGCTACTCTCACAGAAAGAGTTTTTAATGGTTTCACTGCTGCCGCTCCAATCTGCTGACCACTCACTGTCAGAAGAGACTCCCCTACTACTCCATTCTGAAACTGTATCGTGATACAGTGGTCTTACTTCCCCACTGAAAGTATATTCCTGTGCCTCGGAAAGGGCGCTTATGTTTCTCACTTGTTTCTGTACTTGAGGAGCTTCGTGTCCTTCTCTGAAGTGCCTACAGTATACTGGCTGTGCCCCGTGAGGAGAACCTGACCTCTCACCCTTATGATGCGAAGTGTGTTCTAGTGAACTTTTGACATTTTTCCTCTTCCCTGTACCAAACAAATTTCCAAGTCTTTCCAAAACAGGTTTTTTTTTATTTTCTTCTCTGGAAGGATCTGGAAGGTGTGAGGTGGACTACAAAAGCAAACAAACATTTGGTTAATGTCAAAATTGTTTCTGTGATATGTTTGTTTGTTTTAGCACCATCTATAAATTAAAAGGACACAGTGAATAGAAACAAAACAGCTTACTGAACAATACTAGCTCTCGAAAAAAAAGAACAAGAAAAACAAAACCCTTGCAAAACAATTACAATTCCACAATGCTTCTGTATGTTTTTACCTGCATTTGTTTACAAGCGTGCTCATCTTGCCTTATGATGGCAGCATTATATGTCCTAAATCTCAAACTTTTGCACAATTAATTAACATCACCCAAAACATTACAGAAAAGCATCGTGGTGCCTGCAAGACCGGGGACAAACTTCATGTCAACGTTTTCCTTATGAAAACAAGAGTGGGAAGTTTAACTTTCTCTGCATACTGGCTGAGTCAGTTTTCACACTTGTGCTGGTAGAGAATAGTTTCAAAGGTGTAAGTTGTCTTACCATTCATACATTTCTCAATAATGAAGTTCAGTAAATATTTGGCTTGTGTTTTGGGCTAAAATACCCAGAACTATAAAAGTCACTGCATCATTCAATGAGCGTTACTGGGTCAAATACTGCCCTGGATTACTCTTGGTGAAGTTCTGCCTTACAACTTCTAATTAACATGGTAAACAGGAAACACGCAACAGCATCGCCGAGTACACATGCATATTTGCATTTTAATACATTAGCCCTTTTTACATGCCGGTACGATGAATACTTGTTTTGAGACGTCTATTTCAAAACACCGCGAGTATTTTCTACTCCGGCGCACCAGACCCTCGAGGTGAGCGGGTTCCCTCGGCAGCACGGACCCTGCTTCGTCAGTTTCCAACTCGTTTCTTGCTGCAAACGCTCAGACCGCCTGTCAGCGCCCAGCGAATTGCCACTGCCCGGCGTCCCCCCAGCGCGGGCCGGCGCTGAACCCCCGCGCCCTCCGCGCAGCCCCGCGGCCGCCGATCCCTTCCTCGCAGGTACGGCTGCGGAGAACCGGCCCAGCACCACCTCACCGGAGGAGTCACGGACCCCGGTCCGGGCGTTACCAGAAGGGTGAAGACGCCCGAGGCTGCCACTATCCTCCCCCGTCCCAAAACGGGATAAGCAGGAGGAAGGTGCCGTGGCGGACTTTTATTCGCCGCCGGCCGCGCCGCATCCTCGCCTCGCCTCCCCATCCCGCCGAGCGCCCGACACTCACCGCCCGGTTCGGCTGGGTTCGGCGGCCCCTGCGCGAAGCCGCCCCACGCCGCTGCCCCGGCGCCGGCCGTCTGTGCGCTCCGCCTCGGCCCGCCCCCGCAGCCCGCCCCGAGCCGCCGCCCCGCCGCGGGCAGCGGCTCTACCTGGCCGGGCCGCCCCTCCCGGCCGCGGAGGGAAGGGCGGCGGCGGCGCTGGACCGGCCCCCAGCGAGGGCCGCGGGGCAGCGGGAAGCGCGGGCGCCCCCGGCCACGGGCGAGGCCGTCGAGGGGGCGGCGGGGCGCGGGTGGGCGCCGCGCCCCGTACGTGCCCCAGCAGCCCGCGCTGCGGCTGCCGCCTTGTTATTGAGGGCAAAACGCCGCCCCGGGCAAAACCGACGCCCTTTGATGTTGAGGGAAAAGCACCGAGGGTTGGAGGCGGGCGGTTCGCTCCGCCGCCGCCCCGGCGAGCTGCAGTGCGGGCTGTCCGGCGTGAGCCGGCGCCCGAGCCGGGACAGGGGCAGCGGAGCGCGGGGGCGTGTGGAGCCGCCGTGACCCGGCCGCCCCCGACGCCGGCCCGTCGGAGGTGCCCGGAGCAGGCGGGGCTCCCCCCGAGCCCCGGAAAGGTGTGCCCGCACCGGCACCTCCCGGCCGCCGGGGCTGCCGTGGGACATCTGGGTTCAAAGCCCTGCGGAAAGATGAACCCGCATCTTCCACCTCGCCCCGGCGGGCGCGGCTGGTTGCTGTCTGTGCCTGCCCGCCCCGGGCAGGCCGCCCGCGGGCCGGGGACACGGCTGCAGGCGGTCGGGACTCCGCCGCCTGCCCCCGGCCCCGGCCGGGCCGGCGTGAGAATGACTCCGCGGCCGAATGGTGCCGGCACTCTCCCCGGGCGCTCAATTAGTATTTAATGTTTAATGAATGCTCAACTAGTCCTCTTCTAATTAACGCTTAATTACTTATATGAAGTGGAACAGCTTCAACAGGAAGGACCACGCAAGTCTCACTTCGGAGCGTCTAAGGGCCTAGCGCGGAGGCGGGAGAGACACCAGGTCAGCTCGCCTGCAGCTGGCCGGGGTGCCCGGCCTGCGGTGTGTCTGGCCCTCCGGCTATTGAAGAAAATAAGGACCTTTCTTATGGAGTCACTTCCTCCTCCAGCTGGAAAAGTGTTAAGTTAGTTATTTTTTCTTAAGCAACAGGCTACATAGTCTTGGCTTAGGAGAGCTGCACAGAACCTGCTTAATGCCAGTGAATGTGCAGCAGCAAGGCTTGCCCAAGCACATGAAAAACACTAAAAAACATGAAAAACACAGAAAGCCTAAATTGGGGAAGAGGTAGAGTTGACTTACCATACTGCAACCTAACAGAAATCCGTGGAACCCTTGTCTTTGCCTACCCTCTCTTAACCAATATCACTCATTCAACTGATAAGCAGCTGTACCACCAACCAAGTCCTGTGTCCTCACACAGTGATCTTCCACCAGTGGCCTTCAAATAGGCAAGTCTATGATCATAACTTTAAGCTAAGTTTTTGTATTGTTGGGGTTTAGGTTTTATTAGACAGTGAAATAATCTACAAATGAGAAAGCTGATGCCTGTGCTTTCCCCCTCCCTTTGATGACTTTTTTCTGCCAGTAGAACCAAAACAATTAATTAAAGAGCAACATTAAGGGCTGCATTGAGTTCATACAGCTCAGACAGGTAAAGTGCTTTAGTGATAACAAAGCCAACTATAAATTTCCCTATCAGATGCAACAATCATGAGTAATGCAGCCCAATTATCGATTTCTTGTTCTATGTATATATTGCCAGTACTAACTAATTATGGGGAAAGGATAAGATTACAATAATGACCATTGCTAGATAAAATAAGCAAAAATACAAAATTTTTACACTTAATGCAAGCTAATAAAGTATGATACTGATTTCTCTTAAAATTCATTATAACTACAAGTGTGAGGAGGATGACTATATTGTTCATACTAAAAACTGTTGGAACACTACAACAGGGAAAATTTAACTTTATTGTGGTGTCAACCTGCACATTAATATTTGGATGGAATAGCTGTCAGTCTTCTAAAGTAGTTGGGAGTACATTGTCCACCTGACTGTCATTATTACACTTGCTGTCAAGTTTTGAATTTGCAAGATTACACTTGGAAGAATTAGTTATTTGAACTGAGGATCTGGATTTCTCTCTTCCCAGCCACTGATTTTCATAAAGTCCATGGGAACTTAATTATCTTTCAGACGTCTCCCCCTTTCAAATGTAGTTTAAACTACAACCAACAAGTTCAAAAGGTGTTGAATGGAAGTGAGGAGGGACAGACAGCCAGTCCAGTCACATAAGCCTTGTTTCCTCGGGGAACAAGGCTAAAGATTTTTTCTTGATCTTGAAATATCTGCCCTATGTGAACTGTTTTGAAGTAATTTCTTCATACAAAGTACCTTAATTATATACAGCTCTTTCAAAACACATAAAAGACCGGTACTTGCCCTGAAGAGCTTGTATTTTAAGTCAGATAAATGTAGGTGAGCCAGTATTGCCAGTGCAAGAGGGCACAGAGACTGCGCTTCTCAAGGGACTCTGAAGTGGGACCCAGCCTGCCAGAGCACAGCACGAGAATGCTTGACTTCCAGAGCACCGCACAGAAATGTTTGATTTCAGAAGGCAAGAAGTACCCTTGCTCTGCAGATCAGGCTTCTTCAACGTGTTTATGCTCAAGCATTCTTACTCTTGAGATATTAGCTGCTTGAGAAATAACCGATCAAAGGCTCTGGCAACTGAAAAGCCCAGAGGACCTGCCTATCCGTTCCTTGGACATTGTGGAGGAAGTCATTTCAAGCACTCTGCATGAACCTTTAAAGCCTTAAAGTGTTCTAATCTGAAAGCAAAATGCCATTGCCTTCTTAACCAAGAAACGTAAATCTTGTTTGTATTTATGTTCATACCTCTTTATGCTAGCCTTAAAATATTTCCTCTGTTTTTGGCTGAGTTTTTTTCCTCATTAGCTAATGTAAGTTGCCACAGCCAAACCCCTAATTTAACAGTGTAATTAAACATGTGCTTTGCTGGTCTCCAGTGGAAAGAGAGCATAAGCTACTATGATCTGTTGAATCAAAATGTCAGGATGTGTCTTGAGGGATCAATTGGATGCTATTTTCTTAGATGAGTTCATCTGAGTCAGCTGAACATAAATGAATACACTTCTTAGAGCACACATTAGAGCAAAAAAGCAGTATTTTTACTAGTCATTAACAACTCTGTGGTAACTAATAGATGGTAATATCTAGTGTGGACAGATCTTTAATTTAAACATTTATTTTTCCGGCATATGTTCACTTTCAGAGGGGAAAAGACAACAAACCATTTAGTGAAGAGTAAGTTTGAGCTTTGTCATTCATTAGAAGGTCATAAATAACTGGATTTCAAGTAACATGAAAACCTCTGAGACCCTTCTATCTTCAACAACTCTAGTAGTGTAGGACCCTTACAAATTCATGCTGGAAAGCCAGTAACTTCAAGTATCTTTAAATCATGGTATCATAATTCCACCAGCCATGAGAAACAGAAAGCCTCGAAGTTCTAGCAGTCACATGACATCCAAAAAAGTGCTTTAGCCAAAAACATTTAAATAAATAAACTATTACTCTTCAGGCTTTGGCATTCTGCAGAGACTGAGACTCAAATATCCCACACTAACACCGCCAGGTTTTGTGAGACTGAAAATCCCTCTGGAGTATTGCTGGCTCAACATGCTGTAAAAATATTAGTAGAAAAACTGGAAGGAACAATATACAAATCAAAGCTAAGAGAGAGAAAAGTCTGAGAAGCACAAGACCCACTCAAGTCCTTGTTTCAAGACCTACAGAGAGAAGATTTCATACTGATTTCCTACAGGTGAGTCCCATAGCTACTGGCAGAGGAGAGGGGTGAGTTGCAGATGGAAATAAAGGTTTGGTGCTTATGTTATTCTTTTAAAACCATGGGGGAAAAATATACTTAACAAAACATTTGACCTGAATTAATTCTTGTTGTGATTCACTGAGGGAAAAAAAAAGCAGTTATGTTTTAAGTTAATCTAAATGTTTTCTGAACTTAACCAGTTTAACTGACATTGCTGTCAATCAAATAGATTTGAATTACTTCAATTCACTACACTAATTGTTCCTTGTTTATGCTGACCCTTCACAAAGACACAAAAGGGGGGTTACTATTAGGAAAAGTATGACTTATGTTATTTTAAATCCCAAACTGCCTTCTTCCAAACACCAAGAGTTTGGCATATGCTCTTTAAACTTTTTTTAGCATTTCTTTTAAGTATACCATGTTCCAGGTTGACAGTGTCCTCTTCAGAGTTAGAGAAAGAAACACACTTTAAATTTAAAAAGTCCACTCTAGCATGGAATTCACTCTCTGCCTCTTCCAGCTCTTTGCCTGCTATGCAGATAGAGGCTATAAACAGCAAAAACTGGATTTTAAACAATTTCAGCTTCACCTGAGCAATTTGTGCAGGGAATGCATTTATTTAGATTGGGGAATTTACCTGAGTAACCAAGGGGCTATAAATGTGAGGCTTGAGCAGATGAAACAAACAAATGTAAGTTTTCTTAATAGTCATATTTTTCCACTTACTGTATTTTCTATTAAGTCAGGATATTTCAGTGAAACATTTCATATCTTCAAGAGAACAGGACCTGTCTCCTTCCAATTTATTTTTTCACTGTAAATTTTGACTATTTTGCAGCAGCATCTAGATTAATGAGACTACTGAGCCTGCATGTTTAATGGATTTTTGGAACAGAAATAATCAGCTCAAGAAGCATAGATGTATCTATAAATCCCATATTATCTCTTAGGTGACAAACACCGAGATTTAGATATTGGATGTATTAGAAAAGAACAGCAAAACTGAAAGGAGCAAATCAT
The DNA here is from genome assembly GCF_009650955.1 of Corvus moneduloides. NCBI lineage: Eukaryota > Metazoa > Chordata > Aves > Passeriformes > Corvidae > Corvus > Corvus moneduloides. Next base: position 47,042,883 of record NC_045478.1, on the reverse strand, counting down.
GCAAAATCAAATAAATGGAAATCTTTCAAAAGAGCTCAGGAAAGACAAAGAAGCATTCTCCAAATGAAACAAATCCTTACATGAGTATTTAGGAGAGGAGGGAGATAAATAAGAACAGGCATGTCAGAAAAGGCATGTCTGCTCCCATCTCCTCTTCCCCAGAGCTAGTTATTTCCATAAACTAAAATCTATCCCCCTCCCCTTCTGTCAAGAGGAGCATCTGTTGGTTAAACAAATGCTCTATAAAACTAATGGAGATCAGTTGATTTTATGATTAAAAAAAAAATATAACTGTGTATTAACCTGAAGATTTATGGTGGGGTTTAAAAAGGGAATAAAATAGTGTTGTTTGCCTTACCATGATGATGATAATTCTTTCTGCTGTTTACAGAAGAATAAACAAACTATCGTGTGTGAGATGCAGTCCTGTGTGTCACTAACCAAACCCTTTTTCTTAGCAATCCTCCCACGCTTTAACCCCTTCTTTCTTCTGGCAGCACTCAGGTAAAAATGAGCAAAAAAAAAGGAAGTAGTATCTGACTTGAGCCTTTCCAACTGATAAGTTGCTTGGCAGACAAATTATGAAAGGGGCTCAATTAGAGGATAGGAGAAAGAACTGCAGAAGGGTGGCAGCAAGTCCTTCAGTAAGCAGCTCTACAGAAGCAGAGAACATGTTGCAAAAGCTACAAAGTTAGTGTTGGCCAAACGCCTTACGTGTATTAATTAAAGTGCAATACTAGAGCGGAGATATGCAACAGTAGGAAAAAATATACCACACACGTTGGTTCTCACAGACCTGTTTACTGTTTTCTGATCCACATTTAAGATGGCTAAAGAAAAAAAAAATCACCTGTGCGTCTATGCAGAAAGAGACTGATTTATATCGGTGTCCTTGGTTCTTCACCTTCCTAGGTTGGTATATTAAGTCTGTATTTTCTCAGCTACTCATGGTAAAATGGTACTAAAAAGGGACTTGAAAAAGCAGAAAAGAACTAGCACCAAGAGTAGGAGCAGGGATTATTCAACACTGAATAACTGAGAGAATATTTAAACTCTCCTGAACCTTAAAGACATACATTAAAAAATTATATGCAAAAAATAGTATTAACATAAATGATTGCATTTGAAACTCATTGTGTTTCATTACAAGAGAAATTGAGGAAGTTTGATATCAGTTAGCCTCACATCTTCGCTCTCAGGATTTTGATTCTTGCTGTTGGGTCAGAGCTGTATCATTAGATAATCTACTTAGGGTAAAGATTCATCAAAACTACCTCTTTCAAAGAGTGAAAATAAACATGTATGTGTTTTGTTCTAAGAGATAGGAACTTGAAAGTACTTCTTCTCTTGAGCAATAGAGGATAAATGGCAAAAGCGTTTTGGAGAGCAAGAGAGTGGCTTTTGGAGTTTTTTAAGTGTCCTCTAGTCAGAAGCCACAACTAACAAATGTAACCCTTACCCTTTTTTTCATTTCTGAATGCAATTCACAATGATAAAGAATCTATTATGTAAGTGGTTTTGATTTAGGAGGTCTCTTTCTTTTCTTCTAGGCTTGTAGGTCTCTCTTCTGTTTTGTGAGTGTACAGTGTCCTGTCACTAACTAAATGGTGTATACTGGTTAATATAGATTTAACATAAATTGTCTAATTTAGATCTATAGCTTACTGCAAAACTTACTCCTTTTAGATGAAGAATTTGTGTATAGTTACCAGAGACAAGAAATAAGATTTTTTTTCTGCAAACCTAAGATTGTCTGTATGACAGAAAGAGCAATCAATCTCTGGAATTCAGCTCTTTCTTAAGCACCATCAATCTCGATCTCTTCCTCATGCTTTCACACAAAACTGTTGCTGTCAATGGAGCTCAGCAGTCTTGAAAGTATATGGCACTTGAAAAAGTCTTGCAGCATTACATTAAATGAATATAGGGAAAAAAATAATCCTATGGAGCCACCTATATTATCAGCCTTTTCCAAACAGGGCACTGATGTGGCTACTCTGTGCTGGTTAACTGAGCTGGCTTTTCCTGGGCGTCTCTACATGATGCTGCATGTGGTCTCACCTTGAGTCCTGTGTGCTCTTTTGGGTGCTACAATATAAGAAGGATATTAAGCTATCAGAAAACTTCCAAAGGAAGGTTACAAAGATGGTGAAGGATCTTGAGGAGAAGCCATATGAGGAGTGGCTGAGGGCACTTGGCTTGTTCAGCCTGGAGAAGGGGAGACTGAGGGAAGACTCCGCTGCAGTATACAACCTCCTCGTAAGGGAAGGAGGAGGGGCAGACACTGATCTCTTCTTTCTGGTGACCAGTGACAGGACCTGAGGGAATGGCCTGAAGTTTTGCCAGGAGAGATTTAGGTTGGGTATTAGAAAAAGGTTCTTCCCACAGAGGGTGGTTGGGCACTGGAACAGGCTCCCCAAGGAAGTGGTCACAGCACCAGCCTGAGAGAGTTCAAGATGGGTTTGGACAATGCTCGCAGGCACAGGGTGTGACTCTTGGGGTGTCCTGTGCGGGGCCAGGAGCTGAACTTTAATCGTCCTTGGGGGTCCCTTCCAACTCAGGATATTCTATGATTCTCTGTAACTCAAGAGTAAGGCAGAATTTCTAATACACTCCTGTGCCCAGTGTTTCTCATTAGCTGTAAAAGCTCGGCAGGTGAAGGTTATAGATTGTCTCACAGTACTAGGTAGGAAACCTAGGTGTCACCTGCAGTTTAAATTCAGTCTAGGGAACAGATGCCCAGGAGTTAGTTTAACTAACTGAAGCACCAAAGTGTCCTTCAGCAGCTCGAGCTCTAGATACACAGAAGTCACTTGTTATGTAATTTGAAATTTATAAAACCAGAGATCTTTTTCTTGGGTATCAGATAGGCTGAAACTATAAAAGGAAGACTAAAAGCCTTTTGCTAGCAACACAGGGACTTTCCCCGGGTCAGGCACAGTAGAATATAGGCTGTCACAGGCCAAAAGGCAGAAAGCCATTCTTGTGAGCACTGTGTTACTGAGGTGAGGCTGTTAAAGTGTGAAAGAATAAAGACAGTAAACACATTGTAAATTGGATTGCTAATTTGATCAAAGCCAAATTTCATAGACAACAAAGTGAACTACGTGTTTAACATGCTTGCTTTGGAAAGTTGATGTGGTGGTGCTGTGACAGTATGGTTCTGACTCTGAAAACCATTTAACAGGACAGAAAATGACAATATTTAATCAAACTGTATTTAAATATGAAATTAATATAATCTCTTTTCTTCACAGAAGCTCTCATTAAATAGATCATGCAATGTAAATCCTATTACACATTATACCAGGGTACCATTTGGTACCTTTCAACTGAAATGTGTCTCAAGTCAGCCCCCCAATATGAAGGTGCCCAACATAGCAGCTGCTTTGGAAAATTTAGGTTTGATAGTCTAGTGCTTCAAAGAGCCCTTTTATGAAGTGTATAAAGTGTTTATACTCCTTGATAACTTCTTTGATGCACAGATTTTTCATTATGTACAAATGAAGAGTTTTAGGTACAAGAAACTATTATTACTAAAATACCTTATCCTGGCTTAATAAAAATTGGCTGGATACCTTGTTTTACATCCAAATTACAGTATTATAATTTAGCAGTTATTCTAAATAACACTGTTCACCTAAGGCTTCCGGAAGTCATTAAAATTATTTCTTATAATAATTATTACAGAGAACTGCCTCAATATTGGTTAGAATAAACTTTATAAAACCAGTATGAAGAAAATAGGAATGACTCCAAACCCACTGGTTCCCTACAGTGCTGTGGGCAAAAATGTAAATCAAGTGGAAGAGTCCTTCAAACTCTTTGCTTATAATCCCACAATTACTTCCATATCGCAATATTCTCCATTAAGCAAGAGAAACTTCTAAGAGGAAATGTTCTCATGAAATGCATTTATATTCTTAGGTGTGTTTATTTTAGGCTCCAAACAGAACTAATTAATGTAGAAAGCATTAAAATAAACAATACGTCTGTCTAGAAAACAGATACATTATTACTTCTGAAGAAAAAGGGAGATATATGTTTTCCTGCTATTACAGATGAATTACTACAGACATGCTGCATTATGTGCACTCAAACTGCTAAATGTTAGCTACTAAAAAGATACAACTAGAACAGCATTTAAATTGCACTACTATTGTTGGTGGATAATTGGATGGAATTTCTAATTCCTACCTGGTATTAAAAAACCTACATCGTGTCTTACCTCTAAAAATATATTTTTTTGATTAACATAATGCAAGAGGGAATGAACTAGATCAAACTGGATGAAACCGTACAGTTCAGAAATACCCAGATTTCCAGGAAATGTCAAGAAATACACAGTTATTGATTCTGCACTTAAATTTCTGAAGTTGTTAATTTGGATATAGGCCAATCCAACATACTCTATGATTGGCTTTGGCATCTGTGACTTAGAGCAACAGACTTGACAAAGGTACTTTTAAAGCTAACCCTTGAAAGCATCATGATTAACCACAGTTTTAGCTACAACAGTTCTAGTGTTGGGCTCAAACTATTTTAGATACTTTCTAAATAAATTATAGCAAAACCACTGCATTAGCAACTCCTGGAGTCTCCTTTGCATAAACTTATTCCATTATTTGTTGGTGCTTTGGAATGCAGGAGGGAGGTGGTTGTCGACCATGAAATCCGGGTAGACAACAAGTGTTTCCTACATGCAGAAGGCAGGCGTGAGTCTTCTCTCCCGTTCCTAGTCTACCGCTTCCCTCCCACGCCTTCTTGGCACCTGTTGGGAAAGGCTGGCAATACAAATCTCTCCTGCTCTGTATGGTTTTTCTCTAGCTACCTACCCTTTTCCTCTGCAGGTAATTCCATCTTCTTGTCTCTTCTGCAACTTTTTCAGTTGCCACACGGTGAACCTGACAAGCCTCTTCAGTTTCCCAGCTGTGCACAAGGCTCTGAACAGCAGCCAGCAGCAAGCAGGGGGAGCTTCTCTTTTGCTTGCTGGACACTTGGAAAAAAACCCTCACAAACTGTCTATGCATCTCCCATGTTCGGAAAGTGGGATTATTTTTCAGGTCCAAGAGTCAGAAGTTTACTTAACAAAAACTGTCTGACACACCAGACAAAAAACATACCCTTGGTGTTTCCAGAAGCAAAACCATCAAAACTCCCCTGGAGAAGAGGGAGGGGCAATATCCAGAATTACCTCTGGTGAGCCTTTTAAAATCACGAATTTCTCCAGATGAAACACAAAAAAACCTGAACAGATCTTGATGTTCTTTTTATCTGAACTCTGGTTGCTAAACATTTATGGTGTAGTTTGTCAGATTTTTCAGACTTTTCAAAAGCTTTTCAAAAACTTTAAAATCCCTATTTTCCTCTGAGACAATTGTTCTCTTTTTTTTTTCAGCAAATATACCCTAGAAAGCAAATTGGGTAAAAGGAAAAGAAAAGAAAAAAAATAAGGGGGGAAGGAGAATTGTAAAGATAGGAGAGGAAAAGAAGGTATATTTTCATTTGCCTGTCATAAGGTATGATTCAGAGGAAATTATGATGTCAAGGTTCCATCATAAAAAAGCAAAGTTTGTAGTAGAAAACATTACATTCTATTTAAGTCTTTGGATATTATTTGTAACCACAACAAACTCAAAACTTATTTGGTGAAATGTTACCCACTGTGATTTTGAAAATTATATGAACAATACTAGTTTGTAGGAATGGCAGATTTCTCTTACAATCTCTAAATCTTATTCAAACAGTAATTTAGGCAGTTTGGTTTTTTTAAGTGGTTCATGCTTTGCTTTTGCAGATCTTGAGCCATGGCAGGTCAAGCGCTTGTTTTAAAGAGGTAAGTGAAGGAGCATTCCAACTTACTCACTATAATTCAGTTCTTGAGACAATAAAACCAGAAAGATGAAGTTTTTCATGACTACCCTCTTCAAACCCATTATTACACTGCAGCTGGAACTACAGAGCAATAAATTACACATATATGTAAGCATATACACATTCCTAATTGTCATATGCATTATATAGCTTAAAAAGTGGCAAAAGCCTGGTCAGGAGGAATGGACTATTAGTAAAAGCTTAAAAGCTTTGTGTCGCAACCTCCTCAGATCTGAGGGTGCTCAGGTAGACTGTGAGCCACCTGGTCACGTAGCATGGCAAAATGGAAAGAGGGCCACACCCAAGGAGAGCGCAGAGCTAGCTGCCAAGGTCCTGAAAATGATTCCAACACATTGCACAAGTGTGGAAATGGTACAAGAAAAGCATGATGCAGAACAAGTCCTCAGCTCTCCACAGACATCACTGCATAGCAGTCTATCGTGGAGGCCAGAAACAAACCCCTGGTAATTCAAAGAGCAACTTCACAGGATGTACTCACCACGGGAAAGAGAAGGGAGGAGTATACCCTTTGGGAAGAAAGCAGTAAAGTGCCTGGTGTCATCCTAGGGAAGAGTTACGTACTAGCATAAGTAACACCTGTGAAATGTTGAAATGCTGTGAAGCTAGGTGTTTGGCATGATGATACACAGAGGTGGGGCAGATAAAGGATGGTCACCGATAATACTAGACTGCCTGGTGCACACTCCCATGTCACCATTACCAGAGTCATTATGTGCTGTCAATGCTTGATCATTGATGGCAGACCTCCTAAATAATTTGTAATGCATTAAGGGTTCATTGCCTTCCCTGGGCAATACCACACGGAGTATGTGGCTGTCCACATTACCTTACTCATGCAAAGCACAGACATGTGCTGGTGTGATAGACCTTTTATTTTGTCCCTGTTTGGGAGACTGTAGCTTATGCAGCAGCCCAGCCCTGAAGACCTCAGCACTATCACATTCTGGGACCACTGCTCACATGGCTCTAGGCCATCACTAATCCTAGCAGAAACACATTTTAATCCATTGCTTCCACTAAATACGTTCACAATATTACATGGAGCATGCAATAACTCAGATGAAATTCAATTCCAAACATAGCTCAACATGAATACTATTCAGGATTCAGATCCAATGTAAAGTTGAACGTAACCTTTTTATGCTTCACCTGCATCAAGGTGAATGTATTGAATTGCTCAGAAGGAGAGTTGTCCAAGTGACATCTGTCTTAAGTTGCCAGCCAAGAATAAATACGTGTAAGTTGTCTGATACAAGTTAAAGTTAGTTTGGGTGTTTTTAACTGTGTATATAAAACCCCAACAATCTCCTCAATAAACTTTGCAAGTATTTGAAAGATGTCTATCAGAGTAAGAATTTACTGGTATCCCTGCCTTCAAATGTATTCTAAAGGGGTGGAGGGAGCCTTCTTGACTCAGTACATCCACTGCCATCTTGAATGCCAAAGTATTAGACTCCGAGACAGATTCCTCCTGCACCAGTATTCCAGGATCTATGTTCCTTCTATGAAAATGGTATGTAACCCCATGCCATCTTCCCTCCTGTGTTTTGCCCTTCTCTAAGGCCCATGTTTGTTGTCAGCTGTGGTCCTACACATCTAAAATCAATCACAGCTTAAATGCTCTCCTATTTAACTCACCAAAAAGCAGCAGAAATATAAGAGAAAAGGATGTTCTTAAGGTCTCTCAGAGTCAGCCATAAGAATTGGACATAACCCAACTGAGATGTTTTTAGGAAATAAGAGAGTTAATGTCTTAGGCCATGTTGGAAACAGCAAAATGAAAACCTCTGTAAGTTAATACTGAAATGAATTTGTGGTTCAAATGGGGATAAGAGGAATAATGAGCTGGGAATATGGAAAAAAAGTTAGCCGACAAGGAAATTGCCATGATGCCATCAGTCTAGTCAGCAGCGCAGTATTTTATTAAGCAGAGAAGTAATTTTGTTGAGCAATACCCAGAGAGGTTTTGTCATGGATAGCTGAGAACCTCTCTTGTGCTGTAATTAGCCATAAATTTCCAGACTTTTTGGAAGACAAAAGCATGTCTTCAGTGGTCTAAAGCCAAATCATAATAATCAGATAGTTTTATAGTGGACCTGTTGCCCAGGCTTTTTGACACTCAGAATTTTGGTCTCTGCCTACACAGTGAATATGACACTGCATGTATAACTAACTAGTTGCTTGACTTTTCTGTCTTCATTATTAGCAAATGCGGCTGAGTTGAGGACACCTGTTATCTTCTTCTGTTAAAGAACCATATCTTTGTATCCAGAGCATCTCTGCTGCAGTATTATGAATGCTTGCTGTGTCCTGGGAAACCTGGGCAGAATGAAGCTTAACTAAAAGTTTGTATCATTATGGATACTCTAAACTAAGGAATCCTTAATTCTGTCATGTGTCTTGGACAGATCAATTGTGTTAGAAAGGCAATTCTACTATGAATCTCTTACTCTTTTAGGGATGCAAATATCAGAATGGTAATTCTTTAAGCAGAGACATAAAATAAATCTGACTTACAGCAGAATCCTAGAAAAGCACAGACCTTTTATCATGTAACTGAAAGCATTTAAATGACAGAAACAGCCTATTCAGTGTTCTGAACACTCCTACTTCCATTTTTGGGTTAGCTTTCTTTCCTATCTGCTGTGAATTTAATCTATAAACAATTAGTTGTTCTTGCTTTGGGGTTTTGGCTTGCTTTTGTGCAATCTTTTTGGTCAGTCCTCTCTGGTATCCCTCTTGTCCCCTCTTCCCTCCTCCTATCGAGTTCTTAACAAAGAACAGACACAGGTGAAGCAATGGATGTGCAATTATCGCAGCCCAAAAGCAAATGGGCTTGATGTACACAAATTCATATCACATTTCTCTTTATTTTTTTTCATAAAACCAGACACGGTATCTAGGTTCTATCAGTGCAATAAGCCAAAATGGTGACTTACAACTACAGCTGGCTGCCCAGGTGTCCTGATTCAGCATTCCCACAGGTACAACAGCGCCCATGCACTATTAAAAGCAAATTGCTTGTATAAGGGCTCTGCTACTTCTATATTTTTTAGTGTTAATGTTGAGAGAGCTCTATGTTAAAAGACAGCACCATAAGTTATTAAAACTGAAAAAATTAACAAGAGCATAGTTCAGTCCTCCACTCTTATTTAGTGCTGTTCTTTAGGAAGAGCTTGCCTACACGTGGGTTCTTGCTGGCAGGTGGCATTACACAAACACTATCTGGACATGTTGGGGTCGATTTTGCTTTGTTTCCATGATCCTGAGCACCGCTTTCAGTTAAATATACTTATGCTAGTCAACACTGCCATTACATCTCTGTAGACCATGCTCTTAAATATTCTCTTTGCAGAAAATGCTTCGATAGAAGTTATATTCAAATTATTGCCCCTGTACTTTGTGGGTTTTAACATTTGCCATGCCGTTTCAGTTTACTGGTTTATGACACTACTCACCAAAACACTTGGTCAAGTAATTTAATATACAGTGGCTTCTTGGAGCACAAGTGTTTGTGGGAGACATCACTGTGACTTAAATTGTCAGCATTTAAATTCTGTCCCACCAGTTCTGCATTTCCTGGCTTCCATAATGATTTCAATACTCTCTAAATTCTGGTTTTTTCTTAATGGTTATGGTGATGTTGTTTTTTTAATTATGAATTGCATGTTTATCAACTAAATAAATCTCAAAAAATACTTCTGTATTAATTATCTCATACTATTGCAAAACAGAGCATGACTCAGAACTAAACATCTTAAAAAACTCTAAAAGTTTAAGGGACAGAGCAAATCAAATATTTTTTAAGTGTATAGATACTTCGTCAACCATATAAGAAACGCTGGCATGGCAAGGGCAAAATGAAGCATTCTTTTTCCCTTCCCACATTTCTCCACTCTACTCAACTGGTTTGGTTTGAGAGTCTGATTACTTCCCCCCCCCCATGAATTTCAAAGTAAATACTTCAGTGTTCTTCTCACATTAACATCACTTTCTTGCCCAAATCACATCATGGTTGAAGCCCAAGAATAGGAACAAATTGTGTAGAAAGGATAAAAAGGAAAAAAACCAAGTTAAATACACCATTATAGCATTTTCATGTTTTCCTGGATATTTTAAAGCATAATAAGGAATTACTGTGCTGGTCAGCACAACAGCATCCTATTAACAGCCATACATGAATGAATACATGACAATGAATAATGTAGCTGTTCTGAATGTTGTCAAAGAACTCTCATGTGATCTGTGCTTCACCACATCTGTTCTTTTTCCATTCTCTCTATATACTGTTTTCTTCAACTCACACAAATACATCAGGACAGCAATCCCAAAGCCATGGCTTATGAATAACATCCCCCAAAAAATCCTCCAGTTCTTATCTACATTTAAATATACACCCATACATACATATCTATATTCATTTCTATATAAAAATGTAAATAAAATTACTCTACATACTTCAGCCTATAAAAATATTTATTGCTGTATTTTTGATTGATTTAAATCAAAGAAATGTATTTATCCAGGTTTCCCATAAATTAGTGAACTAGAGGCACATCACATGTAAGTAACTCTCACAAGCAAATCTGTCTATATAAAGAACTTAAAAGTTTAAATTTAAAACATGGGAGGCTACTCTCTCCTCTGTAAGAATGATAATGGGGAGCAACGTGATTAAAAAGTAACCCTAGAAGGGTGAGCACAAATATGAGTAATTGAAAAGGGAGTAAGTGCCAGCTTTTTGTGGGGATTACCAAGGGATTTTGAATCTATGTGTCTAGTAGCATGGGGGAATTCCTAGTAGAAAAAAAAAAGAAGAAAAGAAAGAAAAAAGGAAAGGAAAATTATTCATCTGGTTAAGCCTGAGAGGGAGGTGGAAAGTATGACCATTATTTCAGGAAAACAAGTTACACTGGGGGAAGGATGGTGGCTGGAACCACCACATGGTAGCAAATGACCTGTCTGCACTGAACACGCACTCTCAGTGAGGCGTACAACCACCCTGAGTACCCTTGCTATATTTCCCACGCAAGGAATAACAGTAATTTAACCAGGTAAGGAACACAACAGTTCTACTGAAGAAGAGAAAAAAAAAAGTTGAGCATAATTGTAGTTAAGCAGATAGAAACTCTGGCAAGAATCCAGACATCCAGCACAGCAGTGAGCAGGTTTTTTCCTGTTTTTTTCCAGGTAATAAATAAAATTTGTCCTGCTGCAACATTTAATTAGCTGGAAAGATATAACCTATTCCAAACAGCTGAGGGAGGATCTGTCTAGATTGCAAAAGAAAAGAAAACAAAACAAAACCACGGAGAAGCCCAGCCCCCTGCCTCGCCTAGGACTCTCTTAGGTGACTGCCTTGCTATAACTCCCCTTCACCTCAAAACAAAAAAATGCTTCTGTGTCATATAGTTTCCCCTCCTTTTCTCCCTTCAGTCTTTGAACAAAGGAGGTTTGTGTTCTCCTGAAATTGTGGGGGTTTCTTCTCCTGTGACAAAACCAACACCAGCAAATATTCTCAGCCCCTGCATGACTCATTTCATAGGACCTTAGCTACAAGGTTTTGTTCAGCTTTCTGATTCCAAGCTGGAGAAGGAGGCCTTCTCTTCTTTCAGTCTCAAATTCTGGGAGGAGATCGGTTAACCACTGAAAGGCCTTATCTATTAAGAATTGGGGTGAACCTTAAGGCAACGACTTGTTCTCTTCTGGACAGGTTCCTCTCACCTACCCATGAACTGATAATTTTGTTGTCTGTTACCTTGGAAAGCGACTCACCTGCTTTTTCACTTACTTGGTATGGAAGTTTATCAAATGACAGTATTAAATGCTTTGTTTCTACCATTTAAACATCACTCTGGGAGGTAATTTAGTAACCCCATGGATCCCAAACAGACTTTAGGTTTTGTTATTTCTTGAGAAAATCAACCACTGTAAGAAGAAGCTGTATGAGGACCTGGGCTGGATGTCTTGCTAACACTTCTCTGGGCAAGGCAGACAGAAATTAAAGAAGCAGACGAGGAAGACTAACATGAAAATACCTTAGACCTTGATGGACTATCATCTTGAAAGATGAGTTAAAAGAGCAGGAGGAATTTGGGATCCGTATATCTGCTGTCTCAGGAATATGGCAAAGGCAGCGATAGAATAAACTCATTTATTCCAGTAATTTGACGCAGAATCAAAATGGGCTTCCATAGCCACACCTGGGTGTTAGAAGTACTCCACCCGGTTTCCTTCGATGAATATTCATGTCATAGAACTAAATCTTTGTGTGAAAGGCAGTAGCTGTGTTCAGGTAGCAGGTAGGTGTGAGAACTCTTATCTAGATGGAGAATCCTGAGAAACCTTTAGACAGGTACCTGGTTATAAGTCTGAAAATATGACTAATCAACACCTGAATATAAGAGCAGAGACAGCATTAGAGCACACAGATGTGACTTAGAAAAAAAAAATGCTGAAGTCTAAGTATCTTGCATGAAATTTTAAAGTCTAGATTTTTGTGATCATTATTCCTAATGCACAGGAAATATATAAATAACAAAGCACGAAGAACTCTATTTTCATTCACTCATTTTACTATCAGCAGAAGCCAATCTAAATTTGAAATTGTTCTCTAGGGGAATAAATGCCTTTTGGCTTAACTATGCAGCAACTTATCACCTTAACACCTGTTTGTCTTTAACTACATAATTTAAGGTCATTTGAGTTTGCCATAGCACAGGTAGGACTCCTTCACCCTTGGCATTAGCATTTTGTCACTGTTGAAGCTGTATGACTGCAAAATACACATTGTATCTGTGATTTGATTCTCAATTTGAATTATTATTTATCCAAGGAGAATGGAATGAATCAAACATTCAGGAAGTTGTTTCTTTATTCATAGTGAGAACACTGGCCACACTGATTAATTAAACAGTCTAAAAGATATAAAAAAAGATAACAAAATCATGGGCACAGCTATCTACTTCATGCAGTATAGGCTATATGACAGCTCAAACAATCCTCAGTGTGAATCCACACAGACATTCTAAATATAAACAGGAATCTAATAAAGCTATTTACCCTTCATTTGCAAACAAACTCAAGGATACCAAATACCCCTATTTAGCTTCAATTAGTGAAACTGGATTATGAAAATGTAACCAGTGATGTAATGCATTATTTAAGAAAAGGAATAAGCTGAGTTTTAGAATCTAGAAATAGTGTATTTTGTGGATCTGACACCTAGAAATTATTTCAGGGGGCTTTTTAGTATTTAATAATGTGTTATCAAATGTCTATTTGTCAAAATACCAAAAGAGAAACTGCTAATCTTTGATTTCATGAAGTAAATGCTTTGCACATTAAATATCACAGGACTAGAAAAGTCAAGAATCACACAGAATCACAGAATATTCTGAGTTAGAAGAGACCCACAAGGATAATCAAGTCCAACTTTTAAGTGAATGGCCTATAAGGGGCTCAAACCTTAAAATGAAATGTATACTCAGATTTATATGATTTTTAATTTCTCATAGATCCAGTTACCTTCAGTGACTTAATAAATATGTTATTTATATTTTGATAAGAGCACTCTGAAATCTCTCTTTCATTGTTATATAGCTGACATTTTCAGTTGTTCCAATCAGAAGCTTACAATAAACAAAATTATAAATTTCAGATGGCCTTGCAAAGGAAAAAGAAGTGGAGATCTTTGTACAGAACCAGAAGTACATCTGAATCAACATCAGAAGTATTTGATGAGAAAGCAAAGTTATTATAGAAGGATGCCTCTCTTTTCCTAAGACAATGGTGTAGTGAAAGCAAACCTTTTTCCCTTATAATTTGGGCAACACAACATTTACTCACTGAGTAATACAATCAAGCAAGTGATCTTAAACTTTTTTTAATATCCTGCTTTTACCATCACTATTTATGGAAGTCAAACAAAAAGAAAGAGAAAAAAAGTTGCACTGTACATCAAGAAGAGTTGCTGCGAAGTACAGGAAGAGGCAAGATGAAGATTTGTTAAACAATCCTGGAAGAAGATGAAAAGGGAAAACCAGGGTATATTACGATAGAAGTTTATTATAGACTAGCTTTTTGGGTGGAGAGAAGTTGTGTTTTTTGATCATGCAAGGGAAGCATCCAAAAGGACAGAACCTGATGGCTTTAATTACTTCTTGGAATTAATTTTTTTCTGTTGGAAAATAAATACAAGAAGGAGACAGTCCAACAAGTTCTTGGAATATGCTGGGGACAGCCTTTTCTTCAGAAGGTAAAGAAAACCATTAAGGGTGTGGCTATTTTAGATCTGCTGACTAGTAGGGCACGAACTGGCTGAGAGTGGAAGGCAATCTAGGTGAAAGTGAACTCCATCATTTAATAATCACTACCACAAAAACGGAAAGAAGCAAAACAAAATTACTCTTTTTTTCCCAGAAAACAAAACCAAAATTTCACAAGCTCCAGAGACTGATAAGCAAGGTTTCTTAGGAAGACTGTTTAATTAATAAAAGAATGTAGGAGAGCTTGTCTGTTTTAGTCATTGCTGGAGTCAGTTCTTAATTACCCGAGGTAAAGGAATAATATGAATTAGGTAAAAACAGAGGATAAAACAAATTAGTCTGGGTACATTATTCTGCAAGACTCTACTCAGTACATTTACCTTTGAAAGGCTTCTGAACAGATTTCCACAGAAAGAGCAGCAACAGAGAGGAGTCTGATGCAAACAGTTTATGTTTTGTAATGCACCGTTTTCTACCAGTCTCCCACAAGAAATGCTGCGAGAAGGTAGGGCTTCCTTAAATCCCAATTCCCATAAACCATCTGTCATCAGCAGGTGACTGTATTATTGCACACATTAGGAGATTATCCCAGTACAAAAGAAACTGCTGAATTCACATACACACACACACACACACACACCCCCCAAGGCAATTTCCTTGATTTTTATGGTTTATCTAACAATCAGACCTTTGCGTTATACATCAAAGTGTAAAATTATGTGGCCTGGTCTCACTCGTTTTCAGAAGTTTCATTTAAAAGGTTGTAAATGTTCTTAGTACAAATGGATTGGTTCCAAGTTAGAGAAATGACACCCCACCAGTTTAATTTAGCTGTAAGTATGAACAAATTATTCCAAAAGAAGAACTAAATGCCAGCTCAGAGCTTTCTAAGCAACAGCTGAATCCTGCTATTCTTTCCACTGAAAAATACCAAACCTCTACTTGCTTTTCTAGAAGTCCTTGCAAGGAGCTAATATACAAGACAGCAACAGAGTGAACAGCAATTTTTTCTGTGGGAAAGCCAATTCCCCAGCTAGCTCTACTACAATGGAATGCCATCCCAGCATAGTAATGTGCCATTCTGCTGTTTTGTGAAGAACTGAGACCTTTTTATAGGATGTTTCAACAGTATCAACAGAACTAAGGTGCTGAATGAGACCAAAAGGGATGTTTGGGGTTTGTGTTATTTGTGTATTCAGCTAAAGACCAATGAATCTTTTCCAAATGCAGAAATTAGTAAATGAGATTTCCTGGCTTGAGAAGACTAGACAATAAAAGTATTTGTTTTAAAGACAGAATATTTTAAGCCTTCATCAAATACATTCAGATGAATATTAGTTCCACAAGGAAGAAGAAAGCAACTTTTTCAATTACTGGCCTGCTGAGTACTTTTGTTAATGTGGAAAAACAGTATTTCTCTCTCCATGGAAAGATTACAATAAAGACAAGAATGGCATTGCACAACTTTGTCTGCAATCTGAAATTAAGTTCTCACATTAGAACAGGAGTAATTAGCATTTTCCCTAGCTTGCTTCCATGCAGTAATACTGCTGCCAAGCAAATGAGTAACACTACATGAGCTAAATGAACACTAGAAACAAACGTGTAGCCATTCCTCCTTGTCTGGGAAAAAAACTTACACAGTAAGGGAAGAAAACAGTATGGGTTAAGAGGAGAACTGTAGAAATGTAGGTGCTGTTCCTTTATTATTTTGGCTTATATATTTTTTATGGAAAAAAAAGGAAAAAGCCATATGGTTTGTGGGAGCATGTGGAAGATCTCCTCGAGCCATTTTCTTTGTTGTCTCTTCATGCCAGCTATAGTCATTATGTACCTTCCTTATTTCCACACATGTTATTAGTTTGAAAATTTTCCAGTACTTCAAACACAGGTCTTTTAAAGGAAGATTACAATTATGCCTTGTGTTAAATCCTGTTTTCAGAATAGACATCTTCATGATATATGTAAGCATGTTTGTGTATATCTACATTTATATAAAGGCACATATTTCATTTTCTCTTACCTTTCTAAGTGCTGCTGGTAATGAGGCAGTAGACATTGATATCGCTGGCAGAGCGTAAGAGTGGGGACAGGTTACTGACGGTGCTTGGCTCTCCTGAACAGTGTAGCGTCTGCCCGATACATCATAGTACCTGCGAGGAGAGGAAACACTGTTCAACTACTGCACCCTAGCAAAATAAAGCCTGAGTTAGTATTCGTTGTATTTCTGAGAAAACACTAAGATGTTTTCTCCTGTTGCAGTGGCTCCGGGCCTCTGGTACTTCTAAAGTTTACTGCTTTATTTTAGCCAAACTACTTGCTCCTCTTATTAGACATTAATTCATCCCACCTGCTTTAGCTCTCTGAAACTAATCTGTCAGCTTTTTCCTGATAATAAAGCAACCAAAATCCAAATACAGTACTCAGCAGGATAACCACATCAGAGCCACAAGGCAGAAAAATTAGTCGTCTTATCTCCTGTCACTCCACCTCTTCAGAGACAGCAGATTACAACATTTGGAGTTTATAGCTCCACATTACATCACATGTTCCATTCACTTTCCTTCTGGAAGATGTCTCAGTAAAGAATCAGTTGAATTCTCAGAACAAGTCATTTACTGGGAAGAGGCTGTCACAATAAAAGTGTCTACAATCTTCAAAACAATACATTCATTTTTAGCAAGTCAGTCCTAAAACTTAAGGAACCTAATTTTTCTTATGTTTATTCTGCAGTGTCAATTTTCAAATTCTGAATCCAAAGAATGTGAAAAATTTTACTTAGTCTCCTCCCAAGAGAGAAATAAAATTGTAAAAACTGACCAAGTTATAAAATCTCTCACTTCACTGTCTGAAAAACCGAAGTAGCAAGAATCCAGAATTCTCTGAAGATAGTTTTATTAAAAGGTTAATAAATATAACACTTTATATATTTTTTTCCTTTAGATGATTCAACAATTGGTTAAAATTCAGCTTTTTAGAAATTGTATGTATTTTGGTATTTTTATTTCAAAATTGGACTAAATTTTTCATAGGATCATAGGACAATTCCGTTTTGAAGGGATGCCAGGAGATCCCTGGTCCAGTGTCCTGCCTGAAGTGGGGGTCAGCTATGGGATCCCTCAGGGCTTTACCCAACCAACTCTTGAAAATATGCAAGGACAGAGACATCACAACCTCTCTGGACAACAGAGAAAATGTTTTCTCTTACATCCAATCTGAGTCTCTCCTTTATCAACTTTTCCCAGTATTCTCGTTTTCCCACCATGCACCACTGTGAAAAGTCTGGGTTCCTCTCCATCACCGCTCAAAGACGCCTCCTCTCCAAAACTGAACAAGCCCCAATTCTCCATCCTCTCCTCAGAGGGCAAGTGGAGCCTCACAGGCAACCACCATACTGGTGGCCATTCAGTGAACTCACCCCAGTTTGAAACACTGAGAGGTCTTTAGGCAGAAAAAATCCCCTCATCAAATATTTTGCTTTCAGGGGAAAAAAAGAAGTCTCAAAATGTTCTTGGGGTTTTTTTGTCCTTAAAATACACATATTTTCCATTTTGGTTGGAACAAAACTCCTTTTTTCCCACAGGCTTCTTTTCCAGACTCATCATATTGTCCCAAATCCAGCTCTGTTTGTACAGCTTTATTTGCAAATTCAGTTTTATAACTGACTTTCATATAGAGTTTTCAAAGAGTAAATAAGTGAGCAGGAAAGCCTCGGGCATATTTATAAAGTTGTTCAGTTTATTGCATAATTGTGGTGAAAATGTTTTGACATTTTAACACATCCCAATAAACATGTGCAATTATTTTGTTTATTTACCTATTTCTAAGGAAGAAACTGCATCACTCTTAATATCTGATTACCCTCCGCAGGACATAGCTGACTTTGAGCTGTCCATCTTGTTTTTCGTGTTCTGCCTCCACCGATAGAGCTTGCTTTTGGGGTGGTTCCACACACATTACATATGAGACAATTCAAAAGTTGCACTAAAAAGCTGCTGAAAGTAGTAGTGCTGAAAGATCCTGTGGCACCCTACCCTGTCTAAGGTCAATACTGCTGAAGGGAGGAAGAGTAGGCTGGGGACTGTCAACTCCGTGACTCAGAGCAATGGAACAAGAGACACGGTATGGGCAGGAGACGGGGAAGGTACTTGGCTGAAGTGTGGATAAGAAGTCTGGGTAAGGAGGAGGAAAATAATGGCACACCAAGGGAAGTGGATGGAAGAGCCATCAACTGTTGAGGTGACACTGACACTCTGCAAGAGGCCACCATTCATCATGGTGCTGGTGGGCCGGTGACAAGCTTCTGCACCCCAGGTGATATCCAATGAACATGTGTCAGAAAATAACACATCCCCAAACGCCAAAAGGAGGAAGCTCTGGACACATTCTAGGTAGGAAGTCATAGTATTTTGCCAGGATACCCTTTGTCCTGCTGCAGAAGGGGGCTGTGCAGGTCCCCAGGCAAGCCAGCAACATCCACCTGGGATGCTCCTGCTGGCTCCCTTTCAGCAATGAAGGCTGGGCCTCCTTGGGACATCATCACACCTTGCCCCATGTGCCCACTCCTGATGGCCATCAGTCCCTGAGACACCATGAGACCTCAGGGCTCTGGCATGTTCACAGTGTGGTAGCCAGAAAGCTGCTGCCTTCAGAATACAGTGAAGCAGCACTGATTCTTTCAGGCACCTTTTTTTTAAAGGACACAGTTTCACACCAAATTCACACCGATTTCACTGGAGCTGACAGAAGCAGCCTGGGAGGTTTCAACCCAAAGATGTTTGCACTGGAAAACAGCCAGCTCCAGATTTCTAAACAGGTGAGAAAAGGTACTCTTTGAATTTCTTCACGGTTTGAGGTCTATCCTCCCAAAAATCTGCTGACAAGCTGAGCTCACCAGAGCCTCCAAGAAGTCTTACTTTATGGCACTGGGCAGTTTTCCAGGGAAACTGGAAAATGCTGCAGGGAAACGCTGCAGTACGCTTCCCACCTGAAGGCATGGGCATGCACACAAGCTCCTGAGGGCAAGACAGGGTGTGAAGGCACAGGGCTGCACCTCCTCTGCCCCAGCTGCCCAGCCAAATTCTCTCCTTCCAGCCCAGATGCGGAGCAGCTCACCCCAAAGCATGGCAGAGAAAATCACTGTAGGGCAAGGGCAGATGGGGGGACAGTCACCATAGAGAAATGGAGGCACTGTCAACCCACACCCTTGCTTTTCTCACCCAGGCATGTTTGTGTAACCATACCCACTTGCTCAGAGCCCTGAGGCTCTGGGGGGAGAAGGTACTTGCAACACACTGAGCATGTTATGAAACCTTCCCAGACATTTTGCTCAGCAGTAACTACAGCAGCCCCATATTACCTACACTGTTTCCAGCACAAATCCAAACCATACCCCCATACCTGCAATCATGGAGAAAATTAACTCTATGCGAGCCAAAACCAGCATATATGTTTTCATAGAGCTATTAGTTGCAGTAACAACTAATTTTACAGTGAAGCAAAGGAGGAGCAAGCAGGAGGCCTTGGAGATTATCAAGCTGTTGGAGAAAGCATGAGGCACGAAAAGGAGGAAAGAGGAGTTCTGTAGGTACATACATCTTCTCTTTACCTGATTTACAGTAGAACTACTGGCTGGAAAAGGAAACCATCAGATGGGAACTGATCTGGCAGTGCTCTCTATGTTGCAGACCACGCAGTTCAGCCCCATCACTCTTACCTGTCCTTGCCTAAGTGCTAAGTAGCAACACAACCTTATCTTATTAACTGTCTTAACATATCGACTTAAAATATGACAATTGCAAATAATTTTGAAGGGAACTAGCCTGCGGACAAAAGTATATAAAAACAATGTAGGACCAATGAGCAAACAACTCACTAACAAAAAGAAGAAAAGACTGGGTTGCCATACATTTTAAACTAACACTGCTTACTAAACTAACATCCTTATAAATTTTGCAGACATGGCTTCCTTCATAATCTATCATATTCAGCCCTGAGATCCATCTCCCATCTGCTATTTTTCAGAACAGTCTTCAGTCTGTATCCAGTAGATGGTTCTTGCCTACTAATTTCCACTTTTCAATCAACACAGTATAATTTTTTAAGAGAGAGCATGCATGAGCAAGAGCAACTAGATTAAAATGGAAAGATATTTTGTTTGTTTATTCAGATCCTCTACCCAATCTTCCCCCTCCCACACCATATCAGCACTAGAATTTTTCCCTGGGAGCAGGAAATATCAATCTGATCAGCAAAATACTTGACTAAAGATTTACTGCAAAACACAGAACAATATGAAGAGCAGTAAGGGGCGTTCCCCTGGTTCATCCACCACCTCAGTGCTCGTGGCTACGATAGGTGCACCTACAGTGCCAAATAATTTACCTCCCTGGTTCACTCCCTGGTCCTGGTGCCCTTGTCAGCTGTACCGCACATGCATCACCGTGTCCTTGGACTCTCTTCTGAAGGAGACCGACTGCTTCCCTCCGAGGAAAAGCCAAGGTGCAGCTCTGTGGATGGACTGCCCTAAGGATGTCACAGCAAGGATGGGACTAGACCAATAGTGGCTTCTCCTGCCCTCCACCATCCCAACCAGCCTGCTGTCCTCAGACAGCCTCTGTGTGCCCCACACCCCAGAGCATGCAGCATACTTTTGGCATAATGCTATAAAAACACCAGTCTTGCAGGCAACAAAGCAGCCTTCACATTACTTCAGACACTTTGAACTGATGCCACAAAATATAATTATGATCTTAGAGCCATGGGGACCCAGGTCAAATGTTAGGCAGCACAAACACAAACAGTTCACTCCAGAGGCGAAAGAGGTGTGGATACATCCGTAAGGATCACTCCTTGGGGCAGATGCTTTAGCAGTGTAGACTATTTTAAACAAGGGTTTTTTTAATTGTGCATTATTTGAGTTGCTGTCGTTACAGTCTTAATATCTTTTGAGAATTTCAAACAGCCTGCTCTGGGCTGAAGTTTTCCCTACAAAGCTACTGCTTGTTATTCTTTCTGTCATCTTTTCCACAGAACCAGTATGTGGACTCCCTGCACAGTCTACAGCAAGCTACTTACCACATTTATAACACCTCTTCCCACTGCCTCAGCAGTCCCATTTCTGTGTCCCTGGTTATAGAAGAGAAGAGCCAACTTCAGCTCTTACACAAAGTGGTTGCTGCACTTGGACACCTCTGCACATACCTACCTATTCACACAGAGATTCAAGGAGTGAAAATCCGGAGCAGACACACATCTTTGAAGTGACGTATGCTTGGGGGACATGTACTACATGACCCTCTGTTGTGGGAGTGACAGGGGGTGTTTGTGTGCGTGTGTGTGTGTGTGATTTTTACAGGGAAACTGAGCATTTCAAACTTCTCCCAGGCCTTGGGACTGATGAATGGCTCTGAGCTCCTCCTTGGTCATGGCACTAAGAAGTGGCAGGGAGGCATGCACCCTCTTGTGCCAGCACCCTGCCATCTAATGGCCAGGCTTCAGATTCACAGGTGAATCAAGTTTTACGTTTTTGTCTCCACCGTTCTGGATCCTAGAGATAGAAAAGTCTGTTTAAACTACCTTAGGTCCCATCTTGTCAGCACAGAAGTATTCCTACTGGCTTACTTCGAGGTGTTTTGTCATACATCTTAATAACAGGGTTAATACCTCACCTAAAAGTACCTTTTGTTATAGTTACTCCACAGTGCCTTACTAATTCAGCCTGAATAATTCCTTCCTTTGTTTGGCAAATTCACACCATTTAAATACTTGCAGACTTCACCTGTATCTCTCACTCAATCTTTATTTAGCATCATCCTCCCTTTTGTAAAGGAATTTCCACGTTCTCCTCTCTGTTTCCTTCTGACAAGACCTCTCCAGCCAAGATGTGTCCAGAGCTGGATATAATGTCCCTGCTCCACTCACAAAGAGCAGGTCCACTGCCTCATTGCTTTGTTCCACGATACACTTGCTCACACAAAAACTGCACAGAGCTTTTCTGAGCCACTCTAATACCACAAACTTGTCATACTTGTTGTCCACTTCCATTCCTACATGTGTTTGTTTTTTCTTTCTACCGCCTTCCCGGTACAATATATTAATTTCAGGTTATTAAATGTATTTGTTTGCATTTGGCAGTTTGTTGAAGCTCTGAGCAACTGCTCATGAGATGAAATGGCTCCAAGCTTCTGGCTTTCCTGCACTTCAAACAGCATTCAGCTGGAAATACTACAGTCATTAGGCCTTCAAAACATGTTTTTCTGAGGGCTAACACAGGCACACAGTGCTGCTCTGTAGCCAAATATTTAATACAGTGAATCCAAGCAGCTTCTGGTTTCTTATCCCAAGTAATCCTTTTCCATTTTACAAAACAAAAAAGCCCCTCCATCATAGAAATTACTGCCATTATTAATTATGTTTAAAGTTAACTCCTTTAGCACCTCTATTAATTAGGAAAGACACTACAGAAAGATGGATTATAAATCCAACAAGAAAGTTGAATTACAAGGCTATCTGCTAGATAATCTGGAAACTTAGGGAATAATGAGGTTAGATGCCCAGAAACCCTGCCATTATATAACCAGTTAAAATATTCATGAGTAGTAGCATAGAGCTTGATCTATACCAGACTTGTGCCAGATGCTCATCACCCTTTCACTATTTTGCCTCCTGATGTTCTCAACTATGGAATTAACTGTAATAGATTTAATTTTGTATCTTGCTGTCATCTTAAGTATCTTCACAGCAACTCCACTTTTTCTCTTTTTATATCCACAAACCAGATTATTAGCATTCTGTATTGATGTTACTATGAGGAAATCCATCATAAATTTCAGTTAATGCCTACCACAAACAATCACTTCTCTCTAGTTGTATTTCTAGCCCTCATTTGCATAGGAAAAAATCACAATCTAACAACCAACAACAATTTGGTTTAGTACAAAATAACGGGAACATGTACTGATCCACTTTCTAAAGCCTCACTTCAAAGGAAAAACACATTTTGTCATTTCATCACTTGGAGACTATTTGAATTACTGAAGCTCTTTTTTATCCTGTAATTTGAAGGCCATTAACAAATTTTGTCAGTTACTACTTTTTGTGAAACTGAACTCCTGATAGTGATGATAGTGATGTTTAAAGAAGATCCTCAATCTTAGTAAAATATTAATGTAAGATGTACTCCTTTAAGCTTTTTTTTTTTTTCCTACTTTTTTTGGCCTTTTTAAAAAATTCATCAGAAAAGCTCATTATTACCATCCAGCCACTGGGTGGCACCTCTACATAGATGCCAGGTGTGCCCCAACAAACCCATGATGCCTTCAATAATCACTCCATTCCTCCCACAGCCAAGTGTTGACATTACATCAGCTTCGTGTACACAGCCATGTTTGGGAGACAGTCAAAGCTGGTTACTAAATATTGGCTTTGTGAAATATTCCTGGGATTTTCCACTGTAATTTTTCAACTCCTAACTTTTGGGAAAAATTAATCTGTACAGAGAAACCTGACAGGGGAAACCTGATTCTTTGAATATGTGTAGGTATGGGCAACTTTTGATAGTATATGAAATTGTTTTGACAGATGTGCCAGAGTAAATATATAATGAACTTTGTTGCTTTGTAGCAATATAAAAAAAAACATGTCTAATATTACAGTAGCATCCAACAAGCCCAAGCCAAGTTAAATTCCAGTTTTGGTGGGCAATGAACTAATAATGTCCTTGCCCCTGAGGTCAATTGTAACTATGCTGCACTAGACTATCTCAATGAGTGAAAAGCTCATCTTGATATTTATACTCTGGTCTAGCTCTAAAGCATTGTATAAACAACAATCATCACATTGAGTTACCTAACACAGGTAATATCTCATTTTATATAGCAAGAAGCTCAAAGAACCAGATGAAGCTGTTTGACTGAGGAGACGAAAAGCCATCATCACTCATTTCTTTAAACACATGATGCTTGTCTTCCTTTGTTCATATTGACTCACCATGACTTGAGGAACAGAAATGTTACTGCATCATTTTCCTACTTTCTGTAGCTATATTGGGAGATACAGAAGATTGCTTACAAATCCAGGGACATGAAAATGCTTTTGAACATATAGACTTACACTTGCAGCATTTCCCCATCTACTCTTTTATGTGAGTTTTAGCATTTTGGTTCAAAGTGATAGCTGAAAAAAATCAGCACAGTTTGTGCTCTTTACTATTTAAAGTTTGTTGTGAGCATCTAGTAATCTGCCTTGGACTAAAGTTCCACTTTAGTGGAAACAAAGCAGAACTTTGAATAAGTCCAATTCATCTGGACAATTCTAAAT
Source organism: Corvus moneduloides (assembly GCF_009650955.1). Classification (NCBI taxonomy): domain Eukaryota; kingdom Metazoa; phylum Chordata; class Aves; order Passeriformes; family Corvidae; genus Corvus; species Corvus moneduloides. The sequence continues at coordinate 47,018,401 of NC_045478.1, read as the reverse complement.
ACTGTGCAAGTCCAGCAACAAGTAGGAAAGTCTTTAATTCCTGGGAAAAAATTTTCTGTCCACAGTGCCTTACTAATTTGCATACACCACAACAAGCCTCTCAAGTTCCCACCGTCCAAAGGCAGGAAAGGCCATGCAGGATGGGTACAGAGGCAGCAGGGAGGCAGGGATGCACTGTTACACACACCTGAACACTAGGTCTTGTGGTGGGGACACCAGTTGTCACACGGAAATGAATGACCACAGCTCCAGGCTGCAGCTGGGGACTGCAGCTGACAGGAAGGTCCCGTTCAGTGTGAGATCCTAGAAGATTACATGGCCTTTCAGCAATCTAATGCTCTCCCCTGCTCCAGCCTCTCCTCTACCCCTTGGGCCAATGAGGAGACCCTGGGCAGGTCTTTGAGTCCAGCATGAGGGTGAGTCCCTGACAGCACAGCCTGAGAGCGAAGAAAGGGCCAAATGAATGAGATGCAACCAGGACTTGTGAGGTTTGGCTGGTGCTGCATAAACTCATCCATTTATCTAAGCATCAAAATCTTCATAAACCACACCCTGCAATTTCAGCAAAGGAACTCACCTAAAATGAGTTGATTTCATGGACTAAATTAGCCTACTGTCTAGAACAAAGAGAAGCAACTAGTGTGGTACCAGCCATTCCACATTTGCATCAATTATGCTGAGCCCAATTGAAACTCAGACTTTTGGCAACAAGGCACTGAGCCACCTTTTTCTCAGAAAATAACACAGTGGCTTACATTCAATGGAGATTTGTGATTACAAATTGCATTAATGTAAGTTTATGTCACCTCTGAATATCAACAATCTAAGTACCTAGGTAACCTGCAGTTACAAACGTGCTGCAGAAAAGAGCGATCACATTTTTTTTCAAGTGGCACTACAGAGGCACCAATTCAGAATGCAGACCTAGATTTGTAAATTTAGCTTTGAAAACTGGCCATTAAAATTTTACTGAGCTCGAAGAAGAAAGGAAGAACAATTATACTACAGTAATTAAACAACTTCTTTTTGATGTCAGGAATGGAAAACTGAATTGAAATGATATATTTGGTAAGAAGTAGTAGGAAAACACAGAGTTATACTTAGATAAGGCAGTTCATGTAATATGAGACATTTTGTTGCTTCCAGACTTAATAATGGACTTATCATTTCAGGCTTTAAGTAATTACAACTTTATTGCAAAAGATATCACTACGGATTTTTTCATTTGCCTGAAAACACGCATCTGCAGAGATTTTAATATAAATCCTAGATTAATTACTTTCATTTAAATTCCCTGCATATTTCAATATGGAGCATCTGAGTGAAGCATCATTTCTTAAAAGATGACAATACTGAATCACAATTTATGAGTGTTTAATGGGCCAGGTCCATGACTCTCACGTCTTAGTGCAAACAATCTTCTTTAATGTGTATATACAGTTATATTTATGAAAACAATTTAAAAATGCTTTAACACAGACATCTTTTTAGATACAACTTGTAAAAATCTATTCTCATACTTCATATGGCTTTTCAAGTCACATCTCCAGCAGAAGTAGTAGTTCAGGGAAGTCTTGAAAAATATTAGACCTTCCAACAGGATAACAATGGAGAAAATGAAAAGGTGACTCAAAAACTTGTATCAATTGCAGTCACAGATGCATCACAGAAGGTGATCTTTATCACAAATTCTAGCACAGCACCAATGTAAGATACCATTTCACAGTACATTCCATAGCCCTACAGATTATCATCAGAGCTCTTCATTCTTGCATTCCTTTAAAAGCCATTAATACAGTTACTTAAGTTGTCAAAAGTTACACATCAAAATAAACACATGGATGTGGATGGGTTTTCTACATACCTCCACAGAGGTCAGGCTTTCTGCCAGCTCAAACAGACATCATAACATGGATTTACACTATGAAGTGCTTCTTTGAAGTCACATTGGCTTCTTCAGAAGGACTAGCTTACCGAGTAAATAGCAGCAGAATTCAGGATTTGTTCTGGATACAAGCTCACTGAAGGCAGCCTACCTGCATCTCTGCATCTTTACAGAGCCAGAAGACCACGGGCTTCACTTTCAGAGTTTGTTTTGCTTCACCTTTTCAGGAATGAGTTGTCTCCTGACAGTATCTTTGCCTCTTGTCAAATCCATTTACCACTCCCCTGTTTCACCTCCTTCTCTTTTCCACAGCTACCAAAAGTGATCTTGCAGGCAGTGAGAGAAGATAAAAGAAAGGATGCAGAAAACAGAAGAGACAAGGAAATGAAAAGCGAAAATGGGAGGCTCCTGGGAAAGGAGGTGCAGACAAACTAGGGAGAATATTTTTTAAACTGGGACACTGACAGCCCAGTTAATTTTGTGTAAGGCTTTGTTATTTAAAATGATGAGCATTTTGTTACAATTCAGTTCACTTACTTAATGTTGCTTCCACTCTGCTCATTAACAGCTCTCTTCTGGATTACTAATCTACAAGGCCTTCAACTATTGGTTTTGAACAGCTCATCTTCCAGCCTCAATGCTTGGTCTTCCTAGAATGCTTAAATACCTCCTGAGCAGGAAACACCTTCATGTTAATTATATTAACTGTCTGAGCTGAAGCCTGCCAAGGAGTTCTGAACACAGTAAACCAGGCACAGGCTCTTTGTGATGAGTAAAAACAATGTGCTCCTATAATGGAATCATTACATGTAAAGAAAAATCCTCAGAAAAAACCAAAATAAGGTCTTAATTTCGAGGAAGCTGGTTACAACAAACTATTTCTATCTCTGGCACTGATCTGTGGCCACACCTCTATACAAAAAATAAGTTTATCTTGTCTCTTAGAGTTAACAAACAGCCAGAGCAGAGGTGGCTAATCTCAATGCACATGCACTTCTGCATGAAAACAAGTTTGATTTGTCCACCACAAGCATTAACTTTCAGCCACACCTACTCTTCTGTTTGGGTCAAGTCTGTAATTAATGAACTCTCCCTCTCCATGTGACAAGCAAATTTTTATATTACCCCCCTTATCTTTGATTAAAGATGCCGTGTATAAAACGATGAGATTACTATGGTAGTGTTTGAAGCGTTTGATTTAAAACAAAAACTTAAGAGAGTGAACTCACTCTTAATAGCCTACAGCTATAGCATTGCATATTCTTATGTGTACCTGACCTGGTCTGTACTGAGCAGGAGTAGCCTCCATGGTCTTTGCTGAAGGAAGGAATTTTCATTGCAGTAAATGTCGTGCTTCAGCTCTTTGTCATCAAGAAATGAATTGTTCTGGTGACAAACCGCACTGTTCAAGTGTGCGTGAATACCATCTCAGGGAGCTTTATGGGCTTTCAGTGTACAAGCTGCTGAAAGCTTCAAGTCTTAAAATATCCATGTGACCATTTAAAAACAAACAAAACTGCAAAAGCTCCACATACAAAGTTTTCTGGTGTTCTTTTGGAGCCAAGGGTGTTTGTACCATCCCAGTGTCTCAGTAGGCTAAGTGGCTCAGTTTGGCTCTGGGTCCTACGCAAGATGTTTAATTGACAGTTGAGTACAAAGGGTAATTAAGCAAACATCTCAAATCACAAAAAATAATTCTACTACACCATTTCAATCACATTTTAATTTTAAAATAGTTCACACAGTAAACTTTATCCTAAAGCATCATGTGGTACAAATGCATTATGAGCCTTGGACTTTACACATGAAATGCAAGTCATTCTGGAGCCAGTTCAAAGACTGACTTAAGTCATCTAGGATGTCCTATTTACAACAGCTGACTACAGAGTCATCTGCCAGCAACTCTGTAGTTACCTGCTAAAACCTTCTATTTTAATTTCTGCATTTGCCTACTTTCAACCCTCTAAGGGCTAGAACCAGTTTAACCAGGCATTTATCTCGTCATTTGTGACCCAGATGGGGCAACTCATTCACAAGGAACAAGAAATCAGAATGTCCCACAGATAAAGCCTCAGGATCTGCGGGCAAAACATTTTTGATACTTGGTTTGAGACAGCAGAGTATTTTGTCTCGGTGATTTTTCAAAGTATAATGTAAACCCCTCCTTTCTTAAAAATATTCCTGCAGCTAAAGGAGCCACAGATTCCTTTCCAAACCCCTAAGTAATCTCCAAAAGAGACCATGAGTAAACAACAGAGGTAATCAACACTCTCTTACTAGAATCAGTTATGCAAGGGAAAAGAAAGAAAACCATCGTGTTTTCATTGTATTACATGCACAATTAAACAAGGGACAATTTCAAAATATTTGGACCCAGTCTCCAAACCCAGACCTTCAAGCACTCTAAAAGCCTCCTCTAGGCTGCTGTGTGCAGTAAATGCACATGTGAAGATGCAGTCAACCTGGCAACAGACCTTTAGGACTGCAAAGTTTCTTCCTGCAAAGATACAGACCCTGAAATCTCTGTCAAGAGATATTCATTAACCATAACGCAGAACTGTACTTTTTGCTGTCTTCAAATGCAATAATACTGACTTCAAAGAAGTCAAAGATCAGGAAGAGGTAACTAAGAATGACAAATAATTCCTAAATAGTTGAAATTTATTTTTGAGATGGATGATTTCATTAGTTTAAATGTTATGAAATAGTAAATTATAGGTATAAACAGAAAATGGTATGCTTCTGCAGAAGCATCATAAAGAAATAGCCTTATTGAAAGACCTCTGCTGATCTGTTTCCATCAGAAGGCAGCGCTGTAGGCTGGTCTGTAAGTCTGTTAATTACAAATCTTTAACGTAAGAAAAGTAAATGAAATACGCCATTTTCTATTAATGTTTCCATTAATTAACAGGGAAAAAAAACCCAGGAGCTACAGAAACAAGAGGACTCTGAAGTCTTGGTTTCCCTAATGAGAGCTAGTTCAACATAATTTTAATAATTTCGGTCTCACTAATTAACACGTGGTAACATTTTTAGGAACTTCAGAACAGCAATGGCTGTACCTGGAAACAAGACCCTATATCCTTCTCAGGCAGTGGTTTATGAGGTAAGTTCAGTTGTACAAAATAACTTACACGAGTATCCCCAATACACGTCTTCCTTAAGGACGTGTCAGAAGAATAGTGAAAATGGAGGCAATAAACACAAGTCAAGCTTTACAAATCTCAGCACAAAAATCTAGAATTAACAACCTGCATTTTACACACCCATCTCATTATGGGTATGAAACCAGCTCATTCATTAGAAGTTTATTTTCTTACCACGTAAGTCTGTATAATTTAATATTACCCCAAATCCATTTTTATCCTCCCAGTATTTATAAGAAGTCACAAAATAGGTTAAAATGAAACATCAATCTCCTAACAAAAGATCTCCAAAAGATCTCAGGTATAGCTGGTATAGCCAAACACCTCCCCATGTTAATTGGAGTAAAACAAATTAATAAAGCTGTTGTGATGCAGAAGAAAAGATGGAAACCCTCTAGAAGATAAATACAAGAAGGGGCAAACCAAACTGATTATGTTATACTCTGCTTTCCTTTTGCTTGATTCTATGTCCTTAGTAATTCTTCTTTAGTGCTCTACTAGGCAAATACTCAAAGAGTTGGCTCAAAAGTCAGTTTTGCTACAGAAACTTCGGCAGGCACTTAGCAAACTATTTCTGTTAAAAGACTCTTCTCATCCCTAGTAAAAAGGCACAGAGTTTTCATTAAAGAAAAGCCTCAGTTCCCCCTTGGTTTTGTAAGCCACATGCAGCAGCAAGTCTGCACTTCGCTCTGTACACAGGTACAAGAAAACAGAGAAGTGCCCTGGAAAGCCTGGACAGACTGAACCATGGACCACAACACCAGAAGATGTGAGAGGGCGGAAGGCTTTTGTTTTACAGATAACTTTTTGAACTAGAACTATCTCTCCTCCTCAAACCTCACCTTCATTATTAAATAGTAATTTGGGCTAGATTAAAGGATAGTGGACCAGCATAAAAGGAAGGGTGCAAAAATAACCAAAATAAACACATTTGGGACAGATTATTGAGCAGATGTAAATAATGAGGCTGTTCCAGCATATGAGACATAAAGAAACCAGAGTGGAAGAAGTAAAACACTTCTGAAAGTATGAGAGATGAAGGAGTGTGAGGACTTCTTCAACAATTAGCAGAAGAAGGAGACTCCTCAAGCCATTTTTAAAATAATGTATTTCTTCTTCTTGGAGGAAATGGAAAGATATTTCAGGAAAAATTAATTTGTATAAACATTAAAAAATTGTCTGCAGTGATTCAAGCTTTTGCAGTTTGTTGTTTTCTGCTGCACTTGTTCTATGTAGGTGCCACATAAAAATTCAAACTCAAATAGTAAGTAATACAATGTAATCAACAGGTAAACTGCATTAAAGCCAAAAGAAAAGGGTGTAAGAGGTAAAATCTAGTACTATTTGCACTGCAATTATGCTGAGAGTCTTTTGAGTCTCGCTGTGGTAAGCCCTGTACCAAAAACTGGGTATGTCCAGTAAGAGGGAAGGGAGGAGACACAATTACACTGAAACATCTGCAATTATCCTAACAGTTTCAGCCCAGCAGCTGCTTCATCAGATTTATCATCACCAAGACCCAGCATCTGCCAGGTAAGACTTGTGGCAGGAGGCACCAACACGATGTAACAGCTGGTGTGAACATCAAAGCCACTGAGAGGACGTGAGCAAGTTCCCGGGAGTCATCCAAGATGAACACAACATAGGTATCTCTATGGTCTTTCAAATCAGGATCATGGGGGATCAGTGACAGCCACACCAACTTGGTGGCATCTCTAGTAACCTCCTGGGTAGCAGATGTATCAGTGATAACACTTCACTACTACCTAAGTGATGCAGGACATCAGGGAATGTCACACTGCGGTAAGGTGTGATCAGCCATTTGCTTGGACATGGATTTGTGTCCAGACTGATGCTTACATGGATTATGAAATACAAACAGGAAGTTCAACAACAAGTATTCAAAAAGGAAGTCTACAAGGAAGAAAGAAAACTTATACAACAAAAAGTTAAAGAGAGTGAAATAAGGTTAGATGTGCAAACCTGTGTTTCATTAAAGCATTAAAAAGACACTATTACACTATTTCGTTTATTTTATAAACAAAGTGGGGCAATTTTTTCTCTAATTATGTGATAAAGCATACTGAGCAAAAACAGCCTTTCCTGTCTTTCCTAAGCAATCTTATTAAGCTCTGAAGTCTAGGATTTGTTTTTCCTTGCTCTAAGCTTACTAACTACAAATGTTTTCATTTGTAAAAATTATCAAGGACTTTGCTAAAACTAAGTTGCAGCTCTGACCTCATGTGCACCCCAGGCAGTTCATTTCAAGGGCTTTCAAAATACAATGTCATTTCTTAATTCCTGTTAAAAAAAAAAAATCAGCCTTAAAATTCCTTTATTAATTTGGTGATTCCTACATTAAAGATTCTGTGTGGGTTTTAAACATGTATAAAACAATATTGTTCATCAGCTTTATATAAGAAAATATTCATCTTTTTGGCAACCTGGATTATTTCATAATGACTTTTCTGATCTTCCAAGTCACAGCTGTTTGGCTTTTTTCTCTGTCTTCCAGAGTATGTATGTGCATAAAACTCACCACACTTTTAACTATCAAGGTTCTTCCACCAATTTTTCAGATCACAAAGTGATATAATAAATATTTCAGTGAAGAACAAATCAGTAACTATGGAAAAGCACCTAAGGGCATGCACTGGGTCTGGCTGGAATGGAGTTAATTTTCTTCATAGCATCTCATATGGTGCTGTGTTTTAGAGCAAAACAGAAAAACACATCAAAGTTTCAGCTGAATGGTGCTTGTACAGCACCAAAGCTTTATCAATTTCTCATACATTCTCCTCAGCAGGTGGGCTAGCAGGGAACAGCTGACCCAAACTGATCAAAGGGATGGATATTCCACAGCATGTAACATCATGCTCAGCAATACAAACTCTGTTTTTGTCACAGGGGATGTCTTTCCAAAGCAGCTGCTGCTCAGGCACTGGCTGGGCACTGGTCTGCTGGTGGAATTATTGAGGGACTGTGCATCAGTTGGGATTGTTTTTCTTCTCCTTTGCTTATTAAGATATCGTTATCTTGACCCCTGAGTCTTTTCTTGCTTTTGCTCTTCCAATTCTTACCCCATCCCACTGACGGGGAGGAACGAGTGAAGTGGGTGGGTGCTTAATTGCTGGCCAAGGTCAACCCATCACAAAATCCTTCTCATGGGGCTGGGATTGGGATTCCTTCACAATAAAATGTCCTCAGGAGATTATATATGTTCCAGTGCCTATTTATGAAACTCATACCATTTTTTGGTTATCATGCAAAAATGTACACTGCTCTGGTTTTACTTTACTTTGCCATCATGTTGCACTATTTCTTTCACTTAAAGAAAACTGCTTTAATTCAATCCTGTGTGACTGTTCTAAACAGAAAAAAAGAAGATACCAGAGTTAAATCAGTACTGGCCATAAATACACTCCAGTAGAAGCATACATACTTGATGAGCTTTTTGTAGCAGTACCTATGCATTTGATATTCTTCATATGTAGCTTAATATTCTTTGCATTGGTGTCATAAAAGACAAAACACACCCAAAATTTCAGTTTCCTCATGAGCCTGTGATCCCAGTCTGCCATATGTGTAGAGCAAGTGGCTGTTGCAGAAAGTGCCTATGCACTACATATCTTCAGGAAAGCTAAGTAACACATTAAAAAAATTCCATTCTTCTATTTGTGGTTGTCCACAGGCACATACATGAATAATAACAAAGGAATAATAAGTTAACTCAGAAGTGGGAAGTGAAAGGAAGACTTTAAGGAGTGTTTTTCTGAATATACCATCAAATTTGGATGCCCTTAGAAAATGTGTAGTATTTCATGAATGTGGAACTGTAAAACTGTCTGTGGGACCTCTTAAATAAGATAAATACAGTTTCTGACCATGCTGGAGGTGCTACTTCCCCAGCAGCCTGGGTCAGTTCAGTAAGTCCATCACCCAGAGGACACTTGTTTATAGGCACAGAGCCTGTTCCCAAGGCTGTCTGCTGGACTACCAGCAATACTGTCAGGCTGTTTGATGTGGTGGCATGTCCATGACATCTTAGACCTTAACTCTCTGAAATCTTCTGTAGAGTGCTCATCTACAGTCACTTCATCTTGACAGGATGAGCTGGAAACAGGATCTCCTGTGAACTCAATTACTGTATTCCAAACATTTTTTTGCCATGGGGACTGCTCCTGGGTGGATGCGGGGCTGAAGAGTCTCTAATTAGGCCACCCTGTCCACCACAAATGCCTTGCATCCCTAGACTGTCTCAGAAACCATCTTTTTTTTCCAGGACCTACTCATATTGCCAAAGACTGAGAATATTTACACCCACCACGTCCTCCTAAATTCCCGCGAATGATGAGGAGTCATAGGGAAAGGCAACACCCTTCCTTCGCACAGAGGTAACTTTGGTGCCAAAGGCAGCAGGGTCATGACAGGAACTGAATGGCATCAGCAGCACTGTTTCAAGTCCTGGAGCATTAGTCAGCGTTGCCTGTTGCTCACATACCCTGACAGAATCTGGCTTCTCTTCCAAATATAACCTGGCATCCTGGCTTGTGCCAGCAATGGTACTGGACACCACAGTGATAATAAGGATTACATAACATGATACTACCAGGAAGATAGCACCCAAATTGTTTCCTTATTGTCCCTTGATAGTGATTTGACCTTGGCAGAGATGGAGAAGGCACTGCAGTGCCACAGCACCTGTTCCTCACCCAAGCACTTTGGAAGCAAGTCACCAACATCCAAAGCTGCATGAGCACCAATGGAAAATATTCATGTTCCCAGTTTTGGGAGGTGCTCACTACTCCTCCAGATGAACCCAGTCACTGCCTTGTTTGTTCATGTGTCCTTCTTTAGCTTTGTGAACTCGGTGACAAAGGACCTAAACCAATGAACCCCAGCTTATTAAAAGTATTGGAAACTGAAGGTAAAAGCTCTGCAAGAACAAGAAACTTGCACTCAGGCTGAGGAGTGTTTGAAACCTAGGAAGAAATCTGGCCCTTTGTTCCTCTGATAGGAAGCACAAGCGGCAGCAGCAAATCCATGGATCCTTGTGGATATTGCTAGATCAGAAAGTCCTTACGTTTGAGCCCAGTAACCACACACTCATGCATCTGTGAACACAAACGATGACCACTGCTCAAAAGCAAAACAGAAGATTTAACATACATGTGCAAAGAAAAAGGTTCTGCCAAACCCTTGTTCTGAGGAGCTGTTATGATAATTTCTCTATTTTTGACCAACTTCTAACATCTCCTGTAAAAACCTGGCCCTAAAGTTCAGAAAATGGCATACTCAAAAGTCTCTCCACAGTTTTGGTATTCACAGGCTAAAATCACAAGGAAAAGAGGCAAGCGAGGGCAACCCAGGGAAGACATAAGAAATGCTAAATCAAGTAAGTCCATCCAAATTTCAGTATCCAGTTAGACAGTATTTATTTTCATGACCTTAACTCCTAACAGCCTTTATTTCACAGCTGTTTCCCCTGACACTCTTAATGTGATTGGAGAGGTAAAGGCAACTGCATCTGCATGTGTTCTTCCCACAACTGAGTAAGAGGCTTCTTGGAAGAGGATTCACAGCTCTTTTCAAAAGTAAAACACTAGATGGAATATTACACACACAGAGAAAAAAAAACCAAAACAAAACAAACCCACCAAGTAACAAAAACTACGCTTGAAGAAGGACCCTGATTTCTTTTGAAAGTAAAAAAAAGGAGGCGCACACATCATGGCATGCTGCTGCCAACACCTGACTGCTCACACTTGCTTCATTAGATGACATAAACAATTAATTTGTCATCAGCAGTAAAATTTATTTATAATCATCTTCACATATAATAGACATCCTGCTAGTAAGAAAACACAGTAGTAAACCAAAATGCACGTTAGATGAAAGCAATTATTACGTCTTGTATATATTTTTAAAATTTATATCAAATCTACTCTGCACACCTATGCTGCAATACAGCCTGTATATCACTGAGTCCTCTGGAAATAAATAAAAGTGTATTTCAGAAATATGAGAGAAACAGATCAGATGGTGGATAGTCTGGGGATTATTATGTCGAGAAAAAGAACAGAGGGAATTGCATGTTGGTAAAAAATAAGTAATACTACTAATGAGAGAGAAATCCTTCCGTCTTGGTGGCAGAGTGTCGACCAGGAAACTAATGGTAAACTGTTATCAACTGCTACTTCATGTGAAACAAAGTCAGAATGGATACATCTCACTGTGGGAAGAAATGAATACATAATAGCACATTGCTGTGGCAGCTCTCCCACGGTAATGACAGGAAAGTTCAATTTAACCGGAAAAGCCTATCCAGTCCATTATTTGGTGAGAAAGAATTCCATGGGACACAGTAAAGAACAGTGGGAACAGAAAATTTCTGGACTTGGACAAACCTTAACCAATTATCAAAATGTGGAGTCCTTAGAGCATAAAGGAGTTGCTTTAAGATGGATGCAGGAGAAGCCCTGCTGCAGAAAACAGGCAGGGAGGGGGAGAGAGCTGTTTAGAAGAACTACACAAGGAAATATGCCAAAGGTTGTCAAGTAACTCAGATCTAGCTTAGAAGAGATTAGACATGTCCAAACAGGTATACAGCCCGTTCTTTTTCTTTTAAAACCAAACAAAACCAATCAAAATTAAACTGTAGAGTTAATTAACTGCAAGTTAATCACAATGGCAGTGATATTAAGGAATCACCCTGATCATACTTAGCAAAATCACAAAAAAAAAAAATTTAAACAATTCCAAGGAAAACAACTGACAAATAAATCTTTCAAGAGAAATCACATAAAATAAACAGGCATCCAACAGTGAGAAGTGATACAAATACATTTCTAACAGTAATTAAACATCTCTCATGGCCTAACTGTGTTTTGTACTTCTAGAAGAAACTTGACAGAATATTAAAACATAAATAGTCATCACAAAAATCTTGATTACATCAGGCAACACTATAACATCATCAAAAATACTGTTGTGCTCAATATTTGAACTTGCTAGAGGACATGTAGACATAGAAATTAAGAATTCAAAGTTGCCAAGGTTGTGTTGGACACTTCCTCTTCAGTTTCTCCCCAGCAGCCAAAGCAAGCACCCCTGTAACATGCAATCCTCCTCCCTCGAATACCTCCGGGTGAGCCCTGAACTATTATTACTGCCTCCAATGCTGCCCCACTGGTTTGGCAGCTAGTGGGACATTCTTCCAGCACCAGCAGCCCGCCAGCAGCTCCTGCCAGGCTCACACACGGCTTCTGAGCACTGTACTCTGCAGTGCGGAGAAAAGAGATATAAGCCCATTATACCTAAGTTCATTTAGGATGCAGAGGATTCATAAAAATACTCAGGACTAAATTACTACACTTTTTCACAATGTTTGTACTTGAGGTCACCTTTCAATCATGTGTTTGTATTAAAGTCTCACCCCCACATTGTGGTTAGTACTTACAGGGGGAAAAGGGGGACTTTTCACATAAAAAACCAGACCAGTTTATCATCTGACTAGATTAACTTCTGACAAAAACTTACATTATGAAATACATGCTGATTTTCTAATTTTTCATTTCTCTGTAAGATATTCTTAGCACCCTGGCACACATGTAGAAGTTGTTTTGGATAAGACTCCTGTTTGTTATGAACCTAAGTTTATAAAAATTAAAGCATCCTCATAGACTATGCTTCAATCCAAACATATTATGTTTGCACTAACAAATCGTTCTTGAAAGTCAAGATGAGAAGTTAGGTATCTTAACAGAAAAAGCTGCATTTAGGCCTCAGAATTTTTAAAGTTAATTTTAGGTCTTTTATTTGTTTTATTAACTATACGGAACCACTAGACAGTCATGTTGTGCCTCTACTCATTTTTGTCCTTTTTTAGTGAATTACAGTGAAAACATGAAGTGTCTCCCACAGAATCTAACTTACCCATAAATTTATCTCATCTGGAACACTGAAAATCCTGTGTTAAAGTGACTAACTCTACCTTAACTCAAAGGCTATATAGTGAAGTTTTCTACTCATCCCAAGAGAGGAAGATATCATCTAGATCTTATTGAAGAACTGGTTAGTTCAATTACCAGTCGCTCCAAGCCACAGATACGGGGCCTAAGATAGTGCCAACGAGACAGACTCTTATGAGTAATAGCACAGCTCTGGCTGCCTTTGGATTTCCACTCTTCCAACAGAGAGGACAGAAATCACCACAATTCAGGTTTGTTAGAACTTTAAATATCAGCTTTTTCCTGAAAACATCAGGAGGTTTCAACCCAAATACAGAAGAGCCCTGGCTACACTCTACTACTGACAGGTAACGTGACAGGAATGGGCACTGAGCTGTTCATCAGGAACCACAGAGTCCATTTCACGTGAATACACTTATTACCTGCAGGACTGTCACTTACATTGTATTTAAAATACTCCTCTGTGGAATGTTCATAGGCCTCTCAGCCTCTTTTTTAATCCGTCATCTCATACACACCCTTTAAATTACACAAGGACTAAAAAGCCTGATAAGTTCCGCTCTGAAATTGCAAATGATATGCACTCATTCAGAGCTTTTGAAAGATGCCAACTCTTTTTGGTCTTTTGTGCTGTTATTTACTATTTGCATAGTCAAAACCAGACTCCATTATTCTAGACATTTGATAAACACACAACCCAAGCCACCACAGCCTGGGAGAGATTACTCTGTAAACTAACAACACAGACAAAAGGTGTGAGAAAAAGATCTCTTACTGCCTAAACTGAAAACAGACAAGGGTACCTCCCACTGAATAAGTTAAGGAATCCAGCCACAAATCAGAAGAATCCCACAAAGTTAACTCAGAATATCTCTACAAGGTGGAGTGAAGCAGACATCTGCGTTCAATGTGCCCAAGTCCGAATCAGCCAGGCAAAAAGCAGCTTTAGTTCAAAAGCCATGTCACTGTGTTAGCTGGGTGCTGTGTCTGCACATTTGCCCTTCCAGGCTGACTACAAGAGATTTTTCTCAGTGCTGTAGAAACAAATCCATCAGCCCAATCAATCAATCTGCCTCTCTACAGAATGTGATAGCACTAAGCTATTTTTGTTTATGGTAGCTAGACAAACCCAGCTATGCTGCTTCCAAAGAGAAGGTACCTTGTTCCTAGACAACTTCTAACCGAGGGAGGCGAGACCCTACCTGGAGTGCTGCATCCAGCTCTGGTTCCCCAGCACAGGAAGGACAGTGACCTGCTGGAGCAAGTCCAGAGGAGGAACACCAAGTTGATTAGAGGGATGGAACACCTCTCATCTGAGGAAAGGCTGAGGTAATTGGGATTGTTTAGCCTGGAAAAGAGGCAGCTTCAGGGTGACCTAATTGCAGCCTTCCAGACTCAACAATTTCTTCCTCTTCACCAAGCCCACAAATCTTCAAAGAGAAAGAACATAACATTTCATTTCCAACAGAGAGAACATAGGATAGATATCTTACCATTTCCATCCCTATTTTCTCCCCTACTCCTTCAGCTTTTGCACATAGCTAAGGGAGGTCACAAATTTGCTTCAAGAGGGGACAACAGGGAAGGTCCAGCATAGGTGTCCTCCCTCTACCATGGAGAATGAATTATTTGTACTTTATCTGTAAAACAGTATAACCAGGGGTGAATCATCAAAATGCTCTCCTAGAAGATGGAGATGGCACTACAATGTTACAGAATCTTATTAATAAACATATGGTTTCATTTTATGCCAAATGTGTTTATACTGTACCAAAATCCAAAATATTTATTTTGCCACAAGAATTACTGGTTATTCACTAAATAATTCGTAAGTGTCACAGGATTCCCAGCCAAGGGTAGGAAAATGTGTCAGGACTGCTAATCACACAGCACGTCCCTGGCTGTTGTGGAATGTCCACTGTGAAATCCCACCGGTGGTTTCCAAGGAATTAAAATTATGGAAACAAAACCAAACAGATCAGTAAAACTTTCTGAAAGTCAAAGAATAAGAAACTATAGGCACTCCCCCAGAAATCCACAGGTTCACAGTGCCGAGTCTTTGCAAGTCCTTAGTCTTCATATTATTCTACTATCAATCATTATCAGCAGCACGCCCTTGTGACAATGTGGGCTACCTGTACATCTCCTGTACATGAAAGGTGTACAAAATGATGTGAGTACAGAGAAGGGCCACCAAGATGCTTAGATGCTGGGGTGTGAGGTACAAGAAACACCTGGCTGTAGAAACTGGCTGCTTAGCAGGGACCAATCTCTACTTGGAGGTGCACAGGGAAGGACTAAGATGCAAGGGGTGCAAGTTGCAAGGTGCAAGCATGAGAAATTCTGCTAGCCTCCTGCCAGGAAAAAACATACAAGCTCCTCACCTCCTAAAAAGCAGCTTCTCCTCACAAGTCCACTGATTTTAGAGGTTCTCTCCCACTTTCCTAGAAAAAGTCATCTTTTAATTAGAAGCCATCTACATGACTCTCCATGAGCCCTGAGAGACTGCATTGTGGCACCTACTCCTGGCCATAAAGAAGGGACAAATAGAAAATTATGGTTTCCACTAGGCCATGCAACTTAAGTGTTTTCTGCTCAACTGCTCATAGTCTGTGGACTTGGCCGCTTATGCTTCTGGATTTGAATGGCATCGGACAGTATTCCTGACCTACAGCCTTGCCTCAACAGCAGCACCACAGCTGTGGCACCAGCAACAGTTCAAAATATGCTGGAGGCAATAAAGAAGTAGCTTACAAAGAAGAAAGACCAACTATAAAAAAGCTGATTAAAGGATGCACGGGGGCCCCTCTTTGCCTGTTTTTCTTAGAGTACTTATGGAGTGATTAAACTGCACAAGGAGCACTGCAATAAGGTATCCTTACTGAGATTTTTATATTTTCTTTTGTCAAAATGTTGGAAAACGTGAAATATGTAAAAACTTTCTTAAGAAAGGAGTTTTTTGATATTTGATCTTTGTATACTTTCAAGCCTAATCAACAAGAGGGGAGATTTAATCTGTGAAACAGAGAGCAGACAACAAGCTCTAAGTGATGTCCAGGTGTTACAAAGACAAATTACTTGTTGGTAGAAATGCCTTGTTAAGCTTTAGGGCCTGACAGGTTTCAGCCATCTCACACCTAGAGGGAGGTTAGCAAAGTTGGGAAGAAGGATGTACCATTGACAGCAGACACAAAGAATGCAGAATTTATGGGCCACAAGGACATTTGACAGAATCCCCAAGATGAGGAACAAACTAATAAACCCTACCCAGCAACTGTGCTGAATCAGCTCTGACCGGGTAAAAGGTAATTCTGCAGGGGGAGATCCCGACCACCGACTCATCGACCCAAAAACCCATCAGCCCAAAAGAAGAGAAACACCATGGGACTGATTAGCATGAGAAGCGAAAGAATCATTAACCAAGAGAAGATAGAACACTAATTAATATGAGAACTGTGTAACTTGTAGCCAATGAATCAATGCTAAAATGTATAGTGAAAAGTTTTGGTAGTGCTGGCTTTGTGGGTTTGACACCCAGCACCCCTTTCTGCACAGAACTGTAAATAAATCAAATACCTTGACTATATGTGTGGATTGGCCCCTTGCACACAGAGTAAAAGAACCAATTTTGGGACAACAAAAATGGAAGTTTTGCTTCTGGTGTTGGGGTCTACCTGAAACTCAGGATTTGGGGAATTCATCAAACATGTCTGTTTTACAGATTTTCATAGCTCAGGATACTTTAAAATTTTAGTTTGGTTGACTTCATAACTGTGAATTCTAAATGAATAAAGGATTCAGGTACCAAAATGAAATTTTATCCAACTAATATTTTTTAAATGTTTATTTCAGAATTTCCAAGTACAGTTCCAGAATAATACAGAAGATGATATCTTATTGTCTTTAAATAAATACTATGGAGGTTTTTTTCAGAGAGCACTAAAGGAGGCCAATCTCTTCTATTGATCAGTCTTTGCCTGATCTTTCCCTTCTTGTCTCAAGGGAGCACCTAATGATTAAATATTTGATGATAGATTGTGTGAGCTCACAGTATGTGGCTGCATGAACAAACACGTGTGAAGATAAGCTGTACAGCAGAAGGTTTGCTGGTGTGATGAATATAAGAATCGTATATACAAAAATACACTGCTATCAGATGCATTACATGCATGCAAACCATTGATGACTTCTGTCTGTTTTGAAAGCTGAAGAAGGCTTTTTTTCTCCTTGCACAGGAACCTCTGATGACAGAACAGGTCCTCATGTTTTTATTCTGTTTTAAAATGCAAGCTGCTAAAGGAAGAACTGCTTAGTATCAACAGTTCCCCATCTTTCCTATCACAGGATTATATTTCCAGCAGAATGTAACTTTCCTAAGCATTACTATTTTGGCTAAAATGCAAATCAGACCATAGGTGTAGTAGCATCCTCTCCCCTTTCTCCTGCTTCCCCTGTTCTCTTACTCTAGCCGTCTGGGGAAGGTTTGTTTCCCATGCCTTTCCCAGCCTTCCCAAGAAAATGCAGAAGTAGGGATCAATCCCAGTTCCCTAAAGAAACTTGGAAAGTCTTAACCACAATCAAATGAATAACAGCGTATATGGAATAACAGGAATTATGCAAAAATGAGTCTCTAAAACCAGACTGCTTGTGAACAAAGAAGGTGCCTTAAAGCTGCACATGAAAAACCAGAACACAGTTTTTGAAACTCATGACTGTTTGACTTTGCACTGAAGCATCTCCTACATGGACTATCAGCCTATGGACTCCCTCATATTGGATAACATCGATGGAACTCAGATGCCCAGATTTAGATGTTGGAGGTGTCACCTTCAGGCAGCTTTTAAAGTCAACGAGAAGAAGCTTGCACTTCTAAGATGCAATTCATTTAGCCTGGTTTAGACACTCACCTTAAGGTGAGATGTATTGCACCCAGACATGACTATTTGCCCTTCTTAATTATAAAGTGAAGAACTATTTCAGATGCAGATATCTGAAATTAGAGGATATGCATGTCATCTTGTATATGAAGTAAATTAAACGAATTATATTGACCCTTTCTATAGCATGCTAATTTCTATCTACAGATGTTGTCCTGCCTTTTCCCTGAGATCACCACAGGTGCAATAAAGTACCGCTCTTGCTGTTCCGTGCAAGCAGGAGCCCACTAGCATGTGCAGCATAACCTGCATGATGTAAATCTTGAGAGGGTGGAGAGGGAAGGAAAGATGGGACAGAGTTGTAGGAGCAAGGACCAAGACAAGGAGAAGAGACAAGGGATAGATATGTTGAGAAAGAGCAGCAATTGAAAACTGCTGTTTCCTCATTCAGACAAGCGGTACTCACTGAATTAGTATGCACTCAGTATTTAATACCGTTTTTAGCACTCCATGCATCACTAAGTGCCAGCTGTATGTACCTGCACTCAATAAGAACTTTTTGTTTGTGCATCTTCCTGGGTGGTTTCTACAGTGATGTTTTGTAACAGTAATTTCCCAAAACAGCATTCTATTTTTATTTGTCACTATTTCCAAGTGTGGATCTGACACTGGCACCTAGTTTGAGGAGGATAGAACCTGCTTTTCACAACAGTCCTTGTTTTAACAGACATTTAAATATTCTGTACAGAACTCCTGTCACCTGAACGGAACTCAGCACTACCATGGATCAGATTCACCCAGATACAGTAAGGTACACCATCTCCTCAAATAAACATCCAACAAAGATAGAAGCACCCAAAAAACCAAGGAAAAAATCCTTGACTGTGAATGGCATGAGTCCATTAATTCACTTCTTTGTTTTTTAAAGATATTCTTTTCTAATTTAAGGGGAAAAGCACAAGCAAAGAAAGTCAGCAATTCTTGTGCACCACAGCAGTCAGGAATGAGGTGCCACTCTTCTCTACCAGGATCTACCTTTCATACCCTGACATCCAAGCAGGTTGACCAGGAAGACACCAGCAGTCTTACTGCTTCATATTTTTCAGACTCTCATTTGATTTTGAAAAGGACAAAATTAAAAAGAGAGTGTTCTTCACCGTGGTGTTTACACAGCCACCAAACCTGCAGCTGATGTTAAACTCATGCAGGAGAGACAGACTACTACTTTCATGGCACAGATGTCATTACACTTTCACAGGACAGTATTTTTTACTTCTTAAAAATGCAAAAAAAAGCAAATGAATTTTTTAGCACATCATTCCTCTAAGTATCTTTGTAGAAACATATATTTTTTCTAAGGACCAATTTCCTCATTAGGTCACAATGTAGAAAAGAAACTCAGAAAAAAAATCTGCTTTTAATTCTTTGATCATGACAGCTTAAGATATCTTCTCTCCCCTATAAAAAAATTAAAATACTACATCTTTATTCCTAATGAGTTATGCTTACATTACAGATTACCAAGAATTATACATCAAACTGAATTACCCTTTTCCATTTCCATTTCCCATTAACTAAGTGCAACTAGGAACACTTGCAGAAATCCATATTCAGTGTTACAAAAGAACATGGGTGAATGTTTCCTTTTTCTTTTTATCAACCAGACGATGCACAAATGTGAAGTTAAACATATAAAGTACATTGAACTGAGGGCTCATATTTTACTTTGCAAAACAGCCACCTGTGTAACAGTTTTCTACATTTTATTCTTGTCAGTCAATTGGGCTACTAATGGTCTGTGTTATTACACACTCTGTTTTTCACAGGATGAAGCATTTGTTCTTCATCTTTTTCCAAAAGATGATGTTACACATGGGCTGTGAACCATAGCTCCTTCACCTAACACAGAAGTCACAGAAGAGTAACTTAGAGAACATGGAAGTAGGGAAGAGATAGCAGATCTTGGTCTCACTGACACTTTTTCCACTCAAAACATAACGTTTCTTCACATTCACCATATCTCATGGATGTGCATGTTCCACCCCAAGATAAGGTATAATCCCCAAGATAAGTCTAACTTTCCTTGGATGCAGCCTAATGCTGTTTCCCTTTCCTTATTTTTATGCTATTACTGAATCCTTAATAGTTTTTGTTTCCATGCCAAATCACTGTAGAATAATAGTCACACAGGTTTATCTGCCTTCACATACTTAATACATTGTTGAAGGCGAGCTGAGTTAATTTAATCGGGGGAGAGCAATAATAAAAACAAGGGGTGTTGCTGGTGGTAGCATTTCTGACACACTGAATAGCAAATACCCGTGTTTCTCGAAACTGAGGAAGTAATAAGCAGCAAAAATATCCTCCTTTTTCATGGTGATTACACTGACACATCTGGGGCAAGAACCTAGCTACTGTCATTTATATGGTAGCCAACTCATAACTGGACCAAGTAACTTGTCTTGTCTTGACCATCAAATACAAAAAGCTCCAGATTCATAGGGTAGTATACATTGTGAGAAGCACTGCTAAACAAACACACCCCAAAGATATACAGTTTTCTTTGTCCTCCTGCAGTCAACTGCCTGCTCCAAAGTTCAGTTCCAAGTCATCCTCTTCATTTTTAAAGTTGCCATTGGGTGGAGATCATTCAGTGTCCAAACCATGACAGCTGTGTAAAGACATGACTTCCAAGGGACAAGTAAAAATTGGTTTCATAATATGATGCAGTTATCTATGGCATGGTGACAACTGTAATTCTTTTCCTTTTTTTTTACTGCACCTTCTTCTGTTTAGAGGCTCAGACTTGTAGGTATTATCTGAGGGAAAGAGATTCTACAAGCTTTTGCTGGAAAAAGTAACCAGAGGAGTTCATCTGGCTGCCCTGACTTAAGCCCATGAATACAGGCAGTACAACACAAATTTCGTAGAGACAGGAGAATGCACACTTGTAGTTTCAAGTTTAAGGCAGCTTGATACTTGTTTGGTTTTTCTCACAAGATATTTTTTATACCATACTGGGTACTGCTCTTCCAGATAAATAATTAGCAGCAAGGAAAAGTATTGGCTACCTGAAAAGATAACATAATAACATAACAACACAACAATAAGACTAGCAAAAGAGCTGATGATGAGATAATTTTTTAACTGGCGTATCATATAAATAGGTGTCTTCAAACTGACAGCTGTCGTGCTTGCCATGTGCCAAACCATAGCTAAAACCACGGCCACTAATTAAGCATCTTGTATCTTCAAAACCATCCTTCCTAACAGGATGCCTTATCTGGCCTATAAAGTATTCTTGAGATCAAACATTACAACCTACCATTGATGTAATAAAAATAAAATACTTCAAACCATGTCTTTTGAGAAATGCTACTATAATCTTCAACATATTTTTAAAAATGCATTTAGTGTTTTTGGCTGTATATTAAAGGCTTAGTTCATTCCATCTTTTTTGAAAGACAAGGATGGTAGAAAGTTACATAAATGAGAAGCTTGTGCTCTCTGAACACAGCCAACTGCAGTTAAAGACGGTGACATATATGTGTATTTTCATGTGCTGAAGCACAAACCCAACCTGTCATTAATAGCAGAAGGATTGGTTCCCTGACCAAAACCCAAACCCCCCAGTGTTTTATAACAGGAGTTACAAACCTATCCTTTCAGAAGACTTGCAATTACTAGACTTCTCTTGTAATTTAGGCACAGAACTTGGAAACAAATTTATGCAGTAAAAAAATCCTGCTATCTGGAAGAAAAACGAACCCACACCTAAAGACTTACGCCACTTCTCTTATGCCACCATTCATTTGCCCACATCTAGATATTCAGCTCAGTTTTAGGCCACTCAATACAAAACACACTGATAAAAAGGAATGAGCACTGATAAAAGAGGTTGAGCACAGGGCCCCAAGACACTGAGGGGCTGGAGATCTTGCCCTTAGGAGTGGCTGGGGGAGTGGGGCTGGTTCAGCCCAGGGAAGAGATGACCACAGGAAGGACCCATCGCCTGTCTGCCAGTATGCATGAGAGGGTCACCAAGAGCCATGAGACTCTTCAGTAGTGCATGGCAGGCACAGCACAAGCTGTGAGTTGAAATATGCTCCAGCCTTCTACCACAAGAAAATATTTCACATGAGGCAGTAACACAGCTTGCCCAAATTTGTTGTGCACTCTCTCTTCTTGGAAGATTTCAAAACTCTAGTGGACACAGTCCTGAGCAACTGGGATCTGAACTCAGTGCCAGCCTTGTTTGGGACTCGCTTCCACCCTGCTGTTTTATCTGGCCTTCGGAAGGCAAAAGAGGGATCTGCTCCTGCTTGAGGTCACCTGCAGAACTGCCCTGAGCTTGGCCACTCAATAGCATTATGAAATACATAATTTCCTGGTTTAAAAGTTCTGAAAAGCAGATTTCATTTTCTCTTTCCTACAAATACCTAAACATAAGCATTATTTTTTCCTTTTATAAAAGAGGTTGGCATTTAAAGTCTTCAATAATACATTTCAATACCAAATACAAACATAATTAGACAATACTTTAGTCAAGTTCTAACTTCTACCTGATGCCTATTTTTCCAGCGAGTACTAGTATTTTCATACAAAACCACCTTCTGAAACTTACAGATTTCTCGATTTGAACCAAATACCTGAGAAATCAATAGCTTACAGCTTTTTTTTTTTTAATGTAGGCAGCACTGACATCTTCTCACCGCCCGGCTTGTGATGTTCAGATCTGAGCAGTATTAACTAAACCCTTTCCTGACGTAGCCTCAAGTTCACCATATGCTACTGTGAATTACCTTCACGTCAGAGACTTTACTGCTCGGCAACCCCACAGTCTCACTGAGGCTCTGCATGCTGCGGCCACAGGCTGTAAACAGCCCCTGGGGAATGCCTGTGTCCCCAAGAAGCCAGCATGCACTAGATAGTCATTACTCACGGGGGACTTGGAACCACACTGGGGAGCAACAGCTACGGGGAGCAATGTAGCAGAGTGCTGTCAAATCCTTCTCTTTCATCTTCCTCCTCTACTAGGTCCAGAAAAAGCGAGCACAGGACAAGCCCGCTGCTGCAGAAGAGGAAAAGCCATTCACGCACACCAGCCGCCCTTAGGAGGCTGGTTTGGGCCGGGAAGCCTCCCCCTGCTCCGGGCACAGGGCTGAATGTTACTTATTCACACGGGCGCTGCTGTTTGTCAACACGGCTGGGCGCCGCTCCGCCAGCAGGCTGAGGCGAGCGCGGGACGGGAAGGCGGCTGCGGGACCCGCGCTTCCCTCCTCGGGAGAAAACCCCCTGGCCTCCAGCCGTGCCCGGCCCGCCGGTCCCCCCGCCGCCCGCTCAGGTGTCGTGCTTACCGCGGGGCCGGGGACTCGAGGGGCGAGGCGGGCGGCGGGGTCCAGGCGGGCGCGGCACCGCCGCCCCCCCGGGGATGCTGCTCCTTCTTCTTCGGGCGCCAGTGGGGGAACGCGGGGCGCCGCTTGGGCGCGGCGGCGGCGGAGGGGCGGCGGCGGGGGGCGGCGGCCGCCCCCTCGGGCTCCGAGTCCTCCGACTCGCTGCGGCCGAAGAGGCGCTGGAAGCGGCTGCGCCGCGCCATGCCGGGCTCCGCGGGGCTGTGCGCGGCCGCGGGGATCTCCCGCCGGCAGCCGGGGCGGCAGCGGCAGTGGGGGGAGCACGGCGCTCTCGGGCTGTCCGCGGGCATGGACGGGGCGGCGGTGGCAGCCGCCCGCCCCGGTGTATGCGTTTAATAAGGAGATTCCCTCCCTCCCTGCCCACCGCCGGACGCGTCGGTCCCTCCCCGCGGAGCGAGCCGCGCAGCGCCGCGGCAGGCGGGCTCCCCGCCGGTCGCACAGGAAGGGAGCGGCCCACGTGTGATCCCTGCCCAGGGTGCGCATTAGGGGCCATTATCTTGTTGTTGTTTTCTCTAACCCTGAGGTGTGCCCCGCGCCCCGGACACTTGTGCAAGGCGCGGGGAAAGGCTGCGCGCCCGCCCGCACCGCGCCGGGGGCTCCGCAGCCTCCCGCGGCCGCCCCCCGGCCCCTCCTAATTTAAGGCGAAAAACATGAATAAAGAAAGTCAGCTCTACAGCCGAGGGACTCAGGAGCCAGCACACCCCAAACCTTGCAGCGCTGCTTTTTGTCTCGGTGCCCGCCACGTTAATTAATTAGCTGCTTATCCCTCTCCCTGGGAATAAATTGGCTCTGACCGCCCTGCTGGCTCGTTATGCCGAGGAGGACGAGGAAGGGATTCCGTAGGGAGGCAGAGCCGCTCCCGCGTGAAAGGTCAGCCTGAGACACCTTGCAGAGGGGAGGATCGTGTCAGGTCGTATCGTGACCAGCCCCTGGCAGGACCTGGCTATCCCATGTGTTCCTCGGTGCTTTTAGGAATCTTCTCTGAAATGACCCTGAGGTCCAGCTTTCCTTAGGAAACGCTGTTGTGCGCTGACGGATACCGTCTGTCCTAAATTGCGCCTAACAAGCACGCATTTGTCTGATGTAAGGAGCTTTCGGGGCACTTGTGGTTTTAGTTCTGATTTTTGCTTGCTACTGATGGGCCATGGATGTTACAATGGTCTGCTACAAATACTAAGATGGCGTAATAAAAATGTTGGAAATCTGTGTTCTGGAAAAACTTTAAATTCATCATACAATAGTCATTTTAAGACAATAATTGACAAACACTACATAAATTGATGGATATAAGTTAATGCTGGTTTTTTATGGCAGGAGGAAAAGGATGTGAGCAAGGCAGGGGAACACAAAATACAGAGGAGTTGGCTGAGCAGCTAAGTCTTACCTATGCTGCTGTTTTACTCCAACCAATATGTACACCTGTTTGGGCGGCAGATTCAGTTCTTTTCTGAGTTGTAATTTATTTGTTTTGTGATTAACTAAACAGAATGACTTAAAAAGAAAGTGATTTTCCCCAAAATTAAATATGCATCGTGCCAAAACTGGGCAGAACTGGAAAGAAAGATAACTGTACCCTCAGGAACTGCATAAGGAATTGAGAAAAAAAAGTCAGTTTCAGTAAAGCAAGCTACATAAGCATGAAAATCATAGAATCACAAAACACTTGAGGTGGAAAGGGACCTCTGAAGGTTGTCAAGTGCAGCTCCCTGCTCAAGCAGAGTCAGCAAGGGCAGGCTGTTCAGGACCATGTCCATTTGGATTTTAAGCATTTCCGAGGACAGAGACAGGAGACCTGATGGCAGGTAGAAGCTGTCCTTGACAGATGGCTAGGAACAAAGCAGAAAGTCCTGTCTGCTATATCTGGATAGGATTTTTGGACATTGGATAGACACTGTAAAGATTCAAATAGCTATTCTTCTCTTATTTTAGCCTAAAATTATTCCATTCTACTTCCTTGACTAGAGGACCACAGCTGTCATAACCATGGCATTTTCTGACATTCACCATTGAAGAAACCAGATAAATATACTACTGAGTCTGTGTGCTACATTTCCATTTAGGTGCCAGTTATAATTGGGACTCTGCTTTGCCAGAGCAAAGGTAAATTAATTGGTGTTGGTGAACCACTTCACCTAAACAGCACTGGAGAGCAAGGAGTCTGGGCCACTTCGGTTGTGATGTGTCCTCTCCCTGACACTCTACCTGTTAGGTACCTTGAGTTCATGGCAGACCAGGCAGATGAGGGTATGTTCAGCAGACCTGTGCTACTTCATTCCACACCAAAAAAAATAGGTGTGTTTGGCCTGAAAATATACAGTTTAAATGACAGAAGAACAAAAATGGAGAAGTACAAGGCACACTTTTTTTCAAATCCTCTTAGATTATCTTGGCAGGGTCTAGATTAGCATTAGCACCAAAGAGCACCTAGAAAATGTGCAGAGTTACCTATCTCTCTGGAGAGACACATACAAGAAATATGCATTCCACATAAGCCTTGAGGTATCTGACGTTTGTGCTTCAGTGTTAACATACCCTAAAAAATCCTGATACACAAAAGTAAGCAAAGGGGTTTGGTTGTTAATATTTTTCAAACTTTGGGCAAAATTAAAGCCTGGTTGTTAAATATGGCTGTGTCAGAATAATGTGTGATTTTGATCCAAACATATCTGTGGAGGCCCAGTACTTTTAATTGTACCTGACTGATGTAGAAGGTTTGGATCTCTTAATTCAGGAAAGGCATTTTTAAGACCATTAGTTAAGACAGACATTCGTAAGAATTAGCCAGTCATTTAGGAAATTTTAAATGATGGTCATGTTTATGTCAGCAGCCAGTTTATGTCAGTTTAATCCAGGCACATGCAATAGAACAAGTCAGTCTAGGTTTATCTGAACCAACACAATTTTGCAACATTTCATAGTACTTCATACCTTAGAAAGGTATTATGCAACAAATTATCCTTCTCCTGTTTGGTATCATTCCAGCATGGTGAAAAAGAAGATGATTGAGTATCTAGATTAGACTTTGCCTTACTCAGTATCCGTTTAGCTTGACTGCAACCTCTATGTGAGATTTAAAAAAACCAAAAAACCCCCAAACCTGAAACATGCTAATATTGGAGTTACAAAGATAATCTGATAAATACAGACTTTGAAGTTGTTACAGAAATCAACTAACACACTGGTTGAGATAACACTATTTATTCAAATAATTGATTCCACCTTTTTATTTTTTCAAACCAGAAACAATCACTGTTCTAATATAAAACTATTCCAATAGCTCTGAAACAAACAAACCTCCAGTCTAAAACCCATACACAAATTACAGAAAAATAGGAATGGATTATCATCAACTTTGTCATCAATTTTTTTTCTTTTCCAATACAACAGATGTGTGAAATTTCCTTCAGAAACGGTACATGCATGCAAACATTTGAGATTCAGATAATTTCCTGTCAGAATATATGAAGACTGCTTTGGATTTCTACACTTTGGAGTTGGTGGTAAAAGGGCAATAAAGTACACAGGGGCCCAAATCCTGCCTGTGTCCCACATAAAACACCTAAGTCCCAAACTATGGTCCTGAAATCCCACATTCATTTGACACCTAACCCTGCAGGCACTTAAATTCCAGGGTTGCCTCCCTGTTTGTCTTGAAAGTGCCCCAGGTACTTAGGGATTCACTTCCCCACATGCTCAGAGTTGCCTCAGTCTTCACAGGACTGACTGTCTGGTGCCTGCTTCTTGCCTAAGTCTGACAAGGGGCTAAAAACTAGGTATTGCTTGGCCTTACTCTCTGCTGGGACTCCCTGTGGTTGCATATTTGGATCTTATTTAACTCATGCAGCAGGCTCTGTACAAAATGCTATATTGGCTTCCATTTTTTTCCAGGAGTTCCAGGTGTGATGTAGAAATAGTGATGGAAATGGTAGCCTTAATTCAGGAATATCCTACCTACAAGAATATGTTCTATCTCACAGTCATATCACCATTAATGTTTGTTTTCTGGCCCAACAAGAGACTAGAGGTTCCCTGGCCACACCTGAAAAGAGGACTGAGTCCCACTCCATGCCTTGAGAAAAAAAGGCATAAATTAGTGTCCTCAGTAAATTATCAGACATGGCGGAATGTGGGTGATCACCCCTGGGGTTTAAAGACAGCCTGGAAAATGCGACTAAATATTACAATCAGGAAAAGCCAAGGCTAGGAACAAATTAGTTCAGGAACGTGGCAGCCAGAACTGTAGCAAGAGCACTACGTAGGAAGCCGGGGAAGCAAAGAGACCATTAAAACAAATAGCAGGGCAAATCCCTTAAAGGGAAGCAACTCCATGTCACAGGGAAAGACTTTGGAAAAATGGCAATAGCTTGACAGAGAGTAGGACTAAGGAATCTGGAAGCAACAGACAGTGATGAGCTTCAACCAAGAAGTAAATTTGGAAGTCAAGCATTTCTGGGATTGCCTTACATACCTGGTAGGTGGGGCAAAACATCACTCAGGCTCAGAAGGCAATCATTATTGGCGTGCCAGTTGCCATGACTTACCCTGGTCTGTCTGGTGGCCGAATTGCTGGATTGCCTGAGGGCATACACAGGGGAGCACACAGGCACTGCAGCTCAAGTAGATGGAAGTACCTCAGGCTCTGAGGACATTTTGGAGTGGGGGTGAATTTACATAACCTCACGCTCTGAATTTTGTTCTTGTACCCACTGTGTAATTACTTCACGCAGCAATTTAGATTTGGGTGTTGGATGCTTTTGGTCCTATTTTAAGTTGCCTGGTTCCCATCATGGTTCAATTTGGGATCTTTGGTATTTAGGTTCATCTGTGAGCTAATACCTCTCTTGAAAGCATGCAATGCCCATCTCTTAGGTGCTAGTTATTGATCAGATAAGTCAAAATTGGATGTGATTCTTATCAGGGCCAAGATTTCACCTTTATTTTTCTGATAGCTTTGGCTTAATTTATAACCCAGTTATTCATGAATATTTCTGCCAAACCCATTGACACTCTAAGATCAATAAGATCTAATAAACTGAGTATTCCACAGCAGATGGGTGTGGGTAGACTTTTTAATGGGAAATTAGCATGTTCAATTAATCAATTCAATATTAGCATGGTTTTTTATTCTTATTTTTGCTGTAGAACGCCAAAAGTTTATCTGAGCCTTTGAGTTGCTTATATATTCACACAGATGAAAAGTGTCATATAGACCTCCCTGCTACCCATGTATCTCCTGTCAGCTACTCAAAGAAGAGTCCTACAACCCATCTTTGGGCCTTTAAAGAGCCTTTTGCATTAGAATCCTACAGCTCAAGGGAATCAAGCAGAATAAGTCATGTATATAATCCATGGGGTTGTATAAATTCAGTGCTCACCCATTAGAAGTGTCCCACAGTGAGGCCAAGGTATAGCATGTGGTCTTTGACTTCAACATGAAATTTTACAGTGCTAACCAGAGCCATTGTAGGTTTTTTTTAGCATACAAGAGAACTACTTCTGCATCAATTACTACCTCCACATAATACTCCCATCGTGATGCTAACAGTGAGAGTGCCCTGTTTGGTTTCAACGCCAGCTAGGTGCAGCCCATAAGTCCAGGCAGATGGCCAAATAGATTTCAGTTATGAAATGTTCAGGAGTTCCCAGTGTTGAATATCCCTCTTATTCTTGCTAATATATCCATGGCAGTAGTTTACATTCCTTCAGTTCACAGGAAAAAAAAAGTCTCACAGAAAACATTTCTTTCAGGGGTTTTCTTCTCTGTTACCTGCCAAGTGCTTTTCTCATCCTGTTAATGACAATCCAGTGTTACTTTTCTTTAATGATAACTATCTTTCGCTGAAGTGCCGTGTCATTACAAAGTAAAGACAACACCTACAAGTCACTTCATTCTTGCTCTGAGTATCCAAGTATTCTGTTCTTCTGCCCACCTGTAGAAGATTAATGTTTCCTCTGTGCATTTTTCAACTTACAGTTTCTTCAGATCTTTCAGTCTTTGGACTTACCAGTTTGCAATAAGGGTTTACATAAAGATTCTGAGTCTGGTCTCAAGCTGAACACTAATATCTGTAAAACACTTCATGTGTGCTATGTCAATGTTGCTTCAATATAGCATTTTTTTTGGCATCTGGAGATTTTCAATAAGTGGTTTTTTTCCTCCCCAAAACTGTAAGAGGGGGAGATAAAATAGCTATGAGAAAACAGACTATATAACTAGTCAGAAACAAATGCTGTGGATGCTACTCAGAGGAGAGAACATTCCACGTTGTGGCTGCTTTTTTTCTTTCCCATCTTGGTGGGAAAGGAGGAGGGAGGTGGGCCATGCTGCTTCTCATGGGAGCAGAATGCCACTGATTGGCAGCATCATCAATGCTACTCTGTGCATCAGGGGCTCCAGCCTCCTCTGGAGTTTGAGTAAAAGGAAAAACAAAAAGGATGTGAATTCTAGTACTGTTCTCCTGTAGTCACAATTTAAAGGTATACTAGTAAGACCATATATTAATTCAATTAGAAAAACACCACAAATTAACATAATAATGAGGCATTAGGAATATAATACTGAAAAATTGTTAATTTACTGCTTAATATCAAGATGTGCTTATGTTTTCCTGAGTAGATATAGCTTGGCTGAAATGTATATATTTCCAGGCTAATATTTAATGGCTTTGTTTCTCTTGCTTTCCAGTTTAGCACTGGTCAGTGTGCATAGTACTGTTACACTTTCATGCTTGCCCAAAAGCAAAGCTATAGGTCATGTTCTTCTCTGGTCTAAATTTTTGATTATCACCTAGGTTGAAATTGATTTGTCACCCTAAAGAATAATTTTTAATTTGTTTGACTAAATCAGAAATGGCATTCTATTATATTTTTACCATATTCTCATGGAGATCTATCAGCCAGCATGGCTTAAGTTAGAATAGAATCCTTTTTAGTTTTTAAGAAGGAAGGCAGAAACCACCAGAAAATTTAAAATTTATTATTTCATAGAGATTCTAGGTATATTACTAAATCAATAGCCCTGAAAATTAAATACAGAATTACCAGTTATGTATAATTGCTCATACTGCCTAACAGATGGGCTGGGAAATGGACAAACATGAAGGAAGGTGCTCAGTATCTTCAGCAATTTACAGTCTAAAGCCAATGTGCTAAAGAATGAAACGTAAGCACAGCTGATTAAATTGCTATGGGATATGAGCATCCTGTGACAAATCCAACAGCTATCCAGTCTTCTGTAACCTAGTCGGGTGCTAAAGAATCTGCAATTAATATTAAGCTGACCAGATGTAATTAAAAGCGTAACTGTTCTTATGTATCTGCAGATAATACAGGAGCATTACTAGGAAGTTGAAACTGTCTGCTCATAGTTATGTTTACCAGTCACTTCTTCCTCCTGTATATTACACAGGGTCTATAATATAGATCCTGTGAAAACCATCAGCCTCTGTGCAGCCATCAGCTCTGTCCTCTTTCCAGATGAATCTAAACCTTGCACCGTCCCATGAAAATTCATCCAAAGAGGAGATGTTGAAACAGCCTGATGAAACAAATCAGTTATTGTGAGTCCCAGGGAGGAAAAGCATGAAGTGGTAGAGCTGTTCGTCAGCATTTGCTTTTCCCAGGATAATCAGTTGCGATTACAGAGAATAAGGATGTAATATTTAAAACAAACACTGAGAGTGACTGTGAGAATGTGGGTCAGTAAATTTCTGCCATTAATAAACAATAATTAGGGAGTTATCTATCAGCTCTTCCACAAAAAGATAGATGAAAGAGAATGAGTAAGCTAAGCTAAGTCTTTATAAACATGCCCTTCCCAATAAGTTATCAAGGAAACTACTATGGGTTCAGGAAAAAAAAGGCAAATAGAAAGAGTAAGAATAATCAATATGAGATGAAACAAGGAATGGACTTCCTTAAACTTCTCTAATAAGATTAGTCTTATTTAAAAGACTTCCTTCTCTAGGGGCCAGAGTACCCACCTGCAGGTCAGAGCAGCTGTCAGGAAGCTGATTGCTTGGGCCCTGGTGTGGGACACCGCAGAAGGACAAACAGTATCTTGGGATTATTGCTACTTATTACTGCCTTTTCACTGTTACTGTGTACTTCTCCTTACCCATCTGGGCACAAGTGTTGCTGTCAAAAGAGACCGGGAGCAGATCAAAGACAACTGCTGATCTCTGAGCTGTGGTAAAGGGCCAAGGTGGTGTTCCTCTTTGACCCTACCAGTTAAGGATATGGGCTCCAAAGGAGGATGTTTTATGCAGACCAAAGCCAGTGTAGCTTTGGTCAGACAAAGGTGACCAAACAGACAGGGAGAGCCTCTGACTTCTATGTCCATGGATTATCTTCTGGGAGTGAGGACTGGTGGGAAGTGATGGCACCAGCATAAGAAAGAAAGGCGAGAGCGTCTTTCCCAATAGTCTTGCTGTTGAGAAAGGTTTCTAAGCAGGTTGATCAAAGTATGCAGATCAGAGCCTAAAAAGAAGTGGGGAAACAGGTTGAATTTAAGATGCTAAGGGAAGCAAGGAAAGTACATAGCAAAGACCTGAACTTCAGGAGAGTGGACTTCAGCTTAGTCAGGGAATAGGTCTGCAGGAATAACTTGGGAGCCAAGAAAGAAAACAAAAGATTGGTCTTCAAATCAAATCAAATCAAATCAAATCAAATCAAATCAAATCTCCTTGAAGCATTGAATCAAATCTCCATTGTGACTGCACAAGAAGATGGGCAGATATGGCAGGAAGCCAGACTGGCTGAAGAGGGAAGTCCTAGCTGAGCTCAGACATAGAAAGGAGGCTATCAGGAAATCTGGCAGCATCACCCAGGAATTCAAGAGTTGAATTAGGAAAGCTGGGGTCAAAACCACCAAGGAACATAGAGGACAAGAAGAAGAGCTTCTACAGATAAGCAGCCCTGAAAGAAAGGTGAAGAAAAGTGTAAGCTCACTGCTAAATAGTGCAGGCAAGACGGAAAAGATGTAGTGACAAATTGCATAAAAAAGACTGGAATACTTAGTGCCTTCTCTGCCTTGTTTTTTACTGCCAAGGTCAGGTCTCTGAGCATAGTAGTAAATTGTGGGAACTGATGCACCCATCCTACAGGAAGATCAAGTTAGGAAGAATTTAAATATTTCTGGACATAGGACCAGAAAAGATGCATCCATAGAAGTTGAGACAGCTGATGTATTTGTGAGGCTCGTCTTTGTCACCTTTGAAAGGCTGTGACAACTGGGGGAACTCCCCAGTTGCTGGTTAAAGACAAATACCACATCAATATTTTTAAAAAATCAATAAGGAAGGATTACAGCATGGTCAGCTCCTAGGAAAAGTCCTCCACATTTCAGACACATGAAGGACAGAAGGATGGCTGGAATCAGCCAGCAGAGATTTATCAAAGTTAAATCATCCTTGACCAACCTGATTGACTTCTATGATGAAACGGCTGGGTCTGTGGATGAAAGGAGAGTAACAGATGTAGCTTATCTGAAGCAAGACTTTCAACACTGTCTTTTGTAGTACACTGGTAGCTAAACTGAGGAGATGTGGACTGGATGAGTAGACTGCAAGGGTAGTGAAAAACTGGCTGGACTGTTGGGATCAGAGAGTAGTGGTTAATAATTCAATGTGTATTGGATTTTCATGCCAAGGTTTTGGTAGCAGGGGGCTACAGTGTTTTTCTATGGGAAGGTGCTGTAAACTTCCCCCATGTCCTACAGAGCCAACACCAGCCAGCTCCAAGATGGATCCACTGCTCACCAAGATCAAGCCCATCAGCTATGGTGGAAGCACCTCAGGAATAACAGATTTAAGAAGGGGAAAAAACCACTGCAGAAACAGTAGCAGAGGAGTGAGAAATGTGAGAGCAATAGCCCTGCAGACACCAAGGTCAGTGGAGAAGGAGGGTAGGAGGTGCTCCAGGTGCCAGAGCACAGATTCCCCTGTGGCCCCTGGTGCAGACCATGGTGAGGCAGCCCATGGAGGTCCATGGTAAAACAGATATCCCCACCTGCAGCCTGTGGAGGAGCCTACGCCAGAGCAGGTGGGTGCCCAAAGGAGATTGCAGCCCTGTGGTAAGCTTACGCTGGAGCAGGCTCCTGACAAGGCGTGTGGTCCCATGGAGAGGAGTCCATGCTCGAGTGGGTTTTTGACAGGACCTGTGGTCCCATGGAGAGGAATCCACACTGGAGTAGGTTTCTAACAGGACCTGTGGTGAGGAGTCAATGCTGAAGCACGACTGCTGGCAGGACTAGTTACCCTATAGCATACCCATGTTGGAACAACTTGTTCCTGAAGGACTGCACCCCATGGAAGGGACCCACTCAGGAGCAGTTCATGGTAAGTAGTGAGTGATCTTTCCCTGTCCTTATGTTGACCCATGAGCCTTTCATTACGTTCTCTCTCCCCTGTCCAGCTGAGGAGGGGAGTGATACGAGCGGCTTTGGTGGGAACTTGGCGTCCAGCCACAGTCAACACATCACAAAGCCATGTAATATGTTTATCATTGACCTGGACAAGCTGGAACATACACTTGTTGGGGTTTTGGGTGATACAAACTGGGTGGGGTGAAGTGACTGATATGTTGGAGGGCTGAGCTGTCATTCACAGGGATCTCAGCAAACAAGAGGATGGAAGAATCGTGGAGTTCAAGAGAGGCAAATGCAAACTCCTGTGTAAGCAGTGAAAATCAGGCATACACTGGGCTATATTAGACATGGTGTGGCCAGCAGCTCAAGGGAGGTGATTTCCAACAACCCTTCCCCCCCTCAGCACTGATGAGGCCACTAGTAATTATACTTCTTATGGAATAAGATAGACATTAGGATTTCTACTTTTTTCCACTATCAACTTGAACACCCATTCTCCTATTTTATGTGCATGGCATTCTTACTTTTTTCCCTGAGAAATCAGTGATTTAATAGCTAACTCATATAACAAATGTTGTACAAATACAGCCAAGAGGAAAAGAAAACCAGAAAAACTTGCATCCAATATTGATTTTATATTCACTAAAAAGTCTTTGTAAATTTAAATCTCCATAACACACTTTATTAGTGGAGAAACAAAGATATATCAGAGCTTCAGAACTGGAGTTATTGACACTTTAGTACTACAGAATTATCAAAGTGAATTTGGAATCACTGAGAAAAATTCTTTCCCTGGGTAAAACTACTGAAGATCATCCAGTCATACCAAAAAACCCCCTTTTTCTGCAATAGAGAAATCTTGTGTTTTATTACAAATCAGTACTATTTCTTTCAGAAATCTAAGAACAAAACTGTGGTCTGTGTCAGATGTAGTAAGAC
Source organism: Corvus moneduloides (assembly GCF_009650955.1). Classification (NCBI taxonomy): domain Eukaryota; kingdom Metazoa; phylum Chordata; class Aves; order Passeriformes; family Corvidae; genus Corvus; species Corvus moneduloides. Next base: position 46,983,807 of record NC_045478.1, on the reverse strand, counting down.
ACATACGTTTACTGAGAATAGAAAATTACTTTTCTGAAGCTTTGATGACTTGGATGGGCAGGGAATCTGGGCTGGTGTCTCTGTGTCACACTTGGCACTGTGTTTATCCATGAACCCATATGATACTTAGTAGTTTATTGCAAGAGTAAGTCAGTTTTCATAATTTGACCAACACACCACGTTGAATTTCACCAACACACCAGGTTGTAACAAGTCTAACTCAGATGCAGTGTAACACAGAAAAGGAATGAAGTCCTTATAGAAACGATTTTAATATAGAGCTGTACAGCAAGAAGTCTTCTTACCAAGGTATAAAAGATTACTCGTCAACAAACAGCAGTTAATTCTGGTTTCAGTTCTGGGAGTTCCCAACTGCTGGGTGACACATGGGTGCTTAGTGTCTCCTTGTACAAAGGGCTGGACTGCCTGTGGCTCAGCGGCTGATATTTCAACGGTATAAACAAGGTAGGTTACTGGTGAAATCTCTTCTTGCCTAAAAGTAAACGACCTAAAGGCTGTTCCAACTGTCAAACAGCACAGGATTATTGTATTATCTTCCTTCTACTTTTGTGTTACTTTCTGGCTGTGCTGTGATTCAGCACTAAGTTAGTGCTGATCCTTGATCATAAGTGGCTAAATTTATGTATCATAGATGGAGCCAAACCTGTCCCATCCTGAGACAGTACTGACAAAGCCATTAACCTTTTTGTCAGTATTCCCAACAGAAAAAACCAGAAGCATCAGGAATCATCATCCTACCACCTTTTGAATGCCCTTCTTTGATAAGTGAGAATAGTTGACAGAATAAGTCAGAATGCAGAGGGGTAAAAATCTAGCTAAGTGAACAACTGGCTGTTGGCATTGCCATTACATTTTAAAAAAGAAAGCTTATGATCTGATCTACATGCATGAGAAATCTCCATATGTACATACTGTGAAATTTTAAAAAGTAGTATTTCCCTTCCTCCTCACTAAGACCAAGAGGTCTTCATGAATCTAAAACAAAGTAGCAAAACCAAGAAATTTTTTTCAAGGTAAATAATAAGCAGCAGACCTAGAACTAGGATTTCCTAATGTCCAGTCCCTTGGTTTGGCAATAAAAGATTTTTTTGGTAGTCTGAAATATGACTTTGGAATTTTAAGTTAGGACTAAAATAGGAAATGGGGGTTGGAACTAGATGTTCTTCAAGGTCCCTTTCCAATGCAAACCATTCTGTGATTCTATGAAATCAGCAAAGTAAAAAAGAGTTAACAACTGTGAATGAAAACTAGGACAGTTGTCAGCACACCTGTTATTTAGACAAGAAGGAGTTTAAAACCAGTGTAGAATATTTCCAAATATATTCCCTGTTACAGAAAACAAATATTAGTAGGTGGGGAGAGCATGAAAGGAGAACTACATCCAGATAAGAGTGATTCTTTTTGCTCCCACAAACTTTAATTTATAAGCTGTATCTGGAAAACATTAAGTGCCATATCATAATATTTCCAGGAAGTTCTCAGATTAATGAATCAGCTTCTCATGTAATTAATCAAATTAACTATTCACTGGGAGTAGGCAACAATGAACTATTTAGCTAGATATAAATAGCAGCTTTATGAGTTTCATTTGACTCTTACTGTTGCATGTTAACAGGTGTACATTAATGATTCTCACAATGTGGTTTTGTTTACACACTCAAAAGACAATAGGTAGAAAATCAAAGTACGTTTTGCTTTCCACTGAAAACTGTTAGGGAAGTGAAGGGAAAAAACCAATGGTGATTGCTGATCAGTTGCTAATAAAACAACACTAGAACAGGTTAAGTTTCACATATCTGTGTGTTTTGCCAATGATTTAATGGAGTTGCTTTACAGAGAGAGGAGCCAGGACTGAATAACTGGAATCTTTTGTCCACCTGTCAAGGCTATTTGTTATACATACACGTATGTATAACTTACATAAGTAAATACATTATATACATACAAAGTATCCTTACTTTGTGGTATGTGTAGGTGACACAAAATACCAATTCTATGAAAGCACCATTAAATTCATTCCATGCGATCAAAACAATGAATATCAGTTATTCCAGTTCTAGCAAAATACAGAAGGAAATAATATTTAATGTTTTATTTCAGGTAACTTTTCAGCAATCAAATGCTAGCATGGTTTGCCTTTACCAGTATGTTCTAACTTTGTAGTTACTCCTGCTTGGAGAAAGGGTGTTGGCCTAGATGTCAGGAAAGAACTCCAGAGGTCCCTTCCAAAGTAAATTATACACTGATTCTGCTTACAAATCTTCATCTGCACTACCATTACACAAAAACATAACTGCCCACAAATATGTAAACCATCTGTTCAATTTCTCTTATTTTTATTAGAATTAATGCATCTTTAATTATAATCTTGTTTGTTACAAGCATCTTCACATTCCATATGTACTCAATAACAGGTATTTTGATTCAGTTGCCATTAGGCAATGACTCACTGTGTGGTGTCTGATGATGACGTTTAAAATGAGGGAATACTGCTTGAGGATCTTTGGAATTGGAAATATGTTTGTTGAGCTCTTCTCCTTCCAATTTACACTGGCCCATTGTGCCAAGTGATGGTGCAACTTAAAGCATTAGATAGCAATGTGAAAAACAATATGTCAAAGAAGTTAATTCCCTTTTAATTGTATTTATTTAGACATTACATCTTAGCAATTATTTCTAATGATTAGATTCAGATTCTTTATTTGTAGTCATAATAACAGCAAAGCTGGCGTTCACTTCAGGTTTAGTTTATTTGTTCAGTAGTCAATTATATCTCATGTGTTTATCTACAACCAATTTTGTCTCAGTAACAGAGCCTCATTCACCTATAGAACTATTGTCTTTAAAATCGCACATGGACAATGTATTTTGCTGTATCTGTGTCTGGTAACTACACCAGTAGGGCGTTTAAACAGGAAGATCATTTAAATAGCAAGTTATCTCACCTTATAACTTAACTGTTTTATTCTCTACCTGGCTTCTTGTATCTAGATCCAGCAAAAGACTTGGGTGCTTGATGGAGCTCAGTTTTCAGCCTATGAAGTGGAATCCGTATGCCTGAGTCAGGTGCTTCTGTTCCTTATACTATACACGAGACAAAAATGCAAAAGTAAATGTTTAATCTGTTTGGTAGTTGCCATCAGTAATCAACAGAATGCTGATTACACAGTCTAGCTGGCCAATATCGTGCTTCAAGAACTGTAGCAGTGGGGGTTAAGTAGGACCTCAGGAGGTGAGCACAGGCAGCATCAAGGAGTCACATCCTAACAGTATCATTGATAATAACCTGCAGACTCCTGCCTGCCTGTGAGAAAAAAATCACCTGGCATTACCTTTAGTGATGCTGCTACAATGATCAATCAAACCCTTCAGCCTACAAACCCTACCAAAACCACCCTTTTCTATAGGAGAAATCTGAGGAGCTCATAGGAGGAAAGGGCAAAGACTAAACCTGTGGTTCTCCTTGATTTCCTGTAGGAATATCCATATGTGCAAAGCTTTCTGAAAGTTGGCAAATCTTGTAACCAGGAAAAATATTTGTAAACATCTTGTTATTTTTTTGTCTGTTCAGTCAGGGTTTTCTGTTTGTTTGTTTGTTTTTCCAGTGGTGCTGGCATCTCACAGCAGCTCCTCTGGTCAGTGCATCCTCCTGAGACTGGTTCCAGCAGATCTGTAACAGCATTAAGGGGATTCCTTGCAGAAACAGAGAAGCCTTTAGTAATGTGCAGTGCTTCCAGGTTGGATGTCTCTGTAATTTTGGGATCAGTTCTGTGCAGGTCTCCTGCCATTTCAGGTCTGCAAAACAGTCATTTCCACACCATGCACACTAGTTAAAACTTGTGAGTGCACACACAATACTTCTGGAGGAACCTCTCCCCTGCCACCATCATACCCAACACATGCAAGGTGAGTGTAGTTGCCCATATTCAGGAGTGTAAGGGAACTAGTTCCTTCAGAGCATAAAGCCTTTGCAATACCACATGTGCTCTCTGCCTTCTTTCCCTATCCTTTGGCCATACCAAATACTAATTTGGTTTCTTCAGGTTTACAGCCGTTTACCTGCTTTTTAAATTAATGTGTCACAAAAACCTTTGGAGACAAGGCAAGGAAAGCTACCTTGTGTATGTCCCAAATCACAAAAGTGCCACAGCTTAACTTTTTGCTTATAGAGCACTAGCAAGATTGTTTACGGCTCATGTTTGGAATATTATGTTTTATCAAAAAGAGGTCATCGTAACAATCTTATTTAAACTGGAAAAAAAAATTTAATGAGCCTTTCAGACCTTTCTAATCCTTCAGATGACTGAAAAAATACTAGAGTTCTACATACCGTTGGATCGGCAACATACAAACTTATTAAATGCCCGTCTTTAGGTAAACCCCACCAAATGTCCGTAACAACTGCAGTTAGTTCCCGAATTCCCGAAGACTCCTTCAGCAGCCGTGGCCACTGCATGACATCTGGTGGCGACAAAGCAACATGGCCAGAGCGTGGCACTACTGAAACTGCAGCGTGAGCACTCGCTGAAACCACACCGTATCAGCTCTCCTCCAAAAGCGCCAGAACTCCCGCTGTGAGATGTTTGCTGCAGTTGTACATCCTGCCACGGAACAACCCAGCTTTGACAACTGCTAGTGTGTAGCACAATAGGATACATATTTTCCTTGGAGCTATGATGTTCCCCGCCACGAGCGTTGTTCTTCCCCGGCACTCCTACAGTTGTAGGACATCGAGATGGGGATTTGCAGAGCGACAGAATTGCGGGAGATGTTCTTTGAAATGCAGAGGTGGCGTTCACTGCGAACTTGCGCCTACTGAGCTGATAAAAACCAGAATGTTTGCAGCATGATGCTTTGGTATGTGAGAGATGTCACTGGTGGCAACAGGTTCATCCTCCTGTGAACATAGTATAAAATCACAGAATTATAGACTATGAAGGGCTGGAAGGGATCTTAAATATGATATAGTCACAATCTGCCCTGCCATGGGCAAGGACACCTCCCAGTGGACCAGGTTGCTCAAGACCTTATCCAACCTGGCTTTGAACACTGCCAGGCTGGGGCATCCCTGAGCAACCTATTCTAGTGCCTCACTACCCTTACAATAGAACTTCTTACAATAAGGAACTTCTTCCTAATACCTTACCTAAATTTCCCATCTTTCCGTTTGTATTCCTCCTTGTCCTGTCATTACAGCTCCTGACGCAGAGTGCCTTTCCGGCTTCCTAGTAGGCCCCTTCAGACACTGGAAGGTTGCCATGAGGTCTCCACACAACCTTTTCTTCTCCAGACTGAACATCCCCAACTTTCTCAGCCTGCCTTTGTAGGGGAAGTGCTCCAGAGTCCTCTTAGCTTTGTGGCCTCCTCTGGACTTGCTCCATCTATCACGGTGGGTAAGATCTACTACAGAAAAAGTAATAGAATATTCCTAGTTGCAAGGGACCCATCGAGTCCAACTCCTGGCCCTGCACAGACACTCTATAAAGTCACACGATGTGCCTGAAAGCATTGTCCAAACGCTTCTTGAACTCTGTGAGGCTTGGTGCTATGACTGCTTCCTTGGGGACGTAAGAAAAAGAACAATCGGGTAAGAGAAAACAGAGAGACTAAGTGCTCAAAATCCTCCAACCCGCGGTCTATGGGCTCAGCGACCCCGCCGATGCCTCAGGAGCGGGCCCATGGCCGGGTCCAGCACAGCTGCAGCCCAGCGACTCTCCGCCTCCCGCGCTGCCGCCGCAGCAGCACCAACAGCGCTCTAGGAGCGGCTCGGGACTGACTCCGGGAGCAGCAGCGACACCGACTCCCGGCTCCAGCGCTTCTCCCCAGGCCGGCCGAGGCCCCGCCCCGCCGCTTCCGGCGCCGGCGGGGGCGGGCGCGCGCACCGGGCGGAAGGCGGGCGGCGCGTGCGCGGGGGCGTGGCCGCGGCGGGGGCGTGGCCGCCGCTCGGTTCCTGCCCCGCGCACGGGCGGGCGGGTGTCGCCGGTCGCGACAGAGGTAACGGCCCGGCCGCGCGGCCCCCGCCCCGCCGGCGCCCGGGACAGCGCGCCTGGCGCTGCCGCCGCGGCGCTCCCCGGCCCGGCCCCGTGGGGCGGGAGTGCCGCTGATTCACCTCGGGCGGCTGCCGGCAGTGAAGGAGGGAGGGAGGCGGGCAGACAGACAGACTGATAGACTCCACGGGGCCTGGCCGGGCCCTGGACACCCCCGGGTCTCAGCGCGGCACTGGGCGATGCTGGGGCCCGTCCTGCGGCCTCGGTAACCCTCCGGGCCGGTCCCCGCCCCCGCGAGCCCCGCTCATTTCGGTGTTCCCGCCCTCCCGTCTGCCGACGTGGGCTCTGCCCCTGGCACAGAGGCCTCGGGGTGCCGGCGCTGCCGGCTGACTGCGGGGTGGTAACGGGAAAGGACTTTTTGGCTCTGCGGGTGGGGCGTGGTGCCCCCTTAGGAAATGCTCATTTATATTTCAGTCCTTATCCACCATGTGTTTGTAGTTGAGAACTTAATTCATCCCGTTCTTTGTATCAAGTGATGCATTTAATGCCCCGGTGACAGCGTTGGTCAGCCTGCAGGAACGTAGCTATGGAAGAACCTTTAACAAGATGTATTTTATCTGCAGTCGTGCTGACTTGTTTTTTTTTGGGGGGGGGGGTGGGGGTAATGGGTTATAGTTGTAGCTGAAGAAACAAACTGATCTACATGTACTTCACTGTCCATTGGAAGAATGACAGATGACAAAGATGTACTTCGAGATGTGTGGTTTGGGAGAATACCGACCTGTTTCACTCTGTATCAGGATGAGATAACTGAAAGGGAAGCCGAACCCTACTATGTGAGTATGACAAAGGTAGTCACAAATACCCAGTGCCATGGTTATGTTTGTTGCCTTCATTCTCATCACGTGTACAACTGCATGTCATGAAAAAACCCAGCTTTTTTTCTTACTGTTCCTGGTAGCTTCTGAAAGTAAACATATAATCATGCTGTGTGATTTTGTCTTTCTTCACAGCAGATTGAAAACTTCAGATTTGTTCCACTAGTGAGAGAAATTTATCACAGATAATTAAGATCGGTGAAAAAATTCTGAGAAAGTCAGTGAGTGACTAGGTAAAGGAGGAGGCTGTATGTGAGTTTGTTATGTTCTTGGATAATGAACAATCGAAGGGAGAGAACTTCTATGTTAGTGCAGAAATAACTTAGTCAGAGACTTATGAAATATTAAACATTACCTGTGTAACACAAACTCATAATGAACACTGGCTCCATGGATGACTTCTGCTCATTTTCTTTTCTTTAAATGCTAGCAGCCATGAGAGATCTAGCTCAGAAGTGAGAAAAGCTACTCAGAGCACTGCCTGAACAGGATTGCTAGCTGGTGATAAAAAAAAAGATGATGGATGTATTTGAGTTGTAACATGGAAGTGCCTTCTATAATTGTGTATTTATTTATAGTGTTCTCATCAGTTTTCATTCTTTCAGCACCTAATAGACATGTAATTGAGAAAAAAAGTGATATGCAAATTTGAAACGTAACAAGTATGTGGGAGGGAAATCTTGACCTTTTAATTTTTATGGGATTCTGAAATTCTTACGTTTTATCATATCCCATTCCACAAGAGAGAGAAGTTTTTTTTTCTGTGTTCAATAGCATCTTTGTGTCATCAGTTTCTGATTTGCATGTGTTGTTTTGAAACATGATAAACTATTAGTGCTTTTTGTTCAGCAATAATAGTACTCATCTTTGTATATTTTAGTTCCATCACTGGTAAAAGATAAGCACTTTACTTCATATTTGACCTATTGCCAAATACATCTAAACTACCTAGAAGTCTCAGACTTTAAATTATACATATGAGTTAAAATATGTTTGCATACTTTGTGTAAGAGCTACACAAAAGTATGAGTTAAAGTTTAGGGGCATGCAGCCTTGATCTGTTTTACATGGGCATGGAAACCATGAAACCACGTTATCTTCGTGGTATGGCCAGCTTTCTAAGTCAAGGAGATGGTTTTAAGGTTGTAGGATTTCTTTTATTTACTCCTTGTAAAGTGTGCTCAAAAATTCTCAATGCTTAATTCTTTCTTTCTGTGAAATCTGGTTACTTACAGATTACAGTTCTAAAATTTTAGCTTCTTCATTTTTCAGTTCATGTTGGAGCTGATAATACAGCTTTGCGTCTTTGGAGGGACCAAGGATTTATAGTAGTATGAGGCAGAATAGCAATCAAGGTTTTAAATCATGGTATAGTTCTGATAGTCTCAGAGTGTGTCTGCATTAATGTCTTTGTTCAGATCTGGAGTGCATTTAAAATAAGTCTTCATTCTTTCCACTTCCTGTGCCCAGGCTGGCATCACAGAGCAGTCTGATAGCCCATGGGCCGTATCATTTTCACGTGAAGCTGAAGCAGCAGATGGGCTTCAGCTGCTAATGGACATTTGGTGTATGGGAGCAAACTTGCGCTAAATCAAAGTAAAAGATCATCAAACTCCCTAAAATTATGGGTTAAGTATAAAAGTATATGTAGTCAATATTCCAGCCTTTGACATCAGCTCTTCGGCTTTACTTGTCTCTCTCTTAGTTGTTAGTATAGATACATGCTCTGTATTCCAGACTGCCTTTTGTAAATGGAAAGACTACGTGGGAAGGAAATACTGCCATCATTAAGCTGAGAGAGGATAAAGGATTCTGCTCTGAGGAACTTGCTTTATGAACATGAAGGATGACATGGACTTGGAGGGTGAGGGGTTAGAAAAACAACCCAGACAGAGTCTGTGGGATGGGTTTTGGTTTGTTGTGAGTGGTGTGACAGGAGAGCCATGTCTGTCAGATGGGTTAGTGCAGCACAGGAGTGATGCATGTGTGTGTCACCTTCTGGCACTGCACGGGGATAGGACAAGTAATTGAAAATTAACTTGTCTATCTTTTGGAAAGAGTAGTGACATAAAGACTGGGCAGCTCTGGTAAAACACTGTCCTGGGTCTTGCTACAGTCAAGTCAGGTAGGTTTCTGCAGTTACACGAGAAATGGATACATAATTTTCTTTGGAGTGTTTCAAACAGATACTTTTGTTTTGAGTGACAAAGTATTTAGGAACAGTTAGGTGGAACTACTTTTGTTGCTGATTTATCTTAAAATTGCTATGCATTGTATTTTAAAATTATATACTGTTTGCCTCTTGGTGCAAGCAACACTTAGAAAGAAAAGAAGGAAAGAAATATACAGGAAGCAGAGACTCATTGGCTGAGACTTGTCAGGTGTATAAAAAACAAAACCACAGCAGGGTACAGTCTTAGAATGATGCTCTGCCCAAGGGACTGGTCTTTAGCAGGACCACTCTTTAGCTTGCTCGATGTCAAAAGTATTATTTTGTTAAGATGTCTATAGGAGTGAACAACGTGAAGCCATTCCACATTAGGATGCTTTGTTTCAGCTTCCTCAATACTTTAGCGATCAGACCAATCCAGTTCCAGTTAAATCTGTAATTTTTCTGTTTTAGGGCTTTCCATGTAAAAATACTGTATTTTCTGCAGCAAACCCTGCGGAGATACCTGGAGAGGTACTCTGTTTACATGAAGTTATATTGCAAGTATTTACTTAGGCATTCAGAGTTCTTTGTATTTCATTTAACCTCCTGATGAATAAGAAAACATTCCTGGTTATTGTGATGAAATACTGTAGCAATATACAGTGTGCAAAAGGAAGGTGTTGCAGTTTGTGTAATTTTTGGGGATGGCATTTAGGGATGCCTGCGAGGATCTATTCTGCTTGGTGATGTATTTGGAGATTGAATTTTCTTAATTTAATGAAGAGAACTCATGATCTTATTCGTTATCTTTCAGTGGGTGGGGAAGCGATATTAAAAGGGGTAACAAAGTGAAAATGTATTTAAACTGCTGATTTTAAAGATCTCACTTAACAGATTTAGTATACTTGTAAATCTCTAAGATAATTAAAGCTAGAAAAGTGGTAGAATTGGATCCTTTCTCCCATTGAAGGGGAAAACTATAGCGAGGTAAAAGAAGTGGGGAGACCAAACAAAGAACTCAGTAGGTTCTACAAGTGCTTAGCATCTCTGAAAAACAGGTAGTCCCTCTTAACCCGATTAACTTGGATTTTGTACAGTTTTTGTTGAGGCCTTTTGGGAGTGCTGGCCATGTTCTGTTAAATTCAGTTAAATGCCATTGGCTATTGTCTGTGGTCTCTGTGTTGAAGTAGAAACTGGGTTGTTCTTTCACAATACAAACTGAAGTAGAATATTTTACAAAGGAAGCTATGCAGTTTAAAGGATTATGCGGAACACTGTTGCAATAAATAATGCTTTAATATATTTATCAATTCCAGCATGACTGTGCTACATGCAACATGCTGAAAATTGGCTTTTGTATGAGTCCTAGTAAGTTTTATCAGAGTACACCAACATTAATTTAACTGTACATATCATGCAGAAATAACATGAAATTATTACCAAAAAAATATAGGTTTGATTGGTATAGCCTGGACTGTATTGTCTCAAGAACAATCAGTGAAGATAGGTGGAATGAGATAAATAAAGGATAAGCTTATGTTGTCATTCAAGTCATTAAAGTACCAAACAATTTTCACTTGAGTGTGTACATAACTTTATCAAATTTATTGAGCTTGTTTGCCTTTTGAAAATTAAGGCTGTGTTTTGACTACATTGCTCCTATGAAACAAGGTAGAAACGATGTGATGGTGGTAATAAAAGCAGCAGTTGGAAAAAGAAAACCATATGGTACATGAAAAAAGGAGTGTTAACTGACACGATGGCTGTGATAGTGGTGAGACTTGGCCTTATGTAATTTTATATAATTGTAAAATTTAGCTGTGTCACAGATGTAACCTAATGCGGCATTATCAAAAAGATGAATCTGTTCTTCCAGGAATTTGATGTACTCTCCATACTTCTCTATGGATTGGGTATTTATGAACTGTAGTATCATGGCCAAAATATTACCTGATTTATATATCAAACTGTGGTCTAATTATTGGAGAAATTATGGAAAAATGTTGCAGCAGAGATCAAGTTTTCTGTCAGGCAAAATATATCCTTACGTGGTTTGGGATGTCTGTACCACAGACATTCACTTAGGGCCTGGCATTATTCATATACTATAAAGAAAATACTTTTAAGAAACAACACTGGTTATGAGGAATACTGGAAAACAAGTGTTTCTCTAAACATGCAAAATATAATTTATATATACCTTAGGCCCATCTATTTTATTAACAATTATGAAGCAGAACTTTACAGGATGAATACTATTAATTTAAAATGTCTGCTCTAAAGCAAATTGGTATTTTACAGGGAGGTTAATCTTTATTCATTGAGACACAGAAAAGCATTGTTTGTTAATGCTTATGGATTGATTTATTTCTAGTAAATGTGCCACACAGTCATCAGTCAATGCACTGATTGCTACAGAGTGCTTAACCACTCCTACTAGGCATGAGACTTCAAAAAAAATGATGGTGGGGAAGATATTGTAAATAAAAATAGCACAATGTTCTGATTTGGATACTATACACTTGATAAAAGAAGACAGTATATGACAAAGCTGTAAGAAGGTGTCTTGTTTCAACTAATAAAATATCTACAGTTTTCTTTCTGATTTTAGTTGCTGGGTGAAGGTTAAGTCGTGGAAGAATAGTAGTCTTGACTAATAGGTTGAGTTGGCAAACCCAGTGCAAAGAAAATGGAACTTGCCAGCTATTGGAAGTACAAAACATTTGGAAACCAAGCCCTTAAGCATCTAGTTTTCATTCTTTTTTTTTTCCTTGTGTAGGAATTTCCATTTTGAAATAATAGCTGATACACAGTTGCTCATTCTTTTCAATAAGAAGTTAGAATCTCTTCTGACGTGTTCATATGAAAAAGGTTTAAAACTTCATTATTTAAATACAGAAAAGCAGAAATTGAACTCCAATGTTCTCCCTCCCATCCCACTGAAAGAATCAAGAACTTAATTTTTTACTTTTTTTGTGTTAATATATTAGATACTGCTATTCTGCATCTTCTGAGTACACCATTTTATAGCCTTTCATTGACCATTAATAAGTAAACTGTCTAAAAGACTTCTTACCTTAAAAAGGGGAAAAAGAGAATGCTAACTGAATTTTGGTTGTGAAAATGCATACTTGTTACAGGTCTTTACTACTTCATTGTATTTTATTTACACTTAAAGTTTCTGTAATTTTTTTCAGTTGCTTTTGCCAAGGATAAGCTACTTGACACTGGTGACAGACAAAGTGAAGAAACACTTTCAGAAAGTTATGAGACAAGAGGAAGTTAGTGAAATATGGTTTGAATATGAAGGTACACCACTGAAATGGTGAGTTTATTGAACTTTGTACTTTATGCGGTTTATCATGTAGAGAGTTCCCAGGTTCAGCACAGTGCCAGTAGTTTTCCTAAAGTAATCACTCCCTTGGGTTTCAAAGATGGCAGAAGAGGAGGAGGGTAAGAAATGCATGTTTTTGGGGAAAAACAAAAGAAGGTTTAATGTTGAATATATTTTTTTATTATTCTGCTTGAATTTTTAGTGTATGTGTAAGACAGGGTGTTGTGCTGCACTTACTGGTTTTGTTCTAGTTGTTAACCATAATTCAGAATGCCTGTGGTTCTGGCTTTACCGTTGCTTGCAGTAGAATTGCCAAATAAATCTTTAACATATTCCACCTTCCTAAAAGATGTCTAATAACACGGATAGGAAGCAATATTTCTGGAGTCTGAATGCAAATAGCTTATATGATCGAAGGTAATAAAAAATGAGTAGCCTTTTCTTTTCACCGGTATAATATGTGCTTGCACTGTAAAAATCTAATATTGATCTGCAAGCTTTTGTTTTATTCAATTAATTCAACTTTACTGAACTAATTGCTGTTGATTCTGCTTTTATTCTGTTCTATAGTCTATTAAAATTATCTTCTTTTGGGGTTTTGGTTTGGTTTTTTTGTGAGAGGTTAGGGATTTGGACTGACATTGTTTCATTTAATTGATTTTCATAAATACTGTTCATCAGGTTTTCTACTTCTGCTGTTAAAGAGTTTTAAAGAAAATACTTTGAGAGCTGCAGTGTTTGCTAGTTCTGTACAGGTAGCATTAGCCCTCCAGAACTTAGTATTTTGAATGATGAAGAGATTTTTATCTCTTTTTATTTCATGTATCATCATAGGAAAGAAAACTAGTGGTTTTTTTATCTTACTGAACCTGGATTGTCTTGGGATTAGCAAGCATCACATCATGGAGTCCTTGTAGACTTGGTGATGCAGTAGATCTCTTCTAGTCTTTTGTTTCTTTGAGACCAACCTAGTGTAAACCTTGAAAATATGTAAATAGAAACCCATAAAAACTAGCTCTTTAAACTGTTATTATAACTGACTGGCAAAACCAACTTTAGACATCTATTTAAATTATGTGGAATTTAGCAAGAAATGGTTTCTTACATGCCATAGTAACATTGAGTCATGGATACTACCTAAATAAACAGCGAAGTACCATGTTTATCCCAGTGTGTTCATAATCCCAGGTAAATATTGGGAGGAAACTTGTTTTCAGTGAAGTTGTAAAAAGAAGGGAAAGAGAGGCTTTGTACCTGAACCATAAATAGATCCATATTTTCTGTAAGTTTTCAAATACCATGATGTTTAAACCAGAATAAAAAAATCCAAACTATAGAATATAGGTATAGAGTAAAAATATAACTTGTAATTCTAAAATTAAGTGAAGAGTTATTAAAGTCATTGAACACAGAAATGAAAATATATAGTGTAATGATGATCTGCTAATTAAGGCTCTCATCTTTCAGAAAAACAAAGCATAATCTGCCAGGAACAGCTCCACTGATTTTGGTGGAACTGCTTTTCTAAGGAAAGTGCTATTTGTAAACCAGTATTTTAGGAGAATGGTAGTCCCGTAAAGAGCCAAAGCTGCTTCTGGGGAAGACCCAAACACCAGAACTGAGAATTAGATGGAGCTAGTAGTTGGTGGAGAAAGAATAGTGAGCATTAATGTTTAATCTTTTTAGCTATGACTTGTGCATTCAGAATCAAATAGAACTTGTTAATAATATTGTTTATTCTAATTATTTACTTTGCTCTGTGAGGTCTTATTTCTTACTGTCTGTGCAGTTTCACACCTGGTTGGGGTGAAGTCTATGTCTGTTCAGATGCAGCTCTTCCATTTTTCAGTGAGATTTTGGAGGCAGTCTGAAACATAGTTTCAACTTCAGGCTTTGCGGTGGTGGGTCAAGTTCCTAAAAGAGAGTGAAGCTCTCAGGGCCTGGAGTTACAGGGGCCTGGGTTCTTTCTCCTGCTGAGAGTGTTGGGACAAGGAAAAATGGTTTCTTTGCCTGCAGGAGGTGTGTGCTGGGGGGGGAGGGTCTGTGTCACCAAGGTAAGGAGTTTCAGGAAGAGGTTATCAGACTATGCAGCATTAGAGACTACAGAAGGAAATGGATCAAGCCTCAGGCCATCCTGCAGCAACAGGAGACTAAACCTACAACCACACTGAAGGAGATGCAGGCAAAGACTGTGATCACTGGATTAGAAAACAGTCTCCTAAGATTTGGAAGAGCTGGAAGCTTATGACTTCTCGCAATAGGACTGTTCCTTCTATGCTTGCATTTCTGTGAGTACAGCATGGGTTCGGTGCTCTGACTGCATGTGAAGGACTGAGAGTGCTGTCCAGTGATCCATCTGATGTGGCTGAGCCTGAACTCTGTAGGGGCACCAGGAGGAACTGAAAAATTAGGTGAAAAGTCCATATTCTGCTTCCTGTCCTTTCTCCAGTATTTTTAACTCTGCCATTTCATGGTCACTGCAGCTAAAGCTGCCACTGATTATCACATCCAGAACTCTGTCTTAATAATAAGTAGCAGATTCAGCTTTGGGTTATGTCTGGTTCATCCAGTGTCTGTATCAAGAAATCTTGACTACTAGTGCCCCACTGTGTTGCTTTTCCAGCAGATGTCAGAGATTAACAGGAACCAGAATCTGTGATGTAGACATTACTGAGTTGTTTAAAGAAGACTTTTTTTATTTTCTCACCTGGATTGCATGATCTGTTGCCCTTACTAGTCCCTCCTCTGTTCCTGAACCACAAGAACTTAACCAACCTGTTGTCTGTCCCATTATGATGTCCCATACATCTAAGCTGCTCACTCACATGGAAGACAACCCTCTGTCCTCATTTGCCCTGCCTGCCTTTACTAAGCAGCTTATGTCCTTCCACAGCAGTATTCCAGTTGTGCAAGCTGTCTCACTGTACCTCAGGTAGACCAACACTCTCAAAGTAATATCATAGCATGTGCAATGCTAGTTTTTCCTGCTTGTTTCCCAAGCTGTGTGCACTTATGTAGATACTTGTGGTGGGCTCTCTTCTACCTTCTTTTATCTTCTTTTGACATCTCCCTTGTAGCTGTTACCTTTCACCACTTGCTATCCACCCATGTCCATTAATTTCTATTTATCTGTTAGTTGTTATTCACACTCCTGTTGTTGATAGTCTAAAGCTCTCACCAGGCTGGGCAACCTGAAGGCATAGATACTTTTGTCTAACTTAGGTGGATTCCATCTCTCCCTAGTCGTCCATTATCCCCAAAGAGTGTCCCATGTCTGTAAAGGCCAAGTCCTTGTTGTTGCACCAGCTGCACAACCAACTCCTGACCTGGAGACACCTCTCTGAACCGGTCTCCTCTAATGGTAAAATTGTGGAGATGCCTCCTTGCCGCTAGAACTTGTATAGTTTACTTTTGATACACTCAGGGGTTCCCTTGAAGCAATGAAAATTTGTGCCCATGTGGGTGAGCAACAAGGACTAATAATCCGAGCAGAGGACAAACTTTGCCGGTCTGCAACTTTTTAACAAGCAGCAAACCTCTGCAGGTTATCAAGTGGAGTTGGCAGATGGGGCTCTTTCCCTCGTACTACGGAGTCTCCTAGTGCTATGACTGCTTCCTCTGGCTGTGGATGTGCTGTTCAGACAGCTCTGATGCTTCCTCAGAACTTCCAGCCTCTTGTCTGCCACTGAAGCTGCCAGTGGTTGGAGAAGGCCTGCCCTCTCTTGGCCAGAGGTTAAGGAAACTTTTCTTTCTGACCATCCAGGAGCTGCTCTGGCAGTCACACACTCAGACCACCTGAGCTGGGACCGAGGCCCCTTCACAGCAGGCAGCTTCAGGGAGCTGATGGGTGCCTCGCTTGACTCCCTACACACCCCACATAGTCAGACAAGGTTTCCTTACCCACTCAGCCCTTGGTTTCCCATAGCAGAGCCTCAGGCATCAGGATCCTTAAAAGACCTTAATCATGGTGCAACAACAGAATAACAGCTTGAGCTGGTGCCCCTGAGCAAAGACCCCAAAGCAAAGAACCCCTGGGCTTTTATACGCTCACAGTCTGTGTGTGCAATAGTGTGGGGATTCTCCTCTGGGTCATTGGCTCCTGCCGTGTCTCTGGTGTCCGGTCACCTGGCAGGGCCACAGGTCCCCGTGTCCTTTCCTGTGCAAAGGGTCGGCACCAGTTCCCGTCCTCTTGTCTGGGGCTTCCATCACCCAGAGCTCAACCTGCAGCTCCCTCTGCAGCTGCACACTGAGCTAATGGCACTGAATGGATTCCTCAACACCAGAGTTCACACAACTCTGGTCTTCCCCATCCTGTGAGTCCCCACTGACCACTCCAATGACTGCTGACTCTTTCTCTCCAGGTTCTCATCTCTGAGATCTTGGTGAAGATGCCATCAATCTCCATATCCTCCCTGATGCTGTGCAGCTCTCTGACCTCCCACAGCTCCTTAACTTGGTGACAGCTCCTCACTAATGTGCACCTCCTCTAGGCAAGGACATTCCCTCTGCTTGCCCCAACCCTCAGGAGAGGTCCCAAGCTCTGCTGGCACCTTGAGACCTGGAGAGCTGCAGCCTTTCTCAGGAGCCCTCCCTGAGTGATGCCACTCTGTGCTGGAGTAGTTTTTTCTGCAGATGCTAGGGGATGACACCTGCAGCTTGTTTCCATCCTGTCTGAGCACTTGCATATGACTTTCAGTGGAGTTTTTGTCCCTTTCGTGTGGGTTGTGTTCTAGACCTGGTAGTTGTATAGGTGCCTCTCTAGTACCAACTGGATGGATGCTTGACCCTTTCTGTTCATAAATTAGCAGAAAACAAAAGGTCAAAGCACCATTTATTTGATCAGGCATGTATCACCTCTGCAAAGCACTGGGATTTTACTGAAGAAATTTGATTACACTTTGTAATCTAAACTGATTAGAAAATACAGATGTAGGCCAAGACCTGATGCAGGAGTTTTTGTGTGGGTTTTTTGTTTTGGTTTTCTTTTTCTTAGTTATCTGTTTTGTTGTATAAATTGAAAGTAATGGAAGTCATTGTTCGTGTTCGAAATTTGTGTTTATCTAATTATCAAATCTGATTTTTATTGCTTAACTCACCTGGAAAACCACTCTTTCATGGAACTCTTGCTGAATCCCTGTTAAGTATTTAGGACATGATTGACAGTAGTAAAAAGTCTTCGTGGTAAAAACTTGAGCATTAGCAGTGAATCAGGATAAATCTGGATGTGCATTCTCTTTATTCTTTATTCTCAGGTAAGCTCAGGAATTGTAGTAATTTTTTGGGTTTTATTTTGCTGTTGTGGTGAATTTGTCTTAGCTTTGGGGTGGCTCACCCACAGAGGGTGCTAAAGCACTGTTGTGTGAGAGTTTACCGCTTTGGAAAATAGCTTGGCACAGGTGCTGTTAAAGCAACACTCTCGGTTAGTGCTCTTGGGACTTTCAAAACTTTTGTACATGCTTGGCTCTGTGACCTGTGATCAGTCCCATTTAATTCAGTGAAACTACTGAGTTTACAGTTCAGCATGTGTTTCTCTCTTAGTAGGATGAAAAGCTAGTAAGACTCTTCATGTTAGTTTTTGAAAGATAAAGAGACTGGGTCTTGATATGCTGAATGTAAAAAAAAAATATTTTATCAAAAATCTTGACAGTGTCTGTTGGTGAGAAAACTGAAGGAAGAGCTTTTTTTATAGTGCCTGTGGAGGTTTTGTGTGTGTGATATATGTTCCATATACTGCTAGGGGCTGTATATTGTAATGAATTTAAGAGACCAAGCTATGAGACAGAAATGGATATTTGCCAGAAGAAAGCTTTTTTTTTTGTGTGTAACTCCTTAACTCCTTTAATCTAGAATACCATTGAATTACAAAACTCCAATTAATTTTTTCCTCCCCTT
Source organism: Corvus moneduloides (assembly GCF_009650955.1). Lineage (NCBI taxonomy): Eukaryota > Metazoa > Chordata > Aves > Passeriformes > Corvidae > Corvus > Corvus moneduloides. The sequence continues at coordinate 46,965,543 of NC_045478.1, read as the reverse complement.
TCATTCTTTTTAATTTGATAGTAAAGATATGGAGTCGATATTGATCTGTCCTCTCTCAGCCCTTTTACAGATATGTGATTTTTTCACTTTTCCACTTATTCTCTACATTGACATATCAGGCATGTGGGAGAGGGAAGGGATGTTAAGGGTCAGTGTGGTATAAACGCAGGACACTCAAGCTTCTGAAAGCATCTGTGCTTTTCTGTCAGACCAGCTATTCCTGGTCTGATGCTTTTTAGCTAAAAGTACTGTTTTGGGAGGTTCCACAAAGCAGCTGTAGGCCACTTAAAGCTGTTGCAAAAGTAGCAGTGTTTTGTGGGCACAGCTTGGAGACCACTGGTTTAGATACTGAACATGTAAATTCCAGACTTGATTCTGCCTGTCAGTCATCTAAACTTGCCTGTGTAACTTTTCCAAGTAAGCAATAAAGAATGCCAATTGTGGGAGTCAAACAGCTATTTTGTGTGTGTGTGTGTGTGTGTGTGTGTGTGTGTAAATGCTGGTATGTTAACTGTGATATGTAGAATTAAATGCACAGCTTCTATATTAAATTAATATCTTGTCATTTTTAGGCATTACCCAATTGGTTTACTGTTTGATCTCCATGCATCAAATACAGCCCTTCCTTGGAGCATCACAGTGCATTTCAAGGTAAAACTGACACAGACCCTTTTTTAAGAACAAGTGAGCATAAGATTGCATGACATCTTGGAGCTAGGTAAAGGTTTTATAGCTATTTTATAAAACAAGTGAATGGTATGATTTGAAAGGGAGAATATTCATTGTTCAGGAAGCATATAAAGGTTTCTGTAAATCTGCAGCTATTTTCTGTGAGATTGTCCATCCATGAGATTAATGAGATTCCTTAGAAAATTATTGTATTATAATCTCAAAATCCAAGATTATTTTTCAAGATAAGTTATGAGACTTATGATATAAGAGAAGAACTTTCTATAATGTTCTTAATTCAATTGGTTTGAGTCAGATGAGCATGGATATGAGATGCTGTAGAAGTCCTTGAAGACAGGAATGCTGCTGTACTTAATGTTGGTCCCTTTTAGAGAACTGAGTGAAATGAGTTTGGTCTTGTGACAGCTTAGTCACAGGAGAAGCATTATTTTGATTATGCATTGTAAAACCATTAGGTATGACTTAATAGCACTACTGATCTTTGCTCAGAAGGGTACTTGAGCAGGGTTAGCTTTGGTGCAGGATTCTTGCATGCCCTGAAATGCATTGAGACTGTAATTCCACGTATGTTTTGAAGTCAAAAGCACAACTACAAATCATGATATTTAGCTTTGAAATGTTAATTTCTCCATTATAAAAGAAACAATGCAATAGGAAAGCTGATCTGAAGGACAATGCTACATTAATAGGCTTGACTTTAGTGTGTGAAAGATTTGAGTGAAATGAAAAGCATATTGGGAAGCACTTGTGTTGAACGTTTTCATTGAAACAATTCTCGAAGGTGTGTTAGAATAGCTTTTTCTAACAGTAATCTGATTCTTTTTGGAAGTGTACACTGAAACCATACATTCTTATATGTATTTCTACATGATGAAACTTCTAAAATGACTGACTTAATGGATCTGAAGTTGGGGATGTTTTTGAAACCATTATAATTGCTACATTTGTCTGATAAATGTCAGAGACCTGGGATGAAGAAACTTCCAGAATGTTCTGAAGAAAATGTAGGGCATCTAGTTTCATAAGTCATGGTTTAATTGTTATGTTCTGAGAGCTCTGGGATATTAACAGTGGCAATGTGTGGATGTTGCCATCACAAAGTAGAGGCATCTGGAGAATTAAGTTGCAGCACCACAGTACTTTTTAATTTCACACAGCAACATAAATTTGACTTTAATGTCCTTGTGTTGCTGCTTGCCAAAAGCTCTGCTACTTTAAGTTTTTCTCAAAGGTATACATTAAAGATCAGCAGAAATAATTAACTGCTAAGGTAGTATCATTTAAAAAGTTGATGTAATTTAGTAATATAATACTGTGGAGTTAGCACCTGCATAATCTCTCTTCCTATTTTGATGTAATCTGAAAGTTTTATTTAAATAAAACTCCTCTGAATCCTTAAAGTCAAAACATAACTGAAAGATATCAAAGTATGTCAAAATATTGAAGAGGTTTTCATGTGTTACAGTTCCTTACAGCTGAATAGTTTAGGTGTGGGATTTCTGACTTGAGTATTCTTTTCATTTCTGTGTAGTTATTTGTCAAAGAGCCGTAATTTTTATTTGGCTTAATCAAACAGTGTTAGATTTTATGGGGTTTAACTTTTGTTGTCATGGCTGTCTCCTTTCTTCTACCAATGCACGGAGTCAACAACAGATCCTTCAAGCATCTGTAAAGAGTGTTTTTCAACTTTTTTTTTAAAAGTCAGACTCCCCGTCTCATGTTTCTTTGTTTGATGTTAAAAACATGGAAAAGGTTTATTTCTGTTCAGCAAAAGTTTTCAAGTTGATAGATGCTTGTAATTGTCCTGCTGTGTTATGTGTGCAGACCAAATCATAAACACGCTTAGTTTTTGCATTGAAGAAACAGTTTGTTAATTTGTACTTCTGGTATGCAATAAAATTACATGCATTGTATCTTGTAAAGTTGAAAAACAGTTGCATTAAATAGTTGCAGAAGGATGAGGCTGAACAGCGTACTGGGGTGTGAGAATCATGAGAAGATGTAGCCTGGGAAGTTGCTTTTGTTACCCAGGTGTGGCTTTATGGGAAGGAGGGAAATTCTATCCCTTCCTGTTACAATCATCTCACCTTACTCTGCAGCCTGCTAAACGCTATTCACGTTCTCAGTGTAACCACCTCTCCAGATTTTGGGCAGTAGATAAGAAGTGGTGAACTGGTCTGGAAACAGTAGTGCTATTGGAGGGGAGAGGAAGTCGTGTGTGCCAGGGGAAAGGCTGAGGTTCTGCTGAAGCCATTGTCTGCTGGTGCCTGCCTCTCCACCCATGACCTGACGTACAGGAGGAGAGACAGCATCTGTCTTTTTGTGACAGTCATCATCTTTGTGATTTTTTTTTTTTAGGTGAAAATTGGGTCAGGTGGAATGGAAAGGAAGTACTTTTCCATGTAGCATATGGATAAATTGTGGAACTGCTAGGAGATATTGTGGAAGCCAGAATTATAAATGGGGTTTTTTTGAAATTAATCTATTTAAAGGAAAGACCACTGATGGTAACTAAACACAAATACATAGATGCACCCCCTGCCACTGGATACATTCTTTATGGTTTTTAATGACCTATTTTCTGTAAATGTAGTCCAGTGCAGCAAGTAGACTGTCACAGGATAAACAGATGTTTTGTGAACTAGAACTGAGAGATAAATATGGGTGGAATGGAGTTATGAAACCAGACTGTTGAAATTGCCTGTGATGTTTTTGGTACAGTTTTATGTGAGAGGTCATTTAGTACTCCTGTCTGTACAAATGATACCTATTTCTTTGTGACCAGTTCATGCTGCAAGGGTCTACTGGTATGTGATAATAAAAAACAGAACTCTCTGAGCTTTCTAAGAAAATGGGAGTCAACCCTTAGTAACTTTTCTTTCAAAGATGCAGGACATGCAGGGAGTAAGACACCACCAATAAGAGTACTTGAATTAAAGCTGCCTATGTTATCTGTTAATACGTTTTGCAAATCTCCTAGTTGTACAGCCAGGGGTGGCTACCAGTTTGTTTACAATTGTCCCTTTCTTCAGGGAACTGAATAAAATTATTTATGATGGATCACTATTTCTTCAGGTTGAAAGAAGGCAAGTAGAATTTTAAAAAAAAATACACATGATCCACATTTAAGTATAAAACTAATTATTTTGTGCCCTGATTGATAAATCAGTGGGGATACTGTGTTTTTTGTTGGCAGTCTCATGTAGGTGAAACTGTTTCATATGTTTCTTGCACACGCGCAGTGTTTTTTTCTAAGTTGTCACTTTCATGTTTAGGTTTTTCAGCTTCTACTCACAGTACTTCTTAGAAATGTGTCAGTGTTTTCCTACTAAAGGAAAGAGTACACAGCACTGAGATTCAAAAGTGTTTTCCAGTGTTTCACAGTGTTACTGCTTAGAGGCTGGGAAAATTAATCATGCCATACCTAGTTCTACTACTGTGTCTAGATTCTTTACACTAGCTTAACTAGCTCTGACCAATTTTAAATAGATCCTTGCTGTTCTGCAGACTACACTGTGTATGATTTCTGGAACTCATCCCCACGGAGTGATGTTCCCTGCAATTTGAATTTCATTGGAAGAAGGTCAGCAGGAAGACGTCTACCTGTTGAAAGAGAAGAATGTCCCAAAAAAGACCCTGCAGTTCAATATTTAGACATATGTGTAGTGAAACAGTTGTAACAAAACTGTTGTTTTCTTAAACTTAGCTCAAACATCAGTTTTTAACTGTGAAAGTCAGTTTCTAGGTTCTTATATTACTTGGCATTAGGTACATACCACTGTTTTTTCCTTTGTTTTGAGGGATGCCAGTGTCTCATTTTGAATTCTTGCACGTAAAGAACTTTTTTGATCTTTAAGTATGCTATTTCTGTCTATTTGTTTCTTCTGGATTGGTTACAAGACTTTTCATTTTTATTTGAGTGAGTAAATTGAACTTCTGAAAGTATTTTACAGGCCTATGCAGATGTCAATTGGCAAGTAACAATCCCAGTAATGTTTTCCTAGTAATCTTGGGCCCAATTATGCTGAGACACTCAGCTTTGTAGGGTAGAACAGGAGCAAGATCTGCCCCAGAAGAACTTTCCTTATTGTTGTGTCTTTTTAAATGTCTTTTGCTTGGCCATTCTCATGTGAGAAATTAGATTTACCTCTGTCCTCAGATTTCTAGTCATCTTAACATGCATCAGTCCTAACAGCAGCACTCCCTTTTGCAAGTTCAACACCAAACCATGTAAACTTCAGTGGAAAAGATATTAGGAATCTTTTCTTTAGGCCCCTGTTTTTGGAAAATACTCATCCTTTTGATCCACAGTTTCCAGAGTTTGGGTTCTCACTGTCATAAGGAGGAATCACTATATGAAATTTCATTATTTAATTTCCAACTCTTCTCAATAACTTAATGAGGAGGGAACTATCACTGTTATCCTCAGAATTTCCTTCAGGTAAGGCAATCCCCAGCTCCCTTTTTTGATACTTTGGGTTTCTATATTTTGAAGGGGTCTTCACTATTTTTCCTGGGTTTATGCGGGGGAGTGAAGGTAGGGTTTTTTCCAGCATTAGATTTCTCCTACTTTGACAGGTTAACTATGTTGTAAAAGCCTTTGAAAAATATCCCATTATATGTACTTGTATTTCCAAAACGCTTTTGACAATCCCTAATAAAAGCTTTTTAAAGTGCCAATTTGTTATGGGTTAAGAGGAAAGGGCCTCTGTTGGAATAGAATGAGAATTCAAGTATAAAAATGTGGCAAGCCCTTGTTAGGAAAGGGCGGTACTGATGATGCCACCACCCTGGTTTGGCTCTGAGGTTTGCTTCATTCAGCATGATCATAAGCAACTGTGAAAATAAGATGAATAAGGAGGGAATAAAGGTGGGTTTTAAAACTTCTGAAAACTAAAGGACTGGATTTGTGTTAGTGAATGCTTTTGTTCTTATAAAATGGCAAATGATAGTAAGTGTTGATAGAAGAAAAACTGGAGGAAGGCAAACCACAACTTCTACAATACTGGACTTCTGATCAGTTAATTTCCAAAGAAATCTTTTTTGTGCCTGAATGAGATTTACTATTATAACTCCTTAATAAATTAATTAGGAGAGGTAGATGTCATTTACTGAAGGGATAAAAGTTACCTGAGGAATGGTAGTTGTACATCTGCAATGCTGAATGCTGTGTCCCAGTTCTAGCCAAATAAAAGGGGTCTAAAATAACATCACACAGGCTAGCAGTAGTCATGTGGATTAGGTGAAGCTGGAGCTGACAAAGATTTCCAGTATCTCTAATGAAAAATGTTTATAAGTGGCAGATATGCTATAGTTGATATATTTGGGTGATTCTGCTTGGTTTTCAAGGAACTGCATAGAAATGGTTGATAAAATATAGAGAGCCAATATAAAATAGGTGCTTGTCACTTACTTCTCATCATTTTCTCCTGTTTATTGTCTGAGAATTGAATATCTGCTTGAAAACATGTTAAAATTCTGGTTTTACAGAAAGTTGTTCAGCTTTTATTTTTCCTGAAACATTTTCACTGCAACCTGTTTCTTGTCAGCAGAGTGAGAGAATGGTTGTTACATTCTTCTGTAAGTAGAAGATGCCAGTGTGCTTCTTTTGCATAAATATATGCCTGTTTAAAATTAGCACTTATTTTTCATCATACAAGGTATGTGATGCATTTATTTTTCTTGATCTGTCATTTCTCTTTGTAGAATTTTCCAGAAAAGGATCTTCTACACTGCCATTCTAAGGATGTGATTGAAGCTCATTTTATGGCTTGTATAAAAGAAGCAGATGCTTTAAAGCACAAAAGTCAAGTCATCAATGAAATGCAAAAAAAGGATCATAAGCAATTGTGGATGGGATTACAGAATGGTAAATACACACATCAAGTATTAATTATATTCAGGTCAAACAAACTAATAAGTAATTTCTTCAAATTTTAGTTATTGCATGAGATATAAAACGTCACTGTTCTGCAGAATTTTTGTCAACTGTCATGGAAAGCATTGATGGTTTTGGTGGTGTGTTTTTTTTTGTTTTTTTTTTTTTTTTTTTAATTAAAGTCATCACTTTGGTGATAATTCAAATGTGCCTTGAGTTATTCAAGGATTGGATTGTGACGCTGTTTTAATAAACCAAAACTACCAACAAAACAAAATAGATAAGTATTTTCTAGTATGCTTTTGTGCAAATGATGGTCTTTATTTGGGAGACACCTGGGGTGTAAGTGTTCAGTATTAGCTGTCTTGGACCATACAAGAGATTGTGTCCTCTAGTTAATGCTTGTGGGTTGTCAGTGGTAAACAATGCAGGTAAACTTTAAAAAAAGTTGTCCAGTAGATTTAATAATTTTACTTTTCTCTCTGCCATTTTTTAAAATTGCTTTATGTCTTTCACAAGGACTTCTGCATAGATAAGTATTGACTTGAAAAAGTCAGCAAAATAATTCAGAACAAGATCTTATAATTAGTGTTCTTACTTTGCACAGATGGCATAAATCTATATTGCAGCACAAAATAAAACTTCTGTTTTTAGTGTCTTCCATATCATGGTTCTTAGAGTCCTGTAAGTTGAAAAGCTTTTGTAAGTATTTCAGAAACTGCTCTCTAGAATGGGTGATTATGCCACTTTTATTGCATTTTTCTCATCTTCTGAAGCTGTCACTTATATTATCACTAGTAAATTTATTTTCTGAAAGCATTTTACTGTAAGCATGAAGATGTTTATTCTGTGTTGAGATACAAAATACTGAACGCTTAGTAATAACATCTTCCCATATGTGTATAAGAAAAATTAAATGAAACAGAAGAACCTTAGAATGCAAGAAGACTTGAAGCATGCTTTTGGCTTAGACAAGAAGGTTCCAAGTTAGTTTTGATTTAATGTTTGTATTTAGTGAGTGTGTGGCATTTTTTTCCATTGCTGTTTAGTGGCACTGCCTTTCATCTTAAAGGTACTCCAGTGATAATTTTGAAGTTGAATGCTTATTAGAACTCTGCTTTCTATTTCTTATTTAATTGGAGGAGAGCTAGAAATTGAGGGATTATCTTAATTTGCCATTTTAGTAGTAGGATCTTGAGGAAGGCCGTGCATACCTGCAAATTTTATCAAGTAAGAAGTTGCACTTTATCTGGTTCGATTCCAAATACTTCTTGAGAGATTCTGTATTGCATAGATAATAGTCAGCAAACTTATTGATACTGTATTCAATTTCGTGAATTCACACTAAGTAAGAGTTCTGGTCCAGTGAAAGCCAAAATCAGTATAAAAAATAGAAGTTTCCCTAAAGCTTATATCATTACAAGTCAATTTAAGCAGAAATGTTAATAATTCTGTGGGAAAAGAAGTATTTTGCTCTAATAGAATTTGTCTTGCAAGCAGTTTAGTTCAAGAAGCAAAAATCTGTGCCAGCATAATTTTGTTTTCTATTTCAAAAGATTATTATATTTATTGCAAAAAGAAATTCTGTCACTTCATCCCTGTACTGAGGTGTTCCCAGCAGTGCACTTTATGTGCTTTTTTATTAATGCTTTTTAAAATGAATACTAAAAGACCTTTAACATGAGTTACACTGTGAGTGTAGAGTTACAATATGAGTATAATAATGACAGAAGAGTGGACTAAATTATGAAACAGTACAAGTTAAAGTTCTTTTAACCAGAAGTTATAGAAACTCAATACTCTCAGTATTTAAGGTAAGAGGACAGATGAACAGCATGCTTTATTTTTTTGTGCTTGTCGTAGGCTTTATCTTTTCATTGATTATTTGTCTAAGAATATCTTCAGTTATAGGGAAAGCAGATTTTTTCTGTTTTGCTCTATAATGTTAAGAACAGAGGTTGCCTAGCAAAATTGATTTCAAGGTTTCACTGTACTTAATGAGAAATTGCACCTGTGGAATCTGACACCTGAATGAGAAGTTTAAGCAATCTTTTGAATACTTTCAAATGCTAATTTTAATTTCTCAACTCTTCATAAAAGAGAAACAAGAAAAGCTTATGAAACCAAGAAAACTCTTTTTAAGCATGTTGTATCTTTCAATATGTTTTTATAGGCTTTCATTTGAGATGTGATAATTTTAAACCACTTTGTGAAACAGAATGAATGACCACAAAAAAAGAAAAGAAAGTAGCATTTGTGATAACTGCTTTGTAAGTAAAGATACATCTGCAGACCGTTTTTTTTTTTTTTACAACTTCAAACAATTTTTTTCAGTTCTTAATTATAGGAAGTGTTATTTAACGAGTGATAGCTGTACTTAGAAGACATGCCCTGAATTTACGCTTTTGACAAAAACCTATCCAGTTTTATTTATTTGGAGAAATGTAACTCTCAGGTAATGTGTAATTGGGTATAAATGTTTCTGCTGAGAAGCCGCTACTTGAACAGGTAACGTGAAACTTACCAGTTGCCTGTAGATGGCTTTTAAGAGAAGAGCTGTAATAGTGAATTTGTGGGAAAATCTTGTGCTGGTAACAGCTGGTGGTTATTCATATCAACCTTTACATCCCTCCTCCCACTATTTCTGGTTTTATGTTAATCTGATACCAAATCAGGAAAGAAAACATACTCTTCTATTTTGTGCTGTGGTTTTTCTTGCTCTTCACAGACAATTTTTGATTCATAAACCAGATATTTCTTAGCTAGAACTCTTCTTTGGGACAGGTACATTTTTGACCAGCGTCATGGATGTCTGTCTGTGGTAGGGAAGTGATAAAAGCAGACTGTGCACTTATACTGACCTTTGTTCCTTTGTAAGAATTGTTAAAATTCTTTGGTTAGAATTCATGGAAAATGTTACTACTGTTTTTGCTTTAATCGAGTTATGGCCATTTTTACCATGGATAAAGAGGATTTTCAAGTGGGTGGGTTATTTTCTTCTTGCCTTTTGTGTGGAAAAATAAAGGCTTTCAGCTTTGAAACTCCAAGACTCTATGGGCCTACTGATGACTCAGGATCAAACGAATGAAATCCCAACTCTTTCTAGGGGGAGAGCGGCATTTTTTGCGTGGTTCAAAGAATTAATATCTCTAACTTCAGTATATAATAGTTCTGATAAATGAGGGGATTTAGATTCAGCACATCTGCTTTTTATCAGTTGTGGACTAACAGAAGCAACTGTACCCTGAAATTTTCACAGGCATCCTTTTATCACCAATGAAGACTGGACTTGGTAATTCTGATACATGAGTGGGAGAAATAAACAGTAAAAACCCATAACCATTTTAAGGTTTCTTTTATATATTATAAAATATAATGAAGTCATTATTTTACTGAAAATATTATGGAAAAAGAATGTAATGCTCGTTCATGCTGTAGGGCTTACCAAAAGTTAAGTGGCTGTATTGAATTGTTTTTATTAGAGGAGAAAAATCCTGCAAGCATTCAGAATATACAGTATTTTATCTTTTAATCATGTGATCTTTCTTGTCTTACTGACAGAATTAAGCCTGTGTTGTCTTGCATTTAGTTCCAAAATTTATCTAAACTATTCTTGGGTTTTTGAGAGGCAGAAGTTGTGTTTGTTCTCAATTATCAAATTTCTGTTTAGAAATGTTGGAACTGTGAAAGGAAGTGTCTTACAATATCAGCTTTTCTTGTGGCGTGTACACCTGACCCACTCAGGTTTGATAGGTGTGTTTCTCCTCTTCATAGAGAGCTGGTGGAAGCAATGCTGTTCCTTACCTTATGATGAGCATGCTTTAGTAGCTGAGCAAATCTCTGTGATCTCAGCTTGTAATTTAAAATTTGCTTAGAAAATCTTCTGGAGTTTATCAGGAGAATGAATAAAAAAGCTGTTAGTTTTTAAATCACAAAGCTACGTTGTTTGCTTCTTCCGTGTATTGCTATCAAAATGGGGAGTTCTTTCCGTGTTCAATCTGTGGAGGTTTGGTTAACTGTGAAGAAAGATTAAATAATTCCTTTGAGCTTTGAAAGCAAGGGTATTGGTTAAAAGAGATGTAAAAAACCCAATCCTTACCTCCTGTTAATCCTTACCTTACCTGTTAGTTAAAAATTTCCCAAAATGCAACAAGTTGCCTTATAATTAGTGTCAGTATCTGCTTATTCTGGAGTTAAGATAGCACGGCACACCCCAAACATCAGTGCTGCTGATACCATGGAACTGAGGGAATGTGATTTAGACAGCCCTGCACAAAGTCAGCCCAGTACTGGTTTGGTGTTGAGCAGGGTCTGGTTTCGGGCAGGCTGGACCTGCAGAATGAGTCAGCTGTGTCAGAGCAAGCCTTCCTGGGGATGTTTTTGGTTTTTCTTCCATGGCGGTGGATTTTGTTTGGGGTTTGGTTAGTTGTGGTGGTTTTTCTGGTAATGGATTGTGACCTAGACCTCACTGTTAGTTCTGCAGTGTTTATGGGATTGTTACCCTTTCTGCACAAATGACTAAGCCAATGCTCCACTTGCATGAGTGCAGTATTGTGAGTCTAAACTGCCATCCCCCTGAAACTGCTTTTGACTTTGTTACTCCTCTGTGCTGGCCTGGTATCTACTTGAATAGCTGCCCTTTGCTGCGGCACAAAGGTGGGGAATTGATGGCAGCCTGCATTCCCCGTTGGCTTTCTCTTCTCTGCTCTCAAACAAGAGGGCAGAGCAGGTCTGCTCTGTCTGAGGCCAGTGAGAACTAGTGGGTCTCAAAGGAGAGCATGAACTGTATGAAGGCAGAGAAGGAAGGAAAGCAAAAAGTAACACAGCATGCACAATCCTGCTGAAGTCTCTGCTATGAGAGGAGGTTGCTTAGAGATAGGCAGACAGAGCTAGTGTTTCTAGCATTTTCACCATCTGGTGTTAGACGTCCATGTGCCTAATAAAAACCATTACACTATGAAGGAGCAAACTTCGAGGTCTCTTTTTGCTGCATTCTGCTTTTCTTCCTCCCCTCGCTCTCAAAATAAGTCATTTCCTGAAAGATGTGTATGGTCTAACTAAAATTTAGAGTAAACTATCTCTAAAAAACGGACTTCACTTTTAAATTTAACTTTCTTTAGTTGTTGAGGGTTTCTTGTTTTTCAATTTGAAATGCATCTAAGTTACCTTCTGCTAGTAAAGTCCTGAATTTATTAATATGCATTAACATAAAGGTTCCTTAACTTTTAGGAAAAGCTTTGTTTTAGAAAAAGCATAGTACAAGGAAAGCAAAGTGGGTTAGAAGGTTACATGCTGTTATGCTGCTCTTTTTTCATGTATATGTAGAAAGCATAATTAGAGATGAAGAAATCAAAATTCCAAGGCTATCCTAGACATGGAGCAGAGAGCTGGAGGATGGATAAAATTGTCAGGAGTCCTTTTCCCTTTGACTTAGGAAAGTCTGTAACAAGCACTGCTGCTTAATTCCTATACAACCTGTAGGCTATGTGTTTCAAAAATGGATTATACTTGTTGGTCATGAGAGCTTTCTTTTTAGTTTAAGTGACAGTACTTCCCAAGATCATCTGCTTTTTGACTATAGAGAAAGCTTAAATTTTGTAGGATGTATGCATTTTTATATTTGAATAAAAAAAAGGAAGTAGCCCATCTTGATGACTTTCTTTGCCTAAACCTTTTCCAGGTAAACTAGTGACCTAGAAATAAAGGGAGGTGCTGTTAAGGAAACCGTGTACTTAAAGTGAAACTTCTGGTTTGTGAGTACGTTTAATAAGTGAAAAGAATGTTGGTAAGATATGGCTCCCTTGTGTATACTATAAGAAAATAGGGGGGAAATGCCTTTTTGATCTGATAGATAATCTGAAGAATGACATGCTGCTTTCTTGTACAGTTTTCAAAATGTCCTCTTATGTTGAATGTTGTTACTTTGCTATCTGTGACAAGAAGAATATTTTCATGTATTTCTGTGGCTTCTGCTACATTAAGTCAAAACTGTTCTAAGGTCCTGTCTCTCCATATCTGATAGTGACTCATATATGAAGATAGCCTGAACAGTTCAGTAAACTTGTGTTCCTTCTTCAGTGGTGGATTTGTATTATATACCATGATCTTTCAAAATGCCCAAGTGAACTAAGTGTTTAATAGCAAGAATATTTTAACTGTGGCAATGTGCAAAATGGAAGAGAAAAGTCAATATCTTAATGATGCCATACCAGTACTTCAAGCTGTGCTCTCAAAAAGGCTGTCACTAACTGTAGTAGTCATTGAGAGTCAGATATGTACCAGAATCTTCCTGAAGTCCTTGATAGTTGTAATTATCAGTGTTTTTATAAAACAAGAATATGAATGGTGAATTTAGGTGAACTAAGTAATTTAGAGACAGGTCTTTAAAGAGGTGAGAAATTATAGTAATCAGCTTTAAATAATGTTTCTGAATAGCAAAGTAATCGTTTTTAAAATGTTCAAAATATTTATGTCATCAACAAAAGCTCCTTCATGCTTGAGGCATACCACACAAGAACTTAACTTTTTATAAAATTGGTTAGAAATAGCAGTGAGCAGAACTATGCATGCATGCAGAGTCTTAGTCTTCCTGGGAACAATGTGGAAGTAGTATTTTTACTAAATTTTGAGAAGACTTCTTTTTGGCTATAGCAGTTAAAAGCAATGCTTGTTAAAATATGAGTCAGTAGAAAAGATGCTTGCTTTAATGTTAAGGAAATACACTTCGTATCCTTGACTTTCAGCTGCAGCTCTCTGTATCCTACAGTTTGATTATATATATATCTGTGACAGATTAACCCTTACTGAGTTTGTCTGTGACTGAGAGGAAAAGTTGGTGGGAGCAGTTGGTGGATTGGAGGACAGATCTGCCATTCAGAGAGATCATGATGGGCTGGACCCTCCCCGAGCTGCAGACAAGTCCTGCACCAGAGACAGGAAGAAGCCCATACGTCATCGCAGTCTAGGAACTGACTGGGAAGCAGCTTTCTGGAAGTGGGTAATGGTGAAGAAGAAACTGAGTTGAAAGCCTGTTGTGTGGTGTTGAATAAATAAAGATTAAGTGGGGAGCTACTCAAGCCCTTGTGTCCCCTCTTGGCTCAGCGCTTGTAAAGCTGCACCGGGAGTGCTGTGTCCTCTTGGGACCCCAGGCCAAAAGAAATGTGGGCAAACAGAAAAGAATCCAGCAGAGTGCTGGTAAAATTATTAGGGGCTGGAGCATATGCTGTGTTAGAGAGTGGAGGAACTGCCTTGTTCAGCCTGAAGATGAGGAAGCTAACGGTTGATTTCATACCAGCTTTCCACTACCTGAAAGGAAGGCCTCTAGGGCAGATGGAGTCAGACTTCTCTCACTCTTGTCTCCACTGGCAGTGGAGCTAGGCAATTACCAAAGAAAAAACAGTTACTAGTTACAGCAGGAGAAAGTCTGATGGGACCCTGGGAAGGGAGGGTGGGGTGGGGTGGGATGGGATGGGATGGGCGGGGGGAGTGAAAGTGGTTGAGTTGAAACCCATGGAAACAATCGAACTTCACTGGGCGAGGCCTTGAGCAAACTAGTTTAACTTTTTGTGGGCAGCTCTTTTGGGGCAGGGTGAGGAGCTATTATTCCAAAGCTTGACCTCCAAAGGCACTTCCAAACTAATGTGGTTCCTGTACATCAGTTCTTGTATGTCGGTCTTTGGTCTCTTAGTGCTGTGTGTGATTCTGCCCAAGTACTTCTATGGTTCATATGGTTGTTAGACAGTGGTGAACCACTGAGAATGGGCAAGTTTTGTGTTTTTTAAACTTCGATATTGGACATAGTTGTATGCAAGCTGTGAGTTAGTATGGCTTGTGTAGAGCTATGGATACAATTTAATTCCAAGCTTTCTTTTTAATTTCTATTAAAAATTAGTTTTAAGATGAAACCATGATAGTCCAGACAAAATTGTGCATATGTGCTACCCTGAGGGCTGCACCAGTTTGTTCACTTCTTTGACTTTCTAAAAAGATACTGCAATACAAGAGCCATGAAATTAGTATTTCCTTTCTGGATTTCAAGTCTTTCCCTCATTTTTGTATTAATTCCTTCTGTTTTAAAAACCCTTTCAACAGCCTTCTTGAAATATGTCCCGTCCTAGAGACTGATAGTTTGATAGCAGTTGCATCACTATCAAATATAGAAACAAAATAATTCCTTACTATTATGATACTTTTGTTGATAAGGTTAAAGATTAGGATGGGGTTTTTTAGTTCTTTTGCTTACTATGCTGCAGTGGGAACTCCATTTTAACTGTCTATATGCTCTTACCAGGGTTTTTCTCACTGCAAGGTATTTGTAGATGTATTTTTCCATTCTGTAATAATTGCTCAGATTGTTTGTGTACGCAGATTTAGAGCTATGCTGCAGTGAAATGCACATGTTGATGGTGAGCACTTGAGCAGTGCCCTTTACCCTCTAAGTGATCCATCCTGTTGTAGCCTCATGTGGGTGAAGGAGACGTGTCTAACTTCAAGATCCATGTGAAATTTCAAGTTGTTTGAAGCGTGACAGCACTTGAGTTTCAGAAAATGACTGTAAGAGGCTAGTATGAGTGAAACTAATTTTTGTGGTTGCCTGAAGAACATTTCAGGCTGAGACCCAGGGGCAAAAGAGACCCAACCTTTTAGCCCTTAGCTTGGACTAATCCTTAGTTAGCACTGCTCACTAGTAAGAGGTTCAGCACTTGCTGTCTATTAACAATAAAGTATGATGGGATTACCAAGAACTTTTTAACATAACAAGGTATAAATTTGGATTAATTTCAATGACTACTAAAGGATCTCCAGTCTGGTTTAACGGAGGAAACAACAAGTCTCGGCGTTTCCCTGTGTCAGTAGTTTTTTCAGCTGTTTCAATGGGTACTTTAAAGGCATGAGTAATTTTACTGACAGGTTTCTGAACCCTACATGCATAATGCGGCATACTGTATTTGTAAATTTATGTTTGAGTTTACTTTGTTGCTTAATGAATTTGTGTACTGAGATTATTGTCATGGGTGACACTAAGTCTTTGCCAACTCATACTTTTTTAAAATACATAAAAAGATTAATTTCAAAGTTCTCCTTAGATTCTGTGCATCTCTGTAGTAGTGAAGGCTAATGTCTGTCTGGCATTTGGGCATTCAGTGACTGCATTTCTAAGAAATGAATAGTTATAAATATAAGGGACTTGGCTGATAAGTTTCTCTTCTCAATTATTTGGTTATAAACTTTCTGAACTTTGACATAAAATACATGGAGAAGTTTTTAAATTTCATTTTAGGCAAAGTTATATAGCAATTATCATCTCTTGTTTAAGAAATATGATTAGTAGAGTCATGCAACTTTTATACTGTCATTAATCTCACTTCTGTTCAAATCTTACTGTCATTACTTTAAACATTGTTATTCAGATATGGACATCTGCCTTTTGCGAGTACTGCTTTTTGCTAATACAGAAACTCTAACACTTCAAGCAAGCACTTTCTTAAAAACAGATGGACTGTGAAAAACAAAAGAAATCAGATTTGACTGTTACGGTGGTTTAGGTGTCATGCAGACTGCATAAGCTTTTCATGAGGGAGGGAGACAAATGTGTAAAGTGCTTTTGCTGATAGGTGGAGAACTCTTCCTTGTTTACTGGCTTGATGAAAACTCAGTTTTGTTTTGATTGTTAAATTTCTGGCCAGCACCTTCTGTCTTTGTCTTGTCTAGCCAATAAACTAATGAGTTCTTATAGCTCATTGTAGCACTAATAGCTTCCTTGAGACTTTGCAAAAACAGGGGGTACTGATACATAAAAATGAGAGAAGGAAGAATCCTTTCGCTTAGATTTTTAAAGAGATTGGGGGGGATGTTCGTCAGTGTTATGGGTTTTGTTTGTTTATTTTAAGCTTTGAGTCTTAAGGATTCTGTGAAAAGCAGTCACTTTTGCATTTTGTACTTTTGCAGCTTTAGGATTCTGGCAGTCAGCCAGTCTGCTAATAAAAGCTCTTGCCAGGTTGTATATATCAGTATGCAAACTGGATAGCTTTTTTTCTGCTGCTTGCTTTAAAAATTTGTTTTAGTTCTCTTACACCCAACTCTGTTTCCTGTAGTAAAAATACTGTATCCCTGGAAAGATGTTTGGAAGACAGCAATATAAGGTTGTGAGGAGGAATTTGTTTAGAGGTCTTCAGACAGTGCTGTACACACAGTGGAGATCTGTCTTAAGATACCTGACTCAATTATGTCTAGCTAAAATGCCTGGGATATCAGGTGGATTGACAGAACATGCTTGATTACAAAATGCAGCAAGTTCATAATTCAACTGTTGCAGATTTATCACTGTTATATTTGGAAACTACAGAAACAATTAGAACTTCGAACAATAGATTGTCTTAAGCACTGCCTAAGTGTTCAGAGAATAATCTGAGAGAGATAAATTTTTAAATTTAACTGCTTTAAATAAGATTACCTGATTTCCAGCATGTTTTGTGGGAGGTGAGGGAGCAGCAATGAAGAACAGAAGCGAGTTAACTGCACATTACCACTGTTGAACTTTTTTTGTGATCCAGATCCTCCCTTGTTTGCTGCACATGCATGCCACAAGGGTCAATATACTTAATCTTCTGACATAAGTCTTTCATTTGTTCATAATTTCTTTTTCTTCTAATCCGTAAGATGTGTTGCTCATTTCTGGTGAATTTTGAGAACAGTAAGCTGTTCACCCAATTTTCCTATTTGCTGTAATATGAGCATTAAACAAGTAAATTGAGTTAATGTTTGTTTTACTTCTGTTCAAGTAGGATGTCTCCAAATATGGAGGTTCCTTATTTAAGTCTGCTGAAGCTCACTAGCTTAAGTAGGTCTTGATTGTTTTGTTTTTTGTATCGCCAAAACGGTTTTCTCAAGTGAGTTAGAAGTGGTAATTGAAGTATAAATCTATCAGTGCCTACTGTGGAATGCCTGTTCACACATCTGTAGTGAAAGCTGCAAGCCATTCTCAGTGCTGCCTCCGAGGATAAAGGAAGCATGCTAAATCCTCACCTTCCCTCTGAAGGAGTTCCTGAGGAGGAGGCAGTCATCCTTTGTGCTGGACATTTTAAGGCTAAACCTCTGACTTTGTAGACTGGAGTTCCCAAATGTGGGATTGCTTGATTACAGTCTGCTCCAGGGGTGTCACTGTCACTCCCAGCCCAGTGAATGATGGGGTAGCACCCTGCTATGGGATAACATCCTGCATCCAGGCATCTTCTCATGCCGGGCAGGTGCCTGCCTGGTGGTGCTGACGGTAGCTCAGGTAAGTGCCTGTCAAGAGGCACTTGCTGCTAATCGGGAAACAAGGGTGTGGAAGTACTTTCTGAGATAAGTATCGGGAAACAAGTGTGTGGAAGTACTTTCTGAGATAAGTATCGTGAAATGGTCCTACGGCATACCTGGCAGGAGCTTGCTCACAGTTTCTTGGAAATTCCTGCCTTGTGTTGCATTCAGTCAGGAAAAGCAATGTATTATAAACCCTGCAATATATACTAACCTGTGCCTTTTAGTGCACTGACAGGCACCTGTGTTGTATGCTGGAGGGAAGCAAATCTCAAACTTGTTTTCTGCAATTGCTTTAAGTGTAATCAGTACTTTTGGAAGCAGGAAGAACCTTTGTCCTGTGAATACATTTCTGAATTTTACCTTGCTTCGGTGGGGCTGAATTCTGTAATGGGTATATTCCGTAAGAGCCCAGCTTCTTAAGACTTGGCTGAACATTGTGCCAAGGAGAGAAAATTGGAGACTGTGTGTTCCTTCTGTGGAAACATCCACTGTGCTTGGTGTCTTGGAGCGTTAGGGCCTATAGGGAAATTGATCCGTCGCTCTTCCCCTTCTAAAGCTGCCTTCTCCAGTGAGGCTAGCATCAGCTTTATTCATCTTAGCTCTTTGTATTCCTTTCTATCCCTTCTGATGTTAGTTATTTGCTTCATTTGAATAATTGATTTGCATGTGTAAAAGCCTTTATTACTCTTAGTTGTCCTTGTGCTGTCCTTAATACATTTTAAATGTAATAAACTATTCAGTTCTTGTAATGCCTGAACAGCATGAAATGGTGTGCAGGCTATTGTACTAACTCTAGTTATTTGGATAATAACAAAAATATGTTTCAAGCATAAACTTTTATTTTCAGGTTGTGTCATAAATCTGGCAGTGTATTTTCTGATCCTGTCATGCATTGTTGCAGATTATTTTAAGATCTATATATCCAAATGTAAACCACTCAAAAAGTATTTCTCCTGCTTAAGTTTCTCTGTACTTTACACCCATTGTTCATCTATAGCTAAGAACAATTAGATGTTTTTAGCAGACTATGAGACAGTATGGACCAGTAACAGCAAGGAGTGGAGAAACAGGCACTGTTAGCTGAGGTAGTGCAATCCATAATTTATAGCCCAATATTTCCTTAACAGTGGGAGATAAAATATGAGTTAAAGTTGCTTTCTTTTTCAGTTCAATAAATCACCACATCACTGTTTTCATAGGAGAATGCAGATGACCTACCTTTGGCTTCAGGCTAAATAGGGAAGAGATGTGTGGGAAAAATAAATTCATACAGCTTAAACTTGTATAAGAAAAGTTTGCATGTTGTTGCAATTGTGTCTCATTTACCTCTTTAGGCTGAAAAAAAATATGTTCTTGATACTGACAAAGCCTAATTTTACCTTCACAGATAAATTTGAGCAGTTTTGGGCAATAAATCGAAAACTCATGGAGTATCCTCCAGAAGATAATGGATTTCGATACATCCCATTTAGAATTTATCAGGTAGGAGACAACAAAGTAAAACCAAACTGTTCCACTGAGGTGTCATATACTGTAATCTGTTTTCAGAGTTATATGTTTCCTTTTCTAGTATTATGGCAAAACTTTGCATGCTCATCTTTGCTGGACCCTTGAGTCGTATGGATTAGCAAACAAAATAGACTGTATTTATTCTAATAGGTAACTAACATTCATTATGTTGCAAGTGTGTAATACTAGAGAACATGCTATGGCTGGTGTAGATGACGTTTGTCTGTTGTTTTTAAAAAAACAATCCAACAACCTAATTCTGCTATTAAAAATAACTAGTAACTATGAAGAGTGCTTTAGATGCAAAATGCCCTGTGAAAGGTCTAAGCCAAACACCTCAGGAGCAACACTTTCCCCTCAACTGCTGTATGGGCTTCTTTTCTTGTAGGCATTTTAAGGTGGAAGTAATGGCATAGGTCTTGCATCTAGTTCTTACCTTTGTCTTCTAATTGTATACTTACAATCCAAAACTAGCTTTGAATGTGGGGTTTATTTTCCTGTTTTAATACACCAGCACTTTATTTTTCTTAGCATTTTGTTTGGAGACATATTCCTTGGAATCATTACAATTTTTCAACATCTCCTTAGTTTTTATAGCATTAAGGTCCCAATGAAGTTTGGAATAATATATGGTTAAAAGCTTATACAAAAACTTGTGTAGCCTCTCTGTAAATTAAACAGTTGTGCTCTGTTGGAATATTTTAATCTATTTGTATTTAAGTTTTGTGCCTCTAGCTGTGAAAAGAAAGTCCTTTATTCATTGTAGTGAATATTCTGATACTACTTTGTAACAGGTCATAATGACCATAGGAGCCTATACAGTCTTGCAGTGGGACTGGGGTAGCTTTTAATGTTAGATATAAGACATTTACTGTCATAACGAAACCTTAGATTGAGAACGGAAGTCCGTTATTTTGTCAGAGATCGCAGCAGATGGCAAGGTTTGTATAAGAATCAAAAAGTATGTATCACGAAAAGTAGTACTCAAAGCATTTTGTTTGTTTGGTGACTAAGTTATTTGCTTGTTCTCTGATAGGTGTGGGGTTTTTTAAAAGTTTTTTCGTTGAAATCACGTAAATGGGTTTGCAAAAAAAGAGGTTTTGCTGTCCGAATAGGTTGCAGATCTTCTAGGCGTGAGGGAAGATTTCTGTGATACCACATGATTTCAAGCTAGTAAAGATTTTTAAAAATAAATAAATAAATAAATCAGTAAAATCTATCACTTGAACCAGTAGTACTTACCTTGATTCCCATTACCTTTTCAATTGGAAACCCTTACTTGCTATAGTTTAACCCCCGAATATCTAACTAAGAATTGAAGACCAAACATAAATAAAGATGATCCTGAGACAACTTTTGAGAAGGTTGGTTTATACTATTTTCAGTAATGCTGCTCTTACAATTTCTAAATATTTCCAGTCTTTCTTAAAAAGTGGATGCAGATGTCTCTAGCTTTTTTGTTTGGTTTGTTAGTGTGTGTACTGATTACTGCTCTATGTGTTTAAAGGAATTTTCACAAAGCCTTAGGAAGGGTGAGATTATAATTTAATTCCAAACAAGTAGCTAATTCCTGTAGTTTTAACATAATTTTACAGTACTTAGTGACAAAGTTGCATATGGAAAAATAACTGATTCTAAAGTGTTCTTCAGATGTATTTAACCACCACCCTGAATGCATCTAATTTGCATTAGTGCTGGTAAAGCATGGCATTCTAATTGGATGCTTGTATATCCCCACCTGATGTAACCTGATTTTGTGCTGCAGTGGATATTTATTCCCTGTGTGTCTTCACACAGTGTTCTTACAGATACTTAATGATACACTGGTGGATGGCAGGAAATGATGATGCATTGCCTTCAGTGGGGAGAGCTCCTCCTTGTCCTCTCCTTACCTTCTATTACCCCAAATTATTAGAAGGAAATTCTGTGAAGGGAACTGTCTACATTGTTTTTTGGCAATACAAGGTGGATGAATTTGTTTTCCTTCAAAGAAATATACTAGATTATGATATCACATAAGAAGAAACAGTCTTAGCAGCAACTAAATGTGAATTGGCAAAGTTGCTGCAGAAAAAATGCATTCAATAAAGTGATCCGATAGATTTTTTTTGCACTGAAGAATTAATTATTTTAAAAACTCAAAAACTCTTTCAGTTGTAAAGTTTGTCTATTAAAATACATTTCTAAAGAGTAATATGAATCATACCTCCTGTGGTGACCAAATCTGATGGAGTGTGTGGGTGAAAGAAATGGCAAAAACATGAACATTGTACTTGGGTAAGTCAGAACTAAACTAACCGTGGGTAATTTTAAAAACCCTTGTCCAGCAGCTCTTCTTTTAAGAATAGCAGCTAAGATTGGACCAGCATCCTGGCATCTCTAGTAGATGATATTAAAAAAAAGGTTGAGAATCATTAAAGATCAAGTCATTTGCAATTTTTAAAGTTAGGTAAGAAATCTTGGAGATTTTACTGCCAGCTGTCATATTCAGTTAGCTGTGTCATCTGGAACTTGAACCAGATAAACCTTTGACATAGGTGGAAACTTCTTTTACCAGAGACAGTTTAAAAATAGTGATTACATTTTTGTGATACTTTTACTTCAATGTATCAAAAAAGAAGTTCCCCACTTCATCACTTCAGAGCTGTAAGCTGCTTTGTCTTCAGCTGGCAGGTGCACAAAACCTTTTTTTGCTTTTTTATCTGATAGTACTGTAGAATAGAGTGCTTTTTGCATTTGTTCTTTAATGGCGAGAGAGAAAATAATAGTAACATTTTGAGTATATTCTGAATTCAAGTGTTGCTTTTCATGTCCAGTACTAGAGCTAGTTTGGCTTGTGGAATTTCCCCCTGTGTTTATAAGACCAGCTGACGTTTCACAGTCTAATTGAACAAACTGGCTGATAGGTGGCTGGAAGTTTTCATCAGTCTTTGGCTCCAGGCACTGTGACAGGGCATATTAGTCAGGAGAGGAGTCTCTATGTGCTAACAGAGACTGCTCTGATGAGCTGCTGCCTGCTGTGGGAACACTCTTGAGTCTCAGTTGTTATGGACTCAGTTTGCACTCATCCCCCAGTTTTGGTGTCTTGCTCTCTCCCCATGTCATGCTCACTTCATCTTGCTTTTCTCTGGACTCTGCCCTGTGAGTGTATGGGATTTAAAGAGGCATACTGTATTTCATTCTTGAGATTAAAATTACAAAAGTATTGGAAAAAAATGGACAAAAACTCTTCATGACAAGTTCTCCTCAGTTTTTCTAGAGTCACAATTGATTGAGGCAGGGTGGCTGTTGTGTGTTTGCTTGCCCAAAAAGGGATGATCTGCGATTGTTTGCTTCTTCCTTCATTTGATACTGGAATGAGCATTTCCTTTGCTTCTATTTTGTAAGGGTTTTGATTAGCTTATTCATCTTATTGCTTAATTACATAGTAGGCCTTAACTTTGAACAGGTTTTCCTATCATAAGTCCCTTAAAATGTTGAGATTAAGTTGTACAGTCACAAATTGTTAGAATGTTTATCTTCCTTTGTAACATGAGGGAAAATCTCCATACCTAATCATATATCAGTTAAATTCAACACTTTGCTCTTTATGTCAAAGCTGCAGTATTGAGATGTCTAAGTAGACATAAATATTTACCATGACCTGTCCTCTAAAAGTAGCAAAGTGGGAGTGGGAAATGAAACATTTTAAGACATTATTAATATCTGTCTCAATAAATGAATCAGAAGCTCAAGCGTGGCCACTTCCAAGCAATTGAAGACTGTTTTATCCATATTTCCACATTTAATTGGCAGAGCTCGGATAAGCAACTGCAAAACCCATTACAAGTATGCAAATCAACAGCACAGTTTGGCCCATGTTATGACAACTGTTAAAAAAACTGATGAAAACAGATTGTTTGGAAAGATACTGTGTCTACCTGTAAAGTTTTCAAGTAATAATAAATCTACCCTTTTGTGCTAGTAGATTATGAATTTTTTTTTGTTGTTATTGTTGAAAAGTCTCCATTACATTTCAAGTCTGAATTTGTCTGACTTCAGTTTATAGATTCTGTTTTGCCTTACCCCACGTTAAAGTCATGTGACTTTCTGACCTCCCAAGTTCACTTATGGATTCATATCAGGAGCTTTCTTTGGTAAGCTGAATCAATTGAACTCTTTAAGCCTTTTGTCATGAGACTTTCTTATCAGTACTGAAGTAGGTTTTTAGTCATATTTTCAAACGCTAGCTGATACTTTGGTAATCCTCAAGATTGATATTGACATTGGGGAGACAAAAAGGGCAAAAGTAAAGCTTATATTTATAGGATATTAAGCCAAAAGTGCTTCAAGCACTGGTGGAATACAGGTGAAGTTAGCTGCTACTTGAAACTTCAGATCTGAAAAGTGTTATGAAAGAAGTTGCAATGCAATAACTCGTCAAGCAAAGAACTAGAAAATATAAGTGCTGTCAACCTGAAGAGGGCAGCACAACACAGCAAGTTTCAGCATTTTGTTGGCTAGTGTAGAATGCTCTTGAACAGACACGTGTGTGCAGTGCCTTATTTTTTTTTCTTATTTATTGAAAATGATGTTTTAATAAAGGACCTGCTGAAAATAGACATTTTGTTTCTTAAGAACTTCCTTTTACAAGGAAGAAGTTTGAGCGAATGGGAAAATCATGTGAAATGTTGATTTGTGTAACAGAACTGGGCTCAGCTGAATTTCTGTGCTGAAGATAAACAAATGGACTCTGATTTATTCTAATAATTGATGGTTCAGTACTAAAGAAACAGTAGCACACTTTCACCAGTTTTAAATTACTTCAAAATCAAAGCTCTATGAATAAGAAAGTTTAAAAGCTTTGTCAGGTAATATTTTTCCTAGTGCCTCATGTTTGGGGGAAAAAAGAAAGAAACCCTTCTATTACATATTGCACTGGGGCAGTGTGATCCTTATGTACTTGTTTTCTGAACTGGGTTGTTTTGTTCTGTGCTGAAAGTAATAGCAATGTGACTAGTTGTCACCTTGAGTTGAAGGTCACTGTCACCACATTCCACCAGAGGTTCCATAGTTGCATAAGCTTTTCTTAATGCATCTCAATGCTCAATGAAATGAGCTGGCTCAAACCAGAGCTGCTAAAGATGACTTTTCTTACATATTCTATATTAAGGAGGGCTCGTGCAGCTCTCTTAGAAGACTTAAGGAACCCATGTGCAAGATCAGCCTCTTGTGCCTTTAAGAATCTTGGTACAGGATGGGAGCTGTCAATCAGAGTTTCAAAGAAAAATTCTGAGATGATAAACTGTATTTGTTGTCAAAATGTGACTAAAGTTTCCATAAATATGCCCAAGTTGTCTGTAAATCTGTCAATCTGCCTAGTTCAAAGCTATTGTAAAAGTTGCACAGTGCTCAGGGAAGGAGATGCAGAGGAGATGGAGCTGTAAAACCTCGATTGAGGTTGATTTCCTGCTGTGTGAGCTGTTACCAAGCTGGATGGTTTTCAGCTAGTTCAGGCTTGTCACTAGGAGCTACAGTAATTCTTCAGAGTTGAGTGTAGATGTAGCTTCTATACAATGAATAAAGTAGTTTTGCTTGTATGAGAAGCAGTTTGTTGAGGTGTTCTAAGTTACATTATATCTAGTTTAAAAGAAATTAGGATATACTCGATTCTGCATATTGGGGAAAAAAATGGGTAGTATTTTTTTTTAAATCCTTTTTTTATCTTTGCAATACTTAAGTTACTCGTAGATCTCAGAAGAATCTAATTATATGAAAAACTGATAGAATCCTACTAGTTACTAAATTAACTTTGTGTAAACAGTTTTATAGATTTTTTTAAAGTCAAAGTACATCTTGACTTAAAATGAAATAATGAACACTTTGTGGGGGGAAAAAAAAGTCTGTTGCCAATTTGAAAATACCTTAATCTTACCTCTTACGCACCCCCAATTACAAATGAGTTGTTACTTTTTTAACCAATTGGTACTGTATAAAATTCTTCAATTGTTGTCTTTTCTTTGGATTGTCTTATGAGAATGGAGTTTGGTGTAAATAAGTTCAGGTTAGTGTTTGTGCAACAAGTTGAATTTAAACCATGAGGTTTGAATTCTTGTGGCTCCCTAAACTGTTTCATTAAAGTGGTACTCTTGTAGATTTATATATAATCCTAAATTTGTTAGGAAAATAAGTGTATGCATGCAATTAAAAAAAAACCTGCACTTTTTACCTCAACCTTGAATCTTCATTCTTAAGAATATCAATACATTGAGAAGCTGTGATGAAGACAAGGAATGAAGCAGTAGTTCAGTTGAGATAGGTCTGTGTACAGATACTCATAGATCTTATAATTTAAATGCATTGCTCTTTAGTATGTTGCTGCCTTTCCTCTGATCATTAAAGGTGATCACTTTACTTTTCCATTTCACTTGCTTTAGTCAACACAATCTGATTTGCCACTTTCACTGCATACTTCGTAATGTGGGCAGGTTCTTATGTTGTGGCAAAAGGGACTTTGCCTACCTGAAGCTTAATGTGGAGCTGTATTCCTCAGAGATTGGCTCTTGTACTCTGATGTAATAGAAAAATTAAAAAAAAAAAAAAGTAGTTGATGAGCTGCTTTACTTAGAAAAAGGGAAAAAGCTGATACGGAATTTTTTCTTCAGAGAGATGAGGAATGTCATCTTCAAGGGTTATTTCTGTGGCTGTGCAGTATAAGCAATGCCTATAGAACTAAGCCTAGCTAGCCTATGATGCTGATGCAAAACTCTGCATAGATGAAAGCCACAGCCAGTACTTGTTTTGACTTATCAATATCAGTGTGCCACCTTTACTTATTTTTAAATAAAATAGGTGAATAAAGCAGGTTAACTTTTGCACAGAATTGAGGATTAGGAAATAGAGAAAGCTTCTGTTTTTTGGAAAGTACCAAGACTTCTATTTGCACTTTCCAGAAGACTGAAAGCAAATTCCCTACAGGTAAATGTGGAATGGAACAAACCTATGAAGAAGTGGGATATGACACCATACTTTAGAAGTACAATATGAATTAGCAAACAAATTTTTGAAATTTTGCTGCCCTTGATTATAGGAGTTCTTGCTAGTTAATCATTACTGTAGGAAACTACAGAGAAATATTGGATTTAATGGTTTTAAAGTAGCTTGAAAGTGGTTTATGAAGTATTGTATTCTTCACTGCTCTTAAGCAAGCAATGTAGTGTTTGCTTTTGTGGATGTAAATCCATTTCTAAAGTTGTTTGCTTCATAGGTAGTCAGTACTCAATTGCTCATTTGTTAAGTGAGCCTTAAGTCTGCATGTGCACATAAAATGCTGCAGCTGTGAAGTGCACTATTGATTTGTTGTCTCTGACTCTTCAGATATGTTGATATTTTACCAGTTACAAATACAAATTCTTTCCTGGGAAGGAAATGTAATACTTTGAGGCCATGCTTTTATTGTAGGTGTGTTTGTCTTCTCAGGGCTCAACAAAACTGCCTCTTGAAGCTGTTTTTTGTATTTAGTCTCTGCTATTTCTGGCTATGTGATGGTTGCCTGTTGTCTGCTCTGTGTCTCAAGTGTTGACCTTCTGCTTCTAGGATCTGTCCAATTCACCTGACATTAAATAATGCAAATTCAGTTGTTCAGAGAATACTTTACCTGCACAAGAAAATTTGATAGATCATTTGAAAAACCAGGCAACAGCCAGAATGTGGTCAGACATGCTTGTTAAGCCTATTGAGTGGTACTTTCGCAATTTTTTGTATGGAATTGGAACTTTTGGCAATACATACTCTTGTTAAAAATGACCCACAAGTTATAACAGGGCCTTAGCAGTGAGACCTATGACAAGGAAGGTAAATTGTGTCCTGGGCTGCTGTAGGATGAGAGTTATCAGCAGCTGGAGGGACAGGATCCCTCCAGTCTACTTGTCACTGGTGAGACCACACCTGGAATCCGGTTTTGGGCTCTCCAGTTCAAGAGAGACATGAAACTATGGGATGAGAGTACAGTAAAGTGCCACTGAGGTGATTGGGCTGAATCTAATGTGAGAGGAGAAAAAAAGGCTGCAGGACTGGGACTGTTCAGCCTAGAGAAGAAAATATTTGGGGGTGGGGAGTTCTCATCAATGTGTATATCTGTCTGAATATCAGAAAATACTGTGAGTGCAAAATCAACGTGGACAACATGATGCATCTTTACAAGGAGTTACAGAAACTGAAGCAATGTCTTCAGAATATTCTGAAGTGTCACAATGTGCTCAGCCCATTAAATTTTTAATCTGTTAAGGGTTGCTTTCTAACTACACATATCTTTTTCAGATAAGTAAAACATGTGGTAGGACTTTAACTTTCAAATGTTTTAAATGGTTCTAATTACTCATTTTGTTGCTATTACGTAAAGTTTTTTCTAATGATTGTAAGGAAGCATTCTCTGCCAGTTTAAATAGTATGGAAAAGGGTGATATTTTAAATGGTTCTTTAATCTTTAAAAAGATGAGCAAGTAATTGCCCTCAACAATGTAAGGGAGAATTAACTGAAATAGTTGCCATATTTCTCTGTAGGTTTATAATAATGCTAAACTATTGTTAGTTGTGTACAAAGTTAGGATAGAACTGAAGTTGTTTCATAAGTGTGCTCTCTTCAATGAAAGGCATCAAGGAAGACACGAGTTATTGTCCATGAATGATAGGAGAAGAGTCCTTAACCGTTCATGATCAAAAATGGTTCAATATTATTGTCTAGACATAACTGTAATAAGCCCTACTACATAAAATTTTAACCTTATTCCAGATGTGTTTATAATTCTAGTTGTGGCTTTAATTTGACTACAGTCTTGGCTAAGATACTAGATAATTTTGACATTATTACTTGCATCAATTCTTGGCGTAATACTTGCCACATGTTATGGGGGCCATTGTTGAGGTCTGTTAAAGCTTCCACCAAGAAAACACATAATTCATCTTGCTTTTAAACCAGTGATCATTAATGTTCAACACCACCTAAAGGCATTCTAGCTTGTGTAATACTATTAGGAGTGCTTTCAACAATAACAGAATTTTCACTTTACTTGATGTTGTGATTTCCTTGATATGTGTGATTGATACGACGATTACCTCCCCATCTAAGGAGTTTTAAAGAAGTAACCAAATACACATTTAGCATGACCATATTAAAGCATATGTGCATCTATTCATAGAATTATCTTCAGCTTCAAACTAGGGATAAACTTCTGCACTACTAATTTAGGTGACTGGAGTTAATGTAATTAAATGTATAAAGTGTAGCCTGTTTGTTGAATCTTTTGTTGTTGTTGTTGTTTCTAGCCTCTTAAAAATATTAGGGAGTGTAAAATTCCTGTCCATCATGATAAAAACCTTCAATTTAATGAGGAAACCAAAGCATCTTTTTTGCAACGTAACTGCAGAAATTCTGATACAAACTCAAAAAAAGGTGACAGAATTCTTCTTTTTTTCCATAGGTTAAACTCAGGCATATATTGTAACTTTTACAGCCACTGAAAATGTCTAATTTATTAGAGAAATTTGAAATGTAATATGGGAAAACCAGATAATTTGATTTAACATGTTTGTTGATTGTACAACTAGTCCTGCAACCCACAGTACATCCTGTCAGTGACTCAATTTTTGTGGTAATTCTGGGTAGGTGTGTTGAGAACGTGTATTCTTCTTTTTGTCTTACGAGTTTTAGTTACATGTTGGACATATAAAAGCATTACTTGGTTCTCTTATTAAAAAAAATTTAATTAATTCTGTTTTACATTGAGTTGTACTTTGTTCTCTGAACACGGATGTGGTGTTGCAGGTAAGCAGTTCAAAACTTTGAATGCTAACAAAAGCAGTGCCAGGCTTATTCAAAGCACACAAAGTCATAACTAGAGCATCTACTTGATGGACTTTGCAGAGACTAAAGAAATGCTCGAAATAGTCTTTTTGTTTTTTTGGAATGTTGTTCCAGTCCTAATGTCTTAAAGAGTAAATGAAATAGAAAAATTGTCAAAGGTATAGAATAAAGCAGTGGGTTGTCTGGGAGAAGCCCTCTATTTCTTGGAAGATTTGAAGGAGAGGAGCAATGATTACAGGATAAAGGCATATCACATTGTCATGTTTTATGCCTCTTGTAATAGAAGCTCAAAAAATACTAATAAAATTTGAAAGCTGACAGATTTCAAATAGATAAAACGAGATCATTTTTGTGTGTACTTTAGCTTGTTAAGCTGAAAATCACCTTTATGAAAGAGATGGAAGTTTATTTTTAAAAGTTTTTTTAAGAGGAAAGAAACCAAACAACAAAAACCCATCAACTCCCACCCAGAAACATTGTTGTGTCTTCTCCACAATTAAATACTCAATGAGTCTGGTCTACTATTAAGCAAAAAAAAGTCAAAGATACCCATCCTGAAACACCAGCAAAACCCCAGCCTTTCAGCACCAGTGAAAGACCAGTATTTTGGATGCGGATTTGCAGTATCTTGCTTTTGGAGAGGCATGGTGCTGTGATGGTTCTGTGACTACAGCAACTCAACAACTTTTCAGTTAGTCACTTTTACATTGTGCATTGAGATTTTTTTTTGAAAACATTTCTACAAACTAGAAAGAAGACATCTAAAATGTATGGAAAAATATTTTTGAGCAAATATTTGCGTAATTTTATTTTCAGGCACTAGTTAATTTTCCTGTTCTTTTTTATATGAAATAACTTGCATCATTATGCAAACTCTTACTTCTAAAGCTTCTTGGTTGAGCTTAAATGACTTTAAACAAAATGGTTCTATGAAATTAAGAGAGCTTTTTCTAGTGTAAAGTTGTTCATTACAAAGCTGCACAGATTATGAATTTGGCAAGTTACTGAAAATATGATAGAATATATAGGGAAGTCTCAACTTTTATGGTTTTAGGTTGCCAGCTTATACACATGTGGGGATTGTAAGAAATTCTTTTTTTACTTTGTGAGTTCAGTATTTATGGTAACTTTTATTTGTTTGAATATTGAGGAGCAGCTGAGTGTTTAAGCAGAAAATCGAAATCCCGTCCTCTTGATGGAAATACTGGTAACTGTGATTTTTCCAGATTAAAACCCAGTGGTTCATGAGTTATGTTTTTCATTTTAAGACGCATCCTGTATAAATATCTGACTAATTAAATTGTGGATTTCATGCAGTGTTTGATGTGTTGATTCTGAAAAGGACCAGGCAAGCTGACAACTCCTTTTTTTTTTTTTTGCCAGGATGATAGGGAAGGAGGAGTTACAATTCTTAGCACAGTATGTAACTGTATAGCTTGTCTCTGATCCTGTGAGGCTTTACACTGCCTTAAAGTGTCTCTTAAAAGTTGCCGTCACCTGTAACTCTCCTCAATGCCAGTATACCTGAATAGGTAACTTTAACCTTTCTCACTGTGGTGTAATTTGTTTTCACTGTCACTTTCCTATCATTGTTAGGGTTTAAACTTTCTTTTAAAAAGAGTAAAGTCTTCATTTGTTCTGCAAATCATCAGGTTTGTGGTAGTAGAGAAGAATGAGCAACTGCAGTTGCAGTGAAGTCCAACTTTCTAGAAAATTTGTTAATTCAGAGATGAAGATTTGCTTTCCTATAAATTCAATAATTTGATACTAAATTGTGGATATGATCAGTGTGAAATGCACTGCAATTTTTGAATTTGAATGATTGTCTTCATGTGCTCATGTACTTGAAGGCATTTGCTCTGTACAGGTTGGCAATTACTGATAGACTTTCACCTGTTGTATCCTGCAAATGCATCTGGAATCTTTTGAACAGCTCACAGCTACATGGAGGCTACACTGTAAAATAAAATCATTTAAAAAGTGCTACATTCTGTTGAAGTTATGATTATTTATTAGACAAAATGATAGCCATCGTATGAATGTTTGCTTTAGATCTGATGTAGATTATTTAAAATCATCAGTTATGCTGTGGGTTTATGGGTTAAATTACAGGTAGTGTTTTTTCTCATGATTGATTAAGCAAATATTGCACAAACCACAACATTATGTAAGCAGTTATTCATGTGGCTGTTCCTTCATGTCTTGTTGTAGTAAATAGAATCATAGAATAGTTTGAGTCAGAAGGGACCTTCCAAAGGTCATCTGGTCCAGCCCACCTGCCACAGGCAGGGACATCTTGCACTTAACCAGGTTTCTCAAAGCTCCATTCAGCCTGGCCAGGACACTTGCAGGGATGGGAATAGAGTAGGAAGTTGTAGTTAAGTTGGTCTTACATTACTACCCTTGAAAAAGGGTGGTGGCAAGATTTTTTGAAAACTATATATGCTCCTGTATGACTGAGATACTTTGAAGAGTTATCCTGTAAACGTTGTGGAATGTAGATGGGACTTTTCTTTTGATTCTTTTAATGCATAAAGCCTCTGCTGCATGTGAGGGAAGAAGTGTGTAAGCATGTTGGGTTAATACTCTGCCTGTAGGATTAGATTTGTGAATCACAGTCATTGTATAAACAACATGCAGTTACTTCTATCATTTTAACATTGATGAAGACCAGTGATTTTTATTTACTTTACCACATCTCTGTTGCTTAACACTTAAAATGCAAAATTGAATTCATTTTCTGTAATGTTTCATGATAGCAGCTAAGGATATTGTTTGCAGCAGTCAGCAACTATGTGGGAGACTTGAGAAAAAACAACGTTGGCTTTTTCCTCTTGGCATTAAATTATTATAACTACGGAAAAAATTAACCAAAATTTATTAATAAATAATGAGAAACTGCAGTACACACTTGGGAAATTCTTATCTTAAAAGTCTGATGATAACAATCTTTGCCTGCATATATGTCTGTTTATTTCCACTTCTGCTACTTCAGACGTTAAACACTTGGGAGTTATGACTGGACTTCTGTGAATATCCAATTATTTTTAAAAACTAAACTTGGTACAAAATTGTTTTGACTAAAACAGTGTTTTAGGGGGTTTGTCCTTTTTTTTTTGTCTTTTTTTTTTTTAAGTTTTGCATGTACATTTCTTCAACATAATATGCCAGAGTTCACTTCTGTGGGTCTGTCTGAGGTGGATGGATCTTGCTGGCTGTGTGCCTCCCATCATCTTTGAAATTTTCACATATTTGACTACCACTGTTGATATCCACATTTGCTTCCCTGAGGACATAGAGAATTGACTACAGCAGCTAGGAGACTACTTCTGATTAGTCTTCATAAGAAAAACTGGGAAAAGACTATTTTTCCATATTTGAAGACTATTAGCAAGAAGTAACAAGTAGCTGTGTGTCAACACTTCTGCACTGTACTGCCCTGGAATTACTTCTGAGGTAGTGTACCACTCTTAGGCAAAAGCTCTCTGCCTGCCTGTGAGTGAGTGACAGTTGTATTGTCATTCTTGATCTGCTTGTTGCTGACAGAGATCACACCATATAACTTTCTTTCAAAAATAATTTTTAACTTTTTTTTTTTTTTAACTTTTTGCTATGCTTTGTTCAGGTTTTTTTTTTTTTTGGCAGGGTTTTGTTTGTTTAAGTGGTTGTTTTTTCTCCCCAAAAACCTTCTCTGGGAGATGAAATACCTCTTGATGTTGAGTTGTTTTGTTTCTATTTTTAATTACCATAACCACAGTTCTTAAATAAGTGTTAAAGATCTCATAGAATTAAATCTGGCCAGGGACATTAAGGGCAACAAGAGGAGCTTCTATAGGAATGTCAGGGATAAAAGGAAGACTAGAAAAATTGTGGACCCTCTCCAGAAGGAAATGGGAGACCTGTTTACCCAGAACATGGAGGTATTCAGTGTCTTTTTTGCCGCAGTCTTCGCCAGCAAGTATTCCAGCCACACTGCCCAAGTCACAAAAGGGAGAAGGCAGGGAGTGGGAAAACAAAGAAGTGCCCATTCTAGAAGACCAGGTCCGAGAACACCTAAGGAACCTGAAGGTGCACAAGTCTGTGGGACTGGATGAGAGTCATCCCCACAGATCTTGAGGAAAGTGGCAGATGAGGTGGCTAAGCCACCATCCATATTTGAGAAGTTGTGGCAGTCCAGTGAAGTTCCTACTGAAATGTAACCCCATTTTTAAAAGAGGGAAATAAGGAAGACCTGGGGAACTACAGGCTAGTCAGTCTTATCTTGGTGCCCAGCAGAAGTCATGGAGCAAATCCTCCTGGAAACTATGGTAATGCATATGGGGAATAAGGAATTTGGCTTGATCAGCCTGGAGGAGAGAACACTCCCAAGAGGCCTTCCAGTACCTAAAGGTGGCCTACAAGAGAGCTGGAGAGGGACTTTTTACAAGGGCATGTGGCCCTAGGAAAAGGGGAATGGCTTTAAACTGAAGGATGCATAGTTGAAATCATGAATTCCTTTGCATATCTGCAGCAGAAGTGGGCCATATATGTTCTTTACATATGACTGATGCCTTAAGTAGGCAGAAGGTTCTAGGTTGCCTGTCAGAGCACAAGACTTTTTTTGTCTAAGTTGTAGTATTTCTTGCACCTGAAATAGTTTGAAATTTTCAATATAAAATCTACTGGGAAGAAATCACCTGTTGAGCTGTAAGGGTACAGTGTTGCTTTGACCTGGCAAAATATATAGGGATGTGTTGAACTCCTAAGTTTGTGCTCCCTTCTTGGTTTTTTTTAAGTTAAGGATATATTCAAGTGGTTTTTTAAAGCAGGTTATATTCCCGTAACAGAGGTCTGGGGCTTCAAAAAAAAAATTAACACTCTTACATCCATGACACTGTCTGTAAATGATCTTCACAGTTTTTCTGGAGTGATGGCTTACTTGCAATTGTTAATAAGCAAAAACTTACCTGCATTTCATGATATGGATGAAATGCAAGGGGGGGGCAGATGGGAGAAGGGGAGAATGCAGAAATACCTGATGTTTCTTTTGCTGCAACCTTTAGGTTTGTCCTAGTATCTACTTGACTCAAATGCTAATACTACATATTTGCATGGTCCTTAAATTGTTGGTTTTGTTTGTTTTTTATTAAAACAGGCAACAACAGAGAGACCTTTTATACAGAAGCTATTTCGACCAATTGCTTCAGGAGGACAGTTGCATACTTTGGGAGACCTGCTAAAAGATGTGTGTCCTAGTGCTATCACCCCTGAAGGTACTGCAGAAATAACTTTTTGTCCAATAAGATAATTCTTTTTCTGTTGATCTATTGGGTTTTTTGGTGTTTGTTTGTTTGTGGGTTTTTTTGGGGTTTTTTTTGTATTTTGAAGGTAGAACTAATTGTCAGTGCCAGAGTTTCAGATTTCATTAATTCCTGGCTCTTTAGTGTGCCCTGCATCATCTGCATGGTTTCAAGAGGATAAGATTGAGTCCTTAGTCACTCCTGAAGAATTAATTGCTAGAAGTTTTATTCTAAAATTCCTGTACTCTTTTGCCGTTATGTTGGTCATAATAAAAACATTCACATGTTATTTTCTGCACTTTAAAAAAAAAATTCTGAAAGTGTCAGCAGGTTTTAAGTTACCTTTAATTTTGTATTCCAGAAACTTTTTATATGTAAAACTCCAAAACTGATAGAAATTGAACATGTTTTCAGAATGCTTTTTTCCCTTCTTGAAGTCCAGCCTTTTAAAATGTACCAGAAAGAGATTTTTACAAGTATATAATAGTTTATGTATGATTACAAAGTGGTATTGTGTGACCAATTAACGTAGTGTATTATTTCATACAATTTGCTGATCTGCACTTACTCAGAAAATAGACATTTTTTGATGTCATTTTAGTCTCAAAGCTTACATGTGTTGGAGCTGTGATATACATTTTTGGGGGGGTAAATGTAACAGTTATGTTCTCTGCAAATTAAGATCAAAATTATTTAATGCAAAAGGTTTTTCATCTTGTTTGTGCTGTTGTCTTACCTGTAAATGAGGAACTTTGGAGAAATGTGTGATATTCTGGAGAAGATCTTGGCACAGAATTTACTGGTGTAGTATCAGCATCTTTTGACAGGGAAGCACTAAATTTGAAATCAGTATAAAAATCTGTACAATTCTGTTGTACACAGAAGCCACTTGATTCAAATTAAACAGTTGTCATGGATTTCTTCACATACTGTGATTTTAGAAATTCACTGAAATATCAAAAGTATTTTTTTACCCTTTTAATACTTGTTAACACATGGGAACATTTTCCAAAAATAACAAAAGGTAAGAAAAATATGGAATGTTGCTAACCATGTGTCCATTTTTCATAAAGCTATTATAAATCTTGGAGCATTATTTTAAGTAATGCTTTCCACTAACTGTCCAAAAGATAAAGGAGATACCCATAGATACATGAATGTTAGCACCAGTTTAACCATCTTTAAGTACTTAACTGTCAGTATCATACAGACCCTACTGAAAATGTACAGAGGGAGTTTAAAAAAAATCAATGGAAAGGATGGATGCATTTTAACTTGGAAGGCAGTCGAGCACAAATTAGATGAAAGAAAGTCAAAAGCATTTATGCACAAGTTATTCCAGGATTTAGGGGATGATAATTTTTATGTGGATTTGCCAAAGCTGCAGATGATGAATGTGCTAGTTACTGCCCTTATTAAAAGTGTGAATGTAATGTAATTCTATCTGAATACCAGTGATGATGCTTCCCATCAGCGGCCTTCTTTTCAGATGTCGACAAAAGCACCAGTCTTTAATAGCAGAACAGAAATATGCTGTGCTAATTGCTTGCTTAGTTTCTGTTAAAAGCTAAAAAACCTTGTATTTACTCAACTTAGACAAAAAAAGTTGGAAGAAGAGAAACTAAAGTAGGTACTATTCATATACTTGCAAGGAGGGATGTGAAATTTGGTGGGTTTTGGAGTGTTGGAATATGCTTGTCTATTCCTGTATACATCTGCTTAAATTTGGCCCAGTTTTTACTGAGCAACTCACAAACTTAACAGTTTAATAAATCTGGTCCCTCACATGGGTGTGAGCTATCCAAAACTCGGCACATTTTCTCCTGTAATGCAGCTTTGTATTGTAGTGTCATTCAGTTGTTCCTCTTGTATTATGAGTGTTCTCTGCCCCTTCTGGTACTTAAGAGAAGGAAAACTGTCTGAGCTAAATGCAGAAAATAATGTGGGCTCCTCAGGAGGAGTGGGATTAGACTGATACATAGAGCCAGTGGAGGGGGGAGGCAGACTGACTGAACAAGTAATGTGGAAGAAAATGACAGATCTGGGAGTCATTAAATGTGATGGGGAGAGTGACTATAAACAATGTGGCAGAATGAAAGAGATTGGGGCAAAAGTCAAAACCTGTTGTTATAAATGCGAACACCTGGACAGAGGAAGTGGGGTAGGAGATGATAAAAGGATGAGGGAGGAAAAGAAGCGTGTTGCTTGTGGGACATGCACAGAGTTTGCACATCTGTGAAAGAATGGTGAGTAGATACCCTGCTGGCCAAGGGATTTGAAGAAGGGATTTGGAGGAGCAAATTGACTCAAAAGTTGAAAAGAAGGGCAGTTTGTGCTGACAAGATGCAAGTAAAGAGGTGTTCAGATGGAGCTGGGGATAGTCAGATAAAGGATTGAGGAAAACCTGTTCAGGGTTTGCTGTACCCCAGACAGGAATACAAAGTAGAAATTTTAGGCGTGGCAACATGGAAAGAAAAAAAGGAAGAAGCAGAATTAGAACAAAACAGAGGGATGATAGAGAAAGGTTCAGACATAAAGGAAACTGACCTGAAAAGATGGATGCCCATGACAGCAGTGATTCTTACTGCTAAGGATCATAGACAGGAAAGGACAGTGCTGGTTTAGGCTTTACTGCTAGAGGTCATCATACTCTGTTCACTGATTATTCAACTTAGCCAGTAAGTGAATTTGATTATTCTCTTGCTTGACTAAATACACTCATTAATTATTCAAATGTAATGTGCCCCATATTAAATGTTCATGCTCTAATGCAGCTTTGAGCTGTTAAAAAACCAACTAACTCTCCAGACTGCTTAGTGCCACTTTTGAGTTTTGCCTGTAGAAATGTTAGCAGCCATAACAAGGAAAAGCATCACCCTTTTCCATCAAATAGACTAAACTCCTGAGACTACAGAACCACAGTACATCTGTGCTACTGAAGTCTCCATGAAACCCATTCAGTAAAATCATTTTCTCTCTGATGCTGGATCACTGAGAATTTAACAAGCTTCCTCTGTCAAAGATGTTCCATCAGCTCAAAATACAGAGGAGATATCAGCGTAGGAGAGTTTAATTTGCAAGCATGTTTTGGAAACCTGGGATACTACACATAAAGGTTGTACTTCTAAAGCAGTTGTCTCCATTTGAAGTTGAATACTTGAAGTTTAGATGGTATCAGAGCTGTAGACTGCCTATACAATTGTAATTTCCTTACACACTTACCATTCATCTTATAATCACTCTCTGCCTCTCATCTCTCTTTGTCTTCTGTGAGACTATTATCTTTCTGCCCAGACTGGGCATGTTTTAGTGTCAGGTGTGTGTAGTGAAAAATCACAGTCCTGATTCTTGAAAGGATAAATCAAGAATTAATGTGCTTCAGGAAGTATTATAATTTAGACAGCTGAATACTGCCTTTGGGAGCTGAATTTAATTCTTTTTTCCTGGAGAATTCATTCATATGTGATTGCAGGTAAGCTGAGTGTCACAAACCCACACATTTTATAGAGAGGAGCATCAGAAAAATCTAGTGATCAGCATGAATGTTCTGCTGAACAGTTTGCTTGCTTGTACTTGTAATCAGTGAGAGCTCTGGGCCATTGAGTGTGCAAACCCCAGGCACTTTCTGAAGTAAATTTTAGGCCTCTCATAACTATCCTTCTGTCCCACCCTCCAAAAAATGAATATTTCTGGGCATAAGATCACTTTGACTTCAGTTTGTGATCTCTAAAATGATGATAATTCAGTCTCTTTCTAAAGGAAACTCTTGTTAAAATGGTTTCTGAAGGAAAAATAGATTGTAGTCAGACATTAAAAATTGTCTCTTTAGACATTATTTAGTATCTTCTAATATTTTTCTTGTAAACTTGTATGTTTTGTCTTAATCTACACTTTATTCAGGTGGAGGCATTAAAATAATATTGTAACAGAACAGAATACATTATCAAAGGTTTATTAGAAAATTATGAAAAACTTTTTCACATCTGGATTTTTAGACTATTCAGTTATCAAAGTTTAGATTTACTTAATTTTTCTAAACAAAGGGGATAAAAGTAGTATCTCATCAAAGATATGCTTAAAGGTATAATAGATACTGGAGAAGCAGGTGGTTTTTCATCTTTTTACTCTTCTTATCAAAGTCATTTAGGTATTTTTCCAAGCTGTATTTAACCTCCCTCTTTAGTGAATTAATTCACTGGTGACATTAACTTCATCTTTTCTTCAGTGCAACATAATCAATATGAACTTCTTTCTTTCTGTTTTTCTCCATCTGTTCACTTTTTTTTTTCCTTTTTCCTCTATGGTTTTCTCTTTTCCAATGACTTTTCATTCAACTGGAAGCTTCATGGTAATTGTGGTGGTTGCTTGTCCGTGGTGACATCCGTAACTGAGCTTTGTGCCGTGGGAACACAGAGAATATAAGGTTTTCAGACTCAGCATTTGTAGCCGTATTATGTGAGCTGTTCCTGCTGCCAGATTCTTAGGGACCACCACAAGAAGAGGGAGGGAAGGGTTTCAAGAACCACCCACAGTGTCTATATGCCTTTGCTTTAGGAAACATGGATATAATTAAGTCTTCCTTTTAACTGTGCTGAGAAAAATGTTTCAATGAAAAAATATATTTATATATACATGGATTGAATATATGCATTGATTACCAACTGTTGGAAACACAGCGTAAGGAGCATTGTCAAAAGAACAGGTTAAATAATGACATTAAAAGATTGATAGTGAAAATGGTCTTTGTAAAATGCTGTGTCAATATTATTTTGGACTGTTACAGACTGTGGGTAACTGTTTAGCTAACTGTTTTAAATAAAACTGCATTTTATTTAAATTAGCTTATGAAACTATTTATTCAAAGCTTTTATTGTTTGTTGAAGTGCTGTAAAAAATGAAAACTTGTACTGTTATTCTCTCAACCCATACTTTCCTGTCTCTCCTCAAACTGGTCTTTTATTCAATTATATATGTATTTTAAAAACATGTATATGTGAATATTTTCTTTTTGCGTAATGAATTCTGTACAATGCTCACCTTTCTGGGTTGCTAAACGGTTTTATCTCCTTAAACTGTTAATCAGAGAAAAACTGGTGGGCAAAAGGCTTTTTGTCATGGGCATTGTTATACCAAAGCAAAGAGTGGCTTCTGTTTAGAGTCCATCCTTTAACTCCTCAGATTGCGAGGAGCGTTGGCTTTATCTTCTCTTGTCCTCAATCACTGCAGTGGAGTTGGAGCAGAGTGCACAGTAGTTGGGAACTCATTTGTCAAAATGTGTATGAAGCATTTCATGCATTAGTAGTAATGGTCAGAAAGTGTAAAGAAAAGCGGTACTTGGAATTAGAGCAAGCACCAAGACGCCAGTGTAGTTCTTAAAACTATTGGCAATTACATTAATTGTCTTGACTGTGAAGAATACCCTGTTTTTCTAAAGCAGCAATGAGAATGGCTGTCTATGTTAGTAGCAAACACAGAATCATAGAATGGTTTGGGTTGGAAGGGGTCTTAAAATTCATCTGGTTCCAGCCCTGCTGCCATGGGAAGGGACATCTTCCACTAGACCAGGTTGCTCTAGGCCCCATCCAACCTGGCCTCGAACACTGCCAGGGATGGGACAGCCACAGCTTCTCTGCACAACCTGTGCTGCTATCTCCACCTGCGACAGGGAGTAAGGAATAGATTCTTTATATAATTATAAATTAGATAAATTATATATTATTCTTTATATAATTATAAATTACAGCTAGAATTATAGCTGAGTAAGGAATTTATTCCTAATACCGAATTTAAACCTGCCCTCTTTCAGTTTAAAACCATTCCCCTTGTCCTATCACCATATGCCCTTGTAAAAAGTCCTTCTCCAGCTCTCTTGTAGGCCTGCTTTAGGTACTGGAAACATCTTTAAGAGTAATAAAATGTTCAGAGACCCTTCAAGGAAGATGCATTTATTTCACCTTGCATTGCTCCTGCTGCAGTACTGTACAGTACTTTCTTCCAGAAGGCTAGGTTAGAACAGATCTAATATAACCCTCTCTAATTTTGTGTCTAAATGAGTATTTAGACAGTAAATGTGTTAAATCAGCTGTTTGCTCATTAGCTGAATAATTTTTCTTTTTTTCCTATTTAGCTGCTTCATAGGCAGTGGTTGTGGTTATGTGGCAACAGAAACAGTAAGACCAGGTCATCACCTTCCACTGAATATTGATACATTTCATTTGTTCCACTTATTTGCTTTGTTCTGATTTTCCTGTGTTGACGTAAAGTTTGAGAAGCAGTGAAGTCCTTCTTGTCATGTTTAATAAATATTAAAATCAGTATTTTCAAACTAATCCAATAATCACTTCCTCTGAATTGTGGCCTGCTTTAATCTTTCTTTAAGGCATGTTATATTTTTATGTTTAGATACTGCAGTAATAAATTGTATTTTATCAGTTATGCAGCAGTTCATAAATTAAAGTCACCTCAGTCTGAAATTTTACTATAGATAAACCTATATTGTGTATGAGTATATTTTTTATTTGCTGTATTTCCATAATTATTTTTTAATTCAGTTTGTCTAAAGGCTGCATATAATTGAAATCAAATCTGGGAGTTGTGTAGTTATATAGAAATACTTAGCTTGATGTTCATGGACTACTATTCCTGACCATCTAGAGTTATTGGAAATCCTTACTGGAAGATGGGCAATTTCATTTCAGTTTTCAGTGTTTTAAGGTAAAACTTTATAAGTTCTGTACTTTGAACATAGCAAATTGTGTTTAGTTTTCAGTTGTGATCACCCTCTGTTGGAGGAGTATGTGTACATGTGGGTTTTATATCTGCTTCTCCCTAGTTGTTCATACTTGAATCTGAGGCAAGCTGGTCAGTTAGGTTTTGGGGTGTTCCATTATATTTGATCCTAATTGCAGCATCAGGAAAGAGGGGTACTTATTTTTCAGTTCTTTTTTTCAACTTGCATTGACTCATTTTCTATCAATGTCTCTTCTTTTTCTGGCTCATGTTCCTTCATCATCTGTTCTAATAATAGATAGCTCTTGCTGTCTTTGTTACTCTTTTAGTATCTGCTTTTGCATCCTCTAAAACAAACTTTCCTACTTCTTTGACTAAGCTCACTGTAATTTATTTAACTAATTTTGTAGATTTTCAGACCTTGGCTGATTTCCTAACAGGAATAGATCTAGTTCTCTGGGGTAGTAATTAGTCAGTAGTCACTTCTATGTTGTTTTTTTCTTTTTGCTTTCTGTCTTCTTGTCCTGTGGTGTTCTATTATCTAGACTTCTACTTCAGTTTCCTAGAGTTTTCCAACAATTTTTTGTATCATTGCATATGAAAATCTAAAATATTTTGACACCTAGGGGCTGTGCCTCTCTATCAGCATTCTTCAATTTACCAGTTTCTCTTGGTTTTAATTTGTCCCCCAAGATGACCAGTTCCTGGTTAGTTACTCAGGGAAGTCAGAATAAAGTTGCCTAGTGTCCCCCTTCTCATTCACCATTTTACACTCTTGAAATTGTACAAGTATCCTTTCCAGCCAACAGTCAAAGATCCTATAGTTTTGCTTCTCAGGCTGTGCACCATGTAGTTTTGAATCTAAGCTCATGACAGATGGCTTTTTTATTTTAGTATGAAACACCCATTCATGAGGACTCCAGGGTTAGAATTATATTATTCTGATTATTCATGCTGCAGCCTGTAAACTCATTGTCTGATCTTTTTTCCTATGCTTGTGGATGGCACTTGCACAGACAAAAGTTGATTCTTTAATTGGACAGTTCTTGTGTGGTAAAGTGCAATTGTCTGCAGTAGTTCCAGTTCCAGAAATTTAGGCAGTCATTTAAATAACTTCAGAGTTATTACTATTTGTGGGAAGATTTAGTGGCTTATGCAGGAACAGGCTAAGATGAAGCTTGATATTGCTTGTGGTCTCTTAGACTGTGTTGTTGTAGTTTCTATGCAGGTAAGGAAGAGAAGATGTTAAGACCATGTTGTTACCTGCAACTGTAGCATAAGGTCACATACCTGATATGGTAGAACATGTTACTTATGGGTATTCTTCCCCAAACTGATGAATAACAAAATTATCCATCCCTGAAGGAGGTAATACCATGGCTACTCTCCCCCACTGTCTAAAATCCTCTGTTTTTCTGAGATTAGGTGGAATAGTCCACCTACTTAAGCAACACTGTCATTTATGACAGATAATAAAATTGTTATCTATCTGTTGCTTCAAGGAAGTCATGCTGTGTTTCCCCATGATTTTCTGTATGTGGTGATAGTGTTCCTGTTGCCAGTTAAGGGGCCTTTGTTTCCAGAAGTAATATCAGTTCTGAACGTCAGCGTTTATCAAATTGGAAAAAAAAAAAGTGAATAATTCACAACTATTGAAAAAAAATATTTTGTTTAGTACCGATTTATGAATTTCCTGTAAATGAACATCCTAATATTATAAACAGTTCATTTAGAAATAGTGACTCATCTTGTTAGGAGAAAGGGAGGAACACAGTATGATCTTACATAACTACAAAGCAACAACTGCAAGAGGAAACAGTGTTGAGTTCAACAGAATGCTTTGAAGAGGCAAAGGGTTAAAATGATAGAAAACAGAGTTCTGGGGAGGGAAAGACTTTTCCTCTTCCACACCAGGAATTTAAGACATTGGGCATAATGCAAAGATAAAAACTGTATAATGCAGAAGAAAGCAGTTTTCTTCCACTGCTATAATGTCTAAACAATTCTGGATACAATTTTAATTTGCCAGTGTTGTTGAAGTCTTCATAAAACTTGTTTTGATTTTTGTCTCATGCTTCCTTGAAGACTCAAATGGTAAACATTTGGATATAATGACGCAAACAGTAGGCTATCAATCAATCCCAGTTTTCACAGCATTGTTGTTCATTCAGAAAAGCTGTGTGAACTGACCTCTTTCTACAGCAGTGTCATTAGTTCTTTCAGAAATAAAACAAGGATCAAAAAGACTTCCAGGATTTTTCTCTTAAGACTTGCTGTACTGAATGATTTTGTAAAATTAGGGATCAACTGTTTTCAATTAACTCTCAGCTTTTTTTAATGTATAATGTATGAGAGACTACATATTAATTGTTTTTGTTCTCCCTCAGTTTTCTAAGCATTGACTTCCAGTAAATTAGTTAAACAGAAAATTGAATTTAGATTAGATTTGCCATGTAGGCTCCTAATTTTGATACAAATGAGAAATGGTGCAACAGAAGGAGGTAAATTTATGCAGTGTGAATGTGTTTGGATAGACATGAAATATGACTGGGCTTGCTTTGCCTGAGGTCAGAATTAGCTTGACTGGGGGCTTACTGTGGGAATTGGACCAGCACGGCACCATCCCAGTCCTTGCTGCTCTTGCAGTGAGCAAACAGAAAGAAGTCTTTGCTCCCCATGTCTAACTAGTAAGTCTGATTGCATGTGCTCTCTGCAGACTGGTCTCTGCTTTTCAGTGCTGTGGAGGTACAGTGTGGAAATACTTTCCCAGGCTACCTAAATTTAGAAATATAACAAGCCCTGGGCAGTTTTAGGCAGTTTATTAGCCACACTTTCATCCCACAAAGCTGTGAGAGCATTGTGAAGGGTTAGAGGTCTTGTAGAATGTGGGTGTGTACTAAAAGATGGTTAAAGCTCACCAGTGATACGAATTCTGGTCCACTGTCTCCTCTACTGTGAGAGTCATCTTGCAGGCCACAACTGACCTTCAGACCACTGCTTAAGCTATTCCTTCCTCCTCACATCCTTGACTCAGTGGTGCTTTCCATGTTGGAGGAGGTCATCCTGTACTTCTCCTTTCTGGTGTGAGTCATTATTTGTGCCTGTTATCTTTTCCTAACTAGGCCATCTGCTTGGATTATTCTTCTGCATCTGACTTTCATCTTACTGCCAACTTTTTGATTTTTGTTTTTTTTTTTACACCCACAAACACCTACCTGCCCCAGTTGCCTTTTCTTTTTCAAGTTGAAGTGGA
The DNA here is from genome assembly GCF_009650955.1 of Corvus moneduloides. Classification (NCBI taxonomy): domain Eukaryota; kingdom Metazoa; phylum Chordata; class Aves; order Passeriformes; family Corvidae; genus Corvus; species Corvus moneduloides. The sequence goes on along the minus strand of NC_045478.1, from coordinate 46,921,063 downwards.
AACATTTTTCTGTGTAAAAATTGTGTACCTTTTAATTTAGTAGTCCTTTTTGATCAGAAGGGGTGGAAGTCCAGAGGTTGGCTTGAGATTACAGAAGTAATAGTCGTGACTACAGAATTAATTAGTATAGTATTAATTTGTCATGACCACATGGAAAGGTGCAAATAATCTGAGAATAATGTGGCAGCTGTGCTTCTTGTTAGCCATCTTAATTTCTAAACAAATTCTTTACATAATCAGAGAGGGCTTCTGTTGTGTGCAGAATGTTCTGGCTCACTTGCTCTCAAAAGAAAACATAGTGGGTATGTGGGGCTGCTTGTGATCTTTCTGCATACAATTTCTTGGGAAACAGTGAACATAGCTTGGTTTTAAGGGCTTCTCCAACTTCACCTCAATCAACTCTACAAGGATTATCCACTTGGTATCTTGTGAGTCCTTTGTTCCTGTCTTGTTGGCAAATGGGATGAAATTTAATAAATCCAAATGCCAGATTCTGCACCTATGACAGAGTAGCATGGAGCACAGATATAAATTGGGAGAGGACTGGCTGGAGAGCAAGCCTGCAGAAAAGGGTCTGGGGCTGCTGACCAGTGGCAGACTCAGTATGAGGCAGCTGTGTGTCCTGGCAGCCAAGACAGCAAACCACATCCTGGGGTGCATCAAACACAGCACAGACAGACAGTCAGAAGAGGTGACTGTTCCACTGTATTCAGCATTGGCGCAGCCTCACCTGGAGTGCCGTGTGCAGTTCTGGGCTCCACAATGTAAGGATGTTAAGGTACTCAAGTGCCTCCAGAGGAGAGCAACAAAGCTGGTGATGGGGCTGGAAGGCATGTCCTGTGAGGAGCAGCTTCCAGAGGTGGGGAAGTGGAGAGGGAGGTGCTAAGTTCTTGCCCTGGTATCCAGTGATAGGACATGTGGGAATAGCTCAAAGCCGCACTGGGGAGGTTTAGACTGGACCTTAGGAAGCATTTCTTTACCATGAGTGTGGTGAAACACTGGAACAGTTTTCTAGAGAGGTGGTCGATGCTCCAATCCTGTCAGAGTTTAAGAGGCATTGGCACAGTGCCCTTAATAACATGCTGTAACTTTTGGCCAGCCCTAGATTTCTCAGGCAGTTGGATGAGATGATCTTTGTAAGTCCCTTCCAACTGCAGTAGTCTATTCTAGTCTAGTCTTTCCTCTTGCATCCAGCAACTTTGCTAACATCACAAGAGTAATGTGCTGTTTCTTTGTGACTTAGAAGTGGTTTCTGGGCATGCACAGGCACACACATTCAGAAGGGTAGACTGTAGGAAGAGGTACAGCAAATAGGGAAATAATCCTGTTTCTCGGACAAGCCTTCGGAAATTTTTTCAGCTTCAGCTAAATTTGTTCTGCCGGCCACCCAATAAGTTTTATTAGTATCAGACTCCAGACTATTCTCTTTAAATTAGTCAAAAGGCCAATGACTTCATTCAGGCACAACAAAGTTTTTCAAGTCTATCATTAACAGTAGTAGTATGAAATGGAGAAAGTAAAATCCTCCACAGAGCAAAATAACTTCTTCAAAAATTGAACTTATCCTGTTTGAAAATCACAAGCTAGCATTTGTAAAATTCTCTCCAGAAGAGAGGTGGGGTTTTTTTGTCCTAGAATAGTCTGCTCTTCCTGGGAACATCAGTGTTCTACCACCAATTTCCTGACTGAATGCTATATAGAGCTGGAAGTCCAGGCAGTTAAGAAAAGATTGTGGAAAATTACTGACAGAAAACCTGCCTGATTTCTAGTAATCTGCCATGTGTATGAGAGAAGGAGAATGGTTGGGGTCAAAGCATCTTGACAAAATGTTTTGGTTGTGCTGAATTTTCAGTTTTAAAATGAGTATTTTTTGTGTTTTAGGAGGAGACCTCAGGTTCCTTATGCACTGTACACGTTGCAGTGTGTTCCCACAGAACTTATCACTTAGATAAAAGATCAGTGAAGAGAGACAAAAAGGAAGGAGAAATTAAGAGGCACAGAGGGGTGATGTGGCTTGTACCTGGTCACATTGAGGTCAGTAGCAGAGTTAAGAATTGAATTTTATTGAGTTGTGATCTAAGTCAGTCTGTCTTACTCCAAAGAGGCCACAGAGGTCACTCAGTATGACTGAGCCATCAAAAACTTCACAGAAAGAAACCCAAACCAAACCTTCCTTCTAGTTTCTCATATATCGTTGCTCACAGAAACAATCATGTCAGTAACAGCTGAAGTATACAAAGTACATAGATTTACAGGATGTTTCTTATGGTTGGTTTCATAGAAAATGTGACAATTCCTTTAGTACTGTAATTGGTGCAAGAGTAACTGGAGATTTGGGTCTACCAAAGCTTTCAGGAGATAGTAATAACCCTCTGTGAAGACCCACAGAGACATTAATAACCCTCTGTGAAGTTCTCAACCAGGACGCTGCAGTGCACAAACGGATTTAAATGTTGTGGTCTCAGTGTTTTTATTTATACTAGTAAGCAAAAGAGGGTTAGAACATGTGTTGTTTGTGCTGTATGACCATTAGCAGTTCTCTGGCATAATTTTGGTCAAGGCAAATTAATATTCTCCCAGAAAATTTGAGCAGTGTTCATGGATTAACAGTCTGGGGTCTATTCTCGATAGGCAATAGAGAGAGGGAGATAATTTAGCTGAACGGGCATGAGCTGTTTGTTCTCTGGCATTTGCCCTGAAGTTCGAAGAGTGAGTTCTGGCCCATTTTTTGAATTATATCTATACCTTTAAATTAGGTGCACGTACTGTGTCTTTGGGGGCTGTCTGAGTAAAATCATTCCCATCTTCCTTGCATCTCTCTTACAGTCTGGCTCTATTTTGCCTTGATGCATATAGGTGTCACCTGATTTTTCCAGGAGATAAACCTCTTACAGGGCTGGGAAGAATAGAACCTGCAAAACTAAAGGACCTACAAAAATAATTAGGAGAAAAGTAGCAGTTTTACCAATAATGTAAAGGAGAACAATCCGCTATGTGTCCTACTCTCTTCTCTAAGGATTCAGCAGCACTTGCTAACAGTAGTTGTCCCCTGTTTGAATATCTCATTTTAATCAGAAATTTTAATAACTTCACATTCAGTGGATAACTTTATATTTTGCTTTGCACCTGTAGTCATTTGGAGAATATCTGTTAAAAAATAGGGGTAAAACTTTTCCTTACGTCAAAGCCAAAGTCTTATGCAGTGGTTTGGCCCATGCACAGAGGGGCTACGTCAGTAAAGATCTGAATGCACTTGTGCTCCCTGTCCTTTTCCTGATGTTATCATCACCACATTTACAATGGCAGAATGCAGCGGGTCTCTAGACTATAGGAAACTTCACTAGGTCCAGTATCTCTGTGCAAGCTGGCAGCAGCCATTTAAGCCAAGAAGCCCCATGTATGGACCAGATACACAAATAGATGCCCTTCTGCCACTTGTGATGTTGGGCATCAGTATCCTCAGATGGAGGGTGGTTGCAAAGCCAGTTCTCTTTAGTGCTGCGAACTAATGCAGCCAAAGCAGTGGTAATTAATTTCAGAGCTGTGTATGTTTGTCTACATAGCTAATGATTCCTAGTAATCTTGCTAACTAATTGAGGATGCTAACTTAGCAAATTTTGTTTGCAAGTGCTGTATGTTTGTGTTCTAAGCTTTATGGATCTATTTTTCTACTCTGAAGTGGAAAAATATGTTCTGAACTCTAAAAAATATTTAGGTTATGAGTCAAAAAATAAAGGTTATATTATAATCTATCAGCTTTGCAGCTAACTGTCTTATTCTTTCAGAATGGAAAAGCCAAAAAGAACTTTTGATGAAAATTTATTTCCAATTTTGACTCTGACCAGGTAGCTGTTTTGAGAAGGGGTTGTTATTTTTTTTTTAAGTTAGTGTTCAGTGTAACGAGTCCTGCAGGTATTCCATTACTCCTTTCACCACTCTTTCCTGAATTTTTCAATGCTAAATTCTTTATTTTTACTTTGGTAGAGATCTCTAAATACATCAGTCTGTTAGCTCAAAAGAACCTACAGTACATGTACAAAAAAAAGGTATTTCATGTGTGCAAACTCCACAGCCTGCTCATTACAGAATTTATTTTTCAATGAGTAAGAGCCCGGAAGAAGCTAATGTAAGTATTTTAGCAAGGGTTTGTATTTCTCTGATAAACAGCACTCCCCTTCTGTTTGTGATCACAGGATGAAAGCTCTCTAAGCTTGTATATGTACATTTTTACTGCTACATCATGTAGTGTGCTCTTAAGATTGAGATCTCATTCCCCAGGAAGCATTTCTGTCTAAGATTAATTGCCCTTTTAAAATCAGTGTTTGATGTATTCCTTTGGCTATATCCTGACTCACTTTAACCCTCTTTGACCTGACCCCACTGACTATTACTGCCGTGGCTGGAGCAGAAATCCTTCAGCCTGATGTATGCAGTACAGACTTGAGCCTGTGGTTTTTCACATCGATGGATTCAATTAGCTGAGTTTTTACTGATCAGCTTAGCAGAGGTTGAAGAATTTGTCAGACATGGAACAAAACTGTCCATACTTTGGGTATAATTGAATAGCTCACCTCAATTTTCACATGTAGTCTGCTTATGAAGTTGTTTACTTTGATAAATAATACAATAATATTCCTGGAAGTAGCATTTTTAAAAAGGAAAAAACAGTTTATTTTTCTCTAGTTAAATAGGGGAAGGCACAAAATATGAAATAATAGCCATTAAGCCTCCGATCTGTATGTGTTGCTTATCACTCTTCAGCCAAATGTTTTCAAATGGTAATTATGTCCCAATGTCCACTTTTGAATTTGATGTATTAAACTGGGCAGATAAACGAGCAATTAGTGTTATGGCTTGAAAACAAGTAAATGTGCTGGTCTCTTCTGTACTGAGAATGATTTTTCAGAAACAGTAATCCTTCTTTGCTTTGCTAGGAATAGGTCATCATTTGATTAGCTGAAAAGTTCTTTATAAAAGATGGACGGCCATTAGGATCACAGAATATTTGCAGGCATGATGTGAATTATAGTAACTTGAAAATGAAGTAAGCTTGAGGTTGAAAGTTCAAGAATGCCATTAAAAACCTTTAAAAGTGTATGAATGTGCATATACTTAGGGGATATATAATATTTAATAGAAAATTTGTTATTTAATTATTTGGCATAATACTATTTTGAAAACAATGACATTATAAAAGTTCCCACAAACTATTAGTAACAAGGTCTTTTACAGCAAGATGATTTGCTTTAGACCAAACTTTGTAGAGAAAAATCTTTATCAAATGGGATTCTTTTTTATTTTGGTGTTGTTTTTTTTTTTCCAAGAACCACGTTGATCACGTTTAGCTCCCTAGCTATGTAAAGAGATAGCCCTAATTTCTGAAGGTCAGTTGCACAGTTTGGAGGGAAGGGCAACGTCAAATCTAATTAAGGGCATAGTGCATGAAAGGGTTAACTTATTGTAAGTCAAGATTCCTGCTGTTCAAAAAAGCTACACAACTCTTAAAAGTGATTTAGCTCTCTCTCAACAATGGAAAACATATCATGGATGAGTTGGCCTCAATTTGTCAAGCATTCAAGTGTTTATCTTTTAGATGCACACCCTGCCTGTTCCTCGCGTATCTCAATGTGTTGTGTGCTTGCTTGTTCCACGGAGCAGCAGCACGATTTACATTGAACTTTGTCACTTTGTTCCCATGAAAGAAGAAGAAAATTGTTTTATAAGCCTCAGCTGCTAACCCCAGTCTTTTATAAACTACCACAGGTGTATTGCTAGTTCAAAGCTGAGGCTAAGACACTGATGCTAAGGATGAAGGGTTATAATATTCCCTGGGATAGTCTTAATCTTACCTTTATTTTATTCTGCCTGAAGCTGGATGTTTGATGGGAAACATCTTTGGCCTTGTAAGGTCTTCTAAAACTTTTAAAGACTAAGATGTCAGATATTTAAGAAAAATATTTTAAGGTTCTGTCATAAATTAGTTTGGGACTTATTCAAAGAACCCCATTAAAAAAACTTCTGTGAAATATACAAGAATAAAATAATAATAAAAAAGCAACAACACCAAAGTTTAGTTAAGTAAAGCTTAACCCATTTCCACCTTCTCTCTACTTTTCCATTGAGTTGCTGAACTCTTTTACAGAAGGAAAAGTTCCCTGGTGTTACATGGTGTTACTCTCAGTGTTAACGGTTTTGGGGAATTGTAAAAAATAGTCTGCTCAGGCTTAGTCTGCTTAGTGGTGTTTCAGGCCAAATTCACTTTCTCTAAAAACTTTTTGAGTGGACTAGAAAAAAGTTTTCTAGTTCATTTACATGCTTTCTGGCTCCTATGAGATTAGAAGTGTAAGCCAAGTTCTCATAAGCTGCTCCAAAGTATCATAAACTTGTGGTGATTACTTTAATCTGCTTTTTTTGCTATGTTTCAGAAATGTGGCTATCTAACCTGAGGATAGACTTGAGGTAGAAGATGACAGGAAATAACGAGAGAAAAATTGCATGGAGAAGAAAATTGTGAATGGGGTGATGCCAAATATTTGATTCCATCTCAGTATTTAGTGATATTTAATGTAGATGATGATAATACTGCATATGACAATATTGCACTTATATTTTGGGGATAGAGAAGCCTGGACTGTACCTGAATATAATCCAAGGGATGTAATCATGTATGAACTGTGACAAAGAAAGTGTTTTTCCTCTCCGTTAAGTCACAGATGTCTAAATTGAAGTTGAGATGTTTATACCATGAGACAATCATGAAGATATCGGCCAACTGGCCTGTGTGAAAACCAGGTAAAGAAGTAGAGTAATAATTAAAGCTCAGTCGGTGAATATGGATCCATATTTATATCTTGCCTGGAGCTGGGCTTTTGTAGTCAGGTACTCTGCAAGAATAGTGTTCACTGAGGTTGATACAGGTCTAGTTCTATCATAGCATTTTGGAGAAGTAGTTCTTATGAGGGGCTCTGGTAAGATGACATGAAGGTGCTGTAAGGGTTAAACTGAGATATGTAATATGAGTGACAAAACACTCCAGGACAGATAGACTGACATTTCTAACTCTTTATTTTGGACAAGAATTTAAAAAATCAAATTAATGAGTTAGAAAAGATAGGTTGAGCACTCCTGTTATTTGTAAGTTGTTCAGTAAATGTATTAAAAATTAACATTCCTTCTAAAAGAGTTTTTAAAACAAAATTCAGAGTTGTAGATTTTATTTGCCATACCCCAAACTGAAAACATACATTTAGGAAAATTATGACCTTCAGTTTGAGCAATTGAACTCATGTTATTACCAATGGTTAAAATGAGTGATATTGTCTTGTTGCTGACAGTTAACTAAATTTATGTAATGGTTTATTTATATTCATGTCAGGCAGTTAGAGTCTATCCAGGAACTGTAATTCTTATTCTTCAAACCACATCTTGTGTTTGGAACAATGCTTATTTCAGACACGGAATCATTTTGAGAAAGAAACGTGTACTGAATAATGCACTGACCTTGCATTTCTGTGTGTGAGTTCTTCACCTTAAGTCAGCTTCGGTGGCTTTCCCCAGTGTTGGTGAGATATGTAGGCAGGAAGGAAAAGTCAGTCCTGTGCTTTCATGTCACATAGCAGCATCTAAAATTTTGAGGTCAGAGGAACCTTTTGTTGTGGCTAGGCTATTGTAGAGTTGGCTTTGCAGAACTTGTTGTGTGTTCTTGCTCTTGGTCAGAGGATACTGAACAGCATTTCTGCTGACATGATGCAGTGTATCATCTGTGTGTCTCCTTAAACTGATAATCATTCCAACTTAGGGGAGACAAAAAGAATAAGGATTTTGGTAGTTTGTGTGGTTGATGTGAGGTTAAAACCACGTTAGGATTGCTATGGAAAATTAGTTACTTCTAGCAACAGAGCCTACTACTGTGAGAAGCAGGGTCATTTTTGCACTGGATGGAATTCACAGAAAAGTAAGGACAGCCTGGGATATGCTGGCTGAAATAGGCTAGTGTGAAGCTTCTGAAAGCTCATAACATTTTATTCCTAGTTAAAAAATTCTAAAAAAACTCTACTCAATAGAACATGTAGCAAACGTAGATCTTGAAGCTATAGTTTTTTGAGTATGAAATATTTGGTTTTAGTAAAGAGAACATGTTTGCTGTCCAAAGTACTTCTGCTGAGTTCATTCAAAGAGCAAAATATCATTTGGCCACAAGATTTGACCAAAATCAACATTTTTTATGCACTTCCCATGAAATTACATAGGTATTGAGCTCCTGTTAGTACTCAGCTGGTTAAGTAAAATTTGTTCAGTATACAAATTTGGTTTTCTATTTGATCCCTTTATATTGAGGTTGTCGTTACTGTGGAATCAGAACACCTCACCATATTTCTGTACCTTGGTCACTATTACACATACACATGCTGGAAACTGATTGCAGATGTTCCAGTTAGGTTGGAGTTTATGCATGGAGAAACCTGTAATAATATGTGTGAATTTCTAGTATTTTTTTTAAAGGTACTGAAGAAAAGTAAAGCATGAATATTTGATTTATACATGGGTTTAATTAATTCTGTAGCTATGGTTGCTCACTAAGCAGAGAAATATTTTGCCATGAATTAAAAAATATGTGGTATCTGCCTATAGTCAGTACTACAAAAGTGATGTGAAAATGTTCATAAATACTCCTTAGGCTAATTTTTTTTGTATTTTATGAATACAGGATTTTTTTTTGTAGCACACACAATGAAAATAATTGCAACGCTTGTTTTGTTGTAAATGGTATCCTGTCTTTGTCAATTTTAATACTGGACATTGGAGCTGTTTCCAGTTTTGGACAGGTTACTGTTAAATGAGGTGGATGATCTTTTTGAGTTTCAGGGCTAATGAATTAAACCATTGCTGACTATATTGAGGTTTGAGGGTTTTTAGAGATGCTACCTACTTAAAATTACAAAAAGTGAAGTACATTCATGAAATGTTTGTTTGTTTCTTTTCTGCTACCAGTGCAGAAGTCACTGGTGGAGAATTTCTTTAGACTGTGAGGCTTGTTTGGGGCTGTCTCTCCTCTGTATGTCCTAGAATATCCAACCTGAGGTGCCTAGAGAGGGAAAGAATAACTTCAGCCAGTGTCCAGTGCTTTCATACCACGTGTGGTTACAAATAAGAACACAGTATTTGAATTTCCTTGCTAAGATAGAGTAATCTTTTGTAAATAAGTGCACAGATTCATGTGTGATCCTTGGTGCTACACCAGAAGCCTAGCTTCCAAGAAGGGAATTTTCACTTTTGCTTACTGGAGATTTAGCCCTGCCCAGCTTTGGCTTCAGGCTTTCAAAATTGGGTCAGCAATATCTTTCAGTAAATGGTTGCACACTACGTTACTCATATGAAGCACATTACTGAAAACTATGTTTCTGTAAGTAATTTCCTAAGAGATCCTACAGACGTAGATTAAAATCTTTCCAGTGAAGATGTTGATGTGTCTCTTCAGATTCAGAGATGTCCGAGGCACCAGGTGCTGAGCACACTCTGTTCTCCTGCCTGATAATCTGAGGAGCAGAAGAAATGGGGAGGAAAGCAGCCACACCACAGTCACAAAAAGAAAATTCTGCTCCTTATAATGCTGTCCCAAGATGAGTTTTCCTACAATATGGTATAGCCTATTGTCAGGAATACCTTTAGTATCATCTTCTCCAGAACATATGATATATTCTGAAGATAAGCAACCAAATGCCTATGGCCCACTTCACAGCTGAAAAAGTTGGCATCTAAATATGTCATGCTATTAAAATGCTGCTACTGTATGAAACTTGGTTGTGTTTACTCCTTACACATTTTAGTGTCCTTGTCTATAGTCCCATGGCCTTGTATCATACAAGAAATGCATTGTTTGCCCCTAATTTGAATTACCAGATTCTATTTGCCTTTTTAGGGCTGTAAAACCGATTTCATAAGTGGGGCTGCCACTGACTACAGGCAGATTCTAGAACTTGCTATGCAGAGAACTTGCATACTGAGGATTCTAATTGAGTACTACAGGGGCACTTTTGCTAAAGCCTGAATATCTTGTATTGTCTATCAGTTAAGGGATTTAAGCCTGCTAAATTGCCCTGACAGGTGATTGCTTGAGGCCACAAATCTGAAGGGAGGTATTTCATCCCACTAAAGAATTTTAAGTGGTACATCACAGATATAGTCTGGCTAGAGGAGCTGATCTTGTGTAGGTGAAAGGGAGTATGTCACTGCAGCGCTGGTGAGCATTGAGGTGTTAATCTGGGTAAAAACTGGCTGAAATAATTACCTGTGACAGAGGCAGTGCCTTCTCACTATTCTGCTCTCAGGCACTTGAATCTATCTCAAAACTAAGCCAATCTTTTCCCTTCATCTTCAATTCTTTCTTTAATTCAGTGGAAAAATTTATTTAGATATATCAATGGTTTGTGCAACAATTTGAATTGATGCTGAATAAACTAATTTTCCTAATACTGAGTAGTTTACTTTGCAAGCAACAACTTATATAGCTGGAGGAAATAGAAAAATTTACTGTGTGATACCATGACATTGCACATCTCGCCACGTTCTCTGAAGACTACAAATTTTCTTGTTTGTTTTTCCACTGTGTCTCACTGATTCCTGGATATTGAGGGGTTTTAAAGGAAGCTGGGGATTAGCAGCAGAGAATATTGTAGTTAGGGCATTCCCCTTAAAGAACGGAGAGTGGACTGAAGCTGCCTCAGATTGAGGAGGGCTTTGAGCCACTCTCAAGGACTCACTGAAGATGCAACAGGCCACTCTCTCTTGCTTCCTTCAGCAGATGCCTATCTGCAAAAGAGAGTCCTTTGCCTGTACTTGCTTGTAGTGGTTTCCTCATCAGGAACACTGAGCCACCTTATAGGTGACAGTGAAGCAGATCTCTTCTTAAGCCCTTCACTTCAGAGGTTCTTGTTTCTCTCCATTTTCTGTACAGAGCTGGAAAACTCTTCTGACTTTACATGGTGTCATGGTTTGAAGCTGGCTACTACACATGGTATGATTAATTAGCCTGAGTCTGGTCAACACTTTAAAGTGTTGCAGCCTTGAGTTAGGGTCTAAGTTAAGTGAGCTGAATGTCTCAAAAATGTCTTAGTACATAACATGTAACCATAGTTATCTGCCTTCTGGAGATGGAATATTGTTAAGTTTTACCAAAAAGCTTTATCATCCGTGCTTATAGCTTGCCTCTAGTAACTTTAGGGGGCTATAGTACCTTCTCTATTGATACAGCTCCACAAGAAAAGAAGAAAAAAAATCTTTTAATCTTGGGGCAACCACTCTGATAGATGACTTAATTTGTTTTCAGCTTTTTTTTTCCTTTTTGCAAATGCCAAACAGTGTTTGTTACTTGTGCATCACTTCAGTACTATAAAAATACTCTGATTTTAAGTAACATTATGAAAACTTACAAAACATATATTGCTATGCTTTTTTTTTTCTTGTATTTCCACTTCATCTTATTCCCAAGAGTAATTTGCAGCAAAGCAAAAAAAAAAAATCTTAGGTCATGTGATAAATAACATGTAACTCAGTTCTGACAGGATTTTTAGAGGACAGAAAATGTTGATGAAGTTACTGGAAATTTTGAACTTAGTGGTTTTGAGGAAATCCTGGGGTTTTTTTCACTACATTGCTGAACATTGTAAAATGGGTATTGACAGTAATGGTATCATCAGGTCTGGACCCCATGTGCTGCAGATAAGCAGAGTTGTTTGCCCTAATTTTCACAGGCATGAGCCAATGATATAGAGTGGCATTACCCTTTGTAATTAGGTCATTTAAATTTTATACCACTTAATTTAAATATATTTTGTGTTTGGCAACTTGTACACTTTGTAAATGCATTTTGCCACTTTAAAAAGACTTCTCGTGATCATCGAGTATGGGGTGGGGAAGAAGAGGACAGCGGTTGGTGTGTCAAGATGAATCCAAAATCATGGAAAGAAAAAATATTTTGTAAATCTGTTAATCTATTATATCTCTAAAACAGGTGGATGAAGTTTTCATGATAGCTAGCAAATCATTCAGTACTCAGATCACAGTGGAAATGGGTAAGAATTAGCTGCTGAGAAAGCAAGAATACTCTTCAGTAATTTTTTTAGTGTATTTGCTGTTGACAATGTTTTGCTACAAAAAGTAGAGAAGATGTCTATATGAGAAAGACTCTGATTTAAAATCGGATGTGTGACTGAAAACATGAAAGTTGAGGAAAGTTTGGGTAAATGTGCCTTAAGTGAGAGTTTATGGTTCCTAGTAACAAAAGGAGGGAAGAATGTTGAAGTAAAAACAATGGATTTTGTGAAAGAAGGCTGCAGTAAATACAGAATTGGGAGATAAGATCTCTTCAGTCAAGCCTCAAGGGGAAAAGGAATTAAGGAGAAGTGATGCTTTGTCAGAGATAATACTAAAGCACAAACAATGCTAATGCAGAGATTTAGATTTTAATTAAACTGTAAATTCTTCATTGACCTCTGAGGCCTTCTCAATTTGCCAAGGAACAGAATAAAAGACTTGTATGAGAAAGGGACAAAGCTGGGTAAGGAACAAGGAACAGAGACACCAAGATTACTTGCATTTCATTTTTAAGCAAGAGTAGGCACATGCACACACATCCAAAAATATTATGTTGCACAGTAATGGAAGAGCCAAAGAAAATGTTTCTCATTTATAAGCTTTTCTTCCAATGGCAAGAAAATGGTACTGTGGTTCTAAGGCTTTGAATCTATTTTTTGCAAGTTATGGCTAAAAAGTCAGATGCGTGTAGGTTGCTATCACAGTGCTAATGCTGAAACAGCATTCTGTCATCTGTTTTTATGCAAATTAGTTGTTTCTGAAAATTAAATATTACTATGAAACATTTAAAAAAAATGTCACTAACTCTCACCCATTTAAAGAATACCATAGGTAGATTTTCATTTTAAAGTGTTTATTACATATATTTGGAGGTTACTTAAAAATATTTAGGTGTTCCCTCACTTCTAAGAATAAAGAGAACTGGTGTTGTAAATGAACACAACTGGGTTTCTGAGATCTTTTCTTTTGGAGTTTATTCTCTTGACAATCTGACTGGTAGCGTTTCAGCCCAATAAATACCTGCTTTGGCTAGAAATAAGAAGTTTGTTTTTAAATGATGTGTTTTGTTCTTCAGACTTGTCTGCAATAAAACCAGAAACCAGCAAATGTTTATGCTTAATTTAGTGTGATAATGTGTGTATTATGCCATTTAGAGAATCAGGACTTTGTACAGAATATACCATATGTAGGTAGCAAGTAACAAAAGCATAATGCTTCATTTTAGGCAAACAGAACTGTCTGCTCTTGCAGGAAGAATTATTACTGGCATAAAGTCAACTACATATTTAAAGATGATTTTTTTACCAGTGTAATTTAGCTGTGCTGGCATTGATAGCTGGTTATGGTACAAACATTTTCAGGCAGCTGTCAAATAATTTTGGCTACCAAACAAATATGATTTTGTCTGTGTTATAAAATAGAAATTATGTTAGAACTGGGGTCACTGAATGAAAGTGCCAGTAATGGTACCTACACTTCTAGATTCTGCTCTCTGCCATGCCGCTCTTGACGAGGATGGTGGTTTGTTCTGTAATATAGACACTGGAGGGGAACATAAAATGCCAGTTAGTAAATGCAGTGATACTTTTGAGTACTGAATGTGAATTTCACTGTGGTAGATCCATGTGAGAATGCCATAGTATAGTATAGTATAAAATGAGTGAAAGGTCACTGCTTACTTTTTCCCCCCTAACCATTATTTGATGCATATTTCATATGCTCTTCTCATCCCATGGCTCTGAAATAAATTTTCATTTTTTGTTGTTTTAGTTCATGTCATGACTGTTATGTCAGTTGCTTTAGCTGGTTCCCATCATTTGAATCAAAGGATCAAAGTACTTGCATCCTCCGGGACAAGTATAAATAAAAAGAATTGAAATATTCTTAGAAAATACTCTTGTTATACTGGGAATCATTTGCTAACTTAGCTTTTCCAAGAGATGAAACTAAGTGAGAAAAAACCGGTGCCAAGTCAGCCTTCAGAGTAATTCTGAAATATTGCTAGTGATTATTGTAAATTATTCTTAGCAAAACAAAAATTACTTCAGGAATAATACATGTATTATATGTGTGACATATTACACATAGTCCAGCTCTTTCAGGAGATCACAGTATTAAGAATACAACTTACCAGTATGTTTTAGGAAGCTCAACATTTTAAGCATGATCTGTGTAAAATTCATATGCTTTACAGCTGGGCGAGATGGACATGCCTTAACTGAGCTGACAACAAGCTGTGATCACTGTAGAGTTAAAAAAAGTCCCTTGCGACTAATAAAGAAGAGTGGCACTTCCACCGAGTTTCACTTAATTCTAGTTTTTTCTTGGAATTAATTTTAGCTCAAAGTTTCTATTTTAGATTATAGAAATCTCAGCTTTCTCTACACTGGTATTTCCTACTTTTCATTCTGTTAAATGTTAAACTCTGTAACACCAATTAAAACTACCGTAAATTGAGTAAATGTTTAATCGTTCTGTGAACTTTGAATGGTATACTAGTGGTTTCTCTTTTTCTTTGAATTAGATGGAGAGCAGAAGACTCAAGTGATGATTCATGGAATTGAGCCAATGCTGGAAACACCCATTCAGTGGCTAAGCGAACATATGAGCTATCCAGATAATTTTCTCCACATTAGTATCATTCCCCGACCCACTGATTGAAACTCAGCTATATTCGTATGAGGATCATTCTCAAGCTGGAATTCTAAGGGCATGTCAACTCCTTGCTTCTGTCAGTCTTGACAGAAGCAGCCTGACCAGAAAAAAAGAAACCAACAAAAAGCCGAAACAAAACAAGAAGTCCTCACTGCTGTAAGCCAAACAGGAAGAGAGATCCTATCATCAGATAAGGGCAATTGGGCTGGTCTTATTTTGCATCACTGCTGCATTTGTTCACCGCTGTAATTAAATCAGTTGCGATATGAAAGAATTTACAGGACTTCTGCAAGTCTGCTGTTTTCTTGTAAAATATAATGAAGCTGAAACTGTCAGCTGAAGAGCAAATGGAAATATGCCACTTGATTGTATTTCTGATTAACAAATAAACAGGGCTGTTTCCTAAAGAGGTAGTGTTTCAGCTTTGAGGGTGGAAACATTGGTTTAATTTTCTAGAAAGTTAGACACTGAGAGATTTGGTTACCAATAGCTTTTTGTAAAAGATCAAATTACTGTAAATCCATCTTTCCTTAATGAGAAGTTCATGTTTACAGTATATGTATTGGTATGCAAATGATCTTTTAACTTTGATAACAAGCAGTGAGAGATTTTAAAGTAAGCCC
Organism: Corvus moneduloides; assembly: GCF_009650955.1. Classification (NCBI taxonomy): domain Eukaryota; kingdom Metazoa; phylum Chordata; class Aves; order Passeriformes; family Corvidae; genus Corvus; species Corvus moneduloides. The sequence goes on along the minus strand of NC_045478.1, from coordinate 46,905,692 downwards.
GTGAGCATGTTTTGTCAGTTAAAAACATGCACAACTTAATAATTACAAATACTTTTGATTTGTATGCTGTCACTGAATACTCCAGTGTGTTTATTATTCAAACCAGTTTTCACAGACTAGCAATGATGTAGGATAATTTGTCTCAGGATTCGTCATGGCATTTTTTTGTGCTCATCTAATTTTTTTTTCTCTAAGAATATATTTTCTTAATTTACTTTTAAAAGGTTTTTTTTTTTAAACCTACATGGATGTTGCAAATAGGATTGTATCCTGCTGTTAATTCCCATAGACTAGGAAACAGTTAAATCATAGAATGATGGACAGATTGCTTTTTAATAATTTTGAATTTTGGAAAGCTGAGGCTTTTCCACGCTAATACTTTCTTACATCTGTGGTCCCTGAGCAATCAGTCCAAAATTTGGAAGCTTCTAATCTCATTGCACAGATTTTTTTTCTTAGTACAGCAGATGTATTTTTAGGTTATTGGATCATCTTGGTTTCTAAATGTTGCCATTGCAGATGCTACTCAAACTCTACCAATTTTTTCTGTGTTACACTAAATTCATCAAACTCTGTGCTCTGTTGCTTTGTCTGCAGTTTGTGGCTGTTTGTGGCACAAAACTACGTTTTTGTAGACATATTATCCAATATGTCAAATATTATCCAGTATAAAGAAAGCATGACATTTTTCTTTCAAAAATAGAGGCTGTCGAAGCTCCTACTCACAGTCTTGGCTTGTAAGTGTCCCAGTAACTCCCTGTGCTGTTCCCATTCGTTTCCATGCTCCTTTTATGGTAGAATACTTACCTGTGTCTGAAAAAGAAGAAAATGAAAATCAATCAAATGAACAAAAACCTCTTTCTGAAGCAAGAGGGGAAGGATCTCCATGAGTGAGGATAGGGTTGAGGCTAAGAAGAGCCCTGAGGGCAGAAAAAGTCAGTAGACAGATTAGATACTGTTTTAAATGTTAATGAGGAAATAGAATTAAGGAAATGGAAGGGTAAAGATACTAATGAAACAAACTTATGCTGTATTCTGCAGGACATGAAGAATTTTTAAAACAAAACAAACCGTGCTGGTCTGTGTTTATGCAGAATTGAAATATAATATTGTTATGGTGGGATGATTTGGTTGAGTTATTCTAATTTCCAGTTCTGTTTGGAATTTTTGTTGCAGTGTTGGATTGGCATTTATAAACTTTCTTAGGCACACATATCTAAATATTTTGGAGAATTTCAAAGTCCTGCCAATGGATAAAGCAAATATTTTGTAGAGTCTTCATATTAAAAAAAAAAAACTTTTGTAGGGATAATTTTTCCATTAATCAGGATAAGAGGCAATACATTTCAAAAACTGTAGAGATTGTATTTGCTTTGTTTTAAGGTAATCTGGAGTGAGTCACTGGCTATTTTAATATATTCTACACCAGCACTTTAAGTACACAGCTCTTCTCATGGCCCATATTTGCCAGTAAATCCAACTTTAAGGCCTAGCATGGAACAAAGAAATAGCTTGGCTTTAAAACATACTCTTTACTCTTACTTTAACTATTTAAACTTTATTAAAAAATAAAACAAAGTTTGAGTCTGTCTTTATTTCCAGCTAAATAAGGATCTTTGTCATGGAATGACAAGAGTACTTAACTAATACTTAATAAGTAGGAACTTCTTAAAAGAGGTTGTTAGAATATCATCACATATAGAATGGGTTCCGAATTAAAGCAGGTAGGTATCTCTTCTATGTTCAAATACCTGGTTTTGAGATAGGCATGGTGACATTTCAAAATGTCACACTAAACCTGAGTAATATCTCTTGAGAGAGAGGTAAAAAGACATTCAGAACTAGATTTCAGATTTCTGTACTTTCAAGTTACACTATCAAATTAGCCTGTTTGAATATGAGTTTAAAATGAGAGAGATGTTTTCTTTCCTTCCCTTGCCTTTCATGTCTCTACAATTCAAGTAATTAAGTTCTTTTAACTGTGTAATGAAACACCAGTTTCCCTGAACAATAGATTGAAGGATACAAGAGAATACAAACCAGCTATGCAAACAGCTACGTGAAGAATTTGGTGTATGTCAGGTTTTTATATGTATAAAATAACTAGCATTATATGGAGTTTAAAGGTGTGGTTTTAGTAGTATTTATATGTATAAAAAACACTTAGGGTAGAAAGAGAGGCAGTCAAACACCACGTTAGGGTTGGAGGATCTTGACTGCAATTGAAACTGCCAAAATGTGTCTAATTTTGAAATAGCACTTTCCTCTGAAGATGTTTAAAGCCTTAATCCTTGCATCATTTCACTAATCTACGTCAACAGATGCAATAGAATGAATATGTTGTGGAAACAAATCTGTGATCAAGCTACTAATACTTGTTATACCCTCAGATCTCACCATAACTGTGAGTATAACATGGTGGAAAGGGTAAAGCCAATATGCAATGTAGTTTGGTTGCATCTGTGGGAATTCGGAGGATTGCTTGCTAAACTTCTGACAAGTGTGTTTTGCAAGTTCACAAGCACTCATTAGATTAGAAACCTCTAGAAGCTTGGTTCTTCAGAGAAGATCGGGCTGTAGTGGGAGAAAAAAGAATCAATAGTGCTGTTCACTAAACCTGTGCCTTCAGTGGCTGCCTTACAGTGAAAGACATGTGGAGAGCTGGTGATGTCTTATTTTGTACAGATGTGTATATAATTTCTCCTTGTGTGTGTTGCTACAGTCCCAGCTGACATAAAAAACCAGACAACTTGTTATTCTTTCAGCTAGACAGAGGCACTCAAGTATTTTTATTACTACAAAATTAAAGATCAGAATGGAAACTATCTGGCTGAAACTTGCACCTTACATACTTTTCTGACTATAATTAAAATAATCTGCACTTCAGAGGTTTGATTTCCATCAGTCATATGTACGCACACCCTCACTGGATTTTTTTCCACAGCTCAAAATTAGCAAAATAGGCTAGTTTTCCTTAATTTTAAAGTTTATCTGAGTCTGTACAAGGCAAACAGGAGGAGATCAGGCCATGGGGGTGAGCCTAAAGCCTTGAAATCCTGGCATGACACAGGAAGTCATACGGTTTCTTCACCATTTCCACAGCGGCCATTTTATCATATAAATCCTTGCAGATTCTTCTTTAATTTGCAGCTTCTCTTTATTTAGCTGATCCTTGACCTCAGCTGAGTAGTGATGAGGCTGTGCCTGCCCCTGGCTCTGCAGCTCCTGTCTCTCCCTTGTGGGATTGCCATTGGTGCCCTGCATGTGACTAAAACCCCCATCTCTGGAGCCCTCCCTGGCACTTCTCGCACAGCTCCTCCTTCACCAGCAGAGGATGAGTTCATTTCTGCTGGCTCTTACCACAAACTGGGTGGCCCTGTAGGAAAGTAGTGAGAGAAGGGTGCAGAGGAGGAGAGAGGGTAACAAGAGGAATTAAAAAACAGTGAAGGTGGGGCTTGAGAGAAAATACTTTGTGGGGAGTGAAATGACAGAGCCAGATTCTTGATCTCACCCAGGTTTCTCATTCACTCATCACCTTACAGCTCCTACCACGTGCTTTCCTTTCCATCTGTTCCATGAATACTGTGCAATGGCTTTCACCTATGGGCAGTGTCTGGTACCTCTGGTGTTGTCTGGAGTGAGCAGTGCACTGAGTGTGTATTTAACTTTGATGGTTTAGAACATTGCTGAAGGAGCCCTTTATTTACAAGAATTGTTTCAGAGCTTCCTCCTCTGCAGCAGATCCTCGGCCTGGGCTTCCTTCATGTGAGGACTCAGAATGGGGAGGTCCTGCTGCACAAGCATCCTGCTCAGGCACCACGGGTCACTCACTGTTCCAATACACTGTATCCTGGAATACTGACTCATGGGCATGGCTTTTTTATTCAATGGATGGATGGATGGATGGATGGAGTCACTCAAGGACCTTTTTTTCATGAAAATTAGTGTTTCGTGGCTCTGAAGTTTTACTTTATGCTGTTCTGAATGTTGCATACAGAACAGCAGAATACATTTTCAATGTGGGTAATAAATACCAAACCCAGTTTTGGTCACAAGCCTTTTCTGTTTCATTCTCCAGACAGAATAAAATTCCATTATATGGGGTTTAGTTGTAGAACAAGATGTCAATATTTGTAATGAGTCTGTACAGGCAGTAGAAAGAGGATGTGTCCTTTTTAATCATCAGCATTTCTTCACTGTACGTCTCAACACCTTTCAATATGAAGATACATGAGGACTTCTGCTGAGGCATGCTTTTGCTGAACCACCCAGGCAGTTTCTCTGCCAATTTGGGAGGTCTGCTCCCCTATGGAAATTCTCCAGTTTTGGTTTATTATATATAAATTTATACTTGATGGCTGTTGAGAAAATGACTGGAAGAACAGCCATAATGGCAATGGAAAAAAAAAAAAACAGAACAACCAAATGACAAAAAAAGGAAAGCTTAATTTATTGCTTGAATGGAATGTCCTTCAGTAAGAAATCTTAATGTCTGTTTTCAGTGAAATTAGTGATGTCCTGCTTCTGGTTGTCCATTCAGTTATTTCAGTGGTAAGAGGGAACAATCCTAACAGGTCAGCCTACAATTGCCTTGAAATTTTTATAGTGTGTTTTTAATTAATATGCCAATAACAAGAACTACTTGGTTTTTATTCTTTCTCTTAGCGAAACTTGAATGCATTCAAGGGTTCTGCTGCAACTGGCTTCCTCAGGGAGGTGCAGCAGGAATTGTGTCCCTTCTGGCCTCCATAGATCACACTGGGATCAGTGTCTTTTGGGGTATAGGGGAAAATAGTTCTCTGCAACCTAGCTACTTGCACTCTTCCCTCCCTCCTTCCACAAACGAGATGCCACAATTTTCCATCGTGCAACCCTTCTCTTTTTTTTTTTTTGTTTTGTTTTTTTTTTGTTTGTTTTTTTTTTTTGTTTTGTTTTTGTTTTTTGTTTTTTGTTGCATGCTTTGGACAACAAACCAGGTGAACTATAGCTACTGAGCATAATGATTAATTCTTCAGCTGTCATTTTGGGGGTCTCTGAAATTTAGATCTTTCAAGTTTCTGAGCCACACCTCTAACAGAGACTTGTTCTGGGGTAGCCACGCAAGCTCCCAACAAGATAACACAAGGTATAAATTAAATTATCTTTTAAAATTGGCACTCATGTAAATGGAAGTATCCCCAGCCTTCATTCAGGCTGTTTTTGCTGTTTCTGTGTAATCAGCTTTCTGGATACTTTCAAAAAGCAAACATCACCGACATCGTGTGGAGGGAATGGACGATGCCTGTTGCACAACTCCCTTGCCCGCGCCCAGCTCAGCCCTTGCTTGTGTCAGTGCAGGCAATTAACAGTGCTCAAAACCACAGCAGCTCCTATTCTAAAATGCCATTTGATGGTATCAGGACACTTGAGCATTCAGGAAAAAAAATTGTTTATATTTTAAAGGGAGTTTATTCTTCAGCATTAGAAAATGCTGAAGTAATAAAAGGCATTGAGTGTGTAGCATCAACAAGAAGATCTTTGCTGCAAGTTATGATCTGGATGGGATAAAAATCCTTCTTTACTATACTACTTGCTTGAAATGAACTGTAATATATTTATGTGTTCTGCTTTGATCCTAATGCGTTGTGGGGCGCTATGCTGAAATGAACGTGGATACCATCAATAAAGGAGAAGATCCTTAACACCTTAATGTATGGGCATGTGCCGCAGTTGCCACATCATAAACAAGGGCGTAAGCTTTTCAGAGCTGCCCCAAGATGGGGAACTTTTACCTTCCCTTGTCCCGGGGTAAACAGGTTGCTAGTGTCTCTGAGAGCAGTGGAGTGCTTTCTCTGGCACTGGCCAGGGAGGGATGAATGATTACTGTGGATTTGCCAGACGTGCTGTAGGCACACGGGTGCATCTTGACCCAATAGGAATGAAACTGAGTGTTCATCTTTACCTGCAGGATTTCTTCTGAATGATTTTGTTATTTATATCAAAGAGGGTCTCAGGGATTTGAAGTAACCTTAGGCCTGGGATAATTTTGTAGACTAGCCTTGGTGCTAATTGTTTGAAGCAAATCAGTCACTAAAATTTTTATGAAGTTTCATTGTGGAATGAGATAAGATTAAGTGTAAATGGTGTGGCTGGAAACTTCTTGAGAAATATTTATTTTGTAGTGTCACATAGGATCACAGGAAAAAGAGAATGCTCCTGCCTGTGCTGTCTCTGCTGAGTGTTTTGGAGGGTCACTGTTTGCCTGGAGTGGTGAATTATCACTCTGCCGTTCAGATCACATAGTAAGGGTGTTATTCTGGTGGAAAAATCTCCTTGCCCAAGATAAGGGCTGACCTAAACCTGAGTCTGGTTCTTCTGAGTTCTGACAATAATAATCTCACGGAGCACAAGCCACATTGTTGCTGGTCAGCAAGTCGGTAGGTTTTTTTCTGGATTTATTGCCTTGCAGAGATAAAGCCTGCTCTTTATTCTGAAAAATTCCTACCTTAACAACTGAAGAACACCTTAAAAGTTTTTCAAACTAGAGGGAGAAGCTAGAGCTAGGAGGAGCTAGCAGCAACCTCCCATGATGTACCAGAAAGAGAGAAAACTCAAATCCTGCACTTTTCATCACTTCACAAGCTTCTTGATGCAGCATAAGAGAAAGGTTTCCCAATAACTTTTCTGGGGTTCACGTAGGGAAGAGAACTGGGGGTCTTACTGCTGCTTATGTAGATGTCAGTACCTTCAACTTTGCAAGCAGAGCTTATCAGCTTCTGCCATGAATCTGCTGTCCTTCCTCTGCATGCATGTGGAAATTCTGCTTCCAGGAGAACTGCCATTTCAGTTTTACTGGGGGAATGAATTGGTAGAAGCTTGGGAATAAAAGATGATGTCTAGAAGGTTACTTATGGCAGAGGATCCTTCTCAGAGCCGTGTTTAATCCTGCTGTGGATCAGGTGCTGGTCAGAACTGGGTTTGTGTTGAACCATCCTCTGATCTGTCAAACAAGTCTGTCAGCAATACCTGTGTGATGGCTTCGGCCTCAGAAGGGACAGATCATGCTTTGCAGTGCAAACTTTGAAGAGTCTGTGATACTGAATTTGCAAGATGGCAGGGTTTGGTAAGTGATGCACAGCCTGTATGTATTTGTTATGGAACGACTCTTTAAAGGCATGGTACACCATTAACATGAGAAGCATTGTTTTATTTATCTCCACTGATGTTCCTCTGAAACTGCTTGGTGGGTAATTTTAATGGATGAGTGTCACGGTTTAGGAATGGTATTCCACAATTTAGTGTTCCCAGTGAAGCCACTCCAAACCATGCTCTGCTTGCTCACTTCCCCCTCCCCCTGCCATGGGATGGAGAGGAGAATGGAAGGCACAAAAGGTAAAGATCATGGGTTGAGGTGAGAACAGTTTAATGGAAACAGCAATGAGATGAGAAAACAAACAGTAAGAGCAGCAACATTAATGGCAGAGGGTACAAGAAAGAGGCGAATGATCCCCACACAGAAACCCCCCTGACAACACCTGGCTGCTCCCTCCACCACGCTGCACTGATCCAGGAGGGAGTCCTTCCCCTGTCCCCGGATAATGCCATGTGGGGGTACAGAATAGCCTCCAGGTCCTGGCCATGCATCCTCCTGTCTACAGCAAAAAAAATTAACCCTGTCCTGGCCAGAGCCAGGCCTATGTGGAATGGAAATCACTGCACTGGCAGGTACAATAGCCGCTCACCGTATTTGCTTACAAATGCCCCAAGCAATCACGCGTGACACCTTCCTGCAAATGAGGCAAATCCCACTTGGCACTCAAGCTGCTGAGGAAGAAAACTTTTATATTGTAACATTAAAGGCAGACACTTTGTTTTAATCACTTGCCAAAACAGCTGAAAACAATTATTAATTAATAGGAAACATTAACTTTTAGCTTTGCAAGCTCTCCAAAGAAGTGTCTGTGACAACTTGCATCTGGATTTATGGATAATTTGGATACAGTGAAAATGGGCATCGTACTGCAAAGGTCGACTGCTTTAAATTCATTTTAAGTGTACACATAGTGCTCTTCAAATTAATATGTTTATAAACCTAAATTGGTTCAGTTGGATGCCTTTTGTTCTCTTTGTGGCTTCATTTGAAGCAACAACAAAAAGCTGTGCTTGTTTGTGTGTTTAACCAAAATGTTAAATGCAATTAATCCACCAAAAGCATACAAATATTTTTTGAATAATAGAGGCGCCCCTTTCACAGTGTCTTTGGTATTTAGCACTATGGTTTGGCGAGTAGAAAGCAACTTTTTCACATCTCATAAATAAAATTTAAAAAATCTTTTGCTTGGCTTGTTTAATTTGAACCAACGCAGTGCAGCACCCTCAGTTTTTCTTGTCTGCTTTGATAAGGCTGGGGTTAGTATGTATGGTTAGGGCAAGGTGGCATTCCTAGTATTTTAGATTCTGGATCCTACCTTCCCTTCTGAAAAATACTGTGTCTGACAAATACAGCTCCCAGGAAATAAGAAAGGGGATGGATGAATATTGCAGTCTGAGACAGAGGTCCTGTTCAATCTGACTATTTGGGGATTCATCATGCAAATCTATCGCTTTTGCCTGTTTTGTCCAAAAAAAGAAAAAATTCCTTGGACTGTCAGAAGCAGAATATCCAAAATATTTCAACAAGATCAAACCACAAGAGTTCGTTTGTTATCTTAACTGAGGATCTTGAGACATCCCAATTATTTTGACAATAGGAGAGTGGCTCCTTAGCTTGTCTGCTTCTAGCCAGTCCACTTCCCAGTTTTTGAGAAATTCATGGGAGCAGATTCTTCATCAGTTAAAATATCATCTCTAGCAAATGTGAGAACTTTGCTTTATACATGTGCTGCTAAGACTCTTCTCTTAAAAAAGGTGTGTTTTCATCTTTTATTTAAAATTCTGCCAGTCCTGCTAAACTAGCCACTTGCTCTTTGCCAGGTAACTCAATCTGAGCTCATCTTCTGTGCATGGGACTGAGTTAATGCCGAGGGTTGTCTGGTCACACCGTGTAGCTTGGGTGACTGACAATTTGGGTAAATCCAGAGTCTACATCTGGATATAGAGAGCCAGGTACCAGACTTTGCCTGTGTCATTTGAAGAAGGCCATCTGTTCCCCTCTTCAGCGTGTTTACTTCGCAGTAGTGTATAACGACTGGGAATCATCTTTGTTATCTTTGTTTTGATCAAGGCACAAAGCACCTAGCCACTCACTGACTGTGGAAGGCGGATAGGCCTGTGTAGTCCTATATTTATGGTGGAGATGAAAATTGTTATGCAGTTCAAAGGTTAAGTTGTGCCTTCAGATAATAATGCTTTGCTTTTCCTGGAATGTTTTGCACAAGTCTCATAAAGAAATAGCACTGGTCCTCGTTTTATCAAATAGTTCAGACTTAAGGGGCTACTGAAATGATGCCTACAGCTCATTTCCCTTTCCCTTCTCCTCCCCACCCAGCACAGTGCTGCTGTTAGAAAGGGGGGTTGCAATGGTGCACACACATGGATGCAGCAGCTTGAGTCAGATGTACAGGAATGAAGGGCAGTGCTGCTGCATCGACAGAATGACATCTCTGCTCTGGTTGATAGTGGTCAATAATCTCAATAATAGTGATCATATAAATACCTGAGGATTTTATGGGCTGAACTATGGCAACTGCTCTGCTTCAATTTATGTTTGTCCCTGCTGAAGTCTTACACGTGTATCCTGAAATTACTTTTTATTACAAACAGTGGCTGTTTGCACAAAGAACTTCATAATCTCAAAGCAGTTATCTTTCTGCAAATAGATAATTGGGTTATTAGCAGCTTTTTCTCAAAAGAAGAGGAAAAATTGACTAGTCTGATACTTCTCAAAGGCAGACTGAAAGGAAAAAAAGTGATTTCTGCAGTGGGTTGGGCATTTTCTGTATTTCTGTTCTCTACCAGCTGTTGCCTGATACACTGCTCTGTCTGGAGACTTGTACTAAACATTCACCCTACCAAGCATAGCCTAAGTGAACTGCACTTGCGGCATCTCCACAGCATTGTGACCAATCACCAATGAAAGCAGTGGGTCGCTTCTGGTTACTCACTGGTGTGTTAGATTCCTAGCAGCAGTACCATTTTCAGGTTTGTAGGTTGTGTGTTGCAGATGGAAATAATTACTCTCAGTGTGCTCTGGGGTACTGCTAACTGAGCAAGAAAGACAGTGTGGCTTCCCTCTCCCACCACCCATGGTTTAGGATATGCCTCGTTGGAGTGCTACAAAAATCTGGATAGATTCCTGAGTTTCATTTTGGTGTTTTTCATTATTTCCACAGAAGCAGTTGAGGGATAAATGTAAATTCCAAGTGTCAGCTTCCAAGGAAGGTGTGAATTTGATCTGTGATGGCCTTTATTGAGAATGAATTCAGAGTAGTACTCCTTTTAATGCTTTATTTTTGCCTGGGCTGTGGTGATTTGGGGTTTGTTGAGACCTGTGAGGTTCCTTTCTGCCAGTATTGGTTTGTGCCTTTTAAGCAACACCCTTTCCAAAGCCCTCAGTGCCGAATCTTGGGCACAACTCCCATGTAGCAGAAACTTCTCCCAGCTCTTGAGTTTCCTAAACACAGTCTGAGATTGCAGCATCCTCTGATGCTTCTGCACGTAAGAAGATGTTTGGATTTGGTCTGTTCCTCTCCAGCTTTTTGAATCTGCCAGCTCTGTGAAAAAAACGGGATGCCAAAATTTTAAAATTAAAAAATAAAACATGATTTGATATGTCAGCTTCAGAGGACAGCTGCTGATTACAGTACACCTCTCTGTGCTGTCCTGTTTCTTGTTACAGTGGTACAATGAAATTTGTGTTATCCTGTGTTATGCTTACAGGACATGGGAACCAGCAGGTTTCCATGTGTAGAAATCCAGCATTAAACAAGCAATTTCGTAATCCTCTGCAGTTGTCCAGAGTGTAAAATGCATTATGCTGCCACAGAGCAGTCCTCAGAGCACTCTTTAAGTGGACAAGCTGTTTCTTTTCACTTGGCTGTCTTGCTTAGGATACAAAAGTACCCCCCAAGCCTCTTTCATGGCTTTCATCTGTATCTGTGGAGCATTTTGCAAATGAAAGTTGGGAGGTTTGTCATCCTTGCAAAAAATACTGCAAACCCCAATTCCAGAACAGGGAGCTGTCTCCCTGTCCACACAGACAAAATTCAACAGATGCTGAATTTTGCAGTTTTTTGGTATCCCATAGCATAAAAGCCATAGTGTGAACACTGAGGAAAGGCCTTCTCCCCACCAAAACTCTCAAGCAATCTTACAAGTGAAGCAAAGCTGCTTCCGCTGTCCTGAAGAGAACACCAGGGAAAGGCAGGGACATGTGACAATGAATGAGAAAGTTTGGTCTAACTGGTCTTTTTTCTCACAGAAGATCACCAGAATGCTATTTGTTGTGGTCTGTTGTTGAAGTACCAATATTTGTTCTATTTTTAAAACAAAGAAATGTTGCTTTGGTGAAAATCAACAGAGAAGAGTGCGGGAAGCTGCTGATGTTAAAAATCCTCACATCATGCCAAGAGAACATTTTTTATCAAGTTTTTGCAAGGTTACATGCTGATGATAATGTTTTGTTGCTACAGCTGGAGAAAATTAGACTGATGATAATTTTCTGTGTGAAAACCTGTAGAAGCTGACTTCAAAGAGAGAAATGTCCATGAATGCATCAGAGATGTTCTGCAGGGATGTTTCAGCTACCAGGAATATGAACTGTTGTGAGCACCTCCCCTCTCATATTTGCATAGATGGAGATGCATTGATTCAAACCAGAAGGATTTTGATAAGCAGATACTAGCTTCACTCAGAGCTGAATAAAGAGGAAAAAAAAGGTAGGTCATAATCAAAACAATGGAAACTCACCAGCTCAGTTATACACTATGAATGCTCCTACTCTTCAGTCAGTGAAGATGGAAAAGTCCTTTGTTAAATGTTATTGGTGCACATGAAACTGCAGTCTTCAAGCCTGTGCCAGCTGCTTCTGAAATCACAACAGTGGATACTGCAAGCTGCATGGCAATGTCTTTTCCTGAAATTGTGTGGTTTCGCCTACAAGTGAAACTTAATTGGGTCAAACGAAAAGGTTTGGATTTGATCAGTGAGTTGGTATATGGTTTGTCAGCTTCTGTTGCTGTTCTACCTTGTCAGTTGAGAAATACTAAAAACTTTGGGCAAGATGAGTTAGTGAAAGTAATGCAACAGTTTTGATAATGTAACTTTCATGCTGGCTAAAGGATGGCTCAACACCAATTACACATGATAATTAATAGGAGTAAGCTAAAATTATAGCCTGACAGTGCTTAGCAGTGCTTAGGAGGGGACTTGGAAGATGTGTGTAATACATTTGCTTCCTTCCAAAACTTGTTGGACTAGCAGCCTGACTACAGGAAAATCACTGTAATTTAGCTTTTGCGAGCAGTATCAGCAGTGGAATCTAGGGCATAAATATATTGCTTTGTGTATATCTTAGCCCAGATCTAACATGGGAGCAAGTGAATATGGGAAAGCTTGCACTGTTGTTGCTTCTCTTTTTTTTTTAAACAGGAACAGGGACAGCTCAGGCTTGGTTATGCTGCAAAATAGACATGCACTTAAAACTATTACCTTTATTTCATCCCAAATATCTTATTGAAGGGAGATATGAGCCCAGATTTTACCCAGTCCAAAACAGAGATCCTCAGGCAGACAGCAGGGCTGCTCTCAAGCAGCCATGGAGGAGGCAGATGGGGAAACTCACAGTTCAGGTCTTCGGGCTTGGCAGAGGAAGGCAGTTCCCCTTGCACCCAGCCCCTGTCTGGGATGAAAGCAGGGATCACTGCAAACCTGGACTGTCCACATGTCTCACATGTGACAGAAACATTTGTATTTTCTTCAGCCCGGTCCCTGGGAAGCATCTGACACAACTCACAAACTTTGATTTGTGTGTCTGGGGCACAATTTGTTTCTTACGGTAGTCAGAGACTACAGACAAGAAGAACTGTGGGTCTTGGTTTTAAATTTTGGAATAGTAGGGTAGCCAAGCTTTATACTTGCATTGGATGCATTCAGTTCCAGCTCCTGTGAGCTAAGGAAGCACTCGTGGTGACATGTTTTGCCAAATGAATTAGCAGAAGCAGACTCAGCCAGCCCTGAGTGTGTCACGGGTCACTTTGGTGGCCCTTTTTGTAAGAAACCTGGGAACTGCTGCAATCTGGAGAGATAAACTTTTGAGCTCGTGCCAGCATGCACCTGTTAACAGGGCTTTGTTGAGGTCTCTGACCTCCAAACACAGATAAGCTGCTCCTGCGGGTTAGGAGATTTGAAGCTGCTGGGCTGAAATCCAGCACGTTACAACCCAAGCTCTTTACCTTTTCATTGGTTAAGAGGTGCTTGAACTATTTGGCAGGGAGCCAATGAGGTCTGCTGGGTCTGCCATGGGGCAAGGAGTTAAGTTAAAGGACCCCGTTTCTAATTAATCCAGGCCTTTGTAACTCTCTAAGTAGCTTGCCCAAAGTCACGTCGGTGCAGGGTCACCCTTGTCGTCCAAGTGTGAGATGGGGCAGATGAGGCCTCCAGTTCTGCTGAACGCTGAACTTCAGTAGAGATCATCAACATTTTGAAATTATTGGGAGAAAAGTTCTAGAAAATCATCTGTGTGATTATACCTTGAAGGGCAGAAGGCACAGCAGAGCTAACTGACTGATATTTCTCTCTTGGGTGGGAGTTCAGCATTGCCCCATGCTTTCTGCTGAGGCCGCTTTTTGAATAAAATAGAACTTTGCATGGGGCTGTTCCTGGTGTGGCTTCTGTTTAGAGGAGATGAGAATGAGGGAGAATCCATAACCAAAAATTAGCCTCGTTTTTTTCTTCTTTCTGCATTTCTGATGGTAGGTATTGGATGTGGGGAAATTGCTTTGCTGCACCAATCTGGAAGTGTTACTGTAGCTTTGATCGAGGTTGCAGGAGATGGTCCTTGCTGCCAGATGTGCCTTGGCTTTACTAACCCATGTGATTATTTCTGATATGCTCTTGGTTCATGGCAAGTATCCCCCAGAGGTAACTGGCACTGAAGTACATTACGTGTGAAAATGTGATGATGTGGTAGCTCCATGACAGAGTTTTTGGTGTACCAGGGTCATGGTGAACACCCCTTTTCAGTAACTGGGATGAGGTTTGCTAGCAAAAGGCCTGATTGACACGATACTTCTATGGACAATTGATCAAAGCTGTGAGGAGCAGCACAGCGCTGGCAGTGCCAGCTCCTCTGCTGCTGGTTGTGACTGAAATGGTGATTATGTGCAATAAATGGTGAATCAGTGCAAACCCTGGATATGCCTGCCTGGTACTCTAACAATTCACCCTCACAGGGGATTTCAGATGCCTCAAATTTTACTTGCTCAAGGAAAAGTCATTTAAAAAACCGGGCTGATAACAAGGGTCAAGCAGGAAGTTTATTCTCTTCATTAATACAGTCTCTGTAAATAGAGTGTGTTTGTTAATATGGTATAAATTGAGCTGAGATAAAAGATCTAAGAAATGGAACTCCTGCCTGAGTCCTGTGTGGTGTATATTTAATGAATTTTCACTTAATTATCCATTAATATGTATTAATAAAATAAACATGGCAATTGAACAGCACAGTACTAACATACTGTTCTGAAAGAAAACCACATTGAGTAAACTAAAACAACTGCATTTCTTACTAATCTACACAATGCATTTCATTTAAAAGGAAAATTTATAGTATTTGAAATATCCTACCACATACTGAAACTTTTAGTGTAAACTGCCACTTTCTGACTATCACATATTGAAATACTTGTGGTGCATAGTGAAATTTATGTTACATTGTGTAAAATATATAGTGAAACCGAACTGATGTATAATGAGACACACATGCGCCTGCAATGACTTATCAGTTCCATTATTTTCTAACTAACATTATTTTCGTGATCAAGTTTTTCTGGGTCAGAGGAAGAAGATGGTGAAGACCAGGACTGATACTACAATGGAGAGTGTAGACCCAAACTTGTACAAAAACCTAATCAAGCTGACTTATCCTTTGTCCTTTCCTGTGATAAATTCTAAATGTGAAGTCTGCTAATGGTTACAACATGTCTCTCTTTCTCTGCCAAAGCTTCATTATGAACATCAACATCACCCCAGCAAGGAAAATACCACCAGCCACAAGTAAAGAGTCCGGGTGCCCAATTCTCAGCAGTTTTTACCGATCAGGGCTGCCACACAAGAGACCCTGGTGAGGTATGTGGGGCCTTGCAGGAGCACCCAAGCACAGGTTGGGTTATTCAGACCCATTCAGGTTTTGTGGGAGGGGGTAAGTAGACATCTCAGACCTGACCTCCTTCATCCACCAGTGCTCCAGACCTCCTGTGAAGGTTCAGGGCAGATGGGCAGCACTGCTGGTGGCTGTGATCTGCAAAACATCCCTCTGTGCTGCTTAGATTTGTTTTTCTTTCTTAAGTTAGGTCTTGACTACACAGCCAAGCATCCCTACCGGGCAGGGCAGGCAGGCTGGGTGTGCCCTGCTGCCAGCAGAGGAGGGCTGTGGCAGCCGGTCCAGCAGCTGCTGGCCTCCTGCTGACCTGGGCTGCTCCTCTGCAGTGCTGTTGTTTGCAATTCACACTTGCTCTCCAGCTTCAGCAGTGGCTTGGGCTGAGGATGGTGGCTCCTGGGATGGCTGACTGGCTTGGGAGGTGGTTTTACCCTGGTTGACTGCGATCTTTGCAGGTCCCAGCCACTGCAAGGCTGCAGATCTCTCCAGCCCTGACCACTCCTGCCCAGAACTTGCTGCTTGGACCACAGACCTCTGTCTCTGAGAACTTGCCAAAAAAGAAACTGAGGTCCTAATGCTGCTCAACCAAAAGAGTAGGAAATAAACCGCAAGCCTCACAGCTCCTTGACAGTCCTATTCCAAGCTCCATTGGAGGGTTTTCTTTCATGGGTTATCTTTTACCTGGTTTTGCAACCATGCCAGGATGACCAAAGCATTTAACACTCGGAAAGAGATAACTGCAGTGAAGTTTCCTCTTTCTGATCTGCCTCGATAACTCTCAAGTCAAAGTGCATTTATTGCGTCCTTGCATTGGACTATCGGCCTTTTGCTAAACCAAAACAAGCTAGGCCATACTGCAATTGAAAGAAGACCTTCCTACTTCATGGCTGTTGTGCAATCAATGCTCATCAAGGATGGTTAAAGACACAAGACAAAACACACCCTGCATTTGAGGGTAAGGTGTATTAACCTTTCCACTTGGAATGCCTAATTGCTCAAATATTGCCAACATTGTTCAAACTGCCAGATATGTTAGGGAGCAGGCAGAACTGGAGGGACAACTCTATATGAGGGGTATGACAAATTTATTGGGTAAATTGTATGAGAGTGCTTAACCCTTCTCTCTGTTCTGTTTTTTGTAAGGACAGTTGCCAAGTAGAGTTGGTCATGACTAATTCATGTGAGGAAACAGCACGGAGAAGTTAAACAGCAACAACCAGTTTAATTTCACTTGTTACCAATAAGGCTTAACTTAAGTTTCAGAAGGAGATGAAAGGTAAATTTGCCATTTGCTCTCTATGTTTTAAAAGCTGCAAGAGAGCTTGAAGAGTGACATGCTCTGTATTACTAATGCTATCTCTGTCCTTAGAGCAGGGGGAGGAGACAAACACAATTTGATTTCTGTGTATACTAGGACAAAAATTCTCCAAAGCACAGAATTTGTGTTTTGTTCTACCCCACTCCTAGCTTTTAAAAATCATTCTAGAGGTACATTAGTTATCCCTGAAGCAGGGCAGAGCATACATGGGCTCCTATATGTGTCAATGCCAAAACTGACCAAGATGATATAAGAACGTTGTCATAAGGGAGAAGAAGTAAGCAGGAAACATATCCTAAGTATCTGAGCATCAACTCTAGCAAACAATGCATCAGGTATGAATATTTCACAGGTGGTACAACCAGTCACCAGCTACCTCTTTTTTGGCTTATCTTCTGATCTCCCCTGAATCAAAGGGTACAACAATGGTGACAGTGAGTGGATGAGGTACTGTGTATTTAGACAACATTGTAGAAGATGATTTGTCAACAGGGAGACAGAAACCTTTCATAATGCTTGGAGGAAAATTCATAGGGTAATCCCAGGATAATAGATTTTTAATCCTGGGTTGTTTCCTTGTATGATACAAACTAGTGAGTTTCACCCACTCCTTTGAACCTTTCTGTAATTCCCTTGAGATAGACCATTTCCTTTTGAAAGATGTTCAATCCAAACCGAAACATTTACCAATTCCTTCATCCCTGTGGCTAGATAGTTATTTACTAAAATAGAATAGAGCAAAACAAGAATCCTTTCAAAGGCAGTATATGGAATTGTTATCCCTTTGAGCTAACTACAGGAAGCCAAGCACATGGCTGAGCTTTTGTAAAATCAGGTTGAAACACAATTCTCGTCATTTAAAATGCTTCAGAAGAAGCCAATCTTGATTTAAATGTACACTACATGGGTTGTAGTTGAAGACCATCCAAAATGAGGCTGCCAATGGGCAGATCTGCCCTCTGCTGAGCCAGGTGAATCTCTGAAGAGGCTGAAGGCAAATGGCTCTTGCATACATTAGCAGCTTAGCAATTTTCTCAGCATCCACAAAAAAGCTGGGGGTGATCACTTGCCAGTAAAGGGAAGACTTTGCTAGCATGGGCCCAGTTATTTTCTTCCCTGGCTGCCTGTATCCAGTCATGGAGATGACAGTGTCCTAACAAGAGCCCCAGCTCCATATCACTGGATTTCCAGCTCCAGGGAAAAGTATTAGCAAAATGTGTCAAAATAAGGAAAATCCTAAAAAAAAAGAGTAATTTGGTAATATCAACCCAGCAAAATACTAAAGGAGAGCTCTGGCAGGGTGGCAACAGGTTTCCAAGGAGCCAGAAAGCGTCATGGATGTTACAGTTTGTCAAGTCATGGGTGAAATTTCATGCCTCAGATTAAAGTCGGAGATGAGAAACTCTGGACCTTTCAATGTGGGAGAGTTGAATCTATCAAAACAGTTTCACTTTGCATCTACAGACTGTGAAAAGATGTTCTTCCTTTTTTTTTTCTTTTTCTCTCTCTTAGTATTTCATCTCACCCTTGCCCTTAGTTGTGTGGGTCCCCTCACTTATGAAGCACCATGTTTTCCAAAGAAAGGTGCTGTTTCACTGCTTCACTTCACCAGAAATTCTCCTTCTGGGAAGACTGAAGAAGCTGGTGGCCGCCGTCCCCCATGGCCAGTGTGCTGGCAGGGCTTGCAGCACTGGCAGGGATCCAGGAGCCCCAGGGATGCTCACCTAGAAGGCAAGAGGACAGGGCTGGGCACAGGGAAGGGGAGAATGAGAAAGGTAACAGGGATGGAGAGAAAGAGTGGAAGGTTCACCACCCTCCCATGCCAGTCTGCATCATGGGTGACAGGCTTCTCCTAGCAGCAGTACCACGGCTAGCAGAGCTGGTGGATTGATACATGGAAAGTGCCAATCCTGCTGTGTTGTGCAGACATACCATGGGACAGCCACAGAATGGACAAATCTTGCCAGTGCATCTGCTTTCCAAAGCCTCAGAGTTTGCCCAGGCAGCCAGTGAGGACAGCACTGAGGCAGCAATCACAGGCACTCAGAGGCTGAGAAAAGCTGGAATTAAGTCAGTCAGTCCTGCATGCCTGTGTATAATGATGTGGTCTTTACAGGACACGTGTTACCTTTGCCCTTGGCCTTTGGAATCGGGAACCAAAGGAGGCTCTAATGTGTAAACCCCACACCTTGGAGGTGGTCTCTTCAAAGAGGAGGAATAGATGGAGGGGCTATCATGGCCAGACACTGGAGGGCTGCCTAGGGGAAACGTTTTCCATTGGCTGTTACCCAAGGAGTTGTGCATAGCATGGAGCAAGTCACTCAACCTGTTTTCACAGGTCATGTAGCATAGTTATCCCTGGTTTTGTGTTTGGTTTGAAGGTGTTCAGGATTCCCAGTGACCCCTGAGGTTAAGATAAGCTTAAGTCAAATAACATGTGGGATAAGCTGCCCCGAAAACTCTGGGCACCCAAAGAGAGTATTTGACTTCAAACTCCTGCATTTTCTTTCTTTTTCAGTCCTGCCTAGGGATACCACCTTCCTCTCCCACATGGATGCTGACTGACACAGGTGAAGCCTTCAGCCATCTTTCCAGTGAGTCTACTGAAAGCACTCAAGAGCAAACGGCCCCAGCTGGAGAGTGGGGCAGGAGCACAAAGGCCAGAGCCATGTAGCCAGAAAGGAAGATGAGGTGAGAGGGATGGCATCTCTGCCCTGTCCCATGCAGGATGAGCATTTCCTGCCTTGTGCACTGAGCAAGGTAAGAGTCCTGTGGGAAAGCCAGTGTGTGACCCTGCAAGCAAGGCTGCTCCTGAAGCTATGTGTGGACAAGCTTAATTAATTCTGTCTCTTCATAGCTTTTTTTGGTGCTTGACATTTGAACCTTGCTTGTGGTGCAGTAACACAGGGAGAGAGGTGAATGTATGTGAGCGAGTGAAAGTGGTGTCAGCGTTTTGATCAGAACAAGGTTTCCATTAGATGCAGACACATGTCCAACCTGGTACCTGTTTGTTTCCAAGCAATGTGAAGGCCCACTCAGTTCAGCACAGTTCTGGGGGCCCAGGCTTTTAATACCATGTAATATTAATTTCTGGCAACAGATGAGAGTTATACACTGTGTTTAAATCTGGGATGAGTTGTTGACCAGCTGTGGTCTATGTGCAGAGATACCAAATGCTTTTCTTTGGATAGTGTCAGTTCCAGCCTGCAAACCACATGTGGGTCAGAGGCAGTACTGAAGACCAGCAAAAATAACCCATTTAATTTCACAGAGCCATGTCTCTCCTGCAGAGCATTTAGTGCAGTTTCCTCTAATGATTTAAGCATTTCAGAAAGTTCTGGGTGAGATGGCTCCTTTTTCAGTTCAGCATGTCAGTCAGTGCTGGTGGGAGGTTTCTGCCCTTCTGTCTGCACCAGAGAGGTAAATTAGTTAAGCAGAGGCATGATTTATTTGCATGCAGCTGAGGTGGCGAATGTGTTATCTCAACAGCAGAAAAGGAAATGGTTCTCTATAGATTATTAGCTACTGAAAAAGCAAAGGCATGTCGTTTGTTGCCACCACACCACTGATCTGACTGTTGAGTAGATATGGATCAATAGCTCTCTTTCCTCCTCACCCTCCTTTGCTCTTCACATTTTCACTTAGGCTGAGGTGAAGAGGTTTCACTTTAATTTATGTCATTCTTGTATTGCCAAATGGCATGCCAGCACAACCGATCCGGGCATGATCTGACTCTCTGTTGTGTGCTCTCACATGCAATCCCCTCGTGGGAAAATGCTGAGAGAAAATGGAAATTTAAGCTGTGCACCTAGCCACTGTGGTTTTTGGGTTTTTAATAGTGCTTCGTTTGTAAGGTCCTTGGGGCAGAGAGAGTTTGTGTTGAGTTCAGGGTAGTCATAGCCCGTAAGTGAGGATTTCTAAATATTACGGTATTGCAGATAGTCCTGTAAGCAAATTGTTCTCTCTATGAACAACAAAATACATGCAGTTACAGATCAGAGGATCTCAGAACAAGGTACAAATATTAGTCCTACACCACAGCCTGAACAAGTCTTATACCTATTCTACAAATGAGTTGGGTGCTGTATGGGAAGGTCAACTGACTTGTTCCAGACCTCACTACTAGTTAGTGGACGTATCAAAAGCAGAACACAGCCATCTTGGCTCCAGCGTCCTTGTCTTTATTGTTTAGCTCTGGCCTTGAAGTACTGAACTTTTTAGATTAAAAATAAAAAGTTTGTCCTTAAACCACATTGTTAGATAAGCTTGATCTTGGATATATTCCCCCATGTAGATACTCATCACTGCCTTAATGTTTAGACTGATTTAATAATTACACTGAAAATTAATTTTTTTTTAAATGTAGTAGGAATGGCATCAACTGGTATTCCCAGACTTAAACACCCAAAATCTGGGGTAAATGAGAACCTGTAACTGAACTCTGTGTCTGGCTCCATCCCTGGATATATTTTTGGAGTCAGACTCGCATGGGGTTGAGGCATTTTCTTGCGGCTAATGGATGCAGAGGGAGATAATGGACAAGCGACCAGTGGCAAAAAACTGAGATTTAGCATGTTCATGTCTAACAAGGCACTTAGAGTGTTTTGCAGGGGTGTGTGCTGCTTCAGGAAATGGGTTTAATGGTCAAGGAGGGCCCTTGTTTTCTAGCCTCCTCAATTCAGATGAATAGCTAAGATTTTGAAAGAAATTGGAGAGCACTGTGCCTCCTTTAAGGTTTGTCCCCTCCACTCCTCAGCCTTCCTCTCTGCTGGGTGCTCACTAGCAGGATAAGGATAATCCTGCCCTACACAGCAGAAGGGCCTGGGCCATGTTGCCCCTGCCCAGCAGATCTTGAACCACTTGCACCTGCAGCCACTGTTCCACCTCATCTCCTGGGCTGCTTTTTGAGGTCAAGCAAGACAAACGACAGTGCAGCAAACAACACAGTCACTCCTGAATATTGTATCTGGAGGGGATTACAAACTCAGGCAGATCTGAGGGAGGAAGGAAATCTGCACATAGTTCCTATGTAGGTCATAACTTCATCTTAGAAATACTCAGGTATTTTATGAACAAGTCTCCCAGTGATTTGTGGCATGTGGCTCCCAAGGAGGGCAATAGGAACTGGGGTATCCCCAGGGAGCTACGCTGAAATCCTCCTGAATGGCTCCTCTCAGTCACAGCCCATGTGGGGACAGCAGGACAGCCAGTAGGGACATTGGTGAGTAGTCTAAAAGCTGGGTGTTTATAGCAAACAGATATAAAGATGGCAATGCTCATGTGGAAATCAACTGCACAGCTGGGCACAGGAGTTACTATTGAGACCACAGGCCTTCGGAGCCAATCTAGAGCTGCTTCCCAAGGGCCATGGACATACGTGCCCTGCCCTTCCCTTGCTGCCATCTCTAATCATGGGCACAATTTTGGTCAGTGGCTTGTGGCCAGACTTGCTCAGGGCCAGCCCAGGGAAGAATGGGGATGGGCAAGTATGTCCTGCAGCTGTCCCGTTTGTAGCTGCCAGGCTGGGACCCCAGTGCTGGGACATCAGTGCAAGGGAACAGGGCTGAAGCAGGATTTTAGGACAAATGGGATGTAGGAAAAGAGCCCCAGCCCTGGAATCCTGGCTCTGCTAGCTGGGATCCTGGCTGGGGCCTCTCACTGTGGCACTGAGGTTGTGGCTCTAGAGGCAGCTTATTGCCCCACTGACTGGGTTGTGAGGGTTTTGGCAGATTGGGATGCTCTGCTGAGAAAAAGCCCTCTGGTTGTCACCTCTCTCACTTCTCTGTGCTTAAAGCGTATTTTCTCAGTTTGCAGGGTCAGGGGGCTGGGTGCACTGTGAAGCAATTTGGATTCTGCATTGATAAGGCGAGTGCAAACTGTCCCCACAGCTCTCAAGAGCAGAATCAAACTGAAACTCACCACTCAGAGTAGAAAGCACATAACACCCACAGCTACAGACATGCACAAATTGCTGCAATATAGATTAGAAAAGGAGCCCTGTTCTGCACCCTCTGGTCTCATTAAAAACACGCACACACATCAAATCTTCACTGAATGACTACAAGCACCAGCGCGTGTTCCCTCCTAAACACCCAACTTGTAACGGCTTATTAAAAAGGCAAATTTTCACTTTTCATGTATTCTTGCCCCCCTTAGCACCTGGTTGCAGTTTCTACAACATTTTTAACTTCTGTTTTTTTCATGACTGGTTGTGAGTAAAGTGAGACCTCTCTGGGATACCACCCAGCCTGGTAACTGGGTCCCCGCCTAGGGACGTGGCTCCAGCGTAGCCGGAAGAAACCAAACTCCCCTCTCTTAGTAAAGAATTTGTGCATAGGGTTTTGAGGCTGACAAGAAGAGCAAATCTGGTCTGTAAAGATGTACAGAACCTGTCCCTTAAAAACAAAAGGTCATCTGAATACACAAGGTAGACTAAGAAGGTGAAGGTGGGGGAAGAAAAACGTTTCCTGGAGTTCACAGAAGGACAGCTCTCACACAGAAAATTTTGCCATAGGAAAGCTGTAGGGAGACTGGGAACTATAATATCCAAGAAATCACATACAGAATGCTGCCTGCCACACTCCTCTTCCTGCCCAAAAGCTGGCCACTGCTTTGCTCATTTAAGTTAGGATTTAGTGTGTAAAATTCAGCTGGTAAAGGCAGGAGCGTTGGGTCTCCTTAACCCTAAGACTGGTACCACATTCTAACAGCTGAGTCCTCAGCACGGGCGAACTGGGAAAGAGGTTTTCAGCCTCTCATTTTGCTGTGCGTGGTTTCAATATTGCAGGAATCGCTTCTCTTCCCAGCGCAGTGTGGCCACTTTGGGGCAGGAATGCTGTAAGGAATCTCACTTGGTCCTTGGATAAGGAAATGATCAAGGACTTGCTTATTCACAATTAATGGAGAAAAAGAGCTGAAAGCCTTTATTAATCATTGCACAATAAGGAAGTCATACTGGTTTTGCTCCCTTCAATAGGGCTATTTTGTCACACCTACCTAAGTGGTTTGGCATCCCAACCATCTTTCCACGTGCAGCTGGGGAGGAGGAAGGAAGGCCCACTGCACCCAAATGTCACCAAGGTGCCTGGCTGACAGCTCACGGGGAGGAGGGAGCTCTGAGTGTCCATCTCCCTTTCCTGGAGGGCCAGGCATCTCTTTTTAGAGATCTCTGCCCAGTGCACACACTGGTGCTGCCTGTCTCCGTGCTTTGGGAACAGGTTTCTGCCCCAAGCCCTGGTGTCAAAAAGGAGCAGAAACTCATGCATGCCCTGTGCCAGAGTTCCCCCCTGCCAGGGAGGATCAGCTCTTAGGGGTGTGTGCCACCCACCCAGTCACTGCAGATCCTTGCCCCACTACTGGGCTTCTGCTCCCTTGTTTACCTATCGTGGCAGGCAGTCTGTGTAACCCCCAGCTTCAGAAAGCAATTTGTGGCTGGATGTGGTGGCTGGCAGGTGCCTCTGAAGTGCCAGGAGACAGATGTTCAGGCTCTGGGCTTTGGCTGGCACAGGGAGCTGTATTGCTGTGCTCTAGAAAAGGGTGCCGGGGGTGATGTCTCAGGGGCCTTTCCTAGGTGAGCTTGTGCAGGCTGAAGTTTGTAGAGCTGAACAGACTGAGCCAGCAGAGCCTGTGCTGCCTGGAGGTGGAAAGCACCATTTCATCTTTCCTGGGCTGGGTTTTCCTGTGCAGAGCACCATTCAACCAGTGCCAAGGTGCAAGCTCTCATGGTGGAATTAAGGATACTTTGACTTTGAAGCAGAAGGCAATGTCTGCTTGCACACACCTCGCAGCAGACACCTGACCTCTCTATCATGGGACAAGAATACAACTTTGCATCAGAAGGCAGCACTCAGGCAGCAGCAGGGACTTGGTGAGGCTTAGTGGTCCCTCTCCCATTTGGCTGCCACAGTGGATTGCTGGGAAATGTTCCCCAATCTCTTAAAAATGAGTGAAAGCAGAGTCATGCAGCATGTTGGAAACTCTATCATTGATGGCAGTTGGTACAAAGGTGGCCTCAACTGGGATGCAAATGTGCTCCTTGCCAGCTCTTCCATGTGCTTCCCATGAGAATGGGAAGGACAGCAGCCATGCTGGTTGCAGGATGGATCTGTTTCATCATCTCATGAAAAATTAAACACTTACGGTTTTGGGAAGTGCCATATCTTTGACAAAAAGTCTTGTTTTTCTGCTGTTCAGGCAAGACTGTGCTGAAGTTGCCAAAATGTCAACCTGTGCCCCCCACATCCCAGGCCAGGCAGCTGCCTTTTCCCTGCCAGCCTACCCCAACCCTGGGCAGAGGAGGGAAACCTCCCCCTCAGTGCCAGGGCGGCTGCTTTGATGCTGTCAGTGAGTTTTTCTTTAGCCACCATGACAGCCTGTGTTTTGCAGATACCTGCCCCATGATGGGCACATTCCTCAGCTGCACTGCATCCACTCAGCTCCAGCTCATGCAGTAATTAGCCAAGTGTTTCCTGGCTGCCTTTAATTACAGCCACAACTATTTCCCTCACTCTAATGTAACACCTCTGAATGACAGCAAAGGTTTTGGGCCGCATCCCACGCGGTCCCAGCACGTGTTGAGACGCAGCCGTGCACTGGTAGACACTGATTTGAACCCAAAGGGCTCATACCCCCTCAATGAGTCACGTTTTTCATTTTCGACCTCAAGGCCATAATTGGCCACACTGGGAATTAGCGGTGTCTCCCCAGTACCCAGCTGAGAGGCACTGGGCTTTATAAACCAGCCAGAATGGCAGGATCCTCCCTAAATCTGTGCTTGAGTCTATCTCAGCTGTAATTCACCCTGTCCTGTGGCAAAGCAGCTCAGCTGGCAAGGCCACATTGCCCAACACGTTTGGCCCCTGAACATTTTCACACTGACGGCAGCAAGACGGGCATGAGGCCTGCCCGCCCACAGGCAGCCAGCGGCTCTGTGCTGGGGCACACGCTGTCACAGGGCTGCGTTTTGTGGCAGCTCCCAAATCGATTAGCTTTTCCCCCCTGCCCCTAGTTAACGCTGTTGTGGTTATCCGACCTGGTGGTGGTGGTGTTGCCATGGCTGAATCCCGCTGTGCTGCTGCTCGGAGCACATGCCATCAGCGGCTCCATCCGGCTTGGGGGCCGCCAGAAACCAAGGCAGCAGCTGCCGGGCTCGGCCTCGCGAGGCTGTGATCTATAACGTGCATTGTCTTTTTATGTAATGTGTTTTATTAAACATCTTCTAAAGCTTACAAGTGTCCCCAGGACATAACTCTCCAGCACAACGTAACGCTCTGCCAAGTAATGAAGTATGATTTATGGCGGTAATGGTTATCCTATGTTTTTTACAAAAAATTATTACAGCAATAGCTCTGTCGAATATGGGAATATAACATGCTGCATTTGGCACGTTTATGACAACAGTGCTCTGGTTTTCTTAACTCCACAGTTCGGTGTTGGCAGTATTTCAAATTCTTGAGACAGATGTTTAAATGAATTTTTTTAAGAGGACAGTGAAATACTTTTAAAACATCATACGGCGCTGAGTGTCTCAATATGCGCAGGAACGTTATTTCTTTAACATTCAGGTAGGGCAGGGCAGCACATGGCCTCTCTGGTTTAGATCTCACGGTAAATGATGGAAGTAGCAAATGTTGAATTAGCTTTCTGGGGCATCCTGGCCTGCTGTTACTCTTGGGCTGAGGTGGGGAGGGAGGGGTGGACACTTGACCTTCCCCTGGATTTAGTGCAGTGTTCACATCTCCTTTGTGAGCACTTAACAACAGATCCACGTTTGTTTTGAATGCAGTTCCCACCATGCTGAGACAGGACTAAGTGGTCTCACACTGACATTTTGAGTGTGTCATTGTGGTCCTGGTGGTTATGGTTTCAGGCCAGAAATGACAATCATTTGGAAAAATGTAAATGAGAACCCTGGTCACATATCTCTGAGACAGATAGCATTCAAGTATTTCCATTGAAACACAGAAAATTCTTGGCTTTTTTTTTTTTTTAAAAGGTACTGGCTGAAACTGAGGAAACCTCTGTACAAAATGAAGCCAGGGTATTCAGCTCTGGCATTGCTGTTTGCAGCTTTCAATGAGGGAAAATCAGAACCCACAAAGGCAGGAGTCAGCATTGCTGAAGACACCAGTGCCCTCAGTGAAGCAGCATTGGGGCCACAACCAGGCCGCGCACCCAGTTGGTGCAGAGAGATTGAAGACAAGGGAAGCATCAGTAAAGCAATGAACACTTATATTTAATTTACATTTGACAATTTGCACATAAATAATGATGTAAACCAATACGTAAACATATGATAGTTTGTTGTTCTAGCAAAGTAAAAAGCCTGTTAACTTTGGTCAGAGTCTTTCTTAAGAGAGACAAAAAAACCCCCAAAAACACTGTTGATTGTTGCTACATTCACATGTAAAACGTCTAAGGGAAGGGGGAAACAGTAAAGAGAAGTAACAATTCTTAAAGCTGATGCATATAAATTCTTGTAAATTTTGTATCAAATACAAGAAAGCACTACAGGCAATAATAGGAAAAGTGTGTGTCCAGTGACAGAGTAGTGATACTTTGGTTTATCCTACAATTAAGTACTATATTTATGAACTATTGCTACATTTAAAAGATGTCAGCCTCACAATTTGCAGGAGTGGAAATGTTATGAACTGGAGCCCTTCAAAAGCTGTGTTGGGAGACCTGTATTTCAGGATTGTTTGTTTTTTTTACAGAAGGCATTAAAATGAAGTTTGCTGAAAAAAAAAGACCACCGAATCCTGAATTGTTGAGGTGGACTTTAAAAATTTTTTTAAGAACATAACCAGACAAAAAGGGATACATGGAGGGAGGTGTGTAATAATGCTACTTATATTCATGTGAGTTGACTGTGCAACTCGTTAGTGGCAGGGCACAATGAGACAAGGGCCTTGTCCCCCCTTGACTTCCATCCTGCCCTTACTGTGATTTGTGACCACATCACGCACGGGTCATATTTGGCTTCTTTTCAAGTTCTTTCAGTTACATTTTCTGGCTGTCTGTTGACTGACCACCAGCCTCCTTCCCTCCCAGCGCAGACTGCCAGGAGAGCAGGGGACTGAAGGAGCCCTGGCCTGAAAACAGGGTCATTCCCACCAAATTCACTGAGATGTCACACGTGGATGCATGATGATGTCACTCACGTGTTTGCAAGTCCCGGCTTCACCTTCAGCTGTGCGTGTGTATTTGCAAGTGATAAATGCCTCGGTACAACCTTCTGGTTTTGAGGTCACTGGTTATTTGCAAAACTGGGATAACATTTGATTTTCACACTTAGATGAAAAATAGGTTTTATTACATGGTTTGGCTCACAACTTAAGTGGTATAAATATATATACATATACATATATCGTATAGTGGTATAAATATATCTATAAATATACATGTATTCTTTGCTACACCTCAAACATCACCATATCATCTTTGGGCTTAGCAAAACAAAAAGATAAAAGGACGTGCATTCTATCTTTCCCTGTGCACATTTTGGTTTCTTCTCTAAAGTAGCAAAGCATTTAGGTAAAACAGCATTGTCTGCACCACTGGACACAAGCACTGAGGTAATTGTTGTTCAACAACTTTGCAATGCCCTTTTCTTCTTTAATTAAATTAACCACAAAATGTACAAACACAAATACTGAGAAAAATCTGAGTCGTACAGGAAGGAAGAAAAAAAATTTATGTGCCAGGAAAGGACTTTGCTCCCCACTTCTACCCAGGCAAAGTGGGAGAGAAAAATACAAGTAAAACTGAACCCCTTCTTTCTCAGGGAATCTGACCATCTTTTTTTTTTATCCCTGGAAGGCTCTGGCCAAAAAACCCAAAATAAAACAAAAATCAGAAGAAAGAAATCTGCCCAAACCCCCTTTTAGGCAGAATATTAATAATATTTGTGTCTTTGCTTTTAAACTGCTTTTGGAAACAAAAGAATGTGAGATTCTATTTTGGAAAAGCCACTTTAAACTCATGTGTTCCTTTGGTCTTAAAGTTACATGACAATATGTGGGGCTAGAGCTGTTTTCTAAAAACCTGTGGTATTGTCCATGGCAGGTCAGTGTTTGCTGTGCCACATCTGTTCCAGGGAGAGCTGCAGGTAGAAAAATCTTTCTCCTCTCCTCTGAGAGGCAGGAGAAGTTCTTTCTTCCCTGCTTGCTGCTACTCTGGGTTGTTGGTTTGGTTTTTTTTTTTGCTTTTCAATTCCCAGTGGGGTGATTTGCTCATGAAAGTACACAGAATTTTTTTTTCAAACCAACAGATCTAGGATTCTGTATGTCACATGTCCAACTTTGGCAATATGAAAAACCACATTTGTTTAAAAGACATTGGTACATAAAATACATTTACTGAAACCCTAATCCTGGGTTCTTAAAACAGATGTGCAGAAAAAAAATATCTACAAGGAATGGCCATAAAACAAAAAATAAAAACATTTAAAGTAAAAATTACAATGAATTTTTCCAGTCATTGTAAACATTTTCCTAATTATTGCTTTTAGAATGATTAATTGCATAATAAATTATGAAGTACTATCATTGAAAAAATAATTATGGATAGATGATTGTCTCTTAGTAACTGGCGAGGCAATGCACAGTCCTTTGCCCCTTTTTATGCCCTGAGAAAACAGTAACTTTGGAGTTCCTTCTTTCAGCTGGAGAGCGTAGGGAAACTACTGTAAGCCAAGATTGCTTTGCAGCATTGAAACTATGTACAAGCAACTGCTACAGGCACCCTGACTTGCCAAGTCATAAATAAAAAAAAATCACTTTGCCAAAAAGTCTTAAGGGTCCATCGGTTCAATTGTTTCTTGCTTGACCTTTACAGGTAACAGAGGTAGTGGGTGACTGTGAGGCAACTTCATAACTGACATATCTGACGACTCGTAAAGGTTGCATCCTGAGGAGATAAGCCCATTTCCCAGGTTCCTCTGTAGAGAGACTTTCAGATTAGCTCCTTCCATTTCCCTCCTGAGCATGGTCAGTATATCCTTCTCCACGATCGACGTTAAGTCGATATTGTCCTCCACTTCTTCCAACTTGTCAGCATTGTCACTGATATCGAACTTCTCGATCTCCTCATTGATTCGGTTCAGGTCCTCCATGGAGAGGCCAGAGGCAGGGGCAACGGGGCAGTTGCCCTTCAGGTGGACCTGGAGGCTGCAGAGGTGAATGTAGCTCTTGTGGCAGTGGATGCATTTATGGGGGCGTTCCCGGGTGTGGAGACGCTTGTGCAGCTTCAGGTGCACAAACTGGGTGAATTTGGCCGGGCAGAGCTTGCACTGGTAAGGCTTCTCTCCAGAGTGGAGCCGCAGGTGGGTTTTGAGATTGCTGGTGCTGCTGAACCGCTTGTGACAAACCTAATGTGGGGGGTGGCAGAGAAACAGCGAGTGAGTGGGAGGCGATTTTATGGTTTAAATCACAGACACCTAGGAGGAGACGGCAGGACGAAGCAGCAGCTTTCTATATCTTCACACTTTCTCACAAAGGGAAAAAAATCCCCACCTTTTTTTATTTAAATATTGCTGAATGTCATTTTGAGTGTGGCTGATGGCAAAACTGTATCAGGCAGATGTTGCTCTAGCAGGCTGCAGGCAATCGTGCTGTCTCACAGATGCTGCTGCACAAGGGCTGGGCCCAGCTGCGGTGTGGATTCTGGCCCTGAGCAGCCAAGGGTTTGTCCCTCAGCCCTCCCTGCACACTGTATGGGGTGTGCAAAGCCCTGCCATCCCTTTGGCCTCAGAAGGAATCATCTCTCTCTCTGTGCATTACATACCTGACACTCGTGGGGTTTTTCTCCCGTGTGTACCAGATAGTGCTTCTGGAGGTGAGCCAGCTGTGTGAAGCCCTTATTGCAAGTCTGGCATTTAAATGGTCTCTCTCCGCTGTGTACTCGGAGGTGCACCTAGGGAGAGACAAAGCAATTAACAATTTGCAGTTTCCAGTACTACAACAAAAGTGCTTTCAGATGTTTCCTAAAGTCAGCGGAAGAGTCCTATTGCCAAAATACAATGTTATCTAGTTAATTAGGTGGCGTCAGTATTAAAACACACAACCACGCTTTCTTGCTGGGGGATGCTGTACTAAGCCCAGACGAATAAACAGCCTAACAAGCAAGGGAGGCCTGACCCTGCTTTTCCTCGAAAATCTACAGGGAGAAACCTGAGCCTTCAAAGAAGGCTCCTGTCTTATTCTCCACTGCCTACCTTCAGATTGGAGAGCTGGCCAAAGGTCTTGGAGCAAACATTGCATTCGTACTTGATCTTCCCATTCTGCTTTTTCAGTGGGTATGGGAGGGTTTTGTAACCGGTCACATTCCTCTTACTTTTAATGAGATTCATGGCTTCTTCACCGCCGGTAGCAGCCAACACCACTGAGGTAGGTTTAGGTTGCATTATGTGTTCCGAACTGGCTGCTGTACCAGCGGTGGGGGACCCACTGGTAGGGCTGCATGGCTTGTCCTTCATGCTGGCAGCAGCGCCCGTGATAGAGAAGGCACTGTTGGGTGCTGGTATGAGGAAGTCTCTTGGATGATCAGGCTGCAGCAGTCGACGGCCTCCTTCACTGGGCAGTGAGCTGGGGAGCGTGGTAGGGTTCAGCATGTGGTGGGAAAGGCTACCTCCACTGAGCAGGTTGCCATAAAGAGGATACATCCTTGGGAAGAGATTGAAATTGTTGATGCCATTGATATTGTTCAAAGCGCTCAGGTTATTACAGCTCATATTGAATGGAGGTAACAGGAATTTGGGGTAATGGGGATTGTAGGACGGTAGAAAGGCAGGTGAGAGGTGGCCAGGGGGTGCATATCCAGGATAAGACCCCAATCCTTCTGAGCCATATGATCCATTCAAGTAAGGGTATGGCTCTCTGTGCTCTTGGGAAGTAGGTGCCAGAGGCGAAACCGTGACCCCTGGACTACTGTGGGGGCTTGAACTTTTTAAACTTTGGTCTGGGCTGCTCCTCCCGGAAGGACTCGGTGTAGTAGATGCCTGGATGGGCGAGTGAGTAATGTAGCTGGGTCTGTCCATGCCATATGCTAAGGAAGCTTTCAGATAGTCTTCTGGAATGTGAGGTCGGATTGGGTAGACAACTCGAGGGAAGAAACACCTCTCCGGGCTATAGTTCTTATGTAAATCATCCAAGTCTTTTTCTGGAGTAACTGGTGAAATGTTGGTCTGAAAGAAGTCTTTTCCTTTTGGAGGATTGGATTCCATTTTCAGGATTTCTTTCACACTGTGCTCCTTCTTTGGGATGCTTTTCTGATAAAGCTCATCTTTATCAGTGCTGTGCTGCTTTGGATTAACGTGGGTTTGTGCTGAAATACAAAGACAAAGTAATGATTATTTAGATATGTCACTGGTATTATCTCTTTTCAAAACAAAATCTAACTCCTACAAGTTTAGTGGGAAGGAAGGTCATCTCTCAGAGATGAGCAATCATTCAACTTGCCAGAAAACTAATTTTTGTGTGAAGAAATGCCTGCTGGTATTAAGTGTTAATATAAAGCACTGTTAATTTAGGGGATACAGGCCAGTACATAGAGATCTGATGATGATGCATTTGCAGAGTGCCAGTCTCCACTCTGCAAACTGATTTCACCTTTCTTTCCCCTTAAATTTGCCTGGCTTTGCTGTTGAATGTCTCTTTAAGCAGTATTTCTAATAAATGTGGTAACGAGCATTTGTTCACAATACAGGTTTAACTGAAGGACTTCACAGAACACAAGCTCCCAGAAATGTTCCTCAGTAAAATAACAAGGCATGACAAATCGGGTTTTGCCAAACCGCAGCAGTCACTTCACCAGCCAGTTCAATTACTTACAGTACCAAAAAAACCATGGCTGGCTAGGATGAAAGCCTTCTTCAAAGAGAAGGTATTCTCCATCAGTAAACAGATCATTACTCATTAAATATACTGCTTAGGAACATCTACAACAAAGCAGACTATTTACTGCAGATTTCTGTGGCATTCAGTCTATGCAAAACTCCTCTGCTTACAGCTGTACTTTATAAAAAAGTGCTGAAGCAAAGTAAAAGAAAGCAAGACTGGTTGGCTCCAGCTTAAGTTGAAATGTGCTTAAAAAAAAAAAAAGGAAAAAGAAATATGTATTTAGAAGGAAATAGAAGCTAGCATGCATTCATCTCAGTTCAGCACATATTCTATTTATTTGTATTCAAAGACCTTGCTATCTGGACATAATACAATCTTAACAGCACACTGAAAGACAAATTCAGTAGAAAAACAAATCTGCCTTTATCTTTGTTACATAATCTTGATTACTTGTAAGATATTTTGTTATAGGGGGAAAAACTACAAGAAGGTTTCATAATCTTAGTTAGTGCCAGGCTTTCCCTCAGGAGGTGCAAGCCAACACCAGTAGGTACGTGACTCTAAACCATTGCAGTCCTTTAGAAACGTTTCTGCTTCCATGACTGACTGTTCTTACTTCACTATCTGAGGTGAGAAACAGTTATTTCTGATTTTTGGAGGATCATCTGAACCCAGTGAGGAACGTAAGAACAGGCAATGACCACGCAGCTTTCAACACGGATTCTTTGCTTCACTATGCACTACCCTGATGGAATCTATCATTTGGCAACATTACCCTATAAGGCAAAGAAACAGCCATTTATTAAACGTATCCAAGAAAACAGCTGTTTTCAAAGCATGCGCCTACTTACACCAACCCACTTTACAGTAGCATCCTTTTTGAAATGGCATTAGACTAGTAGCAAGCAAATTTAGTTTGAGATTTGTTGGTAATTTGTGTGTTTTCACGCTGCAATGAAATGCAGCTGAACACAGTTAAATTCAATTAAAATATTTATGATAAAACTTGAGTGTTGTACAGCAAGCATGTACACAGATAAGTGCACAGAGAGCTTCCCAATTAGTTCTCTCAGTATCTAAAATTTAATCCAGAGCTGTATCAAAAATAAAGTAATAACATATTGTGTTGTCTGGCTTTAAAAAACATCTACTTTCTTTGGTCATTTTGTCTGTAATCCTGGACTGGTAACTCATTTTTTAAATGTCAACCAGATTTTTGGGCATAGCATAGAGGTCCTCCTAGGTCCAAGAAGCTCCACAATGGCACTGTGGATAATATTATCTGTATCTTCTTATCAGCTGCCTTTCATCACAGCAGTGTCTCAGAGCAAACATTCCTGGTGACACTATCAGCATTGGGAAGTATCAAGACCAGGCAGTATTGAAAACTGGACAGGGGGGTGAGAAGGAGGACTTGTGAAGCCTTGCAGCAGGAAAAATAAATAAATACCACCTTATCAGGCCCATATCAGTTTCTCAGTGGGGTCTGTCAAGCAGGAAGTTCAAATTGACACTTTTCTCTTTTAAAGAAAAAAAACCCAGGAGGAGGGGAAGAGGAAGGAGAAATGCTGGTGGTGCTGGAAAAGTGATAGAGAAACTGGGGCCACTTCAGCTGGAGAAACAACTCCGACTGTCACAAGGTTAAACACGAGGGTGGGGATGTACGTGCCTTATGTGCAGGAGCAAGCCCAGGAGTGACAGAAAGGAAGCCCACGCAGAGATCGTAACTTTCTTTGTGCAACAATCCCATGCTTTCTCTTGACTGACTAAAGATAATTGCTCTTTTCTTCCCTTCTGAATTTTCCCAGTAAAGCTGTCCCTCCTACTAATTTCCATGCATAGACAGAAGTTGTGGTATTTAAAATTTATTTTTCAAGTCTAACTGTGACAGGTCTCTTTAGTTTGCAAGCTATCTGTGGTCCATAAATCCCCTCTTGGCTTTTCCCCTATTACCTGAGCACAAGGGACACTTGGGAACACCAGAGAGATCAAAACATAAACAAGTGTGTCAGCACTGTGTAAAATAAGAGAAGGTAATGTCGGAGGCCAAGGAGAGGTTCTTAAGTTTTATACTGAAGGTGGATTTAAACCAGGGCTGAAACTGATTGAGAGGTTTACAGCCTTTCTTGTTGCTCTTAAAGGAGCCATACTTCAAAGTTAAAGAGATATATTTCTTATAAATGGATGTTTTTTCTGAACTTGTGATCCTAGATCTAAGTTTTTACCAATCAGAATGTCTCCCTCTCACTCTTGAAATGCATTTCTCCCCCTGCCCCCATACACACACACACACACACATATACATACTAAATATAGGCACATACTATTCCAAGATCTGTCTAGTTTCTGTGGTCAGAGAGACACACAGAAAAGAGATTCATGACAAAACAAGAACAGTGCAGCTGCATTTTTAAGTTACTGATCTAAGAAGGGTGGGGGGGAAGAAAGAAAAAAACCCCAGACGTGCCTCTTGAGGAGTCTGATCCACTTCTGAGGTCAACAGATTATTTGCTCAGATTTTTTTTTATCTGCAAACAGATATTTGCTGAGATTAGTGCGTGCATGCAAGAGGAAAAGGGACGAAACTCCTGTTACTTTTAAGTATTAATAAAACTTGAGTGAAGGGGCTGCCTGAAGTCACTCCAATGTGGGTGTTCCAGCTACAGACTGCTGCAGAGCTATAGCCTTTGCTCTTGGTTCTTGTGCTCTGAGCAGTAGCCTGACAAACATTTCATGAAAACAATGATCTGGTTTTTTTTCTAAAAACTTGAAAAACGGTTGTAGGCAGACAGTAATTTCAATAGTAATTTCAGGAGTGAGATGGTACTGAACACTTTGAGTGGTGGAGCTTAATTATGCCGATTCACATTTTTGATCTAAATTAAGCACCTCTTTTGCTAGTAGAAAGAGAACCTCGAAGTTGTGAAGCGGGCAAAACAAAGACTGTTTCCACTCAAAATGAGAACAGAGACCAACATTTAGAAGTACATAATTTGATCATCTGTTTTCTAAATGTGTCCATGGCAGTGTGACATGCCTTTGAAAACTTTTTGCTCAGAGAAGGTCTTTCCGGGAGCCTTCAAATAATTCTCAATATTAAGACAACTTCAGGCCCTGAATTCTGATTTTGTGAAGACAACCTCTCATATCATTTAAAAATCGTTTTCCTGAGCCCTTTTGAACATTCCAAGAGGCATTTTTTTAAGCAAGTGCAGATGTTTCCTATCAACCCAAACAGAAAAGCTTCAAAACCAGAAAGTGAAACTGCCCATAAACAAAAGGGAAAGCGAGCGACAGGGCTGAGCTAACGGCCAGCATATCAGGGCCAGCAGGAAGAAAAGATTAAATAGCATTTAAAAAAAAAGCGTTAAAAACTTAATCTTCACAGAACTGGAAACATTTTAAATAATGCCTTGTTAAACCTGTTAATGAAACAGAAAGATTGCCAAGTATTTTGTAAATAGTCTTCCCCCAACTTGAATTTTTTTCTGAAGCTTGACCAAAAGATGTCACCTGCCCGTACTTGACTGAGGAGACAAACATGACATGAGCAGCAGGAAGTTGCATCATATGATTGCAATATATGAACATTATTATCAAATAGTCATGTCCTGAGTCAATGCAATGGTTTGGATTTTGTTGG
Organism: Corvus moneduloides; assembly: GCF_009650955.1. Classification (NCBI taxonomy): domain Eukaryota; kingdom Metazoa; phylum Chordata; class Aves; order Passeriformes; family Corvidae; genus Corvus; species Corvus moneduloides. The sequence continues at coordinate 46,869,597 of NC_045478.1, read as the reverse complement.
GCTTTTGTTGTATAGGGTTTTTTTTGTTTGGTTGGTTTTTTTTAACTGTTATCCTCTCCACCCCTCCATCCCAAAATAATCCTCCCATGTTGAGGTAAGAATTAAATTCTAAACTATGTGGAACCACCAACGCAAATTTCCTCAGTCTTTGCTAAAAAAAAAAATCACAGACTAAAAGACAATCTGAAGGAGCGGTTGAATGAGGTTAAGCACATTTAACAAATTACTGATAATTTATTTTTAGCAGAATACAGAAATCTTGTGTCACCATACTTAAAACTATTTTCTGGACAATGGCACCATCTGAAGGTGACATCTCAAATCTTGACAAAAAACATCAGGGGCCTCAAAACAGGCAGGAAGGAGAAGGGGATAATTTGGAATGACACTGAGTTTCCAGCATTGGGATAATGTGGAGTCTTGCCTCTGCCACTGTTGTGCAACTCCTTGCAGGCACTTCAACATCTATCTGAAGTTATGTAGCTCCACTCAGAGCTAATCACAGCTGTGAAGGTAGGTGTGTGCTCCAGCGTCCGAAGGACTGGGTCAAAGGCCCCAATTCAGGAAAACACAGAGGACAGGGTTAAACCCACAACTAAGTACATACCTAATTGCTGTCTTGCATCTGGATGCTTTCCTTCTGCGGCGCAAATGAACTAATGCTAGGGAAGTTACCTTTAATTTGAAAGTTTGCTGTTACAGAGGCAAGTAGATGTTACATGTGGGTGTGTAAATACATTTATGCTCTAAAGTGGTAGTTCTCTCATTTTTGAGGCCACTAATTACAGGAAATAAAGCCAGAGAAATTCCCTGATACATTTTTCCCCGGAGGCCCATCCTGCTCTGGTGCTTAAAGAGGAACTGAGGTGTTGAACTCTAAGGCTGTGATCCCCAAACCCTTGAGGCACTTAAAGCAGCTGCCTATATTTTAAGTTGGCAAGACTGGAAGGTCTCTGTAGGTGTGTGTCCCAGGTGGCCTCTCCTGTGCTGGGCTGGGCAGGCAGCCAGCCAAGGTGCGACTCTTCCAAAGCCTCCCACGGGCACCAGTGAGCACTGCACGCCCAAGACACAGTGAAGGGAGAGATCTGGGTGCAACACATCACAGCCACTGGCAGCCTCCCGCCCACACCAGTGTGTATCCCATGGGAGGAAGCCCTGACTTCAGCATGCCTCTTGGGACCTGGACTCCAACTTTCCCTCCGTCCTCCTCAGTGGGTGCCAAAACCAGCAGCCATGAGCTGTGAGAGGTGGTGATGCTCCCCTGCTCCTCTGAGGGAAGCCATACCACTTTGAACACCAAATTATTAACAATCCATTTGGCTGGAGAGGACTTAACTGACTTCCTAGCAGGTGGGGGATCCCCTCAAGCAAGACTGTTTTGATGGGCCAAAGCCCTACGTCTGTACCAGGTGCAGGGTGCCAGTGAACTGGAGACAAACCCTTTGTGCTTTACTCATGGATGAATGCAGTGCCAGGGTACCTTGGCCAGGCTTTGTGACAGGGAGAGAGGCTGGAGAGGCAGCACAATGCTCTCTAATTTTAGATTTAACTAGTGGCCTGGGAGAAAGGAGCAGAAGAAAGCTAAACAGTACTGGCATTCATGGTAAACTCATCTGGTTCCAGTACTAATGCTGGAAAAACCACCCCTGCTTGCACCATTGCTGCAGGGACTTTGGCAAATAAGGATCTTTGGGAGACTTCTGGATTTTTCTTCCACACTTTTCAAAAGGTTAACTTTAGAAAACCTCAAACCTTATGGTACCTGTAGGGTTTTTGGCCCAGCTGCAGGCTTTAGGCCTGAATGTGCTGGTCACAAGAATGAGGGAAAAGAAAAAAATGTGTGAAAATTTTTTCTCATTTTCTGAACTGCTATTTTCTTTAGGTGGAAGGAGCTAACATAAAATTTCTAAATGGTTTAAATATAATTATCTTAAAAAAGAAAAATGTCTGTTTCAACCTCAGCATCTGGAAAAACTGCAAACGTTAAGGCTGAACTACAAAATTGTGGCTCAAGTTCCCATTTCTTTAAATCCTTGTATTGAGCCTACTGCTTTTACTAAAATCAGTTATTCTGCCATGTCTAGACACCCCTAGTTTTGACCTGATTAAGAGTAACTGGACAGAGTAAGAAACACTTTACAAATACATTCATTGCTACTTCTGCAAGGAAGCCTAAGGTGCCAGCAGATGCAGGAAACCGATCCTGCGTTTGTGTGTCCTCCTAGCTAGTGGCCAAATGTGCCTGACCAGATCTTAGCAAACTCCTCATCCACCAGAGCCCTACATGCTGTTGTCTCATCTCACCTGCAGGTCTTACTGAAAAGCCAACAGTTCATCATATCAGGAAATAAAACTGCACAGAGAGTGGCGAGATGACATATGTGCAAAGATGACAGAATCAGTGAGATCGTTTTTGAACAGAGAATATAGCTGCGTAAGACATTCCCTCCCCTCTCTTCCCTCTGTCATTAAGAGACAACAGGTTTTCTTCTATTAATTTGTAGGAAAAGACAAAAAACTAGGGAAAGGGTGACACCCACAAAGGACAGATGTACTTTTGATTAATCTGAATGTGTGATATCATTTTTGTAACATGGGATGACAATTCTAATGATCCCCAAAGTAACAATGATATTTTTTAACCCATTCTTGTTGCCAAATAACCATAAATAGTTCTTTATATTAAAAAAAAAAAAATCCTGCTTGCAGTTTGTCCTTCAAGTTTCGGTGTAGTCACTGGCAGAAGGACAAAAGAATACTCTGCTCTATCTTAGAGCAGCAGCAGGGGAAGCAGCCTAAGAGTCCACTGAGAAGTCAGCAAGAATCTTTCCTTCTCTAGAGGGGCTCTGGGTGAGGTATCAGGCAGTGATTAAGTGAGAAGTAAAGCACCAAGGCTGGAGATCATCAGAAATCACAGAGGAACACAAACTCCTGGAAACACCTCTTCCCTCTGCTACCAGTGCTATTATTTTTGAACAGAAAATGAAAGCTGCAATATAAAGCCAAGAAATGAGGACAAAGTACACTGACCTTAAAACATAAGTAACCAGATGAGAAGACCACAGGAGGTTTGGTCCCATTAGATAAATACGTGTAGATGCAAGGCTCAAAGTGCATTATGCAGTAAACATGTATTTTGTCAGACACCTAGACAGAGTCATGGCACATTGCCACTTCCTGGTACAGCGAGGGCAGCCCTTTGGGAGCACGACTGGACAGCCCAGCCTTTAGTATGTGCTACCAAAGCAGACTTTTGCTCAACATACTGTGAGATCTGAAATTGGAAAGTCTGAGAGTGAACCAACAGCTATGGTTAGGAAGACAGAGGTCAGGTTGTCTGTCCAGAATTTCACCAGGTAAGACTCAGAGTGTAAACAAGCAACTGCTCAGATTTTATAACCTCTTTCCATTTGAACAGGCACAGAGTCTTGTGTTGGGTTTTTAATTCCCCTTTTTAACATTCTCTTGTGTTGGGCTTTTTAATTCCCCTTTTTAACATTCTCTTGTGTTGGGTTTTTTAATTCCCCTTTTCCACTCCAAGCTACCTCCTGTGACACAACAGATGATGCAGCTGTGTAATTATACAACTTATTATTAGATCGTATAGGCAGAAGAGACATTACTAGCATTCCTTGTTTATACTGTAATGCACTTACTGAGGTTCATCATTGTCAGCTCTCTGGAGGAGGGATAGTGCAGCCTCTCTGCAAAGTCTCGGCAATACCACACAAGCAGCTCTTGGTTGGCAGGGATGGGCTTGATGGTATAGAAGTAGATGTTCATTCCATTCTGACAAGCAGCCAAGTTCTGCTCCTGAACAGAGTAGCCGGGGTTTACATAACGCATCCAGTTGCTCTTGTCCTCGTTAAATCCATCAATGAAGTGGTGAAGTTCACCACTTGAGTAGATCTGGAATAGAGAGGAAGTGCTTATGAATATATATAAATATATATATAGGCACAATACGCAACACGTATGCACAGAGTCCAGAGGGGAAAAATGATAAGCTCCCCCGTTTTTTTTTTTTTTTTTAAAGAGCATATATTACTGAAGTAAAGAGTTCAAGCTGTGTTCCTGCCTTTCCAACTATGACATCCTCTGATTTAAGAAGGTATTCAAAGGCAAGTTCACAGTCACCTTTTCCATTTCATCTTAGCCTATGTCTCAGCTTGGGAAAACAAGACCCAAAATCTGAAACGCAGAGTACTCTCCCTGTGTGAACAGTCTACCTTAGAGTCCTTTTCCTGATTCTCTGATCAACAAGTGGGTGATGCTGATGACTGCAGGTCTGAGTGCATGCTTGCATTAATGCTTTGAGTCACCTGTGTATAAGACTGGCTGGCTGCACTACGTCAGAATCCTTCTCACCTCTTTCTATGGCCTCTGTACTTGCAGTTTCCTACCACCTCCACCCAAGGTTTAAACTATGCAAACATTCTCCACCCCCCCCAGAGTCCTAAAGCAACACTTGCTCATAGTTGAACTGTAACCCTTTTGTAGGAAGGCTGGGTGAGGCAAAGATGAAATTCACCTGCCATAACTGAAGGAAGACCTGGAGAGGGGTTAACCCATGAAAAGTCATTTTTCCTGCCAAGGGACATGTTCTGACTTGCCCACGGAGGGGCAAGAAAACATGAATATGAAAACTGCTCAGCGGTTTCGGGGGAAAGAAGTTCCCATCATTGACAGAAGCTACTGTTTCTCGAAATGGTAAGAATAAGAGAATTATTTTTAAAAAGTCAAGAGAAATCCAGGAAACATGCTTGTTAAAAACTCACTGCTTACTCTCAAGGGGAACTAGTTCCGTGCTGGATGAAATGACCAGGCAAAAGCCAGACCTTGAAGTGGGAGCAGCTTGCACCAGCAATGCACCGCGCTGAGCAGGAAATGCCTTTCCAAAGGGGAGACAGAGCTTATCTCATAGGGAAAACACTCCACAGGATGTTGCTGCCCGTGTGCCCTCACCACTCTCGCAGCTCCCTGGCCGGGCAGCGCCCTCCGGCCGGCCGGGACCCTCCTATGCTCCCCGAAGCCCGGCGGGCAGAGAGGCGAGGCGGCCTGGCCCTTTAACGCGGGCCGTAAACACCAGAATCACTTTCTTTAAGAGTAACTTCCTGTAAACTGAGAAGGGGGAAATACATGTGGCCTCATCAAAGCGGCTTGCGAGAGATTTTGCGGTGTGTTTGTTATGAGAAAATGGAAGGGAGCCGGGCGAGTTGTGCTGCATCAAGAGGAGCCTTCGGGTTTCTCTGCTCACCCCGGCTCGCAAACTTCCAGGAACGCGGGGCTCTGGCGCTTGACGCCTGCCACCACTTCCCAAACCAGCCCTCCACCGCTCCCACGTCAGGGCTACAGCTCCGACTCTCCGGCAGAGGCACCCACCAGGCTCCCACCTATTCTGGGGAAGGCGCGACCAGATGTGCTGAGTCACGGCGCGTTCCCAGAAATGACGCGGGCCCGGGCGGCCCCGCTCCCCTGGCGCGGGCAGGGCGCAGGCAGCGTCCCCGGGCGCCTGGCAGATGTTCCCGCTCCTGCCAGCGAGCCCGGGATGCCTTTAATAACATGTGGGGAGTTATCTCCCACGTGTTATTATTTCCTTTGCATATGCAAGCCTGTGTCAGACCCCTAGGAAGGAATTAATTTTCAGTGCAGCAGTCTGTCTTGAACGAATCAAGAGATTATAACAGGGAATTTAATGATGCCTAGATGGTTCCTAGGATATTATTTCTGAGGATCCCTCCGCATTAAGGCTTAAAATCACATCGTAAGAATGATGTCATCTTTCTCACTGCAATGTAGGAATGAAGTCCTGCAAGATGGTTAGCAGCCCCTCTTCCCTGTGTCTTCTGTCTTATGAACAACTGGTGGGGCTAGGGTCAGCATACTGGTCTCTTCCTATACTGGACACAAGCTCCCTAAAAGTTCAGCAAAAAGAAACATTTTGTGGCCTTATTAATGTGAAAACAGTTGCCTGCTGTGTAAAAACGCACATGCAAATAACTGCCTGTGCAATGCTGTATTACGTCGTACAAAGACGATCTGAGAAAACCAAAATGATTCAATTAGGTAGGAAGAAAGGGGTGTGGGGAATGCTGGTGCGTGCCCTGGGTTTCACCTGGATATGAGGTTGGGATATTACTAAGGCAGGCAGGCACCTGAGCGTAGAGGCTTGGACACAGTCCCAAATCCACGGAATTAGACACAACCTACATGGCTAGAAGGCAGCAAAACAAATCCATGGAAGGAGATGGGGCTGAAAGAATGTTCTCTAACAATTAATAATGTGTCTGTAAGGAAAATGAGGATTATGTCAGCTGATAAACTGGAAGCATATTCCCCAGCACAGACTGCCCAAGCCAAAATATATTGGCTGCTGCTCCCTTCCAGTTTATGCTATGGAGTACAAATTAGGCACCACTCTGGTGTTTGTCTCTTTTCCCTTTGCTAAGATCCATGAGCTGTTCTTTTAACAATTCTGAGGAGGCCTAGAAAAATTTATTACTTGAATGATATACACTGAAGACTACCACTACTGTGTTACAGCAGTTCTATACAAGACCTAGGAAAAAATGTCACAAAATATATCATAATTCCAGAGTGAAAGCTTATGCAGTACTTTCACAGCTTCTTCATAGTGGGAAAAAACAAGGACGTGATACTTGCATAAATCAGAATGACTTCCCGCTATGAAGAAATGCAAAATAACCTGCGCCCTTACAGCAAGCAGCACAACTATTTCTGTACAGAATCAAGCACTGATACATTTTAGAAGACAGAGCCAGGAAGGGCTGTGCATCTCCACTGCTCTCTCCACCCACACAGTCCCTACATCCAAGATAGCCAGGCTTTTACTCGGCTTAATTCACCCACTGGCCCTGTTTGTGCCTGGCCACATACAGAGGTTGTTCCCTGCATCATGCAGCAGGAAGTGACCCAGCTTCTCAGCCGTACTCATTTAGTGATCTGCTTACTGCAACAACGTGGTGATGCTTTTTCCTGCTTACCCGCCAAAAGTATTTTCTGTTCGCATTCTTGGGAACCGTATCACTGGTATAGATCTCTCCTACCAGGGGTCCAAAGCGTGTTCCTTTTGGGATGTACTCTTTGCTTATAACTCCAGTGACCTACGAGAAGAGCAGCACAGGATCAGTCCATTGCCAGTAGAAAATGAGAAGTCTCCCTCTTCTCCGCTGTCCCCCAAATGTAACACGGTAAAGCAATCAGTGGAAGAATTTTTTTGTGACAGGTCAGCAAAACAGAAATAAATAAATGAACAATCATGTCGGTTACAATACAACCAGCTTTGTTAGGTACTAACATTTTCCTAAGACATATGGAAGTTAATGATGAATACCACCTTAAAAATGTGCTTTTTGGAAATACATTTACAAGAAGAAACAGTAAGCAAAATGTACAGAGACTGTCAAATATCTTCAGAAGTTATTTTTCCTATCAAAGGCAACCCCCAAAAGTCTAGTTCCAGCAAACAAAAATATGCAGTATCTATCAATCACTTCACTGCTACAGAGCTTGCTTTTCTAATAAGTTAGAAACTGGAATGACTGCTCCTCCAGATCAAAATGAAACCACCCTCCACCCCCCTCCATTCTTCAGTCTATAGCTGCCCTAAAGTAGCTAAAAGGAGAACACACACACAAAAAAAAAAAAAAAAAAAAAAAAAAAAAAAAAAAAAAGACAACCTTCAGTTCTCTTACCAGCATACAGTGGCATACTAAACAGAATATGAAGTGACTCTGGGACATGTACTCACAGGTCACCTTCTTGTATAAAAAGGAATCATCAGTTCCGGTAACATATATCAAGTGGGTTTGGTCAAAAAAGGTGTAAGGGTTTTGTAGAAAATGCTCCACTATGCTAGGTCTAAGAAATGTACTCTGGTTGTTCAGCTTCCTTCTTGACAGTAATTATACCAAAAAAAGTCACTGACCACAAATCAGGAAGCAATTCATCATTATTCAGAAGAACGTGCCTTGGAGTAACCCTTTGCAAAACACTGCTGAGTTATTGGTTTTGTCTCTCTGCTTCTCACCGATTTTCTTAAATTTAATGTATCCAAACAATGTTAGAAACCCAACAATTTTGTAAACCAAAAACCCCAAGCCTTTGCAAGATTGATCCTACTGCTCAGATGGTGGGGAAAAAAAAGAAGGTAAAAAGCCCATTAATTTGGTATTATAACCAAATATATTATAAACTGTCATGGCAAAATGTATTAAGCTTATCCCCTTCACACATCTTGCCACTTGTCTTTTTGCTTGCCAGGATTTCAGAACAAGACAGGAACACCAGCAGTAGTTGAGGAAGACTGAGAGCTGGGATTACTGTTGTCTGTACCCCACAAGGAATCGATGTCCTTACCAAAGCAGATTAGCACTCATCAGAATCTACAGATAGCTCACTTCAGTGAGCTCTTCTATTTCTTTTAACAGTCCTTCTCAGCAAAGGGTGGTAAAAACCCTGGACTGTACGTAGACAGCACTTCACAAATGAGCTAAGCCTTCTGATTTTCTCATGCTACATTTTCTTACATAGTACGATCCTTAATGTGTAAGTGAAGAGGCAGACATAAATCCTTGCCTGTGTCCTGGTCAAGATTAAAACTCCCAGTAAAAAATGAACACCTAGCATAATTTCATGTTAAATGTCAAAATAAAGGGGACAAATAACAGCCATGAATTCAAGAAATCACCTGGAAACAGATTGGTGGGTGTACGTGGTGGCTGTTTGTACTCGTTTGCATTTTAACATGTGTTTTCAGCACACTACAAAGAAAAAAAATTAAAACATCAACAGGAGAGGTAGTTAAATGCTTCATTGATCTGTGCATCTGGACTGAAGAGAGAGAAGAGGGACTTCCAGAAATTTTCCTATACCTACCATATGCTGAAACAAGCTCAGTGGCTCAGTTTTATTTTTGTCTTGCTTATACATGTCTCATAGAGAGCTGAAAAAGGCAGATGTTCTTCTCATTTTCCTTATATATCTTCATTTACATCCATCTGCCCTCTCAAGAAAAGTTCACAACCAAGCTACAAGCACACCCTACCAGTTTTACTGCATGATAGCTTGAGATTTTTCATGGTTTTAAAAATATCTTGGCCCTAATTAAAACGACTAATGAAATTCTCAGAATCTCTAGAAATCACTCCTTGAACTAGTCAACTTGAAACAGTCTCTGACACAGCAGATACTTTTTGATATCCACCTTACAGACAGCATTTGTATTCAGCAATGCCAGGGGAGAAGCAAAGATGATTTCTCACCCTGTACCCATCAGAATTTGGCAGAAGAGGTTCTGCACATCTGTGTGTGCCAACGCTGAAGCTTTGCTAAACCAGGCTATAAAGCTGTCCAGACGACTTTTAGCTGACGGTAGCTCTCTGGTCAGCAATTCTCGGCCTCCACTGTTCCCTCACAAGCTCAGCTGATGAGGTCGAGGAGGGGCACCTGCCAGCAGAAGGGTGCCAGCAGTGCCAAGGCAGCCTGGCTCTAGACTGCCGGCAACCCCCCTGCCGCAGCCAAAAGGGGCTCCTGCCCCGCCGCAGCTTAGCGGGGCGGCTTAAGAGAAGGAAGCAGGGAGCTGCCGAGGGCTGGCCGGTAGGACAGCGGCGCAGCTCCGGGTCCGGAGCCGGGGGTGAGCCGCCCCCGGGCTGCCGGAGGGCTGTGCCAGAGCGGCACTTCGGAGCTCTGTCCGCCAGGTGTCCTCCAGCGCGCCGCTCCGCTCGGCGCGGAGCCCTTCCCGGGAGCCGCGGGGAGCCCGGCGCGGGCGCTCCCCAGAAGCGGAGCCCTTCTGCTGCCGCCGCCGCCCGGGCGCTGCCTGCGGGGCCCGCACCGCGCCGCACGGCAGCCACTGCTGCCCCCGCTAGTTCTCTCCACAGGCGCTTACCCCCTCTCCTTTCAAAGCTCCCGGCACTCCGCCGCGTCCCTCCTCTGAGTGCAACAGCATTTCCAGCAGGAAGGTGCAGCCCGGCGTCAGCCGGAGCCCGCTGCCCCCTGCCCGAGCGGGGCCGGCTGCGAGCGGCGCTCGGGCGCGCCGGCGGGGACAGCGCGGCCGCCGGCGGGGCGGCCCGGCGGGGGGAGCGCGGGCCCGGCGGCAGCCCCGGACGGCGGCCCTGGAACTGACCAGGGTCCTAATGCGGCGCCGGGGGCCGGGCACGCCTGGGGCCCTCCAGGCCCGGTCAGCACACCCCGGCCTGCCCGCGGCCCCTGGGCATGTGGCGGATGGGCTCCGGTCCCAGTTTGATCTGAGACGGAGCTTTGGAAGATCAACGCTCCTGCATCTTTGTTTGGGGAGAGGGCACTGAAGTAAACAACGACTCCTGCTAATTCTGCAAGGGGAGGGTATTTTGCAATGGGACCACTAAACTGCTTTAGAAAACCAAAACACCGAATAAATTCTTATTGGCTTCATTAAAACAACAGTATTCTCCACACGCAAACAGGGTGGGCCATCGTGTGTCCTGGAATAACATTGATTTTAATTTTTTTTTAGCTATTAGTTCTACAGTTATGTAATTTTTACCCCTTTGTTCAGTAACCAGTTTTCTAAAAGTGATGCCACAAAACAGAATGCTTTCAGATGGCGTCCTCGGTGACCGCACAAAAAATAAATAAAAGCAATAGGGGAGAGCAAGTGTCTGAGGTCACTGAAGCACAATTCGTAACAGCTCAAAATCACTGCTTTCACCAAAATCACTGATTCAGGGTCTGTCTCTAATAAATGGCCTTATCAGATATATGCAACAGTAATGGGTGTTTTGCCAAGATATGTTTTCCTCTGCCGAAGCTCATGGACCAGGATGAGACACTAGTAATATTCAAGACAGCAGAGTAACTGTCACTTTACATCAAGAAGGGCTGTTTGAGCTTTAAACACCATGACCAAAGGGAAGATTACTGAAAAAAATGTTTTTAAATGTCTGCATGAAAAGATCATTCACATATGGCCTTCTAAGCATAAGCCTGACACCACATTTCATCATTTTTTGACAATTGCCAAAACTGGGGGAAAGGATAAATAATTCACACATAGAAATAAATAAATGACTTTATGTAAATCTAACAGCCTAAAATGTTATGAGCAGTAGTAATTAATTTTTTAAAATGCTGACACATTCTGTGAACTCACAACAAAAAATGTGTTCTTCAGAAAAGTCCCTGATCAAGATCCAAGAATAAACAAGAGTATGATGACGTGTCACGGGCTCCCTTGCAAATTGCATAAACCTTTCAAGAGGAGCTCCATAAAGCATGCAAGGAGAAGATACAGAAAAAGCAGCACTCCCCAAATAGCTGTGGCCGTACTTCCTCCCTCCTAAGCAGGCATGCAGTACTTTTCCTGCTCCTGCCGGAGATACAATACTAATTGTGACAGCACCAGGATTTCATGATCTAATCATGATAGTATCAGCATTTCACAAGCGATATATATGTTTTTTTGACAATAAATTGACTCAGCATTTAAAACTCAACCAGATGAAGCCACAGCTCTCCCCAAAGTTAACAATGAAGACAGCTCACATCTGAAACCCACTGGCAAACACGCAGGCATGCATCCCCCGAACTCTTACCTCATCCTTTTGCAAGTGATAAAAACCCACCCTACCGAGCTGTCAGGACTCCAGTGGTTTTCCAGGAGGTCAAAACCAGAATCAGGCTCCCTCACTGACCCACAAACAGCAACTTGCAAAAGCAATACATGTACCCAGTCCTGACGCCACTAAACAAAATCACACTCAGAAGGCAAACAGAAAAAAAATAGTGTTTCATGTCAGAAGTTGCTAGCACACAAGCAGATCATGCCATTTACAGCTACTTCACCCTGTGGATTAGCAGCAAATGAGAGACCTGTCCATACATTCACCAGAGTGTAGCCTTCACAGAAGGTGGGCAAAAGAGCACATATCGGCCCTTTCTTTCAGAGCTACCTTAAAGAGAGTCAGAGTTTAAAAGCTCCTATTGCTCCTAAGGGTAGGTGCAATTCAGCACAAATGAAAGACCGGGGGGAGCTTTGGAGAACAAAAGGAGGATGTCCTATATTCAGACTCCCACTAGCAGGGAGCTGCACGGGTCACATTTACAAGGAAGAACCAGAAATCTTTCAACAACTTCTCTCTCCCCCCACCTCTTATACAGAGATGGCAGCAATCCTCCTGATTCACTGACCTGAACTAGAGAATAAGGAAATTACACCTCGGTATTTCCAAACACAGTGTTGGAAATTTTGAAAGCTCTTTGGATGTCTCCAGCCGCAGCAGCAGGACTCGACAGGGGCAGAGAGAGCAAGCAGCCTCAGCAGCCAATCAGTCATCAGCCGGCTGCCAAGGACTGACCGGAGCTGTCACACTGTAAGCTCATCCTTCAACCAAGAAATCCTCCTGTATTCCATGGCAGAGTCACAGCTTTATTTCCCTCTTCACGCCAAACTAAGACCTATCTAACAATGCAATAACACAGAACCAGGTTTCACACTTTTTTTCTGGAGCATGACCTTTCTCTGCCAAAGTTTGGCAGGGCAGGGCAGATGGGAAGAGAAGAGTGACTTTAAGGAGAATTTAGCTTTAACCTCTTACCAAACCTACTTGGCACTCTATTAGGCACTGCCAAGCTAAATTCTGTGGTGTCAACACCCTTCAGCTGGGGGTCTGGCCCTACTTCTGTGCACAGGATTAAACAAGTACCTGCTCTGGAAGGAAATATTTGATAGGCATGGATGAGTGTACCTCTTCTTTTCAGCTCTGTGGTCAGTATGCTTAGCCAAAGCAGAAGCACAGGTAATAGTTGCTATACCACAAGTCTCAGCACAGGGAGAAATGAAGGGTTGTCCCCTGGGTTGTTACACTACGGAACATCACACCTAGCTATAATAGCTACTCTATACGAAGGAGTAAACACAAAACCAAATTGCTCATCCGGGCTCATTTCTTTCCAGCCCTTCTGAAACAACAACAAAGAATGTACCCACTCCAGGGACAAGGATAGGACAGACTCGCACAGCTAGCTACCAGTGAAGATACTGTCCCAGATAAACAAAAGTTAATTTAAGCTACGGCCGCCCTTCTGTCAAGCTTGCTACAGTTCTACCATTACTTCCTTAACCGACATGCCAGAGAGTTTTTAAGAATTTAGGAAGTCAGGAATACAACAAGCTCACGAAAAGAATAAAGCAATTTCATAACCAAAGGGAAAACAAAAAGAAATAATTAAACACATTTCCAGGAATTTGTTTTTGTTTTTTTTTCCCTTTACTTTTTTAAAACTATTTATTGGACAACCGAGGCACTTTAATCTCTGAGCCAGAGGCAATGAATGGTCCTGGCAAACAGCAGCCTAGAAATTGGCACAAAGAACTACCCCACAGTTTAAATACGCTTATTCAGATGCTGTTCAAATTGTGTGAAAATTTAACTGTTTGCGAATTGGTACAGAAGCAGTTTCAGGGATAGGTTGGCTGCAATTTTCAGTGGAAATATTACACAACAGATGACCAGCACACAGTTTCTTAAAAGAGTTATTAGGGTCCCATATTAAAAGCCAGCAGGCAGCATTTGTTGTTGTTGGTAGGGTGTGTGTGTGTGTATGCTAAAGAATCAAAGACAGGGTGAGCACACGCTTTCCAAAGCGCTGTGATTTGGCTTGTCTGACTCCAACCTTCCCCAGAGCACTGCCGCTTACCTCTTTGCAGTTAGATGCATATTTGAAAGTCAAGTTCCTTGGCAAGGAAGCCTCTGCCTGAGTTAGGGTGCCTCCATCGGCACTGGGATCCAGCGGGTGATCATTTACAATATATGTGCACTTCTCTTCAAAATCAGCCTCTGTCCACAGAGTCATGTCAGCATCCTCCATGTCCATTTTCATTGTCCACTCTCTCCCTTTCACCAGATTCTTGAAACTCACAGCGTCCGAGCTACACTGTGTAGCAGCCTGGAAAAAAAGAAAACAGCCTTTAATCCTCATTGTCCTTCAGTGTTGTGGTTTCCGTTGATACAGTGTGACTAATACAGTAGTCTGTGACACTTTAAAAGCGTATGCAGGATAGTTGGTACAGTTGAGTAATAGCCAAAAAGCAGTGTAAACGAAGCTGCTCTGACTGAAGCAGCACTTTAAAATGCCAGCCTCGGTAGTAATGAGGGAACAAAAACAAAGAGGAGAAAATCCCTAGGCTGTGACAACAACTTTACCTTTTTCAGACCCTTTCCTTAATGCTTCAGAGAGAAAAGAATATTCCGTGCTGAAGAAAATGTGGGGTCATGGCCGCAAGACCACTTAGTCGCCTGTGGAAAAGCTGCCTCAGAAAAGTGTCACACAAACAAGGAGAGGAAGAGGAAAGGAACTGCTGTCTGCGTCTGAATGAAGCTAAAAATGGAAAGCGCATGTTGGAAGAGCGGAACCCAGCCTTGCCTCTTCCAAATGGGGAAGCCTGAACTTTCCCACCGGCTTTCAACATACAAACAACTTTCAAAACAACCTGGCCCCCCCGCCTCCTCCTGACGTCCCCTTATCCTTTGGCATGGAAGGCTGAGAAAGCCGACATCCTGCCAGCATCACTGTAGCAGCAGCAGCCCTGCACAAAGCACTGAAATGTGTTCTTGGGGGTCAAACCAGAAAAGAAGCAGGGGAAATAAAATATTTTTAAAAAAAGTTGATCTATCCCTTTTGATTTTGATGGTACCTCCTAGAATTAGTATCTCAAAGCAGTGGATATGAGCCTAGCAGGACAATTCCAGCAAGTCCTTCAGCCCCTCTGTCTGTTCAGGACAGAAGCACTGTTATCAAACCTATCCTCGAACAGGTATTAGGGTCACGCTCTTTCCATAACGCTCATGAGGAACCAAAATCTGTGCCTATGCCGGTAGTTGAGAATGACGCTCAATCCGGCGTAAAATCCCTTCATTTTTCCTTTTTGGATACGCAGCTACTATGAAATTCACACCCCTCCTCCGGGAAAAGCGAAACACGAAGACTGAAAGCGCACGATCTTCCGAGAAAGAGATTAAGGGCTAAGCGACTGTGTGTTCGGGGGAGACCCCCAGCACCCCTCCGGGACCGACCCTCCCGGGAGGCACAACCGAGCCACCCGAAGAGGCTGAGGCGGGGGTCGCGGCAAGACACAGCTCCCCTGCGACCGCCGCCGCCTCGGGACCAGCCCCGCGCCCCGTCCTGACCGCGGTCGAGGCGAGCAGTGCGACAGTGCCGGACCCTCGGCGTTGAAGGGGGAGAGGGGACGAACAGCGAAACTCAGGCCGGGGGTGGGGGTGTGACAGCTGCGCGGCGCAGCGAAAGGGTTAATGCCGATCAGGGCAGCGCTCCCGATCCGGGAGAGGCGACGAGGAAACTTTTGCTTCGTCCCGCGGGCGCCGGGGCGGGCGAGAAGCAGGAGCCGGGGAGGTGGAGACAGGAGTGAAAGAGGGGACGGCATCGCGCTCCTTACCGGGGCAGAGTCCGCGCGCGTTTCCACACCGAAGCCCACCGGCGGCGGCAAACCTGGCTCATCTCTACAGAGTAAGCATTTCTCCTTCCTTCCAGCGGCCGGGTCCCCGGGAGACTGACTCACACCTCCAGCCGCCGCTCCCCTCCCGCTCCTCCCTCCCCCGGCTGTCACAGGTGCTGCTGCTCTTGCCGCTGGGGAACGCTGGGGGGCCGCCTGCCACAGCCGCGCGCTCCGCTCGCCCCGGCCCGCCCGCCGCTCGCCCGCGCTCACGCACCAGCCCCTCCCTCCCTCCGCCAGCCCCTCTCACAGCGCGGGAGGTGGGGCCCTACCTGCGGACCCTGCCCCGCCCAGCCCACCCGCGTTGGGTTTTTTACATCACTGTTATTATTTTAATTTTTTTTCCCTCCCTTTCGGCCCCGTGCGTCAGCTGGGAGAGCTGCGGCGCTGCCCCGCCGCCTGGATCTGCTGGGTGGGCGGGCACCGCGGCGCTTCGCGGAGAGCGCACCTGAGGCAGTTTTTACTAGAAATCTGTTTTCCGTGCTATTTTTAAGCTCCGGAGTTCAATATATGACCGCTTTCGTTCTTACGCAGTTTGACTTGATAGAACTTTATAAAAAATACTAACTAAAATTATTTCCAAGTTCCTGAATACTGATTAAAACTCAATTCAAAGTGCTTGGTCCCAAACCTCAACAATCATAGTACTTTACTTGAGATGACAAATTCGGAGGTTTCAGAGTTTTGATTTTATCCCTTTCCCAAGTCTCTTTCTAATCAGCGCCTGTGAGAGGAACTGGGAAAAACATTTCTGTTTCTTCCCTTAAACAAAACCTTCCCCCTTTCCCTTGGTAACATCAGGGAAGCTCACAGCAGCAGGACATGGCACACGGCGTTTCCAAACCCGATGCCCCTTTTGCAGTGCGGTAGGAAAACGAGCACGGATCGTGGATGGGCCAATGTGTGAGCAGCCATCCAGGAACACACTGCTGATGGAAGGAGAGTTGGTAGACCAATCAGCAGATCCCAGCGCCCAGTTTTTTTCCTCCGATCCAAGCCAGCATGTTGGCTGAAGGAAGGACATCCTGTGATGATGGCATACAATGTCCTGTTTGTTTATTATTAAGAGCATTCCTGCTTCTCATTACAAAACAACCAGATGCCTTACTTCCTTCAGTGGTCCTGTCTCTTCAGCGAGGCGTCCTCGGGCTCAGAGGAACGGTGATGCACAATTCCATTTATAGCCATCCACAGCCCAGTGCAAATGCTAGCTGCTTCACTGTGAGGCAACTCTACTACTTTTCCTTCTTCTCACACGTCTGCAAGTGTATTTCTCATCAGTTGCCTGGCATTTTATGTGGCAGCTAGTTTCACATTCTTCTTCTAAACCTACATGCACTTATATTCTAGGGTGATCTCAGTGTTACATATTTCTTCACAGGAAAAAGGGAGAAGTGGGGGGGGGGGGGGCGGGAAGCAGGTTTATGCAATCGGGTGCCTGTCTGTCTCTCTGACAGGCGTACACAAACCCCTTTCCCTTAACCTGCTTCTCCTCCCGCTGATAAAAAGACGTGTGGAAAGGATTACTTGCCATTTTCGGCCTGCGATGCTGAGAATAGCATATCTGTGTAAAGACCTTCCGTATGCGCTAACGCGGGAGGGCTCGTGGCAGCAGACCTAAGTAGGGCAACTGCTGGCAAGTGAGTGTCCTGCCTTAACTGCCACCACAGTGTAATTCCACAAGAGAGGTGGCCTGAGCACTGGGGCTGAAGGATATAAATGTAGTTGGATATACCCTGTAAAACCGAGGCACATCCAAAATGAGGTCTAGGAAGGCTCTGAAGTAGGAAGAACCATTCATTAAAGGAGAGAAATCCAGCCTACTTGATTGGGTTAATTAACTGATGCTGAGTCACACTGCATAGAACAGAAAAACAATGTAGTCATACTGAAGGTGATTATTTTACCGAAAAATAGTCTCACTCCGAGAGGCAGCTGTTTCAGAGCTTTTCACTTCCCTGTTAGCTTGAAAGAAAAACAAAAAAAAAAAAGGGGGGGGGGGGATGGGGACGAGAAGAAAGGGTTGGTGTGTTTCCTTCAGGGACTGATCTTCTTAATGTGAAGGAGAGCAGGGAAAAAGGCAAATCTGCTTTTCAAGGAACTGAGAATGCTTTTGGACTGGAAAACAAGTGGAAGCAGAGATTAGATTAGATCACATCAGATGAAGTGAAATATTCATCAGGAGGATGCCAATATCCCAGGTCAGTGCGGCTCTATCCCTGGAGCCTGGGGAGGTGAGTACAGCCTACGAAGCCTATGGACTTCAAATAACTCTGTGGCACGCTCTGAGGCTATCCTGAAATTAGTTCCAGGTGTCTCAGTGAAGCTGAGCCCAGAACTACCTTAGTGCAGGAGAAGGAGTTTTGCTGATGTGCAGATCCAGCCTAACAGTGCCTGATCTGGAATAAAACTAAGTTTATCAAGAAAAAGAGACAGAAACAAATTGTTAAGAATGTGTACTAAAGTAAGAATCACAAAGGAAACTCTGCCATTAAAGAAATATATAGACTGACCTTCTGACCTTCCTCCTTAAGAGAGAAACATAAAAAGATGCCGTGTTCAACCAGAAGTTTTCTGCTCTTTTATAGAAATCATTTGTACCAGTAGCTGCTATTGTCTGGAATGTGCAATTTCAAAATGTTGTTCATTTCAAAAAGAACATTTTTAGTCATATTTTAATTTTTTCCTTCTCGCTCATAGAAAACCTCAATTACTGTATTAATCAGCATTTCTCAGGCAGCTCTCTCTGCAGCAGCTTTCAGCCTGGCAACAAATCATGAATGGCCCTAACAGCTCTGATCTCAGAAATCCCCATCCATTTCCTTTGATGCTATCACCACTTCAGCTCAACAACAAGCCTGTGCAACTCAGCCTCAGCTGCCACTGCTGCTGTTCTCCCTGGGCCTGCTGTAATTGTAAGGGGAAGAAGGAGGGAAGGGAGCTGGCTCTAATAGATGAAATTTCTTTTAAAAGTTGGAGGGGAGATAAAATGCACACAAGAGATTAAAGGAGAGTCTCATTTTCACATCCTCCCCTTCCCCAAACAAGGTCAGTGGCAGATTGACCACATCAAGAGTAACTATCAGACCCACCCCCATTTCCCACTTCCTGCATGTAGGCATCCTTGTGCTGGTAAACATTTGGGGACCAGTTGTGGTCATTACTTGGAGAAGGTACATGATGTAGTTGCACAACTGCACATCTTTTAAAAGCCAACTGAGAAATCAAACTCTAAGAAGAACTTGCTTTGCTTTCAAGTTCTGATATGCACTCTTGTTTTGGGGCCATGTTTTTGAAAACGTGGTTGCTGTCAGATTCAAGGGAAAGAGAGACACCCAGCACACTTTAGTGACTGGGCAACAGGAAAAGTTACAGCCATCTTCCTTCAGACTGGCCTGACCTTTGCAAAACACTGCCTATGGGGTTCAGATATGATCTCAGAGGCTTTGTATGGCCTAGACAACTTCAGCTGGTATTGCCTATAAGGAGAGAAATTAAAATTGCACTTGAATCTACAAGAAGGTTTTTGCAAGGGCATTTGGGGTGGTGTGTGCTATAGCCAGAAGGCTTTTGAATAAACACATGCAGCTTTCAGGGACTGCCTTTAATTACAGAGCACCCTGGTCATTACCTCGTAGCACTTCCAAATGCCAAACGTTTATTTTTGTCTCTGCTCTGCAATACCAAGAGCAGATCTTTTGGCTGCACTCTCAGCTACTGCCTAGTGCAAGCCTTAACATCACTTTTGGTTTCTGTTGTTTTATCCTCTCAAGAAATTTTCCTTAAAAAGAGAAAAAAGGAGTCAAACTAAAATGCCATATCCCTTTTTGTTTCCCACTAGGCCTTATTAAAATACTACTCAGATGACATATGAATAAGCCAAAACAATTCTCCTCCAATGGAATAAAAACATTCTCACAGCACACAGAAGTGAGAACTAAGCTTCAGCCTTTTCCTCTTGTTGAGCCTTGAGTTTGAGGAGAAGGAGTCAAGGCTACCTGGGCCTGCTATCAGGACAGAAAGAAGGCTTTGTGAGAAGGTGGACCACGATGTTCCCTTCTTGGCTACTGTCAGCCTTCCCATCACACTTCTGAGCAATGGTAGTCTTGGGAGGACAGTCAAGAACCCATACAAGAACACTTTTATAGTCTTTGCATGTTTCTACCAACACAAGCTTATATTGGACGGGAAAATCTGAGTACAAATTCAACCTTTCACATCCCAGCCTTGGACTTTTGAATGTTCTGTCTATTGTAACTGAGTCTGAGGAAACACAAATGACAACAGGCCAACCCATTCCAACTACTTTCCAACCTTACTGGTGACAAGAGGACTGAAAAAAGAATGTGCTTTGGAAAATTTTCATTTAAAATAGGCTGATTTCCAGATTGTCATGGAGGAGGGATCGGATGGTAGACATATATTAGAAGGCTCAGTCCTGTGAATACTTCAGACATCAGTCCCATAACAAGCTCACAACAAGCTGAAATAATGAAGTCACCTCAGAATGAATTGTATTATTTCAACTTTCATGTCTGTTCCCAACTTGGCAGTCATTACACTTTTTGGGGTATTTTCACCTCAGCTTGCCTGGTAAGATACAGTGATACGACCAATGGTGAAACTTCAGAGTGTGCTCCTGCACAATTCAGTTTTGATGCCAGATACTCTCCGGGCCGCCTGGTCTCCTGGAGCTGATGAACATAGCAGAAGGAAGGCAAGATCCATGGGTGGAACTATGCCACTTTTCTCAGACAAAAAGCTGGCCACAGAGTGCATTTCAAAACAGATTAACAAAAACAACAGCTACACACCATGACAAAGTGCATGTGGTGGAAATGAAAATATTTACCCACAGATTATCACAGATCCAGCAGTGTGACTACCGTGCATTGAGGACCAAAGGATTCAAAATAGTGACTGTATGTTTAGAGTTGATTAGGGAATCTGGTAGGGTTGGTCTGAAGAACCACTTTTTAAGCTTCTAAGAGTGCAGTTGTCATTTCTCCACCTCTCCTATCCCAGGGTGGTGAAATAACAGTCTTTTCATACCTGCGTGTTGGCTGGGGGAGGGAAGAATTCCTGTGCTATTAAACACAACTTCTCATTAAATAGTTGACACCTTATCCTTCTTTAAATGTTGTAATGTTTACTTTGCAAAACCCAGGAAAGCTTTTAAAATAAAGATAGCAGAGAGATTCTTAAGCCGGGTGTCCTTGCTTATCTGCTCTTTATCAACCAGCTATTGTTTCTGGAGGAGCTCGTTGGGGAAGGTGGAGCAAAGGGGGTTAATGTTCAATAGGTATCTATCAGTTCCCCTGAAGGAATAGCGCTGCTGACAGAAGAGCAACACTGGGCTCTCAGCTACTTCCTGCAAATGTGACAAACCAGAGAGGGAGGAAAAAAAAAAAACCAACAAAAACCCGAGGGCTGCAGCTACTTCTTTTCTTTTTTTTTTCTTTTTTTTCCTCCCTCTCCCAAAACAACTAGTTTTAAGAAATACATTGTCCTTAGGAGAGATAATCCCACAATAGAGAGTCCATTAGAGGTATTAAAGCATTGGCAGCGCCTGATCTACAAGAAGGGCTCTGTCCTGACAATAGACAATTAAAGCTGATAAATCTGCACTACTTGTTGCCGTTCTAATTCCTCGTAATTGTATGCTACTTGTCCCTGCCTCCTGCGTCCAGGGATGAAGCATGCTTCTTTAATCTCCAGAGTACCTGACCTAGTTCCTATGTGGTCTTTTCAGGACCTGTTTTCTTCCCATCTGGACTTCTTCCCTCCTACTCTCCTTTCCTGCTTCTCTGCCCTAAGCATTAAGAAGAGGTTACGATAGAGGGCACAGAAAACACCAGAGCACAGCACCCGGATCAATAATTCTGGAGCCCCAGACAATGCGCTAATCTGCAATAACAGCTAATCATGGTCAATTTGGCACACCAGTGATTAAACTGTACTTTTCATTAGGCTCAACAAGTAGAGCAGACGCACACTGACAATTCAAATTGCCCTATCAGTAAGAGCTGCCAAACTCATGTGTACTTCTGCATTTGTAGCTGCTGCATCACTAGACTTGCCAGACTAGGTGATTTGTGGGGGATTACCTGTTTTCTTTTGACATTTTACGAACTGGGACTCCTAGCTGTGTTTTCTATAAAAAGCAAGCCCCCTGCCTCATGCCACTGTCACAAGTTCTTACTTAAAGGGCTCAGTGGGTGAAATTGTGATATGCAGGATGCTGAAAAACGATCATTACAATTACAATTCCCTCCTGGTCCTAACAAAGTTCTTGGGGTTTTTTTGTATCTCAAAAGATATTTGGTGATTTTGTCAAATTTCTTTTTTTTTTTTCCCCCTTGAATAAATCTTGAAAGCCTGCTGGCGACAGAGCAGAAGCATGAAAATGTGCATCACAGGATTTAGAAGATTGAAAGCAAGTAAAAATTACCTTGGATCTTTTTATTTTTCAAACGGAGCTGTTCAGCCAACCTCGCAAAGTATTTGGAGACTCAAGAAAGGTTTGGATTTTTTTTTTCATCCCTGAACTTATGAACAAGCCACTACTGTGTCCACCTTAGAAATCTACACAGTTATTACCCTTTACATGTCATTTTGAAAGTGACCTTCTTGTCACCCTCATAGAACAATTTCTTGTGACAACAGTTTATTCTGGTTGCAGTCGTACCTAACGGACCCATTTTGCAAACTGCCCTGAAAGTCTCACCCGAGAGTTTACCACTATCTTTCTCTAAAGCACAGCACCAAATTCCAGGACTCCTAGAGACCAATCCCACACACTCAGAGGTCTTCTTCTGTTTAACTTTAGCTTATCATCCTTGTAGTAACTTGAATAAGTGTTAAAACTGCACTTCAAGTTGCTCTTAAAAAAAAAAAATAGCTTAGAAGATGTCAAATGAAAGCAGGAAATGTCTATTCTACTATTAATATTAATGAATCCCTAATGCATTTGCAACCCACTTGAGGTTAAGTCAGTAGAGTTCTTCTTCTGACAGTGATTCCTCATCAAACTACCACTGCTGAAGATGTTGATGCTTTTCCTTTTGCTCTGTAATCTTTAAACCAAGTTTAAATCACACCAGAGCCTACCACAAAATAATGTATTTTATCCTAAGTGAACACAAAGCCCTGGAGACAGTGGTTTAAAGCAGCACACATGTCTGCTCAATTTATCATTTTAAGATAGGAAGCTGCCGCAACAAACAAAACACCTCCTTGAAAGTGGGACAGCAGCAGATTGCGGTGCAGAAAGCTCCGGGATCTTTTGTTTTCCTGGAGAGCAACAACAGGGCTTTGCAGAGAAAGACAACAGCCTCCCCTTGCTGAAATCTAAATCAGTTCATATAGGAAAGCCTGCCAACTGCTAGTTAGATGATAGCAAAATATTGCAGATAATTCACTTTTCACGATAAAGCAGAAACAAGTGGGCAAGCAGCACCCAGCAGGGGCTCAACTGATAAAACGGTGTCAAACTCAAACCATTTGTCAACTGGGAGGGAAGAGAGCAAGCTGAAAGATGGACTCAGGAAGTAGATTTATCTAGTGCGACACATTAACTAGTATAAATACTAAGGAAAAAGTAAACACATTTACCCAGCAGTATCTCCAGCCAGCAAAGTAAAGGCTTCTGAGCCTCAGACTCACACTGGCCATCTAACCACTCAGCTGTCAGCTACAATAGCAGTAACATTTTTCTTCTTGTGCAGGATTGCAATGACATTTAATTCACGGCACTAAAAGGTTTTATTAAAAGTGTACGTTATAATTAAGCAAAACAAAAACGTGACTTGTGTGCTGTTCCAGTCTCCTCCCTCCACCCAGTAGCCAAACCAATAAAACCACCTTGGCAGCAAACAAGTCAGGTAACATACCCCGGAGAAGAGCACAGATTTGTTACAGAATCATTCACTTGGTGTCTGGCTTGTTCAAAACTGCCTTATCAGAAACTTCTGTGCCGGAGGCTCCCGAGGCAATGGAGGGGGCTGACAATGCAGGTCAGGCACAGTAATTCGCCAACAGCGTAATGTGGGGCACATAAACAAACTGGAATAATGCAGGGCAGAAGGGCTCTTTGGATGTATGCTTTCAATTGGAGAGTATAAACAAGTAACGCAGTCTGTGCACCGCACATTCCTGCTACAATCACTGGGAAGAAGGAAAACGTTTCAAAGGGCTTTAGGATACCAACCCACAGCTACGTGGCAACCTGTAACATCAAAGAATGGTGCAGCATATCAGCACACCATTTTAACACTCAATCTGATGCAAACCTCAAAGATTAACAGCAAAGTAAGTAATGTGCATCTTCATCGCCCGCCCACCCCCCCCCCCGTCCCCCTCAAAAAAAAAGGCTTTAGTTCATAAAGAAAACTACAGCACAGTTCTTTGTTCAGCTGTACCTTCACATGTCCACACAGCACAGGTTCCCCACCTCCAGCTGATGCACCTCAGGTTTTAGTCCATATGGAAAGTCTGTCATTCACTCTCACACACACACACGCATGCTCATGCACACCACACCACACCCGCACTCTTGCTCCCCAACACACACTGCCTGGAACTGCTCCGAGGATTTTAGAATTTCCTCTTGCTAGCAGATTCCTCCCTCCCCTCACATCCACTCCACCCCGTTCTGTAATTAGGCTTAACAAGAGCAATTAACAAAACAAACTCCTCTCCGCCTGGTGGCCTGATAATTCTGATTGTCATAATGTATTAAGATGCGTAAGCCAGTTTAAAATAAAGGTAAATTACAGCATTGCACAAGGGCCATTTTGCACCTATTTCTACTGCTTTTATCATAGGGATAATGAACATTCAGCCACGCCTTTAATTTGAAACATAAAACACCAAAACTCACATGTGAACAGCAGAACTCAAAATTGATGCTTTTAACCAACAAGACTATTTTGATTTTTTTCCTAGTTTGCTAGAGGGCAGCTCCCTTCTCCTATGCACAGCAAACTCCGTGTAAAGATTTTTCTTTATGGAGTTACGTCGTGATCCTAAACCTCCAAGGTGTAAAGTCAAGTTTTAATGCATCTTCTGGCTTTACAGTTGGCCATGAATAAATGGATTGCAATTGTTCCTTTTGCCCTGCCTGGTGTCTAACAGCATGATACAGGAGACCAAAGCCTCAACATTTTTCTGATGGTTTTGTCTGTCCACTTTTAAATCACTTTCCTTCAGCAAACAAATCACACAACTTTAGTGTCGGGATCATAAAAAGAACCAATTGAGGACTAACTGATTTCAGGTGGTTAGTGGAGAAACTTTGATGTCCTTTGATTTCAGTGAGCTATGGGTACAACACACAGAGAAAATTTACAGACAGCCTGAATTCAGTTGGAAAACATATCTAGTTCTTGTTCTGCTTATACATTCTGTGAGTGTGTAATTAAAACTATCAACATGAAATGAGTAAACATACCAAAATCATAAGCACACAAAAGACCTGAAAATAAAACGAGTTTGATTTGTGACATGGATTTGGGTTTACGTGAACTGAAAAAACCATTCTGTTCCCTCAGTTACATACAGTCTGATTCACAATACCATCTGCCAACTAACCACAAACAATTGAAAAAAAATAAGACAAAAAAGAAAGGAAGAAGAAAGGCTGGTGTTGCTAGTATATTGTTGGAATTGTGCAGTTTCTGATAAGCTGGTTGTGTTTTCTCAAGTCAATGATTTCATCTCTGCTGGGTGTCAACATTTACACAAGAATAATTTGGGGGGTCAGAAAGACATCAGCAAATGAGATTTCAAAAGGTTTCATAACAGCACAGATTGCTCAAACCTAGGGAAAGGAGGGTTTCAGCTTCCAGAAGTTCACTCTTCTGCTTCTTCATTCCTCCTTCCCTGAAGCTGAGTCAAAGTTCTGTAAAAACCTACAGCCAACCATCAGATTTGCAAGACAACAGACGCACATTAAAACCCCCAAGTTTTATAGTGAGACAAATATTCCAAAATGTCGGTAAATGGAGACCTATTACGGTGCAAACTCAGGCATTCTTTCAGTTGGTAGGAGATGCCAGGAGATCTAGGATCGTGTACAGAAACTCAGTTCTGCAGTCCTGGCGTAAGATGCACCATCTTTTTCTCCACCTCATTCGGCGTTTAGAAAGAAGAGTGCTGACTAGAAGAGCTGTTTTCCAGATTTTTTCTCTCTCCTTTCTCCTTGAAAGGCCCAGTGCCTTACTTTAACCACAGACCATTCAAATGAAGACAACCAATTTTGTCTTGTATTTTTCCGCTTTGCTCATCAGAACAGCAGCACTTGAACACTTTGCAAACATCAAATAATGACTAATCTGATTTTCACAATACCTCCCCCATATGTTGATGAAGGTATTATTGCTATTCTCGCTCTGCAGAAGGGGTATGGAGACACAATGACATTAACATCAAAAGCATACATTAATTTTGGGATGCAGAGCAGCCGATTGACTCAGAACAGTGCATTATTTTCTATGTTCAAAGCATTTCTCTTCCTGGCATCTGTGATAGCTCTATATTTTGCAGGGCTTCACATCAGGCACCCAGAAAGATGTCAAAATTATTGCCCACCTGCAAAAGGCTTTGCTGAGGTGAATTGGCATGAATCTTGTTCAGAATCCTATTCAGGTAAGAATAATACGTAGCTCTTCAGAGCAGAGCTCACCTGCTCAGAGAAGAGTAGCACTTCTTCCTACTATGGCTGCCTTGCTTCCTTACGCAGCAGCAAATGGGATGGCGGGAAGAGGTGTCTTAAAGATAACATTTTATTACACCACCCCAATTCATCTCCCCTAGCAAGCCTGTCGTATGCCTGAATGAGGCAAGTAGCCAGTTAACAGTAATTAAATGAGTAATTAAAGACTGTATCATAATGCATAAGAGGATCAAATTGGAGTTAGGCAAACAACCTTAAACGCTGGAGAACTTGAATTTGCAATTTTAGTAAGGTTTTTCTACAGTTTTTATGCTGATTTTTGAAACTGCAAATAGAAAAAGCAGAGATCTCATGACCTAGCACTACTCTGATGCCTACACAGATCAAGAATGGAGCTGAGGTATTCTGATCTGCCATAGGCAGACCTCCACAGGGACGCTGGCAGACCCGGCTCAAAGCAACCATATGCTTGTTTTTGGCAAGGTCAGCACAAGCATTGTAAGGGATAGGACACTTCTGTTGGTGGGTTTCAGCAGGTGACAGTCTGGCAGCAGAGGAATGACTGCTTTCAGGCATCTTGATTTCATGCCAGGTGTGGTGTGGAGTTTTTTCTTCCTCTTCCAGTGCTCGACTCAGACTTCTGATTGGTTTCCTTGCCCAGCAAGTCCTCAGCTTGTTCCTCCTGACCCCTCTTGTAGTTTCCCTTTCCAGTCACTCACATCTACCACTCCCACACCCAGGCTCCTGTGTGCCAAGTCTTCTCATCAAGCCAGTTTCAGTCCCTCCTGGTTCCTCATCTGCCCTGCACTTCTTTCCTGTCCTACTTTAAGCAAACATGGCAAGCTCTGCATCCCCATGTGCCCCTGCCTGCTGACCAGGAGACCTGGCCTCCACAGCCTCCTCATCAGTGTGGTGCAGTCAAGTCTCCAGGCATCTCCTGGTGCTCCTGTGCAGGCATG
Source organism: Corvus moneduloides (assembly GCF_009650955.1). NCBI lineage: Eukaryota > Metazoa > Chordata > Aves > Passeriformes > Corvidae > Corvus > Corvus moneduloides. Next base: position 46,842,455 of record NC_045478.1, on the reverse strand, counting down.
TAGCCCTGAGCTCAGTTCACACATTGAGCAGACATGGTGTCAGGCCAACTGGAACTCCTGTCACTATGTTAGTATGGCAGTGAGCCCGAGCTAATAAGCCCTGGTGAGAAGCCGGATATATTAGCTTGGGCTTAGCACCATGCTAATGCAGCCAGGCAGCTTTTGGATCAGAGCTGGCTTACATCCCACCCGCTTTTAACACCGAGCTTGCTTGTCTTCGTCCACAATAACCCATAAAGATAAATCCCTTGGTCTTGTACTAACCTTACTCTCAGTTTCCCTCTTCCCTGACACTGCTGATCTCCAGGCATAGTCTCTCCTCCTTCATAATCCCCTCCAGGTTCAGCTCTTGTCCGTAGGCTTTCAAAAACAGTCCCTTTTGATGACTCTCTGGCCTCAGGATGGTTTGCAATGAGCACGTGCTGAACATGCACTCCCTCTGCTCTTGGTTCTGGTGTTTCATTCTAGGCCTAAAAGTGTTAGCCCATTGATGGGACCATGATGCCCTCCTGCAGCTCCTGGGAGGGCTGCTCTGCCAATCCTCTAGGCCGGCTTCTAGCTCAAAAGCAATTCTCCTGGGCATGGGAGTCAGAGATGGAGGTAGGGACAGGACCAGAGTGTGTTCTGGTCTTGCTCTGACAGAGACCCAGTGCAAATGAAGCACATGTGGAGATCCATTAACTGGGAAGTGCTCCTGGCAGAGGGGATGGCATTCGAGCACCCCAGACAATGCCAGTCACTACCCTCCCCTGCCACATACGCTGCCCTTCCCCCAAGCCACTGAACCTGTCATTCAAACTTGTGCTTCAAAAGATGGTGGAGATTACTTTTCAACAGAAAACTCATCACACTCCTAATGTTAGCAATACAATTTTTGTCACAGCCAAATTCTTGGAAATGACGGAATAGATTTTGGGGGAAAATGCATCCACAGGAAAGGAAAATGCAAGAAACACCTGAGCCACACATTAAGAATTTGGTAGATTTATGAGAACCTAAAAGTGAGATCTCCCAATGCAAATTGTCTGTCTTAGCAACTGGTGATGCTAGCAGGCTACTAGATATCAGTTCCCTGAGATTTATTTTAGGGGGATGTTACTGAACATTCTCATTTGTATGAGAATGAGAATATTGCCATCAGATACAAGCCACATACAAAGCATGTGCATAGATTTAAACCCTTTTTCAGTGACCCAGGCCAGAGCACTAGAATTTTATTTACTATACAACATGGCAAGGTTTGATAGAGACAGAGAGGATGCTCCTATTCCAGCAAGTTTATACAAATTTCTCCTTTTCTTGTACTAAATCCTAATGGGCAATGCAGGCAATGGAATGCTGAGACTCCTATTTTTCATCACTGGTAAGATTAGAAATATAAACAAGTGACTAGGTGATTGCAGTAGCTTGCTGTAATAAAACCAGATCCCTGAATGACTAATCTCATCACCGAATAATAGAAAAATTTTTTTGAAAGATTAATTTGCACCAGTCTGTCCAGCACATCCTCTCATCTAAAATTATTAGCACTACGTGCACACAAATCAGGCAACGGGGAGTAAGGGAAGCTTGCAATCAGACCTAATGTCTTCCCTTCCTCTCAGCCCCCAGTACAGGACAGCCACTTCCTTTCTACAAACGCTTTGCTCAGATCTGTACGCAAGACAGGCCACATCTTCCGGGGAGGCTCAAAGTCTTTGCAGACGCACAGTTGCCTTCAAAGCATCACTGGAAATCTGTGTGGGAAGACTCTAAAATATTAAAACCATCCTATACTCTTTCCTTCTAAGCCAAAAACAAACCCCCTCTAAACTTATCTATCACTTCTCTGCTCAGTTTATTCTGGGCTGGAGAATAAACTTTCTGACTACCGAAAAAGGTACACACATGCATAAGCTGCACCACATGTGCAAAGGAAAACAAATAGAGAAAATATGTGTGTCCTTTCCAGGAAGATGGTTCTTTTCCAGAACATTAAAATTATGCATAAGCATTTCCCCTATTACCAAAAGGAGGCAAAAAGAAAGCTGGTGTGAAAAAAATGCACTTCTAAGTGTAGCTTATGTGTCCTCAATCTGAACTGACTTACCTTTGAGATCAACACTTCATTGCCATCTTGCCTGATTTTCTTCTCCCACAAGTAAACACTAGCCCTCTAGCAGATTCGTAAGTCATTTAAGCCATTGCCTTCAGTTTTAAGAAATCCCCATCTGAAAGTTTGCTACGGCACTTGTAACCACAGCCCAGCAGTGAGCAGGACGCGACACTGCTCCTCCTCACGCAGTGCTTGGGCAGACCAGAGATTGTCATGTTTTCTGTTTCCCCATTTCTACCCTGAGAGCCGGCCTGTGCAGCAGGATGACTTTCAGAGACACATCCTTCATACCCTCTCCTTGCTGCCAGATGTCCTCTGCAGCCAGTTCATTGCTTTCATTTTGTATTTCACAACAGTTTAACAATTTTAATAGAAATTCCCAAGTGACTACTCCTGAAAAAAAAAGTTATTATTCTTAAAGAAGGTGGAGAGGCCAAAAGAGTTAAATCTCAGTTAAATCTTCTGAATTTCTCTAACTTGATATTTCTTTCTGACTGTCAAATCCAGATTTCTGCCAGTCCTTGATATATTTATAACTGGATCCCTTTGAAATATGGTCAAACTGACAAGGTGTGGGGCAGTACAATAGAGATGCTATTTCCCTGAAATACCTGGCACATTTTCACATTTGCACAACTCACTGTGCAGAGAAAAGAGGGCACTAACAGACCTTCGGAGGCTCCTGATCAGTTTCTGTGGATAAATGCTCTGACCCCACAGATAATGATGAGGATGAATCAATTGGTTTAAGTCTGGCAAGGAAGTAAAGACAAACAGTTACCAGAAATTCAGTGTACATACTGGTTACTGAAAACAGGCAAGGCACAAGGAAATTTTTTTTCTGATTAATTTACATAAAAATAAATTTGACTTTTGTAGAGTTGATGTGATTTTGCAAATCACCACATCGAAGACATCTAAACAAAGTCCATCTGCATGTTTATAAACATGTACAAGTGTTTAAGGGACACAATATGTTAAAAAAAAGTCAACAATAATGGTTAGGCTATGCTTCCAATTATATTCTTTCTTCAATTAGTCTTGAAGAAACTAACACCTCTATTAATCATTTCAATTAACTCCACGCACCACATGACATCCGCACCAGCAGCCCATATGTTGCGTTCCAATCACCCAAATATTAAAGCCTTTTTAATTGATTGATCTAAAGAACATTCAACAGGCTCAAGGTGGCAGCCAGCCAGGAAATCCCAAAAGAAGATGACAAAAAGGTGGGGGTGCTAAACCAGCTTCCCAATTTGTTTTTCCTCTTCCTCCAGGGTTCACTAAGTTAATCCAATCACAGCCCATAAAGCCCCTTTTTAATAAAATAAATAAATAGATAAGAGAACACACATGTTGGCTTTCCCCCAGAGAAGCCCCCTCCGCTAAAGCTGGAGAGCCATCCTGTTAAGAAAGTGCCGCATAGGAGGGTGCATTTTTTATCCAGCAGAAATATTTAGCTTGGCCGTCCGCCAGGGAATGCTGAAAGAATAGACTGAATTAGGGGATTTACCTTCCACGTGTTTGGCACGCGTCATTAGAGGCTCTGAAGAGCTTGACTCTTTCGCTCTCTCACTCTCTGTTTTTACTCCCCCCACCAGAGCTTTGATGCAGAGAATAAAGTATGAGCTATAAGAGCAGTTGATGTGTTGCAGTTCTAAATGTTGGCACGGGGGCTTTTGTGCTGTCGAAGAAAACCAATGCCCAGTTTCTGAAAGTTTTGTTTCGGTTTTTTTTAATTCCAGTCAGGTATAGGGTGATACATTTTAAAAGCACTTGGTTTAACACAGAGAAAAAAAAGCATGCTGTTTTTCTTTCTCTCTTTTCCTAACAACAACAAAAATGTTTTTGAAGTTTTCTGTAGACAGATTTAAACTTGGAGAAAGTGGCTTAAAAGTAAATTCCGTAAGTGAAACTCCAACCACAGAACATTTTAGGAGCTCATTTGAAAGGTTAGTTTTGTAACAATAACCCAGGAATTGCTCTGTCATTTGACTTTTATATGCTGTCATGTGGACTTATGTTATTTTAAAAAACACTTCTTTACCTAACTACTTTGGTCTTGCAAAAACCTATTAAGATCTATAACCAGAACATGTTAGTAGAGGTGGTTGGTCTATACCTCGAGTAATTTGAGCACCTTCTCAGAATTTCTAATTTGTGAAAGGAAAGACTATATTTTAAGTTAGCCTCTGCCACCTTAACTTAGGCTGAGGAAAAAAAAATAAAAGGAAAAAACCCGCAGTTTCCAGATGAATAAAAGCATGGAGGTCCTTAAACCAACAGTAAATGCAAATGTTTGTGTCTGGCACATGTGCCAGCCCTGTTTACAGGGCAGAGTCTTGCAGGACTCCCAGTGCCACTAATACCCATTCAGTGAGCTGGTGTGAGCACTGGAAGAGCCCTGCTGCAGCTGCCTCTGCTGTACTGTCTCATCACAGTATCAGATAAATACAGGCCCTATTCACTCACAGTTTTTATTGCTATTGATTAAAACAAATCAGTTTAGACACTACTTGCTGACATGCTTACTCAAAGCAAGATTCAAACACAGTTTCTGAACTACAGTCCTGGCTGTATCTTTATATCATCTTCACTTGCAAGAAACCTGGGTCTGACTTCAGTTCAACTAAATTCATGCCACCACATCACGTGTGAATTTTCATCTCTCTTTCAGTAAAACTAATTCATTGGGCCTTGTGTATCACAAGATCCTGCAGGTTGCAGAAGAGAAACTTAAGGGATGGATACTAGCCCTCAGATGAAAATACAAGACAGTAACTCCAACATCAGAAGGGTGCTGAGGACCATCTCCCTGCTGAATGCAAAACACCTCAGCTGTAGGGACCTCCTCTTAGCTTAAGGGCAGACCCATAGTTTATCACTTCTTAAGTAAATCATTCATAATTCATAGCCAGGTTGAAAACCACACAAATAATGAGCTCTCAGTATTACTCAGCGGAAAGTGAGAACTGGAGTTTTCCACCTAAACCCGTAAAGGCTGACAAGTTCAGACATGGTTTTGTGAGCTCCTTCCTGGACCCCATGTTTTTTATTCAATTTAAAGAAAGCTAGGCAGCCACTTCCCCCGTCTTTGAAGTAAAGATGTTTACATCCATGCTAATAATACAAACTACCCCTTCTTTTATCAAAGGCTTCAGCAATCGCAAAGGCTTTTTTTTCATCACAAGGAAAAACGGCAAAAATAAAGCTGCCTAGTTCTGCTGCTAACAGGGCAGGTTTGGCTCTGTACATGCCACACATGCCAGCCAGTGCCCAAAGCACTTTGTAAATTCATAGAATTGTTTCAGTTACCAAAGACCTTTAAGATCATAGACCTTAAAGATCATTCCATCCATGAGCCCAGCACCACCAAGTTCACCTCTAAGTGTTCCCAAGTGCCACAGCTACATGGCTTTTAAATACCTCCTCCTAGGATGGTCACTCCACCACTACTCTGGGCAGCCTGTTTCAGTGAAGCTTGACAACCCTTCCAGTGAAGACATTTTTCCTAATATATCCAATCAGAACTTCCCTTTGTGCCCGTTGAGGCTGTTTCCTCTTGTCATAGAGAACAGTAAAGTCCTCATTGAATGGCCTTTTCTCCAGGCTAAACCACCTCAACTCCCTCAGCTGCTCCTCATTAAGGCTTTTGCTCCAGATCCTTCAGCAGGTTTGCTGCTCCTCTCTGGACTCTCTCTGGCACTTCCATGTCTTTCTTGCAGTGAGGGGCCCAGAACTGGACACAGTGTTTGAGGTACAGCCTCACCAGTGCTGAGCACAGGGACAATCACTGCCCTGGTCCTGCTGGCCACTCTACTGCTGATCCAAGCCAGGATGCCCCTGGGTTTCTTGGCCACCCGGGCACAGGCTGGCTCATGTTCAGCCACTGTCAACTGGCAACCTCAGGTCCGTTTCTGCTGGACAGCTTCCCAGACACTCTTCTCCCAGCCTGTAGTGTTACATGGGGTTCTTGTGAACCAAGTGCAGGAGCTGGCATTTCACTTTGTTGGGCCTCATGCAATTGGCCTTGGCCCATTGATCCAGCCTATCCTGTCCAGATCCCCCTGTAGAGCCTTCCTACCCTCCAGCAGGTCAGCACTCCTGCCCAACTTTGTGTCATCTGTGAACTGACTGAGGGTGAACTTAAACCCCTTGTCCATGTAGTTGATAAAGACATTAAACAAATCTGGCCCCAGTCTTGAACCCTGGGGAACCCCACTGGTGATCGGCCACCAGCTGGATGTAACCACCATTCTCTGGGCCTGGCCATCCAGACAAGCTTTTACCCAGTGAGGAGTGCCCCTGTCCAAGCCATGAATAGCCAGGAGATTGCTGCGGGAGACAGTATCAAAGGCTTTACTGAAGGCCAGGTAGACAACACCCACAGCCTTTCCCTCATCCCCTAAGTGGGTCACCTGGTCATAAGGAGACCAGGTTAGTCAAACAGCACCTGACTTTCATAAATCCACACCAGCTGAGCCTGATCCCCTGGCTCTCTTGTGTATGTCAAGATGATCTGCTCCACAACCTCTATGTTTCCAGGAGAGCATCTTTGCTGCTAACTGAATCTCCAGATCACCGGCCATGCATAATTTGCATACTGTCCACTAGTAGCATTAGGAACTGCAACAGATAATTCCCCATCAGTTGTTTCCACCTTATCAGAAAACAGAGTATGTGCTCTGGACTGACAATCCCAAATGGGAAAATTCCTCTGTGGAAAGACTGTGGGTTTAATAAGGGGTAATAGTGAATGAACCACTGACAGTAGCTCAGTTGGTTAGAGCATGGTGCTAATAATGCCAAGGATGTGGGCTTGATCCCTATATGAGCCATTCACTGAAGAGATGATCCTTATGGGTCCCTTGCAATTCGGAATATTCTGTGAATTAAGATGTGGATGCTGCAGGCTCACATTCCATGACAAAGTGCCACAGGGCAGCATGTGCTTCTCAGTGTGAACCTGTAAAGAAGGGCGTTCAGTTTTCCCCATGCCACTGGCACAGGGCTGCCATCCTGTAAAACACCCACTCACACAAAAGGTGCATTTCTGCGGCTCTGGCCCCCATCACATATGGTCCCAGGAACATGTGGCTTTATGTGACTATGACTGGAAACTGCCTGCCTCCTTTGCCTCTTTAGTAGATATAGTGAGGCCAAGTGTATTTCGGTATTGTGATTGATATTTTGAAACTTAGGTCAAATAACAGAGAGCATTGGCCTGACAATATCAGTTCAGTAGCAAATTGCTTGATGTATTTGTCACCATTAAGACAAACTTGTGTCTAAATACAGTCTGCTTATCATATTTACAGAATAAAAATATGACCTTTAATGTGAAATAAAAGAGCTCTTTTTTCCCCCCCACGTCTCCTCCGTGTTTTTAATTAAAACCACGAACCGACACATGTATCCATCCTTCCTTCTGCAATAGCTTGGGATTCCACTCTCAAATACTATACAGATAAAACGAACATTTATGTGTTAGCGATTCAGAGTGCAGTAAATTCTCCTTTCCAAACCTGCCGTCTTCATTAAAATCTTATTTGCTTTGTAATCTCCTTTGATCGCTAAAGTTATAAGAAGCCCCCTCCTCTTCTTTTGATACTATCAGTGTAGCTTTTGACCAGAGAGCGTGATGAATTAAATGTATGACAGATATGACAGGTGAGGAGTGCTTGGAGAGGGCTTAAACAGCAGGGATAAGACAAAGCCCCCATTTAAGAACAAAACCCCTACCCGATGGCTAGCCCGTTAATGACCAACCACTCTATTTGTCCTGGTGGATGAGGAGCAAGCTGATACTACAGACAAAGCTTTGTTAGCCACGGGGCTGTTCTTCAATCAGGCCACACAACCAACTAATTGAAATGCCCAGTTTTTCCCCCTCAGGATTTGATATACAAGCCAGGGGGTTTGTAGGTGTACTCTTTTCTTTTTCTTTTTTCCCCCCTGTAATGTATTAATTCAGCAACCACAAGTTTACAGCTGGACTAAGTGGAATTACACCATATAAACCTAAAAATCTATCTGCAGGGATCCAGCTAAGCCCTGGAGAGAGACAAGTCCAGCAATACAAATCCAAGGAAATTTGGAAGTCAATCCATTAGGATTACCAAGCCTTTGATTTTGGAAGTCACAGGCTCAAAATACGGAAGTGATGAACTCTATCTTCCTTCATTTTAGCCTCTTGTCAGAGGACTTATTGACCCCATTGGTTTTTTTTTAAACACATTGAAAAATGTGGACAGAATTTTATTGGGTTTCCACTATATTTTTAATGAAGGAAGACAGGAAAATATCTTCTTTCCTGAGCTCATGGGTAACACACCCTTTAAAATTTCATATTTTTTTTCATATGTATTTTCTACATATTTAAAACTGCCACAAGCAAATCATCACTCTTCTCATCAGCTAAAGGCCCCTGTCCCCCTCTTTAAGGCTCAGGTTAACTTCCAGCCTGTTGTGCTGTACCTAAATGCAGAGCTTCAGGGTCCAGTAACTGTAAACCACTGGCTGCTTCCCAGACATGAAGAAATCTCTGTGCCCCCTGCAGACCAGGATTATATTCTCAATGGGCAGTCTCTCATTTTAGCCTACCAATCTGTGGTTAGCAGAAGGCCAGGAGTTTCCAGGGGTAGGTGCCAATGCGATATTCATTGTTAAACCCAAATGGGAAAGAAAAATTAGATTTTAGGGATGTAGTAATTGTCTGGGTATAATGGAAAACACTACCTGAAACAAGAGGAGTTTTCACTTTCAGAAGAAATTCAGTTTTTATATCTTTGCTCCTTCCTGTCCTGCCCTCACAGTGTGCTGTGGTTGAATAACTCGTGCTCATGTCAGGAAACCTGGGTTCTATTCTTAGCTCTTCCACGGGCCTAGTACATGGCTTTCAGCACACCTCATACCCTTTCCATGCCTCAGTTTCCCTGTATAAAAATGCAAATATTCTTACCTATTTCAGAAAAAGTGTAGTCCAGCGCTTTAAACCATAGAATTAAGATATCTGAAATCTCAAACTGATTATGGTATCAATTTTTGCTGTGTTTGAAGCAACTACCCTTGCCGACCCAAGGGGTCAGCTTCCCCTGGGAAATGCTGAATGGCCAGAACTCAGGCTTCCCAGTAGAACATATGTGCTACTTTTTGAGTAAGTGGTGTTTCTGTCTGGATAAGAGCCCAGCCTCACCTCGCAGTGAGACCACTCACATGGAATGCAAAAGAAAAGACAGTCCAAGCTACAGCCAGCAAAGCTTTTGGGAGCTGCTCTCACTAGAAGGCCACGGTGACCTTCTCTCCAAGTGCTTGTCTGCAGACCACCCAGCAGAGCTGTCCTGACTCTGGCTCAGCCATTACAGTCCTAATTCAGCATGTGGAGGCATAAGGCTAAAGTTCCAAAACTTCACCATGCGGGACAAAGGGCTGAAATGATAGCTTTCTTCTTCCCCAGGGAGCACCCTGGAAGTTTTGGCCATTATGCAGCAAACCACTGTATCTCTCACGCTCTCTCCTCCTCCACTTTTCCTTCATGAAAAATGCCTCAAAGTTTTGAGCCCATTCAACTTGGAATAAGTAGCAATTTGAACACTTTTGGAGGGCAGAAAAAGCACTTCCTGTCCAGCTCTATCTCATGGTTCTCTGACTCACTGGACACTCGCAAAGGTTAATTAAATAATGCTTAAATATTCATGATACATAAGGTCCCAGACAAATGATGTGTTAACATTATGATGCATAAAAGGGTCATTCAGTGAGAAAAACCTTGTAGAAATAAAGAGGAGAATATTGTTAACCTCACAGAAATACTCATTTTTTCACTACAGACGCCAATAAAGCTAGGCAAAGTTGTTACCAGGATTGTCACTAACCTTGTACTGAAAAAAACCAGACTTATTTTTAGAAAAAGAGCATAGGGATTCAGATCAATAAATTAAGGGGAAGTGGGTGTGGGTACAAAAAACCCCATTAATCTGGTGTATTTTGTTTTTGAATGTGCAGATCTGAACGGAAGCTGCATTTTTTCAGACAGCTTTCCAATCTCCCTATTAGATATAATGTTATAGTCTTATTACACATGTTGCCTACTAGATGTGCTATGACTTTTATAGATGTCAACCCCATTTCTTAATTCAAGACATTTGTCTCTTGTGATCTCTGCGCCTCTGGGTTAGAGTTCCAGCCAAAGAGGTGAGCCAGCTTTGTATTTGCAATGCAGCCATAAAATCCTCTGGTGCTACATCCCTGAAAACTGCTGCTGCCCTGCAAAAAGGCCTGGATATTGTCTGTCTGCAGCTCAGCACCCAGAAAGGACATTTTGCAGAAGGGCTCAGTGGACATTCAGGAAAACTGCTTTCAGGACCTTATCTGAAGGACAATACTTAACTTTCACCACCTGGGCCTGGCCCCTGAAGGAAAACAGTCACACTCAATTATTGTCTTTTTCTAGACAATTACTATTTAATCAAACCTCCAGCTGATATTAACTGGTGGAAAAAAGGCTATTTTTAGTCAGGACAGTGATTCCCCCTCACTCCTTTCATCTATGAGTAATGTATTTCCTTTTGCTCTCAGTACCACAAACCAGTCCACACCAGATGCTCAGTATTAGGTAAAATTAAAAATGTGGGCATCATACCCTTTGAAAGATGCTTTGAACTCAAATTAATATACCTAAACCCACTATTTAAATTAAAGATATCCTGTCTCTCTGCTGTGTAGTTTTCCCTTTTATCAGAAGGGGAATTTTAGTCCATTTAAAAGTTTTTTGGTTCAGCTCCACAGACCACGCTTTGACTTAACAACACATTGTAATTTCCTTTTAGCCACAAGAATAAAGGAAATGTATAGAAGCAACACCATAATCTTGTCAAGCACTCTCTTTCGTTTCCCTGAACAAGCCTGTTTGAGAAAACGTGAAGCCTAAGATTTTTAAGATGTTATCTGGAAGATGTTTAGATCATGGAACACTTTTATTGAAAACAGACGTATGTATTTTTATGCATCTACTGATGTACCCAAACACATAAAATATATGCCTACTAAATTCTTTTATGGACAAGAACAGAACAGCCTGAAACCTGAAGAGGATTTGCAGAGTTCAATCCTCTTGCCTCAGCATTTTACCTTTTCCAGACTTTTGCCCAGAATCTGCATGGATACTTGAGAAAGCCCCACCAGGGAAGTAACAACCAGGGAGCGCCTGCACCCAGACTCACCTGTGAGCAGGGCTCTCTAACTGCTGTCAGAAGTAACAATGTGGGAGCAATGTAAAGTACATTGATTTCTCATGTATCTCTATGTATATATTTAAAACGTGCTCCTGCATTACTTGTGCCGTTTATTTGCATCTTTGATCTTTTTCAAAACATAATTATTTAAGTGCAACTTCTCTGCTTCTGGAGCTACAGGACTTGAGGCAGTTTGCTGAACATACTTGGACGTAACATTTCGTAAGCAAACACCATGCACCTTCACATTCAGTCCATCCCCTCCTGATGTCTCCCTTGATGTCATCACTGACAACGTTCAAACTACAGGCAGAGGTGTAAGAGCTGCCTCTTCCCTTTGGCACTAAACCATGGAGCTGTGAGTGCCCCGGTTTAGGCTCCGTGGGACCAGGAGCCATGTCCTGTCACACACAGCAAGCCTGGGAGGCACCCACACATGCTCTGGGGCATCCAAGTGTGCGTGGGATGCTGTTCCCTCTGCAGACCCTGAGGTCTCTTGGTCCTTGGCAGCTTTGCCAAGGGGCTGGTGAGGCACTGGAGGGCAGCTTGACCCTGGCCACAGCATAGGGAGGGGGATCTGCCAGGAGAAAACCCACCGGCCAGGCTGTAGAAACGGATGCTGCTGAACCTGCTGTACTGGACAAGTGGAGAGGTAAGAGTTGGCTGTGCTAATGATGCCACGGAAACTACTTCAGGACAAAGCAAAAGAGCAAGTTACGTGTCTGCAAGTTCTCTCAGTGCCAGTTAGACAGTGATAGTAAGAAAGTTTATCCCCAAGAGCTTTCTCCTCACTGAAGGTGTTGAGTTAACTGGAGATGACCTCTCACTGACCCACAGGCAGCATCTGCAAGTGGTGCGCGGCAGTGGCGGCCAGGAAGCGCTTCTCACAAGCAGCGCCCTTTCAAAACACCACTCCGAAAAGCAACAGCTGAGGTGACCCTGGAGTCAGCTACCCAGCCCCATCCAGCATGGAGGACTCCCTTCAGTCTCCCTTCATCCTTCTGGGATTTCATCCATCTTCATTTGCTTTTTCTTGCTGCCATTTCCTCTGACTGTTCAAGCTGGGGACACTGGTAGCTATTATTCATTCTCTTGTTTCTTACCAGCCATGCAGCTGAGAGCTGCAACTTTCCAGCAATAAATATCACTACATCAGTTCTTATTTAGGCATTATTTTAATAGCTACATTTTTTTCTCAGATACTTCTTGGGCAAAAGCAGGGTTTACTGCATTATTACAGTTTAGAAATCTAAGAGAGAAATATCTCAATGCAATTACTAAGTGCCACTCTGGGTAACCACAAAATAACTTGCTAATGAAAATTCTGAATAGGAATGAAAATACAACTGAGGTATAAAGCAAGTAACTGTTCAAACCATTTGAGTTTAAGCGAGTATGAACAAACCTCTTCGTTGTGTACCCTTTTTGTCTATAAAAAGAGTGAAGAGATGAAGCAGCAGAACTTAACGGTTCCATGACAAACAGTGGTGTAAACATGAAGAGATTTTCCAATTTCCAGCTATAACTAACTATTTAGCTCTGGGTAATTCCAATAATTGTAGTCATCAACTTACAAAACTGCATAACTCGTATTCAGTTGACATGAATTTGAGTAATCTTGTTGCTACGTCTGGTTAAGAGAAGACAGATAATAATATATCTCGGTTTCAGAGTAGGGAGGGGGAAAGCTAGCCCTTCTCTTCCTCTCTGCTTCTCAGTGGTTCAGGGGGAACAGGGGAGAAATAGAGCTGTTGTGAGGGGAGTGAATTAGCATGGGAGATGAAAAGGCAAGCAGGAGTCCTGGTAGCAGATTTGGGCATAGGATGATGTTTACTATTCTAAGAACAGCCCCCAAAACTCTAATACCTCATCTTCCCTCCCCAAATGTGAGAAGGCAAGGCTCTCTAGCTTGCATTAGTGGATAACAGTGGTGAGGAAGGCATACAAATGTACAGCCAGTGACAAGAAGCTCTCAGCTCAATAGAAAAGACACAAAGAGTCCGAGATTTTGTGTAAGACGAAGAGATCTATGACTTCCCCAAGGTTTAACTGAAAGCAGACAGCAAGGATAGGAGGTGAATGCATGAGTCCTGAATCGCAGCCCTTTGTCTCTATCACAAGACCCTCCTTCCTCTTGAATGTTTTGCACTATTTAGGGTAATCAAGAAAAAGAGTGCTTTGCCTTCCTAAAACAGGGAGAAGGGCAGTGGGTTCCAAAGGAATGACAAACCTTGCTATTGCCCCAGAAGCAGTGTTGTTTCCTATGCTGGTCGTGTGTGTTGAATCAAGACCAATGTCGATTGCATTAGGTTAGAAAATGCAGAGCCTTTCTTACAAAAGATGCAAGAGAGCATGTCTAACCATGCAGCATGCTCTGTTGCAAAGCCTGCAGAGCCAGCTCCAAGCCCCACTGGCTGTGAAAACTGTAGTGTCCTGACGGGTACGGTGGCACCAAGAGAGCAATGTGGATACATTAGCAGCTAAGTTAATAAGCTTTACAGCTCAGAAAGGCACACAAATTCATGTTCAAGGACATACTCACACTGTTTCTAAGGCAACCTCAATCACTGCTCATACTCTTGAAGGCTGCTGAACCTTGTTTCATTATGCAAGCATGATCATCTTGCTTTCTGGTTTTGCCAAGCTTGAGAAAGGATGTGGTTGTGCTCTATCAATGTGTCATGAGGTAAACAGCAAGGAGCCATTTCTTGAGTTTTAAGATTTTCCCAAAGAATAAAACTGTCCCAGGCAAATTCAGACAAGAAATTATTTAGTCTAAGAGGGGCTTTTCCATCACAGCAGTGAGGCAAAAAAATGCCAGCCTTAGTAAGATGGGCCTCATTCCTTAGTAGAACAATTTTTTAATGAAGCTGCCTTTTCTATCAGAAGACTGTGCTAAGTGACTGAGGAGACCTAGACCCATCCTTTCTAACAAGTCTTCTAAGGTATTTCTAAGAAATATCACAGTGGTCTAGACATTCAGATACTTCCAGAAGGGTGAACTAGTAAAACATTGTGCAGACATTTTTTTCAGAGCAGACCATACATAATAAGTTTTCCATCTTTGGATAAAATTCTAGCTGACTGAGCAGGATACATGCATGTGCATGCCCATGAACTCACACTATTTTCAGTATCAAGACCATCTTCAAGCAATTTCTCACTCTTATAACGCATTTATCTTATGTAAAACAGATGCATGTCTTTGGGGTAGGCTTTTGTCTTTTAGTCTTAGATTGTGAATACCCCTTTTAATTAAAACGGGAAATACAAATTTCCTCATTTATTTCCAAGCCTGAAGCCCACTAGCACAAGCAGCCATCTGCAGATTCAGCTGGAACCCTTTCAGCATCCCACAATAAGTTTGCTCGTTAAATTAAGGATCTTTGGACAGTGCAGCTCCACTGAGCTGTGCCCTTGTACACCAGCTGGAGCAAAGCTGAACTAGTAGTGCTGCATCCATGCTGAGTCCTGAAACTCCCGTCTCCAACTGGAGTTAAACAGTTACATTATTACTATTTAAAAGCTGCGTAGCTGATGATAATGCCACCCTTGTTAGCAACACCTTTTAAAGTCTCTGCTCTGTGCTGTGCCTAGTGATGAAGAAAACTAAATGAGGAAAGCAGCAAACATTGCAAATGGAGATTATCAAACTGCACAAGAGGCAAACCGGGGGAGGACACTTACTTATCCTTAATGCAAAATAATTCAGTCTTAACTTTCTCATTAAAATATATATATTTTAAAAGTCTTTCCTTTTCTTCACGTGCCCAAACGAAGGCGGAAGCAGTCATTTCCTTTCCCGATGATGGAAGTGATACCAACTCTTATGTCAGTATTAAGTGAACTTCCTCCATCCATTTCTGTCGAGTTACTGTCATGTGACTCAAATGCGATTATTAAAAGTGGGCTGTTCGGTTCCAACAAACTAAAGGCTTGCAAGTTTATAGGTACAATTTCTTCAGGCCCCTCCTACGGGTGATCAGATAGGGTGTCTATTGAATGGACTCAAAGAAACACAGTTTCACACCTGTCAGGACTAGATTAATATCCCTGCTAATTGCACTTTAAGAACGGCCAATTAGTTCTAGTTATAGAAGCTTTCATGGGTGAGGGGGAGAAGCAGCCTGTTACCACCATCAGGACTCATTGTTCCCCTGAATAGATTTGTGTCCCAAACTGCGCGTGCCTCAGCGGTTTGACTGGAAGCCCTGCTGCACACCGCTGCAATGACGCCTTTATCCCAGCCCCAAACCCGCTTTAATGATGATAGAGACAGCAGAGGTGACCATAAACATAAAAGGAAAATAAACTAGTGCTTTGCTGAAATTACAAAGCCAGAAACTATTTTCAAGACAGAAGCGGTTTGCTGAAATTTCTTAATAATCCAGACTTATTTTTTGTCTAAGATAAAATCTTGTTTTTACTCTAAAGCGACAGTACTTTGTAATAAAACACTTGCTCCAGCAAGGAAAAGAATGTCCAGTAATGTGCCTGAATTTGCAAAAGGCTGATAAGTGAAGTTGTGGCCTTGAAGTGGCAGCCTGAAGAGTGACACTGCAGCGCCAACACCACCAGTGGGACACTTGAAAACAAATCAGGGACCAAGGGTTAGTCCAGCCATTGGAACGTGACAGGAAGGCTAGTTAATAAACACCAGCTAACCCCCTCAATTACAGCAATAAATTGTTCAATTGGTTAAATGTCCACAGGTTCTGCCCCAAACACCTCTGTGAACTGTTTAATTAGCAAACTCTTGCATCACTGGACAATCAGATCCTGGTGAGCATGGGGGACGCTTGGCTCCTGGGGAGTGAAGGGCGCTGGTGCCCCACACAGCTCGACTCTGCACGGCTTGTCTTTAACCCACGCAACCTGCTATGTTTTAACAGCTCTGGAGATTATTTGTTCAGTGACACTTATTTTTTAAAACAAAATTAATACTGTGAGGGCAAAATACAGCTTGGTTGCCATTCTTTCCACATCAGTTTTCTGCATTTCGATAAGAAGCCCGTACAAATTACAGCTTCTCACCTGCCGCAAGATTAGATAGCCATGCACGCGAGACGGGTTACACAGCACACGAGATACCGAGTACCTGGAAACTGCATGTGGTACAAAGCAGACCTGCAGATTAAAAGTCAGCAAGCCTATTTCTTGAAAAGGTTTAACACACTGAATTTGGAATTATCTCACCAAGAGTTAAGAACATTTGAAACATTGCAAAATGATTTATCATGAAGATTATGTAAGATAATATAAGATTGCTGGCTAAGAAGAGTATTTAGAGAATATTCATGAGGCATATGACACAAAAGCATTAGAAAATCCTGATACAAACCCAAGTTTTTGGTAAAAGCTGTTTCACAAAAACAAACAAACAAACAAACAAACAAAAAGACCCAAGAAACCCAAACCAAAACACCCCCCAAAAAAACCCAAATCATTTTTTCTCCTGAATAAATCAATAAGTTTAAGTTGATCACTGAGGATCAATTCATAGTTAAAAGACTCATGTAAGTTGCCTTCACTGGACTTCTAATCACTGTGATAAACCACTAATAGTACATATTCTGTTACTAACTAAAAACCACACACTGATGCAGTGGAAAAAAATGTGTGGCTTTTAAATTTGTTTGTATTAATAAGACCATTTACCAGGAATTTCATGTCTGAAAAACGACTAGCCAAAGGAGATAAGTACTATTTGTTATGTTTAGACAATGAGGAGAAATTGCATTTCCCTGATGAAGTTTTCTTAATGAACAAAACCCAAGGTAAATTTATCACAGTTGGGAGTAAAAATAGGTACAGTGTTTGCCTGCGGAAAGTTGTAAGTGATTGCTCCCTGTCTCTCTAGCAAAAGTATTTCTTTGGAAACTGCCTTTAGGCAGAAATGTTCATTTAGAACAAATTTTTTAATAACATTGAAGAAATCTACTATTTTGCACTTCTGCCTGAGAGGTTGAGCCTGGATCCTCAAAGGATATCCAAAGAACAGACACGCAATTCTGTTTATTGGGAAAGGATGTGGTCAGACTATGCCCTGTCCTCTGCTTTGCAAAAATACACAAGTCATTGAACTAAACTCAGGATGCTCCTGGCTGAACTTGGTGGCTCCAGGGATTTGTCTCGTGGTTACTGTGTTCTCCCACTGAGCCACCCGGAGAGCCTCAGCACGTAACTCAAGCTCGAAGATTCTCCTCCACGTACGTGGGTCCACATCCACGCTGGGAAACCTGTAGGTTCAGCGTTGTTACTGCCTCAGGTTTAAGGACATAAATGGTCTTACTTGATTTAACGTGCACATCTTGCACAGCTAAGCAGAGAAAACTCTTGAAATTCGGGTTCACAGGAAGATTTCTGTTGGCTTTACTAGTCACTGGGTCGATCTCGTACAGAGCGATTTGAATGCAAATTTTAATCTTTCTGGTGCCAGACCCCGCAGAGAAAAAATACTTCAGAGAGACTCTTTACTGCTAACAAATGACGTCAGCTACCTCACGTTTGTGCGTAGTGCTTAATGTTAAAGAAAAGAAATAGTTCTGTTAAATTGATGTGTATTACAAGCTGTTCTGTTAAAAGTTGTGTACTGACTGTTGCTGAATACAGGGGTTTAATGTCTGTGCCGCTGGAGTGGACAATGAAGAACTACTCTGGGTTTTGTTTTCTTCTTTTTCTCTTTTCTTTTTTTTTTTCTTTCCCCCGTTTAGTTTTGTAGTACTAAGCGAATTAACATCTCTGAAGTCTCGGGGTCTCAGGACAGGCTTTCAGGCGACACCGATTAGCACAGCCTCGCTGAATTAAACAGACTGAAACAATTCAGGCCATTGACAATCCACGGGGGCAGGGTGGGGAGAAACTGCAAATTAGGAAAAGAATAGAGGACACAATACCAGCACTGATGTCCTGGCACACAGCTTTTATTCTGGAGATAGTTTACAAGCAGTTCGTAACCTTTGGACTCCAGACAGTCTGCAGAACCAACAAGAGGAGGTTCAAGATTCGGTCTGAACTTTCCATCGAGCCCCAGCAGTGTCAATATTTGGAGGATGCACAGGAACTCATAAAGTCTCCATAAAATGGATGTTAGTGAAACAAAACAAAATACCCCCGAAACTTGTATTCATAAAGTCCTTTTAGACTTTGTCACTTTAAGCCAAGAAGGTATTAAGGAGATAACAATTTATAACCTTGCTGTGCTTAAAAAGAGGAGTTTCCCTGCAAAAAAATCTAATGCATTTTTGTTTAACAAATCTGGAGTTCAAAAGCTGCTTCTCATTCCAGGTTCCTAACTCTGATTTGCTTCAAAAGTTTTGGTTTATAAGTTTAAACTTTTTGCGGTTAATAGAATAACTCCTAGAAATGGTGCAAGTGTGATTTTTCTGCCAAAGAAAAAAGTGACTGGAGAATTCACAAATCAAAATCACTTATGTTCCAGGCCTGTCAATATTTCATTGATCCGTTTAAAATATGTTAATCTTTCTTTCATTCTGTACTATAAATCAATTAAGTTATCATATCAAACCCTACTCTGTCAGGAGAAAATTATTTAAACAAAATAACAAATTAAGGTTTTGTTCTTTGATAGTAATTTTAAAAGACTAAATAAAAAAAACACAGGCATGTAATTTTATTTTGTGAATGAAAGATGCTTAAAATAATCATTATGTATGTCAGAGACTTTCGTGTGATGCTAACTAGGAAGTGACATTTACTATTAACTTAGTTGACAGAGCTTTTGTGCAACCACAGTCAAATTAAGTATACTGTTAATAAATAACACAAAACTAGAAGAAAAAGAGTTGTCTTTTAAGTCTCTCATCATTTTGTTTCTTGTCACATGTTTAATGGTCTACATCACAGGAAACTCAATTAATTAAATGTACTTACAGCAGTGCAAGGGTAACCTAAATGAAGAGGGAACTGAATGCCCAACAATATTTTAACAAAGAATTTTTATCTGGTCAAAAATACCTTAAATGCATCAAATTGTAAACTTCTGTTCCTGAACAGAGGCTTCTATTGTAGGCAATAAATGCTATACAGTTAAAAATCTATCATTTTATACAAAACTAGCTTGTTTTTAGATGTGGATCACTTCATTCATCAAGGGAGGAAAAGTCAGTCTGAAAAAATAACCCAAATTTCTGATGTAATTAATGTATCCCCTACTAGTCAGGATCAAAAAAATGAAATACCAACTTACTCTGCCCATAACCGTGAAAAAGTGAAACACACTGGGTTTGCTCTAGATATGCTTTTAAAGCCTTCAATGCTGAGTTCTGGATTTCTACCTGTAGGAACAAATAAACTGCTTATTCTTTAAAAAACCCCTCATTTTCATATTTCAAATGCATAGAGGGGAATTTGTATTTTACATTAAAAAAAAAACAAAGAAAAACCCCAAACAAACCCACACTATTACAACTCATCCAGAACAAGCATTTTTTAAACAGTTGAGATTTAAGATACTAACTCAACCCATTTTATAAGGCAAGACGATTAATCAAGATGATCATACAATGCTATCATTGCAGGAACTGTGCTTGGGTGAGAGGTCTCTCACATACACAAAATGTAGTTTTATGCCTCTATGAAATTCCAGAAAACAAGATTGTTACCCCATATACCTAATAACAAGCAATTTCCATGAAGTTTTCAAAGCCCCCAGCATACAGGTCCACAGTTTTGACTCACCTTATCTATTAAGTTTTGCCTTGTACAGAGAGCTCAAAGTTTCAGCACTATCTTGCCCCTTCATTCTCCATACAGAGTATCTCCACACTGCAACCTCCTGTGTAAAGCATGATCTTGCCTATTTCTCTCCCCTTTCTCAAAGCCTTAGCACAAAGTTACGCCAGCTATCCTGAGAAGCTTTACACTGCATCAAGCACCTGTTCCAACCACAGTCAGTTAAAAAATCAAAATAACAGCTGAGTTGAGGTCAGCCACCCTACACACTTCAGAACATACTCAGAGACCCTACTACCCTCATCCCTCCTGTCTTGATTTGAGAACAGCAGCTCTAGTAACGTGATGCCTTTCTTCCCTTCCCTGTTTGAGCAGGCAGTGAAAGCCCTCCAGCTGTCTTCTACTCCTAAGAATAAAGCTTTAGTCTCCAACCTGAAGTAGGTTGTCTGCAGAAATAAGACAACTCATCCCACACTGATAGCGTTTGTTTAAGGAACACAGGTTCAGCAGAGCCAGTTAACCATTAGCTAGCACCCATACAGATCATATTACACTCAGTGTGAATACTTGCTGAGGTATCCTTACATGAAGTTAGTTGAAGACAAGCACTTGGGTCGATCAGTCTTCTCTGAGCATCACTACACAGTAACACCAACACAGAATATCATGATGAACACTGAGCCAGCTCCAGGCACAAATTCAATGTTTGTAGAAAAGATGGTTGTCGAATACCACACTTAAACCACTCAAATTTTTATTCCCAATACCAAAAACTGCTTAGGAGGTATTCACATAAATAAAAACTCATACTAGATGTTTGCAGATTTAACAGACATCCCTAAAAGTGATCCATGCAAATGTTCCCCTACATTTATCCATAACCTGCTCAACTCCACAGGCTGAAAACAGCAGTTGTCTTCTTAAAAAATAATGTAAAGTTACCACACTTCTTAAAATTTTTTTTTTCTAGAGTCTCACAAGTTAATTATTCTGGTCAGAAAACTACTTAGTGCTGCCATTATTTTGTATCAACCTAAATCTTGACAAAAACTTCAGCTGCAACAATACTGTATCATGTCACGTGAATCATTTTGTCAAGCCCAAAGGACAGGATTTATTATTATGGACTTTTATTACAAAACCTTCTAGCAGGCACAAGCAAGAGCACTGTGCCAGGCATCACGATAACGTGCAGAAAGAAACCTCACCAGCTCAAAGAGTTTGAAAGAAGGGAAGTAGCATTACCTTCACAGGACAGAGTGTATGTTGGGGCTTAGAAAGATTAAGCCCCTTCTCCTGCAACTTCAGACTTAGCATGGCAGCTATTAACATTATAGAACTTTTTATGCATGCCAGGGCTCACCAGCACCAGGACTGAAGCACAAAGGAATGTCAGTCTCCAGTAATTCAGCCTGAAACAGACATAGGAACAGAACGCACATCTCTCCTGTCTCCTACCCACTATTTTAACAGCCCCAGCTTTACCCCCTTTTTACACCTATACACCTCTTTTCTTGTGACAGTTGGTGCTACCCTGTTCCTGGTTTACATTAATTCAAGATCCAAATCTAGTGCGTAGCTTTTCAATCTTCATAGCACAAATAAGATTAATTTTTAATTTTAAGGCCCTGATTCAGCAAAACATTCAACTACATGCTTAATTCTATCCCTATTCAGTAAAGTACTTAAGTATTTGCTTAATTCTCATTTACTCTGCTGAGACTTGAACATGTGCTTTAAGATAAGCCTCTTCTTAAGTACTTTGCTGAACTAGGGCCTAAACTGTGACCTAGGAGCCAGGAGGAAAAGAAAAAAATAGATCAATAATGTCCAGTGTTATATCCTCAAAATATTAGGTTAGCTGACTGCAAAAGACGAAGAAAAAATAAAAATCACTTTGATTCAAGTAGTACATACAGCTAGTATAGCTGTTGCATTGAAAGAAACGTTATAAAATCTTACTAAAATACGTATCTTCAAAAATTCCTTCTTGTTGCCCATTTAGATCTACAAATATGCCTTATAGCAATGTGTTGAACCTATCACTTGGTCTCAGTTCCATAACTGGAACCTTGAAGTTTTTCAAGCCAGATACCTGACAATTAGGAAAGAAAATTTAGAGCAGAATCCAATTTAATAAGTACAGTGGCATAGAATTCAGTTTTGCGTTATCTTAAGAGAAAATTAATGGAGAAATTGGGAAGATGCCAGGGAAGGACTCCATAGTAAAAGCAACAATAAGGAAAAAAGATCGACTCTGGTACTCCACTAAAATAACTGCCAGAGTTTAGTCACCATCAACAGAAACCACGTTTACTACACTTACACTGTGTAATACATTTTCTTGCTAAAAGGTCTCATCATGGGTGGAGCCTTGGGCCAGTGTGGAGATAATACAAGATCGGGATCAAAGAAGCCCTTGGCAGGTAGGGGAAAATGTAACTAAACATCTAAGTTTAGGCTTAGATACCAGAGAAGGCAAAATATTATTACAATTTTATTAAAAAAAAAAAAAAAAAAGTGGAAAAATATATTGCCTAGTGGCTTATTTCTATCTGTCTGTCCTATCCTTATCACCATGAATCATTCCATAAAGCATCTTCCTCCAGTTGTAAGATCCTAAATTAACCACACATACCCTTTTTATTGCAGGCTCACCGTTCAAATTAAAGGTACCTTGTCTGTTTCAAGGATATTGGTATCAATTCAACAGACATGGCCAGAAAGTACTGGGAAGGTGTAAGTCAGGAAGAGCATCTGCAGATGGAACTTACATCCTATTTCTTCCTACAATCTATCATTTCCTGGCAAAAAGTCTGGTGAAGCCCAAGTACTTAGATCGGATACAGGTTTCTAAACTGCAGAAAGATGATTTCACTAGGTTTGTGCCCACGCAAATGGAACTCAGTGCTCCAGATGAGTTCCACCCTTGGAGAAACTGACCCACTGACGTTTTGCCAGGGGAAGAGTCCCTCTCACAAATAAAGACCAAACACATGCCACTGACAGGTCTTCTGTTGGCAAGTCTTTCATGTCAGCTGCTGCTTCTGCTCTTCCTTCATGAACTGCATTTCCTCTGCATTTGGAATCCCTGTTTTCATCTACCTTTTGATTTCTAGCTAACAGGAATGCTATTTAATCTTTACAATTCCTAACTTACACATATGCTTAGCTTCACGTACTGTGAATGGTTCCACTGAAGCCTGAATTATGGCACATAAAGCTGAAACATATGCCTAAGCGCCTGCAGGATTGGAGCCTGAAAAATGGAGTATTTACTAGCTATTACCCTTTTGATGGATCCATCCCACTATAACGATGGATAAAAGTGTTTATTAAAATTTTTGAAGATGAGAGGTACTCCATAAGTACATGTGTGGGGTAGGGGAAGTGGAAAGACCTAAAGACACAGGTTGCACTGGCTGCCCTGATGTTTGCCATAGAAACCACACATCATTATTAGCAGCTGCAGGATTAAGAAGCTTACGTGTTTGAGGTAGTTCCTCATATTTTGGATAAACACAGCCAGATAGTGCAGTTTCTTGGCTTCCACCTCAGTTCAGTCTGCAAAAGGAAGATGCCCCACATGGACACACCACTCCTTGGAAGGCTCTGCTGCAGCAACATCCACGCTCAGCATCAAAATGCACAGTCGCCCCTGTCACCATGGCCTCTCTCTCCTACCTGTGGCCAATGGCTGAGACAGAGCATGGCGAAGGGATGAGAAATGTCTAATCTGTATTCCCCTTTGTCAGGAGGGCAGAGAAGGTCCCCCGGCGCTCCCCTTCGATCACATGCAGGACCAGGTAACTGCTGTCCCCTCCTGAGCTGCCGGGGCTGTGGAGGTATAAAATATTTCCTAACAAAAAGAAACTGGATCGCTTGCCTTGGGGACCCATAATGTTTATTCTGATGACAATGGAAGACTGCTTTGATCCCCACAGCAGCCACATATCTCTGATTGCAAGCAGCAAGCCCACGTCAACACACTTACAATGCATGTACCAGCCTCCTTCCTCCTGCCACGCTGGATGTCAGGCTAATCAGTTTGATCTGACAGATTTTAATTAAATTAATTAAGATCTTTCTGAATGGACTTGATTAGTGTTCCACAGAGGAGTCCCTCATGAAAAGGAACACTGTCAGGAAAAGCACTAATGTTTTCTCCTCTCATAATGAGAAGTTTCTCGGGTTGTTATTGGATTTTTTACACCATTAATAAAAGCACTTTATGAACACATAGCATATGATGGGTTTTGACACCCTGTTGTATTAAATAACAATAGTCTTCTACACACAAAGAGAAGATTTTCATGTCCTCCTTCAACCAATTTTGTTACTGCCAAATCCACCATTTCAAATAAGATGACCTTATCTGATTTAAACAGAAATATGCAAAATTGAGACACAAAACAATCCTGATCACTTCCAATCAATCTTCACAGAGCAGCTTCTTGTACAAATATTGGGAACTCAGCATGTG
The DNA here is from genome assembly GCF_009650955.1 of Corvus moneduloides. Taxonomy (NCBI): domain Eukaryota; kingdom Metazoa; phylum Chordata; class Aves; order Passeriformes; family Corvidae; genus Corvus; species Corvus moneduloides. The sequence goes on along the minus strand of NC_045478.1, from coordinate 46,817,947 downwards.
CAGAAAGGAGATGTTGCTAACACTATGAGAGGCCACCTTGTTCCCTGCATTGGCTTGTGCAAGAACCATGACCATTTTTGTTCCACCAGACTTGACTAAGATTGTATTGGCATCATTTTCAAAGGGTTCTGCATGGACAAATCCCCCTTTTAGCCGTACAGACACAACAGCATGACCAAGGTAGAAGGCATCACCTTGCTCTCCGCACCACATCTGTGATCTGCTTGCCTGGGATCTGCAAAAGCATTGGGTCTGGAAAGCCCCTGGTACTGGTAACAAGTGGCCACAGTCACAATGTCCACAAGAGGCGTCCCACCAGCCAAGACAGGCACAGCCAAGTAGCAGGTCCTGCAGCTAGTAATGACCTCTGCTGTATCACAGGCAGTCAAAAGGCCTTGTGCTGCAGAAGCCTATTAAAAAGTGACATGGAATCCCAAGTTCACAAATAGAAAAGCTCATTGTACTCTACTTATAGTAAAGACATCCTTGACTAGATGATAACCATTAAAATGCAGTTAATTCCTACCACTAGTTTAAATTGAATGTACTTTGAAAAATAAACTCACCTCTAAACATTTTTTTAATTTTCCCTTGTATAGCAGGCAGAAAGTGGACTTCTCTACCCACTTTTTTTTATCTCGCATTTCTCCCCACTTTCTATGGTTAGTTTAATATCAAGTGAAGCTTCTCAATAATTGCAAAGGATTTTGAATTCAACCTGAGAGGAAGTAGCAATGATCTTGTTGTGACTGAAAGAAGCTCAGATACTGAAAAAACACTACTTCATCCACCAACAGTTCCTTTTTCCCTGAAGCCAGAGTGGTCATTCCATTATCTGGAAGGGTCAAATGATGGTGAGTCCTATGAATTTTTTTTCTGAGAAAGGCTGAACAGGGGAAGGGGACTCTGAGGTGGAAAGATAATGTATTTGGAATGGAAGTCAAAATAAAGGAGAGCTAAAAACAACACTGTGAAAAGGACAGAAAAAGGAGGAAAAAGATTGAAAGCATAAGATAGAGAGAGATTAAGACACAAGGTACTCTGAGAGACAGACTGAATGAGATAAAACAAGAGATAAGGCTGATATCTTCCAAAGAAAGACAAGATCTTGAAAAAGAGAAAATAGTGTTAGCAGGAAATTGTCTAATAGAACAAGAAAGAGGGAAGAAGAAAAAGAAAAGACCATTTTAATTTTTAATCCATGACCCCTCTTTGTTTTTTGTTTTTGTTTTGGTTTTTTTTTTCATTTTTTTCAACATGTCCGATACTCTATACATATTACAAGAAAATCTTGTGTTCTGATAAGTCAGCCCCCATTTACTACAGCGTTCCAACAAACAAATGCTATTCCAGCTTATCTGCTGGTTAGTCTGAATCCAGCAGACCCAAATGCATTTTCTGGTGTTATTTTGGTTAGTCTTATGGCTTTCTGAAGTTCAAACTAATTTATTCTGAGCGTGAGCCAATAAGTAAAGTCTTCTCATTGTACTGAGATTAGATTCACATGTCAATGTACAAATTCCATTCTCAAAAACATACCTGGTTGCAGCATCTGTTGCTGCTTTATTCTCATGACCACACTCAGACAAGAAATAGAAATTGGCTAGAGTGTAATTCTGTCAAGCAATTTCAACAGAAACATCTATTTTGAGACATTTCTGGCTATTTTATAAAAGCTTCAAGGAAAAAAGGCAGATAAACAAAGAGGCATAGATTTGCCTTTGCCAGAAACAGAAAATAAAGGGTTTTCTTTAATAAATTATATAAAGAAAGATAGGCTGCAATAAAAAAGACACAACCAGAAGGAAAAAGAATTCAGTGCGACTGACCTTCAAGTTCCCTCTGCTCTTTCATTAACTGTCCACTGAGGTGATCCCTGGCCAAATACGGCAATTGAAAGCCTGTCATAGAATTACAAGATGAATTAGGGACTGCTGCCACAAATTTACAGCTACCAAGGCCTCTGCTGATTACTTTTTCCCAGACTTGAAACTAATTTCACTGGAAATACTCCTAACATGGCCCCAAGATCAGCATCACGACAAATGAGGAACGGGAGTAACACTTTTCCCTTCCAATTATGGGGTGGTTTTTTTCTTCACTGTGGTTTGTACGCAAATAGACATAATTTAAGCCAGTGTGACATGAAAGTGCCAGCTCTAACATGGATTGTTTGCTTCCTGAAAAACTTCCCAGAGAAACCCGAGTTTTCAATTCCCTTGCGGAAAGGTGACTCCTGTATTTTTTTCTTTACCTTCTGACTTGCAGAGCTTATTAAATACCTGCAATCATCAGCCTGAACAATTACTGACTCACCGCACTATCAATTGGAAAGCTAATGCAGTTGAAACTGTACAGATAGCTCACTACAGGTGAGTAACTTCACATGCATGGGTAGTGTCACTGCACTTGGTGGCATAACTCATGTGCATAGGTATTTGCAAAACCAGGGCCTCAGATTGTAAAAGCACTGAAGCAGAAACCAGATCTTATCTGCCTGTAAAGCACCTGGCAGTGCACCTATCTCTGCCACTACATAAATTAATTATCATTAGCATCTGAATTTTGTCAGCTCCAGCATTCTCCTCCAACCTCAAACACTGAATTTCTTGCCAGAGAAGTGTTGGTGCACAGTAGATGATAATAATATGTACATGAATACTTAACTATTCTGGCATTCAATGTAGCGCTATTTCAAAAATTTCAATACAAGATGAACACGTGTAAGGCATCTGAAAAGCTTTTAATGTCCGAGGCCTGGGTGGGGTAAGGAAAATCTTTAAAAGTAAAAAATACACTGAATTGAAATCTTGAAATGTTTTGACCTTTAAATGGAACCTTCCTCCCCTCCTGAGGTTTAAGATAAGTTCAGCAAACAAAATTTCACCCTAGGCTTGACACATAATCTGCTAAATTACTGAAGAAATAAACAAACACTTTTTCCTTTTAAAAAATTCAACATAATTTCAAAAGTCATCAATTTTTTTAACTGCTCGTGAGAGTTTCTGCATATAAGCTTACCTACAATGTAAAGTCTTCAGATTTTAACAGGAAATACATACTTAGGAAGAGAGAAACAGTTGTGAAATAGCACCTTGAAGATAAGGAACTCTGAGCAAGATGACTTTTGGTCATCTGAAGAAAAGAATAGTCATCTTCCTTAATCATTTCAGACTGATTGCTTCAGTTTGGTAATCTCACATTTCAATAGGTTTTTACTGCTGAACCTACAGAAACAGGGAGGGGGACAGGAGGGGATGGGAGAGGACAGGACTAGAAGTGCTGGTCAGTTCACTCAACCCTTCCACTGGCAAAAAACCCCAAACAAACCAAAAACACCCTACACAAACCAATCCCAACTATGAACTAGTAAGTCGAAATGGAAAAAAAAAACCAAACCCCAAAGTCAATCTAGTTCTACGCAGTTCTTATCTCCCTCGAAAAAAAATTGGAGGGAGCATTTTTGTGTTTGATGGTTACCTGTTACGTAAAGCTTATTCAAGACAGCAGCTGGCTTTGATGCATGTATGGGCATTCAGTGCCACTCTTTCTCCTCTGCTTTCTCTTTTGACTTTCTCATCTTTGCTAGTAGACTATTTAGCTCCTTCAACAGCACAAAATACTCCAGTGAACAGTGAAAGCTACTGCATGCTCATCAAACCAAAACTAAACGGAAATTGAGAAAAACAAACAAAACCAATCAAAAATATGAAGGATTAAACTCTTCACTCATCTGTTTAGGTAAGACAGAAATCCAATCTTATAAATCCCATGCCAGCAAATACATTGTAACTGTAGTCACAAAGACTCTGATTAACTTACATATTACACAAAAAATATTGCCTCATTAACATGAAAAAAGAAAGTGCATTATTTTTCATTCTAGTCTGAGGCCTGCTTGGATAGGTATGGACACAAGAACTCTTTACCTGCTACCTTATGACACCACTATTTAAAAGCTGTTTTTCTTTTGTTGTCCCAAAAATCACGAAAGTTTCACAAGTCAGTTTCTGGTAACACACATTTCCTTGAATTCTTAGGTGGGTCCATTAAAAAAAAGTTGAAGAAATTTTAGCATTTTTGCAGGAGTGTGATGCCAAAGTCCTACCACGTAGAGCAGTACTTTAACTCAAAGACAGAAGTATGTTTTTCATGTCGATGACAAAAAGGAAAGGAATACCAAGATAAATTAGTCACAAAAAGAATTACAGAAATAACAGTGTATGATTAAAACACAAACAATGACAATGAAATCTAATCTATTCTGAATCTTTACCTCTTTCTCTGCTTGTGTTGTGTAATAGAAAACCGAATACACTCACAATATCTCATCCCAGAGGAAGAGTCTCTCCTAACACAACATATACCACTTTGCATCTAATAACTATGTACATTTAAAAAAAGAAGAAAAAAGGATTTAACTCGGAAGAGTGACAAAAAGTACAGCTGATAACTTGACTACAAAAGCACTTCCTTAAATTGTGCATCATCTTGAGGGCTTCACCCACCTCAAGAAGCCATCCTTGGTGGCAGCTACTTACACAGCTCTTTCTTTGCGTGGAAAACACTAAGTGGAAACCTCACCTTGGATATAGGTCAGCGCATCAAGTGTACTCTGCTGGTCAGTGCCTAGGGCAGGCGTGAGCAAGGGCCGGCTGGCCGCTTTCACGCTGAGACCTTCGCCAACAGTTCAGAGTCTTTATGGAGTGAGAAAGTAGAGCAGAAGCTCAGAGAGTACATCTTTTAAGCAGGATATTTAGGAGCCTCTGCAATCCTTTTACCAGACACACAAATGCAACCTCGGCTGCTTGCTGCTTTTTTTGTTTTTCCCCCCCTCTCCACTCTAAAAATACTAACCCATCCTCTGAACTAGTTGGAAGGGACTTGCGAAGGGGTGGAGTAAGGGAAATCAGTGCACAAGTCACCTTTCAGCCACCTATGACATCAGCCTGCTGCCCTGATTCCTTCATTAATACCTTTGAGCTGAAAACAATGGGCCTACCATTAAGCACCACACAGTTCGAGATAAGAAAGCCCTAAGCAGATAATAATCGGTGCATTTAGCTGGATTTCAAACATTCAGCTGCTTAATCATTTCTTCCTCACTGCATGCTACCCAAACACACGGGGAATGCTTTGGACGCCTTGGGCTAAGGAAGAAGGAGCTGGGGTGTGGGGAAGAGGACGGAGAGAACAGAGCCACAGGATGGGGATTGGGGGGGAGAGGGGGATTTCATTGGCAATCCTCTCCCTGGGAAATGAAAACATTTCTTAATTGCCATTAGGGAAATAGGTTAAATACAGGCTTGGTAAGCTGCTAAGGGCTGGCTAACAGATTAGAGGGGATGGCTGTTGAAGTATACTCATTTCCATTATATGACAGACCAGGGAATTTTTATTTTCTTAATAGTCTTCAGAGACTGTTCTGTCAGGCACTGGGTGTGAGACTGCTAGTTAGATTTTTAACTAGTCACCTTCCAGCTGACGAAATGAGGCCCAGTTCTCTGGCCCTGAAGTGACTGCTTTCCTGTTTCATCCAAGGAAACAGAAACTGCAGGACATGCTGACAGGGAAGGTATTGTAACACCTGCCGGCTTTGCTCACACAAAATAACAATGAGTAATCGCAGAATCAGAGAAACTAAAGGCATGATGCAGCATACCTGTCACACAGGAGGAGGGGTAAAAAACCACCTCAGGATCCCCAAACACTGAACAGACTCACGAGCTGTGCTCAGTCCTGCCAGGGCTGAGCAACTCCTCACCTCTGAAACCTTGGGGCCCACGCTGGGGAGAGTGTGGGCAACTGAAAAATCTCAGATGCCACTGCTAAGATCCTCAAAGCCCTCTCCTTCCCCACGTTCTGCCAAGGCACCTCCTTCCTGCCTGTGCCCTTCCTCCTCTCTTGTAAGTTCCTCAAAGGCCCCATCTCTAGCTTATAATGAGGATGATAAAATTTTTAGCAAACTGAGCGGGAGCAAACGGAAATCAAGTTTTCTTGTAAAGGGGCACAGCCTTTACTCATCCACAAAACTAAAAAGCAGCCACAGGCAGTACACACAACAAAGCTGAGACACCATCCTGTAATCCTTCGTCATGCAAAACTCCCTGGGGCATGAGTGGGAGTTTTATCTGAGTAAGGTCTGAGTTTTTTTAAGGAAAGTCTTTGTTCTGGGGCTCCCTGAAGCCAATATACTGAACTATTCAAACGACCATGGATTGGCAGGTGAAGTCGACAGGGGGTCATTTGAAGAACAGGTTTCTGGCAGCAGTGCTGGTTTAAAGCAGTTGCTGCCACCTCCCTCTCTCTACCTGCTGACATATTTACCTTCCCCCACCCCAGTCTTCTCCACTGATAAAGACACAAGGATTTGTACAGCTGAGAGCAAAATGGACCAAGGAACTACTCTGGCTGTAAACTACCTTGTCTGGGAACTCTTCCACAAGTTTTAACTTACACTTATAAACAATTCCGAGGCAGGGAACACTATGGCCATGATTTAATAAACAAGGAGCAGGGACACACAGGCTACAGACATGGCTGCAACCATTCTATGTCACTGCCAACTACTCACCCAGGAGGGCAGGGCCTATGTCACATGTGCCAGCACCACTCATACTCCATTATAGGGCTGCATGCAAGTCACCTACCGGTAACAACCTACCTGGTCTATCTTTAACACCCAAACCTTGCCCAGGTATTGTCCAAAAGAATGCTAGATGAGTCAGGCCAAAGCTGCTAGCAACCCTCCCCACCAGGGCAGTGTATATATCCAGCACCTAAGGCTCCTGTGCCCAGTAGGCACAATCAGTCTCTGAGCTGCTGGGCTAGTGATTGTTAAAGGTGTTTTGTCTCCTCAGGGAAAGAAGAACAGCCTAGAGTGATCTCCATGACATATGATCTTTTGAGATATCCACTGTGTATCCATCTGCATCATCAGACATCTCAACACAATTTAAAATCTGGTGCTGTCAGTTCCATCTATCTGACTAAATGTAAACTTCTCTGTTGCTGATGTCTGAAAGAGATTGTTAAATATGTTGTAACTGTTGGCTGGTTTTCTCCACGGACAGTCAAGGAAGATCTGAGAAAACTGACTCAAACTCTGGCATGTGAAGATGGGTGAAAAACACGCCACCCCTGCTTCCTGCCCAGAATCATGCTGGAGGCAAAGGTCAGCCATGAAATTTATTTTGGATGTTCTCTCTTTCAAGTCAATGTGCTTGCCACAAGATGAGACCCAAAGCCCACTTACGTGGGTGTACGGACTGTGGAACAGCAACCACTTTGGTAACAAATGGTATTGAAGTCCATTTGCTCGTTTGTGCTGCTATCACAGATTCAGCCAGCAAGGGCAGAAAGCCCATTCATTTACGTAGCACTGGCCTGTGTGTATCACTTCACTGGTAACTCCATGGACCTCATTTACATGGAGTGTATTTCCCAGGAGCACACTGGATCTTGATCTGAGTCAGTAAGAAATGAATAAGCTCAGCATCTCCCTTGGTTCTTGCTTCCCTTTTTCAGCTCTCATTCAGAAACGTTTGACTGTTTCCCATACATAGAAATTATCTGTGAATTAAAATTAAACCCTGAGCTGCATATTCTTCCCAGATGATCCAAGAATTGATAGGAATACATACACCAGGGCAACCAGGGAACTAAGGCTTTAGTGTGCTTGTTCTAAAGAGCCTGGGAGAGATCCTTTGCATCTGCCAATCATTTCAGGTCAGAAGTTTTGGTTTTCCTGTGACCACCCATTTAGTCACAGCCAATCTAAACCAGCCACAGCAGTGCCCAAAAGACAACAGAATAAGGAAAGTACATTTTTGTGTGGTAGCTGCCCACAATATCCTTAGGAACTGAATGCAGCCACTCTGGATGGGTGTAAGAAACACTGGTTTAGGTCCATGGAAATCAGTGGCAAATTGAGAGTGTGCCTTTTGTATGAAATTCTATAATAACACTGAAATCTCTTTCTTAAAGGAGAATTATTAACAGTTTTCATTTATGCTGTGGTAGAGGGAGAACAGTGGGGAAGTAACAGAGGAGTCTACTGTTACCCCAGACTGACAAGACTTTTTTTCCAGCATAGGTACACTCCAAGATATGCACCCTTTATTTACATTTGGACATGCAAGGTAAGACTTACATGCAAGTGTAAGCCTTTCCAAACACATGCTATGGTGCAACCCTTCTTAGCAAACAGCGTACATTTATTTGTGTTCAAGACCATCTGAGTGTCTCTGAAAGGCACTGGAAGCTAAGCCAGCACAATCCTGCTTCCCAATGAAGAAAAACGATGCTGTCTTAAATGTCATAGAAAGTCAGCTAGTGTGTTTTTTTTCTGTCATTAAGGAAATGAGAGGTACTGTTTCGAAGTACCAGTACAGCAGAAAAGTAGTGGATACACTGTGCTTAACATGAAGTACTTTCTTTTACAACCTAAGTAGCATACAGGTAATTTGTCTTTCTGCAAGTTGTGACAAGTCAAATGACTCTGAACCCTACCTTTAGCCTGCACAGTCTTGTAATATAACAAATTTATTTTCCCTGCTTATTGCATAGGCATTTATACTATGTGTAAATACAGAAATAATGTATCTATATTAATGAATGATCTCCAGAATAATATCATGACATCAGATGATTATCCTTCGATGGCATAAAATTAATAGGGTCAGTGGAAGAAGCAGCTTTGTGGTAAGCATGGGAACTATTGCTGCAAACAGGGCTCCCGATTCCTAAATATAAATAACACCAGATTATTGTTTTTTGAAGTTATTCTTTACAAGTTTTTTTCCATTTCACGCATCTAAAGAGAACATCTCTATTACAATATCATATTCTACAAGAAGGAAAATTAACCTCATCAGCAATTCTGGAATCCACCATGTCATTAATTGCATCTCAAACCATGTTTGGCAAGCCAAAAATGTTTTGAGGAATCCTGGAGAAGTAGTTGGACAGAAGTCTACTTCTAATTATATAAAAATGTTGTGCTGGGAAATAAGTTGCTTGTGACTTAACTATTAAGAATAGACCATTTTTTATCAAAATGTTCCTTGCATCCAGTCCTTTACACTAAAGGAAAATAAGGAACAAATGGACTATATTCCACAATGGGTGAAAATCATCTCATCTACACTAGAGCAGCTCCACTGCAGCCCAGTACAGACACATTAGCAAGAAACTGTAACTAGATGAAGTCAAAAAGAAATAAATTTTAAAGATTAAATTTTATTTTAAATAAATAATGAAGTGAACTACCTGACACAGGGGGTTGTCTGCATTACTTAATGCCTTTAAAACAAGATTCAATGGCGTCCTAAAAATAAGCTTCAGCCCATTCATTTAGGACATGACACCTGTGCAGGAATTACTGGGTGAATTTCTATTACTGATGTTCTGCTGAAGATTACTATGTGATTGTAACAAATTTAGGTTTTAAATTCTATAAACATGGGGAATGTGACCACCACTACTTATGATGTGACAAAAGAACTCCCTCAACTATTAATTAGAAAAGGAAAAATAGCTTTAAAGATTATTAACAGAGTTTTTCATTATTCAAGTACAATTTTTTTTCTGCTGTCACCCTCTTATCCCCCTTTTTATTCAAAACACTACTATACAAGCCTATTTCAATATGAGACCAAATTAATGTGGGACTGACTTTGTGCACGAAAGGAAAACAAGCCTAAGTTCCTATAAACCTTTCAAACTTTCATTCCACCTCCTTCCCAGTTTGCACGGAGAAGTCTATTTTACAACTTTATCCATGTAATGATCCTGCAGACTGCTTCTTCATGCCAGAATTTCTCTTTGAAGTTTGCTCTCCCATTAGTGTTTCAGTGTAGGTATTCAAACTGATGGCGCAAGCACAGCAGAACTCCAGAACTGTCCATGTTCCATCAAATACAGTTGTTTCATGTTGCTCGTGATTTACAGTCTTAATTAGTGCTCAAAAGAAGAAGAGCACATCTTGGTGGAGCATCCCCCTTCCACACACACACACCCCCCTCCTCCCTTTTTTATTTTTTTCCCTTTTTTTTTCGTTACAAACCAGTGCTCTCAGGGTTTTGTTGGACATTGTGCAGGATGGCTTTGCCAAGTAGAATGGAACACACTTAATACTTTTCCTTTATAACCTTTGCAATAAATCAGCTACCACTCCACTTACACGAGAACAGCCATTAGTGTCCTGTCCCCTCCCCCAGCACTTCCCGAATTTTAAACAAAGTAGGAATAAACTGAAGCTGAGCAGAGCCAGTGAGCCCAGTAAATCAGTTTAATGAGAACTGAATCAATCGTATGAAGTCCACTACTGAACAAATAAGGTGGACAGGAGAGGCTGAGCTTTCCGTGGAGGTACTGGGGATGGGGAAGCAGGAAAGCCGGGCTCACATACTTCATCTTCAGCAGTGACGCATGTCTGCTGTGAACACTCTGTTCTTTAGAATCACATTTGCCGCAGCTTGCTGCTGAATTCCTTGTTTAGATTTGGCTGTTTCCTCTCCTGTTTGTGGTTTAGCTCCTCCATGTTTTCCCACAGAAGTGGAGTTTTCTGTTTACCCATTTTCACCACTTATCTCCTCTGAGATTCACTTTGACTCTGTTTATCCTTCTCAGGTCTTCCCTATTTCCACATTTACTGTAAGTGAACATATGTGCGCACACACACACACACACACACACATATATATATACACACACACACACTACTGTTCCATTACAAAGTCAGAAAGTGAATAATTATGTATTTTCAGGAATGCAGGGTATTGAAGAAACCACAAACTTTTGTGTATGACAGCATGTAGACTCTGGACATTCAGCTTTAAAAGGGCCTTGCCAAAAGTGTAAACACCCACCAAAATTTTTAAAAAACCCAAAAAACCAAGCCAAAACCAACCAAACCAAAGAACAGTACTTCAAATTTTTTTTTTCAAGCCAGAGGGAGTAACTTGCACAAGTGGGGCCAAGTATGAATTTTCTCAGTCAAAAAGGGACTAAGAGGCTTTTTACTTCGCATACATCAGTTGTCATCTTGGAGACTTTTTCTTCACTTGGTCTCATGCACTCAGAAAAAGGAGCTGTTAAAATTTATTAATGAGCAAAATCAGGAATTAGTATGTCCCCTTTGCACAGGGCTGTGCTACTGTCCTGCTCCAGCTATAAAAACTGATGGATGAAGAAGCGCATGGCCCAGCCATTCAGATCACCTCTGTGTGTCTTCCTCAGGACCGCCAAACCTCCTTCACCTGGGACTCAATAAGACAACCTCATCCCATCCCAGATATCCCAACCCCAGCTATAACTCTTTTCTCCTTGAAACAGTCAACCCTTTTCAAAATTAAGGACACAAATATGGATCACATTTTCTCTTCTGTCTTCTCACTTCCTCCAGAATGAGCAAGCAGAGCCCATTTGTGAGATCCTACTATCCCGAGTCCCAAAGGTTGGACCAAGATACAAACCTTTAGAGCTTATTTGTGAATGTGGTCCTGTTTCCAGAACATTCCTGTCTTCACCGTGAGTCTAAAGGAAGAGTGCAATTTGATTCATCACCCCGAAACACTTCAGAATGATACAGCCATCCTTTTAATCCCAGCAGGTCAGTCAGTGAAGTCCACTAGAGCATCCAGTGCTTCTTCTCTGCCAGTACATCAATTTCTCAGATGCACCATTGCCCATGAAAAATTTGAGTATCTATTCAATTTCCAGACTTGGCAATGGGAAAACCTATTACCACTGTCACCCCTGCACCATCTGCATGGCTTCTGGGAAAAGGCAACTAATTAACATTGCTAATTAGAGAGACAGACAGGGCCACTTTGCACCCTCTTGCCCCCTGCTTTCTCCTTTCCCAGCACAAGGGAGAGAAGAGAACACACCCGGAGCTGCCATTCTGACCTCGGAAATGGAGACCCTCTGCCACTGCAGGCACAGGAGAGACCATTCTGTACAGTTAAGGATAGCAGGGGCTCCTTATGTGTTTATGAGCACAGTATTTAAGGATGTTAAGATGGTCTGTATTAGAGGAGGTGAGGAACAGAACTTATTTACTAGAGTAAATTTGGAAAACCTGCTTATCTACCATCAGCTTGTACTTCATGCAAGACCACCAGTGCTGTGAGCTCTTTGGAGCTCAGCTGTGAATCTTACAAGATAGGCTTTTTTAAAAGCCTTGTACTTAAAAAAATTGTGATTTTGTGGGAATCTCAGCTGTCATGAAAGAAAGAAATGAAGTGTCTAGTCTTGGTGACAAAGAAAAGCCTGAAACTGAAATCTATTAGCACCAAGCCCAGAATTCAAAATACTATGTTCATAACCTGTGATTTTTAAGACAACTTCATGATCTGACTTACAATTCTTGAAAGCTTGAGTTTGATAATATTATAAGTGATATTCTAAACCCCCCATATTCTCTGATTTTTTTTCTTGGTTTTTGTCGGTAAAATATTCTGTCATAATACCCTGACGTAATTATCTCCTTTCTCCAACCTCTAGACCAATGCTTTGCTCTCCACTGCTTTTAGCAACTTGCTTCTAGTGAAGCCTGTGGTTTTCTGACAAAGTAAGCACACTGTGTCTGCTGTCAACGGTAAAAAAGCCCAAACCCAAATGATAAAAAAACAAATGCAAAACAAATGATACTAGCAAATATGCAGCTTCAAGCTTCTGCTATGCGAAAGCACATTGAAGAACTCAAGATATAGAACATTAATTAGGACTATATTTGAAATTGTTTTGAGTACCTGCTGTTCTCTCTGTATCTTCTTCTGTCTGATGGGTATTTAAACTACCTAGGATGACCCATGGATTCCGATAATCAAAAGAACTGAGCAGTTAAGAAAACCAAACAAAAAAGGAAATTAAAAGCAAGTCCTTGGCACAGCTAATTCACTCTTCATTCTAAATGGTTACATATATCTCTAACCTTTGTAAAAAGAGAGAGGAAAAGGTACTGCATTTAAAATAGAATAGTAAGAGTTATAAACTGTAGTTTCAAAGAGCTTGGAAAAGAGAAGGAGATTTCACTGGACGGTTGTTCTTTTCTTTCTACTATTACCAAAACTTTGCAGGGATCAGGAAAACATGAATCCAAAAATTATTTATTGTAACAGACTGTTGTTCTGGTCATAGTCACCAGTGGGTCAGTCAGATCCAAAGCCCTCTGTAATGAGTCTCTCTGTTGATTTCATGGCTTTGGATCCCGACCAATGTTTGTGCATTTCTTTCAAGGAACAGTTTTTCCAAATAAGCTGGGATTTTTTTGGAATTATTCCAAGGGCTACGTGACACTTTCAGGAGTTTATATTCATCCAAGCGACTTTGAGGAGACAGTCCTCTGTTATTTTACATGGAAAAAGCTTGGCAGAGGATGGGAGGGAATGAAAAGCACTGTATGAATCCATCTAGGTATTTCTAGACCCTTCTTTGGAAGGCGTCCCTCAGATTTGATGTCACAGGCAAGGCAGGCAGCAGCACACCATCCCTTCCCTTCCTGCTAGTCTTTCCTGAGGAGCGACCACAACCTACTGAATGGTTACAGAGAAGGAATTAGTCTCACTGTGCTCCTGAGAGATTTTTAGGGCTGGAGATTTGGCTAGTGCTACGTTTGCTTCACATGTCCAGAGAGGGGGAGGTGGAAGTTTGCCTGCTACAGGGTGACTCCCAGGTGGGGTGAACCCAGCATCTTGCTGTCCGTTCTGCCTGCAGACCTGCATAGGGAATGCACACAACATTAGGGGCACTGGCTTAGTGTGGCGATCCCGAACTACCACTGCAGCTCCCTGGGCACCATACTTCTCCAGAGCTGCAAGCCATGCATTCTTCCGGTTGGCTTCTGGTGCCAAATTTTTCAGAAGTGCTGAATGTCTTAGACTGAAGTGGTCCTGTGGTTGCCAGAGCTTGCATGGTAGCTGAACAAGTCCTCAGCCAACACCAAGTCAGGGAGGGGAGGAAAAAAGGTGATGTAACATCCCCCGATATTTCACGTTCCCTGCATGCTGGGGGGTTCAAAACATCCGATGTGGGGCACGTTGTCTCTCAGCATTGAAAAACTGAATTTTCAGCAGTACCTCTCTCTTTACTAGAAATAAAGGCCACCACATGCCTCACCATCCTCAGAAGAAATGTAAAGGGATAAAGTCATTATATTTGCCTCCCCACAAAGCAATCTGGTAACTGCTGTAAAGCATGAAGAAGCAAAAATTAAACACACGTTCTCCCAGTCATGGAGTATAATTAGAGATATGGCTGAAGAACAGAAGACCCACTTGCTAGCTGCAAACACAATTTTTTTAATGCTTGAAAACCCTTGTGATATGTTTAAAATAAATACCCAGCTACAAAAATGCTGTTAATATTAAAATTATGTGAAAAAATCCTTGGCAGATCTCTGGGATCTACCCAACTAACACTAGTACCAGAGTGCTTACAGATATATAATTAACACAGCTTGAAACATTCAGTACAAATGTTGACCAGCCTGAAAATTTTAGTTTTACAGCAGTACTTCTGCACAGATGGAGTAATACCACGATTTGTTACAGCAGCAGCCTGATAGAATAGTGGTGAAGGCACGACAACATCTTATTAATTAAAGCACTAAGTTCTGCACTCCATTTTTCCTTCAGTGGACACAGAAAGGTATTCAGGCCCTTCAGTGCTGGAAGGGTATTCAGGTGGTCTCTATGCCCAGTATCCTGAGGTGGTTATGTATTTAACCTCCATTGAAATCAAACTGTTTTGCTAGTGCGTGAGGGACTATATTTTGACTCTTTAGCAGCTTTTTATCGTATTCACTTAACAAACTTTCTGCCAAAAAGCCAGGCCAAAAAGTCCCACTGCACATGCAGCTAGCTAGATCTACCAAATTTACATTAGCTACTCCAAGCAGAAAATAGTGTGTTCATAAAAAACTAAAAGTGTTTTGATTCAACAAAAGCTGTTGCATAGACCTGCTCTTATTCACTTTGTGATTTTGACTGCCTCTTGCAAGCACTACTGTGAATACTCAAAAGCACTTTTTCAAATGAAAGAAAATCTGAGCATCTAGTGTCGGCAAGCCTTGTAAAGTCCATACATGTTTACACTTGGCATCAGATTACACATATTTGACTTCTTGATTTACTGAGCACACTTGTGTTTTCCCTTCTTTTGTCAGAAATAAAATACAGCTATTCTTAAGAGAAGTCTTTGTTTTTAAAAAGACCTAATTTGTACTGTATGTTAGGAGCGTTCACTTTTCACCCCACCCAGAGAGAAGCCTGATCCAAATACCAGGGGAAAAAATAAAAACTCAGAAGAAGTTAATTTGGGTAATGGCAATGTCTGTTTGCAAGATGTAAAAAAAGAGAAAGAGAAAGAGGACAGACGCTGAAGTCCTTGGACAGGTTTGGGGTTTTTTTGCTGCATCACAAAAGCAATTCTGTTGAAATCTAACTCGGAACATCGCCTGAGTAAAAAAGAGAAACACAGTTCTTAAATTATTTTGTACTTTCCATGTAGAGGAACAGTCAGAACTGTATGGGGTTTTACGCCTTCGTAGTAGCCAGCTTATAAACAGTGCAGCTACCAGTCTTTCCATAGGAAAAACAGTGTTCTGTGGATGATAATAACATGACTAACTGCTTGAGCTTCAGAGGCATAGAAAGCCTTCTACCTAAATAAGGTGTGCTGTCAGGCCATCTATTATTTAACAGACAGCTGGCAATTAATAAACATTAAATGAGAGTCAGGAATTGGAGAACAATCTTACACGAGTGAAAAATTTGCACAAGTTTACTTTTCTCTTATTTCCATGATTCTCCAAGAAGAATATTACATTAAATCAGATGGAAGAGAGGGGGTTTTATTTGTACAATGTGTGTTAACAAGCCATCAAGTGGAACATTGGTACATAAGTGTTTGAGAATCAAACTCATAAAGATAGCAGTAGCCACAACAAAGTGAATAACTAGGTGAGACCTGAAATTCTCAACATGTTTTTATGGATTCTTACATGCAGGAAAAGGAAACTCATCCAAATGTAGAAATCAGGTCAAAGAAAAACACTGTGTGATTTCCAAGCTAATTCAGGCACTGCCCTATCATTGATCATTATGCAAGTGAAAAGCAAAATAAATCAAACACCATTTGTTCCTGCTAATAATTTGAGGGAAAACCATAATCCAAAGCTTTTTTTTCAAATGTAACAAAGTGGAACTGCCTCAGAACATGGCTGGATGCCCTCTGCACACAGCCAACCTAAAATCAGCCGAAAAGAAACCATTTATGAGCAAGTAAACAAACAAAACACTAGGTTATGAGTCTTACTGTCTCTCTAAATTGTCTGACAAATGAGTATACTTTGCTCTGCTGCCATGGGCAGTCCTACTCTATGTTTGCAGTACTGGAGCCCTACTTATATTCCCCATCATCTAAACACAATATATTCATCTAGGTGGAAAAAAAAGAAAAAGAACAAATTGTGCTTTATCTGTACAATACATTGAACATATACTTTTGTCTTTTGTCCTAAGTGTGCTAATCCCACAGCATTTCTCAGGTATTTCCTGCAGTATCTTGTCTAGAAATAATGATTCTCACACATAACTTCTTTCATAAATCTATCACAGTTCAGTATAAAATTAACAGTGACAGAGAAATGTGTATCTTCTTATTTTTATGACCTTAATGTTGGAGGCTGTTGTCCAGAGTTACTGTGAGTGCATGAAACAAATTCAGGTCCACATAACATCTTCCTGATAATGTTGCAATTGATAAGCTATAAATCAACTTTGTGTGATTTTCGTATGTGCTGTGAAATTGGTGATGGCTTAACATTAATTCATGATCTTGCCTCAAAATTTCATGATTGAAAATAAAATCCATGATCTCAAAACATGGCCAAGTTGTACTTTTCCCAATTCCAATTTTGGCACTTTTTCAGAGTCAGAACATAGGACCAAATTTGTAAGAGAGGATATAGACACAACCTGAACACATTATTTGCAGAAACTCACAGAAAAGAAAACTTAGATATTTTATTTTCAGCTGAGATGTAAAATATCCTCCTGGGAATTGCTATTAAGATGTGATTCAGGACCCCTATATTCAGTTTGAAGAGTTATTATTTAGACTTACAGGCTTCCACAATAAATAGTTGTCCAACGCTTTCTCAGAAATTCTCTTTGGGCTGTTAGAAATCTCTGATTGGGCAGTCACCCTTACACTGGGGAAAGCTGCAGCTTTGTTATTCATCACTTTTTTCTCATCTAGGAGATGCTAGACCAGTAGTACAGCATGGCACGCAAACAGCTTGTAGAAATAAGGAAACCACATTCAAAATTATATTTATTAGGGTTCATTTAATGAGTTTCAAAGAATTTTCCCCATCTGTTTTATTCGATTTTAGAAAATAAACCGTGTGACAAACTGATGAAATCTAAAATAGGAAGGTAACTATAGTTGCTTGTTCATAGGAGGAAGGACAAGCGTGTTTCTCTTTAGATTAGAAAAAGACAAATAAATTTATTGTATAAGTTTTTTTTGTATTGCTGAACAAGACATATTTTTTTGTATTTTAGCAACTGAGCTGTGTACTTGAATTTTGAGATGCTGCTTGTCTGCTTTAATAACCACATTAATTATAGTTTTATGCTGAGTTTTCTGGAACACAGAGATGTTACAACAGTAGAATAGCACACATCCTAAAGGAGCTTTCCTCACAGGGAATTTTGATGGGACACATGGAGGAGTGCTCACAGATCCTGTGAGCAAAAATCCCAAACTACTTAAAAATTTTATTTAAACATTTTCAAACAGAGATGCACTAACTGCACTTCTGAAGGGATGTCCTGAAAATGTGGATTCAACTGCTTAGAAGCCAGAGCTGCCACAGTACTCGTTCCTGTGGTGGCTACTGCTTGGCCAACTCCAGGCATCATTCCTAAATCACTGTAAACTAGCACTGTCTGAGAAGGTTTGCCATTTTGATCACAGCTTCTGCAAGGAAGCACCTTGGAAAGAGGAAGCTGTGTAAGTCCATGCACACCAGCTAAGGATCAGTGACTCTACCCTGCAGAAAACAGCTCATGAGAAGCTCACTGGTATCTATTTTGTACTTCCACCACTTGTGATACTGGAGTGCTGCACAAGCTGAGGACCGGTGAAGTTTTTTTTATCCTCACTTGTATTTTGTCCCTTTTAATTACATTAATTTCACAGTGTCTGTTGGCATATTTTTAAGCTAAATAGAAAGGGTATTTTCAGTTTCTTCATTGTCAGGATGTGAAGATGAAAATGTCTACATATGGGAGCGTCCCTGAAAGCTTGTATGAAACAGGTGCAGGAAGAAATAGTCTGTGTCTAAGCACTACAGGGGTCTGCAGGAGACACTGCTATAAAGTGTGCTATGTGTCTTGAGACTGTTCACCTATGGTTTCTGGTTAAAAGCTATAACCTTTAAAGTATTATTTCTATGCTAGGTGGGATGGAAACAGAGTAACTAGTATGTAAGACCCGAAACCAGAGTGCTTTGCAAGGTGTTTGTGGTTCAGATACTAAAACTACAATTTGATTAACCTCCTTAGCAAAATTCAGATGACAAACGTAACTTTGGTGAATTTGTTTTCTGAAAACAAAAACTTCTGTAGACTACTTAAAAGATATTAAATACTGTTACAGTGATTTAATGAGTGTTTAGTTTCACTGCGACATTGGAAAATCAAATAGTTTCAGTTTGAGCTTGAGTAAATTCTTATCAAAGACTCTCAGTATTTTCAGTTTTATTTCAAGAAAGTTTATAGTTTTTGTATTGCTGAATTTTGTTTAAATTAGTAATGCAAAGTGCCTCTATTGTACAAAGTCTGCATTATTTTCTTTGCCTAACACAGTGAATGCATGTCAGCTGCCAGGCTTGTCCCTGTCCTGCACCTATGTGGGTTCACCTGGCAGCTGAGGTCACCTGGGCTTCCTCAGCTTGTGCAGAGCAGCTTCACACATCAGCCTTTCAGGCTTCACCTCTACAGACAAAATATTTCGGTCTTTGTATCTCCCTCCAATCCATTGGCTAAGCACAGGCCATGGGGCCAGTTTGTTTTGCCCTGGCATTTGACTCTTTTTGAAGAGCTGGTGCCTACAAGGGCTCCACCTTCCAATCACTTCCCTGCTGATGTACAGTGCACACCTGTGGCTGTAGTTTTTGGAGGGCAGCTGCTTCTAGCCCAGCACAGCCAAGGCCCTTTGTGACCTATTTCACATTGCTGTGTGACAGGGACTGCGTAGCTTCACTGACCCTTTTGGTAGGCACGGACTCACCTGGAACCTCCAAGCTCCAATACAAAGAACAGTAACTGAGGCAAGAGGAATACACTGATTGGTAAAACTGATTTCAGGAAAATTTTGTGGCAGCTGAGAAAGCCTCAAGGAAAAAAAAATAAGAAGAAATAACTTTTAGATAAAATTAACAATTGTACCAAATACCTCCATCATGGCAGTTAGGTGACAATGAGAAACAGGAAATCTCACTTACTTGCGTAAGTGAGAAGGGCTGGAGACCTTTAATAGGCTAACTATAATTTCCAGTATTTTGTATTGCTCACTCTGTGGAGCCAAAAAAAAACCAAGACACCCTGTATAAACATGAAGCAGTATTACAGGAAACATGCATTTTTCTTAATTTCAGGGAGTTGCTTTCCACATTTGTTTACAGAATCACTCATTCTGTTTACAGGGACATTAACTGCATGAGTATCATTTTTCCTCTCTGTGATTTTTATACTCTGTGCACTCATTCTGAAAGTAAGTCAGTGGACCCTCTTTTATGCAAGTTCAAGCCTCACATTGCAACACAGTCATTATGGTGCTTCCTACATGCATTAGTTTTTGAAAGAGCTGACCCCAAAATAAAATGATGCAAATCATATTAGCGCTCAAATGGAGTGCCACTGTGCCAGGAGAAACAGAAAGGCACGAGTTTGTCTCTGGCACTGCAGCAGCAGCAGGGGCTGCTCAGCCAAGCTGCAAAGTCCTCTGCTGGGGCTGGGCAGGAGGAAGCAAGCCTAGGGCTGGCAGCTTGGAAGGGAGAAGAGGGGGGACCAGGGAGTCTGGCATAATCACAGAGGAGAAATGAAAAGCAAAAGGCAGAACAAGAGAAAATGCATGCTGAAACTTGAAGGAAACCAAAGTGAAAGAAACAGGTGTGGACAAGTAGATAAATGATGAGGGGAAAAAAACAATCAGTCATGATTCTTATTTTCAAAAATAAAAGAGTAGATGAGAAGGGAGGACCAAGCCCATCCTTTAGACAGAACACAGGAAAAGAAAAGGTGAGAAGGAAGGTCAGTATGAAAAATGGAAAAGTAATGTGGGAAAAGGGAGAAAAATCTCAAGAAAAATGAGAAAATTGTGATGCTTGCCCCTCCACCCTCCCCCCCAAAAAAAGCTTCTCCCTTGTCTTGTTTTTCTCTTGGGAGAAAAAAAAATGCAGACTGAAAGAAAGCAAAAGGATGATTACATTCTCACAGTAAGGAGATAAAGGAGGGGAGCAAATTGGATATGAACCGTATTCATCAGAGGATACGGAAGTGAGTAGCTGAATTCAAGAACACTCCAATGCAAAAAGAATATTTCTTCAAGAAGGAAAACTATCTGTCCAGCAGAATTCCTAAAATATTACTGCAATCCCACAACTTCATCCAAAACCCCAGTAAATAAAACTTTCGTCTGAAACTTTTCCCACCATTCCAAGACAGTTGGTATTTAATCTAAATAACCTCCTGCTGAGTGTTGATCGCAGCCTGTAGCTCTGCAATCCAGCCTCATCACAGCCCAGTGTAAATAGAGCTTTAATAAATAGTCAGCTGAAATCCACTCAAATTCCAACTTGCTTAGAGTATGTTCTCTATTTCTGAACTCATAATGGCTGAACCAAAATCTGGAACTTTGCTATGTTTGTGGAATGCAGGATTTTTGTCTTGGGTCTCCAGCTGCTGTGAAGTCACTGCTGTTTTGTGTATCAGCAATTTTGACTGGAAAAAATAGAATGTGTTTTCAAATATGTGGTAAAGTCGGCAGCTATGGCCAGACTAGAGTAAAACAAATGCCTCAATGGTAAATAGGCCACCAGCACTGCATCTCAGGTAGAGGCTAAATAGGGAGACCAGAACTGTGTTTGTTTCAGCCCAAGTTCTTCCCACCTCTCTCCAAATGCTGCTTTTGCAACTGGTTTGCTTCTGCTCATTACTCATTTTAATGGCATAGGCACCTCACTGCCTGTCCTGTGCTCACCTTGAATCCCACTGAGCCACACCTCATCACAACAAATCCTCACTGAACAATGACGGATTTATTGACATGCACGGGGTCCAAACACGACAAAATTAGATTTGTTCAAATCCAAACTTCACAGGAACCAGGAACCAAAAAAACTGCAGGCACAATTTCTAATTACATGGGCATTTTTAAACTCCCTAGAGACCTACTGCCCCCCTGATAATTCTACCTTGAGGAAAAAAACCAGAAAGTGCCCGTTTGCAAGCAGATGAGGACGCCCCAGTCCTCACTTAAATGGAAAGCACTTGCTACTTCAAGAGAGATGTGACTGCAGTTGCTCCTTTGGCCAGATACCTCCTCCAAAATAGCCCCTTCCCACCTGCCAGGTCCAATCAGCAGCCCAGAGGAAGGCTTTTATAGAGTCCAGCTATCATTTCCTCCTGCTTTAGATCCAGTGACCCAATGCTAACACCATTCCCCACTCCCAACATTACTGCGCTGACTGACAGGGTCAGTCCTTGCTAGATGTCACTAAATCAACATCCCTGCAGGGTCTCTTTCCAAAGGGAGAATACGCCGTCCTGGGTGACCTTCAGAGTTCAGGAGTGACTGACGCAGAAGCCCCACACCATCCATCACTCCGGCAGGAAGGGACATTTGCAGAGGATCAGAATGGCACGGGACTGCCATGAACTTCCTGCACCCTGCTTCCCTGCATACCGAGCCCCACTGTTCCCAGTGGTTCATTTATCAGGAGAAGGGAATAATAGAAGGTGAAGTCAATGAAGCTGCATTGAGTGCGGCAGAGGTCAGGCCCAGGAGGGAACCCAAAGTGCGCATACACACATACACAAGAGACACAGAGAGAGGGCAAGTATGTTTTCTATTAGCTGCCTGCTATAAATATTACCTTTCAGGTCAAATATTTTGTTTTGAAAATAGCCAAATCCCAAGGACTACTTCCACTCATCAATCTAAAAGGAGGGGAAAGAAATGTCAATGCTTTCTTCATCTGAAAATTAGCTCAAAACAAACAAGGTCATGGTTGTTTCATGGCTAACAGTGATGAGCGACTTCTACCAGCTCCCGTTTTGTTCCTTACCTCGGTAAGAGAAAAGCCAAATTTCTGATGCATGGAGGAGCAATTCCCAGGACAATACCTAGAGGGGCAGTCCTTCATGTGAACTGTGATCTGCAGTGCCTATACAGCAGATCTAGAACTGACCAAACTAATTTTCAACATGAACATGTGATGCATCTAATGCCTTACCACAAAAAGATATTAAACCATATAACTAAAAGTAATGAATTACAGGGTGGATTAATTTGCCAGGAGATATGACCCTGCTTTAATACCTCCTTTACAATGAATAATGGCCTTAATGGCCTTATTTAAACACAAATAAACAATAAACACTCCTTCACCATACACTGCGTGTTGCTGAGGAATATTTGTGAAAACCCAACTGCTTGGCTGACAAGTATCACCTTAGACCTGATAAACAGTCCTGTTTTCCTTAACACAGACCTCATCGGGGATGGGAGGAGTCTGGGGGACACAAATCAAGAGACTGCTTTCTGAAACCCCTCTGCCTGTCCTGTTTCAGTATCTGTAACAGCTCACAGCCCCAGCTGCACGCAGGCAGTCACGGGGAGCACACCTGCTGCACAGATGCCAGTGCAAGAACCACACTGGTCACCTTTCCCACTGGCATCTTCTCTCTCAATTTGCTGAGCAAATGACAGGGGTGAGGCCTGTGTTTCTCTGCTCACAGCCACGCAGAGGGATGGAATCTGGGCAACATGGACATCACAAGTCGGCAGTTCTGACACACACCCCTGTTTGAAGGCTCTCCTGAGAGAGCGGAATTTTCACTCCTTTACACAGGGAGCTCAAGCGTTGCACCGAGTTTCATAAGGCGGCATCAAAACCCATCAAACTCCCCTCTAAGTACACTTCACAAAGACAGCTTTTTTCATTCTGGCAGCTACAATTACACATGATAACTCCTCAGTGTATTTTTTATGGCCTGGTAAATACTCTGCATATGTTTTGAAAAATAAGAGAAGGTTGATAAGAATTGACAACATTCCAGCCCAGGAGCAGAGTACCCTACCTGGCATGTTAGCTTTGCCCCATAGAATGGGAGGAGGGGACTCTATGCACACCTCACCCATTGCTTTTCACTCTCATCTCCCCATGGCAAAAGTGTAACAGGCACCTTGGTGCTCTGGCTCCTTTCTCTAGTCCAAAGATATTCATTTTCCTTGACCACAGCCATGCTAGTAGTTACACTGCATAGCCAGTTACTAACAATTTTTATACACCAGTGCAGCCAGCACTGTATTGGCAGAGCTGGAAATATCAGCACTTTCTGGGATGGAGAGGTAGGAAGTGGGACAGCAGAAACAGCTATTACCACCAGTTCACCTGTGCCACACATTAGTAACTTGGCAGCTGAAACATCATTACAACCTAATGGAAGCCTGGGCTTTGACAGTGATTTTCCAGTGCAAACTTCATGCCTTGTTTTGCTCTTCTCTGGCTCCTGGTGCAGCAGAGGCCAGGGAAGCAAAGTTCTCAGGGCAACCCTTCTGTCCCTGCACCCCAAGTCTCTGCACTGAGAAAACATGCCAGTGCGTGCACCACAATAGTGACTATTCTGCTGTGATAATTAGTGTGGGACGCCTTTAATTTTCAATAATCAGGTTCAGCATGTCCTTAACTAACTGCAAAATCCCACCTTCTGCTATCTTCATGGACAGCCTGAATTCTGAATGAAACTGACACCCTCATCATACAAATGTTCGCTACCTATGCAGGAGCTGAGGATTTCTTCTCAAACCAGCCAACATCATTTCATGGCTGAAGTATGAGGACCAATGATCCATGTAACAGATTAATTACAACAATGTGATGGGAAAGAAGAATACCTAGAAGAATACCTAACCCATTTTTTACAAAACCTAAAGGTACTTCAAAGACAGTGGTAGAGTGCAAAAAGTATAGCAGAAAGGCAGGTAAGATGCCCCACTTAGTTATTTCATCCTTTACCGTTTTCCTACTACATCCATTGCCTACAATACAGCATTGGAAAATTTACCATGTTCACACATCCAAGGATAGAAGTCTAATTTGTGAATAATTATGACTCAAAGAGGGGCACGCTCTTGTCAGATCAGGTATATCAAAACGAACTCCTTTACAGTGAGAAAATGCCAGGGCAAGTGAGGACTGTGAAGGAGAAAGGTGTGAAAGAGGGATCCTTATGTTCTATATAGGTCTTGCCCCAGGCACAGAAACAGGTATGAGCAGCGGCGGGGTGAAGGGCAAAGCTAATATTAAGAAGGGGTATACGTTCAGCAAAGTATTAAACTCTGTAGGTATGGAAACTGCTATGTGTGCTGGGAACCAGAGGGAGACACCAAGGCATCCATTGCCACCTGGGATGCTGCTCTCTGGAGAGCAGCATTTGATGTCCATTGGCCTCTCCGGTGGGGGTATGTCTGCAATAAGCAGCTGCTATGCAATTGTTTACTGCTGTTATGGCTGCTCTGGTTTATGCCCTGGAATGGGATTATCTGGGGGGTTTAGGTGATTGGGCTGGCATGAGGACTGGCTGGCTGAGACTCAAGCCAGCCAAAACAGAGATCACCCTAGAGGTGCAGAAGGTGGATGGGGGTGGAGAGGACAGGAAGGATAAGCCTGTATCAGCCCTTCCACCCCACAGTACAGCCTTTTATACACAAATCGAGCTCAAAGCGCAAAGGTCTTGTTACAGACAAAGCTGATACTACACTAGAGCCACATCAAAGAGCCTTTTTTCTTTGCCTGCGCTTGGTAAAGAGCGTGTGACCTCTTACTTCAGATGTGGATTTCTGACATATACCATATTTTGGTCACCTCAGGAGCAGGCTACCATCACAGCTTTACTTGCTCGGGTCCTTAAGATTACACAGAAGCTGAAGTGAAATCCGACACAGGACAGCCTAAGTGTGGCTCTGTGATTACTTACGCACAACAGTTAGCAGGTTGAATTTAAGGCAGTGGTAAGGACTTAGCTGTAAGTGCTTTCAGTTTCCTCAAGACACATTGCTGACACTGCCACAGTGTAACTCCGTGGCTCCATACATCTGCATACGTTTATTGATATGCAAGAAGAAACATTATCTAAATGCTAATCTTAGATTTGTAATCAATTCACCGGGAAGGCTTTTCTTCTTGAGATGACTTTTGCTATTTTTGCGCTATGAATTCTTCCTGATTTTGCTTGGATTTTGACACCCTTGGCTTTATATTTCTTAGGAGAGATAAATTTTATACTAAATATAATGAGACAGGAGAAGGACTGCTAGTCTGTGAATCTCTGAAACAATAATACAACTGTCTTATAAACCGTTAGGCACTGAATACTGCAATTCAGTACTCCAAATTCGGTGGTTATGCTGTACATACCTATTATATACAAAAGTTATACTGCATGATCATACAACTTTCACAGTTCCCTCCTAAGTGAGATGAGATTCAATATGATAACTGCTTCCCACACAAAGTTCACGCCCAGGAATTATGTACACATAAATACACAAAGCTATATCACAGTGCAAGACACATCGCTGTAAAACAAACTCAAAATATTTCCCAATATAAAATAATGCAGAAGGTACTACCTCTACCAACATAAAAATGTTTTTTTTCTGTTTCCTACCATCAGCATTCTAAAATGGAAAGCAGTTAAGTATCTAGTTTTTCTGAGAGGAGTTTTCCAAAACACACTGGCTTACAAATTTCTGAAGAATTTAGTAAGCATGCTCATGGATACAAAGACCTTTGCACAAAGTTTCCAGCTTTAATGGTTCAGCAGCATACTGAGGTGGGAGAATCAGACAGTGAGCTAAAAAGAGTAACTTTAGTGGGATGTTCTCAACTGAGAAATACATGGGAAATAAGCTGCAACCTGGGGTAACCAAAGAAGTACGAAACTTATCTTGATTGTAAGAAATACGGTTTTGCAAAACAGACGTGTAGTTTATTACTAATTTTAATTTGCTACCGGCTCTGAATGCATGTTAAGTATCCCCAGTCTTGCCAAGTGCAGCACTAAGTTTACTTTTTCAAGTGACATTCTGCTACGTCGCTTCCCTTTATTTTTTTCAAAACTCTATAAAGTTCGCTTCAGTAAATTCAAGCCACACTGAGATACCAGACCCTCTGCATACTCAGATCCAAGAGAGCAACATAGAAAAGGAAGTGGAGGGAAGGAGGAGAATTTTCTCAAAACCAGTTAAGAAGGCAGGAGTTGGGGGTTTTTCTGCACATTGTAAAAGTTTTGTTTTGGGATGAATGAATAATGTTAAGCAGCGTGAAACAAAAAGGTCTCAAGTGTTCCCAAAGAAAGTCTGAGTATTTTTAAAAATATATGTTTTATTTCAAAATGGACGCTTTGAGACGCTACGTTTTGAGAATGATTAAAGAAATGAAAAGCTTAAGAAAGTTTCAGCTGAAAACTCTCCAACTCTTAACCAGAACAACAAACTGAATTCATAACCAACCAAGTTAATTGCTTTGCTGTTTCCCCAAATTTAAGGGATGAAAGAGCTGCTGTGACTTCGGCCAGACCACAGCATGCTTCTCTGGTTGCCAAAGCTGCAGAGCTCTAAATACACCTTGTTTTTCCCTAGCACACTTTGGAGATAGGATAGGCAAGAGATAAGAGAGAGGCACGAAAATTCGCCTCCAAGCAGAGGAAGGCTGGCAGGGGGGAAGCATGTGGGGAATTTCCTTCACAAGAGGTGAATTTCCTGGGAGCAGCATTGGCTGGGATGTCTGCACAAAGCCATATTGACCAGCTACAGCAGAACGTGGTATTCGCCTCACCACCGTGAAAGGGAACTGGAAATGTCACTGCATTAATCAAATCTGGCTTGTAATGCACTTCAGACTTAATAACACACTTCATTGTGTGTAATAAAGTTATCTCATTTTCTTGCACATTTCTCCAGTCATCTTCCCTCAGCAGCCTTAACATACATAACTTCAAACTACTGGCCAGGTACCCTCAATGATCAGGGCTGCTTCTTGATCTCTCTCTGCCTTTAACACACAGTGCTTGGAATATTATTTTTTTAAAGTTCCATTTAAATAGGATTCGAGAGCTGAGGACTGTTATCCTTCACCATCCAGCTTTTTCACCTGTTGTAATTCCTGACAGGGCTAAACCACTACATTAATTTTAGTACCTTTGTGAAAGAGTATATCAAAAACACATCCAATTTTTTTTCCCTCTTCAGGAGAAACCTGAATGCCAAGAAGCATGGTGCACCTTACAAAATCCTCAGTGTCTCTTACACTTCCTCCTTTTACCTACTAGGAGAATTGAAGGTGACTATTCTTACACCTACCACAACCATTTAAGTCATTCTTTGCTTTCTTCAGAAGTCTCCACACACACAAAAATTCCAAACATGCATATGTTTCAATGTACATTGTAAAGCTTTCTTATTTCATTCTTTGGGGGAAGAAATAAGGGAAAATTTGTTGCCTTTTTCCAATTCCTCATCTTCATAACTGGCAGTGAGTAACTCCTAACTCCTGTATGGCTATTTTCCTCCATCATCCATTGGGGTGAAGTTGACAAAGTAATTCCTAGCACACAGTTGCTAGAAAAAAAAAAAAAAAACCCAAATGTGTTTATTTTCATTATATGGTGCTAAAAGGACGTGCAACTGCAGCTAAGGAGCTATTATGTAAAGTATTGAACACTTATATTCTATTTCATCCAAGCACTAAGTAAAAGCTTAACATCAAGGGTATGAGTGATCCTACCCATTCAACCAGTATCCCTCATGGAAGTAAAGCTGAGGGTAATGAAGGAATGTGTGCCAGTACTGAGAAGTGTGTGAGCTGAATACATGGCTTTCCTACATCACCAGCACACTGCTATAAAAAATACACTCTACCATCTGACTCTCAGTCACAAATGTACCTGCACTTTTAAACTCAGTTGAGCAAACCATGGCAAACACTTAAAAGCTGTACATTTCCCATTTGAGGACAGGCGGAGTTATCAGAGCTGGCTGACGACTTGCAAGCTCACACCAATTCTCAGCGATGCAGAGAAAACTGGAGGGGAAAACCCCCAAAACAACTATCCTTCACGAATTTTCAGTATCTAAAGTTGTTGCAAGAGGTGCCAAAAGAAATAATTTCGAGCCAAACAGTTTGGCTTGATGGCTCCGCTAATTACAGGCCAGGGCTGCTCCCGCTGGGCTGAAGAAGGCCAAGGCTCGCTGTCAGGCAGACGGATTAGCCCCTCTTGCCCATTAAGGGCACCGCTTGAGTGTAGGCAGGGACACGGAAGGAAACATAAGAAGGCGGCATGTGCATAACCAAACAGGCTACCTTGCTGAAAAGAAAACCCCTAAAGCCACATTCTGCTTCATTAGCACATGAAAATAAGGTAATTGAATACTTCATTCTCCCATCCAGAGCCAAGATCCATCACTCAGGGATATGGAGTTTCGATAAGGTGAGGTGTTTAAATGAGGCAGAAAGAGTCTTTGAGCGTGGGTTACTTTGTTTATCTGAGAAAAATCACACTTAAATATAAGCAAAAAAGATATAAAAATCACTTTTTTTCCTATGAATCCCTGTAACATGACGAAGCCCCTCCAAGGATGGAATTCACACTAATTTTAACACTATTCTGAAGACAAAGGCATTACACTTGTTGCTGCTTTTATTTTTGTATCAGAATCCACTTTTCTCTCTTGTTTAGCTTTTTTTTTTTCTTTCCTTCTCTCCTTGAACTCTCTGTCTCACTAGGTATTTTTGCTGGCTTTTAACATTTCATACATCAAGAGATGAAAACTTCAGGAACGGTTAGGGCAAGGTATTTTAATCAAACTTTTTTTATTTTTTTTAAAGTTGTAAATGTAGCACATTCAGGTTTTGGTGTTTTGATTTATTCAACATTCCAGCTAATTACCAAAATATGAAAATAAATTTTATAAAATATTTATCACTACCAATTAAAGACTCCGCTCTTATTTTAAGTTCTTTAGCCTTGTTTTAGGGGAAAAAAAAAAGGAAGGTAAATTCTGACATTTGAAAGGCAAAAGCATAAGCTGAATGTGTTTTATCATCTTTAGCAAGCTAAACAGCAACAAACTCATTTTCTCCCACTGGCTAAACACCTAAAGTATGAAGTAGAGTGACTGGCATTTCCTCCAGAAAAAAATATTTACGTAAATACTGTAAATAGACCCCTTTTCTCAGCCAAAAAATGCCTGCTATGGTATTAAGTCTTTTTATAAGAAAGCAGGAACTAGAGACACACAGAGCTAGACAGACTGCACCCTTGTTCCTTGGGTTTAAGTGGTATAGTTTCCCCGACTGCTATGCTGATATATTATCTTGAAATATAAAAATAAAATAACATGACGGTACAGACCAGCTCTCAGCACTGGCAACAACAAGGATTTTAATAACATTAAAAAAAACCACCTCCCCCAGCCTCTCTACCAGTGATGCCTAACCATGTGTCCTGGGGTGACGTTCCTCCGAATTTGTCTCAAACCGGGACACCATGTCTCAGGCTTTTGTCTTGCTCTCTCATGTGTCCAGACACGTGATGAAACAATAAAAAGGCTTTGCTGATTAGAAATATAATAACCACAGTGCTGGGAAAGAGCTGCATTTTCACCATACTTTAAAGGTAACTAAATTGTGTTGGTGCTAGGGCTGTGCTATGTTCCCCCTTATTCAGGCTGTCTGCTCCCACTACATTTTGCTGCTGGTGGCAGAACTGGTCCACTGCTGTGAAAAACCAGTTTGGGGAGATAACCCTGCAGAAAGCTTTTGATTTTCTGTGGTTTAGTCTGCAGGCTGGGGGCTCTATGGTGGCTTGTAGGGGATCAGCTGTGAGCCGGCTCTAGAGCAAGGGAGAAGGCAGGAACTGCAAGGAAAGAGGGAGTTTAAGCTGTTGTGGACCTACACCTTCTGGAACAATGCCACTTCAGCCAAATGACTGAAGATGGACCAAAGATAAAACTGAAGGCCTGGGGCAGAGTCCAGAAAGTAAACATCTCACCACCCCTGCTCATAGTCAATATAATGGTGGGAAAATTAAAGGGGTTATATCTGAAGGCAAACATTCTTCAGGCTGAAGCTTCAGGAAGCAATCTTTAAGGTAGCTAGGTTCTACCACCTTAAAGTCAAATCACTACTTCACATAGTTTGACAACCTAAAGAACCAGAGGGGTGACACAGCGAGAATACTGTACCACCAGCTGACAAGCAACCACACTGCTGCTTTCCAAAGATGCAAAGGGCAAGCAAAGCAGGAGCTGGGCTGAAGGCTTTACTGCCAGTGAACCACAATAGTCCAGCCTTGTGATCGTAGCAGCACTTGCCACTCTTGCACCACAGCTGCCATAGGCAACAGCAAGGCTTTTTTCGTGCTGGTGGCTGAATAGACCTCCTAAGCAAAATTAGCAGGCTGTGAATTAACACCCCCTTTAGTGCCTGCCAAGAGAAAACAAAAATAAAACAAAACCATGTGGCCAATGGTTGTGTAAAACGCTGTCACAGGCCTTCTTGCATATTTTCCCCACCCTTCGACTGGGAGAACACACTGTGAAAACTTTGCAACTAAAGCAAACATTTGCAAATTATACCCAGCTTGTGATTTTCTGTGGAATAAATCTGGGTAAAGCAAAATAAGGACTCAATCTCAATCTCTGTCTCAGAAATAATATCTTAAATGAAACTGTCCAAACAACCCTCTTTATCACCTAGTAAGGTACAGATAGATTTCCCAGGCCTGAGTCCAGAAAGAAAACCATGTGCCCCAGGAATTCATCCAGAGCAAACTGGAGCTGCATAGCCCACCAGGAAAGAGAAAAATGTGTATCATCAAAGCGCTAGTAACTTTCCACAACATGTTAAAAAAAGACTGCAAAAGGTCTTACGCACATTGAGCACAGACAACAAACTAAACTCGTGATGACCACAGTTACCGAACACCCCGGGCTTACTACTTCTTACCAAACATGCTCCCAAAATCATAAGCAGTTTCCTTCATGCCATATCTACATTCAGATTTCCATGCAAACTTCTAACAGTGTGGCTTCTGGCTTCCTTGAGTCAATGGAAAATTCTTCTGAAATTCCCCATTGCTAGCAAAGTGCCAGCACTGAAGCAACATGATAAATAACATCAAGACTCTCACATAAAACACCTTTGTTATACATCTAAGTTGGGTATGTCACAGAAGCAAGTGAAAAATTGATGGCAAAAGACTCTCTATCTTAATAAATTTTTTTTAAAAGCCAGTATTTCTGATTTCAGCAATTCAGTTAAAGAAGATGAGAACTACTGCCAGGAGCAATAGCATACATTATTATGACACAAAAAATGTACCAGCACACATCCACATAACCTGCATAAAAAGAAACCAAGCATAACTACTTATTCTGTATATCTAAAATGAAATCTAATTTTATTTTTTAACCATGCTCAGCAACAGAGGACGATTTAACAGGTGTTATTGTTTCTCTCAGGTGTAATCATCTTTTTAATTTGCCCATGTGAGAAAAGCAAGGCCATTTAATGAGAAGGATGAAATTGATAATTAATTAAACATCTTCCAGGGCCTGGAGGATCCTACTCCATTTGGGATAGATTTCCTTAGCTTTAAGCAAGCAGAAGGGCAAGTGACAGATGCCTGCTTGGCTTTCTGTTTTAGCTGGTATGCGTTTGTAAAGGCTTGAGGATGTTTCTCAGCTTACTTGTCAGCTTTTTTGGCATCGGTCATCCAGAGGTCTCTGCCCCAAAACACAATTTTTTTTTTTAAAGTGCTTGTGACAATATCCCAGTGTGGTTCAGTGCAAGACTGGACATTAGTTTTGGTATTTAACTGGCAGCGCTTGCTGACAGTATTATTTCTTCTAATCACTGCCACTTTTTTGAACTGCGTATTCATATGTAGTAACTGAAAGTAAGTCACCTCATCGAAACAGGCTCATGACTGATTTTCTAGTGAAAACTTGCAAACAACAAACAGGACGACAGGTCAGAGTTGCCGAGACATGTGGCCCCTTTCCCTTTTTCTTACACCACCACCACCTAGGGGACCTTTGATCTGAGTGTCAGCAGTGAAAATACACAAACAGATACTCTCTTATTATATACTCACAGGTGTACATTCCTAAAACTGTTACATTCCATTACTTTCAGCTGTGCTTGAAAACAATACCTTCAGAAGTTGACCCCTTCTCTCCTCTGATCGCACTGGTATCCAAGTACAAAGCATCACAGCAAGCACGGTATTCCAAACACCGGCAGTGATCACGCCAACAAATTCAAGCAGCACATGTAAGGACAGGGTCAGAGTGCTGGCTGAACTTCCTCTGTGTTACTTACACTGGGCACCACTTAACAGCTCGCACAGAAAGGGTGCTTCTCTCACTCAGTGGGAACACTTCTGGGCCAGGCAGCTGGAGTTTTGACACCGAGAAGGCTGGATTTAAGGCAAACTGGACTCTGTTTTACCAGTGCAGCAAGAATTAAAAATCTTATTGAAATATATTCAGCCCCTGTGGATGTTCAGATCACTTCCCATAACAGCATGCATAAAATCATCTGTTTGGGCTGGGGTTATTGCATGCAAAAGCATATCCCACCCTCATAATGTTCCTACTTCTTAAAAATCAGTCTCCAGCTTTGGCAGCTTAATACAGGAGGAAGTGCTCTTCTTCTGTTAGAAATATGACAGTATACTTCAGTAACTGGAACAGAGGAAAAAAGTGTGAGGGAATTTTTCCATTCTTTTCTCTGATTGTTCCCTACAGTGTTTATCAGCAGGCTGGTACCACATCTCCTTCTGTTAGAAAATTAAAAGTTGAGCTGCAAACATAAAAGCCACCATGAACCATGCAATAACCTTCAGGCATTTTAAGAGCAGCAGAGGTTAGAAGGGCAGCTCCTGACTCTAAACAGCACCTATTGTTTCTCTTTCTTCTTGAATAACAAAAGCAGAGCTGAAAGCTATTTACCTGGTTTTACCTCTGTCAGATCTCATTTCCCCCTTTATTTTCAGCAGATGATCTTATCAAATAGTGTAATTTCTAACGGTTGCTTTGATCAGATTTATTTCATTTTTTAAAAAATTTCTCTGTGATAGATTTATTTCATTCTCATATAGATAACTCAGCATACAAAGTCACAGCAGAAAAGCATTTAGGAAACTTCAGGAGTCTGTCAATGTGTATTTAAATCAAGAGTAACTATTTTTAAGCTTATAAGTTAAAATGCTTTCATTTTGAAATCATGAGAGCCAACTTACAGTACAAGGCTCTGATCTTGCAAACACTCCCACACAAACAACTTTCTGTCTGAACCATCCCATGTGTTCCCCTCCCGCTGCAGATTCATACAACTGGACACTTAATTTGTCCAAAACCAACTGCAGAGCAAGGCTGGAAGGAGTAAACTCGCGATGCACAAACTTTTTGGTGTTCTGCTATCCAATGTAGCATGTCCGTTATATTACTCAAATTACTTATAAACAAAAACCTTACACAAGTCGGCACCACGCAGAGTTTTTGTGAGTGGCCGGGAGGGGTCTGTAGTTAATACAGGATTATAGAATCATTTAGGTTGGTATATAAAATCCTCAGAGATCCAGCCTTAAAAAAAAATCCTCACTACAAGATAAAAGCAATACACAATACATGAGTTCTTCCACTGTTTAAAAATATTTATAAAACTTCTGAAGAAAAACCCCCCAACTTCTGGGGGTGTTTTGCTCTTTAGGAACAAAGCTCATACAAAACCAACCATTTCTAACTGATTTCTACTGATTTTCACTTAGAAAATTATTTTCTGTTTTTACTTTCTCTAAATCACTTCACAACAACCACCTCTTGTCTTTCATATACTCCTGTAATTTTATTAAAAAGGTGGGGAAAAACACCCCCTTGAAAATAGGTAACAGAAATCTGAACTGAGAAATTATTTTATTTTGGCTATAGATTAAATGCCAGTGAAGTATTTGTAACCCTAAAAACACCTTTAGACATAACAATCTATGATACAAATTTACAGCACTTGATTCTTCATCACTAGCTGCAGTTTGTAAGTAGCATACAGAAGTTTAGGAAAACCACTAAAAGCTGTGAAATAGCAGGACTTCCCTCCCATACAAAAGCATCTTATAAATTTATCCTAGAATTCCTTAAAAATATAAGTATCTCGAAGTTAATTTTCCCTACTGTAACATGCTACCTGTGGAATCTAACAATGTTACATTAGCAGGACCAGGTTCTTAAGTTAGAATTCTATCAGATACTCAGCTGCTATGAACTGTCATAACTCTGCTGGAGCTGATGTCCCACTAGGACTAATTTCAGAACAGCAAAGTGTTTCTGACAATAAAATAGATATAAAACTAGAAGTGAAAACATGTCTTCTTATACAAGATGGAAGTATATTAAAGAGACACATTTTTGAAAATGGCTCACTCTTACAGCCTTTCAGTCCAGTTTAGATTTTCATTGGAATATTTTCACTTTCTACATAGACAGCATCACCAATAGAAAATAAAATCAAGCCATGTTACTTTTTTGGCATCAACTCTTGCCCTTTTCCAGCCCCATCTCCATCCAAAGTTTTTCCTAACTACAAACAAAAAGGGAATAGACATCTGAGTGTCTGTAAAAATTAAAATTATTGCATACATTATTGGTTTTCTATGTATCTTGAGTCACTTGAAATGTTGTAATTTCATATATTTTCTGCTTTCATAAAATGTTGGTGAAAGGTTTGGTTACTATGGTCCTTTATAGCTTTGGAAGAACTGGCAAGTGGAAAGAGGAAAGTAACTTTCCAGTCAGTTCAAAGGAAATGGAGTATGCTCATTTCCACTTCAGAATCCACTCTCTATCAGGCTCTGCAGACATTTCTGTGTGACCTTCTGCAGCATAGCATCTGGGCACAACATTTTCATCTTATTACTTTCTTTTTCGGTGAAGATATTATTAGTTTATAAAGATGAGGAAAGACTGGACATGGGGTGAGAAGTTTGACAAAAAAAAATATATTATTAGGTACTTAATACCATTCTCCTCAGAACACGCCTGTGTCCCTGTGCTTTAGGATTTATGATTTCTCTGCTGTTTCAAATCTCATACACACTCACAAGTATCCCAAATCTTTCTTCAAAACCTTCAGTTTTGGGCAGGCATCTAAGAAACTTGATTACTTTTTCACATTACTTAACAAAGCAAGTTTTGTTAAAAATATTTATGCTGAAATTCTAAAAATGGCATTATACTTCAACAGGAACAAGATATAGCTTGAACATTCGAAAATTAGTGACTCTCTAATCAAACAGATTTTCCATGTCTAACAAGAATTAGTTTACTAACGCTGATTTCAAAAATACTTATTAGAGGCTTGTAAGAAAAAGAAAAAAACATTTATTTCTCCTCTTTACTGTCCAAGTATCATTGGAGTTATCCCACCACACAAGACGTACAAACTCAGCATTTTCAATTATTTCATATGGATGACGAAGTGTAGTAACTAAACATATTACGACCCTTAGCAGACAAAATAAAATTATCCTGGGAAATAGATGTGGGGGCCAGTGTTTTAAAACTTCATCACGTGACACAAACTGTTAATAGAAGGGTTACTAATGACAGTATTGAAACCCTTAATTACAAATACACCATGATCAGGATGCTATTTGCAATACACTTGCATCTGGCAAGCTAGACAGGACTGGAGTTTTTTGGAATGTAGTGACAGGTGTGATTTTGAGGAAGGCAGCTACCTTCACTGGCTTGAAGAGGACACTAGAGCCTATATAACTAATGAAGCATACACCATCACGCAAAAGAAAAGCCTGAAAAGGTTTGAAAGGAGGAGGAAAGTAAGGAAACATTATCCCATCATCCTTCCATGCTTCTGGAATGTGGGCAGATCATAGTAAAAGTTTAAGCAGCAGGAAGATTAAAGGAAAACTGTTAAAGCCAAAAAGGACACTCACATCATCTGGCGTAAGTCAGTCGTGCCTCTGCAGACTTCAGTGGAGATTCACTGATTTACGCCAGTTGATGTTTTGGCCCGACGGCTTCACAGAAGATACTATCGATTAAATGTGTGTTCTATTCTGATTAAAAGCTTCTCTTGCCATCACAGCACATCTTGCTCCAGCTGGAAGCCACTCTGGCATTTTTCTTTTTGCCAGAAAGCACCCTATAGGCAAATTCCAAAATCATAATAATAATTTAAAAAAAAGAAGTATGCATAAATTGTCAACTACTGTTTGCTATTATTTATAATTTTTTGGCACATACAGACATGCCAGGCACTTTACAGAAAATACTTTGACAATTCCCTTCCCTGAAGAGCTTAAAAGACAAGGGCTAGTCCATTCTGCAAACACAGGGCACTGCTTTACCAAAAATTCTTCCAGTTACTTCAGTGGCATTCCTCACAGTAGTAAGACTGTGCTTATTACGCATGCTGGTAATTTCAGGTCTCAAGTGAAGAACATGGCAAACAAGAGAGGATAAAAGACAAAGATATTTTATAGAGAAATGTTTCAGATGCACTACATTCATAAAGCTTTCTGAACCTGAACACTTTTTCTGTGCATTTAATGTGCCTAGTTTTCACAAAAAACCCCCCAAACCAACCCAAATCAACCAACCAACCAAAAAAAAAAAAAAAAACCCAAAAAACCAACCCCAAAACCCCACCCATAAAAACCCAACCCTTTGAGGCTTGTAATTTTTCAAGTACACGATGTTTAGCATGTGGTTTCTACTGTGATACAGTGTAAACGAAGAAATCCTTAGCATAGGGTTAATAAAAAAGTGGAATTGGGAATGATGGTAACAATTCTGGGAAAGTAACACCCATATGGTTTCAAGCATGGGCACGAGCCCTACACAGAGTAGTACAACTGCAGACCCTGACAAGATTTCTGCCCAGCCTTCAAAGTAAAAAGAAAAGTGGAACACGGGGCCAGCTGTGGAACTGAAAAAGCTATCAGGTTTGAGGAGGGCTGCAGGGAAAAAAAAGAAAGTTAAGCATTAGCTTAACAATGAAGATCACTTTTAACTTCACATCCTGAGTATTGGAAAGCCACTATTGTAATTTCAGAGCATCCAAAAAGGAGGAGTGACCTATCAACTCAATTAAAAACATTTCTAGGAATACTTGATGATGTGAAGGCACAGTATCTTTCCAAATATTACTTGAAACCAATAAGTATTTAGTTTTAATGAAAAGGGCAGATCCATAGTGCCAAAGAGTGACCAAAATTAACGTATTCGTTATACAGTGAATTTATACATAAAGGCACATTCCCTTCTTTGCCCCATTCTCCGGGACACAGGTAACATTTCATTACTACCTCAGGTTGGGTCATTCGCTTTGACAAAAGCTAACACTTTAATAACTTTTGGTGTGACTGTGATATGATTGGAGACACAAAGTTAAAAAAACCCCAACCTGTTAGAATTCTTCAGGCTTTCAGGAAAGTACTATTATTTATCTATTGTTACTTTTAAGACATAGGTAGTATCTTTT
Source organism: Corvus moneduloides (assembly GCF_009650955.1). NCBI lineage: Eukaryota > Metazoa > Chordata > Aves > Passeriformes > Corvidae > Corvus > Corvus moneduloides. The sequence continues at coordinate 46,780,077 of NC_045478.1, read as the reverse complement.
TAGCTTTCACTAGTCTCAAAGGAATGAATTTTGCAAACAAAGCCACAAGAAACAAAATCTGTGGTGACAATTCTGATTCATGTATTCATTTTCAAAAGCACAATCTTGACCATTAAGAAGAGCATTTCCAAACTTGTCAGTTAAACACAGAGCACTGGATTTCCATCACAGTCACAAGATTTAAAACACGTTATTATTAGGTGCTTTAGCAAACTCTTAACAGCTGCTGAGAACATGAGCATTTCTACAGCTTTTGGCAAGATCTAGAAGGTTTGAAAATCAAGAAGATGAGATCCAGCAAAGATATTTTTAGGATCAAACCTTTCAAAAAAAAAAAAAAAAAGTCATAAACTAAGCAATCATACATGCAATTTGCAGTTAAACTGTCAATTGTATTTCTCTGCCTCTTCTTCTGTAGTTATATGTTATGCTGTAATCTTTTAATTTGACAAGGGGAAAAGTTGGTATGATTACCAGAGGTACTCAAAGAACTTTCAAATTGCCATTGTGAAACAGCTGTTTACCAGTGTGCGTATTTCTGAAATTGTATTTGCTGCTCTTTAAAGGTTACTGATTTCGCATTGAAGTTGATGGAATGATCTTTTTCACTTCCATCCTAAATGCTTTACAAGAGTTACAGAGTGTTTTAATTTGTTATATTTGTTACACTGGCTTACCTAACTTATGTAAAATTGTTTCCTCTTTTGAAGTGTTTTATAAAAATTCATTTGAAGGATGCAGTGTCCCACATAAATTTATTACTACAGAAAAACTTTTAAAAAATTACACTGCTAGCAATAGAATCCACGAGAACACTTCAAGTTTAGAAATACTTCTCAGATAATCTATTTGGCTCTTATTTATCTGAAAGAAATCACATATTTAGAGGAGAGAGGTATATTTTACAAATTCTTGTACTCCATCTGGAACTAGCATATTTACCAATCTGTGCAAAAGAGAGTTCGTCTGAACATGAGAGCTAGGGACTCCACTTAATTTGTCATCTGTGATTATCACTTGGAAGTCACTGAGTTTATTAAAGACAACTACTGTGTGATAAGGACAGTAGAGACACTATTAACCATGTCATTTAAATTGCTTGAGCTGGCATTGTGCCCAAGTCCTTCAGATCCGTGTATCAACACACTTGTTGCTGGCAAGGACTCATTTAAGGGGGGAGACAAGGAACTCCCTCTCCAAATTGAGTATGCTGTACAGATTTCTACAGTAATTCATGAGAATAAGCAGTATTACTCAGTCTTTGTGTTTTTGATTCCTAGACGGGAGAACGACAAAACAATGACAAACAAGTGAAAAGCTCTATTCCTACTAAGAAAAAAAGAAAAAGGGGAAAAGCATTTTTTTCAATTTTCACTTAAAATTACTTGAATTTGCATTTTACAAGCATATTTTACTTGTAACTGCAATGCTGACAAACTAACAGAGATACCCCACTCAATCACTTGCTCTGCCAAATTTTATGATCCCATATCTCTCCCACCCTTGCCTCCTCCACAGGATCTCCTGCTTTCAGTTCATTAAGCCTGTAGGAAGGAGAAAACCTCTGGTGACTGGGCATAGTTTATCTGCAAATCTACTAAGAGTAACTTTATTTCACTTCTGGCAAGAACCGTGCCACAAAATAACCACACGACATTTGGAAAAGATGCAATTAAGAAGATAATTTTCCCCCCAATTTATACCAAAATAAATATAACATCTTTGTTGGAAACAGCCTACATGTTAATTTAGGCATATTGTTTCCACTGTAGAGAATAGAAACTTTCATTGTACTCTTCTGTTTTCCTAAGCTATGTCCTGATTAAGAAAAGAAAGACTATCCTGGTTTTGGAAGGGAGGAATTCATTAGCTTAACAAGCATCTCAGTGTGTAAAAGCAGCCGATCTCTTCGCTAAAAAATCCTGTGCTTCCCAATATGCACACCGTGTCCAGCAACAACTCGACAGTCTCCTGTTTATCACTTCCCAGCACGAGCGTGCTGGCTCTGTGGGCCTGAGCAAGAGCCCAGGTACTCACAGTACACGTGGGCAGGATGTAAGTGCCAGGGAAGAGGCTCTCTTACCTTCCACAAACTGTCCTTCGCCGTGTTCAGATGAAGATCTGGAAACACAAAATCCAAACCCCCTAAAGTAAGGGCGCAACCAGCAGCTAGCCACACTTCCCTGCCGCCCCCCGCCCCCCTGCCCCACGCCCTCCAGACCACTTTCCCACCGCTTGCACTGCAAACAGCAACTTTCCCGTGGCATTTATTTTTTACTGGTGAGCCATAAAATCGCCTGCTTGTCCAATTAATGCAAGCATCATTATTTTCATTTACCTTTCACCATCTCCACTGAAGGAAAGAAAAGGGAGGGAAAACAGGAAAGCAAATGCATAAAAGAAGCTTCAGAAACGTGCGTTTCAACTCATTTACGAGCCCAGATAAAGGTTAATAGTTAAGCTCCTTCCTTTCCCTCCCGATTATTGATGCCCTTCAAGAAATGAAATATTTTTTGTGCTCATTTAGCAGAGGCTAGACAAACTGTCAACATCTCCACTTTATTTACGGGTTGAGCAAGAGCAGTTCCTCAGACATCAACATTTTTTACGTTAATCCTGGAGAGAATCCACTTCTCTAAAACTACAAAATTTGCCAACTTCTGTAGTATTTATTTTTAACGAACGAGAGCAAGAGCCTTGAGCTATCCTCCGCTGAGGAGGAGAAGGGGGAAAGTGCAGCTCCACTCTCCCAACTTTAAAGCGCTTTCCCCCTCCTTCCCACACCACTCAGCCCCTGATCACTCTCTATCCCACCACCCCCTTCCACCCCCAAAAATCTCCCCTCCCGATCCCCCACCTGCTCCACGTCCAGTGGGATTTCAAGGGAGGAAACAAAATTTGCCAAGTGGTTCCTTTTGGGCGACTTCTTCAACCCGTCTGGAGATTTAAACCTGAAAAACAAACACCTCTATTGAATGCAAACTAAGCTTTGGGGGTTGCCGAGTTAATTCCTCGGCAGACAGCTACTCTCAGTGTCTGGTTACACAAACATACCTACAGACAGGTTGGAGGGGAGTCCCTCAGAAACCAAGGAGAGGCGAAGGGAGGAAATAAAATCAAAATAGGCAGAAAGGTTGGAGTGGGGGACTCAGGAGGGCAGCGGGGTAAGTAGCCTGGAGAGAAGGACGATACGCAGCTGGAGACAGGTTTAATACTCGGCAGGAACAGGGAGACTCCAAGCAAGGGCCGATGCGGGCAGGGTCTGATACCCCAGAGGTCTCGACTAGGGATGGGGGGAAGGGAGGGGGTGTCCTTTTGGGTGGCGGTGATAACAACTTTTTACAGACAGCCTAAATAAAACAAAGGAAGGCACAAACCCGGCCGAGCGCCGAGGCGCGAGCGAGGAGCGGGCTGCTCCGGGGGCGGGCGGCTCCGCGCCCTCCTCACCGGCACCTCCTGCCCCGGCCGTGCCCCGCGGGCCCTCGCCACCACCCCGCTCACCCTTACCTGCCGCTGCCCCCGGGCCGCCCGCGCCCGCCGGCCGCCGGCCCCTCGCACCATCGCGCCGGGCACAAAGGGGCGGCGGGGCAGGGCCGCGCCGGCAGCCCCGGGAGGTGCGGTGGTAAGAGCAGCGGTGCGAGCGCTGACAGCCGCGGCGAGCAGGGAAATTGAAAAAAAAAAAAAATTAGTTGAAAGGAAAAAAAAGAGGTGGAGAGACGACCACCCTAATAAACCGCCGTGATCATGCCGGGGAGGCGAGTCCCTCCTCCCGGGAGCAGCGCTGCGGGGCGCGCTCCTGCCCTGCCCTGCCCTGCCTGAGGGGGACGCGGCGGAGGGGAGGGGAGGGGAGGAGGGGGAACCGCCCGCCCTGCCTTGCCCGGCCCGGCCCTACCCGGCCCGGCCTCCAGGGACAGGCGCGAGTGCGGCTGCGGAGGGAGATGCCGGCGGTGCGGGATGCGGGGAGGCGGCGCGGGGCACCGCAGCCCTCAGAAATCATCCACGCACACACCCCCGCCTCCCGTCGCTCGTCCCCCGTGCGGCCGGGCTGCTTCCCGGCTGTCACATGGCTCCTGCCGCCACCCCCAAAAGGGTTTCGGGAGTCGCTTCACTTTCACTTTGGCCCCGCCAAGGGGCTCCCGGGGGCCGCGGCGCCTGACAGGAGCTCTCACAGCGAGGGGCTCACCCGCTGCCCCGCGCCTTTCCCCGGCTCCCGAGGGGGATGAGGGGCAGAGCTCAGCCCCCTCCGCATCCCTTGTCAGGGTGCGGGGCCGCCCTGGGGCCCGCTGCAGCGGGGTGTTGTTGGGAGCGGCTCTGCTCGTGTCAACCTTCCTTTCGCGTTTTAAGCAGGAAAAAAAAAGGAGAATAATAAAAATACAGCCGGGTCCGTGGGAGCTCCGGGCTGGGGAATTGCATGCAGCGCGGCAGCAGAGGGGTGTGGCAGGGGGACTGGTAGGAGCGGGGCATTTGAGAGCCACAGACAAGGACGCTTGCTCTGTTTTCTGGTGGGACTGATCCCATATGCGTCCTGCCCACCCCTGCAACCTGCTTGATCCCTTATGTCAGTCTATCTAAAGGAGGTGGTGAAAATCCCACTGGAGAGACAAAGTCATGCCTTGCACAGGGAGGGTGTCCTTGAGCAATATTCATCGTCTGTCATGGTGACGTGGAGGTGCCTCTGTGGGACCTTTCCATGCTGCCCACTAACACACTCTGCACCCACACCTATGGACACAGACTTCTTAATACCCCACTAACAGCAAGCCCAGTGTCCCACAATGAACACCAGGGATGGATCCGGTCCAGCAGCATTATTTTTGAGCTCAGAATAAACATTTCCAGGATGGGAGGCGTGCTCCATATAACTATGTCAGATGCTGTTGCATCCCGGCTTCATTTTGAAAGAGCCATTAAGAAGGAAAAGGGAGTTACAACTTCTATCTTGCTGCCCTCTTCTACTGTAGGCACCCTGCTGTTATGGACATGGCCCTCCTGTAGGAAGTATGCGATTTTCCATGAATATCCCTGGTCTTAATGTTGATGCCATTGAGGGGAGAGAGCCAGAAAAGAGCAGTAGCCTCCTCCAGAGGACCTCTCCATGTGCCTCCTGTGAAATGCCCATCACCTATGCTTGTGGATGGGTGGGTGGGTGGTCATTAACCACTCAACGGAACTTGCAGCTCCCAACACTTCCCGAAAGACACAGCCACACTTACTGCACTAATTATGGCTACACGTGCCCTGCGCAGAGACAACCTTGTGCTGAGTGAGTCAACTGGCATTATGTCCTGGCTTTTATGTAAGCTCTTTCACTCTGGCCTTCCCTCAACAGTCATCAAACATGGCACAACACATGTTCATAATTTTTAATGAGCTGGCCTGTAACCACCTTCACCCAAGCCCCTGTCACGAGCACAGCAGCAATCCCTTGGTTTTCTTGAGGCTTGACTGATGCTGATGCCAACAATCAGGCTGCACACGCTGTGAAGCACTAGCACATGCTCATGCTTGGTTCCTCTGCACCTCAGCCTGCTCTCCCCAAATGTCTGACATGTTTTACTCAGCATGAACAAGAAAAATATAATTACAGTGGGGTTTGGGGTTTTTATTTTCAGTGCACAACTAGATAAAAGATTACCACACAGAATATACATTCCAGTGACAACAAACAAAGTCCCAGCACCACACATTTTAGTATTCTGTCATGAGGTTTCTGGTTCTGCACTACAACCGTTTGCTTTGAGATTCACTGTTAAATGCAACAAAGACCACTCTGACGTTTGTGTTTGTGTTTCTTCTTTTTTTTTAGTATTTATCATAAGGCAACAAGAAGCAGTAATAAATCAGACTGTGAACAAATGCTCTCTAAAAAACCACCCAGTTCATTGCATGTTATTCTGAGTATTTGCTAACTTGAGTACTGTCATTTGAGAATATTTCATATTCCATAATATTCATTATCTTTCCTAATTTTTCAATTACAAGGCAGAATTTGACCCCTTTTATCCATGTTTTTTTCTGCTACAAACCGCCATGAAGTCAAGAGCACTTGAGAAGAAGCTACTGCTAACTGGCAAAATATGGCAGAATCTGTCCCCAGTTACATAGCTCCATTCTCTCACCCTGTCTCCACTGACAGCATGCTCACCACTCAGGAACAATGGCCTGAAAGTTAAGAAAGAAAACATTTTACAGTAAGTGAAATACAGGGAAACAATAGCCTAATTTACCAAGTAAGAATAGTGAGATATCATCCCTGAAAAGAGTCAAGCATAATCCAGATAGGAGAGAGTGAAGAGATGATCAGGCAGTCATCCAGGCATCCAGGCCTATCTTCTGATGCTGCCCAAAGATTAAATCTGTCCTTACAAAGCAAAGCAAGGACCTGGAATAATGTTATCTTACCTCTCCTTCCCTCCCCCCCCCCCCCTTACATTTTTATCAAGCTCTTTTATCTTTGGATGCTTGGAAAACAAAAAGAAAAGGGCAGAAAGCAGAAAGTACAGAAAGTGAGAGGAAGGAACATTATTGTTGGGTTTTTTAATTTAAAAAGAGGGACGAATTTATTTAGATGTTGTCACATTTTAATCACAGGGCATTTTAATTTAAATATGTGCAATTAAACGAAATTAGTTGTACCGACAAAAGTCTAGAATTAAAGGAATATCAAGTTAAGTGTCCATCAAGTGTCCATGATGGTTTAAGCAAATTGGATGACTTTGTTTCTTGGCTTTTTTCAACATCAAAAAAGGAGTCTCAAGCAAGTGAAACACATTTTTAAAATCAACTGACTAAAAGGCTTTCCATCCACAAAATTACAGGGAGGAGTGCTGCCCAGCAGAAAAAATATTTCAATAATCAATAGCAGAATAATCCGAGGCAACCAACCTGCATTTGCATGTCAGGGTACACAGAGAACATCTTCCAGGGTGCTGAGGTGTGAAGGGAGGAATGAGCAAATTCAAAGCTATCCCTTTATGTAGCTTTTACAATATTCTAATTTACCAACGTTTGTAAGCAAAAGAACAGGAGGAAAAGATAAATTAAAATGTATACCTGGCACACATTTTTGTTTACAAACACTTGAAAACTCTGTTTGTGATTTAAGTAGTTCTAAGGTTATTTATGTTAATGGTATGCATGAGTCTAAATGGCATCCTGTTCTGAAAAAAGAGCTGAAGGAAAAGTGCTTTGGGGCAGTCTACACCCTTTTTTGTCCTTCGGCCATAATAACAACTGAAATGGAGGAAATGTGACAAAAGTGTGGTGCTGTGTAAGGTAGGCTGGCTGGATTAAATACTGTGTGGAACGGTAGCCTTCCACCCTGGGAATTAGGAAGAGCTTTCTCTTCCTGAACTAGGCAGACTTCCTATAAGCTTGGGCAGGATATTTTGCTTTACTTTTTCTGTACAAGGTTAATAATATTTCTCTATAAAGCAGTCCACTGTGTCCCAGTGATTGCAAGCATGGTTGCTTTCAGGTTTGTAACCTGCTTCAGCAATCCCACATTGAAAGTATTTGATTCAAGGTGGTGCAGTGTGGTTAAGAAATTTCAATCAGCAGAGTATTTGGTATTGAAGCTCAGTCTCTACTGAGGGAGAAATTACTGCATTAGAATCCTGGAAATTTGCTGCTTATTTTCCTTTTAAGCTTCAAATAACTTGAATTTACTGATGGTATTTTTTTTCAGGGTACGAAGCCCCTGCTCTTTTTTCCTCTTGCCTAGAAGAGATGGGTGTTTGGAAGGGCAAAGAAATATTGTTGCAGGTCTGTAAGGACAGTTGATGAGTATCAGTGGTTGCTCTCAGCTTTATTTAATTTGAGATTTTTAAAAAATTTGTTGAATCACTGTATTTGTCCAGAGTACTTAGAAGACTGGATATACACGCACTATCTGATAGTGTGCAAGCTGCCCATATGTGGTAAACTAAAATTATTCTTACTAAATGTTAAAGAAAAAAAATAAGGGTGGAACTTTTCTCTTTGTAGTTTTAAAGAAATTTTACATTTCATGCTTGCATTATCTAGTTCCACTAAAACAAAATTCAAGTCCAAAATTGGTACACAAAGATTTCCTGTAGTGATTACTTGAATTGGAAGAGAAAGTCAAACTGACTCTGCCACATATGAAGACCCAGACAAATATTCATGATTATCATTTTGAATAGGGTGAAGAGGTAATGGTTTACACATTCCATATTATTATTTAGGCAGTGGGTTTAATATATTCAAAAGTTTCCCAGTCCCAGCTTCAAAAATCTGGAGACTTAATATTTTTGTGCCACTAAAATGAGACATCCTAATTCACATAGATGCCATAATAACATGAAGAAAAGGGTAGAACTTTATTTGATTTGTCCTACTTAATATTTTAGTGCCATATTCAGTAGTTCTATTCTGTGAATTCTGTTCAAGACTTGCTGCTAGCAAGCTGGACTAAAAGCTGTCCAGGAAAGAAAGCTGCCTCCAGAGAGAGAGATTTAAAAATATGGTAATGGTCATACTAGCTCAATCCAAGGTGTGTTCAGTCTCAAATTATGACTACTAGTGGCTACTTCTGGGGAAGATGCAAAAAATGCCAAAAATAACATTTCTAGATTAATCATGTTTCTTCCTAAACATTCAGTTACTTAGGCTTAGAGATGAAGGTTTGTTTTACTTCCAAATGTGATAATGTAAAAATATTATTATTTTCATTTGAGAGTATAACTCTTTCTCTCCATCTATATATTTTTCTTTTAATTCCATCAAGACCCTGCTTTTAATGGCATCTGATGACAGCGTTCCACAAGTTAACTCTCCCTTGTGCAGAAAATTCCTAAGATCTCTTTTCCATTTCCTCTTGTCTTGTTTATATATTACTCATACAAGTCATGAGGGCCAAGAAGTTCTTAATCTATCTTCTCTTACACCCATTTTATTTTACACATCTGTGTTATTCATCTTACCCTCTGATTATCCCATACGCCCCAAAGCAGCCAGTAGTCTTTTCAAACATCAGTGTTGTGTAGATCATGGACAATTCATGGTGCATTTCCCTGAGCCATTATATTTTGATCTTTTCTTTTTGAGATCTTATTTCTGGCAGGGGCTTCCCGCTGATCTACATGATGACAAAGCTTATGTAAATCTTTCTCCCACGCCTGCCTCCCCTTTCCATTGCTATCCAATATTTAATTAGCTTCCTTTACTGTCGCTGCCCTTTGACCAGAGGTTTTCACTGTATTATCCACAGTGATGTCCAGATTTCCATCCTGAGTCACTAGAATAAATTGAGAAGCAAATCAGTGAATGTGTTCTTCAAATCTTATGTCGTTTAACATTTCCCGAGCTGTTACCCATTCTTGTGTCTGCCCTGGGCCTCTTTGAAATTCCTCTCAGTCTGTCAAGCTTTTGGCCAAAGTAACCACTTGAACCAGTTGATACGGACACCACTTAGCTGAGTTGCACTTATCCTCCTTTTGCCTGCCAGACTGTGGGCAGACTGGGGTTACTCAACTGAGTTTAGGAAAGAAAGTGAAGGAGAGTTGGATGCTTGGGCCATCTCTGTGTAAAAGGGCCAAACTTTCATCTCCTGATTATGTTTTTCCTCATTAAAGGAAGGTCCCTCGTGCCTCCTCTGTGGAATGAGATTGTAGAAGCAGTGCATTTGCAGTCTTTTGTGCTGCTTGTTTGAATCTGCTTATCAGCAGACAGACCATGGCTTTTGGAAACAATACTGTTTTTAGCAGAGGGCACACCAAAGCAGGATCTTTTACTTGTTCAAAAATGGCCTTAAGTATCAGAAATACTAGAAGCGATTAAACAACTCTTTTCCCCTTCTCTGTTTGGATATATCTACTACAGGCACAGGGAAGAGCCCCTTCCCTCTGGATTACTGTTAAAGTGAGAGACATGGTTAAAAGGCTAATAAAAAATCAAGAAGTCATAAATACTAAGTGATTTTTAAGTAAATATGTGTGGGTTGGTTTTTTTTTTCCTTCCAAAGGAATGCTCAGCTGTTAGTGTTATGTTTGACAGCTTGTAAAAAGGTGAGTTTTTGCTGAAGAGCAAGAACAGGTTGAAGAGAGACAAAGGCATGTTCTGAGATAAAGAAACTGAGAGGTATCTGCTCCACAGATTGAAGGTGTTGCATTACTCTGTGCAATGTCCAGAGAGGGAGAAATCTGCACGGCAAAATGGTCATAAAATACATTTTTGCAAAGAAGACAGGAAATGTTTCTGTCAAAAAAACCCCAAACCCAAAAAAACCACCCCCCACAACCAAAAACAACCCCAAAAACCAAACCAAAAAAACCACCAGTCCCTCTGATGCAGTTTTCCCATCTGGAGAAACAAAGCAAGACAGATCTCTCCCTGCTCTCAAACTACACATCTCAAAACCAGCCCAGTGCCTTGAGGCAGCAGTTTCAGAGCCAGAGCAGGGCACTGTGTCCTGGGCCCTTGTGCGCTGAGGCTGTGGGACACGCTCCCAGCCCTGCACGTGCTGGGACAGCTATGGCATCTTAACCAAGACAGGGCAATCAGTAGCCCAGCTCTGAGCTTGCTATAAGATCATGGTTCATTTAAGTATGTAACTCAGAGGTCACTGCGTTACCTCTGAGAAAAAACACTTGCTGTCTCATTCTTCCCTCAGGGTTTATTGCCAGCGTGATTATATTTTCAGGAGTGACAGGGAGGCCCTGAGCTATAAATCTAAGGGAGATAGAGAGTGAGCTGATTATCAGACACCTCCTTCACCACTCCAAAGTCAATAACCTCAGCATCTCACAAGGTTACTTTCTGGAGGAAAACAATCTCTCAGCCAGACTCTGTTTGCATCTGCTGAATTGTATTCAGTCTGTCTTCTCAACAGCTGGGAAATCAATAGCTTGCCCACCATCCCAGAGCTCAAACAACACAATCTTTTCTACTAGTGAGGAGGCTCAGGTGGCACTAGGATTAGGTGAATTGGGTTTGAAAAGTGATTTAGGAGGAAAGTAAGTGCTTGCTTGAAGGAAGGTCTCTGTTCCCCACTCCCAAAATCCAGCATATATATCTCTTCCCCCTGGAAGCATGGGAGCCCTTTTCTTTGAACCCCCACAAATAATTTTGAGGCTTTTTAATGACGAGGTAGCCACTAGATACTATACAAAACGTTACATTTAGGACAATCCAAGGAATATATCAGCAGCTTCCCGGAATCTCCTTTTCACCCCGGGGGGTAAGTTTATTTACAGAAAGTTAGTTTTACTTTACCCCAATGGCAAGTGGTAAACTCAGCCGATAATAACAAGTCATTTATTTGGCTTCTGAGAAGCTGCTTGCAGATGGGAATCGGTTTTTATAAACCATGTATGGAGGGACACATTTGAAGCAGCCCCGGTGAATGTCTCCCAGCGCTGCCGGGCCGGTGAGAAGCGTCAGGGCTCGGCTCGGCTCGGTCACCTCCCGCCCTTCCCGCCTCCGGCACCGCGACGCCGAGGAGCGAGTTGACTCCTGCCAGCGGACATAAACCCCGTGCCGAGGGACTTCATGTTTTATCATAAATTCTCGCGCTTTACAACACACTTTAAAGGGACTTTCTTTCCTTTCACATAAATCCCCGGGAAGAACAAGAAAAAGAAAAAAAATGATGCCCACCCTCCTTCCCGACACCCGCCCGAGCGTATTTCCCGAGCAGCAGGGTCGTCCCGCCGGTGGCTGATTCACCAAGCAATTCCCTGTTTTCTGTGCGCGCTGCAGAGCGGTCAAAGCCCAAGGCCGTGTCGGTAATCTCGCCAGCGGCTGGTGCAAGGGGAAAGAAAAATAGCCTCAGATCCGGCTGGGCAGTAGCGAAACCGCGCCGGCGACCGCTCCGCTGGCCGCCGCGCCCGACAAGGGCCCGACGGCCGGTGGGCAGCGGGCCTGGCACGGCGCGGGTGACAGGGGCCGCCGGGGCGGCGGCGCTCCCCAGTCGCCACCTGCGAGATGCGCCCCGGTGCTGCCGCGGCGCAGAGGGGAGGATCGATTAACGCCGCGCTAATGACCCCTCAGCTTTCGCACACCCCTCCTTTCAGCAGTCCCCTCTGCGGTCTCGGTCCGCGGCGGACACGACCGGCCCGGCCCGCCTGCTGCTCGGCGCACCTGAGCGGCCCCGGCGGGGCGAGCGGCAGCAGCTCTGCCCGCCCGCCCCTGGGGCTCCGGAGCTGCAGCGTTCCCCCGGCCAGCGCGGAGCAAACAGGGGCGGGTCTCCACCACCCGCCCCTCGGCAGCACTGAGAAAAGTACGTTATTCCTAGCGTGTGCTCTTTTTCTTCTTTTTATTTTTCCTCTTTTTTCCCCCCGTTTTTCCCCCTCATGCACGACCGAAGTGCTCCGACGATGAGTGCGATTTAAATTTGAGCTCCGCCGCAGTTCTGGCACTATCAAACCACATTCATTTTCACATCCTTCCCAAAATTTTTGCCGTGGTTCCCTCGCTGCAGTTTGCGTAAACAGCTTTACTGTGTAACTATCGGGAAACATAAATACACGGAAATAAATAATAGCCCGGCAATCGGAATGAATATCCCAGGGCAGAGCGGGCAAAGGAGAGCAGAAAGAAGAGAGTATCTCCCAGAATGTGTATTGCGTTTTGATATTTGCTTTTTTTTTTTTTTTTTACCTCACTCTGCTTGCGGGGAAAATTTAATTAAAATAAAGGTATTTTTTTGCCCCTTGTTTGATGTATCTTGCTCGCGTAACAGCAACGTCTCGAAGAAAATAAAGCAGACAGATTCGGGCGCCGCTAATTAGAAAGCAACGAATGCTGGCATTTAATAAACATTTGAGTGCCCGATGGTGCAGAAGGAGCCAGCGGAGGGGCGGCGGTTTCCGAGTGCCGCGGGACCAGCGCCGAAACGGCTCCGCGGGACGGGAATTAACGCGGTTGTTCCCGCTGGGCTGCGGAGCGGAGCACGGAGTCGCGACGCGGGCAGAGAACCCTGCCCACCTCTCGCCTCCAGCTCCCTGCCTGAGCACACTCTCCGCACGGCGCCGTGAGAGCCGGCGGGACATCCGCGCTGATTTATCCGCGGAGGGATCCAGCCCTCCCCTCCCCTGCTCCGGATTTCTCGGGGGTCTGCGCTGCTGCCCGCCCGGCCGCGCACCTTTTCTCTCCCCCGCCAGGCTCCCGTCCTTGCTGCGGGTGGCCGGCGACAGCTCCGCGCACCCCCGCGGCTCCCCGCTCCGGGGCGCGGGGCGGCGAGGAATAGGCAGGGGCCGCGCAGCTGTTGACAGACAGAAAGCCTCGATCTCCCAACCCGTCCTCAATCCATCTTCGCGGGATGGCAGTGGGCAGCCCCAACAGATTAAAGTAAAAGGCTTTGTCACTGCTGAAAAGACGAAGTTGAGAGAGGAGGGGGGAAGAAAGCGAGGTCTGATGATGAGGAGTAGCGTGGGAGGGAAATCACCTGGCGATCAAGCTGTGAGGGGAGTTAAATATGCATCCATCCATCTATCCAACCATTCCGCTGCCACCCCCCAGTGCTTCCCCCTTGTGCACCCACAGCAGTGTTGAGAAGTTGGGACCCACCTGGGGAAGGTGCAGCGCGGCCACAGGTGTGTGGTGCAGAACGGCGTGGAGCGGTGTAGACCAGGGAGGAGAGCTAAGGACAGCCGGAGTGGGGGTGAGGGTCTTGATCTGCCTGTACACCCCCGGCACCAGTGGCCTCCATGGATGGAGCGTGGGTCAGGACCAGGGTGGGTGCAGTTTCCCCCGTCAGCAGAACCCTGGGCGGTGTGAGGAGCTGGCAAGGGAAGGGTTGCCCTGCTTGAATTACACTGGCTTTGCTAGTCCAACAGAAGGGACTGCAGCAAGTGGGGAAACGAGAGCCAGCTGAGCACTCCTGCCAGCCTTGTTGGGGCTGAACTTGAGGTCAGTGGAGCGCAAAACTCCTCCAGGGAAGGAGGAAACAAATGTTCATGGATCGGGTATCGACAAACTTGAACAAGTGGGAGGGAGAGGAGGAGAAGGGACAGTCAGAGCTGCCTTCATAAAACTGTAAACAGTGGTGTTGGGACAGAGTTGAAAGGAAATTGCCTGGCAGCTGCTTGGAGTTTCCCTACGATGTGCTGGCCCTAGTGAGAGACGAGAGAGCCCTTTACTGGAAATGTGAAGTCCCCCCACCCCCGGGAACTGCATCCTGTGGCAGAAGCTGGCCATCCCCTCGCAGGTTCCCCTCCGGGTTACAGTCAGGCTGGTGGGGAGAAGCTGGAGAGAAGAAATCTCGTCACTGCTGATTCAGGCCTTCACACGGGGACACAATGCACTCCAGTGTGAAGGCCCTCGCAGCTCCTCCTCCTGCCAGGCGAAAGGTGACTGCCCCTTCCACAGGCCGCCTCTCTGTTCAGGTACTTGTTAAATTGGCCCAGTCTGCTGGCAAGGAGAGAACTTCCCATTGATTTTTACAAACTGTGAAACCTTAAGCCTGTATCAGGTGATGAGAGAGAGGGGGAGATCAGGGGGTTTCAGCACTTGCAAATCTCTTCATTTCATCACTTTAAAAAGGAATTTTTATCTCCAACCATATTGAAGATAAATGATCTATTAATAACAATAAAAGAGAGTTTGAAGCAGAGAGACCCAGGTATTAAGTTTTTTTTAATGGACTTCTGGTTTAGGATTGATTTTCTGAACAATGCTTCTGCAATGGCTTTTCATAAGATACAGTATTTGATTTTTCCACAAGATATCAAGAACAGATGCATCTAAGTAAACAGATACATGTAAGTACAGACTCTTGCAGAAGGCAGTGCTCATTTTGTCCATGTGAGCTTCACGAATGATTTATTTTTGTAGCCCTTAAGCATAATAATAATAATAATAGAACATATGTGTCCATTTTATTGCCATATTTCCAAAGTTCATACAACTCAGCAAGCAATGAGCATTTTTGTTTCAAGCTGGGCCTTAGACCATATACTTTATTAAAAAGAGAATTCCACAAAACCCAGACCTGGTAAAACTGTGTACAAAGGGCCAGGGAGCTGCTTTATTACAATAGTTGCGCCTAACATGCATGAAGGTTCAGAACTGGCTCCATTCTTACTTATCTTAGCAGCAGGCCTGTGACATCCCAAGCCAAAGCTGTATAATCATTCCATTATAAACCATGCATTTCCCAGTTGTAAATGGTCATGGTAAAAAATGTATTTGTGGCTTAAATTTGGTGTGGAGAGTCTCAGGAAGGATGTTTATTTCCACTCTGTAAGATTTTGAAATTAGGCAATTTGGTCAATTGTTTGGGTTCAGAAAGAGTAGAAGAGGGTATTATAAATTTATTTTCCAGGTTTTAATACTTAGAAGGGGTCTGTTTTTTAAGAGTGATCTTCAATCATTTGAGAAAGAACTTGAACCTATGCATTAAAGGTTAAGGGGAATTTATGATGAAGTTCAGGAGAAATGGAGAGAGCTCAAAGTCTTTCCTGACAGTTATATGTGGTATATAGGCTATGCATCGTAGGTAAAACATAGCTGAGTTCCAGAAGTCAGTTTGGGAATATAAGGGCAGTGTGAGTAAAAGGTTATGGTGAGATAAATAATTCAGTGTGATGCATTTATACCATGTATGATGCTGCCAAGGATCCAGTTCTGTATCATCTTCTATAGATGGGAACTCTTCTCAGTTTGTCAGAGAAACCTGGGATGCAGGTTGTGGTAACAAACAGCCAAGCAATGTAAAAAGTTATGGGGGGAAATGAATTTTGTTATCATTCATTCATTATGTGATTAGCCAAAGCTGGCACTCTGTAGTCCAAGGACCTCCCTGCATCTAAGGGTCTTGCGCATCACTTTTAGAAATGGCTCTCAAAATGGGATCAGAGCAAAGACTCACAGGTCCAAAGATTTTACAGCTGGATGTAGTAATCCTGGAAATATTTCAGAATGTGCCTCTTTTTCCCACCTCTGATTTTATTTTTGCCGTAGAGACATAGGTATTAGACACACTGAGTGGCAGAATACAGTGAAACTATAGATATAAAATGCAAAAATACAGGTGTAGGAGGAGATGGGGACAAAAGAAAGGGTAGAAAGGAGGAAATTGCCAGGACACTACACAGTAGGTTGACTGACTGAATTAAGGATGCAACTAGTAAAACTTTAGGAAAGGTCTGCTGCCAAAGGCCAGTCAGCCAAAGAAAGAGTCCCTGGACTCATGTCTCCATCTCTATCTGTATTCTATGCACAATTATTTACCTACCTGCAGGACTCTGTCTGCATTAACAAGTTTCTGAGCCCTAGGCTGGCAGCAGGCTGGAATTTCTCCCTTCCCTATGTGCTGGGAACAGCAACTTCTCTTTCCCTCACAGAATTAGGGTGAAAGCTGGAAAGGGGCACTGAGAAGGCAGAGGTAGTAGCCATCCTTCTGCAACCTGGGGTGCATCTAACGCACACAATGCCCTGCAGTATTGGAGAACACTGAACTCGTGCTGGATGAACTATGTCAGCTCCAGAAACACGCTACAATTTGTCAGCAGAACGGGTATCAGCATGCTCCACCAACACGCACAGTTGTTGCTGCCACTTAATGGGGCTGCCTTAAGGCCCTGGACAGAATGACTGCATATTGCCTGTTCATGGAGACTGGACTTCTGGCATAAGCCATGTGTAATGCTGTTTCACTGTGCGTTGCACGGTCACGCTGCTCATGAGTATCACTTAACACTGCACATCATTCAGCATACCCACAACGTGATGCTGTGAGACCTCTCCAGCATGTTCAAAGTATCCAGCAGAATGCACACTGAAGCATGCTCTTCAGCTAGGGCCCAGGACCAGACCCCCATAGCTCATGCTTGGCATTCACTATCATTATTCTGCTCAGAGCATGACCTCTTAGTGGTGGTACACCTCCTAGGGTGACTCCTAGTTCTGCCTCCATGGTGGTGCATGGTGGTGGTGAGCCCCAGTGTTGAGGCAAATGGACCACAGGTTGAGGGAGAAAGGATACGTGGACCTGATGGGGGTCACACCCATCTCTCCATCAATGCCACCATACTGCAAGTATGTCTAAAAAAAGCTGCCTGGAAGGAGTGAAGAAAGCTGAAGGATGAGTGTAAAAAAGGAGGCAGTTGCAATTCTTCATTTTTCCTTAGGTTGACGTTCCCAAGAGCAAGACCAGTGGCCATAGCTCCGCTGAAAACAGAAGACAGGCTTAGCTAGCAAGAATCAAATAAAAATTGGCAGTGCTAATAGCTGGACTTGATGATCTTACACGTCTTTTTCAAACTAAATGATTCTATGATTCTATGAAAATATGGCAGGTTCTGTATGCGATTTCTGTAAAGTCTCTTAACTAAAGCAGTGACTGTGTTTATTCTCTGTCAGCTGGCCTGGGGCATGTTGTGGCCTCTCAAAGTCTCAGTTTTTGTGGTCCAGGGATCCCAGAACAAGCAGATTGTGTTCCTGGTTCAGCACTGGGGTGCTGTACCTGGCCCCTCAGCCATAATCACCTTGAGCAGCTGAGACACTGCCTCGGGGCACATCATCTGGCCCTATTGAATCCCCTTTTCTCTTTCACATGCTATTCCTGTCTCCCTGACTTGTAAGAACTCCACGGTGTCACCTTTTAGCAGTGTGAGTGGAGCAGCCCTTCTGCTCCTCTCCTGGAGTCACATACTGAAACAAATGACAGGAGGAAAATCATCGGCTGCATTTCAGTGTTGTGTGAATTACAATGTTGTGCCATCCTGTGGAATGAAATGTGCCGAGGGGGGGAAAAAAAGGAAACACTATTTTTCCATGTGCTTTAGCACTACTCAACATCTGCTAGTGATATTTAATTTAACTTCTGAAAGTGTGAGTTTAGGTACTATCAAATGGATGGTCCTGATCCTGGAAACCTCTTAAATGCATAACCCTGACATACATTAATTGCTTTCATTTAAGTAAGAAGATTATTCCTTTATCATCAGGTAATTGATTTAAAAGTGTTTCACCATATATTTACACTTGATATGAATTGGTGTGACCAAGAATTTAATCATTTAATAGATTTAGTGATTTAATAAAATCTGATGATCATTGCATTACACTGACACCTGATGATATTTGTGTGGTGATTTCTTGAGGAGGAGCTGCATGACTCGGTTTGTTTGCAAGAAGAACATTTCTGGGACTTTAGCCTCCATTTTTTTCACCAAAGGCTTTGAAAGGGATTATTGTGTGTGAAAGGTGGACCACTGAGCTGAACATGCACATGCATGAGCAAATATTCACAATGCCCTCTTTTTTACTGACTATATCACTGTCTTTGTGGCATTGTCCATATACAGGTTTTCCGTGTTTTATGGACCTTTTTGTGGAGTTGCCTGTTCATCATCAGCCTGCCCTGGTGTTTTTTGCTGTTACTGTCTACCTGGTAGATGCTGGTGAAGATAGCCTCTGAGAAAATAATAAACTTTTAGACCAGCTGTGGAGACAGCTGCCAAGTATCCAAAGTGCCTTTTGAAAACCACATTCTAAAAAAATGCTTTTTATATTTTCATCTTATTGAGGTGACCAGCAGGGTGATGCAATAAAATATACTGCATTTAGCCTTGTTGTTGTAAACCAACTTCTATTGATATGCAAGAATGTTTGAGAAGTCTTTCATTTGACTTTGTGTGGATCTTGGGGTCATTTGCAGTAATAAGCAATCTTAGAGGTAGTCTTTAGCAGTAGATTTGAAAGTGACAAAGTAAAAATGCTCTGTAAATATATTACCACTGGAAAACGCTTTTCTGACCAGAAGAGTTTATTGCTTTTTCTAGTTTGAGTTCTCATTTATGGTTGATAACAATCATACCTTCAAAATTTCAGCATGGATTTCAGCTGTTTTTACTTTTGCTTAATAAAGTGATATTTCTTCTCTTAGTATGTATGTAGAGGTGACATAATTTTAAGTTTATAGCAGATGTGCTCATGACTATGAATCTTTCTCTATATGTTCTCCATTTATTTCTCCAGTGATACTTTAACTATTCATATATTTGTTAGGTCCCAAAGCAGCATATTTCATACTTGTTACTCTGGAGTTACCAAGCTCTTCAATGCCTCATAGCAGCTGATAAAGTGCATTGTAATATTGAGGGAAGCTGTAGGAACAGAGCTTCAATTCAGCAAAGTGTAACTCCCTCCTACTTGGGTGTAAACATGCCTTCCCCTACCCCTTCTCCATCATTGCAATCTTCCCTTAAAAATTATTATAAACAACACTTATTACTTTGTATAATTCCTATTTTTAAATCAGCCATCTTCTGTTCCCTTCCCCCCCACCCCCCCACCAAATACCACAAATATGTTACTCAGCCTTTGAGACAATAGCTGTAATTTGGCTATAATTAGAATCTGATTAGAGCAGGGAGAATGGATGAACACACAAAAAAAATCATCAGATTCCAGAAATGTGATACCATAGGCCAGATCCTGCTTGCTTTGCTAATGAAAGCTGACTTGCATGAGTTAGACGAACATAATTTTAATCAAAAGAAAAAAAAATCTAATAGTATCAGCTGTTATATAGCCTAAAAAGAAAAAAAAATAAAGCTGAGGTCTTTGAGTAAAAAAAAAAAAATCTTCAAAGGCGTATAAAGTATTTTGATTTAATCCTACTAACATCTGCCTGTTTTGAACCCAAAAACAGCCTAATGTTTATCTAATAGTCTTAGTCTTAGTACATTTTGTAATTAAACTAATTAAGGAAAACATCTTACAGCTTTTCCCTGGAAAGGACTTCCCCCCCCCCCCCCCCCCCCCCTTTTCACTCTCATAGCAGAAACTGAAAATAATCTCTTTTGTTTGCAGGGCAGATAAAATGAATCCCCTCTCATATGCATATTCCCCAGAAAAACCCTTTTAATATTGGAGACTCAAGATGCAATTGAGTCCTATCGAGAGGAGGCAGAAATTGCTCTCCCCTGAAACCTTTTTCTACAGAAGGAAATTTTTTTGATCTCAGGAGCTCTGCTTCCCCCTACTCTCGGCTTCCAAAGTCCATAAAAATGCTTCTAAGTAAAATTAGCTTCCAAGTCCATAAAATTGCAATATATCATTTAAATCATGACTTTTATAGCATCCTTTCTTTAGTACTGGAAAGGGGAAACCCATGAAATGGTGTGAAGACATTCTAGGCTTTGAAGATGGTTAGAGATATGATGGCATTTTCAGCGCACCTTCTCATTGCCATGAAATGAAAAGTGCTTAGTTGATTAGCAGGCTGATCCAACAGAGTGAACTACAATTAAAGTCAGTGGCAGTTTTGCCAGAGTAAGAATTGCATGAACAGCCATCCAGGGACTTCTTAACTACTTTCTCAGAACTGGAATGAAATCTCTATTCTTTTTTCTCCTAGTGTTCCATCTACTTTTCTTCTTTCTTACAGCTACTCCTGCTGAGACTCGTGAGTTCTGCTATTAAATAATATATATCACTCATGTATATCTAAATAAAACACAATTTGCAAAGAGCATTGGCTTTTTGGTCTAAAGGTTGTATCTATTTTCATGTTTGAATAGTGCTGAGCCTTTTAAATTCTGTCTCTGCTTCATGAACGAGAAAGTCCAGAATTACTTAGTGTGAGAAATGTGGCATACTGAAACAGCACATTTTGTGTTAACACCTAGGCAATATCAGTATTAAATGTTACTGATATGAGTTGTGTATCCAGCTCTCACTTACATGTGTCTGTGAACAGCCAGGACAGTGTGAATTCTAAATACACTCATTTTCTGAGACATCTGCAGGTGGCACCTCAGATGGTGTTAGGGAACTCTGCAAGAGTCTGCTCCCACTGGACTCTGCGACAAAATTTCTGTTGCCTTCATGGGATAAATACATATAATTATTAAGTGTGAGCCCATGCCTGTTCTTGAGAAGCAGGATTCCCTTGCTTACCTGGGAAGCCCATGGCCTGCAAGTCAGGAATTGTATCATGCCTTTGTTCTCTGTAAGGTCTGCTCTACTGAGTGGTGAAGACATAGAGGGACCCAGTATTCACCCATTCTGACTTTGAAGGGATAGGTGTAGGACCCCTAATGAACATCAATGTCTATTCATTGAATAAATAGTTTGTTCCCCCTGGGAAACAAGTAGGTATATTATAATAAGGGATGCAAAGGACAGTACTTTTTGAAAACAAATGTGAAAAATGTCAATTGCTATTTCCAAGATTTTCTCAATAATAACCCCAGAGTTTAATCCCCACACACAGTCTGTTCCCTTCCAAAAACATATGGTCATGATCATGATTTACCATCAGAGTGTTTGACATGCAGTTGTTTTATACATTGTGCAAGTGAATGGAAATGATACTGTTAGCTTTATTACACTTTACAATTTCAGTGACCAGATCAGGTGCAAGGGGTGCTGAGAATTGGTCCTGTGAACTTCAGCTGATCTCCTCAGTGTCAGGAGAAGTAAATCAGGTTCAAAATGCTTTTGTGTAAATATAGTACAAACCAGCAAAAAGACCAACAAACCCCTCTCTCTAGCAACAATTTCATGTATTGTTTCAGCCAGAGAATCCAGCTACAAGGAGGAATTGAATTTCCAGAGGCTGCCAAATGTCTGTGCTCAGCAGAGACATTTTAATTAGTCAAGAGGAGACTTCTCACTTGACCAAAGCAAAACAGATATTCAAACCAACATTAAAAAAAGATGGGACTTTGTGTCTATCACTGCTCTGGCAATTAGCAGTATTTTGTGCATGCATCTCTCATCTTCACTAATGATACTATCTATTGGTAGTGTTAGTGCTTTTTAAGTGGAGTCTATGAGCAGCAAATGTCAGCTAGACTGGGAACAGTTCAGAGTGAAGGTGTGATTTTACTGATCAAGTTCGTTGGATAGTGGCAAATAAAAGTTTGATGTTTCTCCCTGTGTTCCTGGAGTCCTCTCTGCTTTCTTGGCTGTTAATTACATCTCCTGGTTTCTATTCTTTTCTTCTCTCCTTGTATTTCTAATGTTGTCAAACTGATTAGCCACTAAATTACATTGCATTCAGGTAACAAGATCTTTGTTATTGATTTGCTCTGAAGGCTTTCTTTGACAGACAGGCTGGCAGAATCCTTCATCCAGGTTAGAGAATAATCTATTTGAAGGATTCTTCCAGATGTCACTACTATAGCAACAGCTTCTATAGTGTTAATGCTGATATTAAATAGGGTACAGCCCTGCATTACCATCTAGCCATATGGCTCTGTTTTTTTTAAGCTTGAAAATGAGTTTGCTGCTTCTTCCATAGGGAGAGCCGCCTGTCTGTACCTTCTCATTATTTCCACTACCAACTTCTTTACCAGTTCCAAAACCAGATTGTAAACCTCTCAGAAGACCACTAAGAATGGACCCAGATTCTTTTTTTCATCTGTAGATCTGATGAGTCTTCCTTAGCAAATTATGGGAATCTGTGAGATTGTATAATTATCTTCTTGTTTGTCTTGGTATTTAATACATTTTCTATTTGCTGTCAGTTGCTTTCTTTCCTAAGTAGGCTGAATTGTGTCCATTTCATTTCCTCACATCTCTTATTCACAGGAGTTCTAACCCAACTTCCTTTGTCTTCTGATTTCCAGAAACTCCCTAAATTTCCAGGATATCTGATATTTCTGGAGCCCCAGGTCTCCTCTCCCTGCTGGTAGAAATCTTCTGGGTAGATCATTTCCCCCACCACTTGACGTGGCCATCTTTAGTCTTTTTTCCTCCTTTTGTTTGAAGTATGAGGGGTAAGATTTAGCCAGCCTGTGTGTGCTGTGACCCCATTTCATTTATTTCATATAGACTCACGAAATGCACCAGAGCATCAGGCCTGAAGATCACCAAGGCCTCCTCTCTAGTCAGACCCCACTAGCCAGACCCCACCTCATGAAATGAGGAAACCCCACCAAACATGACGGGAGAGCTGGTTCAGATGCCCGTACTGAGAGCTGTGAGAGGAGCAGTGGCCAAGGAGCAGGGGAAGGTTGTGTGAGGGAGTGGGGCAAGGCATAAACTGGGTGGGAGAACGCTGTGTTAGGGTGGGCAGGCAGCCTGGTGTGGATGAGGAAATGCAATTTCTCAGCCGGGCTCCTGGGACATGGACACAAATCCAATGGTGAGAGTCACCCGAGACCATGCTGCAGGATGCATGGAAGGTTTTTTGTTTCCATAAAGCATTGCCCAATTAGTGAGGTACTTTATGGATAGAGTTAGAAAGGACAGGAAGGATGGTCTTGTAATTATGGGATTCAGTGGCAAATCAGGAAATCTGGGTTTAATAACCAACCGTGACACAGATTTCCTGTGTGACCTTCTCCAGATCACTTACTCATCCTGTGACTCAAGTTCCACTTCGTAATATGGGGCAACAACACTTCTTTTCTCACACCTTTTATCTGTCTTGTCCTTTTGGGCAGCTCTTCCATGGGTAAGGAGTTTCTTCCAGCTACACATAGCACCTTTCCCCAGAGAGGTTGCTTTTAGTTTGGTTCTCTTCTTATAAATGAATGTACTTTGCTATTGCTTCAGTTCATACAAATTGTCGTGGATGTGGCAAGAGTAATCAGAATCACAGAGTCACAGAATCATAGAATGGTTTGGGTTGGAAGGGACCTTAGAGATCATCTAGTTCCAACCCTCTGCCATGGGCAAGGACATCTTCCACTAGACCACCTTACTCAGAGCCCCATCCAACCTGGCCTTGAACACTTCCAGAAATGGGGCATCCACAACTTCTCTGGGCAACGTCTTCCAGTGTCTCACTACCCTCACAGTAAAAAATTTCTTCCTGATAATCTGCACCTACTCTCTTCCAGTTTAAAGTCCTTCCCCATCATACTGTCACTACATGCCCTTGTAAATAATCTCTCTGCATCCTTCTAGGCCTCCTTCGGGTACTGGCAGGCTGCAATCAAGGCACCCCAAAGCCATCTTTTCTCTTTCCCTGAGTAGCTATTTTGATAATATGCTTCATGGCCATTTAGCTTTGAGGAGCCCCTTTTCATCTGAAATAACTGCATTTTACGCAGAAGAGAAATTCAAGTGCAGTAATAAGAGAGGTGATCCCACTGATATATCACTAAGTAAAATCTGACGTGCAGATATAATGAAAACATGAGGCAGTTTAATAATGAAAAATGTATTGTCCTGAGCTAATGGCTCAAAAATGTTTAGTGAAGGATTACACTGAAGTAAAAAACCACAAGAAAGACATTCAGATAGATTAAACATTGGGAATTCATTTGTATGTCCAGACAATCTATGGTCTGTAATGTACTTTTATGGTACAACAGGATGCAAGGGAATCATTTTTCAAAAGAATTATTATCCTTCTGGTAGGACTTCTGTAGCCTTCATCAAGCACTATGGATCTGACTTTGAAACTCCTGTGTGTCCCCATGAGTCCTTTGGTGCCATACCCACTGAGAGATGCACAGTGGACCAAGAGTCCAAGGCTGCCTGAGGGAGAATGAAAATGCTGGCTATACCCAGGGGGAGAACTGAATAGCAGTGAAAGATTTTGTGACACCAAACTGAATTGACTTGTGGGTGAATTCCTGCACAAAGTAGCGCAGTGGGACTGGTCAAGATGGGCCTGGGCTAGAGTGCTGAAAACACGTTGAATACTTGCCCCATAGAGACACCAAACATTGCTTGTTTACTGAAAATCTCGGTTCATCCTCTTTAACCTGCCTACAGGCATTGCACTTTAACTTGCTGTATCCTTGGGACTTTTTAAGAGACTCCAGAGAAAGGGTCCTACTTAGCCCTTTTTATCCTCTAATAACAGGCAGGGAAGGGGAAGTCTCAGCCCACTCTGTGGTTCTTTCAGGCTCCCATGTGTCTTGAGCACGTGGATGCCTCCATCAAGCAGGCAGCAGTCTTGGTTGGTTTCATGTGCTCTGAAGACTGAGCATTACCCTTCACTGCAGGCTTTCATAAAATGTTCTCTCTGGATGCTATGCCTCTTTTTTCCCTGCTCCTGACCAGCCTCATTTTGCCAAGTATCCACAGGGCACGGATGTATAAATTGTTGTCTCACCCGAAGCTGAAGGGTATCTGCTCGGTGCCAACTTTGAGGACAACTCTTCCACCCTGTCCTTGATCTCTCTTATCTTGCTGTTTCTCTTTCAACTTCTGTCAAATCCTTGAGATTTTTTTTTTCCTTTTCCCATCACCAATGATTTAATTTCTTTTTAAAACTTTTGCCCAGCAGTACACAGTGTTGGTTGGATTACAAGGAGCGTAGTGCTTTCACAGTATTGGACAGGGTCCAGCAAAGGGTAGCGGCCAATGGGACCAGCTCTGGAGAGTTGTGATCAGCTTTTATGGGTAAGAGAAGAGACCTGAGATGCAGAGCCTGTCAATGAGCCCTTTGTCTCGACCCTTCTTTTGCCTGCGATGGGGTGTGTCAGATCCCAGGCTGGCATGACTCCAGATCTCAGGAGGCCAGGCTGGGAATAGTCTGATGTTCCTCATTTGCTGATAATGACTTAGAGCGATTCCTTCCCTGCACTGAACACTTCTTTGCATGTTAGCATTATGAACTATTAACTGGTAAACTACCTCTAACAAAGTTGCTGCCCACCACTTAGGCACATCTGTTGCGTCTTAACCCACCTGAGTGTCCCAGTCAAAGCCTTTCCACAGCTGGGACTAGCTTCTTCATGCTTTTGTTGTCTGAATTTGTGGTCTGGGATTAACTCTTGTCATGCCTTCACATTTTAAAAAAGCAGTATCTTTGCAGGAGCCATGATCTCTAATGCTTTCAAAATGTGCCCACCATACTTTTATTGAGGAGCACAGTAAGCAGTGAAGATGCTTCACATTACCAAATTACTGGGAGCTTTGTAAACAATTTTCTGTACAATTTTCTGCTCTGTTTTCTACTGCAGCTTCCCATTGTCTTTTTGCTTTTTAAAATTTGTAAGGTTTATTTTAAGAAAACAGCTCCCAGAGCATAAAAATCAACATAAAATCTTTTAAGAGCTAGTTTACATTGACCAGCTGTCACAGAAACAGAGAAATGTGTGGGATAGTGGTCGACAACACGTGTACAGAGGAAGGTAGGCATTTTAGAGTTGTTAAATCCTATTGCTAAGCCCAGGGCTTAACAGGGTTCACATTTTTTTGCTCCAGGGTATCATGGTACAGTGAAAGCAAGCTGATGGGCTCCATTAGCATGAATGATAGCTTCCTTCTACACACAAGTCAATTTGCAGGTAAAGTTTTTTTTCACACTGTCAGGAGATAAAGAAAGCCTTTCTGAAAGTGTCCCAGAGCTGATCTTAGGGCAAGGGAGGGTCTCAGTTCAGTCAAAGCAAATGTTTGCTGACATTGTTCAGCTATTTTGGAAACTGTTAACCATTGTTTTTAGCCTGACAAAATTAATAAGTGGATTCCCCGAATCTGAACATTAATCTCTGTCATCACCAGCTTCACTTCTTTAAAATTCAGGAGTGTTTTTGTTAAATTCTTACTTGAATTTTGTTAATAAAAAGACTTGGGTCCTTCACAAGCTTCTATTCACACAATAAATGCTCCGTACATTTTTAGAACCTAGTTTTTTTAAAGATATGGGTGCTTTTATAATTTCTCCCTTCAGACTTGTTCTTGCTCCCTTTGCCATTTGGTTCAGTTGGGTCTTTTGCCAATGAATGAAGAGGGAGAAATGGGAGGACTTTCAAAAAAATAGACCGTAAAAGAAAGCAGTATGTGCTAGGTTATGGAAATCTGAAGAAGATATTATTAGGGCCAGGCATAGAATGCTTGAATGATTAGATCCCAAAACAGCATGAGTATTACAGGATTCTAGCTATTAGGCAATACTTGATGTCATTTTTTGCACTTTTAAAGAGAAATTTCACCTGCATGCTCTAATGCATCAGAAGAGTTAAAACACACATAAATTACTGCCTAAAAAGGCCACATGTGAAAACTCTTAAGTGGCAACACTGCTGTAAATATTTATGCTGGATTTAGGCACCTGCATATAGCGTGCCCACAATTCTTTAACAAGCTGTGATTAGATTAGGTATTATGGAAATAGCAAAAATATAAACAAGATGAATTGTTGTATGACTGATCCAGAAAGTGAGTGGAAGCTCAGTGGTGAATTTTCAGCACTTCCCAAGACAGAAGGAAAAAAAGGTGGTCTGGTCAGAACAGACCCTCAGTTGCTTGTTTCCTTCAAAAACTTTCAGGGTCCCGGTGGTAGCTTTGTGTTGCTCCTTTCATTGTAGCTCTGCATGGAGCAGTTGAGGATATTGATTTAAGCAAGGAGAGTTAACAGGGCTCATGATACTATCACTCAGGCTGTCTGCATCCTTCTGTTTCCTGGGGCTTCACCCCCTAGGGCTTAATGTCATTAAAATTGCTGAAAATACTGCAAATAACAAGCGTAGCAGCCCTTTCCAAAGACTGATGAGATTGCCTGGCAGCTTGTACAGATCAGAGTGAAATTCTGGCCCCATGAAGTCAGTGTTAACATCCTGCTAACTTCAAGAAGGTAAGATTTTTACTCTTCATATGTATCTGTCTGTTAGAGCATGCCACTGCTGCCCCTTCATGCTCTTTCATTTTCCATTTCATTACTGAAAGGAAACCCAGCCCCAGTTCATAAGGTACCAGGAACTAGAAGTGTACAAGGAAATTGGCAGGAACTGACTTTTGGTTTATGGGCAGACGGTCTGCATTTGTAATGAAGCTTTTTACAAGAACTTCCATGGCTTTATAGAAGTTCTGTTCTCTCTCCAAACACATCATGGCTCTCTCTCATTTATGGGCATGGTGCAGCATGCCTTATTCACCCAGTAATGTTTGCCATAGCCAGACATAACCTTTAATATTAATTTATTTAGGGGAGATAATACAACAAGCTCCACTGTGGCTTACTAAAGGAGAATTCTGATGAATAGTGTTTCTGAACAAAGTGTTTGCTTACATCTCTGACCTGCAAGTTGCTGGAGGCTAGGAGAGTGTTATGGTTGGGAAAGTGTACCAAGAAAACATTGCCATATTTTTCCTTGTTTTGTACCCCTCCAAAGTTACCTGCTTTTGGCCGCTGTTCCCATGGGGTTTTTTTGCTATAGGTGTGGGAAGCAGCCCAACCCTGACAGAAGCTAAAACAAACTGAAACATATTAAAAAAAAACCCAAAAACCCCCAAAAAACCATGCACAGAGGGAGGAGAGGTGAAGAGAAGACACTGGAGAGAAAAAAAGCCAAAGTGACCACAAGTGGCAAAAATGATAAACAGAGATATAGAGGAGAGACTGTGGGTTGGAAACACTTGCACTCACTCCTCCCTTGAGGCACCCGAGAAGCTGCCAGATGGTGGCCAGGGGTATTGTGCAAGGAGATGTGGCAGGGCCAGGCATTGGAAGCAGGTTCTACAGTCCCTGACTGCCGAATCTCCCAGGGACAGAATTAGCTCAGAGTGTATGATGGCCTGCTGATGCTCCTTGCCACACATTGTGTCTGGGTGGCATGGGTTGGTGAGGCAGTGGAGTGAGGGCAAGAACTGATAAAAATGTTGTCAAGGTGTGTGCAAAGCAGTCTCTCTGGACATCATGTTTTCTTGTAGGGCAGCATGTGAGAGGGCACCTGGCAAGCCAGTGGTAGATGAGAATGCTTTGAAAGGGCTGAGGCTGCTAAAGTATGAGAATCAGAGTTCTAATCTGCTGCAGTCCTGCCCCTAAAGCAGTTTTGCATCACTCTGAGGCAGGGAACAGTTGTGCACCTCTGTTTCTAGTGCCTTTCATGGCACCCTTATGTATCCCGGGAGAGCAGATTTAGACTACTCTGTTTCCAAGTGTCCAAAATTCTCTGTTTCTGAACCATAGGGAGTCTAAGGAAAGGCAAGACCAGATAGAGCTGATGCAGGGATAGGCTGGCTATCATGGCTGAAAGAAGGACTCAAGGAGTGGGTTAGACCCTGGGCTACCTTTCTGATCCATACCATTTGGACTCTGAGACAGAGTATCTTGTGCAAGAAACTTATTCTCAGCACCAGCTTTCTGGGAAAAAAATAAGCACACTGTGCAGTAAGAAAGCTCACATAAAATTGTTGAACCTAAAAGTGGCATTCATGGTATTAGAGGTTTCCATAGCATAATTTTGACTGAGTAATTTGTGAAACTTACTTAGCATTTTTGAAAACAAAGCCATGTCCTTTATGAAAAGAAATGCTGGTTCACCTGCACCTTCTGTCTGCCTGCCAAGGTTTAATTATCAGTTTTAGTGGGACTTCTCTCTAGTCAAGAGTGTGACAAGGATGAACACAATCTTCCTTGGATGCAAACTGCTGCAGCTGCTTGTATTTCACTTGCAACTCCATGTTGTGGCAGAGGACCCTGCACCCCTCAGGTTGTCCATCATTACAGGCGAGGCAGTGGAAGGTTTGCACTGACAGGAGAAAAGGTCACTGAAAAGGTGGACAGTAAATACAGGCAGAAATCCTCTTTTTAGTGTTTTTTCTGAAGATCTTTACGGGGGTTATAGACCATGAGTTGTCAACCTAACGGCAAGCCACTGCTAAATTGAAAGCTGGGGATGGATCTGCCTTCCTCCCTTCTCCACTGCTCCTTCTGTTCTCTGCTGCATCCATCTCTCTGCTTCCTCAGGCACTGGGTATCTGGTTCCTTGTGTTGTGATAAGACTTGGCCTTAACTTGTTGTGATAAGTAGATGGCCTTAGATTCTCTGACACATTTGTTGCTCCAGAAAGATCTCAGAGAACTAGCTAAGGAGGAACTGAACTACAGCCCACTTGAAGGAGGGACTTTGTTGCTCTCACCACTCCCCACACTGGGCTGATTGAGGAGTCTGATGTTAGCGTATCTGTTGCCATTATCTTTCCATGCAGCATTTTCCTTAAGGAAGCATGACTGAATACCTCACAGCCTGTGTTATGGGTCTCAGGAATTAGCAGAATGGCCTACTATATCTCTTTGGGGAATTCGACTGGCCTCCATCTCTTGCACAGGCCAGAGCTACAGGGGTGACCAACTCTCCGCCCATTTCTCTCTGTCAAGTGGAGATACCTCACAGGGGTGCACTGTCCATTCCCATGCCTAGCACAGGGATGATCTGAATTACCCAGTATCAGCAATCCTACTCATCCTAACCTTAAATCCAAGGCAAGTTAGATTTAGCCTGGTGGAAAGACATGAGACCACTCACTTGGCTGTGGCTGCTCATCTGCATCCTTCTTACCTGCACTGAGTGACACACACATTATTTTTCTCAGGTTATTCAAATTAGATTGTTATGGGAATATTCCTCTTCCCTACAAAGTTTCTCAGCAATTTAAATTTCAGTTGAAAAGGAAGTTATTAAAATGTGAAGATTAGAACTGACCTAATTCTTACAGGAAAATTTAAACAAAAGCCTGAAACTTTGCCCTATCTGCAGAGTTGAGGTTCAGTAACTAAACAGATGATTGTGTGACATAGGGGTGTATGAGCCCTGGGACTAAGAAACAGAGCCATGTCAAAATTTAAATCTGTCAACTTCCATAAAAGTGATTTAAATGATAAAATCCAGCGTCTTCTTCAAGAAGCTTTTGGAAGAAAGTAAGATGGTATAAAAATAGTTGTTTAAGTCTCTTCAGACTTATCTTCTCTCTGAAGTATTTTCCTCTTTGAAATTTTTAAATATAACGTATGTTATTATTAAGGCTGATCTGCATGTACATTGAACGGAGAATGTACTCTAAATACTTCTTTATTTAAAAAGTACTAAAAATACTTCTCTTCATCTTCTTCAGCCTCTCAGACAACTTTATGTGAGAAAATACCGTTTACAGACTGCTGTGCTTTTGTGAAGATCTTTGCTTGGATCTTTGGCTTCAAATCAACAAAAAGAAAAAACCAAGAAAACAAATAAGCTCAGTCTGTCTGTCTGATTATCTAGGCACCTATCTGGATTTTATAATCTTGTTAGTACCTGAGTATGCTCTACATAAAATCAGCAGCAACAGCGCAGTCTCTGCAGAATTCTCCCTCTTTGGACACAAAGTAGTTTTCATCTTCCCCTGGCTTCACCAGTAAATTTCCCTCTTTTTCTCTCTCATATTTTGGAGAGTAAAGGAGGATTAATGGAATATGGGAGCATATTTGGTCCAAGTTATTTTTTCTGATGAGAAGACATTTCTAAAAAGAGAGAGATGTTGCTGTGTTTTCTGAAAAGACTATCTCTGGACTCACTGAGCTGATGTTCTCTGGACATGTGCTGCACTGTGGGATCCTGTAGCTGGGGCTTGCATTGTCTCCTCTTCCCCCAGTGCTGCTCAGGCTCCACCTGTCTCCTGGCATCCACAGAACTCCAGCCAGGCAATGTCGCACAACAAGACCTCAGTCAGAAAACTAGGAAGTCACCATCTCATCTCACATATACTTAAGATGTTTCAGAAGTTTAAATGAGTGATTTGGAGTAATACGGTATACCTGTAAATTTAGAGTTAAGTAACTTTCTCCCTCCTAAAAACCTCCTGAAACAGTTTATATCTTATATTACTAACCTGGGCTCTTTATTAAATAACAATGTTTCAGCTTACATGAAGCTTTAAGTCATTTTTCAGTATGTCTATAATCCAGCTCTGAAGTAAACAGCTCTCTAGAAACATCTACACTAGAAAAAAAAGCAAACCTCTCGTCTTTGTTCTGGTAAATCAGAGTGATTCATACCCCTTGTAAGTGGTCTTGATATGTGCTCAAAGTAAGTTTCCAGTAACATACTTCAAAGTATTTCAGAAGGGAACATGGGAACATTAAGATTCTTCTATTCCTTACAGGTATTATTTCAGCAAGAGAAACAAGTCTCTGTACAGAAGATTAGAAGCCCCCTTTTCCTTTAATGAAGCCTTTTGCTATTATCCCTTTACCTCTGTGAAAATAATTTTATCTTAGCTTGTTTCTCATGGAGTTCTGTGATTCTCTTGTGGGTCACTTTCACCACCATCTGGTAATTATTTTGCTTAGGCATGGACAGAGGATATCTACATAGCTCACATTTCTGCTCTCTTGCACGCTGCTGAGTGAAGCACAAACACAAGTAGCTTTCCAGATTCGGTTTGACTGGTCCAATCCAAGAGAGAACACAGTTGCCTGCAGGTTTAAGAGCACAACACCTGCTGATATCTGACTTCCCAAACAAAGCTCCAAACTCTGGGTGAGGGCCTTGTGATGCCTGTTGAATCCTTCAGGAGAATTTGGCATTTCAGAGTAGGTTTCACCTCCTGCAGATATCCTGCCCATAACTGCCTGGAGTTAGCCAAGGAAACAGCTTATGCATTGTGGTTTCTGGTCCTCTAAACCAGCATCTAACTTGGAGTTACCTGGCTTCCCTTGCTCTGGATCTGTCACTGTGCAAGGTCTAAACCATTCTGTGGTGACCCATGCACCTGGCCAAGGATGGCCGTTTTCTTTTACAGCTCTGCAGGAGCATTGAGCTGTCTCACTTCAGTGCTGTGGGTAGCTATAAGGGCCCTTGCCCCAATCTTCCTAATATACTTCTCCACCAGTGAGCATGAAGTACTCCTGAGACCAGGATCAAGAAGCTAGACCTCTTCCTTCCTGACTCTGCCATGTTACCTCCTATTTGGGAAGCCAGCTTGGCTCACTTTGTGGGGTAGGCTAGAAGTTCCTCAGCTTTCTGTGTCAGGACAACCTTGGCATTGCACACAGGTCTGGAGCTAAAAACCTCAAAACTTTTTGGCCAATAAAACCTTCTGGGGTTTTGATGGCAGCTGAACAAGGGCTTCTGATGTGGTGGGTGTGGATGTGCCTGCAGGAGGGGAGAGAGGTGACATAACAGCTCAGAGCCACTGCTGGGGAAGGTCTCACTCTGCCCCTCCACATGCCCGCTGCTTCCCATCCCCACCTGTATGCTCCTTCACCTTGTTTTGTGCCATGTGTCAGAGTCTCTGAGGATGTTGGCTCACAGCTCGGCTCAGAGCTGGGGAGATGGCAGGAATAGTGACTTCAGTCCTATCCCTGTCTCCTGATGCCCATTAAAGGCATTTTTGAATCTGGTTCAAGAATCCACCCAAAAAACCCCTAACCCATTGAAAATGGAATAGTGGTCCAACCCACATGGCACCTGAGGCATTTTATCTTGAATTATCCTCCCATCTAGCCCTTCTGGAGACTCCAGAGCCCTTCTGGTTGAGTCTTCACCAGTGCCTGGGTTTTGAGAGTCAAATTCCTGTTTGATAGTGATCAACATTGTTCTGCACAGTATCATGAAGCTTCCCCATCACAAGTGAGTTGTAATGGTCTGTGCTAGCTGAGATTTTGCCTTTTATTCCTCTCTCAAGTTACATGGAAAAATAAATTTGTTAATAACATTGTAGTTCCTAGAATATAAGGGTGCGTCCCACCGCTGGTAACCTCTGCTGTGGAAAGAGGAGCAGAACAGTGTGCAAGTCAGGACTGGAGAGACCTGGCAGGGCTGTGGGGAGTGGAAAACTTGCACAGCATCCGCAGGCGCACCACATATGTGGAACAGCGCTCCGAAAAAAACAAGGTTGTTAATATGCTATATGGAGAGATAATTTAAAAGCCTCCCCATAAAGAGAGAAGCAGTATTCCCAGAGCAGTAAAAGGTATTCCCAGTTATGCTAGTTCCTGTTTCTCCCACAACATGCCTCAAGCTCAAGCATTGGAGAGGAGATTACACATGCATGTACCTTTTAGGTCTGCCCTGGTTCGGGGCCTCCCCCTCCACCACGCGTGTCTGAAGCCGTGATTAGCCACCTACTTATGGAGAGGTTAAAATCTGGCCTTTAACCTCTTTCCTTTTTAGTCAAGCTTCCTGGGAAATGGGTTTAACAAATATAAATGGCATGTTATTTAGAGTAATACTTTTAATGAGGTGACTAATAAGTGTAAACAGGTACTTAGCTCTTAGCATAGGTGTATCTGTTTAACCCAACTTATTTTTACCTAAGGAGTTTTTCACTTCTGTGGTACTGCCAGGTTGTCAAGTCCTCACTATCAAAGATTTCCCTGTTAGTAAGAAGCCTGATGCTGTAAGGGGAATTGAGCATTTCAGGTCAGTGTGTCAGGACATGAGAGAATTAATGCTACCACAAAGCTCCTTCAACAGGCTCTTGTAACTGCAACACATAATTGTTTAAAGAGTTTGCACTTGAGAACTGGAATGTAACAAGAAATTACAACAGGGATGAACTGTCTCATTCGCCTTTATGTTCTGGTACGTGTAATGTTACAGTGATTACAACACTGCAATATTTTCACTTCCTTTTGTGAGGACTTCAGGCTTCCTGCTTTTTGGCTGTTGGTCCACATACCACTGGAGATTCTCAGACTTCTTCTCTGAGGGTTCCTGGGAGATATGAGGTACAGAGCCTAAGAAAATGCTCTACATGTGCTCTGCAGAGGTGCACTCTGCCCGATCTCCATTCTCAGGAATAAAAGTTAGGGATATGTAAAAGGATAAAATCCCCTGAATTAGAGGCTGCAATTAAGAAATTGTGCTCGTACTCTGAAGTAGAAACAATAAACACAATACCAGAAATCAGGCTATTATTGCTACATTTCTCCCAAATGAAAGTAGCTCTGTGGTAATTGCATGACAGATCTGATGACTGATTCCAAGAAGAACAAGGGTTTCTTAGTACTTGCAGTATTTAAGAATCAGGCTGGTAGAAACATTTGAAACTATTGCTTTGGCACATGACCTTGTCCAGAACAGAGTCACTGCCTCCCCTTTAACATCACCCAGCTGAGTTTTTGGAAGTTCAGAAAAGCATCAAGCTCCACAGGAAACTGCACTGGAAGCACTGGCCCTGGCTGCCAGGGCTAAAATCTTTCAGCAGCTTTACTTGTCCCAAAGTGCAGAAGTGGTTCAGATGTTTACTCAGCTCCACCTACTCTTTTGGGAAGTTACAGGTGTGTTTTGGCATGGCTCAGCTTTGTTGTCAGTTACCTGCTCTGTGTCTGGAACATATGGTATTGATATGATACTCATATTGATATGAGCATCACAGCTCATATTGCCATGATGTAGGGAAGAATGGAAAGGAAAGCCAGCTAAAGGTCATCTGGGAAAGAAACCAGATCTGAGTTCACTTTAGAAAGTCATTAGAAAGCAAATGAGGACACTAAATGGATGCAAGGGTGGGGAAAAAAGCAGAAGGCTGATTGTGAAGAGCAGGCAGTGGAATTAGGACATTCTCCAGATGGACTTTACAAGGATTAGTCCCTAAGGCCACAGTTAGCTAGACTGGCCTTGGAGGTTAAGCTTTCTCAGTAAGCTACTAGTACTTTTCCCCTGAGGAAAAGCTATCAGTTCTTTTTTTAGACAACTGAAGTTATTTAAAGTTTTGGTGTTTGTGATACATCGCCTTTTAATCAACTGATTATTTAAGAACAAGCCACAGTATAAGGTCAGTTGGAAATCCAAAGGCTATATTTGGTCAGACTGACAGGAGAAAAGGAGTATATTCCACTTGAATCTAAAGTTGGTAATCTCTTAATTCTTCCCTTTCTTGGAGTGTGAATATCAAGAACAACAGGCAAGTGAGGACATGAGGTTCAGCGTAGGGAGATGTCCCTTCTAGAGTGGGCATTTAAAACTCCAAAATGTTCTGTGTCCCATAATGATTTCACAATCATAGGATGACACTTGATGCTGTTGTCCCCAGTTTATAGCTTTAAGCCAAACAGTTTAACAAAGGAAACAAAAGAAATTGTTTATTGGCATTATTAGAGGCTCCAGCTACTGATATGCAATGGCACTGGTCACAGTGTAATCGAACCAAGTCTCCTACAGCCAGTGAGGGGCCATTAGAACCTAGTAAAAAATGGGTTTTATTTTCTGTTCCCTCAAAATTTTAAGTTTTACAAAGTGGCCACTTAAATAAAGCCTTTTCTCCTCTGCCATTAGAGAATATTTTAGGAAGAGAGTTTTGTTTAGCAAAGGCCACCTAGTTCTCATTTCTTGAAAGGAAAATATTGTGTTGTAGAGTAACCCAACATTTACAGTCATAGGAAACAGTATAGGAAAATGACCATAAATAAATATGTTTTTGACTTGAAGTTTGTGGTGTAGAAGTTATTTTAATGTCTGGGGAAAGATTGGGGAAGTATAGAAGATTATAATTTTTGCCTTTTTTTTTTGCACACTGTCAAAATTATTAATAAACATTTCATGTATCTATAATTTGCACCAAACGAAATAGACAAACATAATGTTCCTTGACATTCTACCTTCACTGTTTTATAGAAAATAAAATGGTGCTCTCAAAATTCATACTTTTTTCTTTTTTTTTTTCTTTTTTGATTCAATAGCAGCTCATAATTCAAAAGAAATTTGAGTTTCTGTACCATAAAGACATACCTTCATTTTTTCCCCCGTAAAACAGGAGTGCTCTTTGACATCCCCAGTTTTGTGTCAGGCCAACTTTGATGTAGCTTGAAATAAAAATTCCCTTTCATTTCAACCTTTTCAAATTGAGAACACCAAAATATTTTGCTGTAAGGACACATTGGAACTATTAATTTAAAATCCTTATCTAAAAAACTCTGTTCATTTTGATCAACATGAAATTATTACTTTTTCAGCAAATAGATTACCCATGCAAGAAGCAAAATATTGTTCAGATTTCTTTGTGCTCTCTTCTTGTTCCTCTTGTAAGTCAGTATTTCCATCCCCCTGAAAGCAAGGAGACACACTTGGGAGCTACAGGGATATAAAATAACCATTAAAAACAGCAATCTCAGGATATTTTCAGTGGTGAATCATGGCCTAAAGAAACTTCTTCAGATTCCTCTGAATCAGTAAAAACAAATAAATGAAGATGTGCGAGGTCCTATTTAGTACGCCTTAACAATCAAATAGTAATAAGGAAAATAGTCAAATTCCTGCCCAGCTATGCTGTGTTATGTGCTCTGCCTTGAGAGGACCTTCTGGCTCATGTTTTACTCCCCTTGCTTCAGACTATATTTTCTGTAGAGAGTCCTGTCCCTGTGCTTCCCAGGCCCTGACTATGCTAATGAAGTCAAGAAAAACCCTGCAACAAATCCCATCCCTGTTGTTCTTTCCAGTTCAGACTTTCTTAGCATTTGCCTTCCAGGACTTGAGCATGGGAAACTCCCCTTTAAGGGAGCAGGGATGCTACTGCAAGGCCTGGTGGGTAGCCAGGATTTCCCCTGAAGCCTTACAGCAAAAAAGGTGGAGACCTGTCCTGAGTATGAAGAGAGGACCAGCTGCTGACCTAAAGCCAGGTCACGGCAGCATAACTGTTGTGCTTAGAAATCTATCACCCTGAAATTCCAGTAAAATAAGGCATGAATAATGGCACATCCTTCACCTGTTTCAAATTTTGGGGTTAATGTTTTCCACAAAAAAATCTATGGTCTTTTAGTACTTCTCTTTTCCAAAACTGAATGACTTCAAAAAGGCCTTTTTTGGCCCATCAGACATTTTTGGCAAATGAAATGTACAATTTGTTTAGCTAGTCAACAAATGCTGTCCATTTGCCAACAGGGATTTAGTTTTGCCTCAAGTGATCAGTTTGTACTGTAATTTCTGGACACAGGAATAATAACACTGAACACATGTATTGTTGGACTATTGTCTCCAGAGGATTAATTAAACATATAATTCTGATCTTTCTTTTCTTAAGTTCATAATACTCATGCAATTTTGTTAAATGAAAACCTGTTTCCTGGAAATAAATGTTCATGTTGCTTTAGTCTGTGATATCCTGGACATCTATCAGAACCATAGTCCTTGTTTCAATACAGGGAATGTGCACAGACTTAAGTTTCTGGTTTAAACATCAAGCAAAAGGAAAGCACTTAGGTCTTTTAAAGTGCTTGTGTGTGAGTGGAGCTGGCCTGTGCCGCTGTGAAGTAGGGGAGTTGGTGAGAATGTCATGTGGGGAGAATTACAGCATAGGTTCAGGTAATATCTGTGGATGGATTCATCAAAGAAGAAATCTTCTCTTTATTAAACAAGGGTAAACTGCAAATACATGATGTAGTTGTACCAGTGCTTTGGAACTAGAAGTAAGATTTACCCAGCTAAATTTGCTTTTTGTTATCTTTTCCATGCAGATCTGTCTACTTTTTTGCATGCCTGCACAGAGAAAAAAGGATGTCTTCAGGTCTAGGTACATGTGTTTTACCAGCTGCAGGCTGCTGAGTGGGCTATGAGGGGAACAGAGCCATTCCAGACTTGCCAATCCAAAATCTGTCCATGTCTGGACAAATGGTGAACTCAGAGGTGGAAAACAGGGGACAGTTGTAAGTGTTACACTACTTATAGCAATAAATACACCAGAGTGGATGAAAAAGAAATGAAGGTGGTTGGAAAACTGAAATTAGTACACTTGAGGAAGATTATTGGCAGCACCAAAGCCCAAAGTTCTTATCTGGTGAAGAAAAAAGGTGTGGGAACTGAATATTAGAACAAAATTTGTATATTGTATTTCAGTCCTAAATGGTGACTGAAATAATGAAAGTCTGTGTTTCCCTTCCCCCCTCCCCGCTTTTTTTGGCATCTTGAGAAAAGGGAAGCTTTGGGCAGAGCAGATGTTTGGGGAATTCCCCAGTGGAAGGCCTGCTTTGCCATGGAGACTTTTCCCTTTATTAGTAAGCCTCAGTCACTGGATGATCCAGACTAGTCTAGCCAGTAGGTCCCTTCACCCATCCCATGGGACCAGGCCAAGCTTAAGTGCCTGGGGCAGCACTCTGCCTTTTTCTTGTGCCCCTTCCTGCACTTGCACCCCATGTCTGCCTTCTTGCACCTTCTCCATCCTTCTCTCCCTGCTCTTTCCCTGGTGAGCCCTCTGGCTCTCCCATTTTGCCATATTTTTAGAGACCTACAGAGTTGTGCAGCATTCACAGTGAAGGAAAGGGATTTGGTTACACCAAGATAACATCCCAGGAGAGCGTGGGGTCTAAAGCAAAAGCAACCTGCTACCCCAGAGTATCTGACCTGTCTGCCCAATGGCTTCAACTCCAGAAAAAGCCTACACCATTTTGCACTATCTGGTTTTCCCTTCCTCTGGTTTGCTTTCACCAGGAGCAGGATGTGCTCTCCAAAGGATCAACCTGAGATTCCTGGATGAAATCACATTTTCTGTTTGGCCCACAATAAAGAGCTTAATTGAACAAGAAATCAGAATTGGGTGTCACCTATCCACCTAAGGGACTTCCTGTTAAAATATCTTGCCATTTCAAATGTTTTCCTATGTTTTGAAGTTTTTTGGTCTTGTGGTTCCTACCTAAAAAATACTCAGATATGGACATTCTCAGAGCAGGCTAATATCTGTAACCAGACCCATGTTAACTCCTCAGTGTAGCCAGTGCATTCTTAGGGCCATCACCTTTGAATCCCTCAACCAAGTTTTCTATATTTTCAAAAAGTCTTATGTGAAGGAACACAATATTTTTCACATTGTAAGTTCAAAAAAATATTCTGTTAGTATAGTGCCAATAACTCCTGCAGAGGAACATGAAGCACAAAGTAAGGAAGATAAATGAAGGAGAACATATAAAGGAGGAACTCTGAGAACATGAATAAAGTGAAATTTGAGTGGAAAAACTACCTGTGGCAGGTAACTTCACACACATGGAAAGTATTTGCTGATTTTTTTTCCTTGGGGATGTTTTGATTTAGACTAGTTGATAAAAAGGGATATAGGACAAAATATTTGTTTGAATGTGTATGCAAAAAGACACTGAACAAAATGAAATAAGCATGGCCTGAACACCCTGAGTCGGATACCATGTGTGTTAGATAGGATCAGAGAAGACAGAAGCCACTGGTTGTCAGCTGCCCTGTTCTATCATTTGCACCTAATACAGTCGCCGTGGCAGAGCTCTGTTTTGATTGCAACTCAAAAAAATGTTTATCCTAAATCAATTATATTTGTTTATTATAAAAAGTTTATTATAAAATTTCAGTCAGCACTTTAGCAGGGCTGACTCAAAGGGGATGAGTGTGACATCTTGAAATTCAATATTTTAGTTCAGCAAAATGTTTGTAAAGATTTCTGCTTTCACTCTTGCAGCTCTTTCCAGGAGTACCTCTTTTGGCAGAGTGTTTCCGAGCAAGAGGCAGTCAGAGAAGAGGTGGCAGTGAGGTTAAGAACTCCCCAGGAGCTTGTGCCTGAACAGCAAATTCACATTTCTCTGCCTTGCTTCCTTGTGATGCAGGGAAGTTTTCAGCTGAAAACTGCAGAGGTTGCAGTCTAAACTGAGAGACGCAGGTATCATGTCTGAACCCTAACAAATTTCTCTCTTCCACACAGTCAGGAAAGAAAGTGGTCTTTTCAGTGAAATGAAACTTGGCCTGATCAGCAATATTCAGAACATGGAAGGAGAAAGTGTTGACATCAGCTGATATATACTGAGTCTGGGGCCAGAGATTGTGTCACATCATGTGAGAAGGATAAAATCTTCTTGTCAGTGACAAACATCAAATGTTTTGTGGTAAGATCTGCTGCCTAACAATGAGATAATAATTACAAAAGAATTTTTTTTCACATTTAACCTAGAAGTATAATATCTCCACAGAGATGTGTTCAGGGCCAATTTCCAATCTCAGTTACATTAACATGTGTTTAGATTAACTTCATTCCAGCTTTTTGCAAGCTTCCTTTATGACTGTAACCAGGGAGAGTTCCTGGGAATTGCCCTGACCTTGGCTTTCATTCTCTCATGGCTGACTCGTGCATTTTCTTTTTCACACTACAGAGGCAAACTTTTCTGAAAGCAAGATGGTTGGCCGGCATGTTAACTGTGGATGCTCACTAATAGGTCATTGCTTGTGTGTTTTAGAGTAATGGTTTCCACACCAAAATGAAGCAGTCCTCATAGTCCAGTGCATTGTCTATAGAATATGTATTTAAGGAGAGAAAAGGGGAAAAAAAAGCAAGAAAGTCCCTGGATGAGACTGCAATAAGGCAGTGGATGCAAAGGCTACAGGTGAGTCCTGCAGGTAAGATCCATAGTACATGGTAGGTTAGGTGAGAAGATTAGTTAATTACCAATAACAAAAGGCTACAAAGTTATGCATTGGAAATATTTTCATTTTTCCTGTGGCATCTATTCCATTTGCATCTGAATGCATGCTCATCAGACCACGATATGAGAACGAGATCTGGAAACCCTGCTTAAGCACTTACTGAACAGGTTTAAGTCCCTTTAGGAAGAAGAGGGATTGCAACATTGCGCCCCAATCCCTCTACACTTGTGCCCTAGCCATGAGCATATGATATTAAAAAGGTGGGAATGAACACAACAAATGGCTTCCTTTCCTCCTCCAGCGTTTTGTAGGTGATGGGAGTGTGCCTTGGCACTGGTTGTGATACTTTGTATGTATGCACTGCAAAGGACCTCTCTGAGCCGCTGTGTACTTGGTGGGGGCAGCAAGCAAGTCAGACATCATGTTTAGGAATGCAGGGGAGCACATTGCAGGCAATGCACTGTGCATGTCTTGTGCAATTAGCTGTGCCAAACCTGGAAGTCTGACAAGCCTAAATCTCTTCTGTGTACTCTAAGAAGTACTTATGTGTCTTATGTGCTACTTTAGGAAACAGTGATGCTGGAAAGTCATAGTGCTTCTTCTGAGATGCAGTACAGCCATGTATGTGGAAGACTCTGGGAGATACAGTCTGAAGAGGGATAATAAAATGCTAAAAATACAGATCTTCTGTGGCACAGAAGTGTTTTCAAACGGATATATTTTCAATTCTCCCACATAAAATCACCTCAGAGATGCTAATTTTTCTTGGTTAAGACAATCAAGACTTTCGGAGGGAGGGGCATGGTGGACAGTCTGAAGGAAGCTTGCTC
This sequence comes from Corvus moneduloides, assembly GCF_009650955.1. Taxonomy (NCBI): domain Eukaryota; kingdom Metazoa; phylum Chordata; class Aves; order Passeriformes; family Corvidae; genus Corvus; species Corvus moneduloides. The sequence continues at coordinate 46,738,296 of NC_045478.1, read as the reverse complement.
TGTTTTTGATGTTGGCTACTGATTTTGAATGCTCATTTTACAGCTTTTTGATATGGTATGATTTTCAAAAATTTCTCTTCACTGACTCTCTGAAGACTAGGCTTATCTATGTAAACAAATAGGCTTTGAAAGTTAGACTGGACATGCTCTTGAATACAGGAAAAGAAAGAAAACCCCATGTCACAGAATGTATGTATAGGGATGGGAGAGGGGAAAAACATGTGGTGGTTCTTTCCAGATAAAATTGTCAGTAATATTGCATCCCGTGACACATTTATAGATACCAATTTCTTCCAGTAAAGCACGGTTACTAATAGGAAGTGGAAACTCCGAGTGTTATTTTTTAGTATCCTTATCCTCTCTACAAAGTTTAAATTCAAGGGCCGAGGAGAATGCCAATGTAATGATGTGCTTTGCGACAGCAGGTTATTTGACCTCCTTCCTTTGAAGTTGGCTCTTTTAAGATAGCTTCTTTGTCCTGCTCCTCTTAGAAAAAGTAATTCCTGTTCCCATTGTTGTCAGCACAAGCTTATCAGTGACTTAAATAAGATGACATTTAGGATACCAGAGAGTAAATTCTTTGAAATCCGGAAACTAACCAGTTTACGAAATTTTGAACCCATAATTCAAATCCCTGGTTGAAGATGTAATTTAAACGTGGGTTTTAGGAAGTCCATCTTTGAAAATACATTTCTGTAAGCTAGAAAATTAACAATGAGAAACCAGTAAATGGTCATAGCTTTGGTTATCTCCCCCTTTGTCTTTTTTCACATATAGGCCCAGAAATACATTTTGCACTCTGAATGCACCAGCTGTGCTAAGTGGCTTATGAGTTTGGCCAGAAGGTGAACTGCAAAGTAGGCTTAAATTTCAGATTTTGAGTAGTTTGAGAAATGTTAATAAAAGATCAGACATTGTTAATATAAGAGGTATCTGCTTGTTTCTAAGTGCATGCTTTCCTGTCCCTGCACCACATTGACTATGCTTGTTTTATTAATCCCCATTGAAAACTTCAGATTTGTAACCCTGGCATCGGGAGAGGTACAGAGTGCGCTCTCCCACCTCTTTCTCCCCTGCTTATACCAGCCTGTATCACTGGAGGACCTGCTGCCTGCTGTTAGACAACAAATCCTGGAAGCTTGTCGTTCATTTGGTCACTTGGGCAGATCTGGTGAGTTGAAAAGAAGCACTCATGGTCATCGCCTCAGCAGGGCTGTTTCCCAGCAATTTTCCCTGTAAAACAACAGCAAGAATCCATGGGGGGAACCCACATACATTAATAATTTCTTACCTGCCATCTTAGAGTAACCTGTTCTTCCTTTTATCTGCTTGTTCTACCCTAGTTTATGTCACTCCTGTGTTGTCCTACTGTCTTCTCATCTGCTGGACAGTTTTATCAAACTGATCTTCTCTGTCTTTCTTAAATTACACCCTTCAGTGCCTCTCTTCAGTCCACAGAAGGAATGAGATCTTTGCCACCCTTCACTCTGCCCTTGCTCTGTATGCTACATTTGTACAACTTTGTTCTTCACTGGAAAGTAAAATCATCAGGGCCCGAACTGTTCATTTTCTTAGGCAAGGAAAGAAGAAATTCAGCAAATGTCTTAGTACAGGCTGAGCACAATAATGCTCTTCGAATTTGCCTTAAGGCCTGTTGCATTAATATTGTGGTTCTTGATACATCTATGGATATTGGAGCCTTCCAGAGAGCAGAATAACTAATGGGAAACAGGAATTCCATTAATTTGTTTTTTAGTATCCATACATTTGCAGATTTTATAGCTTTTGAACTTAGATGTGTTTTCTGGTACATAGGCTTTGACAAAAGACATATTCTGTCTCTTGAGACATATTTTTTTAAGGAGGAGAAAATGCAATTGCTCCTTCAGAAGTACCATTCACTTTATTTCTGCTCCTGGAAGAAACAGTGAAAATGATTTCTTAATTTTCTTTGCAAAACCATGTCAGCAAGACTATTCGTGTGAGCAAGATGAGTGGTACTTAACCTCAATTTAGCAGGGGAAATGAAAGTGCAGTATATAAAAAAACATGCTATCAGTGACTTTCTGTTCAGGCACTAATGCTATTTTTAGAAAGATCAAATGCATTAATTTTGCAACCTATGTCCTGCCACAAAACTGCACATCTACGTAAAGGCGGACAAAACCTTGCTTAAGTCTCTGAGCAGCCACATTGCAACAGAGTGGGAAAGCTGAGAGTCAGACAGCATGTGAGCAGGCTGGAAAAATGAGGGCAAGGTACAGAAACCACCAGAAATGCAGAGAAGTTAAACACGCTGGCAAATTTTCACGGTATATTGCTCATACTGTAGTTATCCGGTTGTGAAGTTTGTTAAGAAATGGATGTAATGCTCCATCTAATTGCAAACAGCTGCCTATTAGGCAGCTTGGCCAAAAGTTTTTAATTCCACCCAATGATGATGAAGGAAATGGGCAACTGTGGTCTGTGCTGTGTGTGAAATTTCTGAACGCTTCTTTGCGAAGTCACAGAGTGTGGTGCAGAGCTGAGAAAAGTCTTTTGAATTGACTGCAGGCTTTCATGATGCAATCTCTTCCTAGTTTTACCAGAATGTGTTTGGAAAGCACGGACCTGCATAGGAGATCAAATTCCAGTTTTTGTCAACTTCACAAAGTTATTTCATATGAAGCTAGTGACTGCCAGCGGTGAAAGTGGTTGGAGCAAAAATTGGATCAGCTCAACTATGATGGAATTCCAAGCTGAACTGGAAGAAGGAAGCTTGGAGGGTAGGCAAAAGGAAAGCTCTTGGGAGCACTTTAAATAGTTGACACGGAAAATATTGCAATCTGGTGCATTTTAGAAGTGGTTTCCTGTAAATGTAAAATCTGTTGTGAATTAAAAAAAAGAAAAAAAGAGTTTTCGGGAAGCCTTCATTTTTTCAGTGTATTAAAGCTATCCAAATTTTTGAGCCAGTGTAATTCTTGTCCACCAGTCTGATTAGTTTTGGAAAACAGGTGTAGCCACTGAAATTTTTTTACAGGCAATATTTACATATGTCTTAATCTGAAATGTTGAGCCCTAGGAACAATCAAGGATGCTGAAAAGGAGATGAAATACAAATTTTGTATGGCTGTCTTATCCCATACACATTTGTCTGTGGTATAATATTGGCTTTCCAGAGAAAAGAACTACAACAGGTAGTAATCTCTCTGGACTTCATCAAAGCAATGAATCCTGCAGCATGGATCATAGCACAGAGATGGGGATACATACAAGGACTGTATGGGGGCTAGGGAAAGAAGGAGGCAAGCATACCTGGTATTGCAAAGGAAATGGTATGCCTGGATGGATGCAGACAAGGGCGGTTCCTGAGGGGCTTGGTGCTGAGGATTGATCTCATGTCAGAGACTCTCTAGTGACTTGTTGGGGCATTTTTAGTGCCAAAGAGAACTGGGATGATACAGCAATACTGGAATAATTGGGATGACCTTGAGGACTGGCATAATAGGAATAAAAATTTAATAATATTAAGTGCAAAGTCATCACTTAGTTATGGATTAATGCCAATAATTTCTCTATATACTGGAACGCATCATTTGGAAATGTATTAAGAGGAAAAATATGTAGTCATAGGTTACTGTGAGCTACAGTAACAACATGGCCTTAAAGAAGACAGCTAGGAAGGAGAGGGAAGCATTGCCATCCTAATACAAAACCTAGCAAAATTATCTGGATTGTTATGTACCATTCTGGTCAGCCATGTTCAGGAAGGGGGGAATTCAAAGAGAAACAGATGCAAAGAAGGTGCAGAGAGGTTTAGGAGAAAAGAACACTGTCTTCCAGGAGGAGGAGATTAGAAAAGTCTATCTCTCTTAGCCTAACAAAATGAGAGCTATAAAGGGATGTAATTGCTTTCCAGAAATAAATCAAAGAAGTAAAAAGTGGAAAGGGAAAAGAGCTATATATATCAAAGTCCAGTGCTAGCATAGGAACAAATGTGTATAAAGGGGATCTGAAATTGTGAAGGAAAAGAGAAGAAAAGTCTTGACCATCAAGGCAGGGAGGGTGTAGAACAGCCTTTGCGTGGGAGGAACAGCAAAAACTGAGTAACTTTCAGCTGAAGCTCCACTGCTTTATGGACACATTATATAAGGCTTCCAGTAAAGCCAGGAGATGATGAACCCAGTGACTCGGGAAGTTCACTCCAGCTCTTAATTAGCCTATCATTTTAGTTCCAGGATGTTGTAATCACTCAACCAAAATGCATCAAGTGAAGCATACACTAAAGACAGGCCTATTCCTTGTAAGTGGGAGCTCGTTTTTTGAGCCGAGTCTCACAACAGCTCTTACACCAGAACCACTAGAGGCATTTTTCAGTGAGACGCAATGCATCACTAGCCATTGCTGTACACTAACACAATGTCTACAGATCAAGGGAATTGCACATTCGTGTAGCAAATTTAACTTTAATTCATCATCCTTGTGTTACATATATCAGAGAAGGGAAGTTAAACTGGGGCTGATAGCAAAACACCTTGCAAGACGAAAATCTCTGTTGTAATTGCTTACAGACTTCTCCAGACTTCTCATATTGCTGTCACCATCATTATTTAATATCTCACTGCATCCCACTTCTCTTGAAAGTTGCTGTTGATTCAGTCTTCTCTCCTTCCACGAGGCACAGCATATTTCTTTAAGCAGATTGCAATGAGGAGTCCATTTCCTAGACTCATCAAGGACTGCAGCTGTACCTGTACTCAAGAAGTTTTGATAGGAATAATCATTATGCATCAAAGGAAGGTCCTGACAAGCATCACCAGCTCATAAGGATACATAAGGATATCTTGGCTACACTTGGAGTTTAATATTCCATTCAAAGGGTATCATAACCCATGTGCAACTGAAAATTCAACTCTGCATTTCCACTGTGGTTGTGTAGCTGGTAGAAGACATTAGCTGACAGAGTCTTAGAAAATGATTAGAGGGATGGCGCACCTATGCCTTGAGGAAAGGCTGAGAGAATTATTAGGATTGTTCAGCCTGGAGAAGGAAAGGCTTCAGGGTGACCTAATTGCAGCCTTCAAATACCTGAAGGGAGCCTACAAGAAAGTGGAGGGACTTTTTGCAAGGGCATGTAGTGATAGAACAAGAGAGAATGCCTTGAAACTGAAACAGGGCAGGTTTAGATCAGGTATCAGGAAAAAGATTTTTGCTGTGAGGTTGGTGAGGCACTGGAATAGGTCTCCCAGAGAAGACGTGGATGCCTCATTCTGGGAAGTGTTCAAGGCTGCGTTGGTTGGATGGTGCCTTGAGCAACCTAGTCTAGTGGAGGGTGTCCTAGCCCATGGCAGGGGTTTGTAAATAGGTGATCTTCTGGTTCCTTCCAACCCAAACCATTCCACGGTTCTATGATTCTATGAAAATGAGCAGACAGAAGCACAGCTTTGTTAAGGTCTAGCCACACTGCATTTAGACCTTTCTATTTCACTGCTTCCAATATTTTAAAATCTCAGATGGGAAAGCAAGTAGTAATTTAATGAGAAGAAAGAAAACACTGAATATTATTATCCTCATTATCAAACTTAATACAGAATATTTCAGAGGTACAATTAACTAAACATCTTTCAGATCACAATAAATCAATAAATTCATTAACAAACATAGCAAACGTTTTTGAACTTGAATCAGCAGGTATCTTTTCATGTCTCAGTGCCTGAGTACTGCACTGATTTTTCACAGATATGGGAAATATAGTTTCTACTGGAGCTTTATTGGTATCTAAACCAATGAATTTCAGTCCCCTTGATGTTCTCCAATTATTATGTTTATTCAGCAGCTCTAATTTTAAGTCATTATCTAAAATAAAATAGAGTAAGAGAAAGGCAGCTACACAGTGATTTGGAAAAAATCAGGAATCACGAAACATGAAAGAAACTCTAAAGAAGAACAGATCAAAAAAGATATATTTTTTATACAAGCCCCATCCCAGATGAGCTCTGTGCTAAATGTTTTATCTCTTTATTTTGAGGAATCTTAACAATATAATGTCACCATGTCTTTGCAACTGAGGTTTGTGGCCATTTTGTGGCTCTCCCTTTAGCTCAAAGACAGTTCTGAACCTTTCTCTTAAATACCCCTGTTGCCTTCTCTCAAAATCCTTCTCAAAGCACTGAAATTCCAACAATTTCTGTTTATCCTTCTTCTGCTCTCCTCTCCTGTTGTAACGCCTCCCAAATCCACTGCAACAATTGTGGTGAAGAGCTGTGAGTACTCTTATATGCTCTACTGCTGCTGGTTTTTTTCTATTAAATGAAAATTACAGTATGGCTATTTAAGAAATGGCACCATTGTTTGGATGAGATAACTAACTCTTCCCATATTTATTTATTATTATTAGTAGTAGTAGTAGTAGTAGCAGTATCATTATTATTACTGCTGCTACTTTAAAAATATTTTATTATTATCATTGCCTGTAAGAGAGATTATCTTTCTATATTTACCTTCTAGAGAGAGGTCCTTTACTCAGTTTGTCCTTTTCTTTTCCCTAAAGATGAGTATAGAGATTACTACTACTATTAAAATCTGAAATAACCATCCTTCCTGACTCACTGCTGAGTTTTCTGCCTTCTTTGACTATAATACGTAGTTGATGAAATATGTTTTTCTGGCAGTATGGTTTTTGAGCCTTCTGGTTTCATTAAAAGATTTGGTGTTTCAACAGTTTGTTGTCTGGAGAAGGAAGCATCTCTTCTGGTGTCAATTTAAGGTGGTCATCACAGTCTGAAACAAACATGTGAGACTTTGCTCATCAAGCCTTTGTGCGATACACACCAGAAGGTCCTGGACCAGGAAGATCCCTTCTTGACTAAGCATTAGATCATACTCTTGGTTTGTGACAAAGACACAGTGAAGACACAGGGTGTGTAAAAGATGTGCTTCAAAATACAGGACAGTGGTCAAGAAGCAGAGAGTTACTTATTTTTCTAGGTAGAAAGTTATTGGTTTCCTAATTAGAAGTGAAAGTAGAAAAAATTGATGTCTTTTTTCCCCCCCACCTAAGTCTAAAATAGTTATGGGAATATTATGGCTTCAGCAAAAATCTTCAGTTGTGTTATCTATGTTGGTTTGTTTGTTGGGATTTTTCCTTCTTTTCCTTGACTAAAAATGATTTCACTCATAATAAAGTCATAATGTCTTTTTGGTCATTTCTTCTCAATGGGGAAGGCGTAGGAAATTTTTAAAGAGAAAACTATTCTTCTTTATACTGTTATTATGTATAGATATTACAGTAATGCTAATAATTCCCACCAAAAAAAGGGAACCATTTTTCTAGTCACTGTACAGTCTTTGGGAAATCTAAACCCAAGATCTTTCTAACAAGTGAAACAACAAGGAAGGGGGCAGAAGAAAAGCCATCAATAACAAGAATGCTTCTGCCTATTTTACCTATATGCATTTTGCAATTACAAAATGGAGTTAATTTTCCTTAATGGAAGAACTAATCAGATTTAAACATGTGAAGGAGAAGGTGGCGGAAGCACTTCTGGGCATACACACATATTGCCCATGTGAACCTGGTCTAAGCCACTGTGACCAGAAAAGATTTCTAATTTTTTCCCTTAAAATATTTAAATCATATCAAAAAGTGAAAGCATATATGCATAGGATTAAAAGTGTATAGGTTTGGATGGTTTTGGTCTCTTTTCTTCACATCACACTGTGGTAACATTCTTCCTCTCTTGTGTCAGCACTTTTGGTTTTCACTCTTTGTGAAAGTTCCTCATTTTACAAATGAGTAGAGTCTATTTGCCTTGTAAAACAATGCCCACGATGAGACCATTTTTTTTCAGGCATGAAGCAATCTGTTTTTGATTTTGAGAATGAGGGATTTTTATTATCTGTTTAAAGAACACTCTCTGCTTGCTTACTTTTTTTCCTGATGCATCAATAATGCTAATAAAAATGAGCAGATTAAGATTTGGCTTGCACTGGAGGAACAAACAAAAACATCTCACATGGGTACTTGGTATTCAGAAATGCTGCTTTTTCTTACCACTTTTGCAGAAAGTTTCTTTTCTTTCGTAACATCTAATGAAATACTGCACCAAAAAAATAAATAACAGATTTTTTTTCCAGAAAATGCTCTTCACAGACATCAAGGAGTAAACACTCTGTGTCTAATACCTTCACAGAGAACTCCAGACTTGATGATCTCAGAAGATCTACAAAAGATCTGAGAAAGGCTACAAGTGGCTATGTTTGTCATATTAATCTTAATAATTTTCCTGCTATTTTGTGTTCCTCTGGTTTCTTTTAGGCACCTGCTCCTGCGTTATGTGCTGGCTTTGTGAATGTACTGGGTTGGACTGGTAGCTGCTTCACATGTAGGCCACGTGTGGCAAAATGGGACCTCGACTGTCAACTGAAGCATCTATTTTCTCTCCACTCAACAGTGTGAGTAAAAATAGAGATTGCTGAATGGAGTTTTTCCTCAACATAAGGCCTGTGGGCCTCTTAACAAAACATCTGTGAAATGAATTGTTCATGTGCAGACTAAATGTGTTGATTAAATTTCCAAAATTTTCTCTGGTCAATTAGAAAGCCACCTGTAGTGTATTTTTCCCTTAACCCACTGAGACACTATCGATATTCATAAACTACTGACTATTTGGAGCCAAATTCTGCTTTTATTTAAACAGCTCACAGTCATTTGAGTAGCTCTACTAAAGGTCACGCATGCATTGAGATTTCTTCCATTAAAGAGGAGTGATTGTCAGCCTCATCCAACCTAGAGCAGCTTCTTCTTGACAAATACATGGCTTCATAACAATTTTAAGATCCTTGCATGTATAGCAGATGACCAGGGGAAGTCCCTCTCTAGAACAAGGATGTATGACAAGGTTTTGCTTTGTGACTTCCACCTGCCCAGGCGCCGAGTTCCTGATCTCCCTGGACTCAGTTTGCAGGTGGAACCACTCACTGACCTTACAGTGGTCCAAAGCCTTTACTAGCTGCCCGTGCTAAAGGAAAGTCACCTGAGTAACAGCCTGTGAGATTTTGTGGGGGTGAGAGATCGAAAGTCTATCTGAAATAATGAGATCCTAACCCTGTTTTTGACACTTCAATGCACTATTTCAAAATGTTGCTGTGCTTGGTGGTTTGTTGTGTTGTTCCTCAGTACAGACATCAGGTAGGTCTGAACTTCGTTGCCTGACAGGGTGGCAAAAATAGCTGGTGTTTGGTAGCTCAGCCAGTCTGGAAAACAGGCAGTAACATTTTGGAGGAAAAGTTATCCTTTCTGCCATGAGGGGCAGTTTGTCACAGCTGCAGTGTATAGACTGCCATGCAATTTACTTCTACTGCATCAGAAGCCACTGGACACCACTGAGTGGATGCTGGAGCTCTTGACTCTTTAGCAGCTCCCATTCCCACGGGACAAATTCAGCCCATCACAGAGGGAAAGAGTAGCATTCCCACAGAAGTAATGAGAAATCTGAATCAGAGGCAACTGCTCTGCCCAACTTGAAGACTGCCAGTGTCTCAGCACACATAACTGGGAAAGATCCAGATGGAATCAATTTCCACAATCCAGTGGGTGACATGAAGTGGAAAACATTCAAGGAGGGTAGAAAACAAATAAATAAACAAATAAACAAAAAAAATATCAAGAGAAACTCTTCTTGTTTCTTATTGCTCAACAGTTTACTATGGTTATTGTTCCATTTTGGCCACAGACTTGTGACCCCTCTCATTTTATTTAGTACTGCTTTCAATTCCCTTTTTAAAACAAAACAAAACAACTCAAAGTGTTGCTAAAGCTGTGTCAAACTTATTTATTGCTGTTTGCAAGTCTTGCATGGGCTGATGTTAGTATCAATACCGGAGATGGATGGGACACCTGCTTGAACACACAGAGTCCTGAGCCACCAGCGATGTGCCATGACTGGACATTGGAGTATTATATGAAAAGAGGGATATGAGTTAACGGAATAATTATATTTAACAATAGTCTGCGTAATCAGCAGGCTTCCATCCTGACACTACACTGCTTGAGGTTTAGAAGTGCTGCTAATGCAGGATGAATTAGTCCTTTCACAATCTAAATAGATACACACAGTATATGTATACATACATTCCTATCTTAAAATGCATACACAGAAGTGCTTAAATGTACAAATACATTTATATACATGCAATATATCCAGAAAATTGTGATCAGTGTGAATGTCAGGAAAAGCACTGCCTGAACTAGCTTAAATGTGTGTACAACAAGCCCTTCTCCTCCATATTACTGTTTCACCACCATTATCCTGAGAGCAGCCTAAGCATGGATCTGGCCCAGAGAAAGTACAACACTTTTAGGGTGCTGTGCCTGCTTTTGCAGAGGTGCTGTTTACTCCTTACATGCTGTTTTATGGATGTAGCTGTACTAACACAAGTACCTTTGCTCCATAACTTGCTCTCTCTCTAATGGGAGCAACCTGTCCAGTCTGCAGAAGACCCTCACCTTGGAATACTCAAGACTGGAGGGAAGCTGAGCCATCCCTTTCCTGGACTGGCTCCATGTAAGGCATTCTGTTTTGCCTGTAAAATGTGAGAAAAGCCCCAGCGGGGTAAATGGTACTTGTGCTGGCAAAGGAGAGAAGCAGCCTGCGGAGATGTAGCTTTGTTCAGAGCACAGATGCCTGTGGACAAAACCCTCCCAGTTCATGTTTCCTGGTCCCTGGGAGGTTTAACAGTCTGTAGCCAGAGATTCATCCCTGTGTCCGAGCTTGCCCACACCGTGTGGCTTGCTGTGGGGAGGAGGGGCCTGTGTCTGCACTCCATGGAGCCCTGCAGATGCTGGCACTTCCAGGGCTGTGTGGCTGCTTGGTGGAGTTTTTCTGGAAGAGAGTTCTGGAAGTGGGTGCCTCAAGCCATCTACATCTTGCCTTAAGTCCCAGAGCACTTTTTTTTTTTCTGTTCCTGACTCAATGTGTCTCAGAAGACTTCTGGTAACAACTTGCTTTTGGCTGGAGATACCATGAGAAAATAACTCCCCCAGTGCTATTTTTTTCTGGCTCTCTCTTTCTGAGTCCTGGACAGAATTAGAAAAGCACAGTCACACCTCTTCTCCTTCAAACTGTGAATTTATTCCCAATTGTGTCACTTTTCCTCTTCTCTAGTGTATTGCAGACACCTTTGATCACTTTGTTCCCTTTTTGATCACTTTGTTCCCTGACTGGACTCTGTCCAGTGTCCCCACAGGCAGAGCCCCGTCAAGACAGAGTTTGCTTTTACTTTAGACAACATCTGGCCAGCGGTGCACTCCTGCCAGCAGGAGCAGCCAGGAGCAATCCAGGGAAGGAGGCATCCCAGGTTCCAAAATGCATTGCTGAAGCTCTGCCAACAAATGTAAGGGTGAAATAATGGTAGTCAGAAGATTATTTGCAGCTTTTGCTGGTGGCATCAGAGTCTGATCTCAATTACAATGAAGTAACCAGGCTAGATTTGGATCTGGATTAGACTGACCACATTTAAGTCCCTTTTAAAAGTTTGCTTCTGCCACGCTACTCCAATGAATCAAGTTGTCTTGCACATAAAGGCATATTATTGTCCTGCTTCCTTAGCATCTTTCTATTTGTTTGTTTATTCTTGGGCTTATGCATGAAATTTTCACCAGTAAAAATATAATAGGCTTTTAAATTAATTTAATTAAAAAGATACAATCGTCTGTGAAGACTCTTAAATTGAATTAAACCCATTTTGCTATGGACAGAGCATCAGCACTGCAAAGTTTGTCTAGTACTTCCCTGTATAAGGGTTTTTTTAAGCAGATACTTCTGATCGTGCCAGAATTTTACAGCTCTGGATTAATTTTCTGACATTTTAAACTGAGAATTTCCTAGGTGTATATCTCACTTAGATGCTTCTGCAGAAGTTTACAGCCTGGATCCAGCTGTTTTTAAGGATGACATTAAGGAAAAATATATTGGCAAAAAATTGATTTTATTTTTCTTTTGTCCCATTGCTTTAAGAAGGGCTAGTGCTTCCATGCATTGCCACTAGGATTTGAAACTTGTCAGGGGAGAATAATTTTTTATGTCTGGGGTGTGTTCTCTCTGTTTCCAGTGAAAAGGAGATTGAATTTTGCATACATGCCACAGCTGATTATTAGAGTTTTGTGAGGTTTTTGTCTAAGAATTATGGTAATCTGTGACCTAATCTGCCCCGCCACAATTCCTCCTTAGATTAAACTCAGTTAAAGATATCATACATCTGGGTTTTCTTGGACATATCCTCCTTTTTTCACTCCAGAAACTTTGTCAATGCAGATTTTGAGAAATTCATATACATGTCCTGCCCAGATGTTCTGAGCATATGCTGTACTCCAGAAGTCCTTGATTTACTGCACAAAGTAATTGTCCATAGTGTGAGGAACACAGTCATGATACTAGCTCAATAGGTGCTGGAAAATACAAAGCTATGCTGCTCTACATAGGGAATCTTGAGCAAAATGCAGAAGTTTGAGAGCACCTGACTTGCTTAGGCACACTGAGTGAAGAGGTTTATTTCTTACACCATCATTTAAATGTAAATTTTAAGCACAAACATTTAATGCCATTTATGTCTGAATTATGAACATAAGGCACATTGGTGTTCAAAGTTACTATTCCTGGATTGTCCAGTTGAAAGATGGATGGTTTCTCGCAATAAGGAATCTTGTATCTGATGAATATTTAAGATAATCACAGTAATGATTTTAATCTAACGTGAATACAAATTAAAGCATTAACCACAATAAATGAACAATTGGTGACTGAAATGTGATTTCCTGCAAGTATGCGCGCTACTTGATGGTGGTAGCAAAGCCTTGAGCACAGAAAATATGTCAAATCCAAAAGTAACTGGATGAAAGTACTATCTAAGGTCCCAAATCAGGAAGTTTCTGCCTAGGATGGCCTAAAAAAATGAACAAAACCCTAAAGCATGTAGTCAAAAGCCGTTTGATACCAACGCCCCTGGACAGCAACATTTAAAATTACTACTGCACGTGTCATTTCCCCAAGGTAAGGTTTGTGATCTCTGTGAGTACTAATGTGCCAGAAGTGCTTATTGTTTGGGAAAATTTGTGACCTGAATAATGCAGTGAGTTAATTGCCAAGACAGCAGATCTCATACATTTGAGCTGGGCTCATACATTTGTGGACTTATTTGTGGCTGCGATTTTCCATGTATTGTGTCCTAGTACCACATGGTCATTAAAAACTCAGGAAGTATTGGTCTGGTGTGTAGTGTATTCCTTCACAGGTGGGAGGCTGCTCTGACCTTGCAAGTTAAGCAATGAAACTGGAAAAAATTTGCATCGTAACTACATTTGGTCTGTCATTTAGGGGTATTTTAGAAAGGGGTTTTATTTATGTTTGCCTGTTTGCAGTTTTTTGGGTAAAGGCTGTTTCACTTCCATGGACATGTTTCTCATTTCCAAGATAAATTGGAATCTAATCCTCCACATCCTGTGAAGATACAGGTAAAGTTGAACTGGTCATATTTGGCTCTTCCATCTTGCTGGTCATTGAAAATTTTTCTTCCAAAATCAAACCAAATTTCTTCCAAAATCAAATCAAACCAAGAAATTCCAGAAGTTATCTTGAAGCAAAATTTTGGGAAGAACTCATTTTTAAGACACTTTTAAATGACAGAATACGCATGTATCATATTTGAATTTAACGTTCTGAATAGCATTTCATCCATGTATTTTTATTAGAATAATACAAAATTTCACAGTGTTGCTGTACATTAAGTGTCAAATTTTCCTACAAGCTGCACGTTGAGCTGGAAAAAAGGATGAGACATATCAGTTCATATTAAGCACTGGTTCCACACATAAAACAAAAGGAATGGACTCTATCAGTTATGATCATGCTTTGGTGATATGTCCTCAATAATGAATAAAATGGTACATCATGAAAAAGGTAACAGCATAAATCCATACAGAAACAATAAAAATGTGAATTATTGGAAACATCTTTTTGAGAGGAGAAACATACAGCTTTAAAAATATGTTTGTGGAGAAATTTTCCTTGCAATTTGTAGACTATGAGAATAACTGGTTGACCCTTCTGGCCTTTTCTGACAAATTTACATTGCACGAAAGTTTTCCAACCTGTTCTCATGTGAAGTGAATGGAAATGAAAGCAGACTTGGGCCCTGTTTCTATATGGTTCATATTAGAGATGGGCTTAAACCAAACCCACTAGATCAGAACATTCCCAGACTTTGAGGAAGTTTGGCTCTGATTGCAGTTTTAAAATTCAGTGCTGGCTCCTTTCAACAAGGAACTAAATCATCTGAGTGCTGCTTTGGGAAATTTGGATCCAGATCAGTACTTTGCAGCTGCAGCTGCAGCCCTCATTGAAATCTAGAGCTTCTTGAGACCAGTCTAGGGGGGTCAGGAGAGCATGAAGCTCCCCCAACATCTCATCCTTGCAGCCAGCCCAAGTGAGGGGAATAGTCACACCTGGGCTCAGCCAAGAAGGAGATCTGGAAGTAAGAGGTGCATGGAGAGCACACATACAGTGCTGTGTATCAGCCCTCACAGAAAGGCTGTGTATCCCAAACTGGCCAACACTCAGGTTAGTTTTCCTGTAGTGTGTGGACTCAGTGTGAAATGGGCTGATCTTCTGCTGTCGAAGGGCTTAGTTGATAGAAAAGCAAGTCAATTCTAACAGTTTCATTTGACAAGTTTTCACTGTTCCAGTCCCTGATGTGTAATTGAGGGCTGGGATGGTGAGGGAGATGATTGGTCAGATTGGCTAGCAAAATTATTAGTGGAAGCTTACAAAATGGTTGATCCTGGAAAAGCTGGAGTTGTGAGTCCTGGAGATTTGCTGATGGTGCCAGTGACAGGCAAAACAGACCTGAAGTTTGTGCTGCTGTTATACACGATAAATCAATTTTTGTTACTTTTTTCCTTGAAGTCAGTCAAAATAGTCTAAAATGTTTATCCCAAGTTGCCTGTGTGACCACATCAAAGCCAATGAGATTTTGAGCCTCTGCAGCAAGGACAGCAGATACTTCAAGGAAAGGAATAAATACACCTGCTAGACTTGGTCCCATCCTTGCTGCCCCAGCATCATGGCTGAGCTGCAGCCGTGTGGAGGAGGCCCTGCAGTGATGGAGTCATGAGGAAGAGCATAGTGATTTCCTCCAAACTCAGTATCTGTGCACACGGAGATGAGAGGGGAGCTCTTGTTGACCTCAGCTGGAGAAATGGACCTGTATCCTAGGTCCATTCACTGAATGGCTACTTTCCAGCTGTTCACTAGACACATCTTTCACTCTTTCTGTGATATAAAGGGAGTAAAATGGTTTTTATTCCTTCGTTGCTAGAGATCTGACTTGGCTGTCACAGTCCAACCTGCTGTTCAGCTAATAAAGCAAATGCATCTACACCTCCGTAGTTTGTCACAATGTTTTGCAAGTCTTGTGTGATAAGAAACGTGTGCGTTGCAACATTTCCATGAACACGTTTGGCCATGAGGATTCCTGAAGAATGAGTGTTGCACAGGAACAGCAGAAGATGCACTTGGGAATGGGAGCATTATGGTCTGTTTCCCCATCTTTCTCAAAACCCATTATTTTTTTTACTTTAATCTGTTACACTCATTCTATGTCCATTTTAGCTGTCTAGAGTCAAGCTTTTCAGTAGAGTGACTATCACTTTCCCTTCGTATGGCATCTAGAACAAAGGGGAGCCCATTTCCAGTTAACCTTTGGTGATATTGTATTAAACATGCTTACTCTTAACACTGCTTTTAAAGATATCTTAACACCTTTCAGGTTTAAATATTGACTGTGCCAAAAGTCACTTAAATAGGTAACTCACTGCAGTGCCATTTTTCAAAAAGAAAGATTTTGACCATCTCCAGTTCTTGTTACACATGGTCTTTTATTCTTTATGTTAAACAATCACTTTAATTGAGCCTATAGAGCTCCTATAAAATTGCAATCCCTCAACATTTATGAGTTCAAATGAATCAGCAATGAGTGAACCAGTATGGGAGAAATTGTCAGATTCTTTGAGGTGGTTGGAAGGAAACCTATTCCCCAAATAATAACAAGACACCTTATGCCATCACTCATCAAGCTCCCAACACCTAATCTGGTACAGAGCAAAGCTTTCAACAAGTTCTTCACAAGGGTTATGGCTTGGTTGGCCACTAAGTATTTTCATATAATATCTTGTGGAAGTGTAACATTTCCCTAAGCATGTGGAGGTGCTAACTCCTGTTACTGACTTGCAGAAAGCTGTTCATGACCTTGTTGAAGGTTGATGGAGCATAAAGTGGTCCTTGCTGAAGCTGGAGCTGCATCTGCAAAGAGGCAGTGAGTTGGAGATTTATTTTTCTACAGCTGTTAAATGGTCATTGAAGTAGAATATGTAGTATTCCACTTTCTAAATGTGTTAAATCATATTGAAGCCACTTCTCACCGTGCATTTTGACTTTCAAACAGGGTTGGTTACGTCTAAGAATCACGTAATACTTTTCTGGGACTCTAATTAGCTAGGCTGATCTCATGTCCTAGCAAACTTTGGCAAAATCTCCTTTTGCTCCTTTTCCCAGTGGGACAAACTGCATTTACTGTGCTGTTATTTTGCCATGTTAAAAAAGGTGAAAGGCCTGATACCTTTTATACTTTTATGATTCTCTCATGAATGGAAATTGTATTAAGATGTAGCATGGCGGATTATCCTTGCATTGTAGTCTATGGTAATTTTACAAGGGAAATCAGAGGTATATATTAGTCTGACCTCATTTTTGCCAGGTTGCTGTGAAGTAAGCGAAGTCCTGGAAATGTGTATGTTAAAAGCTCACATAGTTAAGGCCAGAATCTGCCAAAATCCGTTTTTTACCCCTAGGCTACTAGTCCTACTGTCTGGAATTCCCTCCCTATTTACTGCCCTGGAATTCTGTAACTCTTGCAGTACTTGAGATTTCTAGGTCTAATGCTATTAGAGTTTTACTAGGGAACAGTCTCCTGAGTAAGATCTGAGTTCAGGATTTGGCTGACATGATCCATGACTGTCAAAGTTAACTGCAACTGAGCCTGATCTTTTATTTATGTCAACTCTGCAGTTATCTTTTCATCCCTTGTTGGTCTTACCTGGATAAGTATATTATTTTTTTCCCCCTCTTGACTTATCTTCTCTTTATTTCTCCTTATATTTTTCATCATCTTTTACAGTTTTGAGTTTGTCTGGAAGAAAACAAAGCCCTAGAGTTACAAAGATTTACGGACATGAGTAAACTGTAGACAATTCATTGGTCTGCTGGATTCTGTGTAATTGATAAAAATTAGCTCAGCAAGGGTGATTCAGCTGTGCAAAATTACTCATTTGCATAAGATTTCACAGCCTTACTGCAGCATGTAGCATATGTAATTCAAAATCAGTATCAGTCTGAGATAAGCACTCTCCTTGCCCTTGTATTTTTTTTTTTTTGTCTCAGGAGTCTTAAGCAGAAATATATTTTTAACAGCTTCAACAAATCACATAAAAATTTGGAAACAAAGGCAGTCTTAAAAAAATCTGTCAGCTAGGGTTATCCTTTTTTTGTTGTAGGCACAGTTTCAGCTGAAAAGAGTTCAGCATTTAAAAAAGGATTCTATTTTTAAGAAAGCTCATTGAAGGCCATGTACTTTTGCAAGTTAAATCTTCAGGCATAAAAATGCATTTCACTGGGTTATCCATCTAATGGAAGCTCAGCGAAGCAGAAATGTTTCCTATCAAGTAGGATTTGATGCAAACTTTTTCTTCACATTGTTGTACAGCCACTTTGGGTGGACAGCAGGAATTACAAGAGTTTTGTGCTTTGGAGCACAGTGGATGCTGAGAATCATGGTACAAAAATGCTCCGAACCTCACAAAACACTGACCTGCTGGCCCTAAAACCACGAGGACCTAAAGCAAGTGTTCCCATGCAGAGATAGTCCCAAAGACCTGAAGGCAAGTCAATGCTTCCGATCTCTCCTGGATCAAAGGTAAATGCTCAGCACCTTGCAGGATCACAGAAATGTAAGTTGTCATCTTGGAACCAGCCCGCTTAAATGAAGCCATGTTAAAAGAGTAAAGAAAATATGGTAAGCAGGGGCCAGAATAAACAATTAGAGATGGCTGAGAAGAAAACGGGGTTAATTTTATTTAATTTGTTTGTCTTACTCTTTTTTGACTTGAAAACTTCTGCACTGGTATCAAAGTAAACTTAAAATATTTGTGCTGGCGCTGTTACAGTTGCATCACATTCATTTGGTTTTACCATCAAGCTAAGAATCAAGCTTGCAGCCACGCAAACCTGTACCTGTTCTGAAAATTAAGAAATATTAATAAGGATGGATATGATTTTGTTAATTGAAAAAATTCGTTGCTCTTGCATTTTCCTAGAATTTCCTGGTCTTGGGATTACAGCATTGAAATTTCGAAACTTGAGAGAGGGAGGAGACCAAATGCATGGAATAGCCATGAGACTGGATACCACTGCATTCCCAGGAGATGAGAGAAACAATGATTTTCAAATTTCTTGTCCTGTATGGGACATACTAGATATGTTCTGTTGTGTTCCCCAGATTGTGGCAAAATTCACAGATCCCAGGCTGTTTGCTAGTTTCATTTTCTCTCTGATCTTAAAAGAAATTCAGTCTCAGGTCCAAGAAAACAAGGAAATTGTCTAAAGAAGCAAGTCTGTTCAGAAGAATATATTCCATAAAGAAATTCTTCCTGAGCTGTACTTATCACATAAAAGACTGAAGGATTCCGTCCCTTACATGTGCCTGGTTCTGTTTGGTTCAGTCAGTGTTTAGACAGAGTGATTTTAATGTTTACTCTTGGTAATACCAGGAGGAATCCCAATATCACTGGCTTCTGTGATATCCTGCACCCTTGAACAGGAAAGACATTGAGGAAGGGTGGTGAAAATACTGAACTTTTTCTTTCCCTTCTTACTAGCCTCCTGCGCTGCAGTTTTTTGAAAATCCCTGCTTGGTCCAGGACTTGCTAAAAGGGATTTCATCTTAGAGATGATTCCATAAGAAGATATGGAGCCCACTAGCTCCATTCCTGTGTCCTGTAGCCCCTCAAAGTTGGGCAGTCTGCCTGATACCATCACTGCCCTGGGTTGGGAATGGCACTGTCAGCAGGGAAAGGAGAATGCTACTCCTCTATCCCAGCAGCACCGTCACCCCTCTGCAGTAGGAGATAGATTCATGGTGGATGCACAGACACGCAGTGTACAAGACTAATATTGCAGATACCTCAATATCACAGTAGTGTCCCTGTGTTGCAATCTGGTATTGTGTATTTTGAAGTCATGGTACTGGAATACCACCAGATAGATCATTGTATTTTTACAGATATGTAGTTTCACATGTGACAAGAGGTTATGTCATGGTCAGAGATGGCAAAATCAATCTTTCTCCTCTCTACAGGGTGAAAGCCCACACTGAGGCACTTTAATTTTTGGAGATATCCCAGCGAAGTGGCGATGAGTTTTGGCAGGCTATAATGGTCCCTTGTGATGGGTGAGAGCCAGTCCCCACAACTGCTAGCCTGCAGCATGTCTCTGCTCCAAGTCCACCTCTTCCATCTGTCTGGAAATCACTGAGCAGAGGACTGATGAGCACAGTGAACTCAGCTAATAATCACTTCCCTCCGGTTCCTCCCTGTGGGGAGAGGCTGGGCTCTGCTCCAGCCGTTTTACTTGTCTGGGAATACACCAGCCTGGGTGCAGGACAGAGCATCTCCTGACTGGGAATCCTGGGCTGATATGGATCAGGCAGAGACCCTTGCTGCCTCTCCCCACCTCTGCCTGCTGTTGGGGCCACCTGCTCTCTCCCCAGAAACCAGCAGGCACAAGCCATGGCAGAGCTCTCGGGAGCTTGATATGGTCCCTGTGTGGATCACGTGGCTTGCAATAGCAATGGGTAAAATGAGGACATAAGGAAGGCAGAGAGGTGACAGACTTTGCTGTGGATTAAGCAGTGGGCCAGTGGTACAGCTGGAAAGAGCCTGCAGGTTGCTTAGCCTGGCTCCAGTCCAGAGGGAAAGGCAGCCTCTGCCCCTTGACAGTTCTGACACCTCCACTGCATCTCCTGGACCACCTTCACCCATGATTCAACTCCATTTCTTGTCACATTCATCATCTTTGTGTACGCAAAACAAACAGGCAAGTGACTGCCATGGAAAAAAACCCAGTTTTTCAAATGAGAGAGAGGTGGAAGTTTTGAGACTGCAGGAAACTCATCTGGTATCTTGTCAAATGTCCTCATTTCAGCTGTGGGTGCAGGGTTAGCTTAACCCTAGGGTATTCAGGGTGTCTATGCAACTGCTGATAGATACACTTTTAAGGAGACTATCAGAAATCTATCACTAAATGGCACCAGCTGTCTGGAAAACTTTTAGCAGTGCCATTTGAGAGACAATTTCTTATGAGTTTTCTGGACCTGATTCTGATCTCATGCTAATGTGACAGGGATGTGCTGGTTTAACTTCAGCACAGACACACTAGACATCTTTATTTTTTTTTTCCTCAGGATGTTTCTCAAATTGTCTGGTTGGAGAAGCATATTTACATTTGCTCTTTTTGATCCTATTTCAAAACTCACCCCCCTTAATCTTCATGGTTTTTATGTTATATCCTTGCATCTGCCAAATGAAAGACCTGATGCTGTTTTACATGTACATAACTCTGCTTATTTTCAGAGCTGCTCCTGACTTACATGTGGAACTCCTGACTGTGAACATTTTCTCTGCCACTTTTTTCAGACTGTGTATTCTAGATCTCTCCACATTATGGCCCATGAGTCACCCAATGAATGTCTAACAGGACATTTGTGTTATGTCTACAGCAGAAAAAAGACCTCAGTGGTTTCACATGAGAAAGTTGAATCCTAAATGTGGGTGGAAAAAAAGTAAAGAAAAGGGATAAAAAGATACCACCAGATAAATATAATGCATGTATTCTTTTCCTGTAAAAGATTTACTTATGCAAATAAACCACATTTTCAAAGATACTTCTTGGGGTTTTTTCATACTTTAAATGGATCACCTTGAACAAAAGCCATATTATGAAGGAAAAAGAAAACAGAAAACAAGTCTGACCTTGAGCAAATTTGGTCTGGCAATGATTCATCCTAGTATCATCTTAGTCAGATAGTCAGCCTCAGCTAATCATAAACCCATGATAGTTGTGTATATGTGTGAGTGTATTTATATAAATATACATATTTATTTATGGCCACTCATATTGGAACTAGAGATGAACTCAGCATCTCTCACACATAGCACAAATTAGTCTGTAAGACCCTGTTCAGGGGAGATATTTAAAATGCATCAGTAATTCTAAGGTGTTGCATAAGTCTAACAGCACTCACATGCTTTTCTGAACCGAGTTGTAAGAACTTATTCCTACCCATATTGAAATCTGTTGAAAGAGCAGCTCAGTGCTGCTGACTCGGCCTTATTTAAGAGCTGCACCTCTGTTTGCATCTAGTGAAGCTCAAGGGTTTCTTTAAACAACTGAAACAGAAATGCTGTATTCAAAATGGAAACATAAAGTTTGGTGTCTATATCTAGGGAAGTTGCCAGTATAAGGTGATTGTAAGCTACAGCCAACGGTAGGTAGATTCCCTTATTCAGAAGGGGGTTATGGAACATTTGTCCATTAAGGCTGTTTGTGAGAAATCCCACTTTCTACATGACAAAAGTGAACCAGGCCCTTCTGCTCCTCTGGTCAAACCGGTGAAAATGAGAACTGCTGGGGACCCAGCGGGGCTTCTCCATCCAACATGCACATCTTCAGTGAGGGAAAAAGTAAGGATTTATGAAAGCCCAAAGGAGAGAGGGAAAAAAAATAACTTATCTCTGTGTGAAATTAGAAAGGAGCAAAATATATTTGTGCTGGGTGTGTTTCACAAGTCAGTTTATGGGCTCTAAGCAATCTAAATAATTACTGGGTTTCAAACATGATGGCCCTAGCTGTCCACATTTTATCTTACGTTTTTGTTTTTCAAAGACGTTCAAAACCAGACAGAACATACTATTCCTCCACACACTATAATGTTTATGTTTGGAAATGAGATTAGAAGTCTTCAAATGAAAGAGAGTTTTATTTCAGGGAGATAAAATTGCTTATTAAGCCTGCCCTTAAATCCAGCTGCCTGACCAAACCCTAAGTGTTGCGAAGTGCAAACATTTCTGTGAGCTAGAGTTTTCTGCTACTTTCACTGCTGCAATCAGCAAGCCATTGTTAGGCAATAGGTGTAAGTGTATGAGTATATGGGTGGCTGAGTTTGTAAAGAATGGATAATACCCTTTATACAAATCTTCTTTTAAGTTTCAGCACTAAATAGAACGCATTCGCTCAATCTCTTTGTTCTTTGGTCAAACTTTGTCTTTGACTCACACTACTTTCCAGAAATGTTCCTATTTTTTTTTTAAGAGTCCCAAAGCTATCTATCAAAATGAGTATTTTTTTCTAAGAAAATTCCATTTAGAAAGAAGGAAGTAGAAGAGAACAAAGGCGGACAGCCTGTGACAATGACTCATTATGTTTCTTATAAATTATAGCTGTGAAGTTAATGCAAATTGTTTCTCACAGTTTCAAAACCCACTATAAGACAATAACTTAGGGCTACAGAAAGAGGAGCACCTAGAGAAATAATGGCTTTTAAAATTCTTTGTAAACATAGAGAAGTGTGCAATAAACAGTAGAGTTATTTGGAAAGCACTTGAAGATGCTCTAGTAGATTAATTTCATGTTGTAGCATGCAAAACTAAAACAGAATCAAACTCGAACTTGTGGCTCTTGTGGTATTTATTAAGCCTGAAATTTCTGTAATTTGTTTGGCAAGCTACCATTACATGGGGCAATACTAATCGGGAAAAGGTCTGAAACCTTCAGGAAAAGTGGCAGATGTTCAACCTCTAGAGTTCAATCTACTCTGACTAGCCAAAATACCTTCTTTCTCTGTGCCAGAGGTGAACTTGGTGGCATGCTTGGGCTGCAGGAGAGCAGAGCACTGCAGCACACACTGAAAGCTTAGCACACCACCCTGTTGGAGGGGAATAGAAGGGCTCATGGGCTCTTAGTCTCCATGTTGGCTCAGTGTTCAGGTGCTTTGTTACTATCAGGAATGGAAGAGTCCCCAGAGCCAAGTGTGCACACTTGTTTAGCTGTGAACCTTGAATATTTGCTCTGCTTCCTGAACCAGGTTGGTAACAGAGTTATTGACAAGTGTGGCATGAGCCTCCAGATGTGTTTGTGGTTGCTGGAAGTTCTATGTTCTTACTCAGGAAGATGAAGCCTTACAGCCATATCTTCACCATTACCTTCCCCTACATACTGTGCTGGTACAGCATCTCATAGAGCTCTTGAAACCAAACCAAAGACCTCCACAGCTAAAGGCACAAATCATTATAGTCCTGTCCAGAGGACTACAGTCTGCAATGAACCAATGCCCTCTGTAGAGTAAATACCATGAAGGGATACCCCCAAGTTTAGTGACTAGCAGATGGTGGCCTTACTTGATCTACTCTGCAGTCACTTGTGGCTGTCTTCAGAGGAGAAGGATCCATTAAAATTTGTAGACAACGAGATTTAGCCTGGAGTCCTTTGGTGTTCGAGTCTGCTACTCCTAAACACGTCTCTTAATTGTGCAATGCAGCCACATCATTGCTATACTGGAAATCACTTTGTTTACAAAATCATTTTTTATGTCTTAGTTCTCATTGAAGTTCAGAAAACAGATTTGGAAACTCTCCTGATGTACCTTTAAGAAATGTCTTAACTACTAACATGAGCTAGCTGAGTCACCACCAAAGTCACCATGTCCCTGGGCATACACTACAGCTATAAGTCACAGAAGAAGCATTTTGGAAGCATTGTGTTGGTGCATGTACTGATATGTGCATACAGCCCTCATTATAGCTTCAAATAATATGCTTAAAGGACGTATAAGGATGAACTCACTCAAATCTGGCTTTTACAAATTCTACAGTAGTGTGACTGAATTCCAGCTCATTCTCTCCTTAGAGGGGTAGTACTGGCAGTGTATCATAAGGGATATTTTCCTGTCATTTTAAGAAAGCAAGGTCCTTTAACTTTATCTTTCCATGAAATTACAAAGAGTTTCCTTGAAGCCATACCTTATCACATATCCTGGCCAGCACGGAAGCACTCACTCCCGATCATTACCCATTAAAAGGTCTTTTGAGGAAATGGTTTGAACCTTTGATCCCAAGAAAACTGTCTGATAGTACATATTTTATATCCTGTGTGTATTTCTTTAGTATAGCATTATTAATAGTTCTGCTTTTTCCACCAACTTCTTTAGCTGCTCATCTTTTAGATAAGAACTCCCCAAGAAATGCCACTTTTTTCTTATTAAGAGCAAACATAACAACTCTCCTGTGTTTTTAGAGATACAGCTCCATTGAAAGTAGACTGGATTAGAGGACTATTATTTGAATATTATTACTACAGGTATCAGTGGGAACATGATGTCTTTACTAGCTCCCCAGGCCTTGGGCCAGATTGTTACCCCACCTATTTCATCTTCTTGCCCTCTGTCATGCCCCACACCCTGTATCCATGTGAGCTTTCCTGGCATTTAGGTAGACAGAGTTAGACCCCAGTTTTACCTTGCCATCCTGGATGGTGAAATAATGCTGACATAAATTCGATAATGCCCAGTGGGAAGCAAGAAATCAAGCCCTCAGCACGTCGATAGATATTTGAGCTTAGGGAGGAAAGGGGAAGGCAATTTTCAGGAGGAAAATAAAAAGGCAGAAGGCTGGAGGGGAACAGCACAGTGAAATACCGACAGAGCACATGATAAAACATCTCCTTTTAAGGACAATACTGAGCTGCCATCCTTTTCTATACACTCCAGCCTTGCCATGGGGCAAGATGGTTCACACTAAGAAATCTCTGCCTTTACGTCTGGGTGGTAGTGAAGAGACACTGGTGCAGGAAGAGTGGATGACTGACTTCATCTGCACCATTTCCTTCTTTTGTTAGCGTTTTGGTTGGTTGTCATTCCACACAGTTCCTGACCATGCCTTTGTACTTGACAATAAGTGGAAGAGAAGTCAGAATACAAGCTATTATGAACGATTGCATTAATGTTCCCTGCTGATGTAATATTCCCTCCTACAGTGTTTTGACAGTAATTCAGTGATTGTTTTCTGAGTGGGTTACTCTTTCTTCTGAGAAAACAAATACAAATGTAGATACCTCTTACACTGTACTGCCTACCCTTAAAATGCATCACTGAAACTAATTTCTCTGATGACCAAACTGAAGCTGGCTATCAGCTCTCAGCTGCCAGGCAGGGCTAGCTCAGTGAGGCTGTATCAGTCTGGGGTTTCAACCCTCTTCCAGCCATTTGAGGAGTCCACAGGGCAACTGTGTAATTGGGTCAAACTTTTTTCTTGCTTTTCCTGAGCTAATGTTGGGGTCCCTTCCCCCCTGCCATGTGGTCCTGGGAGAGGGGCCCTGGGGACAGACACGGGGTTTCCCTGCCCCTGCTCAGCCTTGTTCCCCACTGGTTGTTTTGTGTTCCCCTGCGTGGGCAAGGACCCTCGGGTCCCGTGATTGAGCAGTTCCTTGGCAGAGCTCTGGCCATGCGGCTGGAGAAATAAACATTTCTGAAACATCTACCAAGAATTGGTCCATAGATATTTCTTTTCCACGGGCCTCGTTGTCTGATACACGTGTTGCAGTATCCCCACTGTAACACTTTTGCTGAGCTTTTTCTGCTAAACCAAATACATTTCCAGACAAGCATTAATTGTTTTTCCTGCCCTATACTCTATTGCTTTGTGTTGCTGCAATTAGATAGCTCTGCACTGAGTTCACTTCTGTCCTAGCCTCCATGTTCTCTCAGGAATGCCATGTTTATAATGCTGCTAGTAATCAGAGTAAGATGAGATGAGGGAGTTTCTGAGGTTGGCTTTGAGGATTCTTTAAAAAAAATTTTAATGACACTATCAGCAGCAGCTTCAGTTCCTAACAAGTGCGTTATCATGTCCAGACTCCCATCTGCCATGATCTCATGGTCAGTAAACCGTGCCAAGCACAAGGGAAAGAGGCACAGCTCTGGTTATGATATGGGAGAGTGTGTGACAATATCTCTTGGCACAGAATTGCAGAGTGTGCTCCATGACTGTTGCTTTACCTCTTTAATATGCCCTGGCTACGATGACATATGTATGTGCAGTATAACATGATCTCAAATGGTTGTAAAATTTGTTGAGTGAATAAGTGAAAAACAAGGGAACACCTGGATCCTTCTGTAGTGTCTGATCCTGCACACCATGTGTCTGAGCCTCCGTGGAAGGAATTTACCCACTCTGAGCTTCACTCCAAGAAACATCTTTTCATACCTTTATTCCACCTGCTATGTAAGAGCTATAGGGCAGTATTTGACAAAATAAGGGAACCAAGGGGTGTGTTTTCCATTTACAGCTCCCCCCAGGCCTACACTTCTCTCCTTTCTCTGGAAGCATGACCAATTATAAGAAAAATATTAATGTACCTTTTTTATATGTAGAAACCAAAGCAGTAATGAGACAGAACAGGAATAAGTTTTTAAAAGAATATATTCCGTAAAAATACCCAGACTGTTCAAAGATGTGCTATAACTGCTTACTGACTTGAATTTCTGTTCATCTGCTTTATTTGTTTGATTTCACACATGATGATAAGAGGCAAAAAAATCAATGTCTTCTCTAGGAGCTTTGTGTAATTAATGGAACATAATCTGAAGATGAATCTAGATCTCAACACCTTCAGAGAGGTGTAAGCAGTATTTAAAAGGAACCCCGAGTCCTCTTCTTTCTTTTCACTTGGGAATGAAACAAATAGGAAAATGCACTTGGGGGTCCTCCCCTCAGCCTCCCAACACAAAAAAATGAATAAAAAAATAACAGTGGAGGTGAGGAGCAGAGGGAAAACAGGATCTGTGAATGGTAAGGTGGGTATGGCACAACACAGCATATGGAGGAATGATGAGTGTTTGTGTTTTAAATGTTCCCCAGTGCAATAACAGCTCTCCTGCAGTACAAGCAGCACCCTGAAGACTGGTCCCACCTTTCTATTTCATCATATACCTGCCAGACGGTGACAACACTAGACTTAAGAATGGGCAGCATGCATGCATTTGGCTTGTGCACTGTTTATTTTTTTACCTCACTAGAAATATAAGCTCTAATATATATGCCCACATCTCTTAGTTGCCAAGATCAGAGCTGCAATTCAGCAAAATATTTAGCAGACTAGAGTGCAGCAGAGCACATGCTCAAATCACTGTAGAAATGAGATCAAATTTCTACTTCCATCTCTATTCTTTGGCTTTGTTTTTTTTCTCTCTTAGGTGATCTAATTTATTAGTTTTCCATATTTATGTAGTCTTTGAATGCCTACTTTTATGCACTTGGAGGCACATTAAAGAAAGAGCTACTTTGTTTAGGGCTGCTGATTTGAAATAACTTATAAGAAAACTAGAATTAAACTACATTTTTTTGTAAGTGATTTTTTTTTCTGAAATATATAATGTCAGAAGATCTGAAACAAGATTTGACATGCCTTTATGCATAGTTTTGTTTGAGTTTTGCATCATATTCTCTTACTATTTTCTGAAACAACTTTTCTGGGTTTTTTTGTTTCGAGGCAATAATTAATTTCAAAGTTTGTCTGCATTTAATGTTAATTTTTAAGGGGATAAGAAAATTCAATTAAGAGCTAAAAATCACCAAATTGAAAACAAAACAGCCCATTCTGAGTTGAATGAAAGTTTCAGTCAGTAGTAAACACTTCTGTTGTCTTGTTATTGTTGTCTTGTAAAAAAATGTAGTTTCAGACTAAACCAAAACAAATGAAAACTATGTTTCTCTTGAAATAACTGAAAATTGAACTTTTGAAAGCTGTAATTGAAACCACACAAGTAAATTGGAAAGGGAAAGATAATCTACCCACCACCAATCCATAGTCGTGGTCAGCCATTGGATGGAAATGAGTGGGATTTATCTAACTTAATTCACCAGTTAAGGTTCTGCTGTATAAACCTGAACTAGTCCCTGAAAGTTTCTATCATAGCCAATGGCATGAGAGAAACAGTTTTTTGGAACATGCATCACATCAGCTCTCTCCAGTACCTTTTTAGGATGGCATGCGTCAGAAGTTCCTATTTCTTTCCTTTGGCAGTAAAAAGGGACCAGTGGCACCGCTTAAATTTTTACAACTCATGCTAAGTCGAATGGTGCGAATTGCACCAATTCTGTCTTTCCAAGGAAACAGAGGTCGAGCCCAATGTAGCTGAATTATATGAAATGGAATGTTTTTGCTATTCATCAGGCATCTTGTCTTCTTGCATGGATGATCAGGAAATCCAGATCCCAAGACAACGAGCTCCCTCATCACTCAGGAATATAGAAGAAAAAGTCCCCTTTGCAAGATCAGAGCCAGTTCTACCAGACATTTTAGTGCTAAGTCAGATCAGTCAAGTAATAATTAACTTTAATTGGCACACCCACAACTGCAACATTTATCCAGTGCAGTTGAATGATTTAAAGATCATGGGCATTCTTATCTTTAAATGAAGAGAGCAAAGAAAATAAACTTTAGGCAATATTTCTAATATTATCATTGCTATTTTAGTATGACTAAGACCAGACAGAGGAGTCCTGGCAGGAGATAGTGCTGTATTTTAATGTCTGGTCCCTGCAGTCTTAGTAAATATGAGCACTGCTTATCTCTAAAATGACTCTGTGTTATCACACCAGTTGTCAAGGGCTGATGCAGCTCTTGAGGGAACTGAACTTTGGGGGGCCAATAAGTTCTTACCTGGCTCTCAAGCATATGGTCAGCAACTCATCTCCCCATGCACTGTATTTTCACTGGTCTTCCACTCTTCCCGTGCTTCAAAAAGGACGACATATCTGTTTACATGGAATTCATATGTGAGCTGGACTTTAACTGCACTGCTCAATGACATAAGCTCAAGAAGCTGTTTTGAACATTGCATTTAAAGCCAAACCCAAGTAGGAGATATGCAGCCACCAAATGAATACCTTTTAAGATGAAGAATAATTTCATTACAGTTATGAGTTGTGTGACTTGTCTTCACAAAGATCTCCAGTGGCAGCAATTTTCCTCTGGGTGCAAAAGAATGGGACATAAAATACAGTGATAAAATTGAGGAGAAAAATACATACTGGTTGAAGGAAGGAATGAAGGAAAAAGAAAAGCAAAGCAACTAAAGAAATAAGCTGAATGGAGAAAAGAAAAAAAGAAAATGTAAAAATAAATCCTAGTGACTGAAATGGTCATGTTGCTGTATGTTGTATGGTACAGGGCAGAAAAATCAAAAAACCCACCAAAGAGTATTTAGAAAAGAGCAAGTGGTATATGTGCTGAGTGGACTGGGAAGGATTCATTGGTTAATAGCATGGATAATCTGCTTTAATGGGGACAGATGAGCTGTGGCTGGTTTTTTGGAATGCTTTCTTTAGCAGCGCAGGTTCCAAAATTTTTCCTATTAGTGTTGCAATGTGCTTTGCAGGAAAGATCTGAATGTCATTAAGACGTGACTATCATACTGCATAAGTTTGTTTTAGACAGAATACACTTAGCACTGCGAAATTATTTAAGCAAATAAATTCTTTTGTAGGAATATATATCAATATAATTTTAAAGCTTTTAAAATACAGAAAATTGTTATTATTCTCATTTCTTTTCCCTGTCAAAGAACCTCTCACATTTTATTTTCTTAGCCTTCTACTTTCTCTTAACCTCTCTCTCTGATTCTAATATCTTCTGGATATTTCTAAGGCTTCCACAAAAGGAAGCAGAAACGTGAGAAGTAAATGGGTAAAACTGAAGAAGACAGAGCTGTGGTTAGAAAAAAAAGCTTGGAGGAATCAGGGAAAGTGGATTGTGCTGATGAATATATAGATGAATGAGCTCTGTATTGATTCAGGTTGGAGGAGAAAGGGTCTGATGTGGTGTTATTATTCTCACTCACAGGCTCTTGGACTGTGTATGATGAGAAGACATAGAGAGAGTGTCTGCCAGTGCCAGAGAAGAAATCTGATCCAAAACCTTCTCATTCATTG
This sequence comes from Corvus moneduloides, assembly GCF_009650955.1. NCBI lineage: Eukaryota > Metazoa > Chordata > Aves > Passeriformes > Corvidae > Corvus > Corvus moneduloides. The sequence goes on along the minus strand of NC_045478.1, from coordinate 46,708,166 downwards.
CCACTTTTAAAATGATTTTGTCTTTTCTAGTGTTCATTAGAAATAACTGGCATACAAACTGTGAAAAAAACAGAAAAAAGTTTCAAGGATATAAATTAATGTTTTCATGACAATCTTTGCGATCTTTGTCAGATCTTTGTCAAGGCCTGACAGGGCAGATACAGCAAACAAGTACTTTCCACTGTGGAAAACCAAAAACATTCAACTTTTGTGATCAGGGGTTTGCACAATGAACTGACAAGGAAAACTCAGTAGTACAAAAAGAGACAAAAACATCCTTCATGCTACTGGAGCAACAAATGGTATATTTTATCTACCTCTTTCAAAGCAGAAGAGTGTTATCAGAAATATTTACATCTTACATGAAAATTTTTGTGTTTCTTTCAAATTCAGGGAACCAATCTGTGTTTCCCAGCACAAGGAAATCAATTTTGTCTGCTCTTGAATGTAGGCCAGTCTGTGCATTTTCTTTAGAAAGCAAATGTACAGGAAAACACTGATCTAAACAATATCCTTTATGTCTGTTGGCATAACACAAAACGCTTTATGTACCAGACTTTACTTCTTTGTTTGAAGTTAACTAGCAATATAAAACTTTCAAAAGTTGGCTGTGCAGATCTTCCTTTAGACTTCTGGGGAGATGTCTTCAAATTGACGTGTTTTAGCCTGTGCTTTGCTTAGATTTGTACATTCTTGGTATGTGTGTACACCCTTGTACTATACAAGGACATACAGTGCTTGATTACAAATGCTCATCACATGTATTCTAGAGGCAGCAGAGACCAGGGCTTGAGTATTTGCCCAGATGTCAGGTGCTGCTGAATTTTAATCCTGGGTCTGGCATGGATTTGCTGTGTAGCCTGTGGCAAATCACATAATCTTCCTGCATCAGAGTCCCCACCTGTGAAGCGGGGATAATAACACTTACAATTTCCTACCTCACAGGCTGTTTTGAGGATTAATGGATGTCTGAGAAGTGCTTTGTATACTGGAAGTCCTGGCTTATGGGGAGGTATTTTGACTGTGTCTGAGTGAAAATTTGGATGATTGTTTTGGACTTTTCAGGAAGAAGGACAGAAAAGTTTATAGAAAATGGCAGCACCATCCTAACAACTCTTTTGGCACAAAAAACATTGCTGTGTTTAGGTCTTCTCATGCATGAAGTTGTTGTACACCAGTTCTACTGTTGGCATCAGCAAGTGGCCTCCCTTGATGAAGCATTTGGAGGATTAATTCTTTGCTTGCAAATTCTCATACCAGACCCATAGAGTCTGAATAAGAACTTAAACTGGTGAATGATCTAGTTTAGTTTTCTGCATACTAATGTCTTCCTTTCTTGCTGCAGTTACCCCTCTATTGCATGTTGGTATAACCTAGGCCTGTGACAACCACTGAGAAAGGACACAGCCTTTGAGAAGGTACAGTCCTGACACACTGGCAGGGTTAGGAGAGGAAAAGGGAGCAAGAGTGCCAGAAGATGCCCCAGTCAGAGAGGAATGCAAAAGGGAAACAGAGCCCATTCTTTAACAGCATTCCATTGCCAAGGTGTGAGAAGGCAGGATTGTGCATGGGGAGACCCCAAGGACTCTGAGCTGCCTTTGGCTCAGGTAGGGATGAAACGCATTCGGCTGCTGTGGCTACCCAAGCAGCAGTGCCAATGCTGTGGAAGGTGCTCCCCCTGCCTCAGCATGCCTGCTCTCACCCCCAGAGTAATGCTGCCTCCCCCGTGAACCACTGAGGAGAAAAACAACTGTGGAAAATGGGGGGGTATGTTCAAACTCAGCTGAACTTGCTAATGTGGGGGTAGTTGGCTGATACCTGGAAAGATGCGGTTGAAGGCGGGGGTGGCAAACGTGAACCCCTTCCATTGGTGTTTCTGCTCAAGTTCCCATACTGCAAAATTAGGACTTCAGCCTGAGTAGGAGTGGTAGAATCTAGTCCCTTTCATGGAAAAAGAGAGACCATGATTCTCCATTACCTACAACCTTGCATAGTCACTATCAACCCTGCAGAGTAGGAGTAAAATACTATCGGTCTGATTTGTACCTCCACTTTTAACTCACGTTGCACAGCCTAAAATGACTATGAAGGAAGATGTAAAAGGTTGGAATTATTGATGGTAAAATCATGAAGTGCCCATGTCATTTTTTTTCTTATTGTAGCTGTGGACTGAAAAACCAAACAAAACCCCCTTAGCACACCAAGTCTGGTCTCATGAAGGCTCACATTACTGCACACTTCCTAAAGCTGCCTGTAACTGATTGCTGTTGAGCAAAACCAGAAATATGTGTCCTATTACTTTGAAGAGTACTTTTCACTAAGAGAAAGGGGGGTTTGGCAGTATAGTGGCTAACAAGGTTTTAAACAACCGTTGACTAGAAATGGCCAGGGAAAAATAAGTTGGCTGGCAGTGACCAAACCTCAGAAGACTTTTGAGTTCACGGTAATGAATCAAAACCTTTATGGAAATGTCAAAGTATTCCTAGATCCATTCATTTAAAAACATTGAAATCTTCTTTGCTCATGTGATACTTAAAAATAGAGTAAACACTATGTGTTATGTAATGCATATTTCTATTTCCTAAGCCAAACAAGACTGGTAAGATATCCCTCCAAAAAGAAGCTGGCTGGCACAGCAATTGTGGGTTAAGCTGTTTTGTGATGTTTCCAGATCAGATCTCTCCATGGTCATTGAGTTCTGAATTAAAAACATTTATTCTGGCATGATTACTTTTCTTACAATGTAGATTAATTTTTCAATAATAAACCTGTTTTTCTTTCCACATCCCCCAGCCTGGGGGATGTGAAACTCGGAGATATTTTCCAATCAAAAATAAATTCAGTTACGATATTTGTCAAAGTCTTCATGTTTCCTCCAGGCTTGAAGAATAAATGCCTATTTTAGACTAAGAATGTTCATGAGGGTGCAATATGTTTATCAAAGTTTGTGGTCAGTGAATATTTCCTTTTCAACAAGCTGCATCAACAATACCTCTGGGCACAGATGAGCTCTGGAGAAACTGAAAGGTAGCTAAAAGATAGGAGAAATAAAATCCTACTCATTCCACCATTACACATCACATTTCATGGTGTTTCATGATACGTCACACAGGTTTTATCTAGCCCTTTTAGCACTTATTTCAAAATAATGAGAAATCATTGCTGAGATTCTCTTAGGGTTTTCAAATGAAAAAATAATACTGCTGTTATATAGGTCTCAGGGGAGTGTGCCACATAACCAACCTAGGGAACACTAACCTATCAGGAAATTTGTGAAGAAATAGGAAAACTTGATGAGCTCAAGATTGTGGAAGCCATGAGAAAGAAGCCCATGCTCAGAGAAGTCTTTCCCTCACCATCTCTTCCTTGAAGGAGAGGACATGAGTCAGCAGACAGATGGAAAACTTGAGCCAACTCTCAGTCCTCAGAGCGCAAGAACCTCTGGAAATCAAGGACATGGCTGCTGAGAAGGTCTTTTCTCACTACTTCCCCCCCACCACAACCTTACAGACATTCACTCCCACTTTTACAAGACAGTTTTTCAGCTGAACTTGTGCTTTTGCTTAAGGGAAGAAAAGTCTTAAAAAGAAAAATCAAGAAAAAACCTATCAGAAGCAGATCAGCATCAAACAAATTTAAATCTCCAAATGATTTGCTACTTCAAACATCTGGTGCTTGGCAACATTTGGATGACCTGCTGAGAGAACAAGCAGAGAGATGTGTTCTTATTTGAAAACCAGCCCTGAAACCAGGAGGCAGCTCCCAAAGCACAAAACCTTCTTTTTTTACTCCCTTGCCTTCTGCCTTCTTGTTTGTCTCTTTCTTTCTCAGTAAAGGCAGATAGTGGTGACTTGGATACGGATGTAAATGTCCTGTTAAAACTCATGGACAATAACATATCTCCAGAGTTTTGCCTTTGCCTCAGCTGTAACTCCCAGCCAGACAATGTTTCATTCCTGCTGTCCTGTCTTGCTTGACCTTCTCCTTGCTTCAAGTGCAGTAAATCAGGTTTGAAGACAGGAAAGAAAAATAAGGCTCAGTGCAGAAGGTGAAGGCACTGAAAGGTGGGTGCTGCAACCCTTCTGCTCCAGACCTCTGATCTGTGGCATGGAAACACAGAGGACCAAGCCCCTGTTTTGTCTGGGTAGACCGCTGGGTACAAATCCACAGTCATTCTGCTCCCACATGCTCAGCCTGTTTCCTCCAGCTCCTTTCCCTTCTTGTATCCCTCACTGCAGGGCATTTCAGCAACCTGGCTGAGAGGCTTTGTAAGCAGTTGTGTCAGCATGACTGAAGGGTGGCAAGCTGCTGTGGGAGGGGGGAAATAAAGTGTGAGGGACAGCAGGACACTTGCAAGTGTGTTTTGCAGCCAAAAAATATAGATGGAGGACCACAACCCAGGGCACTTCAGCATCCCAGGGCACCTCAGCAGGATGGTGCAAAGATCCTGTGTGCTGAGCAGAAAGCTACCAAGAAGTGGTCAACAGGCAGCAGTAGTGATGAAGAGATTCTGGAGGAGCCTGCACTGCAGAGCAGCAGGTTTTCTAGGGAAGAACCCAGTCCACCTGCAGCCTAGCTGGAATCCTGTGAAATAGCCAGACAAGGCACAGTAGTCTTCACAACACAGCCTTGAGGAGAAAATTATGGCGGCTCTGGCACCCACCCTTTACATATCTTAGTGTGTAAGGCAAGAGGGTGAGGCATAGCCCAGCAAGAGGAAGGTGGAACTCCTGTGCTGTCCTCAGCCTTGAGGAAGGACGAAGGCTGCAGGTGAGTGTGTCCATCTGGCTATCAGGCCATCACTGGAGCAGAGGCAGGGATGTTTCCTCAGTCCTGGTGAAGGTACATAGCCACATAAGGAAGCTTGTGCAGTTCATTTTCTGGAAGGAAAATGTTTGGGGAGCAGCCTGCAACCTCCAACCAGTGTGTGTCCAGCTGTGGTGTCTCATGTTCCAGTCTTTTCACAAGCTGCATTTGACTAGGCTGATTTTGCTGTCTACACTTCACACCCGACATTAGGCTGGAGTATAGTTCCTTAAATTCCTTTCAAGGTGTTTCCTTTCCATTCACACAAGAAACAAAAAGTTGCAGGAGAGTTTGGCCGGGCCATAACCAGGTTTTACAGAAAGTTTCAGGACAGCTATTTTCCTCATATTCATGGTGTTTGGCTCATTGTTTTGCTGTGGTTATTAGTGGTATCAATCCAGTGACTTCAATGGACGGACTCCTGGGATGAATCTGGCCCACTGAATTAATCTTATTGAGGCACAGAGGAAACTACCATCATAAGGGGGAGCCATTAGTCTCATTATGAAAGAGTTAACACCTTTTGGAGGATTTCAGGAACACACCCTTTCATTGTCTGTTTTCTACTCCATAAAGCTTCCTTGCATTGTTGTTATGCCCTTTCTCTCCCTGTTTTGTGTTGCCCACTGCAGCCCAGCTACAAACAGAAAACTCAGCGGTTTGGGTTGCAGTGGCAGTATCCCAAATCTTCTCACTTCCCTCTTAAAAGCTGCCACTTCTGGTGGCAACTGATTTTCTTAAGCTGCTGTCTGACATGAGAGAAATGAATGTTAGTGAGAAAACAAGGGGGACTTATTTTCCTTTACTCTCAGAACTGCCTGAATAGCTGCAGGAAGGTACAAAGGCAATGGGGTGCATTTGGCTTCTCCCCTTCTAATAGGGATCTGACCAAGAATGCATAAAAGCCGTCAAGGGAAACTCCCTTCACTTTGTATCCCTTACCAGCTACCCTCACACCTCCAACTGCAGCCTGCACTTGGTCAGAGGGGAAAGAAGGAGGAAGATGTATCAAAAGAGACTCTCAGGACCCTGGGAGCACATTACAGAGCAGTTTGTAAGCTGCCAGAGCTGTACCTATCCTCAGGTTGCAGGGCACCCCATGCAGTTGCAGAGCAAGGCTAGGACGACTTGGCACTAGCAGATCTAGTTGCTTTGCAGGTGGAATTGCACTGTGGGTCTACAGCAAATTAACACCAATATAAGTGTGGAGAGCTGCTGCAAAGAATAACCAAGCAATAACTGTGGAAAAGACTGGACACAGCTGAGAGACTCAGAGAAAAACCTGTGTTTACATGGAGCCTCAAGAAATGCGTCTTCCTTCTTCCTTCCAACATGTACGACAAAGCGTTTGTTCATTCTTATTATCCCAGGCAGGCTTTGAAGCAGAGAAGTGCCTGAGGACTTTGTTCCAGGGAGGAGTGTTTAGATGCAATCTGAAAGAACTGTGGAGAGCAGCCCAAGCTCTATCATCGAGGTGGAACTTGTCCAGAGCCCCTTTGGAGCTGGCTACACCCTATTACGCTGCAGTGACTGCCAGGTACCTATCTACCCCTCTGTGGTGTGGCTCCTGATACTATTATTAGTAATAGCATCCCAGCAGCTTCAGTGTGAAAAGCTCCAGTTAGAGGTGGGGGCCTTGATGATGTGAGTCACTAGACAAACACTTATTAAAAAGACAGGCCCTGCTTTCAATCTGGTTTAGTCTTTGCTAATTCTAGACCGCTCAGAGACACCACCTATTCCCTGTGATAGCCCTACTAGCTGGTTTAGCTGGCTTTGCTCTTCTTCTGGCCCAGATATTTAAGTACACTTAGGCACCTAACTGCCCTTGATATCAGATAGATTCCTAAATAATTTTAAAAATCTTCCCATTTGTTCCTGCTAGCTTGCAAAAATATGTTACTCTGAATCTGAAGTCAAAAAAGCCACCCAAAAAAATCTCCATCTGGCAAAACCCTGTGTCTGTTGCAGTGATAGCAAATTAACAGACTGCAGGAGTTTGTTACCTTTTCTTCTTCATCGCTGCAGGATTTTTTAAAACTCTGTAAACAAAGAAATGAAGCACTTTCCTTCAGAGATTTTATACTTGATAAGAAGATGCAATTAATTGGTACATGAGAGCTAAACACAACTGAGCATCTAGTAAAAGCAGAAAGCTTGTTTCTGGAGTTTTACATGCTATAGATAGACATGTAGATAGACACAAAATTGTAAAAGATCAAACAACACACTTTTGCTGCTGCTAAAGACACTGCTCTGCAAAAGCAGGGACAGCAGCATCTCTCCAATGACAAAAGGTTGAGAATGCTGTGAGCATTCAGCCTGGAGAAGAAAAGGTTCAGTTGGATCTTATCAATGTATAAAAATACCTGAAGGGGTGTGTGTAGAAGAAGGGGCCAGGCTCTTTTCCATGGTGCTCAGAGACAGGACTGGAGGAAACAGGCACAAACTGAAACACAGAAAGCTCTGTCTGAACATTAGAAAACAATTTGTTACTGTGAGAGTGACTGAGCAGTGGGACAGGTTGCCCAGAGATGTGGAGTCACTGTCCTTGGAGATATTCAAAAGCTATCTGGACATGGTTGTGGACAACCTGCTCTTGGTAACTGAGCAAGGAGCTGGACCAAATGACCTTGAGAGATCCCTTCCAAGCTCAACCACTCTGGGATTCTGTGAAAAAACTGTAGCCACTATTTGATTTTGGAGCATTTGGAAAATCTCAAACACTTATTGGATAAAAAAATGGGAAAACAGAGTCTGTTTCACATGTTACAGGAATGTTGTAATGTACATTTCTTAATGAGACACACAGAAGTCTCTGACTGCCACAAGGACCTTTGAATCCAGTGGCTACAGAGGCCAGTGGTACTCGTCCAGAAGGATACTATCTATGCTGACCTGCTCTCCTACAAAGTACTTGAAGAACCAAGAACCCTGGAATCACTTCATTTCTGCTTCCCGGTGGGAACAATTCCTCTTGGCACACGCATTACGTCAGTTTTGCAGCACAGCTCTTTTGCAGCTAGTGATTGAATGGGTGTCACTCTCAGTGGCAGGAGCCAAACAAGCTATGGTTCTGCATCTGTGTTTATAATTTTTGGAAGAGCCATATGTGGAATGTATGTGAAGATGATGTAATCTAGCATGGTCAATCTACTTCTCTGGGAAAAAAAAGGAACAAAAGGAAATAAAAAAATAGTTTCTGGATGTTGACATATGTCCTACCAATGACATTAAAAGAGAGTAGGATCTTTTAATCAAAGCTAATTGCCTTTCTCTTTATTCCATTACTGATGTGTCCATTATGTAACTATTGGAGGTCTGCACATACACAAATTCCAAATCCCATGACAATTAAAAAAGACAGCTTTAAAGTCACTTTTTCGAGACCATGAAGAATCACATGTCAAATAGAGGACTGTCAGCCTGTTCATTAAGTAATCATAACTGTTTCTTGCTACAGTGGGGTATATCTATATCTTCTTCACAGGCTATTACGTGCCTACCATTTGCTGCTTCCTGTGATGCAAATGTGCTTTGCATGTATGCACACACTTGAGCATAATGAAAGTGACTCCCAGATTTTTATGAGCATGTTGAGAGCCTGGCGGTGATGGATCATGCAGTCTAACAATGGCACTTGCTTCCATCACAGTCCTTGTGCTGGATCTTTGCTTGGAAGTTACATGCAAGCCAGTGTTTTTTTTGTGGTTTTTTTTTTCTTCTAATTTATTTAAACTCAGTGGAATAAATTTAAGAAAAGCAATGTTAATTTAATGTTAAAGAAAATTAAAAACTGAAAAGTTACGTTTCATGAGGCAGTCTTCTTTTGGCCTTGTTTTACACTAAAAGTCTATCCTAGTCCCATCTTTCTTGTTCATTGTGCTTGATTTTAAAGAATTACACGAAAAGGTAGGATACAATATGATGTTCTGAAGACCAGAGGCTTTAAATTTCCTCTCTTTAGAACTTAAAATGTGCCTCCACTCTGAAATAGGATTAGTTATTACAGGTTCAGTGCAGAGGAGGATTTGTGTCAGTCAGTTCTCTGTGAACTTGTGCATCAAAACATGAAGTACACCAACCTCACCCAGAGCTGTGCAGCCTCAAAATTATCCCATGCCCTTTTCACAGCTCCATTTGGCAGCTCTCCAGGAAAAGACAAAATAATTTAATGCTGTCCTTCCCCTGCCTCAGAGTAGTACAAGTACTGTGCTGCCAACACTGCCTTGCTTGGTGGGATTACAAATGGTGTTCAAATTGCACAAGTGTGCCACAGTGCTGGCTGTGTGACCACAGAGGTTAGACCCAAATTGTCCTACCTACCTCCTTAAGATATTTGAATGGTCACAGCCCAGAGATTTGTGTTTAACAGTCCTGAATATTTATAGAGAAGAGACAGCGAAAGAGGAGACTGATCTTGTCCAGGCACCGAATGATGATGTAATTTCAGTATCTGATCAGAAGAAGCAATGTTCCAGATACAGGAACAATCCAGAGGATGAAGCATAGAACCCCTTTGTACCTGAAACATTTGAAAGCTCCTTAAGTTGGGTGCAATTGTGCTCTGGGATTGTCCCTGCTAGAAATGTTGGGAGCCAACATGCCTGATCTGGACTAAATGCTTAGCTTTTACACAGCTGGGGTCAGCTGAAGCTACTCTTTTCCAAATGTATATTTTTCATAACAGATGTTTCACACAGTGGGTAAAGTATAAGGGCAATACTTGCACATCCATCCTCTTTCAGGCCATAATAAGATAGATTTCCTTAAATCAGCCAAGCCTTCACACATCACTTCTGGGCATTATACAAGGAGACAGTTTACCGCAGGTTGATTTCTCCTCTCTCCTCTTCATGGCACCCAGCTCTGCATTATTTACATAAGCCACGGAGGTTGACTACAGGGGTGCTTGGGCTAGAAGGAAGGGAGGACATTCACCTCACTAAAATTTTAATGGCTGCAAGGAGGTGGGTACTAGTTGCACTGGTAAGAAAAGCAAAACTTTCAATGGAGGTTCAAACCCAGCTTACACTGAATTGACCAAATAGGGTTATGTACAGTGTAAGGAATTACATTTCAGCTTGAGATCCTTTGTGAGACAGATGGAGAGGAATCGTTGGATGGTGTGAGTTGGAAGAGACCTTAAAGTTCATCTAGTTCCAACTCCCCTACCATAGGCCAGAACACCTCCCATTAGACTGGGCTGCCCAAAGCCCCATCCAGCCTGGCCTTGAACACTTCCAAGGATGGGTCATCCACAACTTCTCTGGGCAACCTGTTCCAGTGCCTCACGACCCTCACAGTAAAGAATTTCTTCCTAATATCTATATTTCTTCCTAAACATGTCTTCTTTCAGTTTGAAGGCATTCCCTCTTTCCTATTACTTCATGCCCTTGGAAAAAGTCCCTCTCCAGCTTTCTTCTAGGCTCCCTTCAGGTACTGGAAGGTTCTGTAAGGTCTCCTTGCAGCCTTCTTTTCTCCAGGCTGAATAACCCTAAGTCTCTCAGCCTGTCTTCACAGGAGAGGTGCTCCAGTCCTCTGGTCATCTTTGTGACCCTCATTTGAACTTATTCCATAGTGTCCATGTCATTATTTTGTTTGACAGTTTTAGGGCGTAATTAACCTGTCAATTTTGGATAGTTGCCTTCCAACGAGATGAGAGGGAGACAGGTGTACAGTGATACTTGCCTTGTGTACTTTCCCAGCTAATACTGGTCTACTTCAGGTCTTCCTTGTGAGGTTCTTCGGTCTCAGAGAGGGAGAGACCCTGTGAGGTTGGTTTTTCCGGCAGGTTTGTTTGAGCATGATATACTACATTAATTGGCTGCTCTTCAGTTACAGCTGATTTATCATGTCATAAGTGACAGTAGAATTAGAGCCTTTTAGTTTTTAATCCACGAAAGGATAAAGACTCTTCCTAACAGGGAAGATAAGCATGGCTGCAGTGCTGATATGCAATTCTACTTTGAAATTCTGAAACAACTTCAGTTTCTCATGAAGGAAGACTGTCAATCTTTGCACATACATTCTTGTGGCAGGTATCCAGCAGGAAGACAATACATCAAAACATCATTTTTCCAACATGCTTTGACTTCTTCTAGACCTTCTTCAAGTTTAGACCATTTTGTACTCAGAGTGAGTTTTTTAATTGTAGGATGCCCAAAGCTCTTCCTGGAAAATGTCATGGAGAAATAAGGGTTTGAAAACTATATAACATACACACACAAGTCTGACCCAGCTGGGATCACGGTATCAGCTGCACATGTACCCCACAGATGGCTGACATGTGCTTAGAAAGTTCATCAGGTCTCCTGTGTATCAGGTGATCCACGGAGGGTGTGCGTGCTGTAGATCTGAGGGGGATTCCTCTGAGGACCACCAGGCTCCTTGTGAATTGATGTGTCCATGAGCAGGGGACATTCGTCTGAGCCTTCCAGGCAACAAGAGGGCAGCAGGGGTTGCTTGGCTGCTGTGGCACTCCTGCAGAAAAGGCAAAAATTCTTCTTCCTTTCAGTCAAAACTTCCAGGTGGGCCCAACCTCTGCACAGGACACTCCAGCTTTGCTCAGCCTGCAAGAAGAAAGCCTGGGCTGCCTTGTCCCGTTATCTGCTACCTGCCCTGGTGCAGTGTGTATATGAGACTGTGCGGTGCTGGCACGTGCCTAGTGGCTTCCCAGATGTGTCTTGCCCTCCTTGAATGGGAGTGATGCCAGTGCTGTATGTCCAGCAATACCTGTGGTACCTGAAGGGATGTGGCGTGTACAAAAATCCTGACTGATAAATAAAGCCTGCTTTTCTCATTCAGTTGCCCATAATTGTAAACATCTGTAATGCTGGATGTTTTTGCTGTTTGAAGACTTTACTGAGAAAACATGGCTTTGAAAAACAAAATAGAGAGCAGAGCTACACCACCAAGTTAGATCATTTTATGGCTCTTGACAGCATGGTGCAATTTTTAAATTTTCATTTTAATTTATTATATTTTTTGCAATCAGAAGTATATAAGCATATTGAAAATATTAAACAATGCATTTACCAAGAGTGTTAGTACTTTAGGGAAGACAATCCTTTTCTCTTTGTTTATAGAAAAGTTGGGATATGATGTCTTCTGCTATGAGAAAGAGTTACCTAACAATAACTGACCTTAAGGTTAAATGCCAAGGCTGACAACACATCCTGTCTACTGCTTCTCTTTTAAGGTAGAAGATGTGCACTCTGTTCATGAAATTCAGAAGGACGTAGATGAACCTTCCTCTGTATCACAGGGTGTTTTTTGGTGCTCTGCATTTCATATTCTGGTCTGTCCATTGAGTGGTGATAGGTGGGAGAACAATAAATTCTGTCATGAAATCTACATTTCATCTATCAACATTTTGTCATGTTCAGGAGGACTCTGCCTTTTTTGCCTAAAGAACTGGAAGAAAGGTTTGAGTGATTCATATGACGTAAGCCACGTCCCTGGGTACCACCCAGAGACCACAGTCCCCACTTCTGCAAAGCCTCTGCTCCCTGTGGCTAACCCCAACCCATTGCATGGAGGGGCTGAGCCCAGTGGAGGTTTCAGGTCTGGGTCTACATAGCAAAGCTTGCAAAAGTCAGCTGCTCTCTCGAGTATGCCACAGGAATGCCACCTATGTACATCACTGCCCCCTCCTAGGCTAACAAAATATTTAGCAGCTGAGGAAAATGAGAAATAGCTTTCTTGTCCACAGAGAGTTTTTGAAATTTCAATATTTTTTCCTTGCCTAACGCATGACAAAAAGGATGTCCTCTCGGATGGAAACTCAGGAGACTAATGAGGAAAACATGCATCGCGGCAAAATATTTCATCAAGCAAGATAGACATTTCATTAAAATTAAGTTAAAAAGATTACTTCAAATTTTTCTACTTTAAACTTCATTCTTAAGTGCAAAATTCTACATTGAGAGCAATTTCTAAGTGAAAAACAAATGCCTCTTTATACGTATTAAAATGGAAGGCTCTTGTCAACTTTGAAAGGTCTACTTCTTCAGCAGGCAAATTCTTCTATTCAAAGAAACTTAAAATAAATATTTTTCTGATTAAAAAATTATCCAAAACCATTTGAAGGAAAATTGCCTGTTCAGTGCTATCTGTACAAAGTAAGTATATGAAATCTTGCAAGTATTTGCGAACAACCTTGTGTTACAATGTGGATACTGCAACACGCGTGTCAGACAACAAGGCCCGTGGAAAAGAAAGATCTATGGACCAGTTCTTGATAGATGTTTCAGAGCTGTTTATTTCTCCAGCCGCATGGCCGGAGCTCTGCCGAGGAACTGCTCAATCACGGGACCCGAGGGTCCTTGCCCGCGCAGGGGAACACAAAACAACCAGTGGGGAACGAGGCTGAGCAGGGGCAGGGAAACCCCGTGTCTGTCCCCAGGGCCCCTCTCCCAGGACCACATGGCAAGCGGGGAGGGCCCCAACAACCTTGGTAGGACTTAAAGGGTTGCTTAGATGGATACATGAAAGAAAAGTCCAACGACCTGGTGTTGTGAGCTGAAAGTCTGTGAGGCAAGTGTAAAAGAAATTAATGGCATATATTCGGAAGTGAGTTATTTTAAATACACAATATCAGCAAAATATTTTTGATTGGTAAAAGGAGATAGAAAAATCTCATGGAAGGAGGTCAAAATGTTTTTGCTGAGTTCTAAAATTTCAAATCTTCACTGCTATTGTGCTTTTATGCAATCTTTATTTTAAAAACACTCTAGTCTCAGTTGGAAGAACTCCTGGGTACATCCCAGTGCCACAGCAACCATAATTAATCAGGCCTTGTCCAAGGGCAAAATACCTCATCCCACTATTAGAATTGAAATCACAGACTTGCAGCTTTGATTTGCTACAGTTTTCACAGTTTGCTGCCCGAAGTATTACACAGCACCATTTTATATAAATTTCAAAAAATGAACTTTGAAAAAAGACAGAATGTCAGCAGTCTTAGATAACATAATGGAAAATATTACTGAGGGCTTTTGAAATACCTGCACTTGACAGATGAGAGTAACAGCAATGATACAGTGGAATTTGAGGGATGAACCTTCATTGAACAAGAAAAGATGAGGTCGTACTTGATTCTCTCAAGCTCATCTGCCATGCTAAACCTTGCAGAGAACATGTCCTGCTCTCAGATCTGCCATTTGCCAGTGTTTCTTCACCTGGAAGATAAAGCTTGACTTTCTGTGTAGAGTAATTTGAGTGATGTTGAGAGAATCATCCCAGCCTAAAACAGCTATGACTTTGAGAGTTACATCTGCTAGCCTAGACTTCACTTTAGAGAATGTTTTCTATTTCATTTTGTTTCTTGTTGATGCAGTGGAAAAGACAAGACCAGAAATGCCAGGTGTATGACGTTGGACAAGAAGATCCCAGCGAGGGGCATGGAGTGCCTTGAAAAGTACCATATTTTGAAGTCCTGATAAATATATGTATAACATCTTGGTGTACATCTTCTGACTCAGTCTCTGAAATATTTGCTACCATATGTGCACAGGCTATGTGTGGCTCTTACAGAGTTAAAACATATGCAGTGGTAATTATCAGAGTCAATTTAATTAAGTGTGTGAAAATTAGCAGCTATCATTTTAGTCTCTATACTTTCTCCAATATGCAGTGCTTACTAATTTGCATATGCCAAAATTAAGGCCTAGTAGCTGGAAGCAGCCAGCATTTCGTTGTTCTCTCTTTGTTTTAATAAGCCTGTCCTGAGAAGTGGCGCATACACAGCCCCCGAATCCCTGATGCCCTCTGACTGGGGAAGACACGGCAACACTGGCAGACATTGGCAACCTCTTGGTTGCCACAGGGCAACTAATTGCACAGGCCCTGGCAAACAACTTGACTTCTGTTGGCTACCAAGAAGCCCTGAGGGAAAGACTGCCAGAATATTTTGGCAGAAGTCCATTAAACATGCAAGGGCCCCAGGCAGAGGATAAGGCCTGAGCCTCTGCTTCCTCCCTCAGAAGAAGGGGCCACCTTGTCAGCTGCCCACCAGCCTCTGGCTGCCCCTGCCATGGGGAGCAGGGCTGGTCGCCCAGGGTGTGGTGCCCTGCCTGGGTGCTCAGGTGGAGCCCTGCGGCCTCTGAGCACCGGGAAGAGCCTGCCCCATGACGTGAACTGTGATTTGGGTAATCAGCTGTAATTACAGTTAATGATAGCAGTGTCTGGGCACCCCTGCCAGAGTCAGGACCCCATTGTGCTTGGCATTGTGCAAACACTTAGTAGGTAAATGAGACACTGCAGTCAAAGTGCCTTAAAATGCCTGGCGATCTGACAGCAGCACCTTAAAGGAGTGTGGAGATAAAGCTACCTGGCCTGCTCCAGCAGTCTGAAGGGAAATCCGAGAGATGGAGGTGCGTGGGTGGCTGTTCAGCTGTGAATGGTCCTGCAGAGCTGGTGAATTTTCTCTGGTGAAGACTCAATACATTGGGCAACTTTTTGTCAGCATGAAACTATTTGTGGGTTGAGGTTGACACCCATGAATAGTGTCAGGAGTAGAGGACTGGGGTCACAGAGCTGGTGGGGGAAGATTTCCCTGGTTAGCCAAGTTACAGGAAGAAATATAATCTGTGGGAGATGGTGGTGTGGGCTGGGGGATCTGATCTTCCAACCTCTCCTTCTCTTCAGCTGCAACCTCTCAGTTAATCCAGGAGACAGAGGCTGAGGGCCAGGCTTTTATTCTTGTTTACCTTGTCCTCTTTGTGTAAATAATTAAGCATTAATTGGAGAAGGGTTGAGTGTCCTGCATGTCACACCTTCCAGGAGAATGTTTTAACTAGCATGCCAGGAGTCATTCTTCACACTCTTCCTCCATGACTATCTGGATGGGATAGCTCCAAAAGGAGGAGACAGAGCAGCCTCTTCCACAAAATACCTACAAGACACCTCCTGGGTTAAAGTTCTCCCATGCAAATCTCTGCCTTGAACCAGTGGAGACTTTAGACCTGCACTAACACATTCCACCTCTCAAGTCACTGTTAGCCAGGAGGTTATAAATACACAGAGGTGTGTCTCTCCTGTAGGAGCTGTTCTGTTTATGTTAGAGTACTTACACAGTCATGTAGCAGGGGAGTGAAATGGCTTCAGAGCCATGCCAATGAAGCCAGCATGCTGGGAAATGGAGAATGGCCTTCAGTGTTGCTCTAGTGAGGGCCAAGTTACAGTGCAAAGTAAAAAAAGTGACTGCAGTATCCTGTCTCAGGATATCCTCACAGACTGCTTGATTAATTACTGCTGAGAGAGAGAGATATAGACATTAAAACCTACCTCTCAGTTTTTGCCTCTTGGTGTTTTAATGGAGAAGGATACCAAAACATCCATCTGTAAAATGTTTATGAATCTGAACATAAGGAAATATTTTTTAATGTGAGGGTGACTGACCACTGGCACAGGTTTCCCAAAGAAGCTGCAGAATTTCCATCCTTTTAGAGATTCAAAAGCTGCCTGGACATGGTCTTGGGCAACTGGCTCTCAACGGCCCTGCTTGAGCAGGGATGGGGTGAACCAGATGATCTCCAGAGGTTCTTTCTAACCTCAACCATTCCAGGATTCTGTGATCTGCCTCTTCAGTTCCACTGAATCTTTCAAAATTTCCCAAAGTGGAATGTACAATTTTCAGTCAAATGCAACATTTCCTGTTGAATGAAATGACATTTACAGGTTTTCATTCCAGCAAGACCAGTTAGATTATTCTAATTCCATTTTTTATTCAAACTGTGATGTGTCTACCCCAAATTTTTTCAGTTCAGAAGCCCAACTGATAGAGCTTGTTATTTGCACTGTTCTAAGGCTACAAGCTTAAGTGGCACAAACACCTCTACTGCTCTAATGAAGTGGGATTTTCAAAAGGACTTTTTGAAGCTCTGACTACAGACCAGATGCCTATTCAGTGTGGTATGTTGACTGGTAGCCTTACCTTGATCATTAAAACAACAGTCCAGGCGTGCACGACGCTTTTGAGAACAAGCCATGCAGCAGGACCCTGCCCTCAGGAGTTTTCAGTATTATACAGTCATTATAGCAGAGAGGACAGCACAGCGTGGGCAGGGTGTGTGTGTGTGTGTGTGTGCATATAAATGCCAAAGATTTTTGCAAGAGGAGAAGATGACAGAAAATGTTCCTGCCACAGGAACATATTGGTTGCTTACATTTTTCTTTTCTGTTACACAGCGCAACCTTTTCTTTTCAGTGGCTCACGTGAACTTGTCTGGGAACAGTGCTGAAGGAAAAAAGGAGACAAAGAGCACAGCATGGGACCAGGCAAGTATTCCTGCCACAGGGCAAGGACAGATGCCAGGTTATCTGTGAGTGGGGAGTGCCAAACTGCTGAAAAGTAAGGTACAGAACAGGGGACAGGAAGCTTTGGCAGGAAGAAGGCATGGTTGTTTTTCAGAGATTGTTTAATAGTTGTGGTAATTAAAAGAAAATTTGATATTCCATGTTTTTTTACAGAATGGTAGTTGAGTACTACTTTACAGCCAAATTCGCAGCACGCTGCACTCTACTACAAGAATTGACTTTAGTGGGTTTTGGATCAGGTCTTTGGAACACAGGCCTGAAGCAGAGTCTGTCAGCCCATTAAAAGTGAAAAAAAAAAGAAAAAGACCATGAATCAATCCTCCCCATATCTGCTCCAGATTCTGAATCAAAACCATCCCTCGGTTCATCTGATTGCCAGAGAAAAGGGAAAAGAGAAGAAGAAAAAAAAGTCCTTCTGTGTCTGTGGAAAGATGTCTCATCTTCAATACCTCAAATTTCCTGGGAATTACCTGGAGGATACCTTGAAGAAGTGCATTTCTTTGCTAAGATTTACTGTAAGTGCAGCTTATGTCTGCCAGCCTCCAGCACCATGCCCACACTGTGCTCAGAGCTGGGATTGCAGTATGTGAGGTGTACTGAAACCAGCTTTCATCTAGCACTGACAGAGCCAGGAAGGTATGGTGGTTTAAGCTCTCGCTCCTTCTTTCCAAAACACATATGGATCTCCTTCCATAGCCTGCGCAGCTGCAGATTCCCTGCCATACTCTGGAAGCCTCTGGCTAGAACATGGCCACGCTGCCGTCACATCTCTGATTACTGAATCGTCTACAATGCCTCAGCAGTGCTATGGACGAAGCCTATTTACCTAAGACAGAATCTTGGCCTGCCACTGCGTATCCACCATTACTGCTCCACATCTTGTTGGACTCACTCCTGGGTTACATAAATATAATTGAAATCAGAATTAGACCTGCTGATCTTCATTATTTTGTTGTTTTTCATACCAAGATGGCTGTCTCCAATCATCCACACAGCACACAGGACCTGAACTACCAGGTCTCCCTGGTTTTATTTGTTATGGATGGTATTTACTGCTGTGTAGAAGCCTGTCACAGGTCTGTGCATGTCTAACTGATGCACATACATGATGCAGGTCCCGGCACAGTTTCATCCACAGTAAATCAAGACTCATTCTAATTTTGTTGATTGTAACTGATCAGAGACCCTTTGCAGTCTTGCTTAATGTCCCTATACCTGCTGTAACTGAAGCTTTATTACCACATCACACAAAACACGGTCACAGTCCCAGTCAAGAAAACAACACACAGCTTACAAAGAATACTGTGAAACTACAATCTAGAAAAGCAGGGTGTGTCAGATGCAGGTCACTATCTTTCTGTCACTCATATCTTTCTGTTTTACATTTCAAATTTATGCATTTCCTTAGGTTGTCCTTTGCCCTCCACATTCACCTTGTCTGAAGACTGATGGAGGATGAACAAATAGCAGGTCCCAGAGCAAGTGCAGGTGGATGTTTAGAGGCAAAGGATGGCAGTCGAGTGTGACAGAAATGGCAATGCTTCTTTCTCTGCTTGGCAACAAGTAGGGCTGGGACATTTAGAAAGTTGCGATGATGAAAGTGTTTGGAATGGTGTTTTTCTAAGCCATTGTGTTCGGCTCAACTGCAACAAATTATAGAGAAATATAATGAACTAACCAAATAAACAGCGTCAGCAAGGTAGATGTTGGATGAGATGCTATGATGTTGGATAAATAATAGGAGATGAAAACTTAATTATAGGCCAGATTGTTTCCTTCCACTGAAAGAAGCTCTTGAGTTCCCCCTGCAGAATTTTCACAGGTTTCTTCTGCTGTTTGGGTGGGATTGTAGGACTTATGACAACCTGTCAACTTATGACAACTTGATACACTCAAGAACTGTCAGATACCTGCTTACTTATAGAAAATTCTCACCCCCCCCCCCCTCCCCCCCGCCTTTCATTTCTCCAGTCCCTTCAGCTTTGTGACCGTGTGATTTCAACAGAGACATTTTGCTGAGGCATTTTCCTGTAGGTTGTCTTCCTGAACTTTTCTTTTCTGCGTTATCATGGTGTGGACTGTGGAAGAGTTAGAGCTGCTTGTTGATTTTTAACTGAGTTCCTTATGGTACCATGAACAGATCGGATGGATGAAAGCCCTCTTCCACCCATAGATTTGCTCTATAATAGTTATCCTTCCTTTCGCTACTGATCCCTCAATCTCAAGAGCTCTGGGCCAGCATAGGGTAACCCTGGCTGCCTCACTGAGGTTGGTCAATAGCATTAGATGTGAGCAGAAACACGTGATGCATGTATGTGGTCTTCTGAGTGAGAAGACACATGATTTTATTGACAACAGACTTCATAGTAACAAAAACATAGTAACAAAACAAATTCCTGTGCAGAAGGAGCTGACATGGCCATTTAATTTTGGCAGCACAATCCTTTGCTTTTACAACTTTGTTAAGCAGAGCATAGGGATTTGTCAAAGGATTCTAAAACGAGTGTCTGATTGCCTCCTCAAGTTTGTATGAAGAGTCATTTTGAGAGGTAGTTTCAAACTTGCTTGGTCAGCTCATTCCCCATAGAATTTACCCACCCCATCATCTACGCCCACACCTACATGGTGTTCCATCCCCATTAAGATGAATCAAAACAAATCGAAAGAAAATTACACATAATGAGTGGGAAGACGCACTTTCTCCTCTTCAGCTTAAACTGCTTGCAAACATCTTGCACAAAGAGGTAATACCTCTGATATGCATTCTAAGGATGAGCAAAAGGGGAAAAATATGATTTTTCACAGCAAATGTTGTATGCACAGAGCTCCCAGACTCCTGTGCCTATGGGACCAATCATAAATTGTTTCAGAGATGGAATGAAGCAAAGTCCTGTGCAAGCAACACTCTGAAACAAACTTGTTGAAAGGATATTTCTTTCCAGAGCAATTGTATAATAGTTCATAGATATCTGAATACTTAAAACAGGTGGTTGCAAAATTAAAACTAATTTTAAAATGATGGCTGAAATGCAACTACCAGAAAACTCTATTTCTCTACCTCTGTACTTTGCAGACATTCTTCACTCTTGAGTGATTTCTGCCAGCTTTTATCTTTTCCTCCCATCACCTTCATTTGGGCTGCATAACTGCAAATGATTGGTATGAAAGATCTCCTGACTTCTACAGCACTGGAATAACTCCACGCAATCTAGGCCTAACTTTAAAATCCAGGTCCCAAACTCATCACAGTTATACAATAAACTAACTGAAATGAAATTTAGGCTATGCCTAAAATATAAAATATCTGAGTAATTGTAACTGAAGGCAGAATGGGAAAATAAATATTGAATACTTTGTAGAACTCAAAGGTGGGGTACATTTCTAGGCATTTTCTTGGCATAAACCAGTGAAAAATTATGAGAGAATATTTGTGATGTGAAGCGGGAAACCTGAGGGATATTTAGTGATGCTCTTATATGTCAAGATGATACCACTGAACTGACATGGAAGAAACAGCATTTCACAGAAGATTAAGACAAGGGTAATATTCAGCTAAGCAATGGTGTAGTTTGAAAACAAGGACAAAAAATTTGAACTTGCCATAAAATCCGCACAGAATCTTCCCATGGAGTCTTTGCTGGTGGCAATAACTCTTCAACTTGAAATAACATGGGTTTGACTTTCAGAACAGAAAGTTTTTTGCAGCATGGAGGCCTAAACCCCCCCAACTTTGTAAATATAAATTGACCATGACTACTCTTGTGGATCAAAGAGATGCAGAAAACACAACAGCATTTTTCTGACTGCATCAATTTTTGATAAAAAATTAAAATTTTAGACCTGCACATCGAAAAGAAATGAAAGCTATTTAATTTTTTTTAAAAAAAACATCAAGTTACAGCCTGGGAAAGGGATTGCCTCATCACACTGGATAGTTAATCAGAAAAGCATCCTAGCAAACCATTTGCTATTTGACTATTTTTTCTATGGTTGTACTGGGTTTACTGTTACTATTCCAAAGCACAGAACATTTTCCATCTCTGATATTCTACATATGTCTACTTTAAAGAGACAGTCTACTCTCAAAATTTGCTCTTTTAGTTGCTTTATGGGTGACTGTTGTGATAAAACCTTGGCAAGCTTCTCTCTCTCACACATCTGTGATAATTGCCTCATCCTCTCCTGGTCCTGCCAGCCTTATGGCCCATTCAGTGCTTGATTATTTCTGCCCATGGATCCAGCAGAGAGGGAGATAGGAATGCTTAGATCTTTTGCACATATGACCCAAATGCTTCCCTTCTCCCTCCGCTGTTCCTGAGTGCTGTAGATTTGTATAATGTCCTTCAGCTGTCAAGGCCCTTTGGGCAATTGGCAGCAAGTCAGAGATGGTGAACCTGTGAAGAAGAAAAGAGCTAAATCCCTTCCTCTTTCACAGTTTGCAAACACCTCTCTCTTTCTCTCTGTCTCTGATCTTGAGTCCTGAGGTTTTCTTTGCTGTGGTTTGAACTACAGTTTAAAATGTTTCAATTGTCATCTTGCATTGTGATGCATCACATGGTGCCCCAGCCACAAAAAGGCCTAGTAATTTGGTTTCATCCTGTCACCGATTTTGATGTGTCTGGTGCAGCTGGATGTGGTCATGTCACGGGTTCCAACATTATCTTTAACAGGAAAACAAATGTCAAGAGAGAAATACTATTGTCTCACAATTAATTTTTAACAAATCAGACTTTGGAGAACAGTAAGATTCCCAGGTCTGTATGCCTGTACAAGGAAGTTTAAGATAAAGTTTACATTTAACACGTATCATCATTCCTAGGGGAAAAGAGATGCAACTCTGAGAGTCCACATGAAAGAATAGAGGGTTTGATAATGCAATTCTCAGGTAAAACTTCTCTTTAAAATTGCTTTGTGTACTGCAAGGTAGACTATATCTTCCACCACCCATTTTCCAGAGCAGGTATTTACTATTTGCTGTGATTGATAACAGACACTTTGCACTCTCAAGATGATTTGACTGGAGTTGATGATGGCCTGCCCTAATTTGGGATATTTTTCTTCTTGAATAAATAGGAATGAAAGGGAAACAGCAAAGCAGACCTACTGCGAGGTGAGATATGTTAGGGTTGGGGGAGATTTTTAGCTCCAGCAATGAAAGAGGTTAACAGGTTTACTTGCCTTGGTTAGAGGAAACAAAATGGAAACTCTTGCTGTGAATCCTCCCTTTAGCCTCTTCCTGGTGCTTTCATTGCTTCTGCAGCCCTCCTGCTCCCACAGAGAGAGGACCACTTCCAGGTGTACTGCTAGAAAAACAATGGTGAATTCTCTTTTTCAAAAGAGAAAAAAAGTTATTTTTTAAGAAAGATGAGAAAGAAAGGACATTGTAGCTCTCACTTTTTAAAAAAAGAAAATGAGCAATGGGAAATCTATAGACAACAACTAGCCTAAGTATATCAAAACTCTCCAATCCTTTAACAGACAGAACTGTTTTTCAGTTCTCCAATATTATGCCTTGATTTGTATAATACAGGATCATGCAGAGGATCTGGCTTCATCCTTTGGAAGCAGATGTTGCTTGTCTTCATACTTCTAATAACCATGTTGTCCAAAGGCTCATTTGGGAAGAAGCAGCAAAGTGGCACACGTCCCATGAGTGGTTTTTCTTCGATGTTTACATATTATTTACATAAAATGGGATAGAACTGTCATTTGGATTTTGTTTAATCTCAGTGAAAAGTAATTTCTGTGGATTTGCTGTTCTGCCAAATGAGAAAACCATATGAAGAAATTCATATGCCAAGGAGGTTTCATTAGAATCCAGTCAGTGGATATGTCCTATTTTCAAAAGAGTCCTGGACTCCTCTTCTCCATCCAGGGGATCTCAGCTCCTCAAAACACAGTGTCACTAATAATAATGAGCTTTTCTAAAGGCTTGCATGTTTCTTGGCTAGAGGTAGCCAGTGTCAGTATTTTCCATGACCAGATAAATGAGAAAATATTGCCTTGGATTCCTGTTTTAGTTAGTGCATTGTGAAACAACTTTTTTTTTCTTCAGCTGGAAGAACCTAATCAATGTATTGGAGCCAAAATAAACTTGCTTGGGAAAATCAGATTTGGATTGCAACTCAAAAGTAGGCAGTTTGGGCCTATCCTTACTGCTATCCTATTTTCAAAGAGAAGCATGAAATTTCTACATTTCTAAATAAGAGCTGAATGAAAAGAATCATAAAATCATTTCCTATATATTTATTTGAACGTTTGCATGGATTCAATTCAGCAATGTTGATCTTCTATTGTATTGAATCAGTGGGAAGCACTTACAATCTGGGGCTGGAATTTACACAGACATGTAGAGTACCCATTTAGTAGAATTTATTAAATCAGTGCAAGGACCTTTTGTCCCTTTGGAAGCCACACCATTTCACTTTGTAGAGGTGAAGCTTTTATTTGCATTTTTGTTTCTACTAATTTATTGTAGGTTGATATGACCTCTTAGCCTCCAGTAAAGAGGCCCATGTAAGTTCTGTAGAGAGAGACATCAGTTTCTAAAAGATTTTTAAATCAGTATGACATGTACACTGAGACAATTGACTGCAGGGACTGATATCCGCCAAAAGTTACTAGTAAGGATCTTAAAATTAAATTTCTATGTTTGTACACAAAGAAGATCATGCTGGAAGTATTTGTCTTCTTCTCCTATCAGACAAGAGAAACAATTCCAAGTGATTTATTTGACCATTCACAATAACACTAACCCTGATTCAAACATATCAAGTATTCAGGCTAGGGGGTTTTTTTCATCCTATATTTTAAAACATATGCAGTGAGGGAGCATTGAATGAGCACTTCTGAATTGTTACCATCAGTGTTCGATTTTAGTAGTTCTGAGAGTAGATGAGAAACAAAATCCATCAGGTTGCAATGTCATGATGAAAACTTTGAATCTGCTTACTAAACAATCTTATTACCTCCTAAAATCAGAAAGAAAAGTAAACTCAAAGCCATTGGCCTCCTGCTTTTATAATCATGTTAGATGGTTTGGAACTGATTTACTGAGAAGCAGTGGTGAAAAGAATGGAAGAATGTGATTCTTCCCTGTGAGGGAGGCACAGCAGAAAAGTGAGATTGGGTAGACTAGAAGATATCATATTTCTCAGCCTCACCTTATTTTGAGACAAAGGTGGCAAGAGGACAAAACTAAGCTTTTTTCAGACTATTTTTAGAATTCATATTACTAATTCATCTGGGTTAAAAAATGGGCGAATGGTTATATACAGTTTTATTGGCAGTAAAACTTATGTCTGAAGCCAATTTTCCCTGTTATTTTACAGACTACAAATACTTCCACATTCTTATTACTAAAGATGTAAAAGCATTGATATGAACATTTGAAAGCTATTAGGGTCATTTACAGAATTAATGTGGCTGCGCTTTGAACCCTATTAAAATGTATTAGATCCTATCAACCGAATTGGAGTGAAGGGCAGAAAAAAATGACAAAATAAGAAGGGTTGTCGTCGAGAAAGTGACAGAGCTGGCAAGAACAGGAAAACTGGGATGACTGAAAAGGCAGAGAGACCTCTTTTGGCTCTCTTTTTTGGCATTTTGCAGCTTCACTCAGACTGGCACTTTAGAGCTGATTATGACTATGAAATCCTTTCTCAGCCCCAAGGTAACTGTTCTCAGCTTTTCTTCACGTCAATGCATTGCTCACAAATGCTTCAGGATATTCTAATGTCCTGCAGATGTAAAAGCCTCCTTAAGAAACAGGTGACTAATAGTGGGAAAATGAATGAGTTTTTGAGGGCACAGTTGGGGTTTTGTGTAGTTTGGGTTCTGCTGCGCAAAACAAAGTCTAAAAATAATGTAATTCAGGAACTGGAACAAAGACCTTTCACTCCTCCTTCAACTTGGATATCAAACAATAGAGACTCCTCCCTGAATTCATCTTTTCACTGGCACCCAGGTCCACAGCGTGTAGTACAGCACAGTCTGAGGCTGCCTGGCCACTGTGTACGTACAGCAGAGGGGTTCCAGTCCTGTAGGTGGGAATGCCACATGTCCCATCAAGCTTGAATTAACATAGTTCGGGTTTATTGTGTCATAGGTGTTGCCAGTGTGTCTGATGCATCTGCAGGTGGACGTGTCACAGCACAAGTTCGCGCAGTATGACGAGGCAATGCAATAAGCTATAGTATTACAAGGGTTATGCAATGTTCTCAGAACCAAAGAGAATAAATCTAGTATTGAAAAACACTGCAGAATGTCTTGTTTGATTGTTGTTAGCCTTTTTAATTTACTCTCTCTATTGGGATTTTTCCACTTACAGGTGAAAATGCTAGTTCTGAAACAATCAGAATGAAAAGTGTTGGGTTTTTTCCCTTAATGAAATCCCTGAGTCCCCTTCCAGCAAAAGAATACCTGTTTGTCAGAAGCAATTCACACACCCCTCTTTTAAATCCATGGCCTGTTTTTACTTGTGCTGTTCAGGGTTCTTCAGTCTTTATTTAACAAGGTTACGTAAGGAGAGGTGGGGGAGGAGGTAGTTTATTGTACTGGCAAGGGAACAACAGGCTATTTACGTGTCATATGTTTAGCAACAGGGCAGTTTGGGTAACCTGACTTCACTTGTCTTACATTAATGAACACATCTGATTTGGGGTTCCAGTTGAGGGGTTGTAAGGGTTTGTTGTTCTTCAAGTGGTTCCAATGGCTGCTTTTTTCAGACATCCAAACCGTCTCTCATGAAATTTTGGTGGTGATAGAACTCCTTGGCACCACTATTACCATTTGCTTATTTTTTTTTTAAAGGTGTAGCCACAAATCCCTCATTGTCAACAACATGCTGCAAAAATAGCAAAGGCATCCTTCCCTAAGGGAAACAGAGCGCAAGGAGTGGGACAAAACCAAGCAGAGGCAAATTATGAACGATTATCAAGCAAATTTCTTAATAATGATTTCTATTGTGTTGTAGATTATACTCTGAAGGGCAGGGTCAGAACTTTCTGTTTTGCAAGCACCAAAATACAACTGGTCAAAACATTTAAGTTTCTGTATGGCAGAGAATAATTGGCAGGAACATGACTGGAATGGCCAGCTACTGAAAGTCTTATTCTAATTTCTAGGGTTCCATTAGATATCAATTTTTTCAGATTGAAAATCCAGAAGACAATTAAAAAATCAGTCATCTGTGGATTCAAATGGGAAGTGTACTAGGGAGTGAACCAAGAGCTCGCCAGAGTTAGCAAGTCCACACTCGCTGTGGGGGGGACAATTTTACTCTGCCTGAAGAGTGTCTTTTTGTGGTTTAGCTCAGCCATGTGTCCCTAGGGGTACTATTATAAAATAGCAATGGTGGAATGCTGTGTGTGGAATAGTTATTGCAGAATAATTATTTCAGGCTGTTTTTCTTTGTAGACAAGTCTTACTACTACATTTTGACAATAAGATGCACCTAAACCGATCTCTTTTACTTGAAGCCTAAGGAGGTTTTAGATTTGCATATGTAGAGTAAGGATCTAATGAGAAGTTATTGTTGTAAATACTTACCAAAGCACACTGCCATGTCAAAAAAAAAGAGGAGTTATACATGAATGCAGATGAATTTATTTTACATAGCATTCATCAGCATTACTTACTTCCAACCCTAAGTTTAGACTCTGAACTGAGGTACCAGGGCCAGTGGGGCATACACACACCTGGACTCTCTCTATAGCACAGCTACTCAAAAAACTTTTTCTGAGCTTGTCTGGATAATTTCACAATTATTTAATAACATACAACAAAGCCCTCCTCAGCAGGAATCTGTTTGCTGGCCCCATGTCTCCAGCTCTCTGAGAGATGAGGATTTCTCCTGAGAGCTCCTGCATGAATATAGTGTGTGTCATGTTTGAAGGGTCTCAGGGAGGCCTGGATGAGTTTCACAGCCTGGTCCTGGGAGCTGGGTGACCCTCTGGCATCACCTCTTCATTGAAGCAACTCATGTTGCTAGAGGGTTTATATGGGGGAGGTGTAAAGCTGGGCAAGACTTAAGCAGAGCTCTGTGTCTGCCGGGTACCTCCATGAGGTGTCTAAGGTAGGGCGGGGTAGGTCTAGGGCTCACATACCAGAGGCATTAGAATATGCACTGCACTGAGGGAGCTCTTTGATATTAATGACTGAGTACTTTTTTTTTTGGTAATGTGTGTTAAAGAAATTGTTCTGACATACCTTGTTTTAGTAAGTATTCGATGACGATAGGTAAGTGTCTTATCTGAAATGGAAGGGGCGTTTTATGGGAGTAACTTGATACTGTTTTGGTCAAAATTAACTTCTCCCCCCCAAATTGGAGAAATGGTTCCATTTAAATATTGTATCTCCTAACCAGCCCCACAGGAAAGCAGAAATCTTTATTTAAGGGGGATTTTATGCAATCCCTGGTTCTGTAAGCCACTAAAAAAATAAACAAAATGTTTTTGAACTATAAAATAAAAAAAATAAATAAAATGTTTAGGGAACTAGAAGCTTCAATGTATTTTTGCAATATTTTCAAAAACTCACATTTTAATCAGCTCTCAAGTGGACAACACTACCAAATAGCAAGGGGTCATATTTGCAACATTTCATGCAATAAATTCCTTATTCTCTTCATGATTCCTTCCCACTTACACTAGAATATTTTTGTGTGTATAACCAGCAAGAGGAAGGGAGATTTTTTTTTAATGCATCTTCTCCAGGAAACTGGGGAGACTTAGAGACTGAAACTGGAAAACATCAATGGGTGGGACCAGGAAAGTCAACTGAATGCTGTATTATGCCACGACACTTTCATCCTGCCCTTCTGTCAAATAGGGCAGGATGAGAGGCAATGAGTTGGCATAATGTCTGAGGTCAACAGTTGAAAGCTGCCCATTCCTAGAATTTTTGATACTTAAACTTATTGGCTCATGCTGCAAGTGTTTTAGGAAAATGACTATAGGCTGTGAAGCTGTTTATTTCCCTTATTTCTGGAAATAAAACACTTTCATTTCAGCATTTTGGCTTCTGAACATATGATGGAGAAGAGGGATTTTTGGCCTAAACTGGCACCTGCGCCCCTCACAGTAAGAGATCCCAGAAGGCTGTTGTCTGGGGAGGTTTTGAGGGGAGGAGGGTGGAGGGAAAGAAGCTATTAGCAGCACAAACACCAATGCCTGTCTCGGCAGCTGCTTTGGCTGCTGGGTCCAACAACTATGGGGTCTTCTTGCCAGATTTCTATTGCATGGCAGAAAGGGCAACTGCCAGAGTCAAAGAGAAACACCTGCCAGAGCGGCCCTGAGGTTTGTTCTCTGTGTTGAAATGTTATCACTGGTGGGATTCACTCCATGGTATGGTGAACGAGATTTAGCTATCCACAGTTGTCTCCTGGATGGTATGACTGTGCTGTGGACTTTGGCTGGGCCTGAGATTAGTTTCTGAATTCAAAACAAATGTTTTTTCTCTGACCAGAGTGTATGTTTAATCACTGTAAGAAAGGTTTGTCCTAAATGCCAGGATCAAGTATGTTTCAGTGAGGCAGTGGTGAGAACATCCCATTACATCTGTCCCACTTTAAACATACTTGAGGGCAGGTCAGATATTATTTTAATTTGCAAAGTTGTTTGCTCTGTTTACTGAAGAGCAAATCTGTCCTTTAATGACTGGAAGCTGAACACTAATGTAAGCAGAACCGGAATGTCAGATGATGTTGAAAGCTGATTATATAGCTTGTACTTTTAGTTTCATAATTAAAATTTTACAGGCTGAAAATACCTATTCACCCTATCTACTGTAAATGCAGTAAGTGAATGTAGGTGGACTGGATCTTTATTAACCGCCGAATGATGGGTTGCATTCGCACTTGTACCTGAGCCAAACCTTAGCTCCTTTACACTGAGGACTGACAGAGGGTGTGATTGCTCTCTGTTATTATAGCTGGAGGTAAATACAGGTGAAGGAGTAGTTTTTAAGATTAAAATGAAGAGGAAGGTGTCAAACAGTTCAATATAAAAATCAGAACAGATAGATTCTGGATGGAGTACATCAGGGGAGTGAGATTTTGAACCAAGTTTCCAAAGGGAGGTGTAGGTGCAAAACTACATCTCATTTTAAACCTGAACCTTAATACTCTCACAGATATGATATCATATTGGCTTCTGATGACAGTGGGGTACTGTACACAGAGTGCCAGGCAGCTCTGGTGACACGGCTCTGTTCTTTGGTTTCCGTGTGTCATCTGTTACATGTAAAGGCACCAGCATCTCTTGGGGAGTACTTGGTTGGTACAAGCAGCTCTTTAGTCTCTTTCTCTGAGAAGTTGTCACGATTTAGGAATGCTATTCTCCAATTTAGTGTTCCTACTGAAACACCTCAGCCCAGGCATTGCTCACTCATTCCTCTCCTCTCCCTCTGTGTTGGGATGGAGAGGAGAACCGGAGGCACAAAAAGGTAAAGATCACAGGTTGAGATAAGAACATTTTACTAGAAACTGTGATGAAGTAAGAAAATTGAGCAGTAACAACAACAATACTAATGACAGAGTGTACAAGATGAACAATACACCCCTTCCATCCCCACAACACATGGCATGAGTACAATAACCCCAGGGTCCTGGCTGTGCCCCTCCTGGTTGCTACAAAAATTAACCCTGTCCCTGCTGAAACCGGGACAGAAATGTATACTGAGTTTTATGGACATGACACAGAAGGACAAATTAGAAAGGGATCCCTTTGGGAAATTTCAACAAATTTTTTCTAAAATGAAGTCCTGTTTTCTTAAGCTTAATAGAGCCAGGGGTATTTTTTAAGTCTCTTGGGCATTCAGTGTGTCAGTGAACGAAGTACGCTACAGAAAGAGCCAGAGCCAGCTGTTCAGCATGCAAATGATTTTTATCTGACAGATGGTATTGTTTGTCTGCTTGTATATGAGTTTCACCTATAAAACAACAGGCCAGTGAAAAAAAGAATTCAGTAATGTAAATTCATAATTTCCCAATTATTTACATGATATAAACTCCACCCACACAGTGATTCCACTTCTTCCTTTCTCCTTTTTTTGGCCTGCATAAGAGTGTTAGGTTTGTTTCACTTGTGCTTGGCGCAGAGCACCCTGCAAAATGCCTTTACCAGAGCTGTCTTGGGCCTGGGGCCAGCCAGAGCCTGTGAGTGACATCCCAGCTCTGCTCCAGCTGCTGCCAACCATCCACAATGTCCAGGCCAGACTGCCAGCCCAGGGCTGGCAGCTGTAGACTGTAGGGATGGTTCAGCCATACTCTCTCCACACACATGCCCCTCTACTACACCAGAGCCTGGGAGCAGATGTTTGCAGCAAAATTCAAACACAGCAGGAGCCACAAGCTGGGCCAGCAAGTGCAGCAATTTGTCTTCCCCAGCGCTTCTTCCCTTTCCTCCAATAAATAACAATAATAAAAAGACCAGCCTATCTGGTCTATACAGTACAGATTTCAGTGGTTTCCAGAATGAGTGGTGCACCAATCTCTTTAGCAAACCACAGGTTGTGATTTCTAGCACTGGTATATATATCTGTGAGTAAAATTCTTCTAAGCAATGTTTCCTGAAATATCCATGCACCAGGGACAGAACGGACAAAATAGATTCAAACAGGTAAACCAGATGGGTTTTGTTGACTTTCCTCTAAGACACAAAGGGAATCTTAAGGGATTATGCCTGGTATGGGGAAAAAAGGGCTATGTCCTAATCCCAGTAAATCATTGCGTAGTCTATGCATTATGGGGATGGACAGCTGAGGTCATAGTAGAAAAAGCATCGATGACTGATCTGACAGAGCAGGAGGATTCTTTCTTTTCCCTCTCCTTGGATGTTTTTCTTCCTGTGACCTTGCCTTCAGACTAGTCAGATTTATTTGAGCACAGTTTTCTACCAGTAGCCCCACCTCTAAAACAGCACTCAGACTGGCAGCGAGTGCGTCTTTGCACGCTCCATACTGCAATGCCCAGTTAATGAGTGGGTACGTGACCTTCTTTCTTTTCAGCGCTAGAGCTGTTTCACAATCCCTGAGCAATGCAGCTCCCTGCCAGGTGGCATGTCATTTTTGGAGAAAGTATTCCTGGGAACAGCAAGGCAGAACAGGTACAGTGTTCTTCACCTCGCCTTGTGGTCTATTCCAAGCAGGGAAAGCTGGCACCAGCAAGTGTTTCCAGAGAATTGTACCATGCTGGCTCCTGTTCTCCAGCAAAGTGCCAGCTCATCCACGCTGCAAGTGTCACAGATTTGCCTGCTGCTTGAGTAATCCACTGCCACCTCTGCACCTCTGGATGGGAATCTTGTCTGCGGTCTCTTGTATAATGCTGTGTAGGAGATTTCCCAGACACATGGGGAGTGTCCTGGGCTGAGGCCAGTCTGGGCACACTTGTCACTGAGAACCCACCTGAGGAGACACAACTGGGAGATGAGGGCTGCAACTCTGGCCATCCTCCCCTTGCAAAGGCAGTAGGTGAACTGGAAGTGATAATGAATCAGAGCAAGCAAAAAATTTAGGATTTCTGCCTCTTCCCTCTCCCTGTTTTCAACATTACATATCCTCATTTATTTTTAAGAAGTAGACTAATCAGTCTCCCTTTACATTCAACAGGCACTTCACCCTGTAGGAAATGCTCAGGCTCAGTGTGAGTGAAACTATGTGATTGCTAATAAGCAGCTCCACCAGTGCTCGCCTGAAGGTACCAGAGTAGTCAGTGTTACTAATAAAGTTAATTACTCCCACTACAAGAGAAATTAGTCAGGGGGAAAAATCAACGTGTATGAACAAGATGATTAGCTGCTGGTTTCACTTTTGCAAATACATTTAATCTACTGTAGTACTTTTATGCTGGTTAACCAGAGTCACAAGGTATCAACGTGGTCCCTCCTTATGAGAGAGCAGAGAAAAAATTACAGAACATTCACTTCTGCTTTGGGCTCTGTCTGACAAACTGTGAGTGTACCCAAAGCCCTCTGCACTTTTCTGTCTTTTAATAATTAGCGCCATTTCTCTCCTGGCCATCAAACTGTGGTCTGGAGGTAAAGTACCTCACAATCAAAACTATCTCTGTTGTGGAGTTTTTCCAAGAAAAAAACTTCACCACCAGGACATCCCATTCCACTTCGTGGTGTCTCTAATCTCTCTGCACGTGAAATAGCAAGAATCCCCACATCTCCATCAGGCATGAGTTTTCATTGACTTCTGCAACTGTAACTGATTAATCTTCTAGGAACAATGCAACAGCTGGATTCAGATTTACTCAGCTCTATTTTCTGATTGGGAAGTGAATGAGATAAACAGAAGGAGCCATCACAAAAGTGTTTGACTTCTAGATGCTCTTTTAGTGAAGATCTCAAGGCTTTTAAAATTTCATTTCATTTAAAAAAAAAAATTTAAGTACAGAAAATAGAGAGAACGTGCTCTGCAAACAATAACATCCTCCTTCCCTGGGGGTTATATAACTGAAAAACATCAAAGACTGCTCTGAGACACTGTATGCCACACAGGATCTGCATATGTTATAAGAAGTACCAATTATTTCCAGTTCTTGTGGTATTTTTTGTAATATGGATACCGTCCAACCCAATTCAAAGAGGGCATCATGCAAGCATTGGATGACGAAGCTTCCATTCATACTTATCATTAAGGACAGGAGAAGGGAGGGAAAATGTTTAGTGGCTTCCCGTTTCATTCAGTCATTGATTTACCTTTCCAGATGCTTGTTTTTCATTTGGCTTTTGGCATTTCTGTGTGACATTTCCTGCAGCTACCTTGTTCACCTCACCATCAGAAAGGAAAATTGACACAGACTGGCCAAGTAACCAGGAACAGAAATCTGACATGAAAGTCCTCAAACCTGCTTGCTCAGAGAAACACTTGCCTGTAGGCAGTTCAGAAGGAGATCAGGAACCTTCAGATGCTGGAAAGAGAGTATGATCTGCATGTGGATAATTTGCAGAAAGAGAGACCACTCAATGTATTTTTTAATTATCTCTTGAGGCTGAATTGTGAAGTGGTGGTACAATGAACCACTACACAACCTATGATTAAATTTCTGAAGTGTTCAGGAATTATTATTGCTAGTGAACTAAATACTATTTCCATGGAATATTTTAAAAAAATCTACTTTTTATATGTAAATCTATTAGTCAAATGAACGTGAGGATACTTTTTTGAGAGGAACTTCAATCCTTAGAAAAAGTAGACTGACTTTGCATGTACAGTGAAACAGATTTCCCCTTTTTTCAGACTAATATGAAGTAATGTGCTTTGGGTGGATGTATCTATCTGCCTCTCCTTTGCACGGCCACTGCTTTCAATGTATTCTGGTAGGAATGAGAATCTCCTCCAATTTATTTTGTCTGTATGCCTTCATGTTGATTTTTTTTTTTTTTGCCTCATTTAGTTTTTATTCTTTCCTCCTTTCTCTTTCACATAGTTTTCTCTTTCACAGAATCCCATTTTCTCACTCTCAGTACATTTCTCCTTTTTATTGAGCATTCAAATAGATAGCAGTGAAATAGCAGACTGCCACCAGCCATAACTACCAGCTCTTCCTACAGAATCGCAGATTAATTGAATAATGCAGTGTGGAAATCATCTCTGGAGGGCACCTGATCTGCTCCACCCCCATTTGAGAGAGGGCCAACTTTGACATTTGGTCAGGTTGTTGAGGGTCCTGTCCTGCTGACTATGTCAAGGAGATACAACCACTCTGGACAGTCTGTTCCAGTCTATGAATCCTGCATCGCAAAAAGGTTTTTGATCAGACTAAATACTTGAATGCACTAAAGAGTTTGTGGCTAGAACAATGGGAGTGTCATTTATGATGTATACCAAATCCTATTGTATGAAACAGAAAAACAGTTTCATTTATGCACTGTGATCTTGGTGGGGTTGAATTCTTACATAAAGGAAGTGCTTTGATGGTTGGGGTAGGCTAGTTTTGCAAGAATTACTCCAGCCATTCTATCTTTGAAGCTCCATTTTTTTTCCTCCCATCCCAGCAAACCATGGAAGAGGATCAAGATGAGCTCAGACACCAGGAAGTTTTTCAGGATTTTTGTCATTCCTTAATCACTCATAGAACTGATAGAGCCAGAGCCCAGGATTGCAGAAGGATTCTTGAGTAGTAGAAACCTTGATGTTAAACAGGAATCAGCCATGACACACCTTGATGATAGGGTGCAGATAATTTGTTTTGTTATTAATATTTGACATTCAGGTTCATCATGCAGCGAAGGCAACCACACAGCCTGGAAAAGAGGCTGCAGGCAGCACAGAATCTTACTCACGCATTGCACAAGGGTCACATTTGCATCCTGATCCTTGACTGGTGATTAAAAGGTGCATTGCACAACCCAGTAACAGAGTGAGTGTGCTGTTGGATGACACCCAACCTGTCTCTTCTCGAGTTCTGTCATGATCTCTCCTCCCCGGCTCTGCACGAATGAACCAGGGATGTTGCGGTGCCTCCCATCGCAAGGAGGTGGTTTGTAAGTGGACAAGCCCAGCCCTGCTGACCTTCCCACCACCCTGCCTGTGGTCAGGATTCTTGTGGCACTGTGGCCTTAGGGAGATCCTGATGGTGCAGCGTGAACTGGGGAAGGGCAGCTCCACCCAGTGCAGGAGCAGGGTGTCATTAGGAGTGCCCAGCCCGCTTGTCAACAGCCCCTGGCCGCTGAAGGAAGCCTGAGTCACCGGCACCTGAATGAAAGTAGTTTTGTTGTTGTTTTGTCCTTTCCAGCCTCTGAGGAGTGCACCTCGCCAGAAGGGCAGGTGGCTGTGTCAGGCTTGGCTGCACTGGAACCTGGCCCCATGAGCAAAGGCTTCCCTGCAGGCCAGGAGCTCACTATCCATTCAGGTAACGATGACACCTCACGTGCACTGTGCTGTGAACCACTGGACTATGGAAATCAGAAGCCCTTTTGCCTTCCTCCCAGTGTGAGTTCCTTTGGCTTCACTGTGAGTCCCTGGGTGGTATTTCCAGCAGATTCAGAAAGTGTCAGAGTCATACTGCCAGAGGCTGAAATAACAGCACATATGCCATGTCTGCAGAAGCACATTCCTAGGCATGGTGGCAAGCTGGCACAGAGCAGACTGCATCCACACCGGCAGACTCCCTCAGCCTCCAAAATGGGGCAGGCCTTAGCAGCAGTTGGAAAGAATGTGTTTGATTTTTCATTTTGTTGTCACAGCTCAGTGAGGTTTCAGAAGGCAGGGTTCACCAGATCCATAGTCCTATTTTTTCCCTTGTGGTACTGGTGTTAAGGGGTATTAAAGAAGATTTTCACCTTTTTTTTTTGTTTTTGTTTTTGTTTTTGGCCCAGCACTTTGAATTTTAAAAAGCAAGAGAAATGTCTCTCAGCCCTAATAGTCAAATCACAGGAAAGCGCCTGCCCTGTTCCTCATTTCATGTCCCGATTCATTCTATAAACAAAGATCATTACAAGTTGCACCTTGCTTGTCCTCTTTATTTTTCCCTATCAGCTTAGGCCATAATTGCCATTCCTTTCCCCTAATTACTCCACCCTGGCTTAAGGTGCAAAAAATGGCCTTTGTTTGGCAGATAAAGGGTAGGCAGGGCTTTGAAGGAACACATTGCTGTTGTGGAGATTCACCCAACATTATGTGGTTGGCTCTTCTAGTTTCTGTTAAAGCCAAAGTTTCAGTCATTTCCAGCAGGGGTGTCAGGAGAGAAGTCCTGTCCTACATACAGAATATCTGACCCTCTCCTGTATAAAGGGGGACAAAATCTACATAAATATTTCATTTTCAAGCTGTAATCAATACCAAATAAAAGTGAGTACATGCAATATAAAGGTAGCCTTAATGCCATCTTTTAAAAAGTTTTAGGTATATCAGAGGTGTATTTTAATGCTCTCAGGACTTGGTTAAAATTGTTTTTCATAGCTTTGGCATTTTAAAATTTGAGGATACATGAATAATTGTGTATAATTTTACATAAACCAACATGCCCAGTGACTGAAAATACAGCTTTAGCTCTTGTTATTTGCATCTAATAAGAATAATTATGAAGATATTGAATAATCATTTATATATAGTGCTTTAAGTTTAAGAAGTTCATGAAGGTGCTGGTTGGCTATACTGAACATTTTACATAGCTGAACTTTGGGACACTCTTCCAGTTTGACATTTAAAAATTGCACCATTGCACACCTGAGGTCTAAATTCTTTCAAATCTTCTGTGGGACTCTAGCATCTTAAAGGAGGTCTTCCCATTGAAAGTGTCATTGAGTCAAGAGTTTGGAATACGAAGAAGTAGATGTGATCAGGAACAAGGTCAGTCTGGCTATCTTCAAACAAATAATCAGATCTCTTTGAAGGGACTGTAAGTGCAATAATGCTACATCTGTACCAAGACCAAGCTGTTGGGAGATAGCTGGTCAGATGTGAAAAGAAGGGAAAATCCATCTAGATTAGGGGTTCTCAATTTAGTATGTATCAAAGTATGCAGTGACAGAAACTACTAGCACTTCTGGTGGTGGTAATAGGGTGCCTATGGGACTAATTTTGATGTCTTTTTGTTTCACTCTGTGTTTCATGCTTCAGGGTCCAGCTTGTCTACCTAGGCTGGGATGGTAACTGTGGTAGGAATACCTGCAAACACTGGGACATGGGCTGTCAGATGAAAACTCAGTGATAAGGTCTTGGCCATGACAAGGACTTGAGAATGGAAGGAAACAGTGGCTCCTGGAAGAGCATGGAGAAGAAGGAGAAAGGAGAAAACAAATACAAACTGTAATAGCAAGAGATGACAGTGATTGTTCTGTGCCTAAGAAACCTGAGAAATCTTCTATGCATGCCCTATTTCTTCATGTGCAAGGTAAGGCTTGAAAACATGAAATTAAAAATAGAAATTTCAAGCATGTGGCTCCATTAAAACAGGGTCTAGTCACCCCAGGAAAACAGGATTAAGCAATCTTGATAAGACTTGGATTTATGGCAGGATCACTTTCGGCCCCTTCTGTCTGATAAAGGCATTGAATTATTGTTATTCTGCCACTAAAGGACACTTAAGTTATGTGAACAAATCTTCTACTTACTGAATAATTAACTGAGTGAATTCAGCTATGCTGCTACTTAAATTATACTGAGAAATACCCAGGCAAAAAATATTTTCTTTATATATATATGTGTGTGTGTGTATATATATATTTATGTATATATATAATTTTCCAGATAAACTTTTGTGTGTAGAGTACTATTTGTAGACTCTTATTTGTAGGAGGTGTTTGATGGGAAAGAACTCAACACATATGTATATATATGTACATATATATATATACAAATACATAAGAGAAAGAGACAGAAAATGTGAATTTTGCACTGTTTTGGGTCTGAACCCAAAGGTAAGACATCCTGGTTGCCCTTGTCCTACCCAGTGCCAGCAGGCAGCTTGGTGCACTGCTGTTGCCCTGACTTATCCTTCATCCATTGCTCATGTGAGACATCCACACATGTGAACCATACAGCAGCCCTACACATTACTGCAGATGCTTACCTCAGCTCCACAGCCAACATCTGCAGGGGCAAGCCCACAGAAAGAGGTTGTAAGGTCCTCATTATCAATGAACACAACACAAATGGTGAAAGTAACCTTTTATTTGCATGTGATATAGAGACATACATACTGCAAACACATGCCACACATCATAAAAGGACAGGATACTTGGGGGATCGCAGAAGAGAAACATTAGCATCTGCTTCTAATAACCAGCGTAAATAGTACATGCTCCGAGTTTCTCATGGTGTTTCTGAACAGAATTCCAGAAGAGCTACACACAAGGCACAGCCAGGCTCATTAACACCACCGGCCATCCGCACACTGCACCAATGGGAACCCAGCCCTGCCTGACCACGCAGGGCAGAGCTGGTGGGTATGGCTTTGCACCCCACTTCGGCTGGTTCACTGCTGTCCTGCCCATCGCTGCTGCAGGGGCATGTTGTGCCAGTGGCCAGGCTCACTCAGGCTTTTGAGAAAGACCCTTCCAATAGAGGTGGAAGGGTGTTCATGGAGCTTGCTGGCTCCAGGTGTCCCACCGCTGGGATATGGGCCCTGTGAGCCACTGCTGCAAGCAGCATGCAACAAAGCACAACCTGGCACAGAAATGCCAGATTCCTGGAATTACTATGCTAAGCACAACACGAAAATGCTCAGAGCATTGCTGTCCAGGCAACACTCACAAACTAAATCTTCTGTAGATTAGGACAAGTTCTGGAGAAATGAGAAAGAATGCAGCCAGCTAAGTAAAGACAGGTGTGCGGCTCTGCTGCCTGGCGTGTAAGAACAGAAACGACTGTGGGATGAGATGAAAGCCTTGCTGTGAGCACAGGTTGGCCCATGGAGGCATGGTTGTAACTGCACGTACACAGTGCCGTACAGCAAAACACAGACCAAACATCCCTAGTGCAAACACCAAGGGTAGTTATGGAACTAGCTGGAAATTCATGTATCTACACCAGTTGCCTTGCAGTTACCTCTGGCTTCTAGCTCAGCCCTTCCATCATAAGACAATTATTTTAACTCTCTTAAACATCTCACTAAATAGTCTAGGTTTATTTCACTCATTTGATTGATTTATGGGTAAAAAAACCCCAACAAACCTGAAACTTTAGTCCTGTACAGCTTATGACCAAAATTATCACATCTAGGATTAGTATACTTGCCACAATAATGGAATCCATTTTCAGAATATCAAGATTTCCTCTGAGCTACATCTGTTAGCGATATGGCAAGTTTTTCTTGTCCCTGTCACATCGAAGAAACTTGTAAGGAAGGAAGGAAGAATGCTATATGCTATGTGCTATGCTGGGCCATGGTTTTCTCCTAGCAGCAATATTTACAGCATGTCCTGGACTGGACTGCCCACCAGCGATGTTCACAACTGGTGGCCCACCAACTTTTAAGTGCTCTGAACCTCTTTGACATGCAGCCTGTTTTTAATGGGTGGGATAGCTTTTACTGATGTGTTTGCTTCATGAAACATTCAATTAGCCAGATTCATCATCAGCATATTTGCTCGTCCTGCCTTTGTGTTGGGTGCTTCATCAAGCTTTACCTCATGCGCACAGTTTGCCATCTGCTTGTAGGTTGTTCAGAGACTGTGTGAAGATTCTCTCTCTCTGAGAAAATGTGTGCTGGCCCATTGAAGTATTTGCTAGTGATGCAATGGCAGCTGTTATCATCACGTCATATGTGTGCGGGTGGTTGCAATACATGGTATATAGGTTGTCAAAATTTGCCAGGAAGATGTGTTTTTGATTGTGGTATTGTGTGCATGTGTGGTACTGCTGGAGCAGCACGCATAGGACTTGGAATATTACATGAGTGCTATGCGTGAGTGCTTTATAAACCACATACCAGAGTGGTTACATGCTGTATTGGGTGACAGTAACACCATATTCACACAGCTTTTTCACATATCTCTTTATCAGCTGCCCATTTTTGAATATTCCTTGGGGCCCTGGTTGTTTCCATGTGTGTGCTGGGCAGTGGACTTCACCGAGAGCACTCTCACACTTGGAAACCGACTTTTCCTTGCCAGCACTTTTCTGGCTCTGGGTGCCAGCAGTTCGGGCTCTGTGGGACAATGGTTCATTTCCAATGTCTGTCAGGATGTTTATGCTGTTTATGTGTAGGCCTTTGTCACCTGGTATTAATTGGATTGTGCCCTCTCTGCCTTTGAAGGCAAAGAAGGCTTCAAACTCCTTTTTTATTACACATGGTGCTGTGGCCTGTAATACTAATCAACTACATTTGGAAACACTATGTTGTAAATAGGGGATATGCAGCACCCCACTGCATCTTTGGAGATCAAATGGTCTCATGGTGGCTGAGGACTTGCCTGCAGTTAATGACCTTCTTTAGCTCAGAAACCTGTCTGCTGCACTTTTGCACCAAGATGCCAATAGCTAAACCTGAGGTAGCCTGTAGTTACCACAAATTTAATTTGGTTTCCTTCCCTCCTGGTTATGCAGAACTGTTGATCGCTCTGATGGCCTGGATTGTTGCTTTGCAAGCAGATAACTGTTTGTCATGGCATGCACTGTTTATGCTGTATACTCTGCTTTATTTCTTCTCATCTGGAAAGGCAAATATTTACCTCTAGTGGGTATTGAAGATGAGGTTTAGAATCCTGCTTCCACTTAACCAGGCCAGACACTGTAAGTCCATGGTCCTATTAGTAAGAATCTCTTTGGCAAAGGTACCCAACGCAGTGAGAAGGGTCCCAACGGCACTAATGAATAGATAGTGCTCTATCTCTACTCTGGTGTTTTGCCAGGTGATGACTGAGCTGATAAGGAATTCTGCACATTGTTGCAGTGCCTGGCCTCCTCTCATCCTGCCTGATAGATGAGTTGAACATCACATACTGAAGCATGACCAGCAACATGTCCTTTGATTGCTCACTGAGTTTGCTCCACATGTTTGTGCTTTCCTCTCTTTGGGGTCAAGCAGCCCTGAGTCACAGCAACCCATGAATGGCATGCTGGTGGGCACTGGCATTTGGAGTGACGTCACTGCTGCCTGTTGGGGCACAGAAGCTTGGGACTGATTAAGTTTTAACTTTTGAGTCTGGAGCTATATGTGTGGGCTCACAGCTGGGGGCTACAAAGTGCTATATGGAATTGGCACAGAGAAGAAACACACAGATTGCCTGCTGTCAGGACATCTGTGTCTTTTTATTTTGGGTACATTTAGCACTTATAGTGTTTCACATCTGTCACATATGCAATATGGCACTGACAGTGGTTACCGTTATATTTACATTTTGCCTTGATCACATTTGTTGTTGTTGTTTACCCTGTCTGCAAAGCCACCTCCTTGGCCGCACACATTTCATTTGTCTGCATCAGGGGTGCCTGGCACAGAATGTTACCAGCAGTGTGCTTGGTGACACACACATGGCATTAACAACATGGCATTCAGATTGTGTATCACCCCACATCATTTGCATTCTCTTCACAAATGCCACCTCCCCTGTTCTTTCTGGACCTACATCATCTTGTCCTGCACAGCACTTGCACAGCACAGGATAATTGAAAGACAAGCCTGCAAGAGACCCTAAGTGGGCTGAAGTGGCTTAATTTGCCCCCTGCTCAAAGTACACCCACAACATAAGCTAGTCTGGACAGACATTTGTCTAATCTAGTCTTTAAAAAGTCTAAGCTATTCTTAAAAGCTCTCAGTTGCAGCCAATCCAAAATCCCCCTCAGCAATAATTTTCATTCTGCCCATGTTAATGTTTTGTGTAAACTTTGGTTGGAAATGCAACTTATTCTCTGAGATGTCCATATGATTTCAGATTCTGCTGCCGCTAAGTCTGACAGAAATATAATGATCCAGCTCTCACCCTCTTTCCCAAAATGGTTCCTCACTTATTTGCTAGCATCCCTGTCATTTTAGCTCCAATCTGGAATTTGGAGTCACAAAGTTTAACTGATGTAGACATGTTCACCTTGTGGTTATTTATGTCTTT
This sequence comes from Corvus moneduloides, assembly GCF_009650955.1. Classification (NCBI taxonomy): domain Eukaryota; kingdom Metazoa; phylum Chordata; class Aves; order Passeriformes; family Corvidae; genus Corvus; species Corvus moneduloides. Next base: position 46,666,539 of record NC_045478.1, on the reverse strand, counting down.
GCTTCAAAACATGGCCAGGATTGTTCTTCTGCTTGCAAATTCACAGCCTTTATGCCTTCCTTTATACATCTCATGCATTCATGTTTGTCCTTTCACTGGTCATGGCACATCCCTGATTCTGACTGCTTTGCATACAGATTGGGAATAAAGTATTGCATCTTTATACCACATTGCAGCTACTGCTGCTCTCCTGGTAGGCTTTTATCTTCACTTTGGCTGTCTTTGATTGGAAGTGGTATGGAGCTTCCTGACGGAATCACCAAGAGAGCCATTGGATCACCTCTTAATTGCCAATGCTAAGGCTGGATGGGCCTGATGGAAAAGATTAAAAGCTGCAGTGTTTGTTCTGAGGAAAGAAATGAATCTCTAATGGGAGTGGAAATTTGCCATTTTGCTAGAGCTGTTAGGAAAACGAGGGGAACAAGAGGATGAGATTCCTGGAGCCAAATCCATCCGGAATATATCACATCACAAGCTTTTTCTTGAGACAGAATTACTTCGTTATTATTTTTTAATTAAACCATTCTTAAAAATAATCCTTACTTTTAAATCACAAGTCAAAAATGCAAATGCGAACCCTGGGAACTCAGAAGTCTCAGGCTACACAAATTTCTCTCATCCCTTCTATAGAAAGAACAAAAGATAAATACACAAGGAATCTCTGTTAAGGATAAGTTTTAATGATCATCTGCAACTTATTATTCCATAATACATGCCATTAATAAACTGAATTACCCCCAAAAGTCTGTCCTGCGAGCAGTGCTATATTTCCTGCATCTGCTGCGTCTGTTTTATCACATCTCTGCATCCACCTTAAAGCATTGTGCAACATGTTAAAAAGGATTCCAGCACAAAGCAATCACAACTCAGGTATATAGTATCTGAATCTTTTGTCTTCTTCCTTTGTGGCTTTTTATTTCACTTTTTACTGCTTCTGTATGTGAGGAATAGCTTCCAACTGCAAAAAGTTCAGTCTACCAGCTTTCCTCTCTCTGACTGAAAATCTTTGTCTGAAATTTGGGTTCAAAACATTAAAACTCACCCTAGTTAATGGTAGAGTCACCAATAGATTCAAGCTGTCACATGGATTACTTTGTTCTGAGAGTTCTACTTCAAGGCCACGGAAGTTAATAGGACACTTTTCATTGCCTGCAGTGAAAACTATCCTGGGCCTATATTCATGCATAATTAGTGAGTGGGAGATGAAAGGACTGTGTTACCTTCCAATCCCACATTTTTAGTGGACTGTTTTCCCTACCCATGTGGCTGCAAGATTCTCATTCCAATCTGTCCTTATCTTGATTTGGGAAAAAAATCCTTCTCATAATGGTTTCATTATGCTAAGGTATGTACCTCTTCACAGAATTAAATTAACCTCTGTCCTGTTCAGATATACTGTTATCATCATTACTATTAAATTAGTTGCTCTGAAGCAACTGCAGACAAGACATCAAGCCAGTCCCCCCTGGCCGCATTCCACAGAGCGAGCTGCAGCACACAGTTCCAGTGAATGTACTGGAAATGCACCGCTGCAGACTGGGAAGCCCAGCCTGCCTCCCCTCCCTGTATCCTTGCAGCTGTCTTTCAAGCTGGTAAGCTGCTTTCTCAGTGAAGTACTAGAGAGGAGGTCTGGAGGCTTTATGATTACGTGTGAGAGAATCCAGAGGTCTCAGTTTTCTCTTGTGTCCCTGGCTGTGAGCTGATTCCTCTGTTCCTCATGCATGAAAGGGCTATAAGGTCTTTGACTCCTTCCCTTCTCCATTTCCCCACTCTGCTGTCTTAACAGGCACTGTAACTTCACCTTCAATGTACACATAGCTTTCAATATCAATTAAAGTTCCCAATTGTTCTTTATTACATTGGTAATTTTATGATCTACTTAATGACAAATATTTGTATGATTTTCCTCTATGAAATTGTTGTGTATTTTCTGTCCCTTAATTATGTAATCATGAATGATTTGATATAGATAATGTTTGATTCATTTAGAAAAAGTCTATGCCTTGTCATTAATGTTATTATAGTGCCATAACTTGTACTTATAATCTTACGCAAGTCTTACTGTGGGCTTTGTTGGACTGAGAGCAACTGAACTCCCATTCTTGGCTTTTTAAGGCTTTTTCTTAGAAAACTGGCATTCTCACCAGCAAAAAAATCTGGGCAGAGACTGAGACTTTTATTGTAAAAGAAGCACGATGAAAAGAAATATGCTTTATAAGTGCAAAAAGCCATGACAGAATCCTGAATGTGCAAAAATTAAGTAAGGCTAAGAAATAAGTCTATGTATTTATGACAAATATATATGCATACGTGTGTATGTAAAGCCAGTCTCTTTTTCAAGGACAGGTAATGATTTCATGATGTGGACAGTTGACTTCATTACAATTAGACATATGGTTTCATAAATTCCATACTTACTGTGGGGTATTCAAATTTTAATGCCACACACTGTTCTAAACTTATTGTGAAGAGAAATACCAGCTGATGATGAGAAGCAGAGCTAGGAGTGCTAGATCCCACCAAACTTTGCCAGGATACAGATAGGTGAAGCCATCAAACAATCACCAGAACTTTGCAGCAGACACTGTAGTGTGGAATCTTCTTGGCTGCTCTTCAGCTCTGGTGGCTTGGTACCATTTTTGCATGGTGGATCAGCCATTTGATATGACACATCTATGCCTTTGCTTACTAGCAAAATGAAAAAATGTAATTAAAATTACAAAATTCAAGAGGCCAGGATTTTGCCCAGAATGTTTAGGTCTCCTTATTCTGAAATGAAAGACACATTTTTAAACTTAATTTATAAAGATGCCTACCATAAAACTTGCTTGTATGTATAGTAGTGTTACTAATCAGCTTTTCAAGATGTATACCTTTATAATGATTCCTTTTCTATTCACAGAGTAATAATATAGTAGATGACTGCATTTTTGAGCAAATGAGAAGTGGATTTGAGTTTCAAGTATGCTCTTAGGTCTTAATTTGAATTCTTGCTCATTGCTGGCATTTGTCTGAGGTCTGTGCTGGCATCAGTGTGATAATATAAAATACCCAGAATGGCTCTAACCGCAGCAGAGCTGCTTATACCTATAAACATATATTCTCAAATACACTGTTTTAATCCACAATGGAGCTCACCTGAGGCATGTCAGTTCCCTGTCCTATAGTTCTGTTGTGTTACTTTTGAGCTACAAATGTCTAGCTTTAGAGGACTTTAATTAAGTAGCCAAGACATGGTTAAACCTCAGTGCATTGGGTTACAACAAATGTCAGTTTTTAAAATTTATCATCTATTTCTGCTTGGGGAAATGCAGTAAAAACAATGTGAATTTTTAACTGTACTCCAAATACCTGGTTTCCACTGAACTATACTTTTAGCAGAGAACTATTGCTGACACTCTGGCTTGGAAACATGGGGTGTAGAGGCTTCAAGAGGCAGCCACAAGTTGAAAAAATGTATACAAGGGCTTGGATCTGTATAAGAGTTCATGATAGCAGCCTCCAATACTGACTACATTTAGTATAATATTTATTTAGTGAATATGTTCAATGAGTCACAAGTTTTTTAGCTAGACTTCCCCAGAACTTTCATTTTGCAGTTGACTGTGACCCTGCAAACACTGATTCATGTGCGTGGCAGCGATCAAGAGCACCCACAATATGAGAAATGAAGCATGTGTGTACCTTTGCACAGGGTCAGGGCCACAGAGATGGGTGATACTGATTTCAGGCTTTTGACCCTAAACAAAACACTCCTTGTTTTTAACAGCTTACTTTTCTTTCTTAATCTGTAAAGCAGTCTTTGGCTGGTGACAGCTGTGAGAATTCTGAAGTCCATAATGTACCACGGGGACCTATTCTGATTTCTGTTGCCTTGTAATACACTTAGAGCAGCACATGGAAGGTGAATAGTGAGAATTTTCTGTTGGTGAAAAGAAACAGAGTCATGCAGAGGAAGGAGACCCAAGAGAGCCAACCTCAGAGGAGAGGTCTCATTTTGTTCCAGCAGTTCCTTCACGATTCTGTGAGCATTGTCCCCCACTCAGTTGCAGTTTTACCAGCTTTACATTGCTCCCCTGCAGACCTAGCTGGTCCCATGGCCTGTATTCCATTCCCGGCATTTGGGAAGGCCTGTGACAAAGCTACAAAACTCTCCTATCTGAAAGGGATTCAGATATTGTGAAGTGCCCAGAGGTGTTCCTTTGTGGTTCCAATTTGGTTTTCACCCCTAAGCATGACTTAACAGAATTAGTTATGTTAGGTGTATTTGATGTAAAGTAGTCAACCCTTTTAGCTGGTAGAGGGAAGGGAGAGACTTCACTGAGGTTTTTAATTTACTAGAAATTTGTATTAGAAAGTGAAAAACAGACCCCACATTGATGAAACTATTTAAAACAGAAAAAGTATGCAGTCCAAAGTTCACGCTGTCTGCTTCCTACTCACAGATACACTCACATTTGGAGCAGATAGAGGAATAATCCTTTAGGACTTTCTGGGATTCCCTTTACGGCAAGAAAAATATCTCGGAATAATAACAAAGTAGCTGGGCAGAGCTACAAGGCTTCCTACTGAAATTGTTGGAGAAGGGTTTCCCCAGATCTGTGGATGAAACCTGGAAGATGATAATTGCTCACGAAACTCCTGTGCCTGTTTTCTGGGACAACAGCTTATACATTTCTTTACCAGCAAAATGCCCTTGTGCCAACTCTGACCTGTTCCTCACATTGCAAACTCTTTGTGTGAACAGCCTTGAGAGCCCCCCCTGTTCGCTGGGCTGTTGAGGGGGGCTTGGACAGGGTTCCTTAAGCTGCCTTTCCAGATTACATTTCCTTACTGTAGATAGAGCCCTCCATGGTTGAAGGTGAGAATATGATTTACTCTAAAACCCCTGTATCAGCCATGCCTCCATGGAGTCTAAGATTAAGAGACAAATAATATGCATGCCTTTCCAGTCCAGTCAACAGAGAAAAGTCGTCACAAAGTCAATTCTTCCACCTGGAGGAGGAATAATTCCATCCAGTGCTCTCGCTTAGATATCTGCTTAGATATCTGCTTCTTGTCAGGAATCACCTGTCCAACTTCAGACATCTCTACCTGTCTAAATCAGAGATGATTATCCAGACTGCCTTTATAATCCCACCCTAAGATCAATATCTAAAATTATTGGGCTGTACTGGGGCCTCTGGAGTCTCCTCTCTTTTCCCATTGACTATTACATGACTAGTGTTAGAGTAAGAAACTCATTTTGAGATATTTTAACTGAGTTAAGATAAACAACACCCCTTCAGTAAACTATCTGAGTACAGCCCTGTCTTATTTTGGTGAATTGTATTACACACCTCTAGAATTAAGTAGACTCTACTTTAGGAGCACCTCATTACTTTCTTGCATTTAAGTGCTGAACTGGTCCATTTTACTCAACATGAAAAAAAGTAAGTGGTCTGAGAACAAGACTGCATGTCTAGAAAAGACAAATTCCTCTGTGTAATGGAATAGTAGGTACAGTACTGCACTTTAGTCAGCAACCATATCTTCATTCCCTGACACAAAAGCATCAGCAATGCAGAGAACAGTGCAAGTTTGAATAATGTGTCCAAAATCAGTGACAGCACTGAAGTGTGACCCTGGGCAGATGTTTTTCATCGGTCTTGTTTGTGACCAGTCAGAATGGGAAATCACCTCTGTAACTCAGCAGCATAGATTTACATTTGCAAATGAAATGGTAGGAGAATTGAAAGCTTTGAAAGCTCTACAAGAGTCCAAATACCACCAGGGTTCTTAACATATCTGAGAGGGAGGGTCACCTTCAGCCTTGAACACACTAAGTATAGACAAGAGGTACATAAGCAGTCAAAGATAACACCACTTCATGTCAAGAGCTGCTATCCAGCCCTACAAAGGAATTTGAACAATTGCTAACGATTTCTAAAGTCTGCACTTGATTACTGCAGGACTTCAGATATCCCCTCCAAATATTTATGATCTTTCACTACAAATCAGTGGTTTGAAAACACCTAAAAATAATGCTGTAAAAACTCTTCCAAGCATCTTAGTAATAGAATTATTATTAGATTTGTTTCTGTTTTACAGATACATTCCTTGGCTCCAGCTATGTGTTTCAACACACTCTCCTTACATCAAGGGCTCTTCAGGGCTTTTTCTATATGTGCTGAAAGACACTTCTTTACCTGAGGCTACTCTGCTAACTTCTTGGAGCATAAAGTATCTCAGGATAATTTAACCACGTGAGGCACAGTCAGAAGATTTGGCAGATTTTCTCAGGCATTTGGAGTTAACCGATAATAACCCTGCTCCTAATCCTCCAGATTTCTTCTAAGTTCTGCTTCTATTTGTTCTTAGTGAAAAGCATGGCATTATCTTATTACAGCAATTTGATTTTCATTATCTAAGTAGGCTGCTGTGTCAGCAAAAAGCAGCAATTTGGAAAGGATGGAAAAGACTGCGAGTCATGGATGAATGAGTGATTGGTGGAGAAAAAAAGAAGATAGAAGAGGGTATGTTGAGTGATTGAGTGATCTTGGGAAAATAAGGTGAGGCCTGTGGTAATCAGTTCAGAAATATGGTTCTTTGTTTATATGATTAAGTAGGGGAAGCCTGCACATATAACCTGTGCTTAGATGGCATAAGTTCAGCCAGAAGTGTGCTGTACAACAGCTTGTATAGAAGAAGCTGGAGTACTGAGATGACTACAAGGTCCTGCCTAAATCATTTGACAAGAAAAGCTACCTGGTAAGAAATCACCTGCCACCAAGTTCTATTCCAAAATATGCTTTTGAGATGCAATTCCTTTACCACAAGAAGAGGCCTGTAATGTAGAGAAAATCAATCTGCAACTTATGAACCTTCATTTAGTTATGCTGCAGGCATCCCTTTGGAGATACAAGGTTTCAAGAGATGATATATGAATTGGTATGGGCATGGAGTATAGCATGCTCTTGTTGGTATCTAATTAGCTCCAGTTTAACCAAGTTTCTGGGCTGAGTGTCTTTAACATTTCAAATCTATTGTATATCTTTTCCTGTGTACAATCCAATGTTCACTGAAGGCACTGGGGCCACGTCTACTGCAGTAAATAAGATAAATCAATGAATTTTCCCTGGTTCTGATGTCAAGTTCTGATAGTACAGCATATGTCCATATTTCTCAGCTCTCTTCTTCTTCCAGAAGGACAGAGCCACCAGAACCAAATTGCCATTGGGAATGACAACCCATGGGTCTGCTCCCTGAATGCTGCCTGGACAGTGTCAGGGAGAGCTGGCACCAGACTTTGAGGCATGCTAAAAGTATGTGGGGTAGTCTTGTGCCAGTATACTTCCCTGTTTATTAATACAGGTACAGTCTGAGAGTCTTCTGATTGGCATCAGTAGACTACAAGTGGGTGAAAATGAGCCATCTCCTCTGATGGATTTATAATCCTTTGAGATTCCCAGGGCATGTTGCTTTCGGGTAAGAGACCTCCATCTTAAAAGAGAAAAAGAAATTTAAAAGCTGCTTTGGGCATTTTGCCAGCTGCACAGCAACATCTGGTTGGCATTCAGAGGCTTCAGGGGCAGCTAATCCTACTCTGAGTAGGATTAACATCCCTGTTTAAAACGTACTCTTGGTATGTCTGGTGGAGCCAGGATTTTGGCTGTCCAGAGCAGAGGAAGAGAGTGCAAGAAGGAGGGCCTGTGTGACTGTCACAAAGTGTTTCCATCCCCACTTTGTTCTCTCTGGCTTCAGTGCTTCACCTGATGAAACGAAGCACCATAGCTTTAGCTGCCCTGCCAGATGATCATTAGATACTGTAGAGGTGACTGCCTATCTCTTCTTTACATTCTACAAGTGAGAGCACTTACCAGCAAGGGGGTGGAGTTATTTACAGAAATATTGCTCTGCTTTCTGTAGCATAAGTGAGAAAGATTATATTCAGCACAGATGCATGGAAATCCCAGTTATGTTGCCTGTGAAACTGTTTTCACGAAGGAAATAACAAGATTTATTGGGACCAGAATTGTAGCAGTACTCATGGACGAGCTTTTACACAAAATTTTATTCTGTTTTCCACAGTTAGGTGTAAAGAAGTTGGATTTCCTTGACTCAGAGTACCTCTGCTGACAGTGACTGACTGGTTTCTTAAAGACCGACTCTACTGATAAACTCAGCTGTTGGAAATTATGAGACAACACAGAAGTTTGATGCTGCCTTTCAAATTCTGGAAAACTTTATGTTTTAAGTAGATTCTCTTTGAAACTGGAGTGCTGTGGACTTGCGAGAAGCATAGCAGACCATAACCCATGTTGTCCAGAGGGCTAGGAGAATTGTTCCCTGCAGCTCCAGAGCAAGGGTCAGTATGAACACATGCAGAATTGCACACACCTTTTATGGCTTGTCCCAGACATCTTTGTGAGAAACACATACAGTTCAGGGCTTATTAATTAACCATGTGTTCTGAACATGGGAAACACTGATATGTGTAAGCAGTTTCTTCTACACCCTTCCCTTTAAGATTTTATAGAAGACAAATGACTGTTATACTCCTGCACGTTACTGTAAGAGTCTGCCACATAACTGCTGGTGAAAATTAGTTTGGCTCTGCTGAGGATGCAGTTCAAATTATAGCTCAGCTGAGTGTTTGGCCTGGTGTACTCAGATTTATGGGTACCACCAATCCTATCATACCCAGATGAAGTATTTGCATACTTGTATGCGGTATTTACATATTAAAGTACTGTATTTACATATTCTTTATTTTGCATGTTGAGACTTCTGACAAATAAAGGAAACACTTCAAACTGTGTCTTTATTTTTGTTTCCTATGTCTCAGATTTTCCAGAAAAATAAGTTGCTACATCCCCCTCTTTCATCCCCGAAAAAGAGCAGGAAAACGAGTGGCTTTCCTGCAGCAGCTGTAGCACCTGCTGTTTACAGTGAAGTTGGACCACAGCAATGCTTCTTTTCTGGTCCACAACATTTCCTCTAGTAGTCAAAGCCAACACATCAAAGTGAAAGCTCTGAAGGAGAAAAACAATGTGAGCTATTGTTCCAAGAAAACAAAATAAATCATCTGTAGGAAAGGAGTAAAAATTCCTAACTGGATTTTTAAAACATAAATATTGGGAAGAAGACTGCAAAGCAAAATGTAACGTGTAGTTGTGATGATGCTAGATAAGCTACAATTTCTAGAACTTCACTGTACTCTCACTTGATATATTCTAACAATAGAAGCAATGCATAGAATGCATGCCATGATTCTTTGGAGATACACATCGCAGCTCTAGAAAGAAGCCAGTCTTGGACCTTCTCATTTGCTTCTATTTCCGGTTTTGAAAAGTCCCAAATTATGAAATTCTTCAGTCTGAGGTTTGGACCTATTCTTGTATTCATAGTGCTTCTTTGTTTGTTCTTCTTCCTTGCTGTTGTTTGTTGTTCTTATGATGGAAATACCTTGAGGTTCCCACTGAGGGCCCCATTGTGCTAGACAATTACACTGCACAAGGAGGTTGTGATGTAAATAGAGAAACCAGTGTGTGGTAGAGGAAACAGAGTAGAGGATCAGCTTGCCTGTACTCTCCTGAAAGGTCAGAGACAGAGGTAGTCAAAACCCTGTTTTGTGTTGCCTGGCTTGTAGTTTGTTTTTACTAATGGAAGAAGTCAAAGATGCTACATCATTTTACCTGGATGAGAAGGATTCGATTTTTTCAAAAACCTAAAATACAACTTGCTCTGCTGTAAGGAGGAGGTGAGGAAACATGTATCTGATTGCCAACCAGGATTCCTCAAGAAACTAAATGAAATCTGGAAGATTGCCTGCCATCATGAAATCATATTATCCAGAGGCACTTGGGTTACCTCCCCTCTAAGCATAAGCATATTAGTTTTGACCTTGTCACCTAGATCCGGGTAACAAAATCAGCTTTCTTCCAGCAGCAATGTTGCAGCCATGTAGCTGTGGAATGGTGCACCTTATTTCCTGTGATCCTAGTTCAGAGTTCTGCTTAGAAAACTGAAAGCACAGAAATCAAAGGCTAGTTCCTGTTTTCTGGATGCTGTTTTGGGAGCCCTACCATCAGAAAAAAGGAAACAGAGCAGAAAAGTCTGTCTAAAAGTAGACCTTCTATGTCAGTTTACTTGAAAGAGTCTGGAGTAGCAGATGCAGAACTGTGTATCCAGCTGAAATAAAAGCATGCACAGTTGTTTCATAAGAAACGGAAATCCAGAACTTGACTCAGTTTCTTCCTATTGTAATGAAAGTCCAGAGGAAATTAATGAAACCTATTACAAATTTAATGAAGTAAATGAAACAATCCCACTGGCTTGGTTTAATGACTTCCACACAAAACCCTCAAAGGGTTGGTACATTCTGCCTATTGGGTTCACAGCACTGGGCCAGGTCCTCATAATAATAACAGGCTGAAAAGCTGTGTCTCATGTTCTGATGTTAAAACACTGAACTGAAACAGTTGCAAAATAAATACTGAAAATAAAGAACTTTGGACTGGTCAAAAGGTAAAAGCACAGTTTGTAGAGCTCAGTGTAGAGATAACTACACTGAACTTTGATGGCCATTGAGAGGTAGGGGATGAGAGGGCTCAACCCATTGCATTCCATCTATAGCCTTTACATGGATAAAACCATGAGCAAAGTGAAAACCAGCAATTCTTAAACATTAAGTATATACAATCCTATAGTGCACTAGCTTGATAAAAAACTCCATTAAAGAGGCCTCTATTTCTGTTCCTCTGCTGTTCCACTGATCACCTCGTGACTTAGGAACATCTTTCTCAGACTATGTCTTGCTCTCAACAAAGCTACAAATTCTACTGTACTTTCCCCCTTAATGTGAAGAATCATTACCAAGTGCTTTAGAACTACCTACACTGCTAGATCTTGCCATTAAAACACCCCTTTATTAAAAAAATACAGAATTTCTTTCATAATGCAACATGTATTTGTGTAGATAGAGAACAACCTGATGCACCTGATGGCATAAAACTATTACTAAATGCTATCTGACCCTCATGTGGTTAGGTATATCTTACCATGTAAGAACAGCAAAAGGTTTTGGGGGTCCACACACAGTCTTTTTTGTGTATGTGTACAGTATTGGTACAGACAGGTGTGGGTGCTGGCTGTGGCTAAGGCTGTAAAGAAGCATACCTATTAAAGCTGAAATACAGAAATAATTTCTAAGGCACACAGTCACAGATGGGTGCACAACTCCCTTGGGTTTTCACTGAGGCTCAGGTACTGCTCTACACTTTCTTCTAGTTTCCCTCTCCCTTCCATCCAAACTAAGATGTAAAGATTATTGACCTTGTCCTGCTTTCATAGACCAGACAAAGCCACCAGGAAATAGCTTATTTCAACACTTGAAAAAAATAATCTTTGCCGGTGAATGCCTTAAAAAAACCCTGAAGACAGATGAATTCTGATGAATCCGGCTGAAGTACTTTAAGGTATTACTGCCCTGCTGTCGTCTGCCACTCTTGCAGCAGACTGTGTATTCAGAGAGTCAGCAAAAGGGTATGGGGACCACCATCCCAGCTGGTCCATCACACAGATGAGCCCATTAACTGAGGAAATCTTTGTGGCAAAATGGCAGCAATGCCACCAGATCGGCAGCCACAAACAGCTGAGGTGCCAACATAGCCTGTTGTAGCCTGGGTCCGTCCTTCCTTCCTTCCTTCCTTCTTTCCTTCCTTCCTTCCCTTCCTTCCCTTCCTTCCTTCCCCCCTTATTTCCCCCTTCCTTTCCCCCTTATTTCCCCCCTTCCTTCCCCTTTCCCCTTTCCTCTTTCTTCCTTACCTTCCTTTATCTCTCTCCCTTTTGCTCTTACATTTCTTTGTCTCTCACCTTGCTGTCTGTATTTCTTCACTGCAATACAAGAGTTAGGTCTCTACAGGAAAACCAAGCTCCAAGCTCCCACCAGTACCCTCCCAGACAATTAAAAATGTGTTCCCCTCCCCCACAATCTCTTTTTGTTTTGTTTTGTTATTGTCAGCTGGTCTCTTGGATTAGGGTTTGCAGCTCTCTCTGGGCTCAGGAAAGCTTGGTAGCTTGGCAGGATTTCTTGCCAGATCACTGATCCTAATGTGAGTGCCAGAATCCTGCAGTTTGCATAATGCTAATTTGCTTGTCAGCCCAAGTTGCCAACTCACATGCTGCTTAGCACATCAAGTAGCAGACGGAATGCCATGTGCTCTACCCCGAACCGAACCAGGAGGAGAGTAATTGGATAGATACCCACTACCTGAAATTGAAACTAATCTAACCAACCCTGGGTATAAACCTTAATGCACTGTTGAGCTTCTGGTAAGAGGTCATTAGACTGAAACTGTTTCAAGCCAATTAGTTCCTTATTCTCAAAGCTCTGATTTGGAGTTTTCACTGGCATAATAAGGTTACAAATACTGCTGCAATTATGGCAATATTCATTCACTTAGACCTAGATCCTGCCACCCTTACTCACTGCAAGGGTAGTAGGACTAGACCTTAATGCCTGTGCTAATGAAATGCTGGACATGTCAGGGTGGGGCGATACTGAGAGATATCACCACACCTAAGGGATGTTGCCAGTCACTGGGCTAAATGCCAACTACTTTCAGTCGACTGGGTGTGCGGCTATCTCACTGCATTACAACACTCTCAAGTGTCTTTGCAATACCAGTTCTTTCAAAGCAAAAGAAAGCCAGACCGACTAGAAAAAACCTCTTAACTGTCACCTTTGTTTTCATTCTAAGCTGCATACACACTGATGCTAATATAGCTGCAGCATGAGTCCAAAAAGGTGGGACCCTTCTAAACAGGTTGTCCAGGCTCTCTCTCCAATAAACTTCGGGAAATGAGTAGCTCTGAAGAAAGATTGATCCTTCCTGCATGAGACACCTCTCTGAGGCAGGGTGAGTTGGACTGCATTCTGAAGGTACTGGAATCTCTCCATCAGCTGAAGGGCAAGAGGCTCTATATTGGATCCTTTCAGTCAGCTGAAGTTTGTGGAATTGTACCTCATGCTTAGTGACAGAACCTGAGCCTGGTTTGCTTTCTGACATATGGCTTGGTCACAGAGAGGGACTGTGGATCACAACCCTTGTGCAACGCTCCCAAACCCTCAGGACAGGGAGCAGGTCTGTGAGACGCTCTTCTTGTCAGTTCTTGAGCAGCAATGAATAACTAGGGCTCTGTGAGGAGTGACTGATTTCTCTGTTTGGTCAGCAGGAAAGCAGGTGCCCTGGTCCAACAGGCCGTGCAGACACACTGCTGGGAACACAGCTAACCCACGGGTACTCAGTGAGCAACTTGCTGCTGACACTGTCCCAACGCCCAGCAAGTGGCTTGTGGGAAGGGCTTCAGAGGAGTGCTGAGTGCACAGTCTCTAATCTAGGAGGTGTGGAGATTACAGGGGAATTGGGTAAGGAATTTACAATGAAGGCCATGGAAGAAACTGGCCGAGTAAGACACAAGCAAGAATTAATGGCCAAATAATATTGCTTAAATTTCTTGATCTTCCATGCTTGGATTTGGTTTGCTTGGAAAGTGTAGAGGTGAAATTCTCCCAAATTTGTCTTTCTATTTTGTCCTGTGTGATACCTTGTGTTGTGCTCCTCTCCATTTTAATAAAGCTCCAAATGTGTGGAAGGATGGGGACTGGAGGGATTTATTATCCCTCCATCAAAGCAGTGGCTGTCTGTTGAGAAACAGCAAAACATTGCTTGTTAAAGAACTATCTCTACAGAAAAGCCTTATCACTTGGGTTTGGAGGACCACAGGAAGATTAAATATGGTACCATCTAACAGACTAATGAAAGGGGAGTATTCTTAGGACTTTGGAGGCCTGAGAAAAATGTCAAAATCCAGCCCTTTTCTACTGTGTTAGCGATGTGCACTTGCTGTCTCACGGGACAGGGCTGTTGAACCCAAACTAAAGGTGCAAGTGGCTCCCACTGTTGAGGACCTCATTAGAGGAACACTGTCTTGGGGAAGCATCCTATCCATCCTATCTTATCCCAACCTATTCCAAAGAAATCACTGCCATTTTTGTCTGTTTAAGGAGTGTGGTAGATGCATATGAAAAATATGTTAGATTTTCAGCATGATATAATAGTAAATAATTCCAGAAGATGGGGCCACAAAATTGCTGGCTTTCAAGTAGTTGGCTTCTTTGGGATGTCTGGATTTACTAGGCCTTCTCAGGTAAGGCAATAATGCATATGCTTAAGGGATTACATGATAGGGGAGTTATATTACATTAAAGAAACCTGCCCAGCAGGGTTGAAAAGCCTTGCAGAAAGTGTTTTGGTGTGGGAAAATAGGGGGTCACTGATAAACTTTTAGAAATCTCTGTGGTTAGTTCTGTTCCTGGTGAGTGTGAGGTTAAGAGGAAAAGAAACCCATTATGAACAGAAAATGATTTCTCAGGAATTACTCTCAAAACAAACAGTCACAGTAAAGATGCATTTCCTTTCTTAAAGCATGCATACATTTCTTCTTTTTAGACTCTCTGATTGCTCAGCTGAAGAGGGTGGTAATTGCCCACCCCAGTGATTCAGCACTCTGGGAATTTCCCAAAAGTGGTTTTCGCCAGCCTTTTCCAGCTTTAAAATTGTTCTTCTCCCTAAAATGGGCAAATGTCTTTGCTTTCCTAATTGGAAGATAGGAAGGACATTTGACTAATTATAAACTGTGACATGTAAATATGATTTTATCAGAGAACTATCATCAGAGATGATGAACTATAATCAGAGAGCACTGCTACATTTATTCCCTGTAGAAAATATTGCTTTCCTACCACATTTTACATATTTGTGGCAAATATATGGGGTACAGTACTAGGTTACAAGGTATTGTATTGTAGCTTTACAGCCAGGAAAATGAATCAGTTTAGCAAAGCCAGAATATAAACACAGGAAAAGAAAGTAGCTTAAGAGTGGGAATTAGTGAAAAGGAGAGGGCCACTGCAGTCAGAAATGTCTGTGTGAATTGTGACTGACTGAGTCGGTCAGGCAAAGCACTACAGTGCTGCTCATTCTCTGTTGCCATCGTACGTACTTTCTTTCCTTCTACTTTCTTTGTAGTGTCCCCAAGCTACCTACTACTCTAATAATTTAATAGCGATTATTTTCCTTTTCTGTTTAGCTATTAAAACTTTCCCTCTTCCATGCTGTGTGTGCATGTTAAAACTCAAGTTAGGTAGCGGGAGTTAAAAGAGTAAGTAAATAATTTTTCTTTTTTCCCCTTGATTTTCAGGCTTGCTTGGTCTCATGTGTATACATGTGTAGGCATGTGTGTATGGCTAGCCTCTGGTACAAATTAAACTAGCCACGCAGAAGGACACAAAAGGCTCTTAGCCAGGGTGAAGGATCTGTCCCCATTGTTTCCTCGGAGTGTTGGATTCAACATCCTTTGACTCATAATATGTAATTAAAAAAAAAAATCCTAGCAACTTGAAATTAAAACTATTGTTGCTAGAAACTGAATGCGCAAGGAACAAGAGAATGGGTGTCTAATCTGTTACGATTACTTTTCAGGATATTATAAACTTTTCTCCTACTGAACCCAACAGGAAAATTCCCAGTGACATCAGGGATGTACAAATGAGTTCATAGCCCTTCCTCGGGGTAGGTTCCTGTACCAATCGGTAGGTGTGAATAAGCAGAGAAATCCCGTTGGAATGAAAAAAAAAAAGACTTTCCAAAGATTATCATCAGCATGAGCAATCTCAGTAAAGTTCTAATGACTGTTGTTAACAAACTGAGTTTTATTAAGTTTCCTGTAAAACAATGTGCTTTGGGGGGAGAAAGAGGGGGGGAGAAGCAGGAGGGTAATTGTCATACTAGTGAATCAGCTCCTTTGGGAATTTCCAAAAGGTGCGGTTAGCTCAGAAGACTGGTGTTTGCCACATTTTTCCTTCCTAAGGCTAATCTTTGTAATTCAAATTAATTTGCAACCATTTAGTTTTGAACCTAGAGTTAATATGCTTGATTAAGCGCTATTATTAATAAATCCACCAAAGGCACAGACAATGGCAACAATTATAGAAAAAGACTAGGTATTAAGTAGAATCAATTTATTACAAATTCTGAGACTTGTCAGATGGTTCAACACTCCAAATTTATCCAGCAAGGAAATGGGACTATCCAGATCATGAGTAGAAGGTGAAGAAAGCATATCTGCAATGTGAGGGTGTCACTAGGCATCAGGGAGAACACAGAAAAGTGACTGACCAGTTGAGTCCCCACAGGGAGCATCACTCAGGAAAACTTAAAGAACTAGTTGCATGGAAGATATGCAAAGAGCAAACCAAAATACCCAGAAATTGCAGCGACTTGTCCACCTCCCAAGCAGAAAAGATTCATGTAGAAAATGGCAGTATTATTCTTTCTATTGTGAAGGTCTGACTTTTAAGAAAGAAATTATCTTCAGAAGTGTAGCAAGAGCAATGTTTTAACTATTACCCATGTATATTTGACTAAGAAACTACTATTGTTTGTGTCCAAGAAACATGGCCAATTCTTCCCAGCTGTATTATTGTATTATAATAATTTTCCATTACAGAGGTGACTGTTGCTCCAAGCCAGAGTATGTAAAATAGCCAAGATTTGACTCTCCAGGCTTTGCCATGCACAATGCTAAGCACCTCATGCATGATGCTGACGTCTCTCCATACTTATAGACTTCCCTGGGAGTTGAAGGCACTCAATACTGCCTGGGAGGAAGAGATCTGTGTGTGGCAGAAAATGTTAGCATATTAAGAAAGTAAATGGAGATGATTTAATGATGAGACTACTGCTTCTCATGCTGACCATCACTGTTCTGTTGTTCCCTTCTGTTCCCTCATCAGTTGGCATCTATCTTGTGCCCCATGGTGAGTGCAGACTGGAAACTCTCTGGGGCAAGCACTGGGCTTAGCGTGGTGGTCGTGTGGAGCAATATCCAGGTGCCCCAGTCACAGCAACCATGAGCTCCTGCAGTCACGCAATGGCTGCTTCCTTCCTTCATGTGATTGCTCAGCCTGTTTACATCTGTCAAGCCTTTTATAAAAGCTGTGCTGCTAGCAAGGGCTGTTTGGGGGCTGTTGGTTTTTTTTTGGTTTTTTTTTTTTTTGGGTTTTTTTTTAATTGTTTTGAAGGCTCTTTTTAGTTAAAAAGTGTTTGCCACCACAGTTAAGACATGGACTGGATTAAAGTTCAAAACCAGCTCACGTCAGCAAGTGGATGGAAATTGTTACCATCTGACAGCTGGTGGCCTGGAAGGAAAATGTAAAAGTCACTGCATGAAGGATTGGTTCAGGGCAGTGTCACAAGAAGTGACATGGCTTTGTTTTGTATCCTGAGAGTACTGCTCTCTGTTCTGCCTGAGTTCTGCTCAAAGGAGTGCCCATAGAGATTAGTGAAACTCACTGCACCTCTCTGACTGCAAGTGCCAGGTCGTACTACCTATTTAACTTGTGCAGGAGAAGCTGTGGTTTGTGCCACTGATGATATTTGGTGAGACTGTAGGGTGGCAGGCCTGGTTCAGGTCACCAGGTTCAGCACTTCTTTGCTGCCTTTCAGCCCCCTAAGTCTTTCTCCCAGCTTGTCTCATCAACTCCAATCAGCAAAAAATGAACTAATGTGGAAAAAATCTTTTATTTTCACCTCTGCCTGCCTTAATAATGGACCAGGTATATTATTTGATATAAGAATACCCTAACTGCCAGAATGTCTCATACAAACCAGTATGCATCTAAATACCTGTTAGACTCTATTACAGAGTGTGTAGTACAAGGGCAGACCAGGCAAAGGCTGCAGAATTAACTGACCCACCAGAGAATAAATAACAGCATTAGGAATGGCACAGGCATTGCAGATTGCACATTGCAGGTGCATATCTTTTGGCTCCAGCAATGCCAGCTAAAGAAATGACTGCCCTGAACCTCTGATGTGCCAGTGGGCCATGCTGCCCTCCAGAGGGACTCCAATAGGCTGGAGAAGGGCTGACAGGAACCTCATGAAGTTCAACAAGAGGAAGTGTGAAGTCCTACACCTGAGATGGAATAATCCACATTATTCTAATGCCCCACTACATGATGGTAGATGACCAGCTGGAAAACAGCTTTGCAGAGCAGGACCTGGAGGTCCTGGTGGACACCAAGTTGACATGAGCCAGCAATCTCACATTACAGAAAAGATGGTGAACTCTGTCCTGGGCTACATTAGGAGAAGTGTTTCTAACAGATCAAGGGAGGTGATCCTCCCCCTCCATTCAGCACTGCTGAGGCTGTAGTTAGAGTACTGTTTCCAGTTCTGGCATCCTCAGCACAAGAGACAGATGGGCATACCAGAGACAGGCCAGCAAAGAGCCACCATGAGGATTAAGGGAGCAAGAAATGGCAGAGGCACAAACAGCATAATTTTGCTGCTGCTAAAGACTTCTCTAAGCAAAAGTGGGGACTAGAGCAGCACTCCTGTAAGGAAAGGCTGACAGAGCTATGACTTCAGGCTGGAGAAGAGGAAACTCAGGCAGATCTTATCAATGCATATAAGTACCTGAAGCAAGGGGGCAAAGAGGACAGAGCCAGGCTCACTGCGCTGACAGGACACCCACAACAGGCACAAACCGAAACACAGAAGGTTCTGTCTGAACATCAGGAAACACCTTTTTATTGTTAGGGTAACTGAGTACTGGCCCAAGTGGTCCAGAGGGTCTGTAGAGGGCCCCTCTTTGGCAATATTCAAAAACCACCCGTACGTTTGGTCCTGGGCAACCTTGTTCTAAGTGACCTGGCTTGATCAACGGGTTGGACCAAATCAGCTCTAGATATGTCTTCCAACCTCAGCCATGCTGTGATTCTCTGTTTCTGTCAACCCACACCTGGAAGCTCTGCAGCACCTTTCCCCCTGACAGCAAACATTGCTGCCTTCCCAAAACCAGCTACAGAGGTGAGTACTTCCCTCTGAGTATCAACGATACTGATCTGCATTATCTTAAAGAGCAATTTTTTGTTGATCCAGACTATTTTCATTGAACCTTTTAAAGGAATGCATGTAAGAGCTTTTGAAGAGGTTGTCAGGAAAAGGGGTGAGGGAGGGATGGTGATGGCCAGCAGCAAGGTCTAGGCTGGGTCCAGTTACCTCTTACCTCTGTAAGCAGTGCAGTTCCATTAGAAAGGTGGGAAAGGGCTCAGTGCTCTCACCCCTGAGCTGCTGTGTTAATCAAGTTCTAGGAAATGGAAACCAGAAGAACAAGACAGCCAACAAAATACTGCAAAACTCAAGAACTTTCTGAACAAGCTAAAGAAAATAAACTTCAAGACAGTAAACAGTGACAGTAGTGACAGCAATTACTCCTGAACTAAAAAATTTGGGAATAGAACAAGTCACATAAATCACTTCCTTACTGCAAAGGATGTGTTGAAATGTTCAAGAGTGAAGGTACAGGCAGCCTGCTTATGTAATTAGGCAGATTACATGAAGTTAGAAAGCACATACACATATTTCAGGAGGAAATATGTTTCCTTAGAGGAAAAGAGATGTACATCATAACTGAGAGGACACTTCATACTGGATGAATTCCAAAATAAAATTTGGGTGGAATCAAGATAACCTTTTAATGATGGTGGAATCAATACCTTTTAATGATGGAATAAAAAATACCATAGACTATTGGATCTGGTAAGTGGTGCATAGGAATTCTGGTAACTGATGAATGGGTCTTCTGTTTTATTTGTTCTGCCTTCGAGTATTAACAGGGTACATGTTTGAATAAGTCATGTTTGCATTGAGAAAAGTAATACCTGCCTTTTGTGTCTGAGCCACTCTTACAGAGGTTTTTATTCTGCATTATTTACATACTTATATATTTTATATATATTTATATATTTTAAAAGGCAGATCTCAGAATCCTAATCTTAAAGCAGCCATAGCTTGTTGTGAGACATTTTTAATGACAACAACAACAAAAAGCTGGCACCTCTCCCTTTGGATTATAACAATAAATTCATAATAATTGCATATTATCTTACCTTGTATTACCTTACAATCTGCAAAACCTAATATATGTTTTCCAGATTTGTGTCAGTGTCAATCAGTGATGCTAGGTATGGAAAGCAGGACTGTAGTCCAAAAAAAGGAAAAAAAAAAAAAAGGCAAGACAGGACTTGTAACAGAAACCAAAAAAACAAAGCACATTATTTCTTCTCTGTGTATGATTTACTTTGTAGTCACTAAAGGTCGTTGCTACCTGTAGGCTGCCTGCTGTTTTCATTCCATTTTCTAATTGGAAAAAGGTATTGGAAAAGTCAATCTTGAACTAAATCTTAATAACAATTTGTGTCTCGAGAAAGGCTGGAAAATGGGCTGAAAAACTGTGAGGGTTTTTTCTCTTGGCCCTTTCCTTCTGCTGTGTCTTCTTGGTACATAAAGCAGGAGTCAGCACCTTTGAACACTCATAAATGCACCACAATGACATTTAAGTATATCTAAATGTGACCTGCTATGTGTGTTTCTAGTCTATAGTTGTAGAGAATATAGAATGCAGAAATTCATGGCTTTGTCTGGTTATTCTTACATGTACTATGGCAGAGTCCAGGGGTAGCTATGCCTTGGCAGTGGGTGCAGTGTGCCTCTGAGTATGTACAGTTACAACTTCACAAAAGATGAAGATAAAATAATAGAGTGTCTCTAATATTATTAACTGCAGTGAATGCCACAGGAGGATCCCCTGTGCAGAGTTCATTTTCTTTTGTTGTTAAACAAGTCTCAGTGTTAGTTATTGTTAAACTGTGGGAATCGACACGGGCTGCTGGCAAAACAGCCAGCCTGCACTTTCTGCATGGCAGTGTTGCCCCTTTTTATAAGCCTGTGACCTCACCTATTTTTGCTGTGTTCTGCCATTTGAAAACCTCGAAAGATGTTAGCTAACTATTAATGAGCTTTTGATTGTAAGGCTGTAGAAGCGAAAATGAGGATGTTGCTATTGTTGTCACAGAGGTGATAAATGTTAACCACAGTCCAGATTAATATTTTAATTCTTCTTCAGAAGAAATGTGCCTTATGCTTTCAAGGAAAACATCATCTTTTCTAAGTATTTCTATTATTCCTGGTCAGGCCAGAAATTCTTCAACAGGGAACACTGTGTTCACTTCATAAAGCCAAAAGACCAGTCATTTCAAGGGGCATCTTCTAATGCCCTTGACTATACAGTGGAGAAAAGAGATACCCTTCAGCAAAGCCACAATTCCTCTTCTTAAGTGTCTGTATTTACTAGTCACTTCCACTGTCAGTGCACTTAGAGGAAGGGAGTGTACAGCAGAGTCTAAAATGCTCATTTTGAAAGCAACTAAGGATTGACTAAATAGGAATTTATCCACCGTATTGTGGAATTTATCCTCTGTAATGTTCCTAATACTTATTTAACCTAGCAGTTTCATTGTAAATACTGAAACCTGTTATTTGAGCTCTGTACTTGAGCAGGACTTCATATGTCAGCAGGCAGATCTTCTGCCTCCTTTTTCTCTGTGCTGAACATAGACCTTGTACCACAGGTTTATTTTTGCTACTCTTTTGCTACACTTCTCTGCATCCTGTCCGATTAGTCTGGACTTACTTCCTATGAAGCTGCCCACTGTATGATCTAGATACTGCTAAATGTTGGACTTCATGGTTAGTATTGCTCTTGCAACAAATTACAGGAGACTCAAAAATATGGTGAGATAAAAATATGGGTAGAATTAGAGCACTCTCCACTTCCCACCTGCCTTGTAATTGTCTAAGCAAGAAAAATCAGAATGTTTAATTTTAGTTTAATTTCCATGCCAAGTCAAGGCCATCAGTATTGCTGTTCTGCACAGAATAGGAGTCCCTTAATCCCTAAATTGGTAGTCCCTGAGTTCACCACTGCCATTTTGAGCCAGAGAGGGGTGAAAAATTATCTGGGATAGTCCTCAACATCTGATTCTACACTGATAGTGATGCTCAAATCACAGATTTCAGAGTTTACAGGCAACAGGGTGAGGACAGAAACATTTTTATCAGCGTAAAGATTGTCTGGATGTATTTTGTAACTTAGACAAGAGGAAAGAGAAGCCTATTCTTTACTGCAGCATCAATGACTTTCTGCTGGTAGTAACTGGGACAGCAGGTTGGTTGATGTTTCTCACTCTTTGGAGATAGAGAGGGATTTCTTCCTTATCAGAGGGGCAAGGGGCACGAGGTTTTATATTTGCCTAGGAATAGGAAAATAAAGGAGAATCTTTGGGGATTGCTCTTTCTCTGCAGGCCTCTGCCTGAGGCATGCAGCATTTCAGAAAGCGTTTCAAGAAATTTTGCTGAGTACAGACTTACATCTGTTTTAGAGATACATAATAATTCTACTAGAGAGACTGAAGAGAGGATTTTATTAGTCCTTTGGGCTCTATGGGAAAATAAATGTGCAGTATAGTGTAACCTTACACATGCTACAGTGCCTTATTCTTTAAAGAAGGCCTCCTGAGTTGTCACAGGACTGTGTGGTAAATGTGAGAAATTATTAGAAGGTAGGTATGTTTAGGGAGGGTACTGAAAATGTGTGGGAATTCCAGTCTTTTGTTTAGCATCTTTTCATAGACAAAAAGAGCTGTATGTTTTAGCCTTTGGACCTAGCTTAATTAGTTTTTTGCTAATTCAAAATGTTAGATTTCCAATAGGGAGAGACTGACTCCATCAGCCAGTATTTGTTACAACCAGCACAGAACTGACAGAATTGTGTGCCTACTGTATAAAACCCAAATCACAGCTTTAGCATTAGACAACTAACCAAATGAGGGCAGAGAGCTATCATTAGTATGCTTCCAAGGTGTAATAATGTCTGAGCTTCATTCATGTTTTTACAATTGCCTTGATCATCTCCTTTAACAGAAAGATCTGCAGCAGGAGGAAATACAATCCAAAACACACTGTGAGTAGCTGTTTGTGGTTACGTCACATCATCATCTCCAACTCAAAAAGTCACTCAGAGGATCTCAAAGAAACCTAGTTTTAAAACACATGGACCCTTGACCACACAACTGAAACAGCCCACTCACACATAACATGAGAGCAACTCTACCTTGGCTCATCAGTGTGTCTGTCCCTTCCTGCTGCCCATGGCATTCCCATCCCAGCAGAGAGGACAATACCTGACACAGATTTATTGGTAATGTAGAGAAGTTCATCTGGTTGGGGCCAGGTTTAAGCTACCATGCAGCCTGTCTCTGTCTCTAGAGTGCTTGCCCAGTTATAATGATTTTACCCCTATTCTGCCAAGCTGTGAAACCACAGCCTTTGTATGCTCAAAAAAATCGAGTGCAGGAGGAATACGTAAATACAGATTTGTGCCTTGATGTTGCTTTTGCTCCTGCCTTCTCAGGAAGTGAAATGAGTACCCAAGGATGGATCCAGGGACCTATCCAGAACAGACAGTGCACAAACTTGGGAGTGTGAGCATTTTACCACAAGTACCAATCATTACATGATTTCTGCTCTTGACCATATAAAGTTAACCACATATGCTCTGTCTGTGGTGAGGAAACATCTTGTTTTCCTTTCTATCCTGCAGCAACCCCAGCACGTAGGAGTGGTAAGAGAGTTATAACTTTGGTGCTGCTGTAACATTCCTGCCTAGAATAGGTGTATGTTGTACATGAAGAAAAAAGGCTGTATCGGCAATAGTCAGATGTTTCCAGAGACTGGTAGAGTGAGAGAGGCAAATACTTGCAGGACATGCTGGTGGCTCCGTCCAGGTGGTGCAGAGGAGGTGGCATGACTCTGGCATCCTGAGTCTTTTGCATCCTACCAAGGGCCATAGGAACATCCTTGCCTTCTCCCTTGCTGTGGCCCCAGGCCCACAGTCCCACTGTTAGTGGCCCACACCAATCCCACCTTCTCCTCCTGAGCTGTTCAGCACCTCCTTGTGCCCTGGCAGCTGTTCTGGTGATAATGCTACTGCACAGGGGCTTCCCAGCTCACTGCTCCTTCAGAATCATCCATGGCTCAGCCTCAGTCAGTTATTTTGGTTTATTTTTCCTTCAGTCAAATACTTCTTCCATGAGCATTAGTGTAAGAACATTAGTGTAAGAACTAAGAACATTTCTATTTCCATTCAGTTCTGTGTTTTTGTGAACTGCATTTCTCTGGTAGGTATTTGTTTTTGCAATCAAAGTGATGAAATACATTTACTGGTTGTAGCAGTTACAGGAATTCTAAATAAATATCCATCTTTGTTTAATTTCAGTAAATCGGGACATTTCACTAGCATTATAATAATAGGGATTTGGGAATACTCTGTGTCCACGAAATAATTATTGAAGCAATTTATTCTTGCATCATCATAAACACCCCTTCAATTTGGGCTGTTCTCAGAAGATAAGGGACTAGGTTTTTTAGACGAGAGGATTGTAATTTTAATTTTAAATTTTTTTTCCAGATTTTGCTCTGGGCTTTGTATCTGTTTTGGTTTTGCAATTTTGATGTGTGAATATATGTAATTGCAGTTTTCCACTTGACATAAATGGAACTATTGATAGTAGTTAGCTGTCCTAATCCCCTTGTTAGCTCCCATCTTCAAAAGGTACCAATGCAGTTGATGTGATTAATATCATCTTATCACTCCCTAGGAAGACATACAGATTTTGTATACAGTGTGAATGACTCTGGCTTTGGTAATATTGTTACCCTTGCTTCCCATTTGAATTTAATTTTTGTGTATTTCCAGACAACTGGCTGATGCTGTCCAGATTTATACCTTGTTAACCCTTATCAGCTGAATGGAAATGAATAAACATAAATGAGAGGTTAATTTAGGAGGATATGAAAGGACCTGTAAACTGGTGAAAACATAATGTTTGCTCAGTGTTTTCTCTTTAAAATACATTGCTGTCTGTGCTTCTGGCTGCAGTAGTATGAAGGATTTTGTTTTTATTCCATCATTTGGTGCAGTCTTTTCTTTATTTTTCATATTATAAAAGAATATACTTACATTATTTTGAAATAATTTCAAATAGAAGTGGTAACATAGAAAAGTTATGCATCTGTGAAATGTTGTTTGGCAGTGCTGACCATTTTCATAGATTGAGGCATTTCATTCATTTCATACATCTGAAATCCAGGGATTAGTTACTGAGAAATTATTTCCCCACCGCTCCCACTTTGATGGAAGGGAACTATTGTTTTTGGGGCATGCCTGAACACATGGGATGTTGTTTCTGGAAGAATTCTATCATTCAAATGAGATGATATGAAAGGCAGAGTGTGTAAACTACAGCTGTGGAGAAACAGATTGCAGCTAATGGATCCAGATTTTGCCAGGAGTCATCTGGATAACTTGACTTTGCATTGAGCTGCTGCAAACAACAATAACAACAAACTCCTTTACGCGTACTCTTGGAGTGTTCTGTAAATCTGCCTATGGAAATTTCTCAAAAGCAAACCCTTCTCAAAAGCAGCTAAATTAATTACGTAATTTTTTTCAGGACTACTATGATTCATAACTGTACAGAATATGGGCTTTATTATGTTGCTTTTATGTTTGGGTATCGACCAGTGAAATCTATGAGGACTGTTCTGTGAGAAAAGTCCTCAGGACCCTGCCTAAGAAGTTGCATGTGTTAGGTTTGCAAATGGTGTATATTAATAGGAAAATTCAATTTGTTTTTCTCTTCATCCTCCAATAACATGTGAAGGAAACAACATGGTCTAAACCTAAGTACAGTATTCATGCAGGCCAACAACCCGCTATTGCGCCACACACAGAATTCCCACTGAGGTCAATGGAAGTGCCCTGAGCAGCGTCTCCCTTGGACTGAGCCTGGTTTGGCGTGCGTGTAGATGTGCGCACACGTCTGCGTGTGTGTGTGTGTGTGTGTCTGTGTGTGTTGAGTAATAATTTTCCACAGCAGAAAAAAAAAAAAAATTGAAACTTTGTTGTCATGATATCTTACAAGGAAGCTAGCTTCACCCACACAGATTTGAAAGCACATACCACTCTCTTACAGCACATAAGCACTGTTATCGCGCTAGTTGCAGAAAGAGCACTGTCACTGGGACATTTTATAGGCATGGGCTTTTATACTATTCAGCAAGCTATTGAAAATTAAAATGTAATTAGTGTAGCAAAACAATAGTTTGCATCTTTTAATTACTGCTCCATTTTTTTGACAGACTGTTTTAATTATTGTTTTTTCTTCTGTTCTGTTTTTATTGATTTGGTGCCAGTTCAATTGTGTTACCAAGACCTCCCAGTACTCAATGAATTTACCTCAGGGGATTCTGCCTTCTTCATTGTTTTAAAATAAAACAGATCTCCAACTACCTACAAAACAAAATTAGAAGTGGAGGAGGGAAAAAAAAAAGGCAGAAAGAACAGGAGAATGAATGAGGAGCAGGAAGGGAAGGAGGAAGGGCAGGAGGGTAGAAGTGAGAGCAGGACAGATGGAAGGAGAAGGAGAAAAGAAAAGAAGAAAAGAAGGAAGGAAGGAAGGAAGGAAGGAAGGAAGGAAGAAGGAAGGAAGGAAGGAAGGAAGGAAGGAAGGAAGGAAGGAAGGAAGGAAGGAAGGAAGGAAGGAAGGAAGGAAGGAAGGAAGGAAGGAAGGAAGGAAGGAAGGAAGGAAGGAAGGAAGGAAGGAAGGAAGGAAGGAAGGAAAGAAAGAAAGAAAGAAAGAAAAAGAAAGAAAGAAAGAAAGAAAGAAAGAAAGAAAGAAAGAAAGAAAGAAAGAAAGAAAGAAAGAAAGAAAGAAAGAAAGAAAGAAAGAAAGAAAGAAAAAAGAAGAAAGAAAAAAAGAAAGAAAGAGAAAGAAAGAAAGGAAGAAAAAAGAAAGAAAGAGAAAGAAAAAAGAGCAAGAGGAAGGAAACAAGAAAAAAATGGAAAGAGAGGAAAAGAGAGAAGAAAGGAAAGGCGAAAAAGAGGAAAAAATCTTCTCTTATTGGATGCCTGATGTTTATTTGTGATAGCATAAAACTGTATTTAGTTATAGTATCAGATTTATTTTCAATTTCTTTAATTAAAATTGTTGTTCTGGGATTTTTAAAAAGTAGTAGGAAAACTTAACTCTCAAAGAAATTATATTGATCAAAAATGTTAAAATCACAGTAGAAAACACCAAGATACCCCCTGCTTTTAATATAGTCCCTCTGGGAAGAAAATACATGTCCTGAGATGCTAGGTTATGGTTGTACTGTCATTCTCTGTGGGTGTGCATGCACTCAATTTATTGCAGCCTTTCAGCTGTCAGAAAAGTGCAAAGTAAGTGGGAAATGACACAGAACACTGATTTAGAACACTTTCATCTCTATATGGTCTGTTTTCGTTAGTGATCAAGAGAGAGGAAAGTAGTGGTTAGGCACTATCTGTACTACAAAGCAAACCCTGCGGAGGCTATACAGCACATGGTCTTTTGAGTGACTGGATACCTCTAACTGGAAACAAACAAACACACAAAGAACTGTATTTATTTGAGAGACTTTAATAGCTCCTTTGCAGCCATTTTGTACATAACAGGAAGCAAACCATTCCAATTTCCAGTGTGCTTTATCCTGAAGTATTTTCACCCAAGGGTTAGTCGCCACATATTTTGTATTACTTTTGACTTATTAAATATTTGTAAAATCTAAGAAGGCTTACTTACTACTTGCATATTTCAGCCCTTGTGAGGCAAGACATTATTTATTTACTATGCTGTTATTTGATTACTTAATAAACTGCTCACAGAGGCAAACAACAAGAAACCCAAACCCAAGAAGACCAACACTGCATTTTCAATAGCAAGATCCCTTGGGAGCCAGGCTCTCAGATTTTCATAGCAGAAAAATGTGGTCATACCACTCAGAGGCATTGGCAGTGCCTGGAAGGGACTGGGAGGTGGTAGACATAAGTCCAAACAAGGAGGAACTAGTGGAGAACCTGATAAAGTCAGGAGGATTAACACTCTATCTCTCCTGGAAATTCACAGTTTTGAGTTCCCTTCATTTGATAAAATGAAGGAAACTCTGGTTGTCTTTCCTCAGGCAGGATGGTCTCCAGTTGCCTCGTTCAAAGTAAGCAAATAAGATCCACTTTGCAACTTGGGGTCATTCAGGTAAAGGAAGACACGAGTCTTGCTGTTTGCTGCCACTCCTCATCACTGTCAGCCACTTCTGGGTGCAGGTTTTAGTACTGGACATGCCTTTAATTACAACAGTGTGAAATATTACCTTCAGTCAGTTTGAAAAGCACTTTTCTTCCAGAATTCAGCCTTCAAACATACAAATATGGGCAGCAAGTACCACATAAACCTTTAAAATTGGGCAGCAGATAGGACCTACTGCTTCAATACTTTTTAAATCTTGAATTGCTGAGGAATTTGCATTAGTTTCCCTCTTCAGCATTATTAGTTGTTGGGGTTTTTGCTTTGTTTCTTCTTGCTTGAAAGGTGAAATTGCCATGTCACAGCAATGAACTAGCCCTGTCGATGTCATGGTCATATCACAATAGGCAGCCACCAACTCATGGCATTAGCCCTGATGATGCTGTGGCCATGTCACAGCAGGTGGAATGTTGGCAGCTGGTGACACATCCAGCCCGTGGTGTGAGCTGGGGGAGCCCTGGGCTGGGAAGCAGAGGTTGTCCCTTGCCAAGAGAAGAGTGTGCTCCCACTGCCACCCACAGCCCTGGAAACACACACAACTATAACCTTTTCCTCTGCTTCCTTTGCTGCTCAGCTGGAAAGTGCAGCAATTTTCTGGAAGGACATTGAACTAAGGAGAAGGAAACACACTGCTGATTTGCTAGGTGTTTGTTCTCTTAGAGATTGTAATCAAAATTTATTAATATCTGTTGTTCAACCCTGAAGATATATTTACACTTTGCTATGCATTAAATATTGACTTTTAAATATAGAGCCTGCTTCTGCACGTTCATCCGGAGTGAATATTTTTCTGACGAACTCTGTACACCTCACTCTAGACATTTGTAATACAGAGGTCTACATCTGAGGCCAGGCTCTCTTTATAGTCAGTGGAAAGAAATACTCACAGGAGATGATTCATCTGACCTATTTTAGATATCTACGTGAGGACAAGATTAACCTTGCCCCAGAAGTATCTGTTTACTCTTCATTGTCTGTGGAGAACTTGCTGCACTGCAAGTATCTGAAGTTGGATGCAGTGAATCCTCTTCTTCATGCAAAGACCAATTATCCTGAGAAATCCTATGCTACTATCTGCCTTTGCTTCCCACCAACACTGAAAGCTTATAGCCACTGTGAATCTCAAAAGTTGTACATTAACATCCTGGATTTCTGTTCATGCATGAAGCCTGGCACTCATCTTCCCTGAAGACTTGAGCTATGGATATGGATCTCCATGTAGGAGAGCTTTTGCAAAACAGGAAGATGGAGCAAATCCTCTGCTGCTGGCATAGCTTTAGAGCTCAGTCATATGCGTGCATACAATGTTTGGATCTATATGTTACCCTTCCGCAGGCCCTGAGGCCATACTCATAAGGTTGTCCCCTTCTCACTTAAATTCACAGTTTCAGGGATTGTCACTTTAGCCTTAGCATGCTGCTTATGCCACCCTTCTATGCAGAGCTCTTGCATTTTGTACCCCTTGCCTCACTCCATGGGGACCATGCACTCCCTCAGGATCCAGAGAAGCTATTGTTGTCATGAGGTATTTCTGAAGAGTATGAAGTCTGTACATACACAGTCCCTGCACAAGATAGTTTATGCACTGAGAAGTCAGAGAAGGTGGAGTAAAGAAATTAAAACGTGCCAGTGTTTCAATATTAACTTTCAAGTGTGAGAAGGGTAAAACTGGAGGGTGAGAGGAAAACATAAGAAGGAAATATGATTAGAAATAATCGATCAGTTGTAATTTTTTCATATGAGACCTACACATGCTCAGCAGAGTAAAAGCAAGTGTTCGCCAATATTAAGCCCCACAATACTATGTTTGTTTCATATCATTAGCATGACAGCCTCAGTGGCTCCCTCCAATAAAGTGTGGTGTTTCTGGCTGGAGGTTTGCTCAGACAGCACAGATCAGCTCTGATGTTTATTTACATGCACGCTGTTGCGAAATTGTTACACTGTGAGCAGAGGTGCTGGAGAAACTGTGGAACATTAGTGTGCCAAATGTTATTGTCATAAGTAGGCCCCAACTCTGTGGGCTCCTCAAGATGGGCAGACCCCTGTGCTGGTGCAAAACATGATGCCGGCTGGAAGTCTTACACAAGTGGCACAGCAAGGATGAGCTTACAGTTCTGATTGTGATTTCACAAATGTTTGTTAGTTGTTATCTGTCCCAGAGAGCTGTGTTTAGTAATCCATGGAACTGCACACCAGGACTTCAACAAGATGGTGTGATAGTGGCTGGGGTTTTTTTGAGAAACAGAAGCCATGGTGTAGGATACTCCTCCATTGCCAGAAGCATCAGCATAATTGTCTTTCTGCTTAAAAGTGTTAATCTGGCAGCATGCCTTGCCTTGCCAGCAGCAGGTAAGGCTCTACTTGCTTAGGAAGGACAGACACTGTATGGTCTTTATTCCTCTGTCCTGCACAGTGTTCCCGGCATAGGTTGTGTCAAGGCGGTAAAACTTGTAGTAAATACCTCCTGGAGAGGGAGGGAAAGAGCTGCAGCTCTGAAATGATTGTTTTAGGCTATCTGCTGACTCAGAAAGGCATATCTACATCTACACTATAGCCTGTTCACATCTCCAAAGTGTTTTATTGAGCAGTAAAAGGTAGAAAAGCACTCAAACACAAGCCTGAGCCTGATGTAATTGGATAGTTCCAAATCTGGAGCCCTGAACAAGAGCAGCCTGCTTAAATTCAGAAGCAGATCCCCTTTTACATAGAATCAATCATGTCCTTGGTCTATTACATTAAAATGTACATGTTTTCATGTGTGCATATCTGAAGATTCCTGCATCTTTTCCCTTGTCTCCACCTATTCCTATGCTTCTGGTCCTTCATATTTTTTACAGAGTAAATGCCTGCTGTTTGGTAAATACTGGAATAAACTAAAATGGGATTTGTATGATGCTATTCTTGCCATGTGTGTTTTTTCCTTCTCCAAGCTTTCGAAGGCCAGACCAGGATTAAAAGACTTAGCTTCACATTCCTAAAAGCAGTGCAAAACTTTCCACCCAAATTACTTGGCAACTCCTCTTTGGATATCACGAATACAAAAACATGTTTTAAAAGATGAATCATCTCTGGACAGCTCAGGTGAGGAGTAGCAACTTGGTAGCAGCACAGATAGCTCTCAAGACCATTTAATTTACTGGAATCACAAAAGACAAATTCTCACCAGGCAGAGCTGCCTACTTTTGGACAAACAAGCAACCTGTTTTCAATTCTCCTTGTATTTGCTATTTGGACTCTGTCATGATGTTCAAATAGATATCAAATACTTGGGTTCAATAGGAGGGACACAAAAAGCAATTACATACAAGTACCATCAATCTTCTCTTAGGACTGAACAGAGATGTGGAACAAAATCTGCAGTTCTGGGCTGTGCAATAAAGTAAAATGTGAACATATTATTACAGTGTTATTAGTAAATTAACAAGAGTTCTGGATGTACAAGTGGCGTTTCCTCGCTCCCAAGCTATCTCATGGCTCTTCCACAGATGTCTTACTCTGAGGACTGTATTACTGTCCCTTGTTTTCATGACTCCCGCTGCTGTAGACTCTGAGAAACCTACCCATGAGGAGCTGAGACCCACAAGACTGGAGTCAAGATGCTGCTTGAGGTGTGATCCAGACCCTCAGGCACCCAACATGAGACAGGCAGGGATGCCTTACAGTGAGTTTGAAACCCACCTGCACATGAAGCAGAGAGCACCTGAGAGCTGCCTCTTAGGAAACACTTGGGCACAAGATGGGTCTGTAACTCTATCCTGACAACACCCTGCAGGAGATAGGCACCAAGCTGACACAGAAACTTGGGAAATTTGCTTTAAAACATAAACCCTGAGCTCCTGAGTTCTTAAAAGTGTGGACTGTCTTCACAGTAGATGGACAGGCTAGGCTGCAATAAGGAATTGTTCCCAATGGCTGGAGAGCCTTACAACACCTCCATGCCACTGGGTGCTGAAGGGGTCCCAGGAGGGTGGAGCCTGCTCTGGAGCTCAGCCTTATTTCTTTGTATTTGCATGTGGCACTCATTTAAATCTTTGATTGAAACAATCAGCTTGTCCAGGGCCGAGCTGTGATCCTCTGCCTCCACAAACAGCCCCGGTACATCAAAGGGATGGATGACATGAGTCAATTGCTCATGAGTCCAAAATCTTACAGAGCTGATTGCTCCTTTCCCCCCCCACCCTTCTCTCACGTGGAAAAGGCAGAAACTCAGGCATGAACCCTGCTGCAGGAGGCAGGGAGAGGAGGTCTGGTGTTACTGCCTGGTGAGAGAGCAGCCATCTCCCACTGGTGATAGTCCAGCCTGAGTACTTCACTCCTCTCCCGAAAGCTGAACAGAGAGCCTCTGTGCCACCCCAGCCTAGAGGGACAGGAAGGCCACAGACCTATTTTCCCCGAGGCTCTCTATGTTGCTCCCTAAAGGGCCTTTGGCTCTCTGACAGCTGAAATGCCAGTGCCCCAGGATGTGTTTCACCATCTCTATTTGTTATGGAGTGCCCAAACCTGAGCCTCATCCCATGCAGCTGCACCTCTGCTTTTCCATCAGGTTGGCCAGAGCCCACGCTGTACATTTATGCTGCTTTATGCTGACTTTCTCTGTCTGCAAGAGCGTGGATAATGCCAGGTCTGGCGCAAGACCCACTGATAAAAAACTGAGCCATCAAAACATGTGACCACACTTAGGCTGGAGCCCTAAGGCAGTATTTGCTGTACAGCTGAATTACAGCGTCAGCCTAGCCTTGTCAGCCCAAACTGCCTCCACATTCAGCGGAGAGACACATGCAGGATATCCGACAATGGTGTCCCAAACCATCTCCTGAACAGGCTGCTATTGATGAAGAAGCCTCAGGTGATTAGCTCAGCCTGAGACAACCAGCTTGCAGACAGCTGATGCCAGCTGAAGCAGGGTCCCCTGGAATGCTAAAGAAATGTGTCACACTGCTGGTAGATTTTATACCGGGCTTGACGGATTTATTCTCCCTTCTTACCAGATTCTTGGACAAGCACTGAAGACAATATCCAAATCGAGCACATCAGCATGCACTGCTAATTTCTGATATGGAATATGAGGGGGTTTTGTTCACTTTAAGTGATCTATTTGGACTCACTGTAGTCTTCCATTACTGGTGGGATTTGTAAAGATTGTTTCCAAAGCAATGAGTAATGAGGAAAACAGACTTTGTTGTTATCCTTTTTGGGAGCAGTTGGTATAAAGTATTCTGTTCATGACCAAATTAAGTAGCCACAGTTACTTTGTGTTCTGAACATCTTCTGCATTCAGTATCATGAATGAAATGTATGAGTACAGGTTGTACTTCCCATTTCCAATACAAAAGTTAGGGCGGTTTTTCTTCCTTCTGGTGAGCACACAGCAGAAATTGATTGTAATTAAGGAGATAGTAATTGGCAGCAGACTCAAGTCTTGCTTGGATCCATTTTCAATAGCTTGAAGCTTGTCAAAATCTGTTTTTAACTTACAGGATGATCTGAAAACTTCAAATACCTCCTTTGCCATCTGTCCTGTGGGTTTCAATATTTGCTTTCTTTCTTATTATTTGAATGCAGTAGGGTGCCAGTATCAAGACAGCTTGTCTCCTTTTGCTGAGTTGTGGGGCAGGAATTTGAGTAGGTGAGGTCTGAGGAGACATTGTTTAGCCTTACAGTTTTTAAACTCAGTCTTCCTTAGATCTTTATTTTTCCCTTCATGTGTTTCCATTCACACCTGAATCATTCATTATACTGGCAAGCTGGGAAGATCCCTCTTTTCTTCAAGGTAACCACACATTTCTGAAGTAAATTATAGGTGTGGAGATTATAGAAATTTGTCTAGGCACACACCCTGGCTCCTTTCCTTTTCCAAAGCATGTAATAATAAAATGTTTTTCCTTTTTTCCTCCACAGCTAATGTATGCCTAATGTGGGAACAGTTGTTTTTTTGTTTTGGTGGAACATTAAAGCAGGCTGTGTAACAAGGGAGGAAGTCTAAGAAGTAGCATTTTACTTTAAAACACAACTTTAAAAATAAGTGGCAAATCAGTGATCATGCTGCATTGGTGTAATCTTCTTTGTGGTTTTTTGTTGGACTGTCAGTTTAGACATAGGTTAAGCATGGGATAAAAGTCCAGAAGTCCCTTTTGAATTTTGGGCTTAAATACCAATGCTCAAGGTCACCTCTCCTTTCCCACCCTGTGATGTTTTAAACCCAGGTTCTGAGTTTAGCCTAAGAAAGGACAAATTAGCCATTGCCATGTTATTTTGACCCAGAGTAATAGCAAAAGTAGCTGAATAAGCTGCTCTTATGATGCTGAAGCCATGAAACGCATTCTACTACTCAAACACATGGAAGGATTCTAACATTTTACCTTGTTGAGAAATATTAATGTTCATGGCTATCATTCTCTTATACTTCCCAGACTTTAGTGTTTCATGCATAAGAGAAATGAAAAAGATCCAGCCCACTAATTTAAGTACATTGCAAAGCACAGAAAATGAAGCGCCTATTGAAGATGTTTCTACAGGAGTAGGTGAGCTGTAGGACTGACAGATAATGAGAAACTGGGGTGTAGTGGCAGAAGTACTTAGATTTTGAGAAAATATTCTGTTTGCAACCACGTCTTGCTCAAAGTCACTTACAAGCAACAGCAGAAAGAATTGGTCTGGCAGATCTCTCACTCCTTTCTGTCACACCTGACCTTGGCAGATAATACTGCATAAAGGATGAGGGCCAGAGCAATGAGAGAGGCAAACAGAGCAGGAGACTAAGGAGAAACCTTGCTACAGAAAGTTTCAGAGAAAAAGGTTTGTTTAATTTTACTTTTCATAGAAGCATGAAAATAAAAAAAATTGGGGAAAGGGAAATTGAAAAGAGAAAGCAAGCATCAATCAGACACAGAAAAACAGAATTCTCTTTTATAATTTTTTTAGATCAGATTTACTGAGCAGATGAGAACATTTAGGTGCAGCTTTATTTGGGGAAATGTGTTGTCTCTAGAAGTAAAAAACCCCCATGTTTCTCAAAGAAAAAAATTAAAGATAATCACATGTTTTGTTGGAGGAATGTGGTAGAAAACAATGAATGAATAGAGATTTTTTTAAAAGGGGCAGGTAAAACAGGCAGAGACAAAATACGTCTGTAACCAGGACATTCGTGAAGACAAGCTCTGCTACGCCATGAGTCTGGTGCTGAAAATCATGCATGTATGCCATTTGTACCTATGTTTCTGGAAACTGTGATACCTGGGAACATGCAAACTCTGAGCAGCCTTCAGCAAGTGCTTTGCTGGCAAATTAGCCCCAAGCCTTTCTTACAACAAAATTAAATGGGATATTTGAAGGCTAGAGGTAAAAGGGCATACAGCATATGGCGCACTTCAGCTCTTTACTTCAGAAAATAATTATTTCAAATCCTTTATTCCAGAAAATGGACCCTTCGTATCCTTCCTAGCATCTGTGATGACCTAGATGCATTTGCTAATTGCTATGTAATGGACTAAATGTGTTTATTAGGTTAAGTTAGTTTAACAGGGGGGAAATAAAGGTTATTAAAGTTTGTTGTAGCCAGGAATGAAAATTGCTGGTTTTTCCCCCCCACTGCTCTCTCTACGGTGATAAATTCCAGAGAACACATCTCAGTTCCCTCCAGCCCGAGCCATCTACAGATGCATGTTTTCTTTCTATAACCAGCTGTAGCTAATTGCATCAGTGCTGCCTCTACTGCTGCACATGAAAAAGAAACCTGTAATTTATTGCAACAGACCGTACTATTCCTGCTGTACATCTTGCTTGTTCTGTCATTCCAGGGAACGGATTTCTCATGGTTAATTGGCAGTTCAGAAGTGGAAAACAACCTTGCTTGGAAGAAAGCTTTCAAAACCTCCTCCATATGTTCTATCCAGATATTGATAAAAGAACAAACAGAAAACATATTGTTTATCTGTAGGACCATGATTTCCCCACCAGCCAAAGAAATACTGAGTCAAATCCATGCCTCATGTATCTTTGCTGTAGCCAGCACGAGTACAGCGCTCATGATAATGACCCATTCATTTTATTACTGCTTGAATGGTAACATGGTGCCTTGAAAAACATGCACAGGTGAGGTGGTACAAATTACTGTCAAAATTAGTGGAGCTGTGCCAGTTTGTACCAGCAACAGATCTGTTCCAGTCTCCGCCTCAGGGAATTTATGAATCATAATGTAACTCTAAGTAGATCTAGTGGCTGTAAAATTCAATCCTGTTTTTAATAGCAGCGAGGCAGGAGAAGGCAAAAGGTGAGCCCTAACCTACTTTTGAAAGGGTCATGTCAAGGGCATGGAAAAAGGCCTTTTAATTGTTCTTACAACTCTGGGGAATGAGACTGTAATGAAGGGCAGTAAAATCTTAATCACGACTGCATTGCTCGAGTCAGGAATTAAATATAGGAGTGAGGAATTAAACATAATTTTGCCTAAACCTGTGGTTTAACAATATGAGGGCTTCAAGGACTACACTGGTGCAAAGATATCCCTTTCCCTGCCTCCGTTATCAGCACCATCAAAATCTAGGTACTAACGTTCACATAACTAGGTGTGGGCTATGTTGTGAGCTGGACTGAGGAACTGCTCCAGATTAAAAAAATAAAACCAAAACACATAAAAAAATAAACTAAGTAATAAGCTCACAGTACGCACACTTAATAGCAGGGGTTAGCGTTTGCAAAATGACTGGCATTATATAACAGTGAAGCACTTAGTAATTCCCAGCTATTACTATGCAGTGTTGCTATTTATTACTGAGGTTCAACCTCCTGTTTGCATCTCGGTGCACATCAAAGAGCTTCCCTGCCCAGGCTGTGCAGCCGGGAGCTTGGCTCACAGCTCTGCCTCCGTTGCTCAGGAGCTGCCGCAGCTCTGCCTTCCCAGTGGCCCAGCCACAACTGCTCACTCCAGCTTGGCAGGTGCAGGGGCTGAAGCCTCAAGTGTTAATTGCTCTATTACATTAATGTGAAACTAAAAGGATGGAGTGGAAAATCACAGGCATTGTCTTTTCATTTACCCTAATTGACCAAACAACAGTAAAAGAGTGGCCTGAAGAAAGCCTTTTATAATGCATTGGCACTAGTTAGGAATTTTAAGAGGGATTTTTAAAATTCTTTGCATCCCCTCAGCAACATAGCTTCAAAACTGCCACTGAGAGGGTTTGTACCATTCAGGTAGTTAGCAGCAAAAGGCAGAGATTGCAGCTGTACAACTCAGCTTGGGCAGCAGATCTGTGGATGACCATGAAGAAGACTCAGCACTGTTGATGACCACAGCTGTGCCTAAACCATGAGGCTGTTCTCTCTTCATATACCGTGTCTGCATCAAAGAGCAGAGGGAAAACAGACTTCCTAAGGGATGGAGCAAAGTCTGTGGCTTGCC